>NC_054840.1:30910359-32110359 GCF_018345385.1 Vulpes lagopus | reverse complement strand
AAGGTCATGGAGCAAGTGTGGGCGCCGCTGGCACAGGGACCACACACTTGTCCTACTGCACCAGCACCAGCGGCCATGTCCACTGAATCACAGGAAGGGGCCCCACAAGTGAGCAACCTCCCCAAACACTGCCCCTGTACCCACGGCTGTCCAGGGCAACCCCAGCCCTCCCAAGAGCAGTTCTGAATTGTCAGCCCCATGCTCTGAAGGAACGAAGGCTGTGCACCTCTGGGCACACGGAGCCCTCCCTGTGCTGAATATCCCACAGCAGGGCTCCTGGGAAGCCCACAGACGTGCAGGCCCCAGCTGTGATCCGGACAGGAGGAGCCACAGCAGGAAGCAGGACGGCCAGATAACCTAACAGGGTAAGTACACCCCAAATACCACATGGGACATACTTATACCAAAAAACAATCATCAAGTGACTCAGATTTGTGCAAGTGTTCTCCATCCTCCCCAGCAGCCCCAGATGAGCCGGCCCTGGAAGGTTGCGGGCAGGAAGAAACTGCTCTCCAAAGTCTTGGAGTGTGGCACCACTGTCCCCAGGAGACCTTGGTTCTGAGCCCCAGATGTGGGGAGGTGGCGTTGGATCTGCTGGGCGTGAGCGCCTGAGGGGGCAGAGAGGCTGGTGGGCCTGCACTTGCCCAGCCATCACCCCCTGCAGCAGTGGTTGGGGAGCCAGGGGCCGACGGGTGTGTCAGGTGCACCCCATCCAGCACCCACACTGCCAGCAGGGAGACACTCTGCGTACAAGATGGGCCACGGCTCCTTTGCTTTTAAAACAAATGTACAACTTTCATAACACTTTCCTGGGACTCAGGAAGAACAGCTTGGGGGTGCTGGCGTGTTGCATGGTGACTTAGGGGCAGTGTACGGGGTACACGGGCAGCGGGAGGGTGGACCAGCCATCCTCACAAGAGCTTAGTGGCTCAGTCAACACAAAGCATCTATCTGACGCCCTTCTGTGGCCAGGCTGTGGGGGCAGCAGGGCCGACAGCTTCTGTCTCAGGTCCCCACGAGGCTGCCGACGATGCAGGGCTGGGGGGCCCACGTCCAAGGCTCCACTCACCTGCCTGAGACCTCCGCTCCTGCCACGGGGCCCTCACCTCGGGTTGCTCGCTTATGCTCGGGACATGGCAGCCAACTGCCTGCAGGGAGGCCCCTGGATCCCAAGAACAAGGGCGGCAACTCCAGGGCCTCTCCCCAGAGATCTCTCGTGACACAAGGCCATGTGTCTCAGGGCCGAGTCTGCTGCTCGTCCCAGCCCAGGCACCAGAGCCACAAGCTGAGCCACAGCTGGAACTCCAACCCACACCCACTCCAGGGGCCCTGCTGAGTCCACACCACACCAGCGCCCACAGAATCACACAAGAGGGATGAGAGGACGTGGTTTTACAGGTTCACCAGGCATAACGGACAGGGACACATGATACATGGTTGGAGCGTAAAGGCAATGATCCATCCTGTGGCAATATCGTGATGTAAATACCACCATCTAGCTACTCAACAGCCCACCACCTCACCCTGTGACCACCGTGTGTACTAAGAACACCTAAGATCCACCTCCTAGCAACTTCCAGAAGCACACGTCGTATCACTGATGCAACCACCATGCTGAGCACCATCTGGAACCTATTCCTCTTGTAACTGAAAGGTGGCACCTCAGACCCACATCCCCACCCCTCCCCGTCCCCAGGCGAAGAACCATCCTTCTCCACTTCTCTGAAGTTGGCTCTTTTTAGATTCCCCAAGTGAGATCACGCAGTATTTGTCATTTTGTGTCCAGCTTCTTTCACTAAGCATGATACCTTCCAGACTCTTCTATGTTTATGTATATAAATCACACACAGATACATAAATTTTACATTTTCTTTATCCATCAGTGGACACTCAGGCAGTTTCCACATCCTGGCTCTTGGAGTGATGCCACAGGGAATATTGGGCTGCAGGTTTCTCTTCAAGGTCCTGTTTTTATTTCCTTTACATATGCACCCAGAAGTGGGATGGCCGGATCCCACATAGCCCTATTTTAATTTTCTGAGGAACTTCCAACCTGTTTTCCATGGTGGCTGCACAATTCTCCACTCCCATTAAACAGTGCAAGAGGACTCCCTTTTCTCCTCATCCTCCCAACCCTTACTGCTTATCTTTCAGATCAGCCATCCTAATAGGTGCAAGGCAATCTTTTATTGTGGTTCTGAGTGGCATTTCACTGATGTTGAGCCGTGTTGAGCACCTTCCCATGTACCTGGCCTTTGGTACATCTTCCTTGGACATGTCTGTTCATACCCTCATCCAGTTTTCAATAAGGTTGTTTGATTTACTTTCAAGTTGCGTGAGTTGCTCACGCACTTTGCATATTAACCCCTTATCAGATACACTGTCTGTAAATGTTTTTCCCCATTCTGTAGGCTGCCTTTTTATATTGTTGAATGTTTCCTCTGCTGTCCAGGAAATTTTTAGTTAGATAGGGTCCCACTTGTTGATGTTTGCTTTTGTTGCCTGTGCTTTTGGAGTCAGACCAAAAAAATATTGCAAAGACCAAGCTCAAGGAGCTTTTCCCCTAAGTTTTCTTTTAGGAGTTTTGTGATTTCAGGTTTACATTTAAATCTTTAATCCATTTTGAACTAATTTGTGTGAGTGGCGTAAGGATCCAATTCCATTCTTCTGCATGTGGATATTCAGTTTTCTGAGCACCATTTATTGAAAAGAATGTCCTTTCACCTTTGAGCATTCATTCTTGGCTCTCCTATCACAGGTGAGTTGCTGTGTATGTGAGCGGTTATTTCTGTGCTGTCTATTCTGTTCTATTCATCTATGTGGTTCTTTTTATGCCAGCATCCTATAGTTTTGGTTACTATACATTTGAAATATAGTTTGAAATCAAGAACCATGGTGCCTCCAGCTCTGTTCTCTCTTAAGATTGTTTTGGTTATCTGGGTTCTTTTGGGGTTTCATATAGATTTTTGAAATTTTTCTCTATTCTTGTGAAAAATGCCATGGGAATTTTGGTAGAGTTTGAATTGGATCTGTAGATTGTTTTGGCTAGCATAGACATTCTGACATGATTAATTCTTCCAATCCATGAACATAGGCTATCTTTCCATTTGTTTGTGTCTTGAATTTCTTTTATCCATGTCTTATATATTTCAGTGTTCAGATCTTTTACCTCCTAGGTTAAATACTTTCCTAAGTAGTTTTGTTCATTTTTGATGCTACTGTAAATGAGATAATTTTCTTAATTTCTTTTTTAGATAGCTTGCTGCTGGTGTATAGAAACATAACTGATTTTGTGTGTTCACTTTGTGTCCTACAGCTTTACAGAATTGGTTTATTAGAGGATTTTCTATATATAAGACTATGTCATCTACAAATAGTGACAGTTTTCCTTTTTCCTTTCTGATTTTTTTTTCTTGCCTAATTGCTGTGACCAGGACTAACAGGAGTATGTTGAATAAAAATGGTGAGAGTGGACATCCCTGTCTTGTTCCTGATCCTAGAGGAAAACCTCTCAGCTTCTGATCATTGAGGGTGGTGTTAGTTGTGGGCTGTCATATATGGCATTTATTATATTGAAGTACATTCTTTATAGACCTAAATTGTTGAGTTTTTATCATGAAAAGATGTTTAATTTTGTCAAATCCTTTTTTTTTTTTAATTTTCCATTGTGTCAATGTCTTGTTTCACATTGATTGACTCATGCATGTTGAACCTATCTTCATGTCCCAGGGGTGAATCCCACTTGATCATGATGTATTATCTTTCCAATATTCTATTGAATTTGCTTTGTTAACATTTAGTTGAGGATGTTTGCATCTATTAGAGGGATATTGCCCTGTGATTCTATTTTCTTGTGGTGTCCTTGTCTGACTTTGAAATGAGGATAATGCTGGTCTCAGAAAGTAAGTTTGTAAGTGTTCTCCTCTCTTCAACTATTTGGAAGTGTTGGGAGTGACTGGCACTAATTCTTTAAACTTTTGGTAAAATTCACCCATGAAGCCATCCAGTCCCAGGTTTTCTTTATTGGGAGGTTTTTGACTACTGCTTCAATCTCTTTGCCCATTATTTGTTCATATTTTCTATCCCTTTCTGATCCAGTCTTGGTAGGTTATGTATTTCTAGGAATTTATTCATTTCTTACAAGTTACTCAATTTGTTGGCATATAATTGTTCATAATAGTCTCTTATGACCCTTTATATTTCTTTGGCATCAGTTGTAACAACTCTTCCCTAGGGACTAGGGAGGATTGGGACTCTGTCTTGCCCAATGGCAAACAAAACTGCCTCTAGGTTCTTGGTCCGGAGGGCTGTTGCTGGGACAAGGGTCCATTTCAATCTCAGTTTTGGTCTGCAAACAGCAGGCCCATTATCATGCAAGTGCATGAAGTGGCTCCCACCTGGTCCCTCGAAGGGCTCCCATCATGACCCTGGGTAGGTCCCTGGGCAAGCAGGATTGCTCTTGGACCATGGCTGAGAAGGGACTGTTTCAAAATCCACAGCTAAGCTGAGGTCTGCAGGTCTGCCTCCAGGGCCATAGATGGGAATGTGCCCCAACAGGTCCCCAAGTGAGCAGGACTGTTCCTGAATGATCATGAGGAGGCACTAGAGCCAGGCTCAGGACTGCTTAAAAATTCACCATCTGGACATCCCTGCATGCCAGCCCTGGGGATGGACAGGTGCAACTGTCCCCAGGGTCCTAATGAATGGGGCAGGTGTCAGGGTCAAGGTTAAATGGGGCTGTAGCTGATCTCCAAAGGGGATGGGGCTATTTCAGGTTTTGGGGCTGGGACTGCGGTCTAAGCATAGACCTACCTTCTCAAAATGGCCCTCCTTGGTCTGGGGCTGGAGCTTCTCAGGTTCCAACTTTGATCCCAAACTGCCCTCAGAGGCACTTCTGTCCACAGACAGTCACATTGTTGCTGTGGGGGTTTGAGTGTGGGACCTCTGGTCCCACCACCTTGCTGGCATCTGGATAATAATGGTGGTTGTGGAACAAGGGGTGGTAGAAAGGGAGGTGGGCAGGGGGTGGAGGTGACTGGGTGACTGGCACTGAGGGGGGCACTTGATGGGATGAGCACTGAGTGTTATGCTATATGTTGGCGAATTGAACACCAATTTAAAAAAATAAAATAAATAAAATACCTTGATCAAAAAAAAAGAAATAATAATGGTTATTTGAAAACAGTAGACTTTGGGTGATTTTTTACAGAGCAATAGCTATCAGATACTTTTCCCCGTTGTGATTTATTTTGTGTCTTTCCCCTGAGTAGAGGTGTTCTGTTCTGCTCATCTCTGAGGTCCCAGTGTCTGGAAATGCATCTGACGCATAGGAGGTACCCCACATTGGAGATCACCCTGTCCTCTCCTGGGCCTCCTCCCCAAAACAAGCCCAAGTGTATGGAGCTGAGAGCTGTGAGTGGTGTGCATGCTTGCACACACAGGCCACACGTCTACATGGGCGCACAGACTATAGGAGGCTGAGGCTGTAATTCTCTTCACACAGAGAACAGGGCTCTCAGGCATGAGGATGCTACCATAAATATCTCATATGGTCAGTGACGAGGGTGGTGGGCACCCTCACATCTCCAGCTAACCTACATGGTTTCTGGCAGGTGCCCTTCAGCCACCTGGGTGTGGCATGTGACACCTCCACTGTCCACTCAGAGTGGCCCCTCCCAAGGCCGACACAGGATGCTAATGCCCTGTTGGGTTCTCCAGTGGCTGGAGGACTCTGGCCTGCACCTGTGTCCCTGCTACCACAGCCACCATCACAGCAACGAGGCTTCTTGGGCTCCAGATCTCCACCTCTCCCTCTAACTGGATTTCACCCCCTTTCTTATTAAATAGAATTTGTGAGAAGCCAACCCAGGGGAGTGCAAAACTCTGGGTAGATATTTGGCTGAGTGCACTCAGCTTGTCCTCACTCCAGAGGCCATCCAGCACAGCCCTGATTTAAAGGATGCCCCAACCACATCTTTGTGATAGTTGGTGCTCAGGGCAGGCATGCCCAGCTCGACCCCCTGCCCAGCTGTGGGCACGCCAGGGCATTTTGTGATGCCCCAGCTGGCACAGCCCCACGAGTAAGACCAGGCATGGCCTTCACAACCTTCACTGCAGAGACCTCCTGAGATCTAGTTCCAACCCCAGGTCCCACCAGAACCTCATGCTCACCCTCTAGCTTTTGGTTCACAGATGGGGGCGGGGGGTCCACTGTTGACTCTGGCCCTTGGTGTGAGGACCTGGAAGGCCTCCTGCTGGGGAGGTCAGCTCCCACAGGATGTAACATTCTGCCACCTGCTGATTACAGGGGTTCCAGAGACTCCTGCTCCCATGTCCCCACCCCATCAGGTAGCCAGCCATGGCCAATGGCATGACTCACCTCAGGCCATACTGTGAACATCATCTTTCAGGAACCTGTGGTTCTGGGAGCCTCCATGTCCCAGGGACTCAGCCCAGGGTCAGGAAACTCAAAACCAGCCAAACCATCTCCCCACCCAGGCCCCCCAACCACCGCCTTTTGTAGGGAACCCCCAAGGCCCTCAGGAAGCCCTGTGGGAGCAGGTCTATGGGATTCCCCTTCACGTGTCCATGTCCCAGAAGAAGTAAGCCCAGGTGCTCTAATGGAGACGGGCCCTGCGCATCCTGGATCATTCCACTCAGGTCAGCCTGGCAGGCTATGCAAACCACCTGTGGGGTCCTGGAGGAAGACCCCACCAGAGGCCTTCACTCACCCGGTGCTTGTGGTGGGAGGGGGGCAACTCCATGTAGGGGACACGGCAGTGAGCCAGGCCAGGGGGTGCAGACATCACAAGACACAGAAGGAAAGTAGAGAGTAAGAAGCATGTGATGAAACTAGAGCACAGCATAGTGGATAGTGGTGAGGGCATTGGTGCCACGGTCCTTCCACGTGCAGAGCTGAGGGAGACCTGAGCACGTGAGTGGAAGGCGGGCACACTGGTCTGAGCAGAAAGCACACCAGGCCATGGCTGAGCCAAGGCCCTATGGCTGCCAAGGGGGCAGTAGATGAAGGGAGGAGAGGATATGTGGGAGCAGCAGGGGTTGCAGTTAGTGGCATCTGGGAGACCCTGTTGGCCAGAGCCAAGAGAGTGGGTTTTGTTCCAGGTGCCGTGGAAGCCACTGGAGTGTTCAGAGTGGGATTTACCAACATCTGTCCAGCTGCTGGGGGTGGGAGGCAGGACAGAAGCAGGAGGCAGGAGTAGAAGCAGGAGGCCAGTGGGGAGGCGACTCTGCCTGGATGGGAGGACACCGAGGGGGAATGCTAATGGCAAGGCTGTTACACGGTTTGGGCAGGAGCGAGTAGCCGAGGCAGGGGTGCGACGCCCTGGGGAAGGGCAAGCAATGGGCAGCGATGGTCACCCCGGTGAGTGCGGAGCTGTCCGGCTGGCCTGGGGAGCCGGCAGGAGCACCCGATGCCCGTTGCACAAGGCTGGGGATACAGGACCTTCTGGTGGGCAGGAGGGGACGGGTGGGCAGGCCAGCACGGGCAGAGCCTGGACCTGCGGGTTCCAGTGCCAGTTCCCACTGCCCCCTGCTTCCCCCTCCCTCCTCTCCCCTGCCCCTCACTGGCCTCTGGGTACCTCCTTCCTCTAGGGGTGTCTTCCAAGATGCCTGCTACATCTGTTGTGTTTAGAGCCCACATGCTCACAGGAAGGAGATATTATCAACCTCATTTTACATCTGAAAAAATGGAAAATCAGAAAAATTAATTGACTTGCTCAAGGCCATGACCTAATTATGATACAACCAGGCTTCTACTTGTTCGGGAGCACCTGCGGGTGACGGCACTTCTGGGGCTTGAGGGGGCTAGCGGCATAACCGGTCTGCCCTCCAGCGGGGCCTACCTGACCCTCAGTCGGATGTCCACTGCCTGGAGCCCTGCATGGCCAGCAGGTGTGCAGGGGGCCTCCACCTGCACCCTCGGACAGACAGCCACTGCCCGGAGCCCTGCATGGCTGGCAGGTACGCGGGGTGGGAGTGGGGGAGGCCTCCACCTGCACCCTCAGACGGACAGCCACTGCCCGGGGCCCTGCATGGCCGGCAGGTGTGCGGGGCCTCTGCCTGCCCGGGGCCTGCTGGAGTACACCTGCCCGCCTGCCCACCGGCATCACCGCCTGCGCAGCCTCGGCCCACATCTGTCTTCCCCAGTTCTGTGGGGTTTTTTTTAGAGAGAGAATGGAAAGGAATTTTTAAAAAGAAAGAAAAGGGGGGGCAAGAGGCGAAGGAGATGCAGGAGATAGAAGACACACGTGGGCGACAAAGAGACTATGACATAGTCAAATTTTATTAATGGCTCGCCCATATGCATTCAGAGGATAATTAACTATGCACAGGTGAAATTAGCTGATAGGAGTGGCTGTCTTGAGCAAATCGAATGAGCTCCGATTATATCAATAGTTTTCAACCAGTGTCCCTGGTTATCAAACCATCAAATAAATTTGTCCACTCTCTTCCTTTGGGGGGAAAAACTTTAATTATCCAGCCCTCGCGTATGGCAGGTCATTAATAAAACCTAGTTATCAGGCTGCAGGTTCCGGAGTTTTACTGTTACCCATCTTTTATCTAAATAAACATTTGGGAAATGTCCTTAAAATTATTACAGATACTTTGCCCCTGCCCCACAATAGGAATTTCTAAATGGAACCGGGCTGCATGTGACTACACAGTACGTGGTGTCCCATCTGCCCGCCGGCCCCCGGGACTGGGACCCCGGAGCTGGGCTGTACCCGCCTTGATGGATCTGGCCGACCTGCAAATGCAGATAAGGGGAACCGCGGAAGGCTGCTTCTCCTTAATGTATATTTACGCAGCCTTTATGTTATGCATGCGTTCTTTATTTTCGTGCCACATATATCAATGACAAATGGAAGAATTGAACGGCCAGTGTAACATAGAAGGGGTCTCATGGTCCTCCTTCTGAAAGTGCAATATCTACACAGTGTTCTTTTATTTAAAACAAGAATGCCTTAAAGTCTTTTTTTATTTCATCTCCAATAATGCAATGGGCACCCCGAGAGGCCTTCACGACTGATCTGTTGGCATTGTTTCATACAGAAGTGTGTCAGGATCCTGGCGCAGGTCTTTCCTCGGACACTCCGTGTTCCCGACATGAACTCTCCAAACCCAGGCCGGCAGGGAGGCAGAAAGCCAGCACCCAGGGCGTGCCGAGCCCCCGCACCACTTGACTAGCATTTCCCTCTGTGGAGACCACGGCTTCGACCACAGGTACATGGAGGCACCCTACTTCCAGGGTCACATGCACAGATTTCACCAAACCTGTGGCCTGTCCAGGACACTAACTGGGGGACCATTCTCCAGAAGCAAAGACCAAATGAATCACGTGGTTAGAGCATGGTGGCCCCCAGCAGGGGTGGAGGCTTTGGTGCTGGACAAATCGGGGGAAGGACAGGATCAGGGGTGGCCCTGGTGAGGGCGGGGTGGGGTACAAGCCAGCGGGCTGCTGGGAACTCAGCCCTCACCATCCTTCCATCCCTTTGGCTGACATGGTGAATGGTCCTGACTAGGGCCATCAGCTTGGGTGCCTCAGCAACAGAAACTGCTTCCCACCCGTTCTGGAGGCCGGGTCTCCCAGACCCAGGCCTTGGGATGCGGATCAGTGGCTGGTAAGTGGCAGTCACATCCAAACACCTTTATGCAAACCTTGGACTCCCATTCCCCCAGACTAAGGGCTTTGGGTGAGCGAGGGGCTCAGGCGGAGGGTGCTGGCATTTCAGACCTGTTTTGCTTGACTGCGAAGGGATTTCCAACCCTGAGCCCTGAGCCAGCCTGCAGGTTCTGCACCCAGTCACTGGCAGGGCCCCCATCAGCCCATTTCTCCCTCCACCACCCATTAAGCAACACTTCACATAGGAATTTTTTAAAAAGATTTATTTATTGATTTATGATAGACAGAGAGAGAGAAAGAGGCAGAGACACAGGAGGAGGGAGAAACAGGCTCCACACCAGGAGCCTGACACGGGACTCGATCCCAGGACTCCAGGATCGTGCCCTGGGCCAAAGGCAGGGGCTAAACCACTGAGCCACCCAGGGATCCCCACATAGGAATTTTTTTAAAGATTTTATTTATTTATTAATGAGAGACACAGAGAGAGGCAGAGACACAGGCAGAGGGAGAAGCAGGCTCCCTGTGGGGTGCTCAATGTGGGACTCCATCCGGGGATTGCGGGATCACGTCCTATGCCGAAGACAGGCGCTCAACCACTGAGCCACCCTGGCGTCCCCACATAGGAATTTAAAAGGAGAGTGAAGCTTAGGGCCGCCTGTGCAGTGTTACTCTTCTCCAGTTTTCTGACCCTTTCTCCTGATCCCTCAGGGACCTGCCTCTCCAACCCCTCTCCCCTGGGAGCTCTGCACCCCAGGTCTGGGTGGGATGTGGGCAGAGAGTGGAGCCCCAGGGTATGGGGTAAAGCCAGGGGAACACTCAAACTCCCATCACTGCACTCAGGACAGGGGGCGGAGGAGGGCACAGGTGACCCTCCCATCACTACTCAGGACAAGAGACAGGGGAGGGCACAGGTGACCCTCCTGTCACCGCACTCAGGTCTGGCATGTGATGTACCCCAGAAGCTCATGCAAGCCAGCACACAGAATGTGTAAGCACTTCTCTTATCTACAAACAGAAATAACCCTTTGCCCTGGCCCTTTGGATGCAGCTCTTTTTGGTTAGAGGCCACTCCTCCTGTAATTCCATCTTCCTAATAACACTTCCTTTTTAATCAATTTGACAAAATTACAGCAGCTTGTGAATTTGGAGTATACATATTACTGCTCCAGGCTTTACCTGCTATATCCTGGCATTTACATGTTTACATTTAAAGTCTTGGCTATGTTCTTAGACCAATCATTTTGTATTTTGCAATTATATCTGCTCTGCTCACTGCACGCTGTCTTTGGTGGTTATATAATTAAAGAGCAGAGATTTTTTTTTCCCTTGGCTGCACAAGGTGAAAAATGTTAGCTATTTCCACACTTCAGAGAGCCAGCTGCTACAAGCATTAAAAATTACTTAAAACATAAAATTTATGGCATTGTGATCACAATGGATTGTGTTGTTGTAAATGAATTTCACTGTAAATTGCCATTTTAAATTAAAATATAGCTTATTAGGAATGGCAGGAGAGTAATACAGAAGGAAGTAAGGTTTTATATAATTGTCCCCAAAAGCCTGTCCCTCCAAGAAGTGATGGCCAAGGTTGTGCCACATCAGGGTTTGCTGTTGGACGCTGGGCAAGCATATTTCTTTTCCCCTCCTCTAGCTCCCCTGCCCCCCCAGCCCAGGATTTATTGAGGGTCTATGCTGTGCATCACTCTGAGGCAGGCGGCAGACCTAGAAAGGTGGGTAAGAAACCTTTCCCTGAGACAGCACAGTGTTTAATGGAGGACCAGGCGTCAGGTGGGCAGACAGTGAGGGGGGCCAGTGACGAAGATGCAAATGGGACATTCGTTGAGCAGCAGAGAAGGAGCAAGCATACCCAGGATCTACACAAGAGATGGAGATCTGATTGATCGACCTATACCAGCAGGTGTGGGAACCAAATGGACTTCAGAATCTTGACATTAGGACAGATTTCCATGAGGTGAAATATACCCTTTTCTCAAGCACTTACGGAAACGCGTTCCCTATTCTCTGCTTGGACACTTCTAGTCCTGGAAAATTTGCCACTTTGTAAAATATTCCCTTTCATGTAGGGACATGTCAAGTCTCCTCCCAGCAAAACAGCCTGAAAATCATGTCTCCAATTTGTATACTTCTCCTGGAAACCTCTGGATCACTTCCAAGAAAAGCTTCATAAGAGATGAGGCAGGGGCTGGGGCACATCTGGGCAGGGTCCAAGCAGCCAGGACACATGGGCATGAGGGGAGAGGACTCCAGGCAGATCTTGCTTATGCAGAAGTAATAGGAGGGAGGTCGACCCAATGGAGGTCCATTTCTGGAGGTTTGTGAACAGTGGAAGAAAGGGTGCTGGAAGCATTTTAATAACATTCATTCACTCCTGTCTTGGATGGAGACCTCAGAAACCATCTAACCCACCATCACAGGCCAACAGTTCCTGGTAAGACTCCTGCCATGAGACCACGTAAATGCTCACACCCACAGTGACTTAGCGCTAGAATCTGAGCACGGCTTGCTGGCCACCTAGAGTCCCAGCATCATGTCCTCCCTTGATGGAGTCCCCTGGTCCTTCCATATCCTGCCACACCCTGTCCCCGTTGTCTCATCACACATTGGTCCAGAAATTTAGGTGTAATCAAGGAGGAGGAAATGTTTATTCATTTATCCCCAAATCCCCAAGACTTCTCTTTGGTAACCAATCAATGCCAGATGTTGTGTGAAGCACAGAGGGCACAGAGGAGAGCACGTGGTTTTGCCCAAAGGAAGCCTCGGTTGGATGACTGGAGATAGACAAGTGAAGATATGCATGCAAATAGAAGCATACAAGCCATGACCCAGGTATTTATAGGGCAGTGGGTCCACAGGGTAGACACCATATTAGCATAAGGGGAGATGCTCCAAAAGCCATGCTAGGGAAGCAGACCCTGCGATGGAGTCTTGGAAGATGTACAGGGCTTGATGGAGAAGACGAGAGCAGGAAAGTCTTTAGCAGGAGAGGGAGAGGTGGGACTTCTGTCCTGAGAAAGAGGTTAGAAGTACAGGAGATAAGGAGTAGCAAGGGCCAAGGACAGGAGACACCAGCCTTGAATCCCATGTTGTAATACTTTCTCTGAACCCAGAAGAGAGGATGGTGAAGAAACAGATGGAAAAACCATGGAAGTGCATCTAGCACATTTAGGGGAATTAAGGGTGTCCCATTTTTATACCCTTAATTTTCTCGGGGAAAAAAAGTGTGTCCCTAAGAAATAGAGGCACTGAGGTAGAGGATTCAGGAAGAACACTCAAAATACGCCAGCATATTTCTTTTTTTAATTTTTAATTTTTATTTATTTTGTTTATTCATGAGACACACAGAGAGAGGCAGAGACACAGGCAGAGAGAGAAGCAGGCTCCATGCAGGAAACCCAATGTGGAACTTGATCCCAGGACCCCAGGGTCACACCCTGAGCCAAAGGCAGATGCTTAACCACTGAGCAACCCAGGTGTCCCTCTACTAGTACATTCTTGAAATAATTATCTCTTTTTATTCTTTACCCAGAAACGATTCAAGTGAGGTACATCAATGAGTTAAAAATGATAAGGTCTCTGGCATACACTGTATTAGGGAAGAAGCAAAAAACTACCTCAAACAACACTGGCACTTTGAAGAAAGGTATAGCACCAACGAATGTTGAAAGACTGATTAAATCACTTCAAAGAGGTAAACTTTGGCTTTTATCTCACGACTTACATTTGTCTGGAACACTTTTTTACCCTTAAGATGAAAATTTCTTGACAGATTGTTTTTCTGGGTATACGAAAAAGGCTGACAATTAGGTAGTCTCAGCACTTTGCAGTTGTAGTTAGTTCTATTGTCTCCCGGCTTCCATATTTACCACGGAGAAGTCAGGTGAGAGCCTAGCTCTTTCATTTACCATCTGTCTTCTCTCCACATACTTTCAGAACTTATTTGTCTTTAAATCTCACTAGACTGTGTTTGGGTACAGGCTTCTTTTTACATACCTTACTTTTCATTTGTGCTTCTGGTTCTAAGGATTCATGTTTTTCATCAATTTCAGATAATTCTCAGTATTACCACTCTGCATACTGACTCTCCCTCATCTTCTCAATTATCCCTTTGTGAAGGCCACCGAGGTAATGCATTAGGCTCTCTTACTTCCAGCTCCAACATCTGTCAAACTCTATTCCACATCTTTAAATTTATTAAATTCAATTGCATTCTGGGTAATTTTTTCAGATTTTCCACTCCGCTATTCTTGCTTTCTCTGTGTCTCCTCTGCTACTTAATTCATCTATCAAGGTTTTATTTCTACTGTTACATAATTCCATTTACAGAAGTATATAGGACTATTTTGTTTTCAAAATATACAGCTGCTTCCAGTTTTTGTCCATAAAAATGAGCTTCATATCATGTTTTATCTTCTAACAGTTTATTGAAATATAATTGACCCACAATAAACTGTACCAATTTAAGTGTACAGCTTGCACAGTTTGACTGAAGGTGCAGGTGTGAAACCATTATCACAGTCAAGATCATGAACATATCCTCAGTGTGTGTGTGCCTTCACTTACTGATGGACGTTTGCTTTGTTTCCAATCTGGGCTATACAAATAAAGCTGCTCAGAACATTTACAAGTTTTTATAACATTGCAAGGTTTTGGGTGAACCTATGCTCTCATTTCTCTTGCATAAATACCTAGAAGTGAAATGACCGGATCAGTCGGTAGGTGTATGTTTAAATTTTTACTAAACTTCCACATTGTCTTCCAGAACACCTTCATAGGCGATTTCTATCAAATCTTTTTTCCTTCCAATTTTTTACTTAAATTCTAATTAGTTAACAATCGGATAATATTGGTTTCAGGAGTAGAATTAAGTGATTCATCACTTACATATAATATCCAGTGGTCTTTACCAAATCTTTGAAGAATAAATTATACTATTTTTATAGAAGTTCTTTCAGAAAATTGAAATTTCAGCTCATTTCATAGGCTCAGCCTTACCTTGAAACCAAAACCATACAAAGTCTTACAAGAAAACTACAGGGAAAAAAATCTTATTAACATCTATGTAATAATTCTAAACACGGTGCTAACAATGATATATAAGATAAAATTATCATGGCCAAGACGTCAGTGTTGCAAGATTGGTCTCATATTAGAAATGCAACAAAGTCACCATATTTTTATAGGATTTTTAATTTATTTACTTGAGAAAGAAAGAGTGAACTGGAGAGAGCACAAGCAGGGGGAGTGGCAGAGGGAGAGGGAAAGGCAGACTCCCAACTGAACAGGAAGCCTGATGCAGGGCTTGATCCCAAGACCCTAAGATCATGACCTGAACAGAAGACAGATGCTTAACCAACTGAGACACCCAGGCACCCCCCCAAAGCCACCATACTAATAAAGAAGAGAAACCATGGGACTTTAACATAAGAATTTTTAGGGGTGCCATTCAGTACATAACTGGATGTCAGTAATTGAGAACTTTATTTTCTTGGGTGCCAGATATTTTTGTCTTTCTATAAATATTCTTGATCTTTGTTCAAGGACAAGGTTAAGTTTCTTAAAATATACTGGTCCTTTTGGGTCTTGCTTTTAGAATGAATTAGGGAGGACCTGTGCCATGCTCTGAGGACCAATTATTTTCTGCTACTGAGGGAACACCCATTCGTGTGCTCTGCTCCATGGCCCATAGATCAGGATTTGCCGCTTTGCCTGGTGGGAACAGGCAGTCTCCCCAGCCCTGCAGCACCTCCAACATGTTACCTCTGATCCTCTCGGAGGTTCTTCCTCATGTCCACGAGCTGATCTGCACCCTGCTGGATACTAGTGCAGAATGGAGAGCTCAGGAGCTCTCTCCCCACCACCCGTCTCTCCAGGAGTCTCTTCTGCAGATTCGGCGCTTCCACCTGCACACACACTCAGCTCTGTCCCTCCTGCTGCCTCTGCATGGATCCCCCTCTCTGCATGTCCGCAGCAGTCTCAGGGTGGGAGTCTGAGGAATTTTAGGGCGTGTTGATGTGCAACTTGTCCCCCATGCATCACTGGCCCTCATTACGCAGCGCCTAGCATCTTGTAAGCCATTGCTTCCATGTTGTCAGGTTTTGTTGTGTCCATCTCAACCTTGTTCCCATTACTCTTTCCTTATCACCAGAATTGACAGTCTCTATTTGGTTATTTTAAAAATCATTTTAGTAGTTACTTGTTGTTTTTTCACATCTGTGAGTCATCTTTTATTTACTTAAACACACTAAAAATCTGTATTTTGTCTGATAATTCCAGTACCTGCACTATTTCTCTAATTCTACTGCTCCACACTGACGGTGCCTCATTTTATTATGTGCTTTTCTTTTTATACATGTCATGATGGGTAGAATTTTCCTGAGAAAATCTTTGAGACATGAGCCAAAAATGCATCCCTTTGACGGTATTTCCTTTGTTTCTACCAGGCCCCTGGGGGTGCTAACAACCCAGGACCACTTTAAGTTCCAAGCCTGCAAGTTTTAGAAGACACACGTATAAGAATTCAAGTCACATACTCACAAGAGTATTAGCCTCTGGTTTAAAATTCCAGGGATGTCCTGCTTTCCCAACATCAAGGTCAAGTCTGGCAAATTGCCTCATGGGACAACTTTTTCATCTGCTTCTCTTTCTCACTGGGATGCCACCCTTCCAGGTTCTAAGACCCTCACTTCACCTGGCTATCAAATTTGAAGTTCAAGACCATCCAAGACACACAGACACCTCAGGATGGGCACTAAATCACACTAGTTCACCTCTCAGAGGACTGATTCATCCCACATTTGGCTTTGGAGGATTTTCTTATTCTTTTGCCAGTCTAGGAAGTTGGCTGCTTGTGGATTAGTTGGTTGAAAGTAAGAGAGTATATAAATTTATGTCCTCTTTCGAACTATTCCAAGTAGAATCTCTGCTAGTTATCTTCACAGGCAGCCAAGACAGCCTGCCTTTGAAATGCTGGGTCTCTCCATCTCTTGCACCTTCTTCAGGAGAAACATGCAAGCAAGCACAAATGCATTTCAACCAGTGGCTTTTATCAGAAAATCAACTACTGTGGTCACTCAGCCATTTGGTGCCACTGTTCCCAGCAGTGGCGAGTTACACTTTATCGCCCTCTGTACACCTCAATATTCGAAGCCCATGGTGTTTCCCAGAAGCATTTCAAAATCCAGTACCATGTAAGGCAGTACCATGTAAAAATATAATGCATGTTATGAAACTAGCCATTCAAAGAAAGAGAGAAGTTAATTTTTTGTTCTATGGGGTATTCATTTATGCAGAACCATTCATTCTTCAGGTTTTTTTGTAACTAAGTCATTACTGTATTTATTCTACTGGTAAAATTCTTCTTGAAATCCTGCCTCATGTGTCTAGAGGTAAACAGAACAAGTAGATAAAAGTAGCTAGAGGCAGGCTAACACAAGATACAACTCCTCTGAGCTCTATGTCATCCCTCTTGACTCTGGGTGTGAGATGCGGTGCCCGTTTCCATGGTTATCTTTGGAATTCTTTCATCCTACCTGGAGACCAATGAGAAGGTCTGTTCCCAGTTTATCTGGTGATGATGGAGACATGGCAAGGGAGGCCATCATGCACCTGAACAGAGCAACCAGGTTGGAAAAATGAAGAAGGGAGGACAGAGCGCCTTCTAGTAGATGAACTGGTCCATGAGGGCCCTGGGACTGGGGTTTACCTCCCCAAGACAGGGAACTTCCAGGCTACTGCACGTGCCTGGGTTCTCACGGCCTTCCCAGGGGACCAGAAGGTCCTCCAGTTGGGACCCCAAGTGTGAATCTTGGGGGACATCTGTGCTGCTTCCACCACATGCTCGGAGGGACCACTGTGGCACATGATGAGCACCAAACGAGTGACAGAGGGTTACTTGTGTAGGTAGGAGGTGTCTTCTGCAGGTAGGAGTGCCCAGATCTGAGCTGTTCCTGTGTGTGCAGAGTGGCAGGGGATGGGGGAGCTTCCCTCTCCCTGGGCTGTGGGTACTATCACGCTCAGTGCAGAGGACAAAGGGCTGTGACCAGCAAGTCCTGACCTGGCTTTTGGCCGAAGCAATGCTAAGCCAGGTGCGTGATCACCCCAGCTGCCCTGCCGTCCTCTGGTCATCCTTGAGCATCACCAGTCCCCCTGCCTGCCTGGATGCGGCCCGGGGATGGGGCTCAGAGACAGCAGGGCTGGCGCTGACGAGCACGGATGGATGACAGCAATTCCACCTGACTCAGCCTTTCGCTTCTTCCAGATGAAAATCAGCCTGTTCAGATAACCTACTCGAGTGAGTGCTACAATCTCCTGAGGAGAACCGGGGACAGGTGATTATGTTAGAACAACAGAAGAGGAACTTACAAAAGGGTGGGAACCTTTTGCTGAGTTTGGATTTCATGCCTGAAGTACTCAGCAGAAACCACACACGCCTCATTCATCCATCATATGCTGTGCTGCAGCAAGCCTGCTGGTTAAGACCTGGGCAAACCCAGCCAGGCATTAGCAGCCCATCTTCTCCACACCACCGAAAACTTCCTTGGTCATTCAATGAATCCAACAATGACAGTAACCAGATTAGCTTGGCCCTTTGGACTTCACCCAACTCCACACACAGACACATATGACACACAACATGCATATACGACACACTCAGGCATGCAGCATGTGCATGCACACATACCCCATCACATGTGGGTACAAGGCACCCACAACCCATATGTGGAACACACACAGAACATGCATACATACTTCACTCTCAGAGACATGATGAAGCATGCACACGCCCACACAGATACACACACAGTCACACCACACATGTCCTGACACGCCACACACCCACATGCACACATACACCTGCCAGCCACGCATCAAGAGAAGGTCCTAATTCTTGTATCCAAGAAACTGAGCTGCAGGAATTAGCCCTCAAATATATTTGTCTTCCAAAATGATTTCCCATGAGTTCTCATAATGTAAACATTTTTTTCTTGGTAAAGAGAAGGAAACAACGTGACGGTGGCTAGGTGTCCCTCCCAAGGTAGGAGAAGGGGTGCTGGTGCCCTGGGCCCCCGTGTGTGGACAGTAGGCACCTGGGGTAATGTGGCAGCAGCCACCACGCTGAGCACATGGCACCCACACCTGCTGCCCTGCACCCACACCCCGACAGATGCCATCATCACACGGTGTAGGGCCCTGGGCCAGCATGCAGCCTTGGAAGTGCCTCCCTCCCCATCCCAGCACTTCCCAGCCTGCCCGTTGCCCTCACCAGCTTCCTTGGTCATTCAACGTCCCTCCTACACCTGGACTAAGGGGGGACTCATTTCCCCGATGGCGGTGGGAGCCTCAGCACCCTGACAGGTTCAGCTCCCCGAAGAGGCCCGTGTCCATCTCCAGATCTGCAAACTCAGCAGCACAGGCGGACCAGGCAGTGAGTATCCTCCAGCCGCTCGCACCCAGCCCGCGGGTCCTGCCAGTTCTAAGCACATGTGCTGTGCTCCCAGCTCTAACTGGAAACCAGTCGCGAGGGAAGAAAGGACATTTGCTACAACACCAGGGATAAATCAGATGTCCTGCAAATGCTTCTTTCGTCCTTCCTCAGCCACTGTTGCAGAGACGCGCAGTTAGGCGGCAGGCCTGGGTGTGGGCCACGGGGACCCCAGGACACCGGGTGTGTGGGGTCCAGGTGGCTCCCTGCACTGCCACCCACGAATGCCCACTGAGACATTGGACCCCAGGCTTCTCCCAGCGACTACTGACCCTGGTGGAGGCTCAGCCCGCTGCCTTCCTGCACACTCGCCACCCCCTCTCCTGCCCCAATGGTAGCACCAGACAGTGCTCCCCGCATCCTGCTGCTCCACCAGGCGATGCAGTGAAAGCCAGTGTTGCCAGCGTTTGGGCTCCGAAACCCCCAAAGCGTCTTCCTTGCACGATCTTCAAGCACACGCCCATCCCCGTAGAGCAGTGTGCAGCTTTGCAAAAGTGTCGCTTGGAGCGTGAAAGTCATTACCCCACAGTTCAGCATCAGAAAAACGGAATCAGGACAGCCCGGGTGGCTTGGCGGTTCAGCGCCACCTTCGGCCCAGGGCGGGATCCTGGAGACCCAGGATCAAGTCCCACGTCAGGCTCCCTGCATGGAGCCTGCTTCTCCCTCTGCCTGTGTCTCTGCCTCTCTCTATGTCTCTCATGCATCAATAAATAAAATTGAAAAAATAAAAAAATCTAAAGAAGAGTCCATGATAATGAAACGGTGAACCCTGCATTGCTCACTACAGGGTATAAATGGGGCCACTGTGCATCATGTTCAACCCACAATGAGGACCACGTAAGGAAAATGCGTGAAGACTGTTCACAGAACAATAGATAGAACATTCACCCCAAATCACTGATTGAGCTTACTGATCATTGACACACGCCACTTCCCTAGAATACACTGGAGAGCTCCAGGGAAAGGAAATCTTGTTATTGGCCATCTTGTCAACATGAGCCAAGCCAGCTGCACAGTGTTGAATGCTGAACACACTGGAAGCCACTTGCACATGCCAGGAAAGAGGGCCTGTGTGTGCATCTGCCCGCCGCGAGGCTGCATTTCCTGATTTTCTAGAGAGGGCTGGCCTCATTTAGCGACCGGCCTTGGCATTTGGCTAGCAACCAAGGGGGCTTTGCCTGGCTCACTTTATTTCTGCATATTTTGGGGGCGGTATTTAGAGTTTCTTGCTGTGCAGCTGTCTTCAACACAACTGTGTTTGTGGAATTTATACATCAAACACACACCCATGTACCCAGTACCTAAGGTAAAAAAACAGAAAATTGACATTACCTGGGACACAATTGTCACCTATTGTCTGACCACCTGTGTGTGCATGCATCTCCGAAAGTGAGTCATTTAGTTTTGAAGCTCTGAGCGGCACGCAGGCACCTAGCTGTTCATGGCCAGGCTGGTGTTTCCTTGTAAGATGAGGCCCAGAGAAGGGTCCACATGCCTCATATGGCTGCAGCTTCCCTGGGAGCTGGTCAGAGCAAGTCAGACAGCATGAGGCAGAGCCAGGACCTATGGGACCTGAACTCTTACAGTTTGGGTTGCTTTCTCTCAGAAAGCAAACAAAAATCTCACTTTTGTAATCATTACAGAAATGCACTACGATGCACACCTGTTCCGGGCTCATAAAGGGACCACACCAGCTTGAGCCTCCTGTGTCCACAGTAGTACACCTGGGGCCTCACTGTGGTAGGAGTATGTAGGTCTCATGTGGACCAGGCCCCACGGTCGCCATGGCCCCCCGGAGCTGTCCGGCCCTGGGCCACTCAGGAGCAGGCTTGCAGGGACGCGTGGGAATCGCACACAGTATGCAGCCTCACCCGTGCTTCCTGCCCTCAGATCAGAAGATGGGTGGCAGGCAGTGGGGCTCTCTGGGGTGCTCCTCCTCCTTCTGCACTGTCACAGCACACCTGGGGAAAGCCTGCCATCCTGGGATCAGCCTTCTTCCGTCTCTGGGGTGGGGTCCTTTGCCCTCGATCCTGTACATATTTCCATCCCGTCATGTCCCCTCTTGTCTCAGGGGCCCGGGTCCTGCAGCAGCTGGTCCAGGAGGCCACTAGGATCTAAACGAGTTGCGTCTGTACACAGGGGCAACGTCTTGACTCCTTGCTTACCCTGCGGGCGGCAGGGCTGCCGCACAGCTTCCTGCGGACTTCTGCAGCGTTTCCCCACACTCATTTTTCCTGGTGCCTCGTGGAAAGATTCCAAAACCACGCTGATCGTTGCTCTTTCTTTTACCATATCTCCTCTTGCTCTCAGGTGCCAAAAGCCACTGCAGTGGCCTCAATTTGAATCCATTGTACCCGCTGTTCTGGGCAGCAAACGTTCTAGAAATTTGTCTTGATTTATTTCACTGAAAAATTTCATTCTGTCTGATTTCTCTGTCTCTAGTTTTTTTGTTTTGTTTTTTTTCCTTTTCAGGATTCCTATTATCTAAATGTCAGTCCTATTTCCTGTCTTTTGGGGGGTTCTCTACTTCCCCCACACTTCCTCAACTTCACCTTCTAATTGTCTAATTGCACTTGTTTTACTTCTGCTGCTGGAGTTTCTTCCATTTCGCCTTCTCTCTTGGTGAGCGTTCCTTTTCAGGATGGTTTTCATTCCACAAGTATCATCCCTTAACTCATTGATACTTGCTCATTTTTTAAAAACCCCATCCCCCCAGGTGATCTCTTTCTTCAAGTTGCTCTTTCATGTTTGTCTCTTTCAGATTTTTGTCAGATATTTGGTAAAGTCTGCTTTGATCCAGAGTGAGGAGCGAATAGAAGCCTCGTGAATGACGGCCCTGTCCCCTGGCGGCACTGGGCATTAGGTCTGCAGACTCTCCTCTGGGTGGGGTAAGGTGGGCCCTGGAGACGTTCCCCAGAGAACAATGCTTCTGGCTGCAGCACTGAGCAGGCCCCCCAAAGGGACGCTCATACCCTGGACCCCAGAACCCACAAGCGTCACCTTATTTGGAAATAGGGTTTTTTCAGATATAGTTAAGTCATGAATCTTGAAATGGAACCATTATCCTGGGTGATGTAGGTGGGCCATGAATGCCATAACAAGTGTCCTTATAGGAGAGGCAGACGAAGACACACACATAGAGAAGGCTGTACGATAATGGAGCAGGGATGCCAGGGAGCACTGGAGAATACTAGGGAGCACCAGAGAACTCTGAGGAGCATCAGGAACACTAGGAAGCATCAGAGAATACCAGGGAGCACCAGACAACTCTGGGGAGCATCAAGGATGGCCATAAGGCATCAGGTAGCACTAACAAAGTCCAGGGAACACCAGGGAGCATTAGGGAGCACCAGGGAGGACTAGGAAACACCAGGGAATAACAGAAAACAACAGGGAGCACCAGAGAACAACAGGAGCTAGAAGAAGCCGAGAACAGATTCTCCCCAGGAGCCTCCAGAGGGAGCACAGCCATGCCGACACCCGAAACTTGGATTTCTGGACTCCAGAACAATGAGAAAATACATTCCTGCTCTTTAAAACACCCACTCCATGGTGATTTGTTACAGCGGCCTCCTGACAGTGCCCGGAGAGCCCCAGGGACCCCTTCAAATGTGGTTGGGGGGACAGCTTGTTCTGTCAGCTGGGCTCCCCCTCTGGAGCAGAGGCCCCCCGGCTGCTCCCGCACCACACAAGTGACCCACGTCTCACAGGCCGTGGGCTGTTGTCAGGGAAACAGACACCAGTGTCTTCTTCTCAAGACCACGTCCACCTTCATCCAATCCCACCTGAGTGGCCAATCCTGCTCATCTCACAGCCCCAGTGGATTCTGTGGGGAAACTGGGCTGGTTCTCTACCACCCCACCCCCCAGCCCAGGGCCCCACCCTCTTGATTCAGAGTGAAAAACCATCTTGTCTTTCTCCCCAGCTTCTCCGTTACACTGGTGTTTTGGTGTGCTCTCCTGTTCTCTCCACCCAAGTGGGTTGAGGCCTTGTCATCAAAGCTATCTTTACTGCAGTTTCACTGGTGTCTCAGAAGGCTGAGGTTAGATCACCCATTCAATCTGCTGAACATGAGACCCCCACATACTTTCCCAGAGGGCACAACGTCAGGGTAGATCAAGCCTGTGACTAGGGAAGCAAGAGTCTGGCTTTACTGGAAGATGAAGTGTGAGGAGGACGCACAAGACAACTCAAACCTGTGCAAATGCCCCAGACCATTGTTACGATGTTGAAATTTGTGTCTATGGCCAACGACACCACACCAGAAATCCAAAATATACCTGTTGCCCCAGTGGCTGACTTGGACCTAGGTCAGTCTTCCCACTTCAGGCAGAAGCAAGTCTCCTTTGACCACATTGAGGCCCACTGACAACAGAAGCCATCACTTCTAGATGCCACCATACAGCCATGGCTGCTCCAGCTTCCCAGGTGCCAGGTGGGACAACTCCATGGGCCCTTTGGCTGGAGGCCTCCTGGGTGGGGTCATGGGCACAGGGGGCTCTCCTGCCCACACGGAGGAGCTGACTAGGCCACAGGGGAAGGAGGCAGCATGTGCTCTGGGGAAAGGCACCCATATGTGGCCTACCAGCTACGTGGGAAGGGCTGAAGCCCACATTCTCACCAGAAGCTAATGTGGAGATGACAGCGGAAGAATGTCCAGTGTCCATGGGGGACTCTCCTGCCCATCCTGCTTCTGCACCATGTCCCGTGAAAAATGCGGCAGCCTAAAGACAATGCCCGCGGGCTCTGGCCACCAGTACCTTAATGGCCTCTCCTCCGTGGGGAGGGGCAGGAGCTGCCTGAGGGGAGCCTAGGGTCTGCGCAGCATCCCAGGCCCCAGATGGAGGTACGGCCGCTGAGAAGGGGGTCTGGGAGGTCAGCAGGGCACCCAGTGCACATGCTGCACCACTCCCCTTGCCCGCCCCCTGCCCTGCCCTGCCCCACCCCACCCCCTGCACCACATCCTAGAACCTCTGTTGGCCACATCCCACGAGGGGAGGATGCTCAGGACATGTTCCTCAGAGAACATGCAGTTGCAGGTGCTTCCTTGTGAGTCCCCGTCTCAATGATGGCCAGGAGAGGTGCGTCCATGGCTCTCCATGGGCTTTCCTTGTACTCTCTCCTTGGCTGCACTCTCTAGTGAGAACGGTAACGACCCCCACTGTGGCCCTCTGTGTCCGTGTTGGGCCCATGGGTCACCACCATGCACACTCATACCGCAGCAACACCCGGTTCCCAACAAATCCAGTTCTGCAGGACTGAAGGACCTCTGGAAGCTCCCTGTCCTCACAGAGTCCCGTGGACTGTCCTGGGAGCCGAGTCAGGTGGCATGGCAGGCCTGGACACACTGCCCCTGCTGTCAGATGCAGGCACCCTGGCTCACAGAGGTCAGGGTTCACTGTTGTGCAAAGTGCTTTTGCCGTTGGTGTTATTGCTTCTGGGCAGACTGCACGGCTCCTGGCACAGTGGCAGCCTGGCCTGAGGTGACAGCTGGATGGAGAGCACGACTCCCCTGGCTGCCTGCATGACCCGTGACCCATCCCTGTGTCCAGGCAAGGCCCTCGAGCCAGGCCGTGCCCAGCCCAGCAGACCTGGATTTAAGCTCCATTCAGGGGTACTTCATCCCTCAGGTTGTGGGGAGCCCGTGCCACTGCCAGGCTGGACACCCGGGAGCATGTGACCTGGGGG
Source organism: Vulpes lagopus (assembly GCF_018345385.1). NCBI lineage: Eukaryota > Metazoa > Chordata > Mammalia > Carnivora > Canidae > Vulpes > Vulpes lagopus. The sequence continues at coordinate 32,085,526 of NC_054840.1, read as the reverse complement.
TCACAGAGCTTGGGAGGCCCAGGCTGAGTTTGGGGGCTGCTGCAGACCCCTATGAGAGGGAGGCCGCACACACTGGTCCTGCCACCACACCAGGTGGCTGTGGCGCCTGCAGGTCACTGTGTGGGGAGGGGTATGGAGCTTGCCAGTGTGGTGGCCCAAGTGGTGACAAGATGGGGCAGGAGAACAGACCCTGGGGCCAGTCCCAACGTGGCTTCAAGGAAGAAGTAGCATCATCGGCTCTGTCAGTGCTCATGGAAAATAAGGCTTTCTGATTGAATATGAACATTCATGAAGACCCTTTAGCAGCCATTTAGAGGAGGGGGCAATTAAGAACCTGGATGTTCCTATGACACCTTCTACACCTAATATGTAACCTGTAAATGTCACTAGAATAAGAGTCCACGTGCTCTGAGGTCACCTGCCCACCAAAATCCTCCTTCCTCGACCTAGACGGAGTCTTGGGTAGCAACAATTGCTTGCAACGGGCGCCCGCCCAGGAAGGGTCCTCTCCTACCTACTTGCAGGTAGAGGAAGGCCCATGGCCCACTTGGTGTCTGCACCAGTCTGTGGGCTGAAGAGAGCTGTCAGATACAGCGTTTGAGTTTTTTTGTGGTAGAAATAAACAGTGTTTTGCACCAAATGATGGGACCCTCATGCACCTCTGGGGACATGCAGGCTTACTTGGAGGTTCCACAGATCTGTGCAACAGTGGTTTGTATAAGCACAGTGGTTTGTATAAGCACAGGGTTCGAGTGCACTGTTTACTGCTGCAAGGTCAGGATCCAGGCCACGCGGAGCAGCTAGCATTAGATGATGCTTGTTAAGGCCCTCGGAGGAGGCGTGGCTTCTGTGGCAAACCCACACATCGCTGGGCCAAGCCAGGACCCGGCTCTACGCCATGAAACCAAACAAGGCCCATGGAAGATCACGCAGGCCAGAAACACTTGCCAGTTTCCCATGAGCAAAATTGCCACTGTCTGGTCCTCAAACTCACAGCAAGAGGGAGAGGCTTTCAAGGGGTCCAGCATGCGGAAAGTAAAAAGCCACAGAGAGGGGAGCCCTCCTACCCCTGCTGAGGGCAAGTCAGGGAATCATAACTGTAATGACCCCCAGGGCTTCCCAGATGGAGGTTGCTTTGTCTGTAAGTACTCTGGGGAAGGACAGAGCCAGGACCCCTAACCACCGTGGGTGCCAGACTCTGGGCACAGCCCCACCTCAGTGTTCTTAACCTTCCTCAACTCCAGGCATCAGAGCACAGCACAGGCTCTCAGCTTCTCCCCGGCCAGGCCGCCATGGACTGGAGTCAATCTAGGTTTCCCCCATCCTTGTGTGGTGTTCCACTCTCCAAAGCCTCCAACACATCTTTGGGATCAAAGTCAATTAGCCCTGTCATCGCATCCCGAGCATCTGATATGATGTTAGATGAGGTAACGGCCTCAGGGTTCGGGCTTCTCATGTGGCTCCCCACTGCATTGCTCAGAGCCACCAGGCCAGCTAACCTCACCCAGGAAAGCCTGCACGTGGCATGAGGAGTAACCACAGCTGTCCGCTCCTAAGGGCTGTGAGCCTGCTCTGCTGCACAAAAATGCCCCGCTGGCCATGGACTGGTGTTAGCTGCTGCAGAGTCACACCACCTACTGGACGACCAATTGTCAGACCCTATGGCAGATACTAATAGCAGCAGAGTATTTCCATTTCTCAAGCCCATTTCAAATTAATAAGAATGTCCCTCTTCTGTTTTTCATCCACAAAGAGACTCCCTTTGCATATTCATTTAATGTTAAATTGATGGATTAAATTATACCAAGCTCAAAATCAATCCTGCACACATCCATTAGAATGGACTGAATCCCCCAGTGGGGACAGAGCAGAGAAAACGCATTCAGAGACACTGATAAGTCCAGGCCCATTATATGTCATTTTAAACAAAGAGCAAAAAAAGCCCTTTGGAGACGCTCTATCAGCTATTAAACAGAGACACTGCATGCACAGGGAGATTGATGGTTAGCATTTCCATCCTCCAAATGGTTCTCCCTGGGCTGATGATTACAGGAAAATGCTTCTCCATGTCTCTGTCACAGTTCACAGGCAAACAGACGCCTCAGAGCTGAGCTTTCCCTTTGTCTTCCCAAGGCACAGTCACTTAACAAGTGCCAGGCGGGGACCTCCCACTCTGCATCAGCTTAGCAAGGAGACACACACGATGTTTGTGAGAATCTCGTCTTTCCATCTCCAGAGGCACCATGCACAGAATGTGCAGACCAGCAGCTGCTTCCTCCTTCAGGGCAAGCACCAAAGCACAGGAGGGACAATCCGGGGCTGCAGGCAGAGGGGGACCACAGTCACTCTTACAGGGGAGCGATTCTCAGGACTTCAGATAGAGGGGCCAGAGGAACGCTCTGGATTCGCTCAGGAAACTAATTCTGAGTCTAGTTCTGGTGGTGAAAATGGTCCACAACAGCCCTTCCATCACCTTTTATTCTCTCCCCACTAACGGGTTTTCCTTTTTCCTCAATTAGCATCTCCCACCACCCCTTCCTAGACTTTCTCCCCACCCACAGCTGAACACAGTACAAGAGTCAGTCAGGATTGGGATGAATCAACGTGGCATGGAGGAGGCAAAGCAAAGCCCTACCTCCCACATGCCTTTCCTATGCAGCCTCTATCAAATTCCAGTTCCTCTCCATGAATGCAGGGTTTTACTTATCAAATGATCCCACCAACTGGCTTCAAGTCTAACTTTTTTCATCAGTGGAAGTCAATAAATATAATAGATTTTTTTAAGTCACTGAGAGTTTTACTCCTGAGTAAAATATAGTAGATGTCAGTGGGGTACATATCACTGTAAATCTAGAAAAAAAAACTGGACTGAATGACAAAAATCATAGTTTTGCTGACTTCAGAGAACAATAAAAGCAGTAAGAACCAGATGAACTAGAACTTCAGTGCTAGGCCAGAAAGACAAAGTGAAATTCCCTGTATTTCTACAGTACTTAAGAGAAAAAGTCCCACTAAAGGGATGGGACTAAAGCTTACATGGCAGCTCTCCTTATCATGATGTTTGCCAGACTTTGAGATCCAAGGTGGATTGAGCCTAGCCATAATTACAAACTAACCCCAATCCCACTTAATTCCCAGTTGGATTGATGTAATCATCCTTTACTCTATTTGTCTAAGAAAAGTGGATGAGCCATCTCTGGGGTAAAATAACATCAAATTTAGATTTTATAGTTCTTTTCATCATATGGTCCAACACACAATCAAATTTTGTGAGAAACATAAAAAGGCAAAAAATGAATAGATAGTTAATGGAAAGATAACAGAAAATATAAACATTTACAGATTACTCAGATTTGGACATTATCAAACAAAACCTTTAAAATAACTCTAATAAATATAATAAAGAAAATAGCCAAAATGATAATATGAATTAAATATAGGAAATTTCAATAGGAATCTATACAAAAAAATCTAGTTGGCATTCTACAAATGAAAACAGCAATATTTGATTTTAAGAATTAATCAGGAAGGTTTGATAATAGACTGGCTATAGTTAAAAACATGATGAATTAATTGAAAGACAAGTCAATAAAAAATACCCTAATTTAAACTCAGAGACAAGAAAGAATAAAAAGAACAGAGCAGAGTATAAAGGATAGTGAAGAATGTTCACAAAGGCTAATTATCAAGTAAATCCTATCTTACATGGAGAAAGGGATGAAACAGAATTATATTTACAGGTACAGTGGCTAATATTTTTCAAAATGAATGGATATTTCACAAACAAGAATATTTGTAGATACCTGGCTAACTCAATTGGTGAAGCATGTCACTTGATCCTGGGGTTGTAAGTTTGAGCCCTTGATGGGTACAGAGATTACTTAAAAATAAGAACTTTTAAAAAAGAAAAGAAAAAAGAAACCAAGTCCGGACATGTTGCAGTGAAACTGTTGAAAACCAAATAGAAAGAAAAAAATCTAATAATGAGTCAGAGAAAAATAGAGTCTTCTACTTTCAAAGAAGAAACACAAGACTAATGAATGACTTTCACCTGAAACTATGGAAGTCATGAAACAATGGAATGCTATCTTTGAGTGCTGAAAGGAAGTGGAAAAAACTACTAACCTAGAATTCCATACCCAACAAAATATTTTTTAAATCATGGAGTCAAAATAAAGATATCTTCATGCAAAAAAAAAAAAAAGAAGAAGAAGAAGAAGAAGAAGAAGAAGAAAATTCAGCTCCAACAGATTTGTGTTACAAGTCATAATAAAGCAAAACTTGAGAAGAAAGGAATTATAATAGTACATGAGCAGAGCTCGGTTGGTTAAGCATCTGTCTTCAGCTGGGGTCATGATCCCACAGTCCGGGAATGAGTCTCGTATTGGGCTCTCCACTCAGCCAAGAGCTTTCTCCCTCTCCCTCTGCCTGACACTCCCACTGCTTGTGCTCTTTGTATGTGTATGTGTGTCAAATAAATAAATAAAATCCTTTAAAAAATAAAAATACATGAAGCAATGAAGAGCACCAGAAAGGATGAATTTCAGTGTAGGTATTGATCTTTTAAAGCAATAACAGGAAAGACATCTTGCAATATTTCTAAAAAGGGAAGAAGTAAAATATAACAACAATGGCACAAAAAGCAAGAGTGGAAACATGATAAAAAAATCTTTGTGAAAAAAAAAAATCTTTGTGAGGGTGTCTGGGTGGCTCAGTTGGTTAAGCGTCTGCCTTCAGCTCGGGTCATGACCTCAGGGTCCTGGAATCAAGCCCCATGTCAGGCTCCATGCTCAGCGAAGAATCTGCTTCTCTCTCTCCCTCTACTGTGAACAAGTTTATACCACTAATTTTGTAACTTAGAATTGAATAGATTGTGTAAGCTACTTATCAAAAGAGACACAAAGATAGAAAATACCAAAGACTTATTATCTGTTAAAGATATTAAACAATTATTTTTTTTAGCAAAATTACTCCAGATCCAGATAACTTCACTGGCAAAATCTTCCAAGCCATTAAGACAGAAATAATAATCATATTATACAAACTCGTTCAGAGGATATAGGAAGAGAAAATGCTTCCAACTCATTTTGTAAGGCCAGAAAAATCCTAATACCATAACCTGATGAAGAATATTACAAGAAACGGAAACTATAGATCAGTATCTCTCATGAAGAAGTTATTAGCAATCAAATCCAGCAAAGTATAAAGAATATACCAAATAGGGTTAATTTAACAGCAACATTTAATGTTAACACAGCATGATCAAGAGATTTTATAGTAGAAATGCAAGACATTTAACATTTAAGATTCAACTAACTTGGTTCACCATCCTAAAACAGTAGAAAAGAAAAAACATTATCATTTCGGCAGTAAAATAAAATGCATTTGACAAAATTCTTCCCAACTAAGTTTAGAAACAAGGCAAAGATGTTCATCCTCACCACTTCTATTCAACATTGTACTATCCTTCAAAGAACCATTAGAAATTTTAGGTGAATTTAGGATACAAGGTCAAAACTCAGAATCAGCTGTGGTTTTATATGCTAGTAGCAAACAATTAGAAAACAAAAATTTTTAATTTCCATTTACAATAGCATAAAAAAACAAAATATTAGCAATATGTTTTTTAATGTGCAGAACTTCCACATTATAAACTACAAAACATTTCTGAGACAGATTCAAGAAAACTCAAATAAATAGATATAGAACGTCCTAGATTAGAAAATGCAAGATTTCTATTCTCCCCAAATGTATCTGTATTTTAAATAACTCTTCCAAAATTCCAGCAGTCTTCTCTGTAGAAATTGATTGATTAATTATAAAATTTATATTTAAAAAAAGCAAAGGACCTAGAATAGACAAAGTACTGAGAAAGAACAAAGTTCAAGAATCTCACTACGTGACCTCAGGACTTAATAATGCCTGCCATAACCAAAAGAGTGTGGTGCTGACACAGAACAACAGTAGTTCAATAGACCTACATTTCTGAGTACATTTGGTTGAAGGCAAAGGACTAGAACAATCTTATGGAGAAATAAGTCTTTTCAACATGTGGCTCCAGAACAACTAGATATCCCTACACAAACAAAATAAACCTCAGTCTGACCTCACAGCATACATAAAAATTAACCAAGATGAATCACAGACCTAAATGTAAAAATGAAAGCCATAAAGCTTCTAGAAGCATAACTTCACATCCTGAGATAGGCAAAGTACAAGAAGCAATAACCATTAATAACTGATAGATATAATCAAAACTTAAACTTTCAATTGAAGAGTCAAACCATATTTTGGGGGAATATAGTCTCTCTATAGATTTGGCAATGAGTTGAGATTCAGAATACATGAAGAGAAAACAACTTCTGCAATTTAGTATAAACAGTTGAACAAATCTTTCACTAAAGAATATATGAATAGATAACAAGCAGGTCACACAATCTTCAGTCTCATTACTCACTAAGGACGTGCAAATTCAAACCACAACCAGTCACCCTTCAGAATGGCCAAAATGAAAATGATTGACAATGCCAAACATTCGTGGGGATGGAGAGCAAAGAGAATTGAAAGGAATGTGAACTGATACAACTGTTTGGGGAATGTCAGACCACATCTTATAAAGTAAACAGGTGACTCCCCTACGACCCTGGAACCCACTCTGAGGTATTCGCCAAAGAACAATGAGAGCATGCATCCACACAAGGATGTGTCCACGAACGTTCACAGCAGCTTCACTCGTAAGAGCAGTTAGATATAGCCTTGGTGTCCACCAACGGGAAAATGGATAAACAAAGTAATATATTAGGACAAGTAATACTACTGAGCAACAAGAGGAATGAATCACTAACAAACACAACTACACAGATAGATATCAAAAACATTATCTTAAATGAGAGCAGCCACACACAAAAAGGACATGCTATATGATGCTATTTAAGTAAAGCTGTAGAACAAGCTAAATCGTTCTATAGAGAAAACAAATCCAAACACTGTATGGTGGGAGCAGTGGGAGGTGGCAGTGATTGGAAGGGAGCAGGAGAGAATTCTCTGTGGTGGTGACATTTTTCTGTCTCCTGATACAGGCTCGCATTATACAGATACATGCATTTGTCAGAAATTACTAAAGGGTGCACTCAAAAATTGTGCATTTAATTCAAAGCAAAAGTAGACATGAATATCCAACTCTACTTAGTAATATACACACTGAGACATTTAAGAATCCAGTGGACTGATGTCAACTTCCCTTGAAGTACATCGAAATTTACAATAAACTGGTAGGTGGGATAAGGAGATGGGTAAATATGTGATACACCAAATACAGAAAAATAATCTAGGCAGTGAGTTGTTCATTATACAAGTCTTTCCATTTTTTATGTTTAAAAATTTTTACAATAAAACATTAGGAATATAAACAAAAATTGTTCCCATTAATAAAGTAAAGAAAATCATGTAATCATGCCAATAGATGCCAAAAGATAAAACTCAATACTCGTTCATATTTCAAACCCCTAGCAAACTAGGAATAGAAGGCACCTCATTAATTAAAGAGCAACACACACACACACACACACACACACACACACACAGCAGCTAACATCAACCTTAATGGTGAAATATTGAACAGTTTCCCCCTGAGGTCAGGAACAGACAAGAATGTGCTCTCACCACTTCCATTAAACAATTGCTCTATGTGTCCTATCCGGAACAATAAGAGAAAGCACAAATTTAAATAAAGAAATACATGCATAACTGTAAAGTTGGAAAGTAGCAAAATTGACATTGTTCACATATGTTTGTGTACATAAAAATCTAAAGTAGTCTACAAAATATTAGAATTAAATTTGCAAGGCCACTGGATACAGGGCCAATATACAAAATTCAATAATATTTCTGTATGCTACCAACCAAGTCACTGGAAAATGAAATTAAAACAGTACCGATAGCATCAAAATATATGCCATACATGCAAACCTATTCATTTAAAACCAAGCACGGCTGAGGAACATTAAAGGTGACCTAAATAAATGGAATAATATAACACAGCTACCGAATGGAAAATGAAAAGAAAAAGTTAAGATGTTAATGTTTCTCTACATTTCTCTATAGATGGAATGGAATTTCCATCAACATCCAGCACATTCTTTTGTAGAAACTGAGAAACTGATTCCAAAATCTATGCGGAAATGCAGGCAGCTGGAAAACCATGTCCATATTAAAGAAAAGGAGCAAAGTTGGAAGCCCTAAGGTGCTTGATTTGGAGACTTACTACAAAGCTGCAATAGTCAGTTCCGCATGACTCTGGAAGGAAGAGGGGTAAGTAGCCCAGGGGAAACCAGGGACAGTGTGGACGTGGGAGCCATTCATAACAGTTCCTATTATCTGGGTAAGGTTCATAGGCTCTGTAGTGATGCTCCATGTCTCCTTCCTGATGTTGTTCATCCATGTCTACTCTCTGCTCCTTCCAGTCAGCCATGGATTATCTCAGTGGGGTGACAGTCTATTGACCTATAAACTGACTAATAAATTGATAAAAGTCAGCAATTTCTTTTCTGGGCACCAAAAGATTCCAAGAGAGGAACCGAGGCCCTGTCCTGACTGGTAAGGACCCTTCTCAGTGGGCTCAGGACATGCTACTTTTCAGGTGTCACTGAGGAATCACATAGGCAGTGAGACACATGTCGAGGGACCCATGATAAAGACATGATAAAGACATGAATCCAGGGGAGATTGTGAAGCCCAGGAAGAAGAGCTGGGACCGTAATGAGTGCCCATATCTGGTGACTGAGTAGAGGTGTCAGCCTCCCAGCAGGCTGAGAGCTGAGGTCATCAGGGAAGCATGAAGACCCAGCTTGCATCACACGTGGGGTGCGTGCTCCAGGGCTGCACTAATACAGCTCACAGCAGCGTGACGACACGATCTCAGCTAACTTGCTATGAACATCCCTTGGTTGGAAGCCAGGGTGGGCTCAAGGTTCTCAGGGCCTGAAACGTACACATTTTGGGGCCCTCTTTAAAAGGAAGCTCTAGAAATTATGAACAGAAGATTAGGGACTGCCTTGGAAGGGGCCATGTAAGTAGAGGTCCAAGCTTAAGCTGGATTGGCTTCCTGGTAAACCCACCAGCAGGTAGAGCCAGGTAGCCCCATCGTCCCTCACGGTCATGGCACACAGAGGCACTTGCATACACTCAGGGATGGGGCCACACCCAGCCACACCATGTTAGAGTGCAATAAACCTGGCCTCACTGCCTCCACAGTCCAGGGTAGGGTGACAGTCATGTTCCAGCATCAGGGGATATCTGCACAGTTCACAAAGCCCCGAGAAGAATACGTATGCAAGGCTCTGATGTCTTCTAGGACACAGGACCCATTGAGATCAACATCTCCATTCACCCAACTTTCCCGTACTGGAGGCCTAGGCAAGGTGTGTAAGGGCTTCTCTATGGTTTCCTAGAAAGTATGTCAGAAGAGGGACACACGGAAGAAAGAAACCCCTCAGGAGTTGTAGGAAGGGCTTACTTCACCCTGGAAGAGAGAAAGAAGGAAAGTAGACCTTGGGATGTCCTTCAGGAGTGGCTCCTGCAACATGTGTGTCTGGCCCCGAGCAGGTGCACACGGATGGGGGCTGCAACAGGAGGTGTACCCCAGCGCCCTGGACGAGATGGGTCTCCAGGTTAGGAGACCTGCCTCCTGTATCATGCAGGGAAAATGGCCTCTCAACTTTGTTCTTTTTTTAAAAAAGATTTTATTTATTCATTGATTTGAGGAGGAGAGTGGAAGAGGAGCAGAGAGAGGGACAAGCAGACTCAGCACAAAGCCCTGTACGTGGCTTGATCCCACAGCCCTGAGATCATGACCTGAGCCAAAGTTAAAAGTCAGATGTTTAACCAATGGAGCCACGCAGGTGCCCCCGGCTTTGTTCTGAAAAAGTTCCCAGGCACGAAGGACAGAAAGGACACAGTGCTCACAGAGGAGGAGCGGGGGCCACTGAGGAGCTGACGCGCTCCTTCACTGATCCCACGGGTCACTGCGCTGCACTAGTCGGCCTGAGAGGCAAAGGCAGCACGTGGGACACGGGGCTCGTTCCCCGGGCTCTCCTGCAATGGGAAGCGGAGAGTGACCAGCAGTCCCGGCAAACGGTGAGGTGACGCCCAGAGCCTTACAGAGCAGTGTTCTGCTCTCGTGGCCGGTGCGTCTTCCTGAGGCCTCAGGAAGGGGCAGGCTCCACGCGGTGAGCTGTGGGCAGGCCACATGGGCAGCGAGGGGCCCTCAGGGCCTTCCAGGACTTTCAGGGGCTGCCCTGGGTCCCCAACAGGGTGACTAAGTCAAGGTGCCCCCAGTGCAGGGAAACCACTGCCCCCAACAAAGTGTTGTGGTTTAGGGGTTACAAAACGCAGCCTCACCCATCCTCTGGAGAACCTGGAGGGACACGGGTCCCCAGGTCCCAGCCCGGCTCTCAGGGTGGCCCCAGGAAGCAGGACCACTAAAAGCTTCCTGCGCAGCGCCCAGCGGGCTGTCTGCGTCTGCTTGAACTCCGCTCCTGTGAGGCACGTCACCTCTCTGCTTGTGGCCGGGGTGATGAAGCAGAAGAGACGGCTGGTGGATTATTTATAAGCTGCTAGCTTCACCTCAAGGCTGTCTGAGAGGATGCCATCACAGCAGCAGGCTCCCCGGAGAGCAGGCCAGGCCTGGAACTGGCATACGCCGTGACCGTGGCCGCACTGCTGTCCCCACCCCCACATCCACCCATCGGGTGCTTCCGGCCGAGGTCGGGTGTAGGGGTGTGGGGGGAACAAGCCAGCAGGGCTGTGGTTTCCAGCCTGGACTTGGAGCGTGGGGTTGGGGCAGCACACAGGCTGAACCACCCCCCAAGATCCTCACCGCATGCCCGTCCAGCCCCCGGGCCACCGGCCCTGCCACACCCTTGCCCTGTGCTGGCACAGCGGCCCTGGGGCTGGTTCCCAGCTGGAGCACGTGCACATCGCCTGTGGGCACCATCATGCCATCGAGACGCTCCTCCCACCGCAGGCTCAGTGGCAGGACCGTCACCCTGAGCACACTGAAAATGGCCTCTTGCACCCTTGGTGATCACATGACGAACAGCTACATACCACTGCCTGCCGCCAGCTTGGGGTCACACACAGAGCTCCCTTCCCCCAGACCCTGCTTCCCCGGGGAGGCTGAGTCCCTGTCCTCCCAGCACTCGCCTCGCCGGTCCCTGGAGACCCCACTGTGGGCCACCAGGGCTTCGCTGCTCACCACCTGCCCGCAGCCCCCAGGCGACCTTTCCCCATCCACGACTCTGCTGTCCCCGACCTTCCCCTGGGCTGGAGGTCGAGCCATGCAGGCCATAGACAGACACGGGTGATGGCAGGAACGTCCCTGGAATCACACTGTGGAGGCTAAGGTGCCTTCCCGCAAACAGCCCACGGGCTGCCGGTCTTCGTGGCACCTGCGGTGGCATGTGGGCCTCAACCCCCCAACTTCTCTGATGGGGAAAATAATTCATTTAACTGAGTCACTTCTTTCTAGCTATGTGCCAAGGCTCACGTGCCGCACACCCCTGCCCTGGTGCACACACCCAGGCTCGCACACCTGTGCCCAAGGCACGAGTACTCGGAGGCTCACGAGCTGCCTGCTTGCTTCACTAGCCTATTTCCTGAAGCCAGCATTTCTTCCTGCTTGACATTCTCTTAATCTTAGTCATTTGTATGCGGTGCTTACAGAAAACAGAATGTTTTAGGACGTGAAGTGTCACGGAGAAGAGCCTGCTTCCACAAAGCTTGTCACATGTGGCCCTGGAAGCATTCAGAATTTAAAAGAGGCATTGCTAACGCAGGCTGACAGTTCCAGCTTCCCGTGCAACTCCCGCGGTGTCCCCCCAGAACGGCCGGGGCAAAACCGCCGTCCTCCAGGGAGCCACTACATGTGGTTTCCTCCTCTATGCAGAGATTCACAAAATCAACCAAAAGCACCTTTGCAAATGGTCCAAAGAAAGAGCAAACAGAGAAGGGAAATATGAGCACAGGATGTGTGTCCCACATGCTTTCCGAGAACGCTGAGGCCGCATAAAGGAGCCAGTGGCACCCCAAGGCCTACACTGCCCTGTGCCCCCGCATCAACAGGCCCGGCTGACTCCCACCATGGCGTCCACAGGGGCTGCTCCTCTGGGCTCAGACACTGCCCCCTCCGTCCTTCTAGGGTCGGCAGGGATGGTGACAAATGGGCCACACCCTGACTGCACCCAAGGCCCAGCTGCCCCAGGGTGCCATCACGCCGCAGGAGCACTTGCTGCTTTTGCTCCGTCTTCCCCGGGGGGTCCCACCCTGAAATTTAAAATTCAGGCTGACAACTGACACCGGGAAGGAGGATGATGTTTCATGTGCCACCCACACAGAGAGTCCGTCTGCACCAAGTACAGGACGCTCTGGTGGACTGGCTTGACTGTGAGTCAGGATCCCGACGGCTGGAAAGTGTGCAATGAGGCAACTGGATCTGATGTCAGTGTTTGCGGAGGGTGCAGTGGCCGGGCCGAGGTGGTGGCTGTCAGGGACAGCAGAGGACCACACGGTCCTCGGAGGCGCCTTCTCCTCCCCGTGGCTGCAGGAGCGACTGCGTCTCTGTGTCGCCTTGGTGCTTCCTGCCTTGGGGGCTCTGGGCCCGTCACCACAGAGCTAAACTTCCTGTGATCTTGCGACCTTCCCAAGGGGGCAGTCGTGGCCATTTAATTAATGAGGTATCTGCGGGGCCCTCTACTGTTCTGAGATGACACCAGTGTTTCAGCCTCCCTCTTCGTCACCCTGTCCTCTCTCTTCTCCATCACTGTATCCAGAGCCTCACTGTGCCCTCGGCTTAATCAAAGGAACCCACCTGCACTGTCATGAATTTTCTCTGTGTTCTGTGCTATCAATTTCTGATTTTACCTTAACTATTTCCTTCCTGTGACTTAGTTCAATTTTCTTTTCCTTTACTGATTCTTCAGGTGGAATCTTAGCATTGATTTCAACCCTTTAATTTTTCCTAATACAGGTATTTAAGGTTATAAATTTCCATCAAAGTAATTTCCATCCATTGCTTTGTTGCAAATCATGAATCTCTCATTATCACCCACATGAAATATTTTTAATTCCTCTCATGATTTCCTCATTGAGACAAGGGTCACCCAGAAATTTCCAATGACTGCTTGTTGGTTTCTAATTTATTAGTGGTCAGAGGGTACACACTGTATAATTTCTATCCATCTCCATGTGTTGACACCTGTTATGAGGTGCCCATGGGCCCCTCTTCAGTCCACGAGGAGGTGCACGTCCTGAGGTCCACTAGGTCCAGCGGAGCACCTTGGGGATGGCAGGCTGACAATGTGCTCTCACCATGCACTCTGCCGTACACCTGCTGCTGTGCAGCAGCTGGCCCTCTGCTGCAGGAAGAAGGAGCTACCTTCACCTGTAGCTCCACCTCCTTGTCTCCTCGCACTTCTGGAAGCTCATGGCTGATGTCACTATTTACTCGATTTACTTAATTTCAGTCATTACTCATTCAAACATTTTTCTGGCCTTCCTCTGTTCCCAGCATTCTGATCACATCTGTGTTAGGCTCTTGACATTGAGCCGGGAGTCAATGAAGAGCTGCTCTTTTATTAGCCTTGGTGGTTTACTTTCTTTCATTGCTCCAGTCTGGATACTTCCTATTCCTCAGGCTTCAAGTTCACTTTCTTCAAAATTTTTGTGCTTGAGATTAAATGGGATTTTAAGTTTCTAGATTGGTATCTCAGAGGATTTCTGGGAACCCCTGCCCAGCATCCCTTCCCACAGTTTCTGTGCTCCAGAAACTTGATTAAATAACTCTTTTATTTCCTCAGCCATACTAGAAAACTCACCTGTTTTGTATTTCCCTTTTTTATCTTTCTGCTCAGGGCACACATGGGGCCTGTTTTACAATTTACTAGTTCTCTCTTCTGCAGTGTTAATTTTCTATTAAATCTGTCCACTGGGAATTTCTTTTTTTTTTAATACTGTATTTCTGAAAGTTCTACATAATTCTTGTACAAATTAGTGATGCTGTTCAAAAAATTTTCCTGATGAGCACTGGGTGTTGCATGATACTGATGAATTCCTTAACCCTACCTTGGAAACTAATAATAAAAAAGGAAAAAATGTTAATTACTACTGGTATTGTCATTTTAGATCATAAAAATAGAATCAGGACTCTCCCTTCATTTTAATGTTCTTCTGAATCAACCAGGGAGAAAGTCCTCCTTCAATCCCACTGGTTGCCGCCCCCATTGACCTCTGCTTCCCTGCTGGACCATCAGCACCTGAAGGATGAATTCACATTCTTTTCTAGATGTTCTGAGTGATTCCCACAGTTACCCAATTCCCTTGTGAAGAAAGCAGATTATAGACGTGAACCAGTTCTTACTCAGCGTGGAGTGTGTAACAGGCCCTGGGCTAGGAGCTTTGCATATATTACCTTATTAAACTTCACAAACCAAAAGAAGTAGACATTCTCAGGCTCAGAGCTTGCTCCATGTAATATCCTCAAGGTCAAATAGAGCTAGGACTTTAATCCTGGGGAGCATGACTCCAAGCGCTAGACTCATTGCGATCCAACATGTGCAAAAAAAATAATAATAATAATAAGTTTCAATGATGGTGGATAAACTAAGGAAAATTATAGTATTTGTTGACACTCAATAGTCAGGATTCACCACCATGGGACATCCCTCCAACCCCCAGGGTGATGCTCACTTGTGCTGATCCAGCCATATTTCCTGGGATCAGCCCTCTCTCAGAAAGTAAAGCCCAATATGTGACAATAAAAAGGAAAGTAGTCTATCCTTCAGGACTTGAAGTCATAGGCAAGACTTTCATTCTGCTTCCAGTCTGAAAGCCTCCACAGCGGTGAGCGAGGTGCAACACTGCAGCGCATCTGGTTCCTGAGAGGTGGCAAGCACATCCTTTCTCATCTGCTCACTCAGGGATAGCATGTCAGGAGCTTGAAACCAGCCATCATGGAAGTATTTACACCACAGCAATCAGCAAAAACTACAAATCAAGGTAATTTTTCCCAAAATTGCAATTGCTGAACATTTACAGGCACATCCCTGAAGTAGACCAAGAAAGATACAGTGATCATTCAGGTGATCTTCATCAGAAATTGGAAAAAAATAAAGTAGAATAACAAGAGGGAACATATTTGACAAAAGGTGATGAGTGGAAGAATGAGAAGACTGCTCTAAAGTGAAACTATACCTCTTCTCATGGCAGGAATATGCCCTCGTTGATAGAACACTTTTCATGCTTTATGTTGGGATTGATGCTTCTGTAACCATACCACTGGCCTGGGACATGTGGAGAGAGACCCTTGGAATAGGGAAAACTGGTGTTCAATGTGAACAAAGCACCATCAGCCTTTCAAGCTATTGCTTTAAGAGAAGCTCAACCAATGGGATTCTTTGGCCACTCTACATTTCTTGAGCTCGAAGTTGGCTCCTGAAAGCAGACATTTCCTCCAGTTCAACCTGGGAGGTACTGGAGCCTGGGCGATGGCTGCTGCTCTTAGTGCTGGTGCCAAAGGCTACGCCTGGTCCTTCAAGCATGAAATCAAGAAAATCTTTCAGCTCAGGTCCACAACATTATTGGTCAACATTACAGCAGAATTCAAAGCCTCTCTATCTTTTCTGACCATATGGCCCACGCTTGGGCAATTTGTTGAATAATATGGCGACAAAATGTCTCTGCCTCTATCTCTGCACACCAAACACAGAGCTCTCTCTTGGCCCTAGGACAAGGCTGATGTGGAGCCAAATCCTGCCCAAGGGGGGACCCCCAAAGTGATGCAGGAGAGCCAGTTATCCACCCAACGTGTGCCCCATGTACTAGCCCCTTATCCCCACCTGCTGTCCATCTCTCAGGGATCAGAGGGGCTTATTCACCCCCAGAAAACCTTAATTGTTACGACCTGGGTCACTCCACTAGTCCCAGAGGGAACACATTTGGGTATAATTAAGTCTGATTCTGTTTCCAAATTGGAAAAGATTGTGCTTTGTTCTCCAATATTTGGGAAGTAAGGGTGTCATTCAGAAGAGAATCCCCACACACAACACATGAAGGCTCTCCCAACACAGTATGTCTCTTCTTCCTACACAAATTATGCAAAGTCCCACTTCTCCCAGAGTTAGCAATGTCACAATTAATTATGCAATGAACAACAATGGATTTGAAAATATGGAGAAGTATGTCATGAATGTTTCAGCCACCACCTAGTCAAGACTTCACCATCACTAAGGAGATTAACCATCATCTCCTTGTAAGTAAGCCATCGACAGTGACCTAGATGCACAGGACGTCAGGCTGGTCAAGGGCAGGGTGAGCACCCGAGTGGGAGCCACACACTTGTGTGAGGACATGCCTTCAGCTTTATTGCTTGTCTGCATCTCTTTTCTTTTAATAAAAGCATTAAAAATGGATTCAAGCTGCTCTCATTCCCATCTCCTGCTCCCTGTAATGTGCCTTAAGCCTGTCTGAGCTCTCTTTCCTGCTGTTAGACATCACGAGACCATACAATAAGAGGTAGGTACCTACATTCTTCCCTCTTGAACTTTCCACGTGACCGTGTCCTGAGCCCAAGTTGTCTTTATTTTCATATCAACAGGAACAGAGAGAAGAGATCCATAGGCTGCTCCCTCCCACACTCAGGCTCTCAGGTCCTCCTCCCTTCCCCCCACCTGGGCCCCAGCCAACTCTGCTTGCTTGGGGTAAAGGCAGACACTGGGGTTGGGGGGGATGGAGGATGAGCCCCATCTCATCACCTTCTCAGGCTGACAGTGGCTGATGCCCAAAGCCTCCACAGGACTCCATCATTAACCGTGATCCTGAAGGCCCAGCAAGAGCCAAGCCAGAGTTTCCTCCTATGGGGACGCAGGGGCACATGTGACCTCAGGCACACAGAGGTCACGGCCAAGACACTCCAAGGAAGGTGACTTCCCAGGTGAATCAGTTGTCTCAGTGCAAACCTGGAGCAGCTTCTTGGAAGAAGAGATGCACCCTCTGGCACATCTTGCTCAGGATTACTGTTTATCGTATGAATATCTACTCTTCTCCCAAGAAAGAAAATCAGCCTGACACTGTAGGAGCTCAGGCCCTGAAAGGGAACCAGCAGAGGTGTAGCGCAGGTATGTGGCCAGCACCCCAAGCCACTTTTCCTCTTCTACAAAATCTTTCCTAACTGCTCATGCATGCTCTCATCGAATTCCGTGTCAAAAATAATTAAAACTTTAAACACATGTGGATTTCAGATTAGATCCTGGAACCAAAAAAGGGGGGGGAAGACATTCTGGAAAAACTGGTAAAGTCAGAACAAACAGGAGATCAGGTAACAGCAGTGTAGCGAGGCTGGTTCCTTCATTGTGACAAACGCATGACACGTGTGTGTTAACAAGGGGTCTGGGAGACGGGTGTAGGAGAGTCCTCCGTAGGTGCTTTTTGAAGCTTTTCTGGACATCTAAAACTATTCCAAAATAAAAGTTCACTTTTAAAAAGAAAAAAGGCAACCTGAAAGTGAATGGAATTGCTTTGTTACTTATCTCAGTAAATGATCAAAATGTCAATACAGTATTTCCCCTAAAGATAAGGCTGTATGACGTCTACTGGCTTCACTCAGCTTTGTGTGAATTTCCTTAATACAACTAATTATAATATAGAACATCTTTCAAATAAATTAATACAAAAGCAAGTTGTCAGCTAACTGGCTACTTGAACATAGGAAACTAATCACCAACGTATACTAATTGAAAATAGAATATTAAACACACGCACAGAAAAATCCAACAAGTGCAATAACTAGGAGATGGTACCCAGGAATTTGGCAAGTATGTTGACCCACATTCAAGGAAGTTATTAACACTATCCAGAATGTTCCTTCTTGAAAACCCAGTACATGTGGGTGAGATTCCTTAGGACATGTGCCCCCCGTGAGAAGGAGGACAAGGCTGTGATCGGAGTCTGCAATGTAGTAAGCTGACACGGTACTTGAGATGCAGACTCCAAACATATTTTTGGAAAAGAACACTGTAAGAATCAGAAGTCAGTCTTATACAGCTTCTCTTTTTTAATATTTTATTTATTTATTCATGAGAGACACACAGAGAGAGGCAGAGATATAGGCAGAGGGAGAAGCTGGCCTCCTGCGGGAAGCCCGATATGGGACTTGATCCCCGGACTCCAGGATCATGACCTGAGCCAAAGGCAGATGCTCAACTGCTGAGCCACCCAGGTGTCCCTAGACAACTTGTACCCTTCACAGACTTTAAAAAAACAAACTAAGAGATGTGCCTGGAGTGCTCCTGCAGGATGAGGCCCCGTGCCGGGCAATAATCGAAACAGAGGAAGCCAGGTGTACATGAGAGGCTAAGGGAGTGGGACACTCAGGCAGCCTTGGGCCACCGCAGCTTTGGGAAACGAAGAGCACGAGAAGGGACTCTGTGAAGTCAGAAGTGCTGAGCACAAATCCTTCTACACAGTTTTAAAAAATTGTATCACACAAAAAAATAAGGATCAAGGTCAAACTTCTCACAGAGTCATTATAAGGGAAAGAAAAGAAGAGAGAAGGTAACAGTGAGCCACAGTGAAAACCTGCAGAAAGAGGTGCTCACAAAATCGGTCAAAATTGTAGCCCCTGCCTTCAAAACCAGCCAACTGCAACAGATAAATGATACACAACGTGAGGACAAGATCATTCAAAATCAGAACTGTCGGAAACCAGCTCATATTGCCCAGGATGTAAAAAGAAATGGGATGAAGGGGATCCCTGGGTGGCGCAGCGGTTTAGCGCCTGCCTTTGGCCCAGGGCGCGATCCTAGAGACCTGGGATCGAATTCCACGTCGGGCTCCCGGTGCTTGGAGCCTGCTTCTCCCTCTGCCTGTGTCTCTGCCTCTCTCTCTCTCTCTCTCTCTCTCTCTCTCTCTGTGACTATCATAAATAAATAAAAATTAAAAAAAAAAAAAAAAAGAAATGGGATGAAGACATTCCAGGACAGAAGAATGAGCTAAAATACAAGGAATATAAAAATGACTAAGTTCAGTAATGACTAGAGAGCTCACAGTTGAAAGGGGGGAATGTGTGAGTAATAAAGTAATAAAGTGGAAAAAGAAATGGAGAGAAATACGGAGGAGAGAGAAATACGAAGACAGGCAAAGAAGAGCCCTGTGGGGACTGCAGGTGCACAAACCAAGTAGGGGAGGTCAGAGGAGAGGCGGCCAGAGCACAGAGCCGGGTGTAAGAGGCTGTGTCCTGGGCCTGGGGGCCACAGCGGGGGCCACAGCGAACATACCACCTTGTGTATTTGAAAGGTGCCAAGAGACTAGATTTTTTTAAGTTGTCACTACACATAAAACAGTGGCCTCGAGGGGTAGTCAGGTGTTGACACCCTGACCCTGGTCGCCATCTTGCAATACAAACACTTATCAGACCTGCACCCGCATCCCTCAGCTCAAGCTTGCTGTGCACTGTGTGTCAGTCACATCCCCCTGACCTGGGGCTGAGGGGGGAAGCAAATGGAGCAGAATGACTATGAACAACTCACTCAAGAAAGATCCCCTCAAATACTTTTCAGGGATTGGAAACATCACATTGGGAGAAGCCAGCTGGGCTATGGGCTCCTGTAGACTCGAGTCCTTAGGCCTGGGCTCCGGGCTGGGCTCCAGCTTCTCCATTTTAGCTGAAGCTCGGACTGTGGCCACAGCCCTGGGCGTGGTTCATCTCTCCCCTACAGTGGCTGTCGCAGCCCTTGTGGGCAGCGGGTCAGTCCTGTACCCCACCCTCGCAGGGTGCAAGGACAGGCCCACGGGACTGACCGGGGGCAGCTCTCCGACACTGGATACGGGGTCCCCAGAGGCTAAGGGCCCAGGACTGCCTGGCTCATGGGACTGCACTCCCCTGCGGGGACCAGGGCAGGAACAAGGACCCCTTGCACCCCAATCCAGTGTCCCCAGGACCGACCCTGACCCCAGACCCCGGGAGCCCCTGCCCCGTGCTCCTGGACAGCCCCCGCTGACCTTTGAGCCCCAGGGGACCCCTGACCCACAGCCCGGAGCCTCCACAAACCCCCTGGGCCTTGGGGTGGGGTCTGCAGGTTGGGTCTCCCCGCTGTCTCGCTGTTCTCCTGTGACGCCCTGGGGTCCTGTCTCAGCTGGAAATGACACCCCAAAGAGGGGCTGCACTGGGTAGCCCGGTTTCCAGGGCAACGGTGCCACCGCTGGGCTGACGCTGGGAGCACCCCTGGAGGCGGGGGGGGGGGGGGGGGGGGGGGGGGGGGGGGGGGGGGGGTTTGCTGCATGGAGGAGGGGAGCCCGCAGAGGCACAGGGTGCAGGGCACGGGTGCAAGTGGCGGGAAGGCTGTGCGGGAAGTGGGGGGCGGTCTCCTAGCCTCTCACAGAAGGTGCCATGCGCAGGGAAGGGCCCCCATCTCGTGGCCCCTACCGGGGTCTGGGCAGGTGCTCAGAGGCACAACCCTCAGTCACCACCTGCCGGGTCTCTAGTCCCAGCAAAGGCAGGGAGCTGGTGAGGCCGACCTGGGGGGCGGGGTCAGGGTCAGTGCAGGGCTGGACTCAAGCCCCCCAGCCCCGCCCCTGATAAAGGCTCACCAGCACAAGGCATTTGTCACGGGGGTCCCTGGGGCATCCCCTGCCCCTGGATGCAGGGTCCTTGTCTCCTCTGGTGGCTCTCTCTTGAGGGTGAGGAGACCCTGGTTCCCAGTGTGGGGCTGCGAATCCTGCCTCAGGTGTCCCCCTCCAAGCACCTGGGCCTGGGTCTCCTGAGGGGTCCTTGGCTCCACAGGTAAGCCCACCTCCAGAAAGTCCCCTGCCCACCTGCGGTGCTCACTAGGCACCGGTCTCAGTAAGCACCGAAGGAGAGGCCTGAGCTGCTGGGTTCGGGGAAACCCCAGGCTCAGAGGGGACGGTTACCCAAGGGGCCATACTTGCCCAGCTGCTTAGAGCTGGTGGGAGGAGGGAGACACCTGGAGCCCCATTCTGGGGGGGGGGGGGCGCCATCCCTGAGCGTCCCCAGGAGGCCCAGCAATGGGAGAGGGGGGATGTCTGAAGTCATGTCCCTGGGTCGGGAGAACAGGGGTGTCTGGGACAGTGGGGCTCTGGCTGTTTAAACACATCCCAGGGGCCTGCACAACACCCAGGGCAGGAAGCCATTCTGAGACCAGAGGTCAAACGAGGAATGAGGGGCAGTGGCCAGGGAGGAGTCTGAGCCCGGGGCCCCAGGGCAGCAGCGTTTCAGCACCATGCAGCCAAGCAGAGGCCATGCAGAGGGAAGGAGGTGGACCCCCAGGTGACAGGAGGCTGTCCATGTCCCCTGGAACCGCCTTCCAGAAGCAGCAAGGGGAGATACCCCCAGTGAGATTCCTACGTGCCTGTTCCTCCACCCCGAGAGGAAGGGGCCCCAGGGAAGCCAGACAGGCCCCCAGTCATGCCAATACCCTGTGGAATGCAGAAGGGCCTTCCTCCATCCCAAGGGCCTGCTGTCCCCAGAAGGAGCAGGCCAGCCCAGGGAGAGCGTCCAGGAGCACGGACCCAGGGGCACATCCTGTCCGTCAGCGCTGCACACAGTAGGCACCGACCAAACCTGGTACAAAACAGGCCTCATTATTCCCTCTGAACTCACCTCACAGCTCCTGGACATGCCTCCCCATGGGCCTTCTGAGTGTTCCTCCTCTTTCTACTCTAGGACCCCCCTAAGTCAACACCAAGTACCGGGGAAGGTGGCCCCAGGGCACTTTCCAGGAAGAGTGAACACAGATGGGGGGTGGATTATTGGGGTGGTCATCACCAGAGCTGAGGCATCTCCAGGGCCGGGTCTGCAGGATGGTCTGCAAGACTTCACCTCGGGACACCACTCTCCCTCCTCCTTCCCGCTGATGCCCCTCCATCTGCCTGCCAGCGCTTGGTTTCCTGAATAATTCGTGTTGTAGGATTTTAGCCACCAAGGATTTCACAATCACATTTAGTAAATTTTTAGAAGTTCCATATACGATCCCATAACTACGGGATAGTTATAATAAATAGCAGTTATATATAAATATATATAAATAACTGCTATTTATTTGGATACTGCTGTATGTAGCTACGTTACACATGTGGTTCCTAGTCCTCAGCCATCCCGAAAAAGAAGCTCCTCCTATTTCAAGTATGGAAGCAGAAGCTCATGGAAAATGAGTGTCTTTCCAAAGCTGCACAACAGCTAAATTGCAGAATGAAGATTGGAGCCCAGGCCCGTTTTGTTCAGAAGTGCTTCTGACAACCTACGGCCAGCCACCCATCACCCTTTGCTGCAGAAGCTTAGCAATTCCCAAGACAGCCTCTGTCCGACCTCTGCGCCCCAGAACGGCTAAGGTGCTGGCCCTTCTCACCGCACAGCCGTGGCTGCCGTGGGACACAGGGCCTCAATTCCGCTCTCCCAACGTGGCGGGTTTTAGCTTCTAGAAAGGAAGGAGAGGGGCCCAGCTCCTGTTCAACGTAAAATGCTACCTTTGGCTGGGGTGCCTCGTTCCGCCCCACTATGGGTACCATGGATGCCCACAGAAAATGCAGTGAATTTGTGAAGCAGGAAAGCTGTGTAGAAATAAATCGCTGGCATCTTTGGGGAGATCCCAAAGAACCTTGTGATGGGGGATGTCATCTATTCAACTCAAATTTTTCTTCTTTACAGATAAACAAAATCAAACTTATAATGAAAAGAAAATTGCCAACAGAGAGGGGAATTGAATGATCTCTAAATTAGACTGTGATTTATATTTCACTGACACAAACCATCAATCAGCCGAATGACTTCTAAATCAACGCCGTAACATGCAAAATGGCACCACTTCCACATCCTTCTGCACCTGCATAAATCACAGGAGCAGGATGGGATCAGATGGTGACCACCTGTCAGCCACTCACATCATAAATTACATTGTTCAATGGCTCCTGCTGTGGCTCGAGGTGGCATCTTCTAGAGGGGAGGCCACCAGGCAGGCGAACCATCATCACCACGGCCACCGCGCCTGCTCCCTGGGAAGCCCCAGCGCTGACACGCCCGCCGCCTGGCCCAGATGTCACGGAAGGCTGTGGTGGGCCGGGCTCTCAGTCATGGTGCTAAGAACGGTGAGGGGAAGTGGCTCCAGCATCACCTGGGGAAGCGCTGGCCCAGAGCTACTGTCCAGCTGCCCCACGCTGTGTCTGTCGAGTCCAAAAGTCTGGGTCAGTGGCCTTGGGCTAGGGTCAGCACCAGGGGCAAAGTCACCCACACCATCCAAGCCACAGGATCCTCATCAGTAAAGAGGCTGTGGTTTGTGTCTTACACCAACGTGTGGTAGTAAAACAGTAAAAGGAGACAAGGGCTTAGGATGGAGCTCAGCAGTGATGCACACCTGTACCCACGGCAGGGGGTGGGGGGACAGAGAAAGACAGAGAGAGAGGAGCAGCTTGCTTGATGACAGGGTTTTGGTTTCTTCCATGATCAAAAATTGAATTTATAAAAATGTTTTTGTTTAAGATTTTTTTTGGCATCTATTGAAATGATCACAAGTTTTTTCTTTTTATTTGATCAGGTTGGTGACTTACATTGATTAATTTACTGGAATGAACCCTACTTTGGTTAAAATACGTCATCATTTCCACATTTTGCTGTGTTGGATTTGCAGTGATTGCTCAGAATTTGGGGCTGGTGTCTATGAGTGGGATGGGTTTCTCATTTTCACTTCCGACCATGTTCTTACTAAATTAGGTAGCAGAATACAATTCAGGAAGTGTTCCTTATCCTCTGTTCTCCAAGGGAACTTGTGTAAGATCGGTATTCCTTATCAGATATGTGGAAGAAATCACTAAAGTCGTTTCTTTGTGTAAAAATATTAACCTGCATATTTTATTTCATTAACAGATATAGAGCTTCTCAGATTTCCTATTTGTCCTCATGTAGGTTTGGATAGATTGTGTTTTTTGAGAACTTTGACCACTTTGCCCATACTCTATCAAGTGTATTGACATGAAATTGTTGATAACACATTTTTACCTTTCTTTTTTTAAAAGATTTTATTTATTTATTCATGAAAGACACACAGAGAGAGACAGAGGCAGAGACACAGGCAGAGGGAGAAGCAGGCTCCACGCAGGGAGCCCGATGTAGGTGTCTGCCTTCGTGTGCTGTAGGCAGACGCTTAACTGCTGAGCCACCCAGGTATCCCCACTTTTTTACCTTTTTAACAAAAATCTGTTGCCACATCCCCTTTCCTTTTCCTGATCACAGTAGTCTGTGTTCGCCCCCCTTTTATTTTGTTCTTAATGTCCTTGCTGTTTATTTTTATTTATCAATCTGTGTTACTAATATGTGTACAGACGTCATTTTCAGAGTTGTGAAATTTTTCTATTGCATGAGCATTTTAAAATTTCACTGATTTTTCCTTTGGTCTTCATTACATCCTTTCTTTTGCTCTCTGTGGGTTCACTATCTGGGTCTTTTTTTAGTTTCCTGAGAGGGAAGCTTATACTGTTGAGTAATCTACGTTTCTTTTTTCTAAGCATTAGGAGCTAGGAGTTCCTCAGGTGTACTCCACAGGTTTTCGTGCATCTGGTTTTGATGACTGGGGCTTCTGTCCTACCTGCACATGTGTTTCCAAGTCACGGCCCCACACGGAGACTCTGAGTGTGTCCACATCACCCAGTTGGTGCATAAGGGGGGGTGGGCGGCTCTGGATTTTGCCAGAGCCCCTGAAATCTCCATGTACTCCCAGCCATGAGTCTTCGGGGGAGTGTCAAGGTAAAGACCCTTCACGCTCAGGGCCTGGACTTGGGGGGTGGGGCAGTCACCGGAGGCTGCTGAGCTACTCGGGGTGCCAGCTGGACTGGGTGGGGGCAAGCGGCGGCCATACCAAAGGATGGAATGAGGCAGAGTGTAGGGGGCATTGGTCTCCAGGCCAAACGTGAGGGAAGGGAGAGTCACTCTCCCACTGGCCTTGAGCTGAGGCCCAGCTGTGCTCCAGTGGTGGGCAGGGGCACAGGGACCCCCACGGGGCTGTGAGGGTGTGAGGCCAGAAACGGGCCCTCACAGTGGGCTCCTTGGCCATCTTCCCTCTGGAAGAACGTGGAAGCCCTTGAAGAGAAGGATGCGAGGGCAGGGGGCTCCTGGGGGCTCAAGGTAGAGTGACCGGTGCTCGCTCTCAGGGCGGCCGGTCAGCTGCAGGGACCCCACACAGATGGCTTCATCCATTTCACGGACTCCGTTAGGGCTGACCGCGTTTCCCAAGCACATGTGTTACTTCCATGACTTTGAAAGGATGTTTTAAATGTTCTTGAGAAAGCACAGCGCTGGGGGATAGGGAATCACTGGGCTCTCCATCCAGGGGCATGCTGGCCTCACCAGCACCCCCGCTGCCCGGGGCCCATCCCCCACACCCGCCCACCCCTCCCCTGTCAGTTCCCTTCACTGCCCACTTCATGCCCTGAGAACCCACGTGAGGCTGTGGGGGCAGCGCTGCCGAGCTGGACCCACGGAGGAACACTGATCATTTAGCTGTGAGACCAGCAGGTTCAAAAGGATGTCCCTGCCGTTTTGGGTCCCTTCGCAACTCATACACGGACTCTAATGCCCAGGACCTCGGAACGGGGCTGTATTTGCAGACCGTCTTTACAGAGGTGATTAAGGTAAAATGAGGTCACCAGGGAGGACCTGATCCCATAGGACTGTGTCCTTGTAAGAAGAGTTGGTCAGGATGCAGAGGGACACTGTGAGAGGACACGGGAGGAGCCGGAGTCTACGTCGCCAGGAGAGGGGCCTCAGGAAGCAGCCACAGCATGCACAAGGACGTCCTCCTGCTGAGGTCATCCTCCAGGCTGACACAGGGACAGAATAGCCATCTCCAAGAATCTGGGAGGTCCCCCGGCAGAAGATGAGTGGATGTATCTTGTGGGTCCCACGGAGTGAAGGCATCCCGGCAGCCGTGGGCCCCTCCCTCAGCCCATTGGCTGAGTGCTGGGTCTGTGCCAGGCCACAAGGCACTGGGCCTTCTCCCCGTCCAGAGGCTGCTGGGTGGCGCACAGTTAGCACAGGGCCAGACATCACCTGTCCCCGGGACACGAGAGCTGCCACCATCAGACCCAGGAGGGGACACTGACCCTGCCAAGGGACGGTCATGGAGGTGGACAGGCTGCCAACAGTAGGCGGTGCTGGCAGGAATATGAGGGGGTTGCCAGCAGCTCCCATGGGCTCTGCGGGGGCTCAGTGGGGGCTCAGCTGTGGTGTCCAGTAGTGGCCAGACTGTCACAAGCCTTACTGACCCCTATCCTGCGGGGCCGGGGTGGCACAAATGAAAGGGACACCCACAGAAGGCCAGCCCGGGAGCAGGAGGAGGAGTAGCAGGAGACACTCTGCTGGCACAGAGCAGCCCCTGCTCAGCCACATCCTGTCACGGGGCTGCCAGGAGGGCGTGCCCTCCACCAACAACAGTCCGGCCAGCCGGCCACATGTCTGCCGTGTCAGGGAATTCTCCTGAAATGTGAGCTGAGGGTGGAGGTGGCTTGAGCACGAGACACGGCAGCCAGGAGATCTTGAGCTGAGGGTGGGGCGGGCATTGCCCTCGGACCGGCTACCGCAGACGGAGGCACCCACTTCAGAACCCAAGTGCCATGAACACAACTGGTTTATCTCCGCTCATTCCCTCCAGGAGACACTGAGGACACGGAGCCACCAGAGGAGCCGCGCAGACACACATGCAGAGCTGGGCATCCACATGGTGGGCCCACAGGGCAGGGCTGTGGTGTGGACCCCAGAGGGAACCAGCTCCTGAGCAAGCCTCCTGGGCCCAGGAAGTCTTGGTTTCAGACCCACGTCACCCTGATTGCTCGGCTATGAAAGGCTTGGTTGCTTCCAGTCCTGTCCTTTCAGCCGATGCCCCAGGGCCACTGGCACGTGGGAAAACCTGACGTGAAAGGACTTTGCGTGGCTGATGGCAAAGGGGGGGCAACAGGGTGAGGGCTGGTGTGGGAGGGGGTCACGGGCTTGCATCTCCATGGCCCTGACGTGCGGTCCTTCTTCATCACGTCTGCAAACATTGCAGCTCAAACATTACATTTGACAGGAGCCCATCCCCCACCGGCATGTGAATCTGTGTCATTTGCACAGGTGTTTCCAGCTGTGTTGTTGGAAATGTAACAATGTTTCCCACCCTGTTCCTTCATAGGAGCAACAGAGGTGCATACCATTGCACCTGGGCACCCACGCACAGGTGTGCAGGGTCCAGAGTGTGGCCGAGGCCCCAGGTGGGCACCTGCCCGACCCCAAGTCCCAGCTGGTGTGCTCAGCCTTGGCACCAACTGAGCAAGTGTCCACTCTGGCCCTTCCCCCGGCACCCCTGCCACCCACACACTGAGTGCGGAGCAAGCGTGAGCAGGGGGAGGACACAAAGGCAGACAGGCTGTCTTCAAGCCAGGACCTGCCAGACTCGGGATCCGCTCATTCCCTGTCCTCCTCACGGGCCCCCATCCATTGTGGCTTCCTCCGGGCGACCTGGACGCGTGCACTTGCCACCCCTACATTGCAGATGGCAGGACTGGCCTCCGACCTGCGGCCCCCACCAGCACGGGGACCAGCAGGCACGCCACGGCAGTCCCCAGGCAGCAGATGTGACCCCCGCCTCCCCCTAACTGCACAAAGTCACTGCTGTGGACTAAACAGTATTCCCAAAAAAATTCATGACGCCGTCCTAATGCCCAGCATAGCTGTGTGGGCGTAGGAGGTCCTCCACAATCAGTGAGGCCCTGCGGGCGGGGCTCTGACAAGAGGGGATCGGTGCCCTCGCAGGGCGTGGCGCCAGGGTGCTCTCTCCTCTCCCCATCCCCCTGTCTCTCCCTGTCTCTCTCTCTCCCTCCCTCCCTCTGTCTCTCTTTCTCTCTCTCTACCAGGCAAGGGCACAGCAAGCTGGTGGCCATCCCCGGGGCCCCCGGCCCCCAGCCCCCCGCCCTGGCCAGAAGAGCCCCTGCCAGAGCCCAACCCCGCAGACACGGTGGTCTTAGACAACCCCCCTGCAGGACCTGGAGGCGTAGTGCCTGTTTCCCGGCCACTTGCTCTGTGGGTTCCGTTCTGGGGGCCCAGGCCCAGGCAGATGGAGACGGGCGTTGCGTCTGAAACCCTCCATGTCCCGCCATGGTCTCTGCCCCCTGCCCCCCCACCCCCGTCAAATCGGGAGGGTAGTTGAAACAGCAGCCTTGTAAGAGCAAGCAGGAGAGGCAGCAAGAACACAGACACGAAGGGAGCCGGGTTGCGGGGTCCCGGTGCCCAAAGGAAGGCACCCAGGGGAAGCGGCTGGGCCACCAGGGCTGCGGGGCAGGAACAGGAGCCACCGTCCCTGGTGTCTGGGCGCGTCCAAGCTCCCTGACGGCTCCACCACAAGGGCCGTCCCCCGTCCCCCCCAGAGAGAGAAGCCTCTGGTTGGCCCGTCCCTTTGATGACTGCACCAGCACCCCGCTTGGAAGCAATCAGACTCGTCCTTGAGGAGAAACACACTTCAAAGACACAGACCGTTAATGTGCCCGGAGAAGCAAGTAGGCTGGCATTCCCAGGGGATGAGGAAGGGGGACAAAGTACCCCCTCCCTGGCTTTGGGGAGCATTTTAAAAGCTAAAACCTGAATTTTGTCTTGTTGCGAACATTCACGTGCATCAGAAAGGTCTCATTTAAGTGCGTCCCCGTTTTGATGATCAACACTGTACTGTCATTGAAATTCATGGCCCCGAGCCACGCACAGAAGTAGGCACCCCCTCCACACGCGGAATCGGGGAGAGCAGGTGGTCGGCTTTGTGTTGGTAAATTGCCTTTCTCTCCTTTAGAAATTCCTCTGTTGTGCTGGGGCCTGACGAGGCTGGGGCGCCGTCACCCCCTCTGCCCGGGCCTCTGCCCTCGGCTCCTGCCGGGCTCCCCACGCCGCCCTCCAGGAGCCGCGTGCCGTTATCTCCTCCTAAATTAAAATTGTAACTCGCTCAGTCCCATTTACACAAAGCCTCCGCTTTGACACATGCAATTACTACGAACACAGGGGCAACATGATTGCTAAGAGCTCCAGAAAGAGAGTTTAATCAGAAAACATGGAGTTGTTCCGGCCGATTTATAATTTCGCTGCTTGCTATTCCTTTATGTTCGTATGTGTTCAGATAATTAGATACACTAGTTCTTGCTTCCCGAGAGGCCAGAAAGGGCAAAATTCCTATTCTTTTTACATTAAAAAGATTAAATTATAATATAGAAAATCTGTAACTTTGGGTAGAAATGACAAATTCACACTACATTAATTTCAGTGGTTACAAAATGTTACAAATAATTTGTGCATTCTTTCATCTCTCGTAGGTGCGTGTGAATTAATTACCTACCGGCTTCAGTGTCTCTCAATGTCTTTTCACAGAGGACTCTGAAATTAAAAGAAAATATGGCTGGATTTCCGTTTGCTGATGCTTTTTTTGTGTGACCATGGAAGTCCCTGTTCATGAGCACGGGAACCTAGGTCGGGACAGCCGGCTCACCAGGAAGGGCCATGGGAACAGCATGGGCCACGGGAAGAGCACGTCCCAGGGACAGCACGTCCACAGGAACAGCACATCCACGGGAACAGCATGTCCAGGGAACAGCACATCCACGGGAACAGCACATCCACGGGAACAGCACATCCACGGGAACAGCATGGACCATAGGAACAGCATGGACCACGGAAACATCACATCCATGGGAACAGCATATCCACGGGAACAGCATGTCCAGGGAACAGCACGTCCATGGAAACAGCACATCCACGGGAACAGCATGGACCATAGGAACAGCATGGACCACGGAAACAGCACGTCCATGGGAACAGCATGTCCACAAGACCAGCATGCCCCGGGATAGCCACCGGTAGACAAAGGGGCAAGCTCATTCCGGGTACTTTGCAGACAGAGCGACTCCACTGAGCCCACAAGGAGAGGGGCAGGCACCCAAGTCATCAAACTCCAAGGGAGGCTTCTTCCCCAGGGCATTGGCGCATCAGCTGCACGTGAGAAAGGGGCTTCACCTGGGGGTAGGAAGCATCCACTCCAGTTACTTGTCCAAACAGCACCTGACTGAAGGCCACTTGGCTGCTGGCTCCTGCTAAGGCCGGTGCAGCTCGGTCAGCAAGCAGACGTGCTGCACATCCAGTTCCCCATGGACTCCAGGGCTGGCGTGGCATGACCTCCCTCCACTGGTGCCCCAGGCTGTGACAGGCGCTACCCAGGGAAGCTTAGGTGCCTCAACAGGGTGCAGAGGGAGACCCTACGGGGCCAACAGGGTCCCCAGATCCAGTCCACCCAGATCCTGCAAATGTGCCTCAACTGGAACAGGGCCCAAGGGCCCTTTCAGTTGTAATGAATCAAGGCTACCAGAGTAGATGGACCCTAACCCAATAGGACCCCAATGTCCACATAAGGTCAAGTGGAGACAGGATGGAGGGCCTTCCCTGAGTGACAGAGGTGAGGTCGGACAGGGCATCCACAGGTCCAAAGATACCAGGCATTGGCGGCTACACTGGGAGCTGGAAGAGGCAGGAAGCAGCCTCCGGAGGACGTTCAGCCTGGGGACATCCTGGTCACGACCTGCGCCTCCAGAGCTCTTGGAGGGTAGACTCCTGCTGCTCTGAGCCACCCAGGCGGCGATGCAGTCACAGGACACAGACTTAATTTAATCAAGAGGCCTCAGTGATTGGGAACAGAGAGGGCCTCTGCCAGAGCAGGGCTCGGGAACAGAGACGTGAGGACACGTGGGACCCCCAGTGAACAGCCAGGACTTCCGTGCTCCCTTCCTGCAAAGGAAGCACATTAAAGCTCTATTTCTCGACAGCCTTAAGTACCACGACAGACTGCCGTGCTGACCCCACAGCTCGCTTTCTTTTCTTATTCTAAAAGAAATTGGAATGTTTTAGAGGACCCCTGAAAGTGTCATGGGGCCCAGCCCCAGCGTGTCCAGTGGGTAAGTTGGTCTGGTCACCACGGGCTCACCAACAGCAGCACTGGTGTGACTGGGGAAAGGACAGGCCCATGGAGGGCCCGGAGAGGTGGGCAAGCAGCTGGGTGCCCTGGACCTGCCAGCTAGGCCAGAGATGACAGACCTGAGACCCAAAGTTGCCATAGGGAGCCTGTGAAGGATTTTGCCTGCTTTTTAGTCACATTACCTATTGCACACATCGACCTACATGATGGTTCCTAAAACCTGGTGATTCCAAAATGCCAAATTCAACTAAGTTTTCACAGAGGTCCCCAAAGTAGAAAAAAATTTCAAAACGCATAGATGCTCCAGGGATGTTAAAAAGTCAGAAAAATGAGCAAAGAACTTGAACAGATCCTTGAAAAGAGATAGTTGATGGATGCCTGATAAGCTGTCACCCTTGGAGCCATCAGCAGCGCATGGAGGAGAGCGCTGCCCGTGGCAGGTCCGGGAGCCCGACACAGCCCTCTGCGGCCTCCACCCTGCGTACAGGGAGCCCCTTGGCAGGGCCAAAGCGAAACACACGCCTGTGTGTGACGGCGGCGTCCTGGGGCAGGGTGAGGGCCTGTTAGCTCCCTGGTGCTGCGCTACCAGACCTCCCCGAAGCTGGAAGCCCCAAATAACACAGGCTCATCCCCTGAGAGTTCTGGAGGCCGGAGTCTGGAATCTGCGTGTGTCGGAGGCCCGGTCCTCCTGAAGTCCGAGGGGAAATGTGCTGCAGGCATCTCTTCAGCTTCCGGAGGCAGCCTTGGGCATGTAGACGCCGAGCGCTGTGTCCACCGCCCTGTTCCTGTGGGTGCCTTCACACGGCATTCTGCACCCCTTCTCACAAGGACTCCACTCATGGGGGAATTGGGGCTCACCACACTCCAGTGTGACCGCACCTTAACCTGTGACATCTGAGAGGATGTACATATTTCCAAATAAGGTCACATTCTAGAGTTTGCAAAAGGACTTGTGTTTGGGAGGACTCTCCGCAGCGCCACTCAGACAACCCAGGGCAAACTGCCCGTCTCAAGAGCCTCAGCTGAAGCCCATCTGCAAAGCCCCTTACCATGTAAGGGGACACACAGGCTCCCAGACCAGGACACAGACATCTTTGGGGGCCACCATTCCCACCACCACACAGTATATGCCCAACAAATACGTAATGACTCCAGCAACAGATGTGCTGGAAAGCCCATTGCAGCACCATTGTTCAGCCAGAAGCAGGAACTCGAGTGCTCATCCCCAGCAGAGGGGTGGCTGCGGCTCACTCCCGCAGCAGAGGGCCATCTGGGATCACCTGGCTTGAAAGAAGACTCTCGTGAACGGAGTATCACACAAAAGCCAGAGCAAAGGAGCAAACACTGTATGACACCACGTGTGTGCTATCTGACTCCGTGTGAGACACAGTGAAGGGAAAGCTCAGCAATGATGACAGGGCTCAGGATGACAGTTGTGCCTCCCAAGACTGGGAGGGAGCATGGCGATTTCTGGGGTGCCAGCGACCTTCTGTGACTCCACCTGGCTACCAGCTTCAGGGGTTCACAACACTATTTATAAAGTAAACCCCAAAAGATGGCACTGGCCTTCCCCTATGGGCACCGGGTGGTCCATCCCCATCCCCGAACCCTCGTTGACTCCAGCCTGGCCCATCACTGAGCTCCTCGTCTCCCTGCGTTGAACCGAAGCAGGTCTGGTGGCTCCTGGGGCCAGGCGGCCTGTCCCCCATGTCGGCTCCCCCGGGACTCGCTGGTCTGGAGCAGCCTCTGGCCCATCCTCCCCGGTGAGTCCTGGGCTGATTGCAGGCCGCGGGGCTGACAAGTCTTTGGGACACAGAGGAACGTTCTTACTAAAGCTTCCAGCCTTGGTCTGCCGACCCCTGTGTCCAGAGGTCTGTTTGTTCCTCTGTCCTTCTGTGGGCCTGTCCAGGCACCTGCGGGGCCCCAGCACCTGCCGGGCCCGCCGGCCCTCCCTGGGCTCTCCAGCTCCAGCGGCCGTGGGCCCTGCGCGGGTGGGAGGCGGCACCAGGGGGCGCTGTCAGCCGATGGCGGCCCGCGGTCGCACTGAACCGCTGAGCCCTGCAGAGGGCGGGGGGCCTTCCAGAAACCACGC
Organism: Vulpes lagopus; assembly: GCF_018345385.1. NCBI lineage: Eukaryota > Metazoa > Chordata > Mammalia > Carnivora > Canidae > Vulpes > Vulpes lagopus. The sequence goes on along the minus strand of NC_054840.1, from coordinate 32,052,409 downwards.
TGGCCCCCGCTTGCCAGGCTTCTCTGCACTGGGAGCCCCGACCCTGCCGCCCCCTGCTGCCCCGGGGACTCCCCAGCAGCAGCCTCAGCGGAGCACGGAGCCCCACCCCAGAGGCTGGCCTCCCAGAGTCCTGCCCCTGCCGTGAAAAGTGAGGGGGACAGGCACCCCAGAAATCCTCCACTCTCGTGTGTTCTCCCTGCGACATACACACACCTGTGAACACACTCGCACACACACACATGTGCATGCATAGACACATGCTTGCACGGGAGCACACACGAGCACGTACACACTCGATGCATGCACAATCACATAAGCCCACACACACATGCTTGCACATGAGCACACACAAGCATGTACACACTTGATGCACGCACAGTAACATAAGCCCGCACACACACATGCATACACACAGGTATGTGCACACACGTTTGCACACACTTAGGTATGTGCACACTCGCTCACACACATACTGGAGGATGGGGCTCTGCTGGCAGATGGAGCTGGGCCAGGAACTGGCCCCCACTGGCGTCCTGTCCCTTGTCCCCTTGGCGCTGGCCTCGACTGCAGGCAGGCTATTCCTGGAGCCTCGGGGGAGGAAGAAGGCGCCAAGCCCCCGGCCCCTCCTGAGAGCCTGTGCGTCCTCACCGCGTGCAGCCTGGACGCTGTCCACTAGAGGGGAGTGTTGGCTGCGGCTGCGGGCCTGCAGCGCCTTAACTCCAGAACTGGAACCTGCGTTCCTGCCTGGAGAGGTGGGGACCCCGTCCATGCTTGCCCTCCCCAGTAACCACGTCCTGTCCCCCGTAACCTTCCAGTACATTCTTATTCAAGGGTGGCCCCTGCACATCCCAGCAGGCACACAGCTTCCCAGCCCCAGCTGACCGAATCTTAGGGCCATGTTAGGAATGAGGGTGGGGAGCCACAGTGACCACGGGGAGCCTGGGGGGCCGGGAAGGGGCAGTACCGGGGGTCCTGCCTGTAGGGCTCCTTGTCTGAGGACAGGTGTTCTGACCGGCCACACCGTCCAGCTGTGGAGAGGAGTCAGTCACGGGATCAAGGCCCCAATGTCCCCGTGTCCCCAAGCACGCAGTCCCCCTGCTCCTGCCCTCGTGCCCTCCAGGCCTGTTGCTCCCTCTGCTTTGTCACTTCTCTTGAAATGTATCCTCTTTTGTCCAAAAGACATAAATCCACCAAGGCTAGCCCTTTGGGGGCTTTGTCTTCTTTCCACAAAGCCACTTCTTGGGTGTGACAAGCTCCTGAGAAGTGTTTTCCTCGTGAAATGTGTCCCTTCTGCAGAGCAGAGGAAAGTGAGGTGGAGGGGCGAGGGCCCCAGCTGGGTGGGGGTCCACTCTCACTAGGGGCAGTGGCTCTGGGGGGTCGGCGGCCAGCTGAGCTGACACCCATGCCCCGCTCCCGAGGACCTGCTGGCCCTGCCCGGCGTGCCCTGTCTGCACACACGGGGTTCATGTGGTCAGAGAGCCCACATGAGAAATAACTGAGAAACGGGGATTAGGTTGAAAATGTCTCAGTGAACAGCATGATTAACATCTTCACGTATTTTTTTCCTAACTTTCCACTTACATAAAACCTTCAGCATAAAATTGCAATGAAGCTGTTTTCTAACTCAAATATATTTTCAGACTCTGCATTAACTCTAACATGGTGCCAATCCCAGTTATTGGAGTGTCTTCAGAAACACGTTTGTAATGCTCGACAAATGTGACAGGACGTGGATTTGCCAAGATTTATTGAGCAACTTGCACGAGGTTTGTGACGTGTGCGCCCTGGGTGGTCCCCCTGCAGTGACATCTCAGTGCTCGGCGGGGCTCGCTGTGCACTCACCACACAAACTAGGGGTCGGCCAGCGAGCAGGTGCTGTAGGCTTGGCGGCCCGTGTGGTCTCCGTCTCCTGCTCCGGTTGTGGGCTTAACAAGCCTTTGAAAGGGCAAGGTATTCTTGGGTCCTGGGCCCTCGGCGGCCGCAGGTGTGTCTCCACACTGCCCACCCCCAGGCCGTCCTCAGGCAGACGTTCCCAGCAGGCCATACGTAGGCACATTCGAGGCTTCTGTACTTTTGCCAAGTTCCTTCAGCAAAGAGTACGGGCATGTGGACTCTTACCTGCAGCAGCTGACACAGCCTTTGTTCAAGGACTTGCAGCACTCTGCTGACGTGTTACTAACTCCCAAGGAGAAGCAGGTGCCATCTGAGGTCTCTGTAGGTGGCGGTGACCCCACGGGCACATTCTGGCGAGAAGGGTGACGTGCAGCCACCTCGTTCATGAGCCCTCTGTCTGCCCCTTCCCCACGGTGTGCCCGCAGTTCCAGGCTCCGCTGGCCTGCCTTCGTTTCGCTCCAGTATTTCTTGAATTGTCAAAGGTTCCAGCATCTGTTGTTAAATCCAAGAGTTTTCATCTCCGTCTTTCTCTCTGACCTCAGGTGTCAAAAGAAGCTCCTAGGGAGGGTTTGGGCGCCCAGGGGGGAGCCTAAGCACCCCGCCGAAACTCCAGAGGGAACCCAGATTCTCACCTGTTTTGCAGGGCAAAGGGTTTCCACAGTAAAGATCAAACCAAAGCGAAGCTTCCCGACCCACGGCACATAGCAACGTTTGTCCATGTGTCATGTCTGCATGTGTGCACTGACCCCTCCACCACCACACACATGCTCCAGGCTCTGGGCCGGGAAGCCTGGGGGTGTCAGAGGGTGCAGGGCCAGCAGGCCCACCCACCCTGATTCTGACCTACCAGGCCAAGGAGAGTGGATGCAGAGTTGGGGTTTGGGGCAGGGGTGCCAGGCCGGGGTCCCTAGACCTGATCTCCCATAGGGGCGGCTTTGCCAGGGCTGAGCCAGGCAGGCCATGAGTCCATCCGCATGGTACAGGATCCTTCAGCTGCTGGCAGGCCAGGAGAAGGGTCTCAAACACCCATTTTCAGCAACCCTTTTACACGGGGTTTGATGACTTTTGCTATTTTAACACAATTTCTCATAAAATCCACTTTCAACCACAGGAGAGATGAGCAAATGAGCTAAGCTGAGATGAGGGTGGCCCCTAGTTCCCAGTGAACCCCTGCCCCCTGGCTTCGATGCAGCCAACCTCCTGGGTGGGAAACCCAGTCTCAGCCCACTGTCCACCTCTGGGTCCCTGACCCTGGACATGGAGCAGCCTTATTTACGGAGCTTTTTCCTTCTGCCGCCCACCCCTCACTCCCAACAGTTCCTGAAGAAGCCCTACTCACTGCTCTTCCCTCCAGAGTCCTGTCCAACCCGGTGACCAGCCCCCAAGTGATTGCCCGGGCACGCTGGTCACCCCACAGGAAAGCTTGGACTCTCCTGGATGGAGAGGCAGCCCTGCAGGGATAGACTCGCCCAGAGGAACAGGCTCTATGCAGCCAGAGTCCTGAGCTCCCTGGGACCCCAAGGCGGAGGCAAGATCAGGGGAACAAGGTCACTGCTGTAGGCTGGCCTGCTGGCCTGTTTTCCAGGAAGGAGCAGAAATGGAACCCACTTTTCACCCCGATCCTGGGGCCGGGTGGTGGCGCTACAAGCAGAGCTTCCCCAGGGTCTCAAGAAGGTGAGTTCTGGGGTGGGGGTGGGGGGCTTCTGTGGTGTTGATTTGAAGTCGAAATCAATTAGGACCATAAACCCTACAACTAAGGGAAAAATTAACTTTGAGGAGTGACAGCCAGTCATAACAGTTTAAGGCTTGCTTTAAATCTTAAACTTCCTCTCCAACACCCCATTCTAAACCTACACCTGAAAATGGTTGGGAGACACACACGGAATGACACAGAGATGCGCAGACACATCCTGCGAATTTGCAACTTACTAAATAGAATGAACTGCATGACCCCATTTAAAGATTTTATTTAAAACCATTTTGGGGTGGGGAGGATACCTGGGTGGCTCAGCGGTTAAGCCTCTGCCTTCGGCCTAGGTTATTATCCGGGTTCCAGGATCGAGTCCCACGTCGGGCTCCCCGCATGGACCCTGCTCTTCTCTCTTCCTGTGTCTCTGCCTCTGTGTGTGTGTGTGTGTGTGTGTGTGTGTGTCATGAATAAACAAATAAAATCTTTTTTAAAAAAATTTTTTAATTAAAAAACATGATAAAACCATTTTTTAAAAAAAATTAGTAAAATTAGTACCTGGTAATGTTCTCTGGGTGGGAGACTATGGATTCGTTCATCAATATAAACATGAATATATATATATATTCTCCAGGGTTTTTTGTACGACGAGTCATCTCAACAGAACCACCGCTCCCTGAGTCCCAGCGCCTACCGTGCAGGAGGATCCCCTCGTTTCCAGGGTGAACTGCCCCAGAGAGGCCCACCAGGGGGCTCTGGGCACCTGGCTTCCCCACCCCAGTGTTTTTCTTTGTGACTCTGGGAGATTTTCTTGGGGCTCCAGACCCCCCAAGTCCCCAGGGAGTGATGATGCAGACAAGCCTGCTTGTGAACTGTGAGCAGGTCAGCCCTGCCCCCCGGCAGCCTGGAGCCATGTCCACAGCTGCTGTGTCAGGACCACGGGGTCGCGAGGAAGGAGCCCAGGCCAGAGCTCCTGACTTGGGATGCTGGTGCCTGGTGACTGGGGAGTCTGCTCACAGAAAACTCGTGTCCCCAGGCTCCTTGCTCCCCATAGCTATCATGGAGCAAGAGCCAAGCAGGGACCCAGATTTGGTGTGTCCTCTCCCGACCCTTCTGCCCCGGGGCACCTGCCTACCCTCACTTCCCCGGAGGGTCAGGTTCCAGGCACATTCCCAGCGGGAGGGGGGGGGGCGGGCTTCAGGGAACCTGCCCGTGAGGATGCTGAGGTGGCGGGGGCAGTGGTGGGGGCAGGGGGGATGGTCTTCAGCTGCCAGGGGCAGGACTCAGGGCTGAGGACCCGTGCCAGCCCAGTACCTCCTCCACAGGGCCCTCGGACAACTGGGGCTCGCTTCCCCCATCCTCAGGACCCCCGAGGGTACACCGGAAAGCCTCCTCTTTCTCAACATTCCCACAACCTGTGCTATGGGTTGAATTGTGTACCCCAAACGCTGAAGTCCTATCTCCTGGAGACAAGGGCTTTGCAGAGGCAATCAGGTAAAGGGGAGGTCGTGAGGGCAGCACGGATCCCACAGGACTGGGGCGTCCCAAGAGCACACAGAGGGAAGCAGGGAGGAACAGCAGAAGGAGCCCGCCATCTATACACCAGGGACGTGTAGCCTGTAGAGGGCAGGCTGGGGACACCGCCCCTGCCTGCCCTCAGAGGGAACCAGCCCTCCTGACAGCTGACCTGGGACTTCGCACCTCCAGGAGATGTCCGCATAGGGGGCACCTGCCCTGAGCACACTGTCCTGGCAGACCCAGTGCACCAGTGGGGAACCCAGCGCCCCATCCACAATGGTGCTCTCACTCCTGCCATTCTGCCAGAGCCGGACCCCCAGGGACAGCAGCCAGGCTGTGGCCATGCAGGCACCCCACCCACGTATCCACGGGGCTGGCCTGAGCATGGATGGGACAACAGCAGAAGGTTCCAGCAGTTCATTCCGGACTTGCACCCCTCAGGCCACATTCCCCACACTGCAACAGCCTGGGCCCAGGGCACATGGGCTGCCTGCTGCCAACCACACCGTGGCCTCCTGCCCGGACTGTCCAGCCTCACCTTCAGGCCCCGCCTTCAGGTCCTTAGTGAGGCTGGCCGCCTGGTGCTGGGTCCGGGGGCCTGAAGGACGCACTAGCCCGCTATGGGGCTGGCCCCACCTTGAGTCTTCCGGGTTCACTTCACTTTGTTGAGCCGGTGATGCAGGCAGCAGGTAGGATGCACCCCTCCCGGGGCGGCACCAGGGGACCTGTCGATGGTCATTGGGGTTGATGCCTGCTTGCACCCACACAACAGTATCCTCAGGCTTGTTAGGGGACCAGTGGGCCCTGGGGACCCCGCGTGTGGCCAACTCTGCTGAGGACAATGAGCACCCTGTGGCCTGGCCTGAAGAGGACAAAGCATCCTGCTCACAGCTGCCATCTAGGGACCCTGGGCCTCCACCCTCCTGCCTGCAGTGGCCACCACTCTAAGGGCTATCGAGGAGCCAGGGACAGGCTCAGAGCAAGGAACCAAGGGCTGCCGACAGCCACCCAGTCAATGAGACCTGCATGAGGCCCAGCGTCCAGGTGCCCTCTGCCCAGACGGGTCCCTCCTGGCTCTGCATCCACGTGACAGACTAGGGATGAGTCGGCCCTGGCCAAACCCATCAGAGAGGGAGCACTCACAACCTGCAGGCATCCACTGTTCCTGAAGCCTGCAGGCACCGGGGCCTTATGTTGTCACGCTCCTCCTGTGTGTTGGCCACCACAGCTGCCGGAGGCCAGCAGGGAGCATAACGCTGTCCTCACCTTCATCGGGACATTGCTGAGGCAGGCCAAGCCCTATTCACAGACAGAAGTCCAACCCCGTGCTGATGGGGGCCCCAGGGTGCACAGGTGGGCCCCAGCATCAGCGGAGGCAAAGCCAGCTTCTCCACAGCCTGCAGGATACTCTCCCTACTGATTTAATTCATGCAGAGGCCGCTCCGAAATGGCCTTCTGACCTCGGAAGCATCTGGGACCCAAAAGCCAGAATAGCTCAGGAGGGGCCCCTCGAACATCATTGGATGACCCAGCCTGGCACCCAGGGGCAGGTGGACTCTCACCCAGGGCAGGGGTGAGGGTGAGGGGAGTGGCCCCGTGAGTCCCGGGAGCTCCCACAACCACAGAGGTAAGAAGACATGGCCTCCCGCCTGAAAGCTCCAACAGAGAGGACGGGCCTGCACAAAACAGCTGTATCATCCAGAAACGGCAGCCAGGCAGGGACACTGGTGCCAGGAGAGCTTCGGAGACCTGGGGGGGTTGGGGGACCGGGGTGCAGGAGGTGGAGCAGGAACTGCTCCGCTGCTCTGGGCCACAGCGGGGATAGCAGACCCGGCCCAAGGAGGCCTTCTTCCTGCCTCCTCCCCGACCCGGTCCCCATCCCGGCCCAGGGGCAGCTCCGCCCCCTGGGACTGGGGGCCCAGGGCTTTGGCTGAGGTCCCATCAACACTGGGGCCATAACTGAACAGCTCTGGGTCTTGTGGTCATAGAGAGCATGGGCCTGGGCCCATGGTCCTCCGGCAGCAGCTCCTCGTCTTAGGGTCACTGCCAGCAGAAACTGCTTCACAAAGGACGCAGAGACATAAGCCTGCCACACATCTGCCAGGGTTCAGACCCACTCAAGTGCTGGCAGGTGAGACACCCCCTGGGGGCCCACAATCCAGAGGGACTGAGGCCCCTGGGGGCAGCACCTCCTCCTCCCTGTCGAGGGACAGATACATACAGTATGTCAGGGCTCCCATCCCCGGAGCTGGCTGTGTCCCCATTGCTGGGGGCTGCATAAGTCACGGAGCTATCTCGGGCTGCCCACCCTCCCCTGCGCCCTCTGGGGGCATGAGCACAACCTCAGAGGAGCCAGGGAGGCCTGCCGGCAGTGGGGACATGCCTGGGCCCTGAGGGTCCAGGTGGGCGGGGGTTCTGGGGAGCAGAGGGGGATTTCCAGGGGCTGGCAGCCCCTCTCCCACACTGCTGTCCCGGGGTCATTGTTGAGACCCTCCCAGCAGATACTGACAGGCCACTGAATCAGGCCGAGTCACCACTGGCCTGGGCCGATCACAGCAGAGCATCATGGGGGGCCAACCTGGGGACACGTGTTACCCACCCCAGCAGGTGTGAGATGGAAGGAAGTCTGGGGCTGGGGAGGCAGGTGGGAATTGATTCAGACACGGCAGGTGAGGGTGACCATCTGCAGGCCTTGCTGACCGCACCAGTCTGCTCTCCCCATCATCCCAGAGCCGGCTGTGGTGCCTTGTCCCGCCCCCCTGGCTCCACACACGGTTCCTCTAAGGTCAGGAATCTCCCCAAGCAGAAAGCAGAACCGTGTGCTGACAGATTGAGGAACATGAGAGGGGACCAGATTTACCTACATCTGAGTGACCTGAATAGTCCAGCGGAAGCCAGAATTAAACAGAAGCACCACGCTGGGAAATGTAAGTACAGAACATCAGTGAAGCCCCGGAGGACCAGCGGCTTCCGGAGTTTCCACACAAGTCTGTACCTCTGCCCTCATCTTTAAAACTCCCACAGATCAACAAGAAACAGACAAGTCAGCAGAAGGTACGAACAAGTAACTCGAAGAAAGAGAAGGCCTGCAGGCCCGGGGAAACCTGCCCAACGGCACAAGCCACCAGGCGCATATGCCACAGGACGAAGCCAGTGTGTCCATCAGTGTCCCCGGCCACCAGGACGCACATGCCACAGGATGAGGCCAACAGGGCACACACTGCACTGGGAAAGGCCGGGAACTTTTCCCTGAAAAGAGAGCTGGGGATAACCCTTCAGGCAGGCGGTGGCTATGTGCGAGCATCTGGGGAGCATAGAGGGGACAGATGCACTAGGACACAGAAGCTGAACGGACACAGCTGCCTATCCAGACACAGATACAGGTGCAAGTGCAGGTATAGGTGTAGGTGCAGTAACAGGTGCAGGTGCAGGCACAGGTACAGGTGCAGGTGCAGGTAGTGGTGCAGGTGCAGATACAGATACAGGTAGAGGTACAGGTGCAGATACAGTTACAGGTGCAAGAACAGGTACAGGTAGAGGTGCAGGTGCAGGAACAGGTAGAGGTGCAGCTCAGGCATGGGCACTCTACCTCCAGGAAGGCTGGTAGAAGGGGGCAGGCCCAACACCTACAGCCCGAAGTGGGTGACTCCACCATAACATGCTCCTGTTCACCTGCGTGCTGGCAACGCCCTGAGTCTAGAGCACAGGCACACAAAGTCTCGAAGCCGCTGGTCCCCCAGGCCCTGCTCACACCAGCCCCGCAGGGTCTCTGGCCAAACCGATGGCACAGGGCTCCACTCTGGGACAATGAGCAAGCAGACTTTCCCCAGGTCCACCTGCTGCCTGGACCATCAGGCCAATCAGGGGAAACAGGGAAAGACTAGGGCCCCCAGGAGCCACCCTGGGGTCCCAGTGAGAGTGAGACCTCACATCCTCTCCACCCCACAAGTGAGGAGACATCACCAGCCCTCAGGCTGGCAAACACTTGCCTGCTCCTGCCAGGCCATCCGCCACTTCCCTCCAGGTGAAAATCCTCAGAAGAGCCATGGTGGGCGCACTGTCACCTGGGTTACAGGTGAGGCACTTGACACGGTTCACACCTCCCCCCCCGGGGGGGCCTGATGCAGGTACGCCGAACCCCCCCGTGGGCTTCCTGTCTCCCTGGGAGCAGACTCTGCTGTTTTCTCTGAAGCACTCACGACGAGCACAGGAAAAAGCCAGTGTGTCCGTCAGAGTCCCGGGTCAAGAGGCAACAGGATGAATCCCCTAGAGATTCCTCGTAGGAGCCGGCTGAGGAGGCCGGCGAGTCCTACTGCCCGCAGGCGGCACCCTGGAGCGCCCAGAGGGCCAGCGACAGGATCCAGTCTGAACGCCAGCGGGCTCCAGATGTTTCAAGTCCAAAGGCCAGAAAGGACCAGTGTCCTAGGTCAAGGCAGGCAGGCAGGGGGAGCCCCATCTCACGCCTTGTGTGCCTTCACCTGACTGGATGAGGCCCACCCACACCGGGAAGCCCAATCTGCTTTATTCAGTCCACCGATTCAAATGCTAACCTCATCCAAAAACACCCTCATGGACACGTCCAGGATAATAACATATGGCCAAACATCTGGGTGCCCCATGGCTCAGTGGGGTCGACACAGGAAATCCACCATCACAAGGGCCCTTATTTCCTTCCCTCCTTCCTTCCTTCCTTTTTTTTTTTTTTTTTTTTTTTTTTTTTTTAATAGATTTCCACATGACTTTAATAAAGAAAACTTCTCTCACCTTCTGGCATAGAAGTTGTCCTCCTAACTGGAGTCACTTCTGGTTCTGGGGGAGATTCCAAGTGAGAGATGAGAGGCTGTGTCCCTACCCTATGCTGAGGAAGTTCACGAATCCTCCAAGAAGTGGGATGGGCTGATCTCCTCACAATGTGAAGGTTCAGCCGCTGCTGGGGGCCGCAGGTGCGCCACCCGAGGCTGCTGGCCATCGAGGCACAGCTGCTCACAGCCGCTGACCCCAGGCCGGGGCCTGTCAAGGCACGGAGCACGAAGACAGAGAGTTCTCACTCAGGACACCCTTGCTGCTTGGCTCAGTCAGCAGGTTGTGAAGACATTTCCAAGAAATCCATCCTTTATGTCATCATTTCCTTTATTACATGCCTTTGTCGTGGGTTATTCTGTTACATAACAGCACAGTTATTTTTCAGGTGCCGTTTATTTAAAAAAATAACAAAATAAACTCACATGAGGACAATTGAACCTAATAATAATATTTATAATTAGCATTTTTAAAATATTTTCTTTATTTGAAAGACATAGAGCATGAGCACGAGGGGCGGGGGCAGAGGCAGCAGCAGGGAGCCTGACGCGGGGCTTGACCCCAGCACCTGGATCATGACCTGAGCCAGAGGCAGACGCTTCACCAATGGAGCCCCCAGGCGCCCCCGTGAAGAGCACCAACTGTCCTTGCGCACAATGCCATTCAGCAGATGCTCATCAACAAGCGGCAGGGCCTGCGGAGAGTGGGTTGTGGGGCCTTCACACCCTCAGTGGCCACACCGCCTGTTCTGCTCCCTTCTTGCGCGGCCTTCAATGTCTTCCTTGAGCTGACGACACGCAGTGTGGCTCCCCAGGAAGGATGACCGGAGTTCAGTGGCTCCAGGTGAATAAAGCTGCAGACAACAGAGCCTCCCCCCTTCCCTCAACAACCCTCTCAGCCAAAACCTTTGTCCCAACAAAATCCTAAGCAGCAGTGTGGCACGGCACCAGCTGGTCACAAAACGGCTGTGACCAGCCCCCAGGAGATCCAAAATCAGTGAAAATCAACACAAATATGAGCAGAGCTGTTGGGTGAACTGAGAGATCCCGGGCCCCACCTCCTGCCCCCTGGGGTCGCTGGAGGGCTTTCGGGAACAGGAAACCCAAGCTGGGTGTACCCCAGGCCCTGGTAGCCCAGGGACCCCAAGACCTGGGAGCCAGAGGCCAGCCGGCACGGTGGCTCAGACAACAGAGCTGCGAGAAGACGAGAAGACACACTGATGGGCCAGATCCCCCTCCACGTGGAAGCTCCCACGCAACCGTCTTCATGACATCAGAGACCCTCTCAGCTGGGGTGGAGCAGCCCCAGCATCACCCGGGGGCCCAGGCCAGGCAAGGATGGCTCAGCCAGAGATGCAGCAGGGGAGAACCCGCCGGGAGACTGAGGCCTCGCGAGTCCCTGCTTCCAGGAGCCGCCAGGGCAGCCGTCCTGGGGTCCCTACACGGCTTCTGCTAAGGAGCCAGCCGCCAGGTGTCTGCAGGCAGGAGGTGCGAGCACTCTGTGCCTTCCCCAGAGCAAGGGCAGGGCTGAAACCTCATCATGTCGCACCTGAGTCAAAGTCTTATTTGTCTACACATTCTGGTTTCTTGGGTGTTTTAGTGTTTCAGTGAAAAAGTAGAAAGGAAAAATGCTCATTAGCTCGAATCAGGTGAGAAAGTGTTGACACAGCGTTTCCCTGGGGACCCAAAGTCCTTTGTCTCTCAGATGTGTCGCCATCCAGCGGCTAGGGGCACTGCTGGGTCTGGCTCCTGGAGGAACCGGCAGACAGGGGCCTCTGCGGGAGGAGGGGCCTTCAGGTGCGGGACAGCGGAGCTGCAAGCGGATGTGGTTACCGGCAGGTGGTGAGGGTCCAGCCCGGGGTGGGTGTCTGTGTCCCCCGCAGGTGGCCGGATGGGGGGCTGTGTCCCCCCTCAGGTGGCCCAGTGGGCAGCTGTGTCCCCCTAAGCAGGGGCAGTTAGGTCATTCTGCTGCGGCTTCTTGCTCCTCTGCTGTGTCAAAGCCCCCTCTCCGCCCATCCGGCCCCCTTGGGTGTCATGGACACTCGCAAAGTGAGCGTGGACTCAGGCATGGGAGAAATCGTGGGGCCAGGTTTGGAGTCTAGGCCTTCGTGAGCAGAACTGACTGGGGTCAGGATGCCCAGAGACCTTGAGAGTCCCAAGGCCTCAGGAACCAGGGACAAGTCAGGGGCTCAGCAAGCATGAGAACCTGGGGGAAGCCCGCAGCCACCCCGATGGGTGGGTGCCATCATCCCAGCTTCACAGAGACACAGGCAGACAGAGACTGAGAGGGAGCGAAGGCAGGTGGGCAGGGGCAGCCGACCCGGGTGGGACAGCCCCTGCGTGTGTCCAGGGCCCCGGGCCCACGGCGGCCTTCCTTCACCCGCCTTCCTCTTCTAGCCCTGCGGGGATGGGCTGAGGAGTGTCCAGCGGGACCTCACGCTCCCCAACGCTCTGCCCAGTGGGCGTGGCCTCCCATCCTCGCTGGAGTCAACCCTCACGGTGTGTCTGGGGTTGAGGGGAGTGTGCTTGTGTGCAGGGCTCGATGGGGCTGTCCCCCTAAATCACTCACAGGCTGCCGTCCACCCAGAGCTGACTCATGACTCAGGCCGCCTTGCTGCGCACCGCGCCCGTCCTGACAGGCCAAGGATCAGCGGCTGGCACAACAGCCTGTCAGTGTAACTGGAGCAATGTGTCACGGCCAGGCGAGCATTCGGCCACGCCGAGGGGAGAAAGACCCATCACAGGAAGCAAGGGGGCGCACCATGGAGGCTGTGCCTGGAGCACGGACCCTGGCTCTAAAGAACCGTGTGCACCAGACAGTCCTGTGCTTTGTCACTTGGAAAACTTGCTAACAGCACTCTTGCACTGGAATAAACCAGAACCACAACGACATGTCCAGGCCAGGACGGAGTTACAGCCCCGAAGCTCAGGCTCCAGAGCAGAATTAACTGTTAGGAAAGTCGGGTTTCAACAGGCCCTGGATTCCGACAGCCGGGCCTTGGCCGGTCACCAAGGGCATGTGGTGCCGCCCTGGACCCCACCCCGTCCCCGTCAGGAACTGTCATCGTCGGCGCCCACGTCCCTGCCTACCGCGGACATGGAGCGGCTGGGGCCCAGCACAGCAGGTGCCACCTCGAGCGGGTGGGGCCGGCGTCGCTGCCCAGGCAGAGGACTGCTGTCTCCAGCAATCCCCAAAACCAACTGTGGGGGCCGGTGATTTACAGCTTGAAGCTGCGTGCTGGAAGGTGTCTGAGAGGCTGGAGCACGGGGAGGATGCTCCCAGGGAGGGAGGGTTCTGGTACGCAGCCTTGGGTGGGGAGATTACACCCAGAACATTAGAACATTAGCGGGAGGCTGGCTCTGTAGGGACAGGGGAGGTGTTCCCTGCAGATGCGAGACACTCGCTCCCCTAGGTTCCAGGTGAGAGAAGGGTGACCGGCTCCAACAAGGGCGGCAACTTCCAAAATCGTCAAGCTGGGAATGGGGGCCGCTGGTGTGCAGCAGGTGGGACCAGAGTCTGCCTGCCGTCACCCCGAAGGCCAGCATGGTCCCTCAAGGATGGCAATGAGCTGGTCACATTCAGGGGCCCCTCTGAGCAGCCAGCGAACCTCCTGAAACCCAGAGCCCTTCCCCATGACCCAAGCACCTTGTGCTCCTTGGATTGTGTCCTCAGGACACATGAGAGTCAGACCCAAGCAGAAAGGTCAGTGGTGGAATTCACTCGGATTTGGTTTCAGATGTCCCGGGGGGAGACCCTTGGCCACTGCGGGAGCATGGAGCCAGCTTCGCCCCGAGAAGGAGACGTGAGGGTGCAGGGGGAGGATCCACCACACGGGATGCCCATGTGCATTGCACACCGTGGATTCCAGGCAAACGCTACCGCGAACTTCCTTCTAGCAATTAAAGCACAAACCCATGTTGTGGCAGCTGGGCGGAGCTCCTCAGAGTCCCTGTGTCAAGTGTGCCTTGAATCTCAACGCCCTGTGTCCCGAGGGAAGTTACCTCTCTGGGTCACCATGGGCTCCTTGGATGCCCCCCAGACAGAGGAGGGTCCCTGCTCCATGTGCACTGGGCCACCTCACATCTACCTAGCAGAGGCAAGGAGCCCTGTCTCCCCAATTGCGAGCCCCTGGCCACCCTCCGGGTCACATGCAGGGGGCATCGGGCCTGGCCATCTCCTGTTGTCAAACTCGGAGGCAACCTCAGGCTGTGTAGGTGACCAAGAGCAGGAGCAAGCAGCCTGGGTGACACAACACAAACCCTGAGGGCACCCAGCTCTGGGAAAGTTCTCCTCATGGAAAAGCTGCCTGAAGCGACTCTGCAGCCACACGTCCACTGGAACCACGCACCTGCAGCTCCACAGCCCCACAGCCCTGCAGCCCCGCAGCCCCATAGCCCTGCAGCCCTGCAGTCCCACAGCTTCATGGACCCACAGCCCCGCAGCTCCATGGACCCACAAACCCATAGACCCACAGACCCACAGACCCATAGACCCACAGACCTGAGGACAGCTCACCTTGTTCCCCACAGGCCAGAGTGCTGACATCAGGAACGGGTACCTGCCCACCAGGCAAGGCTCTCGCCATGTCCCCTCATGCAGGGGGGACGAGGGGCACTATGGGGTCTCCCCCCCAATCCCAGTGAGGCTTCCCCTCACCCCCAAAGCTGCCACTCCTGAGACCATCTCTGGGGAGGGCATTAGGTTTCAAACTCCGAGCTTTGAGGCAACCCCACCGATTCAGAGCACAGCCACCACTAACGGTACTAATGAGGGAGGGGTCAGAGCACCGTGGCCTCCCCCAGACCTTCCACGTCCCACTGGGGAGCAGGGATCACCTGCAGGGGGTCCGGGTCTGTGCAGAGGGCCGGGGACATGCCTGAGGGTGAGGAGCAGGGACCTGTTTGCTGTCCCAGCTGAGTCCTCAGCCCTCCTGTCTCCAGACACTGCTGCACCCTCCCTGCTTCCTGGCACCCCAGAGAGTCAAGCATCCTCTCCCCGAACCCCAAGCCCCATGTGTCTTCTGTCTCTATAACTCCCCTTGGCTGCTTCCAGGGCACCAGTGTCTTCCCAGAGATGTCTCAACTACGCCCAACCCATCCACTGAGTCCAAAAATTGTGCTTTTTGTGATTTATTTTTTTGGAATTTCCTTTATTGTAATTTTTATTTCTCTGCTGGAATTCTCCATCTTGCCTCTTTTGTCCTCTCTGCCCCTGATCCATGTCACAAGTGTCGTATGGAGATCTGCCCCCAAGAACCCCTGTCCCGCACTCGGGTGTGGACTTGTTCTTGGGGCTCTCTTCATCCGTTACCTGGTGTCACCTCCATGTGCACCTGTTATCTCTGACTTTTGCCCAACATTCTATTTGCAACACTTTAGGAAGAAAGTTTGTGGCTAGGACAAGGTATCATCCTCCAGAGAAAATATAAGCGAGCATGTGCTACAGCTCCAAGAGGCCCACAGCCAGCTAAGGGGTCTATGGGGTCCTGAGCGACCTCTCTCTACTCCCTGCATTCCCTAAGAAGCAGCACTGCAGATATGAGTTCTCGGGGCAGGGGGACGCAGGCGTCTTATTTGACCGTTTAATATCACACATTGATTGCCCAGCGTCTGCAAACATCAGATCAATAGTGACGTCTCTATAATACAGGGCTTTGGGGCGACAAGTGTGTCTGGAATTTCCCATCAGTGCAGCCCTGACACCTGCTGTTCTGGGAACACTTCCCGTGGATGGGGTGGCATTCACACACCAGTGCCCCGGGAAGAGTCAAGGAAAGCTGGGGTCCTACCCTTCCCAGAGTCCTGGGGGCAGGAGAGGGGGTGTGGGGTCTTGCCCCGAGACAGCCAGAGGGACCCCTCCAGGAGATGCAGAGCATCCTTGTCTCAGAAGAAATGGGGACCGTCCCCCAAATGAGACCACTTGGGTCACTGAGCATTTGACACAGTGAGTGGCTCCCTCTTGGTGTCAGGCTAATTAAAATCCACTTAACTCTGGTCCCAGAGCGTTTCCTTCATGAGCCTTCTTGGAAACGGCCCCTCATCTCAGCTTCACCATTCTGGAGGCCGGTGAGCATCAGAGTGGTGGTTCCAACATCAGAGGAAGCAATGCTTCCCCCCACCCCCCGAGACCGGGCTGGCTCTGAGCTAGTCGGACCCACCGTCCTGCTGCACCGGACGCACGTGGAAGTTTCCCAGGACGCAGGTCTTCCATGGGAAAACCAAGATAGCCCCAGGCAGGAGGGGCCGCCTGTGTCTCTGAGGGACATCTGGGGCCTGTGGGGTCATCATCGGGGCCCCGGCTCTGGCCTCACCTCCCAGGGATGCAGGGGGCTGGGCTTCCCACATCCTGTCCAGGCTACTTTCCACCACCTGCCACCTGCCACCTGCCTTGTCACTCACGACACGGACTGTCAGAATGGAATCCTCTCTCTCCTTGAAAATGAACCCGTTCTATGGGAAGTATCGCACCGCCTGGATTAGGTCTGCTGGATTAGGTCTCTGAAACTCCACGTTATTGTGATTAATGACGATCCATCCCATAAATTTAAAAAAGTGATAGAGAAGAGAGCTGTTTTTTAAAACAGGATACTTACTTGTGAAACTGTTTCTAATCCTTGCTTCGAAAACTTCTTTTTACACCAGGTTTTATTTATTCATGAGAGACACAGAGAAAGAGGCAGAGACACAGGCAGAGGGAGAGGCGGACTCCATGCAGGGAGCCCGACGTGGGACTCGATCCCAGGACTCCAGGATCACACCCTGGGCTGAAGGCAGATGCTCAACCCTGAGCCACCCAGGTGTCCCTGATTCTTAAATTCAAATGGATTTTACTCTCTATGGATCATTTGTGTTTTTTTTTTTAATGAAGTATCAAATGACTTGCCATATAGTGAAAATGTTTCGGAATGATGTACAAAGATTGTTTCCTATACTCCCTAGCATGCCTCAGGAAAACAGGGTATATCCTGCTTTCAAAAGAAGTTCACTGGGATTTGTTCAATAAATTCATGATTGCTTAAAAAAAAAAAATCAGGCCGTTTGGTTTGGTGGGACACACATCTGTGTGTTGCAGATGACTCTAAGTGCTTGCTCCCTAGAGAAATCAGATATCCGGGAGAAGCAGGCAGGAGTTGGGGACCAGAGGTGCGCGGTCAGAGTGTCAGGGGACAGGGACCATCCCTTGTCTTGCAGACACAGTGCTAGCGATGTCTGAACTTACGTTACAAAGCCTTATAATTTTCCAATGCCCTGACGGTCTCAGGCTAGCCACTTAGCACGATTGTGTCTACGTCTTAAGTTTCCTTGACGCTTCTGGTGAACGAGCGGGAAGGACGGTAAAGACTTCAAGCCGGGCAGCAAGTCCGTCCTGCCGCAGGTGTGGCCGTTCTGTGCCCTGAAGGGGAGCCCCTGGGGCATCCACACAACGTCCTCTGCAAAGACAAGGCTCCGGGACCTTCCGGCCTCGTTGCGTCCACTCACTGTGTTAAAGACCATGCCCTGGATCAGGACCTCAGTACCCGTCTCACGTGGGGCTCGTCTGACCGTGACAGGAAGTTCTATTGGCTGGGACGTCGCGGTGGAGAAGAGTCCGAGTCCAACCGTCTCCTTTAATTTAAAATAGACTGTAATTTATAATACTCGACTGTTTTGGAAGCTCCAAATGTCTGTGACCCTGATTCATTGCTCTTTCTTCTGAACTATTTAGAAATGACCACAAGTACCTGCTGAGTTTGTAGAGGAAGATGTGCATTGCCGAACCCATTGTAATAAGGAAACTTGTGACATTGTCCACTCTCCTTAAAACCCACCGTTTCATCTCCTCCCTTCCTGTGGGACGATTCTATCTTTAACGGGCTCCTCCGCGCTGACTGTACTGTCACAACATGTTTGCGGGGCTGCTGGGTGTGAAGGAAGCCCCAGCGGACGCCCGGTGTGTTCTCTGCATGCCTGCTGCGCTGTGCCGTGCCCCGCAGCCCGCCTCGAGGGGGAGCGGCCCTGTGGTTAGCACTGAGTTCCCGTGTCCCCGAAGGGACTCTCAGGACCAAGTCCCCACCCCCCCTCAGCACCTGAGGAGGTGGCCTCGGACCTGCCCCCCTGTCACTCCCTGCCTGGCCACCGAGCACCTGCTGATCCAACCCCATCGCAGCCCCCCACCCACTGACCCTACACGGTTGTCCTGTCCCACATCCTCCCAAGGCACCGGCCTGGCAGGCCCAGAGGAAATCTCAGGTTCAGACGTAGCAGGAGCCCTAGAGCAGCACTGGTGGGACATCACTGGCATCTGAGGGTGGCTCTCCACAGCCTCCAGAGCCTGTCGCCCCTACATCCTCCTGTGTCCTCCCACACACCCCATAGAATGGCAACAGTCGAGACTGAGGACACCACACCCTGAGTCCCGCCAACCAGATCTCTCTCCCTGATGGTGTCAATGTCAAGCAGTGCATCTCCTTTGGGATCTGATAGTTTCTCATAAAACTAAAAGCACACCTGACCTGGGAGCTATCTATCGCGCTCCTAGACATGCAGCCAAGAGGAGGGAAGGCTATGGGGGAATGTGCATAGCTGCGTCCTCACCCATGATCGCCAAAGCCTGACACACTCCAGTAGGGTAGGTGAGCACACTGTGATCTATTCACATGGTGGGCCGGGGGGGTGGGGGGAGCAGAAGAAAGAAGGGCCCACAGCAGCCACCACAGATGTGCAGCCGCTGACTGCACATCAATCCCGTGTTACTGACTGCTAGGTAACTGCCCCAAAGCAGCTCAAAACGGCAATAAACATTCATTATCTTCCATAGTTTGTGGGGTCAGGAATGCAGATGGCTTCTAGCTGGCTGTCCTTCATGAGGCTGTAAGGCAGGAGCTGGTCGGGGCTGCCGTCCTCCCACGGCCACATGGGGCTGCAGACCACGCAGGGCTGCTGGCAGGGGCCTTGGCTGCGGAGCCGTTCCCACACAGGCCACAACGGTCAGCCCTGTTCTCCATGGGAGTGGCCTCGGGGGCATGAGCACCGGGAGGCTGGGGGGGGTGCGTGCCCTGAGTCCATCCACCGGAGCTCGCCCGCGGGCAGACTGATCTAGTGTGATGAAGCTTACAGCAGTGTCTCCTCTGGAGGGTGGTGGTTACTGGAGAGAAGGGGTGACCTGGGGTGACGGCGCTGGTCCACGTACACACAGGAAATGAGCGGAACACTTACTTTCCATGCGTTTTACTGTCTAGATGTCAGAACACTTCCACATAAGCTAAGAATGAAAGCACACCGTGTGGAAGGTGCTGTGACAAGTCCGCATGAAGGGACATTGGACAGAGGCTGAGACCTGAGGAGGCCAGCCTGGGAGGAATGGCAAGGCTCACGGGAGGCCCCCGGGAGAGCCCGAGCATGAGCCCTTGGCTGCTCTCAGCCCCAGCCCCCTTTTCCAGCCCGGCTGGGCTCTGGTCCCCACCACAGAGACCCGGAGCCAGAACCACTCAAACCTGGAACTCAGGACGTGCTTGTTGAAAGTCCCCACATGGGGGAAGCTGCCCACAGCATTGACCCTTGCCCTCCTCCGACGGCCACTGGGTCCCAGTAGATCTGCAGCATCTTCCGTAGTGAGGAAGGTGTGGCTGGCTCTCCAGACCCACTCCAAACATCACAGACCATGAGGGACACTCTCAGCACATGTCAGCAGCGGCGCTGGGAGGCCTGAGCTGATGCTCAGAGACCCCTTGTCTGGAGAAACGTGAGGCCTCGGCACAGGCTGAGTGAACCACCCCACTGGTGG
This sequence comes from Vulpes lagopus, assembly GCF_018345385.1. Taxonomy (NCBI): domain Eukaryota; kingdom Metazoa; phylum Chordata; class Mammalia; order Carnivora; family Canidae; genus Vulpes; species Vulpes lagopus. Next base: position 32,032,749 of record NC_054840.1, on the reverse strand, counting down.
GAGAGGCCAGGTCTGCCTCTGCCCTTCAGCACCCTGCCTGTGTCCACCCCGAATCACGGCTCACAAGGCAGCCCAGCCCTAGTGGAAGCAAGGCCCCAGGACATGGATGGGGAGAGAGTAACAGGGGTGCTGAGGGCATGGAGTCAGGAGCAGAGCCCCCCACTCACACTGACCAACACCATGATTAGCCTTGTAGCCCAGGGATCCCAACACACCCACCCTGTGCACCCATGTCATTTCAGAAGAGCCCAGGTAGCAGGCATGCAGGGCTGCGGGGGCTCGCTGGGCTCAGAGGGGAAGTCACCCTCCCAAGGGCTGGGCAGACTCTCCAGGGGGTGGGTCTGAGCATCCTGGGGCCACAGGGACAAGGGGCTGCATGCTGGTGACTCAAAACCATGGAGATTTATCTTCTCCCAGCCTGGAGGCCAGCATTCTGACCTGGAGACCCCTTCCCTCCAAGGCCCTACGGAGCCTCCTTCCTGCCTCTTCCAGCTCCTGGTGCCCCAGGCGCCCCTGGGCTGTGGCCGCGTCCCTGCGGTCCCTGCCCTACCGTCACGTGGCCTCCCCCGTGTGTGCACCTGATATTCCTGCCTCTCTCTCCTCAGGGCACTCGGGATGCATTTGGGGCCAGCGGGGTAATCCAGGATAATCTCCTATCTCAAGATCCCTAACTTAATCACAGCTGCTGAATCACATTTCTGCTATTTAAAGAAAGGTCACCTTCATGGTTTCTGGGGATCAGGACGTGGACACAGCGGCCATCAACAGCCCACCCAACAGCAAGGGCGTGCAAGATTTCAGGACAGCTGTGTGGCTCAGCTGCCAGCTGTGAGCAGCAGAAAGACAGCTCTGCCCAAACTCGGACGCCCTGGAGCCGTTCGAAGGACATCAGGTAGCCGCCAGTTTTCCGGCAAGACTGGAAAGTGAGGTTCAGCATGCACGAGCACGTGGGAGGCTGAAATCCAACCAAGACTGGGTCCAGGAGCTGCTTAGACAGGTCCTGCCTCAGCCCCTGGACCCTGAGGGCCCCCAGTGACCCAGCCACCCTTCCTAAAATTGATTCTGCTCTGCGCCCAGATCTCAGGGTGTATGGGAGGGGGCGGGGGACCTGGGGACGCGGGGGCACGTCCTATGTCTGGAAAGCCCCAGGCCATGCCGGACCTTCATAGCAGGAGCCCCTGGGTGGGAGCTTCCTGGACCAGGGGCATGTGGGGCCCAGACCCCAGCGACTTGGCAGGGCACAGGTAGGGGGAAGTTGTGATATAAGGAATAAAAGCCACAAAAATATGAAGATTCCAGGACCCCTCACCTGTGGGACCCCAGACATGCCACAGGAAGGCAGCTAGTGAGGGGAAGGGGTCTCCAGGAAGCCGACCGACCCGGCCACCCCTGGGTCCTTTCCCTGGCTGGCCAGGTGTTACCTTTACTGGAACTCATGTCTGCACGTCTCACCTCCACTGACCACAAACCCACAGGAATCTGAGTGGTGGGGGTCCAGGAACCCCCAGGCCACCAGGATGTGCAAAGCAAGCATATGCTGACCTGGTTTCCACTCGGGGATGCCTGTGCCATGAGCCCTCAGGGCTGGGTTTCCCAAATGCAGAAAGGGGATTGGATGCAAAAAAGCCAAAATGACAAACATCTGCTACAAATGTCGAGGTCCCACCAGCAGCCTCCCCACGAAGGTGGGAGGGAAGAGCTAATTTCCATTTTTTTAAAGATTTTATTTATTTATTCATGAGAGACACAGAGAGAGGCAGAGACATAGACAGAGGGGAAAGCAGGCTCCATGCAGGGAGCCCAATACAAGACTCGGTCCCAGGACCCTGGGCAGGATCATGCCCTGAGCTGAAGGCAGACACTCACTCACTGAGCCACCCAGGTGTCCCATAAGCTAATCTTCAGATGATGTGTTCTCATCTGTGGCTCCTCTGTCATATATTCATAGTGTTTGCTTTCTTTTTATTGTGAAATTCATAAAGCTTGAGTCCCTGTTGATGTGTGTCTCTGGGCATTGCCAGAACGGCCACCGTGAGGCCTTGGAAGTAGAAACACACCTGTGTGTGACAAGTGTGAGCCAGGAAGACAAGATTCTGGCCAGCCCCAAGACACCATGACGATGGGCACAAGTGACAACCAGCAGCTTGGGTAGCATCAATGATTGTCGTCTCTGAAGGAAGCAGCCACTGCACTGCACCTGCTACTTAACCACCTCCTCCCTCATTTGTAAAACAGGAGTCCCCTTTCAGTCTCTTGGGTTTTAATTCATGTGTTTAGTGAAACATGACAGAAAAAGTACATTCCAGGACATGAGCACTTCAGTAACTGAACAGATATACAATGTTCATGAATGGAAATGCTCAGCCATGTGAAGTGTCGATTCCATAAATTTCAACAGAATGAGATTTCCGAAATTCACACAGAAGAATAAGCTACAAAATAACCAAGAAATACTTGACAAAAGCAAAACAGGAAGGGATAAAGAGTACCCAACCGACAACTAAGGAGTTTGTACGATTGTAGAACAAACAAATCAGTGAAGCAGATTGATGTACGTATGAGAATTTATTTCATGATTTCATGACTTCCAAATCCATGGAGGAAAGATAGATTGTTCAATAAATTATATTTGGTAAATGACTGTACCTTTGGGGGGAGAAAAGTATATCCCAAAGATAAACTCTAAATACTTTCAGGCCTAAACACTGAGACATTTACAACTGTATTAGAAGCAAATAGAAGACAGCAGGTTTATAATCTTTGGGAATTAGGTCCTTCTTAAATAAGATGCTAAAAGAAAAGGCCTAACAAACAACTGATAATGTTGACCACATGGAAATTGGAAACTTCTACAAGGCAGTAGCCAGACTAGGAAAGTGTGCAACATACATGGCAGTCAGAAATGTGGTCCAACATATGTAAAGAACTCTGAAAATCCAACAAGCAGAACATATCTGCAATAGAAAAACAAGCTTCAGAGGAGGGCTCACTGATGGCCAATGGCAAGTGGGGAAGTACACAAATGCTTTACTAAGCAACAAAATGCAAATTAAAATCACAATTTCTCATGTTCAGATTGCAATCATTGGGTCTTTTCTTGGGGGCAGGAGAGAATGGGTATGTGGCAAACCCCCAATTGTCCAGCAATGTGTGTCTCTCCTTGTTCTCTATGAAATAATCCCCAATGTTTATCTGGACAGGTTCCTTCCTGGCCACCAGGCATCTACTCAGCCAGAGACTGGGTGCCGTCCAGGGGCTGGAGACATAGAGGAAGGATGTGTCTCCAGGCGAGTGTCCTTGGAAGATGGGATGCAGCTTCCTCCTCTTTATTATGTGGTTTCTGCAGCGACATGAGGACCACACCATGAACATGAAGCCAACCCCCTAGTCGGGGAGGAAGAGCCACAGAACCAAGGGGCAGGTCCTTCCTGGCTGTGAGCCACTTCAGCAGCTAGGCCAGGACTATCTGTCAGGTTTTGTCTCTGGGTAAGTCCTTGGTGTCTGTGGATTTCTGTCCACTGCAGCTGAAACGGGTCCTCACGGCTATGCCACAGGCTCTCCTTTCAATGTAGCCAGGAGTGAAAATTTAGGGAGGTACTTGGAATTAAATTTAAAATGTAGATAGTGGCCTCCTAGTCCTCAGCAGCCCTGCTTTCCCACCCTCTGTTGCGCTGGAAGTGTCCTCGTGGGCAGCAGACTTGGCTGCAGCCCCGATGGCCACAGTCAACACCGTGACGATGCTGGTGGCCTGGAGATGTCTTTCAAGTCGAGATCTGGGTTTGGCTGTGGGTGGGGCAAGGATGGGCATCAGGATGGCTCCCGGCACCCCTTATGCGGTCGGTGAGTCGGCTAATTGTGGCAGTGCAGAGGACAGGGAGGGACAGCAACGGGGGCTGCTCCCCCTGCTATGGGTCTCAGGACCAGGCCAGGGATGCACCTGCCCACTCCCACAGACGAGCCTTGAGTCTGGGTGCCTCCTGGCATCCCCCCAGCTTCCTTCTGTAAGGAGCCGAGCAGACACTGGATGTCGGAGTCCAGCAATTTATCTTCTTATCAGAGCTGAGGGAGGCTGGTCCAGTTCTATGCCACCGTGTGTACTCAAGGCAGAACAACTTGGTCATTTTCCACTAAATGAACAATTGAGAGGGTTCACATTCAAACGATCTCTTCTCCTAAACAGTGCAAATCACTTGCAACAGAACTCAGGGCCCAGGAACAGCACCGGCTTCAGGCCCCTGGCCAGCACTGTCCTGCAGTGACTCAGCCTTGTCCAGCCCTGGACCTGCTGCTCACACTGTTGCCATCAGGGCTTATGCCCTCAGGCTTTTGGCAGGAGCAGGCCAGACTCAGGGCCAAAGCCTGGACTGAGGACCATGTCCCGTGGGAAAGCAGATCCAGCGCTGAGGCCTGGCAGGTAAATGTGGCTCAAGACGGCCGCAAGTGCCCGCACAGCCAAGGTGGGCAGCTAAAGCACATGCTCCCTGGAGCTGGTCCAGATTCCAGCCCCTTTGTAGACAGATCGGCCAGGTCTAAATTAAATATCCGAGGCCACCACAAATTCCCATGGCAAATTCCCTCTCCTGAGACCAAGTGTCCCTCCGTCCCCTTCTTCCTCTGTGTCTTCCATCCATTACCTCCCAGGCCCCCAACCTGGCCAGAACTCCATCTTCACGGAGTTCCAGACCTTGTGGCCAGGGCTGACACATCCACAGATGAGGGGACATGGGGACAGAGGCCAGATGACACGGAGGTAGGAAATGCTGACCGTTCAAGAGACAAAGGGTGTCCCAGGTCCCAGGGGAGCCAGGGCAGGAGTCTGCTCCATGAGACTCCACTGGGCACCCAGGGGCCAGCTATCAGTAGGTATGGCTCCACATGGCTCCCTCGTGGACCTGTGTGTGATGAGGTTGAGCACACAGGGATGGAACTGGTCATAAGAACTGCACACACCAAATGCCGCATGTACATGGAGTGTTGCAAGCAGAAGCAGGTGGCAGCAGGGGCAGATCGGTAGGTGGGACCAGGTGACAGAGACACCCAGGCAGAGTCACAAGGCCCCTGGAGCTTGCATCTGTGCAGGTCTCAGCGTCCAGCTGACCCCTGCAGTGTCCCAGGCACCCCACCTTGCTGGCCCCTGCAGAGACAACCCCCGAGGGCTTCTGGACACGTTTCCCTTTCCTGAGTAACAAGTGGGAGCGCTGTTTTACACTAAAGCAACGCTCCCACGTGTGTGTGCGCTGACAGCTCGGCTGCTCCTTCCTCTATGGCCCGAACATCAGTAGGGTCACTGTCCCCCAGCCACCTTCCCCTACCCCAGGACGAGCAGCCATGTCGGGGGTCTGCCCGTCATCAGGACAGGACCATGTGCACACACACTTTTGTCATGTGCTCTCTGGTGGTACGTCTTGTTACAACTGAAACACACACACACAAAAAGAAAAAAAAAAAACAGGGGAAAAATATAACTTGCACATTGTGCCCACCTGTCCTGTGGCTGCGCTGCAAGCCACAGTGCCCAGGGATGCTGCCCAGTCCTTGTCTGCAGTGATGACAGGCCCCGCTCACCACTGATCCTGTGTGAGAGCACTTGGCTGGATGATCTTGACTGTGTTTTCAGAAACCCCGGGTTGTGTTCTGTAGGAAACGAAGGTGAAGTTGCCAAAAATTCACAAAGGTTGCTGCAGGTTGGGTGCCACAGGCAGATCTCACCCTGATGCCCTCCAGGCTCCCCGTGGGTCCCACAGAGGGGTGGCCATTGGGGCACATGTTGTCCTGGCACACCACATGGGAGCAGGGGTTGGCCATGTACAGCCTCATCAGCCCATCTGCCCCTGACACCCAGGAAGCTGGTCCGCACAGCAAGACCGTATTGATTCAGAGCTTAGCAAATCATGCTATCGATCAAAACAAGTTTACTTTCACCCAGAGTAGAGGGAAATCACAGCAGTTTTAAAGTAATGGTAGGTTTTGAAACACTTATTTAGCTGCCAAGTGCATTCAAGCACAATAAAATATTATTGTATTTTTAAGAAAACTTTTATGAGCTGTGACACACAGTGGTCGTGTGTGTCCTTATCAACATAACAAGCTCAACAACAGAGCTCAGATTGAAGCCAGAACAGTGACAGCACCAGGCAGCTGCTGCACAGCCCCTGCAGGGACCCTGTCTCCTCCAGACACCACCACTCGGCTTTGCCAAGCACATGGCAGAGTGGGGTGCACACTCAGCTCCCCTCCCCACACTGCTCCTCACTCCTGCATCTCCCCAGATGCTGCATGGCTGCAAGTTCTTTATCATTATTGTTTATTGGACTCCACCAAGGAAACACGCCGCCTTCATCTACCCACCCCATCACTGACAGAATGCAGCCTCGGGATGAGGCTGTCAACATTCCCACCTGTGTGCTTTGGTGACCACACCTACACATGTGTGCTCAATGAACACCAGGAGTTGAGCAGCGTGTCACTGGGTGTCCGTGTGTCCATATGCATGCCGACCAGCTCACACTGCTCTGCATCTATGCTGCCACCAAGAGTCTCCATTTTGTGGATGTAAGTCAAGTGTCTCTACACGCAAATGTGTTTCTGGAGGTCCCCTCTTTCTTCCTGTTTTTCTTCAAGAGCCCACAGGGTGCTGGTCGCAATGTTAAATATGTCACATTTCCAGTGGGGGTCTGCTCCAACTTTGCTCTTCCTCGAGGTTATCTTGTCTATTACTGACTGTGTTCCCGTGTACATTTTGGAAATGATGTTTCCACATCTGCATACACACATGATCTGCTGAGAGTCTCACCTGGGTTACACCTGGAGAGAATTAACATCACTAAACTTTAGGCATCCCATCCATGACCATGGTATATCTCTACCCTTTAGAACTTCTAAATTTCTTTCTGAATAATGTTATGTGCATTTTTATAAAAGACTACGTCTTTGCTTTGATTTTGTTCTCACTTATTTTCGCATTTTTTGTTGCAGGTGTAAATATTTAAAAACTGTTTTTCTGGGAAGTCTGGGTGGCTCAGCGGATAAGTGCCTTCAGCTCAGGACGTGATCCTGGAATCCTAGGATCAAGTCCCATGTCAGGCTCCCTGCATGGAGCCTGCTTCTCCCTCTGCCTATGTCTCTCTCTCTCTCTCTCTCTCTCTCTCTCTCTCTCTCTGTGTGTGTGTCTCATGAATGAATAAATAAAATCTTTAAAAAATAAAAATAATTTTAAAAAACTGTTTTTCTGATCGTTGCTAATACATAGAAAGACAAGAGATTTCAAAAATAATTTTTTAGAGTTTATCTTTTAAGACATATTTAGGTCTACAGAAAAACTGAGCAGAAAGTACAGAGAGTTCCCATCCATACCCTCCTCTTTTTCTCCACCAGCCTGTTTCCCTTGTTACTCACGTCTTGCGTTAATGTGGTGCATTGTTACAGTCATTGAGCCAATGTTTACACAATAGAGTTAACTAAACTCTGCAGTGCACATCACCGTTCTTCATGTTGGACGTTGGAGGGGTTCTTCACGTTGGACCTTGTACAGGCTCTTCATGTTGGATGTTGTAGGGGTTCTTCATGTTGGATGAGTTCTTCGTGTTAGACCTTGTATGGGTTCTTCATGTTGGCCCTTGGACAGGTTCTTCACATTGGACATTGTATGGGTGTAGAGAAATGTGGAATGACATGCATCCACCACCGTGCTATCACACAGAGTATTTTCACTGCCCTAGACATCCTACATGTCCTGCCTTTTTCGTGCCTCCACCCTCTGGGCCCCCAAAAATCTTTCTATTGTGTCCATAGCTGTGCCTGTTTCAGAACATCCTAGAGTTGGAATCATGCGGAGCCTCTTCAGCCCAGCTTCTTCCACTTAGTATTGCTACATTTTCTTCAGTTGGCTAAGACTTTAAGGGCTTTTTTTTTTTTTTGGCATCTTTTTTTCACGAGAAAAATTGGTCTATAATTTTCCTCTCATATTTTCATGAGGATTTGTTAGCAGTTTTGTGTGTCAAAATATATATATATGGGAATTTTTTTCTCCTTTCCTATTCTCTGAGAGTTCATTTAATATTTGGGCTGTTTCTTTCTTAAGTATCTAGTGGATTACACCAGTGAATTCACATGGATGTGCTATCTCCTTTCTAAATACAGATCCAGCTTTTTTAGTAGATGCAGGATCATCCCTGTTTTCTTCCTCTTCTTATGTCAGTTTGGTTAATTGGGTTTCTGAATGCTGAACTGTGCCCAGGCCTTTGTTTCATTGATTTCTATCTTATTTTATTGTTTACTTCCTGCTTACTTTGAATTTACTTTCTGTTTTCTGAGTTTTCCAGAAGGATACTCAGATTGTTGGTTTCCAAACACCCTTGTTTTCTAATCCACTAAAGGCTATAAATTTTCCTCTAAGTGTGGCATTAGGTGAATCCCACAATCTTGTTATTTTCCATATTATTCAATTCCAAATAGTTTTAGATTTCAATCATTCTAAATTTTGATTTCTTCTCTGATGCACAAGTTATTTAGAAGAGCACTGCTTGATTTCCAAATATCTGGAGAGTTGTTTTTGAGGTGAGTTTTTGCTATTGATTTTTAGCTTAATTCTCTTGTAGTCAGAAAATGTTTATTATTTGAATTTTTAAAACATAGTGAAACTTATCTTACGGGCCAGGCTATGATCAATGTTAGTAAGTGTCCTTAACAAGAATATGTATCCTGCAAGCTGGTGAGCAGTACCCCATAGATATCAACTAGACAAATTTTGATAATTGAGTTATTCTGCTTGTTCTCAGGTACTGAGAAAGGTTTATTCAAATATCCAACTATGATTGTAGATTTGTCTATTCGGTTTCCTTTTATTGACTTTTGCCTTACATATATTTGAGGTTATCAGATGGATCAAATTTAAAACAGCTACATCATCCCTGGATGGAGTCCTTGGCATTGTGAATCATCCCTCTTTGCCTCTAGGGTGATTCTTCACCTACTGAACCTGGTATTATCACAGCGAACCCACTTTCTTTGGTTAAAGTTTGCGTGGTATAACTTACTTCTATACTTTTATAATCTTTTCAAGCCTAGTAATCCTCATGCTAATTCAATTTACATTAATGTAAAATATAATTACTGATATAATTCAGTGTCAATCCACTCTTCTGCTTTTATTTCTGTGGTCATACCACATGCACTTGGTTACTTTATTTTCTCTTTAGTTTCCTTCTTCTGGATTAAGCAAATACTTTCCTCATCCTGTTTAACTTCCGTTAGCCTTTGATTATCTGAATTGCCTTGCATGGAGGCTGCTCGACCACAACTGTTTCCATAATGGCTCTTGAGAAGTCCTGACACTTTTCTCATGTTGACTTTAGTTCATCCTGTCTTTGCATTTGCCTGTCTCATCAATACTTTCAAATCACGAGAGCCTCTTATCATCTCGTGGTTGTTTAGTTAACAACGCCTTCACCCAGAAGGACACCAAGTGAATATGGAGAAGAGGGAGGGTGAAGAAGGAAAGCTGCCCCCACTAGGTGACAAGTGGGAATGGTGGGGCTCCAGGGGCTGCAGGACAGCACAGGCCCAGCAAACTGCTGTAAACCTAGAAGAGACAAAGAAAAGTCCTGAGGTTTTGGGGAAGCACAGCTCCGGAGCCATCAGCAGGCATGTGAGCATGTGAGCATGCCTCGTTGAGGACACAGTGGGCGGTGGCCACCACCGGCTCTGACCAGGCATCAGAAGACCCCAGCAATGCTGCAAGGTTTGCAGGGGCCACGTGACCATTTCCAGCAGATCATGGAGGTGTGAGCGGCCTCGCAAGTGCCTGTGCTGCCTGCAGCAAAATCACAGCAGATGCAGCGTCTGCTGCCACCAAGGAAGTAGGCATGGAGTCTGTTGGATTCCGACAGCCAAAGTCTCCCTCAGAGCTGGTCACCCAGACACCTGTGTGCTCAGCTGTGCTCCCCGCCGGGGAGCCCCGCCCAGCTTCATACTTTGATCCCCGTCACCCGCTGTCCCTTGTGCGTCTCAAAGCTCCTGTAGAACCTGTGCTACTCAAACACTGACAATTCCACCAGGAGTCAGTGACACAGGCAGCCTCAGGCAGTGACTTCCAGGTGTCAGAGACCTAAATCATGGCCTGGGGGTGACTATTTACAAGGCAGCCCCCCCCACCTCACCAGCAACAGAAGAGTCAGCAGAGCTGGGACGCTCCACATCTCAAATGCTACCGGTCCCCAGCTGCCCTTGAGAACGACAGATTTAAAATGCCCTGTTAAAGGTCTGTCAATAACATTCAGGGTGAGCAAACCATTCTGATTTTCAAAGTTCCTGTTTTTGAGAAAATAATTTTTGTGATAAAATAAGTGCCCCATGTATTTATTAGTTAGAACTGATCGCAGGAATCCTTCTTGGAAGCACTTAGTTACTGATTTGTTGCTGTTGTTGCCACCTGTCCCTTAATGTGATGAAATGAGCCTGTGTTTTTTTAAACGGAATCTCTAATTCAGACTCTTCCTTAACTGAAACCAGGTCCCTGGCCACCACCTCCCCAAACATTGCAGTTTTAGTGTAACTCACAGCAATCACCAACTGCACTTAGACGGCACGTCTGAGTCATTCCGTGTCTCCAGTAAAACTCATTCAGCAGATTTGGCTTTTCCTACTACAGGCCGGGCACCATTCCAGGTGCACAACCAGAGCCCTGCCATCCAGGAGCCAATGTGGTGGTGAGTGAGAAAGAGTGAGCACACATGCCAGGTGAGGCCTGCCAGGTGCAGACCCTCCACTGATGACGGGGAGGACCAGCTGTCTCCCTGAGTCCCGGGACCAGACACTAACCTCACCCAGAAACAGCCTCACAGGTAGACCCAGAATAATGTTGGACCAAATACTGGCCCCCCATAACGCGGTCAAGGGCACCTTTAAATTAGCCATCACGCTGACATGTATTTTCAGAGGTAGCCCTACTTTCATCCTGATAGGGCCGGAGGAGGAGCTGGGCCACTGCAGGCTATTGCTGCAAACCAGGCAGGAGCTAATCTCTTGTGTCTAAGGCTTAAGATGGTCTTGTGGGCAGCTGGCTTCCTGACTGAGTGCTTCCCCTCCAGGAACCTGCTCCCAGAATCGGATACGGCGCTCTGAGTGGCCTGGCATGGGGGCCTGCGATGCCACAGGAGGCTAGCTTCCCATGGGGGGTGCACCCTGGTCACCTGTGCTTCGCCATCCCATCCCCATCTCCCCATCCCCCAGGCTGTCAGAGTAAAGGAGTAGCCTCAGGAAAAAAAAAAAAAAAAAAAAGGAGTAGCCTCAGATATATCACTGAAAGAGCGAGGTTTTCAGAGCGTCCAAGGCTTTGAAATGCAGGTTGCTGGTGGGGCTGCGGCAGGGGTCTGCTTATAGATCAGGGGAGGGTCTTGGACACCTGCTGGGGAAGGTCAGATCCAGGAGTAACCAGCTAACACCTATGTTTTATCTTCTTTAGAAACTCAATGAGTTGAAGTTGAACACTCAATCATTCAGGGGGTTTTGTAGTTGAAGGAAGCTTTGATTCTTTAGGAAATCCTGCAGCTCGCCTCCACTGAACCAGGCAGTCCGTTTGGGGATCCACAGCATGCATGCACCCTGATGCCCCCCAAACACTGAGTTAATGGGCACATAGTCACTGCTCCTGGGGGGAACACAGGGCCAGGTTCTCAGGAGCCTTGGTCCGTTGACACACAACCTGTTTTATATGTTTCTGCTGAAAGGTCCCGTATTAAACATACAGTGTCCATTCAACACTGGACTGCCAGCCGCACTTCATCAGACCTGAAAGAAGCATACCCAGCACCCATCTTCTGTGTGAGGCACATCACAGGTTTCTTGCACTTGGTCACCAGACAGCTCTCCAGCTCCACACTCAACAGCATTTCAAGCAAGAGTCACCAACCAAAAGCACAAAAATGCACAAACCAGGGCACTTGATCAACTTGGTCAACTGAAATGACCATACAGCTGTAGAAGAAGCTGAGATGGGAAAGCCAAACCCCGAATTTCCAGCACTCGGGCACATCCGGAAACGTCCATGGAGGCACCACAAGTGTTGGTTTGAGGATCGCTAGGAAGTCTGGGCATGTGGGTGGGTTTGCAAGGATGGACAGGGCACAAGACAGTCGCCAGCCATAACTACCTATCATTCCTGCCCATCCAGGACCTAACCCATACCCAGCAGCTTCCCCTGGACAAGACAGTTCCTTCTGGGAGGTGTATCCAGCTGGGGTGTGGGGACAAGGGGTCAGTGGTGCCCAGGAGGCAGGGCGGGAGCAGACACCCTCTTCAAGGGCCCCAGTGAAGCAGCCAGCAGCACGTCCACCCAGAGCCAGCCCACCAGGTAGAAGCCTGGCCCCAGCCCAGCACCTGGTGCCACGTGGGCCTTCATAAATAGTTATGCCCTGATCTCCAGGGGCCTTTTGAAGATGGACGGTCACTCGGGCCTCCATGCACTGCAGATGAGGCACGCCGGGTGTGGAGGTAGACGAGAAGCCATCCTTCACCTGCAGATCCAGGAGGCCTGTTTCTGGGCAGCACAGTCCCAGCGGTTGGCTTCTGGACCCAGAGACACAGCAGTGACCAGTTACTGTGCAGGATGGATGGGAGGCAGGAGGGGGTAGGGCAGGGGTGACTCCAGCCTGCTTTGGGGAAAATATGTTGGCCATGCAGACATGCTCATAAATCATGAGATAACACAGATCAGAAGGAAGAGAAGACAGAGACACCGCGGACCCAGGACGGTTGGGAGCCAGATTATGGCCACAACACCAGGAGTCTGAGCACTCTCTGTGGTGGCACCCACGGGGCTCCAGGCTCCTGTGGCCTCTCCTGGTTCACCACACCTGCCACGGAAGCAGCATGAGCAGCAGAGCCCACGGGGCATCAGGGCCTGACCCAGACCCTACAGGAGCTCCCCCAAGTCCATGCAGACATCAACAGTTGGATCAAAAATCAACTCCCAGGGCAGAGCACCCCGCTCTAAGAGAGGGAGCCAGGTCCCTTTCCTGGTCAGCATCCGTGGGCACAAAGAGCACACCCCAGCTGGGGGTCATGGTCAACATCAGCACTGCCCCGTCCTCTGCAACATGGTCAAGGAAAGTCTGAGAACCTGCAGCTCAGGGGAGCCGGAGGGACATGATGCCCGCGTGGCAGTGGGACCCAAGACAGGACTCCGGGGCACAGGATGGACTGTGGGTAAACTGAGGAACCTGAAGACAGTAATCAGGAACATATCGCTCTTGGCTCTTCAGCTGTGATGAATGTCCCACAGCAGCGGAGGTGTGGTCAGTTGAAGCCGGCCAGGGATCCCCTGGGACGGTCCACTGAAACTCTGTAAAAGCAGAAACGGTCCTCAAGTAGAAAGTTTACTTTCAAACCATGGGTGATTCAGGGATGCACAACTATCCCCGATGCTCAGCCTCCCCAGGACCGGGCCCTTCTCACTTGGCCACTGCAGGGACAGCCTTCTCCTTGCAGAGACAGAAGAGCCTGCAGACGAGCAGAGACAGGGACCGGGGATCCCGCCAGAGCGCAGCACAGGCTCATGCCGGCGGACATCACCAGGGTGTGTCGGGAATGCCCAGGCAGCGTCTGCCTTCGCCCCAGCCAGGCCGTCACCACCCAATGGCAGGCCCACCCACACACCGGTGATGACGGTGCCAGGAGGCGCTGAGCCCCAGCAGGGCTGGGTTCTGGCTGGACCCCAGGCGCTGGGGAAAGCCGTGCCTGCAGCCCACACGCAGAGTCATACTCTCACGGCCAAGGAGACCAGAAGGAAAAGCAGAGAGGACCTGGCAGGGCTCCTGCACGAAGGCTTGCCACCAGGTGTGGAGGGGGGTCCCGGGGGTGCCGCCCCCCCAGGAGACCCCATTACCCTGCCATTCCTTTGGGAGGATGGCAACCAGCGGGACATCGGAGGGGTGTGTGCCAGGCAGGACAGTTTTCTGGAGGATCCCCATCTCCCATGACCCCCTCGCCCACAAGGCACATGATACCCCCACCCCACCCCCGCTCCCGTGCTGCTGTGGTCGCCAGGAGATAATTCTGTAATACACTTTGTGAACTCTGACACGGATTAATGCTCTGGTCATTAGCATAACCGTATTATGATAAAACACCTAGTTTAAAACAAAACCATGGAAGTGGAGCACCTTGGGTATTTTACACGCAGAAACGAAAGGCTGAGCTCTAACAGGGGCAGCCTGGCAGGTGGACCAGAGCTTTCCAAGTCACAATCCTTCAAAAATCAACTTTGCCTCAGAAATCACCTGAGTTTCCCGTTGCTCCTAGACTGGAGCAAAGGTATCAGTGCAGCGCCCAGCTGTGGGTGTGAGTTTGGGGGGCTGCTAGGGGCAGGAGGGTCACCTCTATGTCCACCTGACCTGCCTGGCTGGAGGCACAGACGGGAGGTGGCTAGGCAGACACGCAGGAGGGAGGGACCAGGTCTGCTCCGGGCTAGACCCCTGCCCGTCTTGTGCTGTCGGAGTGGAAGAGGTTGGAGGGAAGGCCACCCCCATAAAGCTACGGGATTTTCAGAAATCTGGTGGATAGAGTGAGTCACCTCCAGGCAGGCAGGGCAGCACCGTGACACAGCTCGTGACTCTGTGGCTCTGGAAAAGGAACCAAGTGCTCACACTTCCCGGCCGTCTTCCCTCACAAGGAGGGAGGGAACTGGCCACTCGGGGTCTGGCGTCCACCCTGTCTCTGACCTCGCCATGTCCCCAGAGGCTCCGCGGGATGGGAGAAGTCAGAGAGTCAGAGAGGCATCTGCTTCTCGGTTTCCATGGGGAGCAGACCCACCCAATGTGCTGACATGGGTGCCATCCAGCCCAGGCCCTTGGTAGTCAGCAGGCACAGGCTTGCTGCAGAATGGGGTCCCCAGTGTCCTCGAGAACAGTGAGCCCGGACCCTCACGCAGGCCTGGTGTCCAAAGAGGAAGGGGGACCCCAAGCAAGAAGGCGTCTGGCTAAGTGCCAGGACTGCATAAGCACAAGCAAAGGAAACCCTGGGAATTGACCTTTCATCATGATTAATGGCCAGAATGGGCGCACGTGGTCATGGTGGATAAGCTGGAAGCTGACAAACCCGGCAGATAGGAAGATCCATGTTCCAGACTCTCTTAGGCTTCACAGGCGGTCACACCTCCCTTGCCTCCTCGGCCCCCAGCAGGGCCCCCAGACTCAGTCCGTCCTTCCCTCTACTCTAAATCCCCCTCACACGAAGCCCCACCTGGAAGCCCAGAGTCCTGGCTACCAGTCTCCAGGGCAGGTGCCCTTGCAGACCCCTCGGGGCAGGGAGTCCCAGATCTTGTGCTCCAAGTGGAACAAACAGGCCACGTCCCCACCCCACAGGCAGGGGGGGGAGTGGAGTGGCCCTGAAACAGCCTCCTGCCTCCTGCCTTCAAGCCCCAGCATGCCCCACATGGACGCACCTATTTCCTGGCTCTGGGAGCCAGAGCCCGAGGCCTGCACTCTGGTACGTGGCAGTGCCCCTAACTGCTGACTTTGAAGAGTCAGCTGGCTTTGTCAAGGAGAAGCTCCTGTTTGCAGCAACCAGCAGTGCTCACTGCCCACAGACACTCGAGGGACGCTCTTGGGAAGGACGCCTTCCTCCCACTGCCCACGGGCACCCACAAGCTGAACCGACAGGCCACAGCAGCCTGGGCACCATCCCCTGCCCAGCTTGGGTCCCCCTGAGTTACAAGGAGCTTCACCAGGAAAGGAGCTATGAAGGCACGAACTCTGGGGGCTCCATTCAGAAATATCCAAACACCCCCAAGTGGCGCCTCCCCCGAAGAGAGCATTACAGGCTGCCCCCGGCTCCAGGAGGCACAGACCCTCTGGGAGGCCCCACGAAGATGAGGACATTTCTTTCTCCTGAGTGTGGCTGGACATCACACTGACCCAGGGTGTGGCTGGCAGGCAAAGCCCCGTGGGTACAAGTGGCGTGGACAGCAGGGGGGGACCCAAGGGCACCAGGATGTGGACAGCAGCCTGCGTCTCACTGGGCTGGGGCTGCAGAATTTCTGGCACACTGATCTTCATCTGTCACCCGCCCCCGAAATCTCCCACCATTTCCCTACCTCACGATGCTGAATTCAACCCCACCCGCCACCCCACCTGCTTCCAGACCCACATGGGAAAACCAGGCTGAGTGGTGCTGGGCCTCCCTGCGGCCCCCAGTCCGTGGTAGACGGGTGCCCTCATGAACCCCCGGCTGCCCCCAGGAGGGTGTCCCCTGCTCTGCTTCAGCTCTGCTGATTCCTGAAATGGAGCCCAGCAGCTCCCAACACCGGGGTCTGGCTGTCCCTCCCTCGGGGGGTCCCTGAGTGCATTGATGGGAACATCATGCCCTGGTGGCAAGAATAAACGTCTAAAGATGTGCTACGATGTCAAGTGCCACCTTGACACCTCCAGGCCCTGAGTGTGGGTCTCTGCCCCAGGCAGCTCCCCGAGGCTGATGGTAACGGCTGTCAGGGTGTTGCCAGGATGTAGAATATTCAGATGAGCCCAGCCCACGCCCCCACCTGCCAGGCCCCATGCTCCTGTCACTGCCAAGCCTCCTCCTGCAGCCACTGCCGGGTCACGTCCCTCAGGGCAGCCTGTGTGGCCCCATGCGGCAGGCAGGGTCCTCCTGCTGTCCATCTCACCCATCTGGGGTTGGGAGTCGGGGTCAGGGGTTGGGCCGTCTGGCACATCTTAGGGTGGGACCACCCCCCCAACGGGGTGAAGAGCCGATGACCAGAGCAGCTCCAGTGCCTGGCCCAGCAGAGGGCCTCTTGGACGTGCTGTCTCCTGGGGCCCTGGGCATTGGGATCCCTCCCCCTTCCTTCCAGGGAACCATCCAAACAGCTCTGGGTTCAAAGCCAAAGAAACCGAAAGGACTGGGAACTGAAGCCAGCGATGCCACAGATGGGCCTCAGAGGACGTCTCCTTCCCAGAAGCAAGCTCCCACCCCCCGCCCCCGACCGCAGAAGAGAACTGACCCACGCCCACCCCGCAAATGCCAAAACCAAGATGCATGGGGGCCAGGAGGAGGAGGAAGAGGAGGCTGGGAGAGCCCGCGGGACCCTGAGTGCCTGAGAAAGTCGTGGGACAGGGCTCCCTCCAGGTTCACCCACCAAGCCAGACTCGGCCCTCCGCCCACCCGCCACCAGGATGGCCTCGTTAAGGAGCCTTCTCTCCCCGGGCGCCCATCTGTGATGCGTCGCCCGCAGCCTGGCTGGGCAGGGACCCTTTCTGCTCAAGCCTGTCATCAATGGAACAGAGGCTTTTTGTTGCTCTGGGCTTTCCAGCGCCGAGTGATCTTGCCCCATAGACCGAAGACGCCTGGCCGGTGTCCAGTGGGGGACAGAGGGATCTGTGTGTCGTGCTGGGTCAACGTCACAGCCCAGCCACGGCGGGAAAGTGGGACGGCCGTTCATAAAACTCGGTCTTGTGTGAATGAGGTCTCTTTTTCCAAAGCAGCCAGCGTGTGGGTCCGTGCTGAGAGCCCACCACCTGCCAGGGTCACAGTGTTGAGATTTAAGATGAAATTATGACAGAATCAGAAGCCAGGATAAATTCTTTTTTCTCTTACCCTCCTTTAATGAAGCTGAGTGGAATAATTGAGATCAAATCCTACCTTTCAAAAACGCATTTGGCTAAGAATGGTCTGTGCCAAGTGTCGGCCTGGAATAATCCCTTTGCTGACATTGTCAGCCCATGAAAGACCGTCTCCCACAGAGGCGCCGACGTTGCCAGAAGCACAGCAGGGCACATGAGATGCCAGCTCTCTTTCTCTTCACTCTGAAAACTCAAGGGCTTGCAGGCAGAGCCACATCTGAAACCAGATTCATGTAAACCCTGTTGGCGGCAAAATAACTTCTCATGAGAGTAACAGTTCCGATCTCCAATGTGAAATAAAATCGGAAAGCTGAAATTAAAAATATAAAAGCCATAGTTTCATTATCAAATAAAATAAAATTAAACACCAAAAATTTCAGTTTGTAAGAAAGGCCTGGTGCCCACTCTCAGGGCCGCCCGCTCCTCGCCGGGCCCGGATCCTGGCTGCACTTGGCTCAGCACCAGCACAGAAACTCTCCGAAGGATGCTCCACCATCTCCGACTGTCAAAGCCCATCCACTCTGCGGCTTAGCGACATCCGGAGCCCGGTTCAGAGTGCCACCCTGGAGCCCCGCGCTCTGCCTTCTGTCGGGTCTCACGCTGTATTTCAATGCTTCTGAACAATATCCCCATCGTTGGTGTCCTTGGCACTATCACTCACAGGTGCACTGCATTCTTGGTTATCAGTGTGACGATGGTCGGGCCTCGCAGGTGACCATGCAAACCTAGGTTATCACCTCTATTCTTTTTTTCTTTAATATATTTATTTATTCATGAGACAGAGAGAGAAGCAGAGACACAGGCAGAGGGAGAAGCAGGCTCCACGTGGGGACCCCAATACGGGACTCCATCCCAGGACCCCAGGATCATGCCCTGAGCTGAAGGCAGATGCTCAACCACTGAGCCACCCAGGTGCCTTATCACCTCCCTCATTGATGGACTTTCCAATTTCTCCCAAACCCAAAACAAAAGTTCTCCTCCCTGAGATTTCTCCGATGCGTTCCAGGAACATCATTCCCAGATCCCGGGGCATGTGTGTCCTCACTTCCTGGAGATCTGAAAGTTGCCCCGGGGGTGCTTGCCTCCATGACCTGTGTCACCTGTAGCCCCAATATTTGGCCTCGTCAGCCCCCCAGGACTGAGGTGCATGGGGTCGGGAAGCCTCTAGGAGCGTCTCCGCCTTTCTTCTCATCCGCATTCTCTGCACACAGCTTCCTCTCCTGTTCACACGCTGTGCCCGGTCTTTGTTTGCTTTCCTATAAGCCATGAGCACGTTCTTTATATCGTATGCATGACAATATGCTTTGTGACTATATTTTGCCCAATTTGTGGCTTGCATCATCCGTGGTTTACCGCAAGACTTTTTACAGCATTGTCTGACTGACGTGTATCAATTCTTTTCTGTACGACTTGTGCTTTTAGTGGGCTTCACAAGAAATCCTTATCCATCCCAAAGTCATAAAGATAATCACTCTTTTTTTGAACTTTATGATCACACTTTCTACATTTAATCACTCACCCTCTTGCAGGGTTCTCTTATTGGGTAAAAAAGACATAAGACTGTGACCACCATCAAAACTCTCTCTCCTCCTCATGCTGACACATTCAGTCTTTAATTCTTTTATTCCCCAGATCCTTACCGAGCATCTTCTAGGTGCTGGAACACATTGATAAACAGAATAAATACCACCCCCACCCCAACCCCGTCCCCAGGGGGCTGACCCTCCCACAGCGGAGGCTCCCAGCCTGACAGCATCACACGTAAGCTGAGACTGCAGGAAGATGCACAGAATTTGTCCCTTCTGCCACAACCCACCACCAATGGAGGTGATGGTGTGAGGCTTACACACCAGCCACATGTGGGCCCTGGTTCTAAGTGGACGCTGCTGCAGCTTTAAGCCAATTCCTCAAGGAAAGGCAGCTGGTGGCAGAAGCAAACTGCCCAGTTATAGACAGGGGGTATCTGTCTGTGGGAGGCAGATGGCCTCTCAGAGAGGTGCTTGCAGAAGTACAGACGGGGTCAGGCGGCAGGAGGGTGGCTCTGAGGACATCCTTGACTTTGGTCCATTGGGGCCTCAGCAGGCAGGTCCCCTGGCAGCCGCTCCCCAGGAGTGGCCATGCAGCCCGGCTCCCCTGCAGTTTGTGACAGGGAAACCCTGGCTCAGACGGCACACTGGAGGGGCAGGTGGGACAGCCAGCATTGCAGGCACTCTGCACAGCCCCCGTGGGATGTCTCAGGCACCAAGAGAAGAGTCCACTGGCAGGGCCAGCCCTGGCCCACCCTGGGCGGAGCCAGGACAGCACAGGCTCACCAGCATCCCCATAAGCGTCTCGCCCGCCGGCCCCTCAACCATGCCTAGCCTGTCCTGACCCAGGTTTCTCAAGGCCACCAGTCATCAGCACCATCTTTGCCAAGCCCTCCCCCCAGGGACAAGCTACCTCGGACCTTGGGACACATTCCCAGAGCCTTGGCTAGGGCAAGCAGGTCCCTGGGGGCCTTATGCAGCCTGTCCCACAGGGAGAAACCATTTGAAGGACAAACAAGTAAGAATTTGCAGCATCAATCAAACCATAGCACGTCCACAGATTTTATTTTTTTTGAATCTCCTACTTTTAGAATCTGTCTTTACTACTGAGCTAAAAATATAAGTAAATTAAAGGATCCAGAGAAAAGGGTTTATGTTGAACCATAAGGAAGCCGTTACGTACAGCTTGAGGGACTGACAACGAAAGAAGAGGTATTTGCAAAAACTTGACAGGCGTCAATGTGCAAGTGTATTTGCCCACAGACCTTACGAGGGTTTGATGTCTTCGGATGGAACACAATTCTGAGAGAAGTTATTTCCAGACACACCTTCTGAGAAGCATTGGCCTCACCCTCTGTCAGGTTGCAGTTCCGTGTTCGATGCTGGATAAAGCGGGTGATACTCGGTTTAGCAGACTGTGCTCCTCAGGATCCCCGTGATGGGAGGTTACACCTCTGGACCCAGCCAAGTGGAAAAAGTCACCCCCTCCACCCCAGGCCCCCAGGCAGCTGGCCCCTCTGAGCCCCAACCCTGAAGTCAGGGTCCCTGACAAGCAGACACCTGCTCTACGTCAGGGCCTTTTGAATTTACTCGGCACCCTTATCCCAACTGCCCAGTGTGGGTTTCTACCAAGGAACCCACCTTTGCACTCACACCTCTTAAGCACAAAGCGGCTGCAGGAACCCCAGAAGCCACACAAGGGGGGGGGTCCCTTGTCATCGTCCCGCATGGTAGGGGGCCAGCACCAGTTCTTTGTGAGCACTTACAGAAGTGGCAGGTATGTCTGTGAAGGACCCCCGGGGCTGAGTCCACCGGATGCTGCCCTGAGCCAGCCGCCTTAAGCAATCTCAGGTAGGACACTGGTACATCACGGGAACCCCGCAGATCCAGAAGCAATGCTATAAACACCGGACGAGGGAAGCCCGGGGGGCTCAGTGGTTTAGTGTCTGTCTTCAGCCCAGCTCGTGTTCCTGGAGTCCCAGGATCGAGTCCCACATCAGGCTCCCTGCATGGAGCCTGCTTCTCCCTCTGCCTGTGTCTCTGCCTCTCTCTCACTCTGTGTCTCTCATGAATAAACAAATAAAATCTTAAAAAAAAAAAAAAAAAACCAGATGAGTTATCCTCAAATGACACTGCTTTTATCCTCAAATGACATCCAGCATTTCCCCCATATTTCTCATTTAAAGATGAAAAGACAAAGTTTCATAGATCTTGCTGCCTCCTGAAGTCTGACTTGGGGTCAGCTGGTCTGCCGGGGGGACCCTGTGTCCCCACGGTCTGCATCACGTCCCCACCCGCCCCCACTTATTTACTCAAGATACAAGCCCAGGACCACTCACTCCGTCATTTTCTCCATAAATCCCTTCAGACGACAATGAAAGAAGGAACAAGGCCTGGAGTAAGCCCTCCCATAGACTCCAGGGAGCGAGGGATGAATTTGGACTCAGAACTGAATTGGCTCCGGGCTGCCGGGCTCCCCGTCCACAGAAGCACAGCATCCCTGCGGCTGTGAGATATGT
Organism: Vulpes lagopus; assembly: GCF_018345385.1. NCBI lineage: Eukaryota > Metazoa > Chordata > Mammalia > Carnivora > Canidae > Vulpes > Vulpes lagopus. The sequence goes on along the minus strand of NC_054840.1, from coordinate 32,011,092 downwards.
GAGCTCACGTGTACTAAGGAGGGTAAGTCTCGCCTTTGGAGACATGAAATGGACCATGAAGACGTCCTCTGACAGAATAACAGCACCATGAAGAGCCCAGTGGGGTGGGCGTGCACCACCCTGCAAGCCCCAGCAACAGACCCTGAGGAGTCTCCCAAACCAAACAAAGGCCATGAGTCACACCCAAGGAAGACGGAGGGGGCCGCTCTGTAGGCACGGTGCACGAGCGATGCCCAGATGTCATGTTCAGGGGAGTGAAAGGGTTCGCCCTTCCCATGCGGGCACTGACACCACCTTACCCGCAGCCTCTCCAGCCCAGCTCTGGCCAAGACCCATCATCAGGATGCCGTTCATGGTGGCTCTCCAGGCAGACTGTCTCATTAACCCCTTTATCCAGGCGACAAACCCAGGCTGAGAAGGGGAAAGACCTTGTCCAGAGTTCCTATTTTGGGAGATGAGGGTGCCTGTGCCCCACCCCCAACACACAGGCCACCCCGGGGCCTCCTCCTCACAGGGACTCTCCCACTTTGGGAACTTGCCCACCTCCCCACTAACTTCGTGCACTGAAGTCATGTCCCTGTGCACACACACCACAGATGTGCATCCAGAGAAGCACACTGTGTTTCACGTAGTAGCAAACTCACAGTCACAATGATGCCCGGAGGACATGCCATCCCAGTTGGACCCACATAACTATCTGTGAATGTGGAAGAAGCCACTGGTTCAAAGAGAGGGGGCAAACTGCCCAACAGGGTGCTCCCTCTGTCCTGGGGAAGTACCTGCACCTGGACGCCCTGTGGAGGACACAACATCAGCAGTCCCCCCCACCCCCCCACCACCCGTGACCTGTAGCTGAAACTACTGCCAGCATTTCACAAAATCCCATTTGCAACCGAGGATGCAGTTCTCCAAGCAGTGAAGCCAACTCCCTAACCTTCATATTCATCATCCACGTCAAGGTCAGACTGCAGAGAACTCGGGAGGTGCACTGGCGCGCCCCAGCCCCCCTGTTGGCAGGAAGGCTGCTGGTTCCGGAAACAAATGCCATGCCCTTGCTAAGGCAGCTAGTGCTCAGCGAGGTGCCGTCATGTGCCCAACGCCATCGTGGGTGCTCCACCTGCGTTCACTCTCCCAACCTCGCGAGGACCCTCCTGACAGGTCCCACCCCACTTTACAGCCAAGGAGGGGACAGGAGGCAGAGGAGCGGAACCCCTTCAGGGTCAGAGCAGAGCCTCTTTCCCACGGCGCCGGTCTACTGCCCTTCGTGTCATGGGATGGAAGTCATGTGGTGAAGAAAATTCGTGGCCTGGGCCAGCTTGTCCCAGCTGTGGGGACGGTGCTGGTCACAGTAGCTTTCTAGGGTAATCCTGTAAATTCTGAGCAAAGGGGAAAGGAAAATAAACATGGTCAGAAAACATCACCTATGAGAAGTTTTGTCTAAAAGGCCAACGGAGCCGTGCTGTGGTGAGACATTTTGTCAGTGGGATGGGATTGCACAACCGAACAGCTCACCAAGAATGCTGCTGCACAAGAAATGAGGCTCATTTGAGGTTATCAACCCATGTTCCAAATAGGGATCATTCTAAAAACTCATGATGAACAAAATATATACCATTTCCGTTTTAACCAAACACTGCAGGGGTCAAGGACCGCTCATCCGGTCGTGTCCTTCCCCAAACACAGATGCTAGCCTCCCCTCCTTGCTCTAGGGACACACCCTCTCCACCGAGGCTCTGGTCAAGGAGCTGATAAAAGGCCTCTGATCCAGTAAGAGTTCTTGGTCTCATCCATTTAAGTGTTGAAAATATGTACAAGGATCCTCTCATGACCAACACCCTGAAGTGAAGAAGCCAAATCAGGTGATTTCCAGCATCTGTTGGGAGAGACCAAGTGCTCTTGTTCAGAATGGCTTCCGTGTTTGCAAAAGCAAGAACCACTTGTGCAAAGCAGATCCCCCTTGGGTCCTGGGCCACCGCAACTGGGGCATCAGAGCACACGTGACGTGATGCTAAGAGGACAGGTATGTGTGCGGGTACCAGTCCGCGTGTGTGGGTTCAGGTGCGATGGGGGAGCAGGTAGGCGCACCGGTGCGGTTCTGCACTCATGGACAGTTGAGTGTGCAGGTGAAAGCCGAGCATCCAGCGCTCCACAGCCCACCCAATCCACACCTGCTGTGCCCACTCACCTCTGAGGGTGAGGCATGTGATACCCCCTGGCTGTGTGAGATGCTCTGCCCAGGAGCCTGCAGCCCACCACACCAGGAGGGGTGAGGAAGGAAGGGCACCAGGGGAGGGCGCAGGGACAGGGGGCAGGGAGTAGCCTCACACATCGACCTCCATGTGTGCACCACTTCCTGCAAACCCAGATGGGTCTGGCTCTGGGCTGGTGAGACATGCCCCCCCGGACACCATCCCATGGCCACAGCTAGGGGGTATGGGAAGCCTGCCAGGCAGGCTGGGAAGGCTGTCTTTACTTGGGGAGCCATGTGTTTCTCTACCCGTCAGGAGGTGACGATGCAGGAGGCTTGCACAGCCTGGCCACCGAGTCTCCTCACAGGGACTCTCCTGCTTTAGGAACTTGCCCGCCTTCCGACTAAGCAAGATCTCTGCCTTTGCAAATTGGCAGAAATAATTTGACACAGCATTTTTCAAAGCCAACCAGAAAGAACAATGGTAAGCAATTGTTTTTCATAAAAGATCACTCCTTTGAAAATCATTGTTTTCCTATTTTGGGGGTTTCGATATTTTGGGAAGCAAAATTACATATAAACATTTGTTCTGCAACCCCAAAGTGTGAAGAAAGATGTACTAACATACTAAAATTGTGCTTCCACACCTCTGAACTTCAAAATTCTCTTAAATTTTAATAAAGACCCATGGAAGAGGTCACCATCTCAGAGCTCATTCTTGACTGAGGATCATTTTTTTGATGTCGAGGAAGATGGAACAGACAACATAGCTGAGAGATGTGCTGGGTGCTGAGGCTTTCCACGTCCAGGGCCTTTCCAACCTGTACTTCCAGGGTAGTCAAAATCTACATAAAATCTCTATAAAATGCCATCAGGTATTCAGATCCTTATTTGATGGCAAATGTCTGCGTATTTGAAGGAAGTGGTTTTATCTGGAACCCAAGTGCTATAAAAATAGGACCTCTGTGGGGAAGGCAGCCTGCAGGAGTGGATGGTCATGGGGCAACGTCCATCAGTCCCGAACCGATGCAGAAAGAAAGACTCTCTGCAAGGAGGTCAAAGCTTTCACCGGCCCCAGAGATGATCTGGGTCAGTCAGTCAGTGTCTTGTGCCTTGATGTCCCTATTTATAAAACGGCCCTATTTCACTCACGTAGGGTGAAGTTCCTGACAAATTAAACTTCACACAGAATGCATACAGAACACACAGCACCCTGAGAACCATGCACGTGCCAGGGGTGAGGGTAACAGGATACCCCAGGCCTTACCACCCTGACTTTTGGGTCAAAACTGAAGAAGACGAGGAGGCAGAAATGCAGATGTCCAGGCAGAGGGAACAGCAGATGCTAGAGACCTGAGACCACCTGCCCACAGGTTGGGAGGCCGCTTGGGGAGGGGTGCTGGAAGGGCTCCAGCTTTCCCTTTGATGGGGTGGGTGTTGCCAGAGAGCCAGGGGCCTGGTCCAGCCTGGTGACCTGGGGGAGGGACCCCCTGGCTGCAAGGCTCTGAAGGTCCACCTTAAGCAAGTCATTTTATTCTAGCTTTCACACTGGGGCCTGCTAATCCTGCAGCGATGCCCCCCACCGCCCCCGAGCTAGCTAACTCACCTCTCCCATGCAAAGCACCCCATCCAGAGCCTACGCCCACCCCTCTTCTCTGCAACCACTACTCACCAGCCCTAAGCACCCCGGCGGGTACCAGACAACCAGGGACAGCCCCACACCCACCAGCCACTGAAATTACTCACATTAGCCAATTCTAAGCCTGCTCACCTGCTTCCTCTGCTCCTCCCGTGGAAACCACAGTAAAGGGTCTTGCCACATTTTCCACCCGCTCCTGCTGCCTCCTGACAGACCCTAGTTGTTCCCATGTACACCCCCAAGCCCACGGCGCACATGCCTCCTGTTCCTAGGGAACTGTGAGCAAAATTGCGTCCTTTGTGACATGTCCACATGTGTATGTGCTTACTGCACCACGTGAAAACTAATTCCAGGCACCCTTACAACACACTCGTAGGAAAGTGTACACTTAACACACTCCAAAGCAAAACTCCCACTGGAATTTTTAGCAATAGGAAAAACTCATTCCATAGTTCTGACAGGCAAGTAAACTTCCATGAATCATGAAGATGATTCTCTTTTTTTAAACATTTTATTTATTTATTCATGAGAGACACACAGAGAGAGAGAGGCAGAGACACAGGCAGAGGGAGAGGCAGGCTCCATGCAGGGAGCCCGATGTGGGACTCCAGGACCACACCCTGAGCCAAAGGCAGATGCTCAACCGCTGAGCCACCCAGGTGTCCCTCATGAAGACAATTCTTAAAGAGAAGCAGCAATAGGAATTCGCCCCACTGGTTACTAAGGCACATGATTCCAAAGGTACAACAGTTAGAACAGTGCAGGGCCAGCAGGAAGAAATAAACCAATGGGATAAAATAGAGCATCCAGAAATAGCTTCATAAATCCTTGTGCTCATGCCTGAAGCAAAGCCACAAGCTGGGGAGGGGGTGATAGATGGTGTTGAGAATACGGGGTCACAGTGTAGAGAAGAAAAATGCACAGATTAAATACAACAGGTAAGGCAGGACGAAAAATAAGGATTAGGAGAAAAATGGAGCCCTGGCCTTCTTTGTGAATCTGTAGATAGCTAAAATTCAACAAACACCAAAACACACAGCCCCACACCAGCAAGCAGGCACCTTGTGTTCTCAGCCCCCCGGAAAAGCAGACACTCCGCCGTCCGGAGTGAGAACAAGGAGCCATGCAGAAGTGTTTCCCAGAGCCTGGCCAGCCACGCTGTGCACCAGCGTCTGCATTCCAGAAGATTCCTGGAGAACCATGGGGGTTTGCCTTAGAGGTTTAAGGGCCCAGCTGGTACTTTCCCTAAAGCAAGGCACTAACTCCTAGAGACAAATGAAAGTCTTCTTCCTGTTGCTGAAAGACAACTGCTTATAACTCCTTGCCCAAGACCAACTTCTCCTAGGGAAGCTTCCAGAACACTCTATGACTTCTAGAATATTCCATCACAGCACTAAAATTGAAGTGAAGAAAGTGTGAAGCAGTGCAAGCCAACCAACTTCCCCTGGATCCACTGTCCAGGCCCTCCACTCCTCACTCCTGCTCTCCTGGCTGCTCTCTGCCTTTGTCGGTCTTTTGGGTTCTCCACAGCAGTGCTTGTTGAGAAGGAGTGGGGAACCCCTCCCCTTGCAGCCCATACTTCTTTGCTCTCACCCTGAATAGCTCTTCACACTGTCCCACTGTCCTCGCTGGGTTCTTCAGAGCAATTGGCAACTGAATGTTCAGAGATCAGCAGTGTATTGATGGCCACGCCGGCAATGGAGGCAGCCCCCACCTCTGTCTACCAGCAAATAAGATCCACGGTAGTCCCCAAGGTCTATCTTGTCATCACGCACAGCTGAGTGTAGGCACTGGGCTAGTTGCCTTCTAGATTTCATAACCCAGGTTCAGAGGAGACGTCCCCGCCCCAGGCCACCATGAGGCTTAGAAAGGGCTTTGGGACCAAACCCTGCTCTTTCCCTTTCTGTATCGATGAGGCTGTGTAAGATGATGTGGACCACTGCTGAAACACCGGCCTCCCCTCTGGTTCCCCAGCCCTTCCCTTCCCATCAAAACACAGAAGGGCCCTCAGCAAGGTGACACTTCACATCAGCCAGGTTATCAGAGGGTCGACCACCTCCTGACCAGCTGCCCAAGCAGGGACAAGGCAGGGGAGCCTCACAGGGCACGGATGTCCTCAGGACCCCAGGACCAGGCAGTCCCACAGCACCGTCTGGCCTTCCCCTAACCCCAGAGCAATGCACAAAGAGCTTGGGCTACTTCCTCATGATCTCAGGCAACCGCGGGTGAGCCAAGGGCCTGCTGGATTGTGTCCAAGCCGTCCTTCCTCACCCATGCCCACTGCCTACTGGTGGCCCCACTTCCTGCCTGTCAGGGCCACAAAATCTAGCTGTTCTCACTACATACAGCTGGTGGCAAATGTTTGAAATCCATAAATGTTGATAAGGGTACTATTTCACTTTTGTCCAAGTTAATGCTGCGCCACACCTTAGCCATCCTCCAATGTCTCCCCTTGATGCAGGGGAGTAAGTCCATGAGCCAGAGTAACGAGCCCCGGGGATCCTCCGACTCCCGCCCGGCGAGAACACCGGGTCCCAGGCGCAGCTGGCTCGGTGCACCCCCGCCCGCCTGCCCAGCACCTGGGCGGCCCCGGGAATCGCATCGCAGCGGGCCCGGCCCGGAGGACGCCGGCTCTCGGGGCTCCCGGCGGAGCTCGCAGCCAGCAGCGCCCAGGGAGCACCTCCTTCCCCCCCACCCCCGGCCGCCCTGCCCGCCGCTCGCTCAAGGCGCGGTCCCCGCCGGAACAGGCACGGAGGAAACGCGGCCTTTCGGGGGAGCCCCCGCTCGTGCGGCCTGGCGCCTCGTGTCCCTCGGGATCCGGGCCCCTGAGCCGCTGGGGGGGCCACCTGGCCGGAGGGTCCCCGCGCTCCCGCCGCTGCGGGCCGGCGGCCGGCGCCCCCGGGGGCCGAGGTCAGGCGCGGGGCGGGGCGGGGGCGGGTGAGCCGCGCGGGGCGCGGGGGCGGGGCGCGGGGCGCGGGGGGCGGGGCGCGGGGCGGGGCGCGGGGCGCGGGGGGCGGGGCTCCGCCGACGCCCCGCCCCGAGAGCCCCGCCCCGAGAGCCCCGCCCCCGGCCGCCCCGGCCTCGCCCCGCGGCGCCCCCCGCCCGGCCGCCCCGCCCCGCCCCTCGCGTCACGCCGCCGGCCCGCGCCTGCGCGCCCGCCCGCCCCCCGCCCCCCGCCCGGCCGCCGCGCATCCTCCGCCCGCGCCCCGCGCCCCGCGCCGGCTCCGCGCCCCGCGCCCCGCGCCCCGCTCCCCGCGCCCCGCGCCCCGCGCCCCGCGCCCCGCTCCGCACCGCTCTGCGCTCCCTGCGGCGGGCGGCGGCCATGAGGCTGCGGGCGCGCGGTCCCCGGGCCTTCCCCGCCTCCAGCGCCGCGGCCAGCGTGGGGGCCGGCGACGCGCGGCGACGGGCGCCCCCGGGGCGGAACCCCTTCGTGCACGAGCTGCGCCTCAGCGCCCTGCGGAAGGCCCAGGTGGGTGCCCGCCCGAGCCCGGGCCGCCGGGGGGGGATGCGCGTCCGGGGAGGGACCTCGCGGGCCCGGCCGCCCCCGCCGCCCCGCGCCCCCGCCGCCCCAGCCCTGCCGCTGGCTGCTCCCGCCCCGTCCCGGTCCCGGTCCCGGTCCCGGTCCCGGTCCCGGTCCCGCCCCCTGTTCCCGCCCCGATCCCCGGATCTCCGCACCCGCTTCCCGGTTCCCGCCGCGAGGTGCCGGCGCGGCCCCCCTGGATGTGGCCGGGACACTTGAGCTTCCTGCGTGGGACCTCGTTGGGCGCCTGAGGCGGGGCCGGCGGCGGGTGCGAGCCCTGCGAGGTCCTCGGGAGGGGGCGGCAGGATTTCCGCCTCTTTGCAAGTTGTGTTCTGGGGAGCGTGCAGGGGAGGCTCCCTCGGGGTCCGGGTGTAACGGAATCGATTTTACGCATCCCTGGCTCCAGCGAGAGGCGACGCTGTGCACTTGGCTTCCGTCACGTCCTGTCTGTGGAGTCCCCTGGTCCTGGGCGGGCTGAGGGATGGACGCCTGCGGGAAGCAGCGGGGCCCCACGCTCGTCCTTTCCCTTTACACAGCTTCTAGTGCTTCCAGGGGGGGACCCATTGCCTGGCCTAGTAGGATCCATTCCCTGAGCTGGTGGGACCCGTTCCCTGAGCTGGTGGGACCCGTTCCCTGAGCTGGTGGGACCCATTCCCTGAGCTGGTGGGATCCATTCCCTGAGCTGGTGGGATCCATTCCCTGAGCTGGTGGGACCCGTTCCCTGAGCTGGTGGGATCCATTCCCTGGCCTGGTGGGATCCATTCCCTGAGCTGGTGGGATCCATTCCCTGAGCTGGTGGGATCCATTCCCTGAGCTGGTGGGACCCATTCCCTGAGCTGGTGGGACCCATTCCCTGAGCTGGTGGGATCCATTCCCTGGCCTAGTAGGATCCATTCCCTGAGCTTGTGGGACCCATTCCCTGGCCTAGTAGGATCCATTCCCTGAGCTGGTGGGATCCATTCCCTGGCCTGGTGGGACCCGTTCCCTGAGCTGGTGGGACCCGTTCCCTGAGCTGGTGGGATCCATTCCCTGAGCTGGTGGGATCCATTCCCTGAGCTGGTGGGATCCATTCCCTGAGCTGATGGGACCCATTCCCTGAGCTGGTGGGACCCGTTCCCTGAGCTGGTGGGATCCATTCCCTGAGCTGGTGGGATCCATTCCCTGACCTGGTGGGACCCATTCCCTGAGCTGGTGGGATCCATTCCCTGAGCTGGTGGGATCCATTCCCTGAGCTGGTGGGATCCATTCCCTGGCCTGGTGGGACCCATTCCCTGAGCTGGTGGGATCCATTCCCTGGCCTGGTGGGATCCATTCCCTGAGCTGGTGGGACCCGTTCCCTGAGCTGGTGGGATCCATTCCCTGGCCTACTAGGATCCATTCCCTGAGCTGGTGGAATCCATTCCCTGAGCTGGTGGGATCCATTCCCTGGCCTGGTGGGATCCATTCCCTGAGCTGGTGGGATCCATTCCCTGGCCTGGTGGGACCCGTTCCCTGAGCTGGTGGGACCCATTCCCTGAGCTGGTGGGATCCATTCCCTGAGCTTGTGGGACCCATTCCCTGGCCTAGTAGGATCCATTCCCTGAGCTGGTGGGATCCATTCCCTGAGCTGGTGGGATCCATTCCCTGGCCTGGTGGGACCCATTCCCTGATCTGATGGGACCCGTTCCCTGAGCTGATGGGACCCATTCCCTGAGCTCGTGGGATCCATTCCCTGGCCTGGTGGGATCCATTCCCTGAGCCGGTGGGACCCATTCCCTGGCCTGGTGGGATCCATTCCCTGGCATTCAAGTAAATCCCCAGCAGTGCTGGGGATATTCCTGCTCTCTGGTTGTACATTGTGTTTGCATTTCTGTATGATTGCTCACAACACAGCCTTTCTTTTAACTCCAGAACTGTAATAAAAGCAGGTACAATTTTAGGACTTTAACAGTTGTCCAGTTGGTGGAGAACATATTTCCAAGTGCGACAAAACATTTTGGGGTGACACTGAGATTTTTCTTTAATGCATAAAGTTATCTTTCTGAAATAATATTACAGTGAAAAGTTCTTGAAGTCTGATGTTGTTGTCCTGGGTTTTGTGCTTTTTCTTGAAACATCTTGTAGGTTGGCTTGGTTGTCATTGTGGGAAAGGGGGGGCACCAGACTGAGGATGGGGGGAGAGAGGGGAAGAGTGTTGTCCCCGTCCCTGTCTGGAGACAGATACCATCATGTGCCCACCTGTGTGGTTGGCCGGCACCTCCCCCTGCTGTGTTCCTACCAGGTGCTGTATCCAGCTGTGAGGGGCTAGGAGCACTGCCTCTGGGCTCCTGAATGGGCCCCCACCGGCCCCCACCCCGTCACTCCTGTGGTCTACTCACTGCTCTGAACCCTCTGAGGCTGACCCTGTGGCCAAGCCCAGACTCTTCCAGGCGGCTTCCAAGGCCCCACCCCACCTCCAGGCTTGTCACCCTTGGCACTGGCTGCTGCAGTGCTGTCTTCCTGCCTCTGCCTTCTTGCTCTTGGCCTCTCTACCCCTCACTCAGGTCTTGGGTGAATTATCACCTCCAGGAGGAAGCCTCCTCCTCCCTGGAGGGCCACCTCTGCATCCCTGTCACATTTGCAGCTCCCCTACCGCATTACTGTGGATGGATGGAGGCCAGATCTGACCTGCCCCAAACTGTGTGCTCATTGTCCGAGTGGGGTCCACTGTAGAGACTTAGCTAGTTGTTGAGTGAATAAACGTGCAAAAGGGACCAATGTCCGAGCAGAGCCAGAAATCCCCAGCACCTCCTTGGGCAGGAGACACAGGGTTATAGATTAGGGGTTTGGAGCAGCTCCTGTGGGCTGTTCTTCGGCGGGAGGCGGAGATTCTGGTTTTAGATGTTTGAGGGCAGCTTCTGGAAGACATTCAGAAAAAGAACAGGTGGGTGGAATGTTTTAGCCTCCCAGAAGGGGAAGAATACTTTGTGTACACCTTGTTGCCTCTTTCAGAGGCCTGTCAGATACTCATCAGACTAATTGTGATGTATTTATATGCTCCTAACGGACCTGTGGTTTCTGCTCAGAAACCTGCAGTGTGTGGTCCGGGATATGTAGCTTGTAAACACTAAGTTCCAAGTTCCGCTCTGCAGGAAAGTTTGGCTTTTCACAAGCAGTCCTCTGTGAAGCTCTTTACTACACTCCGTTAAGGTTTCCACTGAGGGAGCTCGCCTTCTTCCCCAGATCCACAAACAAACGGGTCCAGCGATGACTGAGACTCCCAAGGGCTGTGCAGAAGCTCACCTGAATTCCGAGTTGGGATACGCCAGTGAGGGTGCCTACGTTCACCTGTTAGCTTCTGCTGCTGGGGAGGAGCTGCCTTGTGTCCACAGATTAATGACCGTTCCATCTGTCATTTAACTGCAGATTTAGCAAGGAGCTTAAGCATCTCTTTGGCCAGAAGATAACTTGTGAAGATCTGAAAAACGGAAGAGTATAACATTGGGTAGTCATGTGGTAGTTTGCTGTTCTTGGAGTCATAAAGTGGTTCCTGTCACCGGGGCTTTTTGGGTATTTCGGTTGGAATCCCGGGTATGAATACATCCCACCTCCAGCTCAGATAGTTCCCCATTCCTGAACTCCCAGTGACTAGTGCCAGAGAGAATTTCCTTCCTGGAAAGTAGTCTAGCTTCCTGCACACGTTGGAAGTGAGTCCTCCGTGGGAGACACTGCTAAGTGCTCCCCTTTCCTGGTTAAGCCCACAGAGAGGATTACTGTGAAGGTTGAATGCAGGGACAGGCTCCAGCCCAGCAGACCTGCAAAGTGGCCTCTGTGCGGTGTAATCACCCAGAAGTAAATGATCTTTTTCTCTGAGTTTCTGTCCAAATGTGTGAGTTTTGATTGAAAAAAAAAAACAGTGAGGGCGCCCCCAGTTTCAGCCTGGATGCTGAGTCAGGTGTGGCCCTTCTAGAACTGGGACTCCCACACCTGCATGCTTCCACCCACCCACCCCTCCCCGCTGTCCCCACTCCTCTGACCTGCCAGCTCCTGGGCTCCCACCCCGACCCTCCTGCTGCTCCTCGGATAGGGTACTTCATGCATGATGATCAAGCCTGGCACGCTGCGAAGGGGTGTGAGGGAGGGGTACATGGGGAGATGACTGGAAGGGTCTGGTGGCAGTAAAAACCGGGGGTGGGGGATGTGGGGAGGATTTCCAGGAGATCATGTGTCCCACGGAAAGACAGGGCTGGCTGCAGCAGGGCCACCTTTCAACAAGACAACCTGGGAGCCTGCCGGTACCACTTCTGTTGGTGCGCCTGTAGCCCAGTGGGTTCAAGGTCATGTCATGAGGTGAGGAGACTTAGGTCCAGGGACTCTGCAGCCCCCAGGTCCCTGGGCAGGCTCAGGGCAGGTGAACTCAGGTCCCTGGGTGGGCTCGGGGCAGGTGAGCCCAGGCGCCCAGGCAGGCTCGGGGCAGGTGAGACTTCAGGGGACTAGCTTTTTCCTCTAACACACCAAGAACATCCTGTGTTCAGGTACACACATAAAACTTACATGTGGCTGATGTCAAGGAGTAGGGAAAGGGGGTCAGGGTTGGAAAGACTTGACTTTACATACTCTGTGCTCTTACGTCCTGGAATATAGATTTTTAATGGGTACATCTCTACACAGGTCTGGTGTATGTGTGTCTCTACACACATTCTTGTGTTTTATTTCTTTTGATTTTCCTTGGTATGGAGCAAAGCAGTGCCAGTCTTATTTTACAAAATCAGGATTTTGTCCCTGGAAGTGGCCACTCCAGCCCTGTTGCAGGAGCCGGGCATTTGCCCTGCTCTTGTCCCCACAGGCATCCATGCACCGCGGGCACGGCACACATGTTGGAGAAAGTCCACGGAGGCACCCTGGGCTCTTTCTGCTCCTATGGATCTGATCAAGGCTCCCACACATCATGATTCACAGAGCCTCATGCCCGCCCGACCAGAGACCCGTGCCTTGCTGACCACTTTGCTGTCACCTTCCTGCCCTGGGGCCTTCACCCAGCCCAGGAGAACAAAATGCCAGGTCTCATGGGTTTGCCATGATGTGTCAGGGTGACCCTGACCCTTCTTGGGTTCTTGTTTCTCACATTTCTAGTGTTTGATAAACCTGGAGGAAGGTTGTGAATATTTTGAAGATGAGCCAGAGTAGAGCGTGTGTCTACGTGTGATTGCAGTGTTGTCCTTCTCAAGCCCGGTCTCCATGCTGCAGCCCTGTGTGTCACGTTTTGCAGTATTATAACTAATTGGCTCATTCCTGGTGTTTGCCCCACGCTCCAGCCTCACAAGCTTAGGCGTTTTCAAGCTTGTTAAATGCCGTCCCTAAACATGCACACGGCAACGCTCCCAGAGGCTCTCAGGCCAGGCGCTACGCCGCCAGCCTCTTGGATTTGCTGACGCTCCCCAAAGCTGCCACAGAGGGTCCTGGGTGGAACCCCTGGCATCCTCCATGCTTATGTCAGGGATGTGCTGCAGATGTCTGTACTTTACTCTCAGTCATATTTTGATTGATTTTTCTCTAAAAAAAAACTTCTTGTGATGTGAAATCTTTTTTAAAAACATCTTTCACTATTGCAAACCCTGAGGAAGGGGACGCAGAGGTGGCTCACACGGGATTCCTGAGGTCTGGAGGTTTGGGTTCCTGAGGCCCTGCTGCTTCATGCAGAGCACACCCAGGAGCGACCTTGGTGTTGACAACAGCCAGGAGGCCGTGGCTGAGGGTCTGATTTGGGTCAGGCCCTGAATGGTGCTGCGTACAGGGCCAACAGCTGAACAGAACGCCTCCCTGGAGTGGTAGGTCTTTTCTACCAGTAGGAAGGATGCTCCAGGGAGCCCCCTGCACCTGGGGGGATGGAGCCAGGATGCTCCGGGGAGCCCCCTGCACCTGGGGAAGTACAGAATATACTTTTGGATCCTCCTGCAGCTGGAGGGGACTCTCAGCTGGGTGCTAGAGACAGGAAATGGTTAGGGGGCTCCCTATAGTTGGGGGGCAGGACCTGGATGTTCCCTGGAGCTTCCCACAGGTGGGGGTCTGGAGCCAGAGTTTTAGTGAAGCCAGCAGTTGGTGGGGTTGGGCCAGGATGCTCCAGAGGTGCTCCATCTGAGAGCGGAGTGGAGTAGGAGGTGTGCAGGTGGGAGTGTCTGCAGCTGGAGAGCCCCCCCTCCCCCACCCCGCTGGACCCCACAGGCGCTTTGCTGTATTTGCTCAACAAATGGAAACAGCTGGAAATGCTAAGGCACTTGAATTTCAAGATTCTTCTACTCTGCAGCCAAAGGCCCTGGAGTTAAGGGATTTCCTAGGGCCACAAGGCAGGGGGGTGGGGGAGGGCCCATGCTTCTCAGGTCTGTCTGAGGAGGGGAGGAAGTTCTTGTTGGAGTTCTCCAATCCCCTGCCAAAGAGGTCAATGAAAGTAAACTGCTGCCCGCTGACCCTGCGCCCACTTTCTGTGCTAGAACACAGTCCAACCTGAGACGATTAAAATGTGAAGCAATGTGCCATTTGGAGGAGGGAACAAGCCCTGAGCCCCAGGGGCAGGGACCTGCTCTGTCCTGGGCCGTGGCCAGGGGCTCCTAGCAGCCCAGGAGCAAACAGAGGAGCTCACAGCCCTCTGGCACTCCCCTGAGCACAGTGACTCCGGGCATCCCTCCAGGTGTGGGTCCCTCCAGGTCCAGGCCCCTCCACGTCCAGGTGTGGGTCCCTCCACGTGCGGAGCTGGCACCCCTGGCCTTCTGAGCCTGGTGCTGCTACTGGGCATGATTTGCTCAGCGGACCAGGATGGGGCAGCCTCTGCGTGGTCTATGACCTTTCCCTGCTCTCACTTCTTCCATTTCTTACCCCCTGAGGTGGGGATGTTCTCAAGAAAAAGTCAGTGCCTCCTGTCCCAGCCCCTCAGCTGGGTGCTTATGCTGTGAGCCCTGTACCTGCCCCCCCACACCGCCCCCAGAGCTGCCCTCTGGCCTTGCTCAGCACCCAAGCTTCTCTTCCTGTTTGTGGGGCCCTCCGGCTCCTGGGTCTCTGCACGTGGGAGGTCTGTGCCTGGAAAGCTCCCTTTCTGGGCAGCTGCAATTCCTGGATCTCCTGGCTCACAGGTGAGATGCCTGGAGGAACGGGTCTGGGGTTGCTGAGTTCCTGCAGCCTGTGAATGAGGGTTTGGAGGCAGCTCCTGCTTTGGATCTAAGCCTCGTCCCTGGAGTGGAACATCCAGGCCAGAACTCACTCTGCAGTGTTTCTGCCTATCCGCGCGTTCTCAGCACCTGCCCTGCTGGGCTCTAAGCTCTCAGGGGTGAGTGGGCAGCCACGGAAGGGCCTCTGGCCTGCGGTTTGCTTTACTGTGGATTCCACTTCTGGAGGCTGCAGGAGTGGCCGCCTGGAATCACAGAGACCACGGGACAGAGCTCTAGTCTCCCGCCAGAGGGTCCTGAAAACCCTGAGGAAATGCGATTTTGTGTGAAACTGAGTGGGCAGGAGGGGTGAGGAGAGCCCTGAGGTGGGCTGGTGTGTGCTGGCCACCAGCTGAGAAGGGCATCAGCTGTGGGCGCCCTCAACGCCTCCTCCAGCACCCCATAGGCATGTCCTTATCTTCGCTGAAATCTCAGCAGGTAGCAGGGATCTTTCTCAGCTCCCTGGAGGAAGGATTCCCCCCCCCCCCCCCCCCCCCCGGCCTCAGGCAGGCCGGCTCCTATCCCACAGCCCTGCCCGCTGGGGCTCTGAGCCAGACAGTGCTGCAGGTCCCCATGGGTCCATGGTGTCCTGTCCCCACATCTGGAGCAGTGCCGGCTTTGGCTGGTGATAGGCACTTGGCACACGTTCGCTGACCTAGTAAACTTGTTTTCTATCCTGCGGGTTTTGTTCAGCTGCTTACAGACAGCCCTGCGTGAGCCCAGAACTGTTTCCCATGATGCAGAAGCCTGAGACCCTAACGTGGCAGGTTGGGGAAGCACAGGCCAGCTGCTGGGGGACCTGCGTTCTTGTCCTAGGAGCACAGGGCTCTGGGGCGGCCCTGGAAGCCGAGGTGCTCGGGTGGAGCAAGGTGTTCAGTGGACAGAGCATCGTGTCCCCCACCCTGCCCCGGCCAGCCATGTGCTAGGGCTGAGCTCCTACAGCGGAGCCAGGATGGCTGAAGGGTTGCAGTGGTGACAGGGATGGATGCAGCAGGCATTCGGGAAGCCTCCTCTCTGCCCCCAGGCCTGTCCACTACCTCATGCACTTGTCTGAGCAGCAGGGACTTGGTGCTCACTAGGCCCGGTGCTTCCCTGAGCCTTTTCTATGCCTGGCCCACAGCACCTGCCAGCAGCCTCACACCCCTGCCCCTTCCCTGCCTTGGGGCCCAGCCTCTGGTGGTCAGTATGCTACCGGCAGTCCTGCCTGGAGACCCAGAGTCTATATGGCAGGTGTTGCACTTCCCTGGCCCCCACATGGAGGCTCCTTCACTTGTCTGATGATGCCTGTAAGCGTTGACGGAGGGCCCTGCCCAGCCCCAGGTCCCCAGGGCCAAGATCTCTGCTAGATTCACCTGGGGTCCTGAGCTGCCCTCCACACTGACCCCTGTGTGTGCTTGTGACCATGTGCCTGTGGGGCCCATGAAAGCCTAGGGGCTGGAAGACAGGCCTGGACTTGGGCCCGAGCCAGTGGACGCTCAGATGCTGGCCAGCTAGCAGGCGGGAAGGGCTGTCACTGGGGATCCTTGGATGTAGGGTGCTGGCATCGGGCCGCCTCTGACCAGGCAGTTCTGACCCCAGATGGAGCTGTGTAGGTGTTGGTGGCTGCCCAACCAGACCGTGCCACCAGGCGTGTGACAAACACTAAGTGCGGATGTCTGGAGCAACTGCTGTTGGACTGCACGGCAGATTCATAAATTCAGAGCGAGTTACTGAGAGACGTTCTCCTTCTGCACAAGAGCCCGGGCCGGGTGAGCCGAGGTAGGGTCTGAGAGCTCCTTAGCAGAGGGGCCCAGGGTGCTGGGGAAGGTGGGCCGCTTGTGGGCTGAAAGAAAAAATAGCTGTTTTAGCAACACTGTATTTAATTTTAGATTTGAGGAGAGAGCCAAGAAGAAATAGCCAGTATGTTGCAGTGAGCCTGGTCCTAGCAGGACAGGGTCCTCAGTCCCACAGGGCACAGGGGCACATGCGACTTCAGAGCGGGGAACGCGGGGAATGCTGGCAACCCAGGAGCAGGATGCCCCTCGATGTTCACCTGTGAGTGAGAGAAAGACAAGGGAGCCCGGTGTGGATCCTTTGGCACAGGATCAATTAGAAGGACAGATCACACAGAGGAAGGCGGGTACCAGTGAAGGTGGGGCTGCCCCGGGGACGTGACCGTGCTTATCCCCTCCCCGCGCCACCTGCACCAGAGCTCTAGCCTCGCTCTGCTCCATCTTGTTTTGGAGCGGCCGCGAGTGACCACCAGTAAAGCCGACCACCACAGTTCAGAACACGGCTCTCCTATGTCCCACGTCCCAGGCAGCGTGTGGTTTGGGTCTCTATGTGCTCCACGTTTAGCACAGGTTGGGGGGAGCAGTGGGGACGTGTTCACGGGTTGGTTGGTGGGGTTTGCACCTGAGAAGTGTTGGGTCCAGTGCAGGTGCTCCCGGGGCCCTTCCCAGGCTCCGAGGCCAGGGTCTGTGCTGGCCGACAGCACTCCTGGGACAGCTGCTGTTCATTTTCTAAGTTCTCTAGAAAGGAAACAAGTACATGTACCTATTTTGTCGCCATGTCAGGAAGTGGCCCCAGTAGCTTGAATCTGCACCATGTGGCCGCATCTCGCTCGAGCCAGGCTGAGGGTCAGGGGCCTTCACTTCCCAGCTTCAGGATATTTCTACCTGTTCTAAATCAGGATTCTCCAAAAGAATTTGCTTTAGGTTTTTAAAATAAGTTGCAAGAGAAGAGAGGATTCCCCAGGTCAGGTTTTCGTCCATTTACCCCTCGTTGCCCTGGCCGTCTTTCTGCAGGACCTGTGCGTCCCATCTCTCCTCTCCTCATGGGGGGATCCAGGGAGGACCAGACCAGGCTTCTAGGGTACTGTTGGAGGAAATCACCCAGCCCTGGAAACAAGGTGCCCTCCATCCACCCCTGAGCTGCAGTGTAGGCTGGTCTCAGGAGACGAGGCCCTACAGCCCCATCTGCATCTTGCTCGGCTGGGCCTGCCATGGGGCTCCCACAGGGTCTGCGTGGGCTGATTGGGACACGTGGATTCCCTTGTCATGTCTCCCCCAGAACAACAGCCCTGGAGGACTGCGATCCTGGGGCGTCCCTTCAGCTGCTTTGGGTGTCAGGCTGGGAGCACCGCCGGGTCTGGCACTTGTGCTCCTCGGCCCTGGGAGCCCGTCCTGGTGGCAGCGGGCAGACCTGCAGGCCAGCGTGCAGACACTTGTCCTCACACTTGGTGCCTGTGCTTCCTCCATAGCCCCCTGTTAACCAGGGTCCACTTGCCCCCAGCCCCAAGTGACTGTCAACCTTGCATGCACGCAGTCAGGCCAGCCATCCTTGAAAATTGTTCCTTTACAACATAGAAATCTGACGGGAAGATAAGAGTTTTGTCTTGTTTTGTGTCTTCTCTCTCTGAGTGATGGTCACCTTGGGATCTATCTCCATGCCCCGAGGCCCTGAAGGCTCCTCCCTCTGGCTGGCTGCTGGCACCTGTCACACAGGCGACCTTTGGCTCACTGTTCCCTGGTGTCACCCCTGGGTGACATCCAGCTTGGCTGCTACCAGCAACGCCCGCGCAAGCAGCTCCCCGGGGAGCTGGACCTGGGCCTGCCAGCTGGCCAGGCACACACGGGCCGAAATTGAGGTGTCACCACAGTGCGTAGCGTATAGCACTGTTGTCACACAGCTTTGTGGGGCCAGCCCCGAGCTGCAGTGCCTCCCCAGAGTCTTGGGAGACCTGGCCTCTGCCAGAACCGGGGGGATCCTGGGCTTGGCTTTCTGCCTCCTTGTGGCAATGGGGCCAAGCACTGGCCACAGACACACAGGGCTGGTGCCTCTGGCTGTCCACTGTCTCCTCCCCGAGCGCCAGGAGTGGTTTGCAGACTGAGGGTCGACTGGGTGCTCCACATATGTGAGCATGATGTGTCTCTGTTCCTGTGAGCGTGGTTTTCAGAGGCTGGCCTGGGCTTTGTGCACCTGCATCCACGGCAGAAGGTGCTCCCTATGCGCTCCTGTTTTCTCTAGTTGCACGGGGAGTGCATTTCTCTTCAATGTGTCTGTCAGTGTTTCCATAGCCTTTGGAATCGTGATAATTATTCTTTTCCACAATTAAAGCGCACTGGCATTGGAACCCAGCCTCGGGAGCATTGTCCCTGCAGCCTGTCCGCCACTGTGCCACATGCAGTGATGACGGCACCCACTGCGCAGCCCAGTGCTCACTGTGCGCTGTCACTCGGCCCCTGTGTCCTTCAGGCCATGGACACCTTTTCTTTCAGAGCTATCACACTGACCCCCTCAAGCTTCCTGTGTGCATCTCCTGCCTGCAGGTGCTGTGTCAGCAGCTCATATGGCTGCCTGGGGTCCCTTGCACATCACCTCTCCAGTGTGCATCCTGGCATGCAGGGCATCTCAGTGCATGGCCAGCCCATCTACTCCCAGCGAGGCCACATTCCACCACAGTGACCAGCCAGGCTCGGGAACAGCATGAGTGCAGGTGCACTTAGGTCCTTTGTCTCTTAAATGGCATGTCAGCAGTTGCGTGTTGTTGTGAAACAAGGTCCTGGACCAGCTTGTGTGACGATGATGTCAGTGGCCTTGGTGGAGAGGAGCAGCTGCCAGGTGAGTGTAGGCTGGGCACTGTGACCAGAGGTGCCTTCTGTGGAGTGTTGCAGATGGTGCATTAGGGCCCATGTGCACACCTGCGAGTCGGTGAATGTTTCCCACAAGAACTGGAATTGTCTTTCACACATCTTGTCATGGCAGAGCGGAGACACACCGTGTATCTGACGGGCTTACTGATACCACAGGCGGCAGCTTTAGCCACAGGCATTTATTTCTCCCAGACCCCGAGGCTGAACATTGGAGACCCAGGCGCCTCCCTCTACCCAGTCCTCCCACTTCGGTGTGGGGACACCTGAGCCCTGAGCCCTCACACATGCGCGCGCGCACCCCCCCCCCAACCTAATCTCTTCTTAAGAAGACACCTGCTGTGGGGAATTAGGGTCCACTCTACAGACTTACTTTACTTTAATCACCTTTTAAAGGGCCTGCTTTCAAATACAGCCACATTCTGAAGTCCTGGGGGACACACAGGTTGGCCCCTAATACCAAAGCAGAGAAGCTGTAATGACTGTGCCTGCCCCCCACCGCCGCAGCAGTCACCAGCTTTGGCGAGGCCACCCTGGTCTCATAGACACCCACGCCCCTCCCACCCCCGGTCATGTGGAAGTGAAGCCCAAGCTTCACCATTTCACACTGAAACGCTCCAGAGGGTGTCTGCATCCCAAGGTGGAGGACTGTGGGCGGCCACGGAGCATGCTTGCCCCACACCCGCTGGAGCTTCTACACGGGCTCTTAGCCATATGCATCTGCATCGATCCCAGCGAGCCACACACCCTCACATGCTCCGCTGCAGGGCCCCTTCCAGCTCTTGATTATTTACTTTTCCTTACAATGTATTTGGGGTGTTTGTCCTGGAGAGGCTTCTGGTCTGCATTTTGCTAATTGCTCCCCCACCCTCCACTGTCTTCCATGTTTTCTGGAAGGTGGTCCTTGACCCAGAACTCAAGAGCTTCCATTTATTGGGTTGTCGTGCAGCACCTCCATACAGGGCCCAGCATGTGTGTGTGTTCCCAAGTGCGCAGGCCCCTCATCATGTGGGTGTGCGTGAGTGGTGAGGTTCTGGGGGCCTGTGGGAATGCTCCTATGTCCACCCCTTGGCTGCCCCAAGGACAGTCTTATAGGACAGCATGATGCCTGATTTCCCCATTGGCCAGTGTCACACTCAGGAGCCTACATACCTCTAAAGGTGACCAGTGAGGTAGGTGCGTGCAGATGTGTGCATGTGCCTGAGATGGTGGACACATGGTTGGGATGATGGACACGTGGTATGTCTGGGACGATGGACTCATTGTTGGGATGATGGATGCATGGTTGGGATGATGGACACGTGGTGTGCCTGGGATGATGGACTCATCATTGGGATGATGAGGACATGGGACACATGGTTAAGTTGACAGATGCATTGTCGGGATGAAAGACGCATGGTTGGGATGGTAGACACATTGTGTGCCCAGGATGATGGACGCATGGTCGGGATGATGGATGCGTGGTTTGCCTGAGATGATGGACACATGGTCAGGATAATGGACACGTGGTTGGGATGCTGGATGTGTGGTCGGGATGGTGGACGCATGGTGGGAGCTCATGTGAAGTTCCCACCTGTGCATTCATTGTTCTTGTTGGCACTCAGATTGCTGTCCGCCGTGGGGGCTCCTGAGCCCAGGGGCCTCTGCCGCCTTTTCCTGGGCTTAGCTGTACCACAACTGTCCCAGGCTCTCTTCCCCATTTTCTGCCCACCGCCTGGTATTGGTTTTGCTCAAGAGCCCTGGTTCCTTCAGGCAGGAAACAATGTTTAGAGACACTGGGCGGTTGTGACGTTCCCCCTGCACTTGGGTGGTTCACCACTCTGGCCTGCTGCACCAGAGACCCTAGATGGCATGTGCCAAGTTAGGAGGTCTGCTCCACAACTTAGGAGGTCTGCTCCACAACTCAGGAACCGTGAGGTTGTGTGTCCACATCTGTTCACGGTAACCCCTTCCTGAGGGACAGTGTGTCGTAGCCAACTTCAAGGAGCATGAAACCTCACTCAGCTGGGTGAGATACAGGTTCTCCTGGAAGCAGGTTATAAACCTTCGGCTCACAGGAGGGGCAGCCACACAGTTTATGTGACCTGGTGCTTTTGAGGGAGATGGGGTTCCTGACAGGGACCATCAAGCCGCAGCCATCGGAGCTTCCCAGAGGGACAAAAGACAGCATGTCCAGCCTTGCTGCCGGTTACCATGCCTTCCGAGCTCCCAGCCACAGCGGCCTGGAGACAGCACAACACTCCCTTTCATCTGCTTTGTTTTCCAGTCCAGCCAAGACTTTGTACAAACATCTCTTCGGTGATCGTGGTCTTTCCTGTGGTCCCAGCACATATGAGAACGCCCATGCAGCGGACCCAGCTGCCCTGGTTGTTGTCCTGTGGCTGGAAGCACTGAGTGCTCGGACAGGCTGAGGCACTTGGGCCGGTTTGCACTGAACATGGTGGAAGTGTGGATGCTGGGAGGCCAGAGGCCCGGCAGGGGTGGACACAGGCAACAGAGCCTGTGAAGACAAGTGGGCCAGAAGGTGAGGAGAACAGGAGGGTCTGAGTGGAGAGCAGCCTAGAGCCCAGGACAAGGGGCCAGAACCCAAGAAGGTTCTGGAAGGAGCTGCAAGAAGCCTTCCAAGTTCTGTCCTCCTAGGGACAGTTTCTCTCCGCTCCAGGGTAGGGCCGAGCCTGGTGGAAAGCACGCAGGCCCCCTGGCTGGGCAAGGTGATGGCAAAGTCCTGGGGTCCCAGGGAGCAGCCCTGAAACACATGGGGTCTTAGCCCTGGCAGCCGGTCCCTCCCATCCTCTGTGGGCTCCTGGGCACGCTTGCCTCCCCCCATTAGTTCACGCGTCCAGTCCCAGTCCGTGGGTGCGTGCCTGCATGCCAGGCCGAGCCACTGCAGCTCTGTGGCTCCTTCTCAGGCCACGTCCACGTTGTCTCCACCCGCCTGCTCATCACATCCTGGGAGGCTTGTCCATTTGCAGAGGGTGGAAGGCTGTGTTGGTCGCTCACAGGTCCTTTTCCCACTTACTGTGAGGCTCAGAAACCAGAGTGTGCTCTCCCAGGAGTAGAGATGAGCAGGTGTGTGAATGCGTCGCCTGCTGTGTCCCAGGTGGAGTAGCCAAGCGAACCCCGCAGCTGCTGGCCAGCCGCAGGAACCCATGCTGCTAAGTAAGCAGTGTAAAGAGCAGCACTCAGGGCACTGGGCAGGGCCGGGTCACACTGTGTGGCCCATCAGCACTTCTGGCGCTGCCCCCCCTCTGGGACCCCTTGAGCCCCGTCACCATCTGTGGTTCTCCGATACGTGGGGTTGGGCTGGACATCATGTGCTCCCCTGGAACCCTGGAGATATGTTCTGTGTCATAGGAACTGCCTGGGAGTGAAGTCGGCTGCAAAGCGGGTGTGTGGGGTCACAACACACGGTGAGCAGCCTCGTGGCCACACCTGTTGCACATGATGGGCTTTCTGAGGTGCTCTGTTAGCATATTTGCCACCTGTCCATGTTCTCTGAGGGCGTGGGCCCAAGGCCCTACTAGCCGTCCATGGCCATAAGCAGCGAACCATCTGGTGACTTCACTGTGGGGTTAAAATGTCACGTGGACAAAGCTGTGTTCTAGGTGTGAATATTGAGAAAGACAACATACCTGAAGATAACTGTGGGGTTTTGACCTCAGGAAGTTAACGGTAATGGAGTTTTCAGAGAGAGAGAGAGAGAGAAGTCTGTAGGAGCTGAAATGAACGTGACTGAGTGGTCACAGTAGGAGTTGTAAACACACCCAGAATGGGCTCAGTAAACAGAGGCATGAGCTAGAAGAACATCTGTCAACAGGCTGAAGACTTGCAGAGGCACAAACCGCATTACGTGCGCAGGGGCGGCTTCATTCATCCTGTAAACACACACATGCTGGGGAAGTAATTGGGAGAGAAACAAATCTGCTGGGGACTTTCAGAGATTTTCTCTGATGAAACCCCTGAAGTGAGTTCAAGCAAAAGTAGAGAATCTAGATAAACAGTAAAAATATATATATTTAAATATATATATACGTTAAAAATTTTAAATTAAAAATCTACATATATACATATATGTGTGTGTGTGTATATATATATGTATATTTCAAACAATGATGAGATGTTTATCTTAGTTGCAATTCCCCTAAAGAGCTGCTGGCTGGTGTGTGGACGTGAGCACGAGGCACGCCCAGAAGCTGTGGGTCAGGACGCCCCGGCCCAGCCCCAGACACATGCCAGCCAGCAGACTCAGCCGCTCCGGAGAAAACAAACGCCAGCGAAGGCCACCCAGCATGGGCACTGAGGTTTTCGTGTTGGAAAGGCCATGGGAGCAGTGCATCGCATACGTGGGCTGAGTGAGCACAAACACGTTATCTCCCTCATCTCCCCCCTTGGTGCAGGAAGGATGGCGGTGAGATTTGGCACATCTGTGACTTGGACGCATGCAGCTCTCAGAACCCCAGGGGCGGGAAGGGTCGTTGCCATCAGAGAATATTTGCTATGACCTCTAGTGAGCAGGCCCCTATTAAGAAACACCGTGACCAGCGTCAGCCACCACATGCAGATCTGATGAGGCTGTTCCTGCTCTGCCTGCAGGTTCTGGCCAGGGCGATGCCTGGGATGGGGGCTGGGAGGACAAGGCCGGCACCAGGGCTGCTCTGTATGCCGTCGCCCACAGGACCTGTGGTTATGCAGAGCTGCGAGGGGCCCTGGGCAGCTGCCCGCTGTGGGGAGCGGTTGGGACTTGGGATGAGCTGGAGCACAAGGTGAACGCCGGGTTTACAAGATGTTGGGAAAAAGTGTGGCATGTTCATTCATCATTTTTGTATTGAGTCATGCTGAAATGGTAGTATTTCAGATACACAAACGATCTTACATTAATTTAATCAGCTTTCTATGTTTTAAATGTGGCCGTTAGCTTAAAATTAGGTCCATGACTCTCATCGTGTACCTCTTGGGCAGTGCTGGTCTTGGTAGAGGAGCAGGAGAAGCTGCAGAGGCTCTGTGGGGCCAGTCAGCACGGCTCAGGTATGGGTAACAGGGACGCAGCCAGGTGAGCGGCCATGGGGCGCCATGGCCTGGTCAGCCAAGCCACTGGGAGACTCACCATGCACCATCTCCCAGCCTATCTTTTCTGTCTTCTCTGCACCGAAACCTGCATATTTGAAGTATGTATTACTGCAAATAGTTATAAATTGCATCTATTGGTCATAAATCCCTTGTAAGTTTTAAGTTTTGTCGTCCGCCCCCTGCCCCATTTCCTCATTGACTACCTGAGATTGAGTTCATCTGAGAAGCACCGTTCCTGAGCATGTGCTCCCAGGTCAGGGCCAGAACGTGGCTTTGTGCATAAGACTCAGCCATCTGTCCCCCACGACGCTCCCTGCCATGGCCCCGCTGGTAGACCCACATGTCCATCCTGCCCCCACCCCATGTTTGGAGCCGCCACCCTCACTGTAGGCCCACCCAATCCCCACAGAGGCCCTCCCATGGCCCCTTCCCAACCAGACCCATGGGGGCTGTATACCATCTTCTCTGCTGGGCTTCTGCCCATGACTTCCTGGGGCTGCGGAGTCACCTGGAGTCCCTGGTCATCTCTGGGGTCCAAAGTCCCATCTCGCCAGCTCTGTACCTGCTACCTCACTGCATGGCAGCCCTGTGCTCTGTGGAGACTCAGAAGCCAGGAGCAGGGAGCTCGTGCCAGAGGAGCTCGGGTATGGGAAGCAGGCGCTGGGATCAGGGCAAGTTCCACCATCCGTTTGCCATCCCCACACAGGGGACTTGAGGCTGAGTGGGAAGGAAGGGTCCCAGCAGCATGGCCTCAGACCCTCAGTGGGACATCTGGCCACTCACCCCACCATCGTGGGAGGGCAGTGCCCTGGACCTGGGGTGGGCGCGGCATTCCACACAAGGACCTGGGGCTGGCCTTGCATGCAGAGTCCAGAGGACTGGTGCCCTGGAGACTGATCTAATGACGACCTCACCTCTTTCTTCCCAGATTGCCTTCATGACTCTGACGCTCTTCCCCATCCGGCTGCTGCTCGCTGTTACAATGATGCTGCTTGCGTGGCCCTTCACGTTCTTCGCTACGCTGGGATCCTCAGAGAGGGAACCGGATCAGCCCCCGGCCATGTGGCGGAAGTAAGTCCCTGTGTGCAGGTGCTCTGACATGCAGGGTCATGGAGCCCCTTGCTCTTGCTCATGCCCATGGCTTGTCCCGTCCATCTTCCCCTTCCTGGGCCCAGAGCACCCCAAGGTGTCCTCCCCTGGCCAGGACACTGGGATGGTTGCTTCCATTCCCTGCACACCTCTGTCCTGGTCCTGCAAGCCCTGTGGCCACTGTGGGCATGACCTCAGCACAGAGGCTCCCCACGTGTTTGCACCACCCCAGCCCTGCAAGGCTGCGTGTCAGCCAGCATCTGTTCTGTTTGCTGGTCTACTCTCTGCAGGGTCGAATGTCTCTCCTTGCTTCATAGATCTAGAAATTCCCTTGCATCTACTTGTTGAATATTCATAAAGCATAGCCATCTACAGACAGATGTGTTTTGAATATGTTTTTCTGAAAATTTATTTGAGAAAGAGAGATTGCACACAAGCAGGGGGAGGGGGGAGGAAGGAGGGAGGGGGAGAGAAAGAATCCCAAGCAGACTTCCCTCAGAGCCCAGAGCCGGATATGGGCTCAATCCCAGGATCCAGAGATCATGACCTGAGCCCGAATCCAGAGTCACTCAGGTGCCCCATGTTACGAATATATCTTAACTAGAGACCCAACGTGGACCTCAAAAAGTTAAATCAGAATAGTTTCTTATTTCTTCCGAAAGCTGTTCTTAAAGTATGTACCATTAGTAAACGAGAATGCCGAGATACTGTGAGGACTTTAAGAAGTACTTGCAGCGTCTCGAAGCTGTCGTTTCTGTTGTAAACCAAGAGTTCTGTGGTTGTCCACACCTTAACACCTGTCCTCAACGACAGGGTCCTTGGACAGTTGATGCAGCAGCAGAAATATCGTCAGGCTAGTGCAGGGGGGTCTGCTAAACCCAGGCCAAATCCAGCCACTACCTGTTTTTATAAATAGTTTTACTGGAACTGAGCTACACCCACTCATTTAGGTACCGTCCAGGACGGCTTTCATGGAGGGTGGGGTAGTTTATGGCCAAGGCTGTGTGGCCCACAAAGCCTAAAATTTTTGCTCCTGGCCCTTTATGGGTTTAGCAGACCAGCTCAGTCCTCCTTCCCCTAGGAAGTCCCTGACCTGCAGGAACACAATGCCCACGAGAGACAGGTGGGAATCTCCGGATGTGTGCCTGCCACAGGCATACATGATGGGCATGCAGGGCATGTCCATTCATGGGTTTGCTGAGCCCATGGGAGTGTGATGTGGCCATGCTTGGGGACAGTCCAGGTAACCAGGGACCCCTCACGTGAGGTCTCCATGTGTGCTGTTTACAGTGTTCACGTTCCTGGACCACTGTCAGTGTCAGAGGAACCATAGTCCTCTTCCTCCCAAGACCCGAAGACAGGCCATGATCTGTTCCCGTTCTGTCCCCAGCACAGTGCATGGCCTGGGGGTGCTAGGACATAGGCCCTGAGTGGGGGGGTGAGGGAGTGAGTGTAGGAGGACCTGGGGAAGGCTGCTTGGCATCCTGTCGGCCGTGGTCACCTGCAGGCACTGAGGTCATCACTGGTGTTCCAGTCCTCCTTCTGCCTTTATGAATTTCTTATCTTAACTCTCTTTGAAGAGCATGTTTTACTGTAAGCGTTTTTTTTTTAATGTTTTAACCTTAAAATATGAATTTAATATCAAATATATAATCATACAAAATTAAATCTAGAGCAGATAGGAATCAGAATTTCAATTTTGTTAGGTTGAGAATCCATAGCTATAAAAGCAGATTTTACAGTTTTTAACAAGTGGCAAGTGATTTGATTAAAAGTTTGGGGTTTAGCCATAGGGTAGCACTGCCTCCTGGCACTTTTTCTCTTAATTCCTTATTCTGCTCTCTTCTTGAGCTGGGCTCCCCTCTTCTGTTCACTCACCCAACTGCAGATTCCATCTTTCCAAAGTGCAGGACTCTGAGCTGTTCTGCGTTTCCCCGTGCCAGCTCCATGCAGCTCTGCTTGGCTCGTTGGATGACACATGGGCCACAGCAGCCTGGCCCCAGCAGCACTGCTCCCAGGTGCCTCGTGTGTCTGTAGCGTGTCTGAGAAGTGGCCCTCGGCGGCAAGATGTAGATGTCTGAGGTTTCGTGAGAGCTCTGGGTGTCTGTGTCCATGGAGACTGCACATCACTGTGTGCATATCTGTATGAGTGTGTACGTGTGTATGTTGTGCAATCATGTATATGTGCCTATTAGGGTGTGCAGACATGTGCATGTGTACATGTGTGTATTTGTGTCCAAGCATGTGCTTATGTGTATATGTGTAGATTAATGTGCATATGTGAGTATATGTGCATTGTGTGAGCATGCATATATGTACATGTATGAATATGTGTGAGCATGTACACGTGTGTAATGCATGTGTATATATATATGCACTGTGAGCATGCACATATGTATGTATGTACATGTGGGCAAGGATGTGTGTCTAAATATGTGCATGCATATATGCATGTGTGCAGGCATGTGTATGTGAGCATTGCGTGCATATATATGTGCACTGTGTATACAACCACGTATATGCACATATGTCTGTGGGGGCATGTGTCTGTGTCTATGTGAGCATATGCACGTGTGTGCATGTGTATGAGTATGGGCATGTGTGAGCATGTGCATGAGTATGCACGTATTTGTGCATGTATATGCATGCACACGCATGTGCATGTGTGCACGCATGTGTGTGTATGAGCCATACACAGCCCTCAGGGTCTCCACGCAGCAGTATTTTTCAGGAACTCCATGCACAGCCCTGGGCTGGGTCTGGTGCTCAGGGGGAGACTAAGAACAGTCACCACTCAGCTCCCTACAGGAGAGCACGGTGACAAAGTGCCTGATTGAGGGCTCAAGAGTCAGCTGGCAGGTGCAGAGTTCCACACTGTGCAGAACTATGCGGATTCCAGTAAATGGATGTTTCGTCAGGGAGGATTTTTGCTAAATATACATTAGTGTCCTTGAAACTTCATAAAATAAAAGCCTTGGGTTTTCAATGAAAAGAGGAAGGACAGGGATCCCTGGGTGGCGCAGCGGTTTGGCTCCTGCCTTTGGCCCAGGGCGCGATCCTGGAGACCCGGGATCGAATCCCACATCAGGCTCCCGGTGCATGGAGCCTGCTTCTCCCTCCGCCTGTGTCTCTGCCTCTCTCTCTCTCTCTCTCTCTGACTATCATAAATAAAAAATAAATAAATAAATAAATAAATAAATAAATAAATAAATAAATAAATAAATAAAAAGAGGAAGGACAGAATTTCACAGAAGACATTTTACTTAAAGTTACTTTCAAACCACAAAGTTACATAAAAACTGGAGCATCTTCTTGCGAAACCTCCGGGCAGGCTAACAGTGATGGTTGGTCCTCAGGGGCCTACCCTCAGCCAGCTCACCTGGTTAGACAGGGTGTCATAGTCGGCTCCAACTGCTGTAACCACGTGCAACTGGGGGCTTAAACACAGAAAGTTCCGGAAGCTGGAAGTCAGGAATCAGCGCACCAGCTGATTGGGTTCCTGGCCTGCAGACAGTGCCCTCTGCTGTGCTCCCCAGTGGAGAGCTCTGGTCTCTCTCCTGCCAGGACACCAGTCCCGTCACATCACAGCCCTGCCCTCATGACTTCGTTTAACCTTATTTCGAGTCACAGCCAGACTCTAATGTTGCCTGTTACTAAAAGAAGAATGAGCCCTGAGCATAGCCTTCCGATTCTGCTCTCTCATGGTCTCGCTGCCTACTGGGATTATGCTTCCCAGAGGGTCCCAGAGCCCCGGGTCCCCACAACGAGTGGCTCGTCTGCTGGGTGCAGTGCTTTTGTGCAAATCTTCTGGGCACAGTCTGTCTCCTGGGCCTGGTTTTGGGGTTTTTCTTTTTCCTTATTTTTTCCTCCCAGATTTTCTGGCGTGTAGGTTTTTCTCAAAAAGAAAACGGGTGCATTTCACGTCTGAAAGTGCCTTGGTTCTGCCCTTACCGTTGATGGCTAGCAGTTGGGGGCTCAGAGCCATAGGCCTCAGATCTATAGCCCTAGCACTTCAGCCTCGGAGCTCAAGGAGCCTGCATGTGCTTCTCTGACTTGTGGGCTCTTCTCTGTGTCCTCAGGAATTTAAAAATTCTAGAAAGAAATTGTAGGAGTCTTACATTCACTGTGCCCCGTGCCCTGGTTCTGAAGATCTAGGTCTTCCTGCCACCCTGAGAAACGAGTCTCCTCCCGCATGTAGTGTGTGCTCGGGACACACCTCTCCTCCTCCTGCGTCCCAGGGAACCAGTCTGTGCCGGGAGAGCCGGGATTTCCGAGGGCGCACACTCATTCTTGCTGCCTTCACAGTGCCCTGCCTTGTCCCAGGGCAGCCTGATGAGTGCAGACTCCCTGCCTGCGGGGACTCTGACACCCGTGCTGTGTGTGTCCTGGGGTCAGAGTCCCTTCTCTGCCAAGTGGCTGCTTCTGCTCACGACCTAGGTTCTTCGGTTCCCACCTGGGCACTGAATGCCAGGACACAGCAAAGGAGGGCATCCCTGCCCTGGCGCCCAGCTCACCGCTCCCGAGAGGCGCTCCATAGGCACCTCAGGCTCATCGCGGGTGGCCTGTCCAAGGGTGAAAGGCCTTAGGGTTCCACAGGGCTGCGATTCACATGCAGGGCTTTGCTAAGAGACTGCATCCACCCCACAGGCTGGCTCTTCCCTGTGGGCAGCCTTGCTGGGGCAGGAATCTGTCCGGGATCTTGAGGGAATCCTTAGCTGTGGTGCATCCACTCCCACCGTTTCTGCTTAGAGATGTTTGGCCCTTTGACCTGAGGGGTGGTGGGGGTTTGGTCCCCACTTCCTGGGGCTGGCTCCTGCTCCCACAGCAGCCTCCCCCAAGCCTCGATTTGATCCATCCCCTCACGTATGTGCATGTGTCCTGGTGATACATGGCACACATGCAGACAAGTGCATTTAAAGCACACAGTTGGACAAGTAAGAACAGGTGCCCATCTTGCCCACTCGGTTCCGTGGTGGCCCGGCCCCAGCACCTTGGTATGCAGCCACGTGCTGATGTTCATCATCCAGCAAGGGTCTTCTCAGGGTGGCTCCAGGAGGCCCAGTTCTCTCCCAGGGACTGGCTGCCGCTCGGAGCTCTGGGCCTCACCTTCCAGAATTCTCTTTAGGGGTTTCCAACCCCCTTAGGGATCTGTCCAGTGAGGTTTCAGGCTGTTAGGGTTCTGTTATGTAGTCTGATCATCTGCGTATCCAGCAGCCAAGTGAGAGGTGACACCTTCTCCCCGTGGACCACGGTGCATGCAGCCCTTGGCCACTTGCATGCTGAGCCCTCCACTCCCAAGCAGTTTCAGCGATGTAGGTCTTCATCTAGCTGAAGCTGGTCACGGGCAACGCTGGAGGGGATGTGCAAATTTAAACGTCCAAATTCTCGTATGTTTAAAAAACAAATAGGAAACCAATTCAGCTGATTATTACTTTCTTTTCCAAATTTATCGTCCATCTAGTTTCATCCAGAAGAGGCTTTTGTTAATAGCGTGACTTCTGATTCTGGGAGCTCGGCAGCCTGAGGGCCATGAGATGGGAGACCGTCTCCATAGGTCTCTGCTCCTGGTCTCAGCCTGACTTCACTTCCAATATTAATTGCATTTAGATATTTTAGTGAGTTGGTGTTTTTTTATTCGTTTAAAATCTACATATTTAGAATGCTACTAAATCACCTTCTAGCACATAAGGTACCTGTGTCTTCAACAGCACCTGTGTCCTTGCTCTACTTACTGCACTCAGGAGTCAGTGTTTGTGCTGCTGCGTCATGGAGCAGAGACCACACTTCTGTTTTCTTGAATAAATTAACAAAAAGGCATCTCGGTCCACGTTTAATATGGGGCTTCGGGGGGCACAGCATGGTTTTTGCCTCCTCTCTTCCAGATGACACAGTCGCGGCTCTTGCAGGGTTTGGAAGGGCCTGGAGTGTGGCCTGGATGACCCCCAGAGGTCAGCACTGAGCTTCCAGCACCCTCTCCCAGCCGTCAGCCTGGTGCCAGTGAGTTGCGCCAGCACAGAGCCCCTGACGCCCCTGCTTGTGCCCAGTTTGACTGCAGCACCTTCTTTTGCAGGGTTGTGGACATCCTGCTCAAGGCCATCATGCGTACCATGTGGTTTGCCGGCGGCTTCCACTGGGTTGTTGTGAAGGGGCAGCAGGCCTCGCCACCAGAGGCAGCCATCCTCACCCTGGCACCACACTCTTCCTACTTCGACGCCATTGCTGTCACCCTGACGATGTCGTCCATCGTGATGAAGGCAGAGAGCAGAGACATCCCAATATGGGGAAGTGAGTGAGCACCTCCCCCGAGAAGGAGTGAGCCCCCCCACCCAGGGAGTGAATGAGCCCCCCACCCAGGGAGTGAATGAGATTTCTCCCCACCCCAGGAGTAAGCAAGGAGCTCCCCGCCACTGTCCCCCTCCTGTGCGTGGACCAGACCTCATCCTGCGGGTCAATGCAGGTCATACCCATGTCCCCCCCCCTCCACATTCCCCCCAGGCACGGACAAGACCCCATCCTGCAGGTCACACCCACATCCTCCCTTCCACATCCCCCCCCAGGTGTGGACGAGACCCTATCCTGCAGGTCAGTGCAGGTCACACCCACATCCCCCCTCCACATCCCCCTCAGGTGTGGATGAGACCCCTATCCTTTGGGTCAGTTCAGGTCACACCCACGTGAAATATACACTTGTCCTGGAGTCTGTTCTGTATCCTTTGTTGTGGTTTCTTCTGGAATGTTAATCGCTGTGGGTTTTATTTTTGGCTCACACACGTGCCCCAGACGTCCTGAGGTGCTGAAGTGCTTCCTTGAGTTTGTCCATCCAGAATGCAGGGCCTGTATTACAACAACATCCTCCAAGTCCAGGGATAGCTCAGTACGCTGCTTACTGGACCCAAAGCCCCAGCGCCCAGGTGTCCTGAGGCCTTGTGACAGATTCCCAGGCTGGCGGCTTCAAAGAGCAGGAATGTGTTCTGACACGGTTCTGGAGCTCCAAGGCCAAGCCAGAGCGTCCGGGGCCGTGGTCCTCTGAGGGTCCTTCAGGGAAGCTCCTTCCTGCCCCTTCCTATTCCTGATGCCAGGTCATCCTGGGCTCATGGCCTTGTCCCTCCAACCTCTGCCTCCCTCATCTCAGGCCTCCCCCATGTGTCTCTATGGGTTTTTTTTACAAGGACCCTGGTCCTTGGATACTCTAGGGTTGTTTCCAGATCCCTAACTAATTATATGTGCAAAGACTTTTCCCAAAGAGGGTTTTGTCCGCAGGTTCTAGGGGTTACATCTTTTGGGGGCTCTGTACCATTCCTGTGGGAATCTTAGGGAATGGGAATGGGGGGGCTGTCCCTTTAGAGAGGAAGGTGCCTTCCTATGCCCGGTCCAGCCTGGAGCTGCCAGGGGGGCCCTGCAGGGCCAGAGCACCCATTCCTTGCTCTTGTCCCCCTGGTGTCTTCTCCAGGGACCACAGCCCGGCTCTGCTCCTCCTCACACTGCTCCACCCCACCGTTCCTGCTGCGCTCTGCCCGCCTCTCAGTGTTCAGACCACGTGTGTGTCGTGCTGAGCATGTCTGTGATGGATGGAGCAGGGCTGGTCTGGTGGGAGGTGCATGGTGCTGGGGCCCCAGGGTCCTCACTCCACCTGACTTCTCTGAATTCTAGAGAATTCTCTGAATCCTCATGAATGAGTATTAGTGTTCAGGTGACGCTGATGAGAGAACATTGTGTACATGTTATGTCGTTTTTCTAGCAAGTGGGGCATTTTGAGAGGGTCTAACATGTTGTGTGCTTTGGCAAAATAGCTGCTAACTGGCATTTACTTGATTGCGGATCAGATGGCTTCTGCTTAGGCCACTGCCACAAAGCACCACAGACTGTCTTTTAAACAACACGTGTATTTCTCACACCCCTGGAAGCTAGAAGTCTGGGATCAGGGTACCAGCAGGCCAGGGTCCCGGCAAGGGCCTCTGCTGGGTTGCAGACAGCCACCTGCTCGCTGTGTGCTCACACGGTACAAAGCCAAGAGAGGTGCTGAGCCATTGGTTAGGACCCTCCGTGGTCTTGCCCCTGGGAACGGTGACGCAGGTCCTCTGTGAAGACAGAACCGTGTCATCCAAGGTGGTTACAGAACAAAAATGAAATGAAGGCACAGCTCCTCTAGAGGAAGTGGGACAACCCTCCTCTTACAGGAACTTCCTGCAGGAAGCCGTGCAGGTGCTTGGGGAGGCCGGCCCTGGGCATGTTGGGCTAGTAACTGTGAGCCTCGTCCAAATAAAGGACTATACGCCCTGTGTGGAGAGTGGAGTTAAACTGAGTATTTTCTGAAGCCCAGGCAGAGACTGGTAATTAGCAGATAGGGAGTCCACTTAAATAATGCCGAAGGGTCCTCACAGGCTCCTGAGTGTGAGGCGGTGTGGTCCCTGGTGAAGGGTGCAGGAAACTTTCAGTTTTGTGGAAATGTCACATGTTCTGATTTCTTCTTTTCACTTTTAAGCTTCAGGCTGTGGAATGTCAGCATTCTGGGGAAGTTCTGGGGTTGGGGGCATGTCATCTCCCCTCATTCACGCACAGATTACATGAAGCCGCCTCTCCAAGTCTTGCCTTCAATTATGGCTCACGTCACAAGTCAGTTGTAGAGGCTCATGGTTGCAGCTGCTCATCCACCTCCCAAGGTCAGGGAGCTGAGCCCCATACCATACCCTCCACCCCTGACCTCCACCTCGGGGTGTCGGAGGGAGGACGACCAACATGCCCTCCTTGTGCAGGGGCCTTCACATAGACTGTACATTCACAGTCATTTCAGAGATGCCTTACAGAGATACATGTGGAGGGATGATGGACCTTACAGATTTTATTACAGATTTTAATTAATTTATTACAGATTTTAATTAAAACTCAAACATGGCACATCCCAAATTGCATCCCCTACTCCCTGATTTTGAAGGTAAATCTGGATTCCCGAGAGCAGCACATGGCCAGTGGGCTGTCGCTGGCCCTGACTTCTGGCTCCTCTCATATATGTGGTTTGAAACACGATGCTTTTGGACCCTTTGACAGCTCACAGCTTTGGTGAAGAGATGATTGTTAAAAATATTCAAAATATTTTCACCTTTGGATTTACAAACACCAGTGGGGGTGATGAGCCCAGTGATTCTTCATTCTTACATTGTCGGTTTACATTCTGCATCCTTGATGTGGACACCTGGGCGTTTATGAACCTGCATGGACTATGAGAGGACAGGGCCTTCTCACATTCTGGCGGGATGGGCAGCCTGGGCCTTTTTGCAAACCTCGCACCAGGCTTGCTGGACACACAGCCATGTCTCCTGTGTCCTTGAGAGTGGGCTGTTCAGTTCTGGGGTCTCCACTGTGGGGTTCACCTGGAGGTCCCCCAGAGGAGGTGGGGTCTGAGATTTCACGCAGAGGACGAAGCCCTGTCATCCTTGGAGTCTGGGGAGCTTCCCCCCAGCTTCTGTGTCAGGTTCATGAAGAGTCATCCTGGAAATGCTCCCCTGGAACTTCCAAACTGGAAGTCATGAAGAGCCATCCTCGTCCACTGTCACCGGAAGAGGGACCTGTGAGCCCGACTGTGCTTTGTGACACCAGCCTTCCCTCCCAACCCTGAGAAGATGGCAGGGCTGGTGCAGACATGGGACCTGCCAGCTTCACTGCGGGGGCCCTGCGGGTGACCCCCTCATCCTTCCCCACCGTGCATCATCACAGCAGAGTCAGGAGGAGTTGGCGAGGAATGAGGGAACAGGGAGAGAAGTTTCCACATGCTGGGGAAAAGAAACATCACTGAGGCCACACGCAGCTTAGATTTTATAAGCCTCCGTGGACCTGACTGCATAGAATTTTGTTCCGTTCTTTTAAGTGAATTTTCTTTTCCCTTTTGGAAGACCTCCCGGAAAGAAAAGTCATGACATATTATTCCTTATGAGTGATAAAAATGCTCAGAAGAGAAGCCTGGAGCTGAACCTGGACCCCCCGGGGATGTGCCCGGCTGTCTCGTTCCCTCACACGTCCTCCCCAGGAGAAGAGAGTCGTCGTGTCAGTTTGGGGTTTCTCCTCTAAGAAGTACTTTCCCACCTTTAGATGCTCTTGCGAGAGAACCGGGCTGCTGTTGCCATCAGCTTTGGTCTCAGGGGCATGTGCCATGTGCTGTGCGTGGCATGTGTGCCATGCTGGTTGGGACTACCGCCGTGTGTGTCCTGTGTGTGTCCTGGGGCCCCTGTGACCGAAGGCCGCGACCTGGGTGGCTGAAGACCACAGATGCTGATACTCTCTGCTGGGGCCGGACGTTGGGATTGAGGTGTGAGCAGGGCAGGCTCAGAGGGAGTCAGTGCAGGCGACTGCAGCCTCTGGCGGGTCCCCAACTCCTGGAGAGGACGTGTCCCCAGGCTGTGGGCACAGCACTGCAATCTTGGCCTCTGTCATCCCGAGGCCTCCTCCCTGCATGTGTGGGGCTCCCATGCATCTCAGGGGGCTCCCCTCATCCTGCTGCCCCACACAAATGCCTCTCCTTCCTTTCCAGCACTGATAAAGTACATACGGCCAGTGTTTGTGTCGCGGTCGGACCAGGATTCCCGCAGGAAGACCGTGGAGCAGATCAGAAGGCGGGCGCAGTCAAATGGGAAGTGGCCACAGGTAATGCAGTCCAGCTCGCACTCTGAGCAGACTGATGCTGGGAGCCGTGGTGGGGACCTAGAGGTGGGGGCCGGGCCGCAGGGACCCAGGGGGCCAGAGCTGGCTTTCCTTCCCTGAGGGCTGGGTCCTTTTCCTTCATTCTGTGATGAGCATGAATTCAGGATTACACTAAGTGTCAGGTACGTCTGGCCCTAAAGTTCTAAAATGGAAAGAAATGAGGAAAGAATCCTCCTATGTATCTCGAGTTCTCCCCGGGCGGAAGTTGGCTAACCTGCCCTTGGGGTTGGTGCAGTGTCCCACCTGAATCGCATGCCAGCGCCTACAGTGTAGCCATTTGCTCCTGAGAGCCCTGGATGGGCATCACCCACGACTGTCTAGCTCCTGAGGGATTGCCAGGACCCCTCAGCCAACGTCAGCTCTGTTTCTTTGAGGCAACATTGAAAAGAGGAGACCCATGGACCATCGGTTCTGGTTCAGGGACAGTGTAAGGCCTGACTCCCAGGCACCCTGCCTGTGGGCAGCCCCTTGGCGGCTGGGACATCTACAGTACCCTGGCTGCTGCCCCACAGCTGGGAGCAAAAGCGTGGGCTGTATTTTCCAACACGTGAGGGAATGTTCATTTTACATTATGTTGCTGGAGGTCAGTGTGAGTCAGAGCAGTTTGGAAGTTCCAGGGGAGCATTTCTCCACAGGTCCTGTGGTGTTTCTGGCTGCTGGTGCATCTGTGCCAGGCTCTAGCCCTGGTCCCGATGCCTTCAGTGAGGGGCGTCCACTGTCCACTCCGCGCCCCCCCCCCCCGTGGTGGCTGCCCTGAGCTAATGCTGCGCCCATGCAGCTGTGGCTGGCCTTGTGGGGCCGTGGGCACCCCTTGCACTCTGAGGTGCGTGCTGTTTGCATCTTTGCGTTGCTTCCAGAATTTGATAGAACCTGTAGTTAGAGACGAAATCCGTTCATGCTTCCATCAGGTGCCGTAACTGTTTCAATCGAATGTGATTAAAGCAGCTTAAGCACGTCAGCAGTGCAGAAAATAGACTTATTCAGGATTTCGTTTGTTTAAGGCTGACTTTTTTTTTTTCTTTTCATTCCAAGATGATGATTTTTCCAGAAGGAACATGTACCAACAGGACCTGCCTAATTACCTTCAAGCCCGGTATGTGCTTTTCTTAAATTCTTTGTTTTTTCTCCATGAGCAAGCGGTGGAGACCATTGCTCCAGTGGCAAGGCCGGATTCCCACACAAGTGCCACTCAGGCTAGAGATGGTCCTGGTCCGTCCACTGTGGGGCAGGCGGGGCCTGTGGTTTCCCTGAGATGGCACAGCCAGCGTCCATGTGAGGAAGCCTCCCGGGTACCCAGTGACCCTGGGCCTGGAGGGCATGGCAGGAAAGCTTGTCCTGCCCTAGGGCCAGTGTGGGAACTGCCAGTGGACGACCCGTGGCCCTAAAATAACCTGATGCCCCTTTCCATGCAGGTGCCTTCATCCCCGGGGTTCCCGTCCAGCCTGTGGTTTTACGATACCCAAATAAACTGGTAAGAGTGTTTTCCTGGGATTCTGCGAATTGCCTGGGCATGAGGATTTCCAGTTGTTTCAGCGGGCAGCTTCTGGTCGGTCCCACTGTTCAGAGCAGCTCAGTGTTTGTGCACAAAGCCCCATCATCATGGGTCATGGAGCATCAGCCCTTCCTCCTGGCCGATCAGTCCTGACGTGTCGACGCAAGACGTCCCCCGTGTCCTCAGCCACCCATCTACCTGGGAGATGTCAAGAGTGTTGAGGGTCTGAGGCTGGAGGCAGTGAGAGGGATTGGGTGACTGTTTAATGTGCCTTCACTGTACACCTGCTCTGCGCGGGGCTCTTCACCTGTGGTAACCAAGCAAAGTAGGGAAGGGCATTTGGGGCCCGAGCACCTGGGTGATCTTGACAGACCCCCGCTCGGGGGAGGCGGGAAGCCCAGATGAAGACACTGCAGGGTCTGGTCGGATCCCTGCTGTGGCCTCTGCATATGTGTCTGTAGAAGCAGCCGTGGTCAGCCGCCTTCCTCGGGGCCACACCGAGCTCCCGTGGGTGCTCTTCGGTGCCGGCTGCATCTCATTTCTGCTGGAAGCCACTCGGGGTGGATGTCCTTGCACCTTGACGGGTGTTGGGCAGCCAAGACTGGTCCAGGCACTCGTGTCCGTGGGCGCTGGGTGCACAGCACTGTTCCTTGGTCAGGACATGGGTTGGATTTGCTCGTTGTGCTGAGCTTTCTCCCTGTCACAGCATGTCTGTGACGGCAAGACAGAAGCTCCATGGTCACACACAGTGGGTCTGGAGTTGCTCATATAGACGCAGCAGATTCTGTGTGACGTCTGTGGTCCTGAGGGGCTGGCCCCCTGTTTCTGGGCCAGGCCCACATGCCGGACCCTGTACCTACAGGTGCAGACCCCTCAGGACAGTCAGGAAACGAATGTCAGTCAGAACCAGTAGCCACACAAACTGACGGGTGGAATTATCCTCTCAGCACATAAGTCCATCTGAAGACGTGCATTCGTTAGCCAGTGTCTGGGGATGAGAGAGTCTGTCGTCTGTGGCATTCTAGCTTCTCCATTTTTTAAATTTGACTCATCAACTTACCTTAATCAAGTTGCCCTTAGTGGGTTCCAGAAGCGTTCAGCTTCATTGTCAGAGAAGCAGAGCGGCTGCTCTGGGCTCTCTTCCCGGGTCTGTTGCAACCGTCGGCTGCCTCGTTCCAGGAAGAACTGCCGCTGACGGCTCCGCGTGCAGGCCTGTGCGGAGGAGGAGTGGGTGGGGCCGGGTGGGGGGATTCCCAGGGGCCCGTGGAAGCAAGCAGGTGGGTGCAGAAGAAAGAAACTCCCTCAGGGGACCAGCTCAGGGCAGAAACAGGTCATGTGTCCTCTGGCGTCCACACTTGGGGGACTGGCGCAGCTGCCAGAACTGCGAATGGGAGCGTCCCCTGCGCTCAGGGCTCGGGGCACACACAGGGCCTCCAGGGGTCCTGCTGCCCCCTTCCAAGCCTGGGCTCGTCTGCTGGGCATCTGTGGCCAGGCGTTGAGGTCAGAGCCCCAGGGGTGCAGGTGGGTGTGGGTGGGGGACAAGCCTCACGTGCAAGTGATGCTGACAGCAGGGCTGGTGTCACGGGACTGCTCACAACGCTTGCACTGAGCAGGCTCCTGTGTTGTAGACTGAAGTT
Source organism: Vulpes lagopus (assembly GCF_018345385.1). Taxonomy (NCBI): domain Eukaryota; kingdom Metazoa; phylum Chordata; class Mammalia; order Carnivora; family Canidae; genus Vulpes; species Vulpes lagopus. The sequence continues at coordinate 31,971,983 of NC_054840.1, read as the reverse complement.
GCCAGTGGCCCCTTGAATGGGGTTGGGGGTGGAGGCGGGCCAGGAAATGGGCCTGGGGTGTCCTCTCAGGCAGTGCCAGAATTGCTGACTTGGAGCAGAGGGAGGAGGTGAGTGTGTCTGGATGGCCTGTAGGCAGCAGGCACCCACCTGCCTCCTTGTCCCACAGTGGACTTGAGGGGGTGGTAATGGCATGTCTGGGGTCGGAGGTGGACCAGGCCCAGGGCCGGCCTGAGGGTGGGCACAGCTGTGGAGGGAAGGACGCCCCACATCTGGTTGTGACTCATTTTGCTCCTTTTCTATCCCCAGGACACTATCACATGGACGTGGCAAGGACCTGGGGCGTAAGTCATACACTGCGCTGTCTTGTGTGTCCCATCCTCCTGGAAAGCTCAGGGGCCACTTGGGTGACTGCCCTACACACTGATTCCTCCCACAGTCAAGTTCCACCCCCTTTGAGAACCACGTGTACAAACCCAGCCTGTTCTCATGCTCCCGGATTCCAGGACTAAGTCAGTTATCGTCAGCTCCAGTGGGAGGGTGACCTGGAGCTGTTGTCAGCTCAGTGACCACTGTCACATCTACAGCCACAGCTCCTGGGAGAGAAAGGGCTGCGGGGATGGCTCGGGGGCTCTGGGCACCTGGCGTTCACAGCAGAGGGTGGCTGGTGGGGCTGGATGTCCTTCCCAAGGCTCCTGGGCCAGGCATAGGGAGTGGATGCTGGGGAGGGGCCCTGAGGGCAGCATGTGTGGGTGTGGTGTTAGCGTGGCTGAGGCTGGAGCCTGCAGGGCATGGTGGCCAGGCTCGGGGTGGCCATCACGGAGCAGAAACCAGGTACAGTTAAGCAGTGTCCAGTGTACAGTTAAGCAGGCAGTTATCCCTGGCCGAGAGGAGCGATGGACCAAGGACCAGGGACTCTAGGTGGCACCCTATCTCCAACTTCTGCAAATAGAAGGGTGGTGATGCTGGTTCTGAGGTCAGGAGTGCTGGGGCCGGCCTCGGGGTTGGCATGACTTAGGGTCTGTTGAGTCTGCATCACTGGGGACGGCTGGGTCACAGGCAGTGTCCCGTGGGTGAGGTTTCCAGCATGGAGGATACAATGAGGAAATAGGGGCAACCACAGGACAGAGGAAGGCTGTGGGAGCAGGGGAGGGACAGTGAAGAACCCCATGTGGTAAAGGTAGCCCTGTCCTCTTCACTGTGGTGTTGGGTTCCGCTGTAGGTTGAGGGAGGCACAGCATCCCCGTGAGAAATAACTGCCTGTAGTGCCCTCTGCAGGGGAAGGGCGTCTGCAGCGTTGGCTCCCAAATTAGAAGTCATTTAATTAAAGACATTGAGAATCTTTTAACCTAAATGTCTTAAATCTGTTTTTAAGGTTGAAAATTTTGTGGCTCACGCTGTGTCAGTTTCACAACCGAGTGGAAATTGAGGTTTGTATGGATGCAGCGTAACAGTGTCCTATCCGAGTATGTGGGTGTGGTGTGAGTGCATAGATGCCACGTGCTGCGGAGTCCTACGGGGGTCTTGATGTGATGCAGGTCATATAGGGTCTCGACGTGATGCAGGTCATCAGGGGTCTCAATGTGATGCAGGTCATCGGGGGGTCTCAGTGTGATGCAGGTCACAGGGGGTCTCGGTGTGATGCAGGTCATTGGAGGTCTCGGTGTGATGCAGGTCATCTGGGAGTCTCAATGTGATGCAGGTCATCCGGGGTCTCGATGTGATGCAGGTCGTATGGGGGTCTCTGTGTGATGCAGGTCATACGGGGTCTCTGTAGATATGATGTGACCTAGTGTGTTATGGACTGAGCAGCACAGTGTTAGGCTGCCTTCCCTGGGGTCTGCACAGACACGTTATAGGATATTGTGCTGGTGTCTACACCAAGCAGGTTGCAGTGTTGCCTTGTCCCCAGGATGCACTGTACGAGTGCAGCATAATGTTATCTGTGCAGACATGATATGGTACTGGTGTCTGCAGGTGCGTCGTTAGGTAGTTGGTGTCCATAGAGATGCCATGTTGGTATCTGCACACATGACCTCCACAGTGTCACGCTGCTGTCCGCAGGCACGTGTCATACAATGTCACATTGGTGTCTGCAGATACAATATGTCATCTGCCTTGCTTTGAAGTCTTTCCTCCTCCTCTGCTCTTTAGAGGTTCCTCCCCATGGTTTTTCACCAGGCATGCGTGTCTTGCGTGATTTTGCAAGATTCAGATGGGTTTTTAGAAATCTACAGGGAAGTTAAACCTTTCTTTTATTAGGGTCAGCGTAGCTTAAAGGCATTTATAATTGGCACCTCTGCAGTGAATTCGTTTTTGGCATCTTTCCATGGTACCAGTGCTGCTGAAATTGGATGGCAGATCTGTCATCCCGACTTTCTGTTTAATCCATGGTCAGATCACATAACCAGCCTCCAGCTTGGCCCCCTGGACGTGTCAAAGTCAGGACACCCATTCTCTCAGCTGGATCATCCACATTCGTGCAGCGTGTACATTTTATCCAAGTGGACGAGGAATAGAGTTCCTTTCCTTAAAAAAGGGAATCAGTTGGCTGGTCCGGCACCTGAAAAGTAGAGTGAGCCCAAACACAACATACAAAGCATTTAATGAGGCAATTCGCTACCTTCCGATGAAAGTTGCCGAGTTGCACTGAATTTACAAATGAGCCTGGCCATCAGCCAGGTTCCAGGTTTTTCACTTCAGTAGAACATAAGCCGCTTAATTACAACACACTGAGCCAAGAGGTCCCTGGCCGGGGTCCAAGGGTGGCAGGCTGTCCACGCACAATGTTGCATGTGGCTCGCCTGCGGGCGGCCAGGAAGCAGTTGTGTAGTGGGGCTTAGGGGAGGACGCCTCCAGGCTGCACTGCTCTATCTTGGGCCTCATTCCCCGTTGTAAGGGTTGAAAAGAAACCCTGACTTTTTGAAGTCACTCGGAACGTCTTTGCGTGTGCTGTGCCAACAGGTGCCGTCATTGTGGTTTCCGTAGTGTTCAGAATAGGGTAGTGGGTAAGTGAAAGCACGTGATGGGCACTCATACGGCTCCAGGGTGTGCCTGTGTATTACGTGTCTGTACTGAGAGAAAGCTCAGCTGTCTTTACCTCATCTGCACAGCCAAGTTGGCAGCAGGGTGTGGGACTTGCAGGACTTAAAATGCTGCATAAGTGTCACACATGCAAAGACACACGGTCACAGGACAACTTATTATGATCTCACAGCAGTGAGTGTCACATCTAGCAGCCTCTCCGTCACATGGAAGTGATGTATTATCCCCAATGCAGGCTGAGACCTTTAGAAAGGGAAGTATACAAAGAATAAGCATCTGTGGGAAATACGATGCACTTACAGCAGGAGCTCTGTGTCAGGAGAGTGGTTATTCCCGCCGGGCATCGTGGGTTGTAGTCACACACGGACGTGTGTGTGCGTGTGCATGTGCGCTGCGACATCGAAGGTGGTTCTAACGGAAAGTGCTCTGACAGTTGTTAATTGTGTCGGACGTGTCGCTGTCACTGTGGGGCCTGGTAATACGTGTGGAAGTAACGCAGCTCTTTCTCTACTCTCAGTTCCTCCCCGTGTACAGCCCTTCGGAAGAGGAGAAGAAGGACCCTGCGTTGTACGCCAGCAACGTACGGCGCGTCATGGCAGAGTGAGTACCCTTCGTCTTGCCATAAGGGAGTCAGAGGTATTTGCTGGGACTCCCGACCCTCTGTGATCCCCCAAGTGTTACTCAGGGCTCCTGTGCACCTGCTGGTTCCTCCTTAGCATCACACAAAACATAGTCACCAGCATTCAGGAAACAGGGCTTTGTGGAAATGATGAGTAAGTGTTGACAGCATGTGGGCAGGATTGTGTGTGGCCACACACTCTGCATGCGCTGTCTCTATTGGGTCGTACTTCTGGACCTGCTTCATCACTGCTTCACTTTATACATCGCCCACGTGTAGGTAGGAACCAGTGACCACGGTGTGGGACCTGTGGTCCAGTGGTGGGGCGGCTGCGCCAGGCCACCCATGGGATCCAGCTAGCGGACCGTTCGCTCTTCTTCCTCACCCTGTTGGAGTGCTTGTGTGGTGTTTGCTAGTGTTTCTGTCCTCTTTCCAGTTCACTGTGGGAACCACACACCTGATCTTCTAAGATAATGGGCACGACTCTATGACAAGCATGGGAGCACTTGGGTGGTGTGTCGGCTGTCTTGGATGCGGTGATGTCAGCCCGTGCCCTCACCCGCTCTGTCCCATCTTCTCTCCTGTCTTCTGCTCCCAGGCAGCAGGGGCTTCGGCTGCTGTGGTGGGAGGGGTCTGGGCAGCCCTGTGGCTCTGAGGCATCCCCTGTGGGTGGCTCGTGTGGCTTCGGAGCGGTTTTCCCAGGCACTGTGGCAGGGCTCACATGACCAAGGTGTGACACAGACCCCATCCCCTTGCCATGGCGGATCAGACCCCCCACATTCGTGTCCTCTGGGAGACCAAACTAAGCAAAACCATAACCTCATTACGTCAGTTAGAAGCCTGCAAGGTGTTCACACCGTGCACACATGGCCCTTAGGCAAGGAGGCACTAGGGACACAGTCCAGTGGGTCACTGCCACCTCCTAGGGCACCTGCTTGCCCTCAGCATCCCGCACTCGGCCATCAGGACGTGGCTGACTCCTAATTTTGGAGAAGTCGAGGTGTTCAGTGACTCCTTGTTCAACCTTTCCATACAGAACAATCACAGAATCAAGGGCTTAACAGGTTAGGTGTAAGGGGTTTTTTTAGTGCACGGTCAAATAAATTAGCTAATAACATTTAAGAACATACGTATCGTGAACTTCTGTTAGTGGAGGAGAAGCATCACACACCGAACAGAAAACGACAGATACACCCTTGGGCAGCCCCTGCCCCATCAGCCGCAGGAGAGGCCAGAACCATGGACGTGGGTCCTTGGACCCACGGAGAGTGTCACCCACGGCCCCTGAGCATGCCTCCTCCCGCTTCCCTGTGGGGTAACCCTGGGCGCTCCTGGGACAACCTCGCTCTGTCCCCACACGACTGTGCCCATGTTTGCCATGGGGATTGTCATCGCTATAGGAGACAGACTCGGAAGCCCCTGTTTCCTGTCCACCTTTGCATGCTGTGTCGTCGTGGCAACAAGGAATTCCCTTCAGTTATGGAGGGGTGGGGAGGGGAGAGGGCTTCATTTGAAATATGTGGCAAATTCTACCAAGTTTCCTTATTTTTTTTTTTACATTTTTTAAATTTAAATTCAGTTATCCATCATGTAGTATAACAGCCAGTGCTCAGCCCGTCACATGTGAGTTTCCTTTAATAGAAGAAGGTCACCCTACATGAAATGTGATGCAGCTCTGCATCATGGCTGAGCCCTGACCGTGGGATCCGAGGGCGCTGCCCACCCTGACGAAAGCCACCCTGGCCCCGTAGGACAAGTTGAGCTTGTGGATGAGGCACCTGGTGAGGCGGTGTTCTCAAGGCTGCGTGCTCACATTCTCGCAGGTTGCAAACCTCTGTAATGCTCAGCTAACTGCCCAGCTTGGGGCAGCCCAGGTTACACATCACTGGGATTTGGGGTCCACTAGGAAGCCTTTCTGTTTGGTGCCAGAGTGGACCTGAAACGTCGCCTTCCTCTGCACATCTGCTTTCAGAGCCCTCACCATCCAGTGGCTGTGGTTCTGGGCTTCTGTGCAGCAGGGTGCCTATGGGCTTGTGGGAGGGTGCTGGGCAAGCACCCAGGGCAAGGGCCATAGCCATAGGGGCCACCCCACCCCTGCTTCCACCCCCGTCGCCTGCCCTGCCATTCTCCAGGTCCCTGGCAGTCATTCTGTCTTGCACGGGACACGCAGGAGGGACACGTGGGAGTGGACGGGGCTTTTCCTGTCTGTAGGCAGCCTGGGGAGATGAAGCCCGTCCTCCTCATGTTGGGACCCAGGGGAAGTTTGGAGTCAGGTTTACACCAATGTTCTCAGCGTGTCTGTCCCACGGGGCCTTCCCTGGCTTCACGTCCCAGAACACGGGCTGTGGCGCGGGCCTGTGCCATCACCTGGTGCCGTCTCTGCTGGAATGGCTGGGGTGGCCTTGCTGTGCCCACGGGAGCCGAAGGGACAGGCCGCATCTCCTGACAAGCCCCTGAACACCGGCTCGAGAAGGGTCTCCTCTGCAGACCCTGTCCCAGATTCATGGGCTTTCATCCAGTTTTAAAGGTTTTAAATGTTGGGTTCCCTTGGTGCTGGCCGGTCCACCTTGCTTCCTGGAGCTCTGGCCGCACCCTGGGGCTGTCCTGCTTTGCCGCCGGCCATCCGCGTGTCTTGGACACCCCTGTATTCATAGTGATTTCTTCTTCCTCTTTAACTAAAATGCGTTTTACGGGGGCCACAGAATGAACATGCAGACACATCAGCAACAGCATGACTTGAGATGAGCCTTGTGGACCCCGGAGGTGGCAGTGGGGGTGGGGTTTGCCGACCACAGTGCATGTCCCCATGCATACGGCATGCATACGGCCACCGTAACCCCCAGATGATGGGGTCTCCATGGGACGTGGGCGGGTAGGTGGGCTGGTGCCACCACTGTGTGGACCAGCTCAGGACTCCGAGGGGCGGGGCTGGGTGAGGGGGCCTCGCCGTTCCCTGGTTATCCTGAGCCATCCTCCTCGCTCTGCTGCCCCAGGGACACTGACCTGGTACCCTCCTCTCCTTGCAGGGCCTTGGGCATCTCTGTCACCGACTATACGTTTGAGGACTGCCAGCTGGCCCTGGCGGAAGGACAGCTCCGCCTCCCCGCAGATACCTGCCTTCTAGAATTTGCCAGGCTGGTGAGGGCACTGGGGTGAGTTCTAGGCTTCTTCCTGGGGCCTCTCGCACTCTAATGGTCTGCTCAGGAACAGGGAATTCCGAAGAGCACTGCTGAGATGCTGCTTCTAAAATAGGGAGCTTCTGGAAACTTCCATCAGGCCCTCGCAGGGCCCCCACCCCCGCAGTTGTCGGTGACCAAGCTGGAGATGGCAGTGGGTACCGAGGGCCAGCGGGGGCTATCTGGCCAATCAAAGTGCTTGTTCTTAGGTTTTTCTGAGACTTTTCCAAGTATCAGCTTGAGTCCACAGTTCTCTGTCTCATGACCCTCAGTGCTCAGCACTGCAGTCTCTGTAGGTGCCACCCCAGGGGTGGGTCCAGCCCAAGGGGCACACAGCACATTCCTCCTGTGTAGGTGCTCAGGCAAAGTACGTGGTGTGCCTTCAAATTATTAGAACACCTTTTTTTGAAAATGAACTTGCTCCTTGTTATGTAAGTAACTTGAGAACTTGAGTCTTAAAACAGCAGGTACCCGGTTTCTAGCCTTCTGTAATTTCAATGAAAAATATCTTTTCCTCTTTTTGTGTAGGTTAAAGCCAGAAACACTTGAGAAAGATCTGGATAAGTACTCCGAGAGCGCTAGGATGCAGAGGGGAGGAAGGATGGGCCTCCCAGAGTTCGCGGAGTACCTGGGCATCCCCGTCTCGGACACGCTGGAGGACATGTTCTCCCTGTTTGATGAGGTGTGGCCTCCGCAGCAGAACCTCCAGCTTTTCAGTGTATATTCTCGTTACAAGCATCATTTGGGGATTTGGGAAGGAGAGACAGAAAACAGCTCCACCCTGCCCCCCTTGTCTCTTGAGTGCCTTCTCCCGTGCTTTCAAATGCACATAGAAATTTGACATTTAAGTTAACATTTGCTAATAAACGTAGCTGTAGTTTAGGGTTTTAAAATGGGATCACTAAAGAGCCTAGTGATACCAGTGAAATACAGAATTCCTGACCCGTGGCCTCTTTCCCAACGGTCGGCATGCAGGGTCACCACCAGCCTTCTCCCCGCGCAGCGCCAACCATGCGTTAGAATCGGTCACCCGCCATGGCGGGACGAGGGGTCATGTTTGCTCCTGGGCAGCCTGGAAACGGATGGCCCTATGGGGGGCGTGGGAGGCAGGAGACCGCGCACCATACCTGCCGTTCCCTGGATGTTCATGCAGCAGCGTGGACGCCTGTGTGCACCTGGCAGGCTGCGGCTCAAAGGGCTCTGTCAGACGTGCATGTTGTGCGTGAACATAGCATGTTCATGTTTCCTGTGACAGTGTGGCGTGTCCTGTGTGGCAACAGGGTAGTCATGGTCTGGCGAGTGGAAGAACCAGGGAGAACCAAGTGACTGAGACGCACGAGAGACTGTGCGTTTGTGGACTCGTGGATCTTGTGTTCTGCAAGTGACACGTGTGCTTCCCGCTCAAACCGGGTGGGCTGACCCGGAGACAAGCCCTTTGTAGAGGCTGCTTGAGCCTGTGTCTAGGCCGCACGGTCCTGTTGTCAGAGCCCTGGCGCCGCTGTGTCTTCACATAGGTGTTTGACAAGTGTGAGATGGGGAACAGCGAGCATGGCCTGGGCATAACCAGGCAGTACTCATGGGCACCAGACCTCTCACTGCCGCACGTGGGTCGTTAGGGTCGGTTTACCACTTGAAGTGCACGAGGCAGATACTCCCCGTTCACACACACAGCCTTGGACCCCGAGGCCACACACCCTCCCAGAGCCAGGAGCACGTAGGTGCAGGGGCCTGATGAGAACCCACCTGCCCAGCGCTCACCTTCCCTCCAGAGACCACCATGTGCACTGGATACCTCGACGGCCGGCTAGGCGCGACTGCGGGACACCTGTCACTTGCTCTCAGACGATGCCCAGGCGCCCCCTGTGCCAGAAATCTCCCCGCCTCCCAGTCGGCCCCCTGGCTTGTCCCGCTCACTGTGGTGCCCCGTGGCGAACCCAGCATCCCTGAGGAAATGCCGCGGGGAGGGTGCGGAGGGCTGGGCGTGCGTGCCCACCACATGGGAGCTCAGGATGCACCTCCGTGCTGAGCACGCTGCTCTGCCACAGGCCGACTAGGTTCTCACCACAATGTGAACCTTGCCGTTTGCCAGGGGTTTTCTCGAAGTAAGGCCGTAGCCGGTGACCACCCTCGCGGGGCATGAACTTTCTTGAGAAGCGTCGTGCTGCGCTGCTCTCATTGACTTTGAAAATTGGTCGTAATGGCCTACAAAGGGGTGTGGCGTGGTCCCCTTGCATAAGCCAGTTGGTTAAAAGTGTTGTTTCACGATACTCATTTCACGGAGGCAGATGCCACCCAGCGATTGGCGTTAAAAGCCAGCTCCCATTGCCGTCTGTGGGGCTGAGCAGTCCCCTGAGGGCTTATCTCTTTCCCAGGGTGGAGACGGCAAGATGGACCCTCGGGAGTATGTGGTCGCCCTGTCTGTTGTCTGCCGGCCGTCCCAGACTCTGGATACCATCCAGCTGGCGTTCAAGGCAAGTGTGGCATTTACAGGAGTTTAATCTGTAGGATCCAGGAGGCACCGGGTCACATCAGGCCCGTCAGACATTATCATACGGTCAGACTTCCTTTGTGCCTATCTCCTCGCAAGCTTCTATCAGCTATCATTTGTATAAATGCTCCAGAACCTCCTTGGACCAATTTCTGCCTGTAGTTCAGATCCACACTCACAAGGGCAGAGTAGAGTCGTTGTGAGGTCCAGGGTGCCCATAATAGTACCCTCACTCACCTGCAGATTCACCTGGCCGGCCTCACTATGACATTTCAGCTAGGATAGAGCCGGGCTGGCTCTATTCACCTAGAAACACAATTTTGTCAGGGTCTCAGAAGGGGTCCTTCCTGCAGGTGCAACTTACATTGGCTGGACTCATTGAGAACATCATGGATAAGCCAGTCAGCTGCTTTTCTCTCACTGCTTGGAGAATCTCCCTTTTCTTGTTTATGACCCCAGCAGACCCTCTCCGTAGCAACCATGGGAACCCCTGTTGGTGCACAGTGCCTTACGTGGACTCACACCAAGGGTAACAGCACTCACCAACTCTTCAGTGACTCAGTCACTTGCCAGAACCTAAGCATAAGCTGTTAGGAAGAGGGTCAGTGGGTCAGCCACCTCCTAAAGGCCGAATGAGGTGGTGGCTCATCATTTCGTTGATGCACCCCCATGTGCCAGGCAAGGCCCAGGATAAGGGCTCCCTCCCTGATGTAGGGACACACTTCTGCTGCCTGGAGCCCCTCCCATGGGAGAGCAGGGTGTGTGCTCAGACCTCAGTAGGCCTCGGGGGTCCATTTGTGAGCTGAGATCTGGCCGTCCTAAACCGGAGGGGTCAGGGCATGCTCAGACGCCCGGGACCCAGTGAGCAGGAGAGGGGACGGCTGCACAGCCAGGGGGTCATGGGGTGACACCGGCCTCTGCTTGCAGATGTATGGGTCACACGATGGCTACATCCACGAGGGAACCCTGTCCAGCATCCTCAAGACTGCCTTGGGGGTGACAGAGCTCAGTGTGACCAGCCTCTTCCGGGCCATTGACCAGGAGGGGACAGGGAAGATCACGTTTGGTGAGTGGCCTGGGGGCAGGGGGACGGAGGGCCCCGGTGAGCAGGGATGTGCCCAGGAGATGGGCACGGGGACTCCGGCAGGAGCCCTGCCATCCATGACCCCCAGGGCACCCTGTTGTCTCCTACAACATGAAGTTCTCGGGAGGAAGATTCTTCCCCAGGCTGGGCAGGGACAGGTTAGGGGATTTTGAACCTGATTTGAACAGGGAATTAATTCGTCGAGCCAGTTCCCAAGCCGACCTTGGAGCCCTGGTTCAGTGCTGTCCCCCGGGGCTGTGGGCAGTGTGTGCTGCAACTGGACAGGACCCCATGGGTCCATGATTCAGGTGCCCCTGGAAGCGTGAAGCCTGCCCCACCAGGGCCGGCCTCCGTGGGTGTGTCCTCCTGGGGGTGCAGGGTGGGGGCGGCTCCTCACCTCCAGGCAGTGTGGGACAGCCCAGATGCTCAGGGACTCAGACCTGCAGCCCCTGCAGGCTGAGGTGAGGGGGTTGGGGCAGTGGGATCCCAGGATGGCCAGCCCCCTCGGGGGCCAGCCAGCGGGCACATCGGGAAATGAATGTATTATCGCTAAAAAACAGTAGACATTTGCTCAGGAAAGGTCATTGTTCATGTCTTGTTTGGATGTATTTTTAAAATTGCATCCAAATGTCAGACACGAGTGTGTGTGTTGGTTTAGTGTATGTGTGTGTGTGTCCGCCCACGCTCAGAGGAGACTGTGCGTCCAGGAGGGCGGGGATGCTCACGGTGAGCAGGGACCAACTGCACACATGGTTGCTCTGTGTCCCGCAGAGGAGCACCACAGAGGAGCATGGCCTCCTGCACCCCGGCCCATAGGTGCTGCCGGGCTTTTGGAGGGCGCTCTCTGCCCCAGGACCTTGTCGCAGGGCCGTTGGGAGATGCAGGGCTCGCAGCCACTCAGGGCCTGTGACCAGTCGGAGGGTGGCCCTGCCTCCCGTGTGCACACCTGGTCTCTCCAGAGCATGGACGCATCCCTGGACAGCACCTCCCTGGCTGACATCAGGTCCCCACCTGGACGCTCTGTCCGGTCCCCAAACCAGAATCCAAAGCTGTCTGGGGCTTTGACCCCTGATGAACAGCATCTCCTTCCCACAGGATGTGTACCCAGAGTGCACCACTGAATTCAGAATCCTGTTTTCCGTAGATTTCCCCAAAACAAGGATAGCTGAGAGGACTCAGCTCTGTGCGCCCAGAGTGGTTTATGCACAAGAGAGAACACAGGAGGGTGGCCCCTGTCCCCTGCCACCCTCTCCCCTCCCCCTCCCATCTCTTCTCCAGGCTCTCTCCCCTCCCCCTACTCTTTCCCCCTCCCCTCGTCCTCACCCACCCCCACCTCTCACCCTCCCATCCTTCTTTCCCCCTCTCCTCATCCCTCCTCCCTCTCCTCTCCTCCTCCCCAGTCACTCTTCCCTTCCCCCTCCTCCTCTCCCTTCCCCCTCCTCCTCTCCCTTCCTCCTCCCCCTACCACCCTCCCATCTCCCCTCCAGGCTGGCTCTCCCCTCCCCCTTCCTCCCCTTCCCCTTTCCTTCTCTCTCCCCTCCAGGCTCACTCTCCCTTCTCCTTCCCTTCCTCTCCTCCTCCCCATCACTCTCTCCTCCTCCCTTCTCCCCTCCCCCTCTCCTCATCCCTCTTCCCTCTCCTCTCCCCCTCCTCCCTGCTGCCCTCTTCTCTCCCCCCTCCCCTCCCTCCTCTCTCCTCTCCCCCTGCCACCTTCCCATCTCCCCTCCTCCCCACCTCTCCCTTCCCATCCCTCTCTCTTCCTTCTCCCCTCCCCCCTCCTCTCCTCTCCTTCCCTCTGTCCAGGTGGTATCCAGGGTCCCCCACACAGGCCCAGGGACAGGAGCCCCCACATTCCAGACATCTGCCCCCTGGTAACCCAGGTGCCTCTGTCTTTCCAGCTGACTTCTGCAGGTTTGCAGAAGCATTCCCCAACTTCGCAGAGGAGTATCTGTACCCCAAGCAGACACACCCGGACACCTGCGCACAGACGCCGCCCACCCTGACCCCCAACGGCTTCTGTGCCGACTTCAGCCCTGAAAACTCGGACATTGGAAGGAAACCGTTTCGTAAGAAACTGGACTAGGACAGGCGGTGCGGGAGAGACGCAGCCTCCCTGTGGCCCTGCTGCCACCCACCTCCACGGGGCTGCAAGCCTGTTTGCTGTGGCACTCCTGGGCCTCGCTCCCGCGTGTGCTGTGCATGCACCGGCCTCAGGCCGAGTCCTGAACACCCGGGGTCGTTTCACTCTGTTCCTTTGTGGAGAGCCCTGTGTGTGTGTGTGTGTGTGTGTGTGTGTGTGTGTGTGTGTAGAGGGGGTGACGCTTGCACCCACACCGCATGGGCAGGGGGTGGGGGCTGTCCCTCCCATGGCGCTCCGGCCAGGGCCACCTGCACTGCCCTGGGCTCACTTTCCCCCGTGGTCTTTCCCCGAGTCCCCTTCTGTGGGTCTGCTCTCGGCAGCTCGCACGGTGGACCAGCCTCCACACGCACACACACCACACACGCGTGAGACGGAGATGTGTCACGGGTGTTCTGATTCCAGCACAAATTCTCTGCCGACCTCTGTGGAGTCACGGCGTGATAGAGCGCTGTCTGATTTTTAAACATTTCTATATTTGTGGGAACTCATAAGTATTTTATAAACTTCATTTAGATACTCCAGGAAGCATTCAGCATTTTTTTAAAAAAACAAAAAATTCTTTTCTACTTCATCTTTCCTTTGAGGGCCAGAGGATATTTATTTACAGGCCCTTTTTTGATAGAATCCGAGGCTGTCTGGGGCTTTGACTGACATCTCTTCCCAGCCTCTCTACCAGGTACATTCCTCCGTCTGGGTCCGCCACACGCACCCGGCCCAGAGCGCCTTTTCTGCTTCATTAATCCTTTTCAAATCCCCCTCTTTTATAAACGTTACCGGCTTGGTATTTGTTTAACGTGACATGATCTCCTTCCCTGCAGCTCAAACTCCAGCCGAAGCGCTGAGTGTAGGTGAGGTGGGTAAGTCAGGCAGGAGGTGGAAGCAGGGAGGCCCTGGCTGGTGTGCTGAGCCTCCAGGAGGCGGACGCCCGGAGAGGCCGGCATAGCCCTTCTCTGACCTGCACCTGCGGGGCGCGGAACCGGGTAACCCAGACCTACAATGCAGACAGAGGGGAACGGCTGCGAAGGGCTCCGGGGCCACGTGTACGGACCCCCGCCGGCCCTGTGGCCTCCCCGCGCCCCAGTACAAGCATGGCACCCGCCTGGCATCCAGGAAGGTATCCAGGCCACCGAGCCGGGTGAGGAGTGGGGCCTCCGAGCCCAGGGAAGGGACACTGTGCTGTTGCCCCCTGGCCCGAGCTCAGCCTGCATCAGTGCGTCCTTGCCACATGGTTAGAGGTCTGTCTGCTGCTAAAGCACAACAAGCACAGGCTCTCGTGCATCCTGAAGCAAGGCCTCCAGGTTTGCTTGGGAAAGAAATTCTTGGGAATTTCTAAATGAATTTGATTTTATACTTGGGCATCTCCATAAAAGGTGACCGCCAGGGCCAGAAGTCCAGGGATAAAATGTTTACTAACTTCCTGGTGTTCTCGCTGTGCGTCTCCGCCGATGGCCGGTAGTAAAGGCCAGCCCTGGCCTCCATTCCAATGGCCTCCATTTCAATGGCCTCTCGGCTCGGGGTTGGCAGACGTGCAGCCCAGATGCAGCCTTGTAGCTCACCGTGATCGGCTCTTCACTGCAGAATGCGTAAAGATTCATTTTTAAAAGAGAAAACATACAAGTGACCAATGAAGGAGGTAAATAAACTAAGATATTCTGAGGGAGGGGCCCTGGGCACACGGCTCCCGCCCTCTGTGTCTGTGGATGAAGGGCTTTTTGAATGAAATGCTGCTGTGCATTTTCAGGAAAAAAAATCTCTGATAAGCAGACTTGGAATGGATGTTTGTTCCTCCTGACCCTCTTCTCTGCGTCGTGATGTAGCATCAGCGGCACTCAGAACTGTGAATGTACATAGACTTAGATTCAGTCCCCTTTGTGTGAGGTGGGACGGGAGGGCCCCACGGGGACTGAGGGTCCAGGCTGCGCGCCGTGAAACAGCTTTGGATTTTCAGTGGAATGAATAAAACATAGTCTTACACACCTTACCGTCTCACACGCGTGTTCTGTTATGTGTGGCTTTTTATTAGAACGACAACAGCAAGCACGTCTGGGAGGTTCAGTTGGGTAATCACCTGACTCGGTCTCAGCTCCAATCTTGAGATCTCAGGGTCATGAGTTCAGCCGCATGTTGGGGCTTTAAAAGATATAAATATAGGGATCTCTGGGTGGCGCAGCGGTTTGGCGCCTGCCTTTGGCCCAGGGCGCGATCCTGGAGACCCGGGATTGAATCCCACATCTGGCTCCCGGTGCATGGAGCCTGCTTCTCCCTCTGCCTGTGTCTCTGTCTGCCTCTCTCTCTCTCTCTCTCTCTCTCTGTGACTATCATAAATAAATAAAAATTTTTAAAATATATATATATAAATATACAAAATAAGTAATAAAATACAAATAAAATCAAAAAGAAAAGGAAAGACAGCAGCAGACCTCTCTTAGGCCGTGACACAGAACCAGTCAGGATGGAGTTTCTTGGGGGTCCCTGGTGGCTCAGGGGTTGAGCAGAGTCTGCCTTCAGCACAGGTGTGATCCCAGGTCCTGGGATCGAGTCCCACATCGGGCTCTCCACAAGGAGCCTGCTTCTCCCTCTGCCTGTGTCTCTGCCTCTCTGTGTCTCTTATTAATAAATAAAATCTTAAAAAAATATATTCGGTTTTCAGCACTTGTCCAGCTTGTCTGGGAAACGCAATAATTGTAATTCTATAGAAAAGGCTTCCTTAAAAAAAAAAAAACAAAAAAAAAAGGCTTCCTTGATCTCAGGGAAGGTCTGGAGCAGTTCCGCATTATCAGGACAGTGGCTGACATTAAGGAGCTCAGACATGTGTGGCTGTTTGCCTGCCTGGTGGGCTGATTTCTAGAATTTCTCTATCAAACACACCTTAACACACTTTGTGAAGCAGAGATGAGACAGGGTCTTGCATGCACTTCTCTCAACAGGACAGTAAAAGGCTCAGAATTAGAAGAAATAGGGTTGAAGTATTACAATCCCCCAAACAAAAGGAAACAAAGCAGTGAGGTAGCTGCTCCCTCCAAGGATGGAGCACCACTGGCTGGTTGGGAAGCGCGGAGAGAGCAGAGGCCCTGTGAGCACGGCCTGGCCGGCTGCTCAGAGAGGAGGGTGCCCCCCGAAGGACGTTCCACCGTCACAGCGGTTTTTTACTTCTTGCTTTGTGCTTATATTGGCTGTTTGATGCCCTAAATGTGCATCGCCTCTGCAGGGGTCGCAGGGACATTCAGAGCTGGACCTGCTTCCCAGTGGAGCTGGAGGCGGTGGCGGCCACCAAGGGCTTGGGGCGGTGTGGGGACTGCAGCCACACTGTGCAGTAACGAGGTACGAGGTATGTGCCTACCAACCCCGCGGCCGTGGCTTCTGGGCCTGCTCAGCTCCCCTGCATCCGGGTGGGAACAGGCGTGCATAGGACACGTGCAGGTGGGAGGAGGAGGGCCCCCCAGGTGCTCCTGGGATTCCCTCAGAGGCTGGAGGCAGAAGAGGTATCCCTGGCCTCCCGACCAGGCCCTGCTGCGCCCTTGCCTGCACTCATGCAACCCAGGAGCCAGGAGCCCCAGTAGGAGCTTGTCCCTAACCCTTGGCTCTTGAGCAGGGCCCCAGACAAGGGGGCACCGCCCATCCCCTCTGGTTCCCACCCTGCTCCAAACATGTGCTTCACCCTCTGCAAGAACATTCTGTCCCATGGATCTTCGCATCCATCCTGGACAGAGTTAATGCCGCTACGGCCACACACCCTGCTGACTGTTCTCCAACGTGGAGAGTAAGCCACAGTCACCACTGGCCCCCGCTCGTATTCCTGAACAGGATGAGGGGGAGGCAAGATGCAGGGCAGGCGGGTGAACAGTCGACAGCTGATGTGTGCACTCTCGTGTGCAGACGCCACATGCACAAGCCAGGAAGCCACCCTGTGCGTGTCACCGGCCTCCCCTTACACCTGCCTACAGGCCTGGGACCCGTACAACTTCCCTCCCTGTCCCCCGCTGCAGGTGTCCGCAGCTCCAGCCAGGCCCTGGGATCTGAGGGCTCTGCACCTAGTGGAGGATTTTCGTTCCAAGGAGTCTGGGTCTTTATGAGCCACAACCTTAGTGACGGAATGCCCGGGGGACTCACCAGGCTCCAAAGAGAACAGCATTGTTTCCCGCCTTCTCTCCACGTCCTGTGGGTCAGCAGCAGGGGCAGCCCCAAATAGCCGCTGACCATCAGGGCTTCAGAACAAGGGGCCAGTTGTGTCCCCACATGGGTGGGGTCCACCCTTGGGAGTCATGACAATGTGGGAAAACCCGAAGCTTCATAGAGAAGCAGAAACAGGCTCCTGATGAGGAGGGGGAGCTGCTCAGATGCAGGGGCAGCAGGCCGACCTGGGGCAGGTCCTCGCCGCGCCACACGGGGCATCCTCTTGGCGCTGCCCCCAGAGCTCAGCCCTCCTCCGCCCCCGGGAGGGTGGTGACACCGCGTGCTAGGGGCTGAGGGTCCACGGAAATAACAGCAGCCCTGCTCCTGGTTCACTGGCGAGGGGACCGCGGGCAGCTGGGCTCAACAGACAGGGAGATGTGTCCTGCGGAGGAGGGACCGCCCGGAAGCCAGGGAACGTTTTAAAGACAGCAGCACCGGCCGCCCGGCAGTAACTACCGGGTGTCAGCAGAGCCAGCCTGTGTCAGACGTGCGCTGCGCTGTGGGACCTCACGCATGTGCTGGTGCACAGCTCAAAGCCCAGCCTGCCGCAGCGGGCACCACCCTCGGCCACGCCACGCGCGCAGGTGCCACCCCGGGGCCGGGGGAGCTCGCTAAGAGCGGCCGACTCCAGCGCATGCCTGTTACGGCCCTTCGCAGTGTCATCCACGACGGGCAGTGGGGAAGGAACCCCTCATTAAGTCTGCAGATGGTGCTGGCAGAGTTGCTGAGGGCAGAGGAGACAAGTCCATTTCTAGAAGGAGCAAATGAAAACGAGGACACATCCCCCCTCGGTGAGGGAGGATCCAGCATAATCATCCCAACACCCGGGGATTGGCACCGCCCAGGGGGCTGTGTCCCCGACCTGCTTCTCTCGAGGGGGGACCCAGGGTGACCCCCCCGGCCTGGGGCACTCCTGCGGTGGTGACCTGTGAGCCTCAGCTCACACCCCCCTCCAGCGCCCCTGGGAACGAGCATCCTCCAGCATGCACTGGGCTGGCTAGAAGCAGAGGCGGCTGACCTCCAGCCCGTGCGTCCTGCCCCAGACCGGGCTCCAGAGACCAGGCGCTTCAAGGAATGTGTCCATAAGGAAACAGCCGTGAGTGGTCCCGGTGAAACCCAGGCCGGAAGGAGACTTGACCAGAGGAGAGATTCTGTGTCCCTCGCACATGACCAGGCCCCAGAAAGGGTAAGGTCAGGACAAATCTAATAAACTTAGACATCCGAGAACTCAATAAGCCACAAGCAAATTAACTATAACGAAGAGAGAGCAAGGCACATTATAAAAACACAAACTCTGATGGGATCCCTGGGTGGCGCAGCGGTTTGGCGCCTGCCTTTGGCCCAGGGCGCGATCCTGGAGACCCGGGATCGAATCCCACGTCAGGCTCCCGGTGCATGGAGCCTGCTTCTCCCTCTGCCTATGTCTCTGCCTCTCTCTCTCTCTCTCTCTCTGTGACTATCATAAAATAAAAAAATAAATTAAAAAAAAAAAAAACTCCAAAAAAAAAAAAAAAAAACACAAACTCTGAGAGCCACTTCTAAAGAGATGGCTCTATAAGCAGCCAGAGAAAAAGGAAACATCATCATGGAACAGAGAACCGCACACATGGAGATGCTCTGCACAGGGTCCGGGGGATGTGAAGGAGACTCTGACAGGTGCAGAAAGCCCCCCACAGAAAACACAACATCGAAATAAGCAGCCAATACAAGAAACAAAATAGGATATTTTTTAGGTAATAATTTATCCAAAGTGGGAGGCCTGGGTAGCTCAGCAGTTGCCCATCTGCCTTCAGCTCAGGGTGTGATCCCGGAGTCCCGGAATCCAGTCCCACATTGGGTTCCCTGCATGGAGCCTGCTTGGAGCTCTGCCTGTCTCTCTCTCTCTCTCATCCTCTCTCTCTCTCTCTCTCATGAATAAATAAAATCTTTTAAAAAAAATAAAATAAAATAAAATAACATAAAATAAAATAAATAAAATAAAATAAAATAAAATAAAATAAAATAAAATAAAAAATTTATCCAAAGTAAGCAGGAAAGTGAGAAAAAGCAACAAAGGACAGGCATCACAGAAAATGAGTAGCCCATTGTAAATTTCAATCCAACCATCCTAGTAATTCCACCAAATAGAGACTAAAAAACTTAATAAGTTACTAGACCGAATTTTTTTAGAAAACTAACTATAATGCTGTTTAAAGTCCTATTGAAAAATATTTTAAATGGGACATATACACAACATGCAAACATGACCATGAGGACGTCCACCGATGAACATAGAGACAAGGGGATCCCCTCGCACGACCACCGACGGCTCCGTTCCACTGGAAGACAAGAGAGTCCCAGAGTCTAAGAACCTGAGGACACAGCGTAAAGTGTATTTCACAAGCACTGACAATTAAAAGGAGAAATAAACAAATCAGCAACTACAGGTGGAGACTTTAACACAGTTCTCTGGGTAATCAATAGAGCCAGCAGGAAAAGAAACATAATTATGTAGAAAATTTGAACCCCATTTACCAAATTGACTTAATTGCTCTTTCAAGTGCACAAGAAGCAGTTAACAAAATAGACTACACCCTCGGCTACAGAGTACATCTCAGGAAACTTCAAAATATTTAAATCGCACGGAGTTTGTACCCTCATCAAAATGAAGCGGCGTAACATGAACTCTGCCCACGTTGCGGGAGCAGAACTGGGCTTGGGAGCCCACCTGCCTGCACCAGAGACCAGCGTCCACCGCAGAGCCGAGCAGGAGCTCCTGCACGACAAGCCGGGCCAGGCTCTGCCTGTGATGCTGTCAACAGCCGGTTAGGTTCTCATTATTTTAAACTTAATGGAAGTTAATGAGTCCACAATTTTGCTTCTAGTCAGAAGAAACGGAGACTGGGGTTACCCTCCGTCCTGGAACAGGCCATCAAGTAGGAAACACTGATGGGTTTGGCCTCAGCAGTGAGGAATCTCAGCCCTGGACAAAAAACTGCTCTTATCCAGCCAAACACAGCTCAAAACTGAGACCTGGAAGAATGACCAGATGGGTTTACATTAGTTACCAGTAGCCCCAAAGTTCCAGAATAGTCTCAAGAATGCAAAACTATCCAGCACCCAACAGGGTAAAATTCACAATGCCTGGCACCCAATCAGAAATCACCAGGATGCAAGAAGGTAGAAAGAGATCTCCGATCAGCAGGACCAGCCCCGGCCATGACTGGAGTGAGGGAATCTGTAGACCAGGAGTTGACAGTTTGTTTCAGGACACAGCTGTATCACCTGCTCAGAAACTGCAGAGCCAACGTGCAATGTGCCCGGCAGAGAAATGAAAAAGATCTTTTAAAAGACACGCATCTGAACTCTAGAGATGAAAACTATAGGGTTTAAAGTGCAAATGCACAAGTTGGGATTAGGGGGGATTTGATACGGGCAGAAGACATGGCAAGTGATCTTGAAGATAAAACCGTGCAAATTCTTCAAAATGAAATAGAAAAGAAAAAATTGAACTTTGCATCAGTGAGCAGTGGGACCTCAAGCTGCCTGACATACATGCCCTGGGGTCCCCAAAGGAAATGGCAAAGAAAAAATATTCTAAGTAATAACTTCCCAGATTTGATACAAACCATAAACCTACAGATCCAACATGCCCAGTGAGCTCTCAGCACCGGAACCATGATGGAAACCATACCAGGCGCCTCATAATCAAATGCTAAACACGAGTGATAAAGAGAAAGTCAGCAGCCAAAGGGGTGGGGAGATACATTTCATACAAAAGAGCAAAGATATGCAGAAGAGCAGATTTCTCGTTAAAAACAATACAAGCTAAAAGACAGTGGAGCAACATCTTTAAAATAGAGAAAGAAACAGAAGACTGCCAACCTAGAATTCTTTACTCAGCAAAAATATCCTTCAAAACAGAAATAAAGATGCCTTTAGGTTTACAAAAGCTGAAAGAATTCATCACTGGCAGACCCTAACTCCAAGAAATATTAAAATAAGTACTTTTTAAAAAAGATTTCATTTATTCATGAGAGACAGAGGGGCAGAGACACAGGCAGAGTGAGAAGCAGGTTCCTCACAGGGAGCCCAACGCAAGACTCAATCCCAGGACCCCAGGATCACGCCCTGAGCTTAAGGCAGACACTCAACCGCTGAGCCTCCCAGGCACCCAAAATAAGTACTTACAACAGAAGAAAAACTACCATTTTTGAAAGACGATCTACACAGAGAGGGAGGACCAGAAATGGGAAATACCTTCCTATTATTGAAATCTTTGTAAAAGGTGATTGGCTGTCTAAAGCAAAATTGATTCCAGATTCTTGGGTTCACAGCATGCAGAGGCAGCACCACCACAGCAAGAGGAGGGTAGAGTCCTCATAGGATGTGGCCGGTGGCAGCAAGTCGCTGAGGGCAGACCAAGTCAGGTGCAAGGTGCAGACGACAAGCACTAAAGCAACAACTAAAGTGACACAGCAGCAAGATGTAGCTAATGATCCAACCAAATAGGGGGAAATTGAATTTCACAGAACTACTCAATCCAGGAAAAAATAGGGAACAGAGAATACACTGGGAAAATAGAAAACAGGGCAGCCCGGATGGCTCAGCAGTTTAGTGCCGCCTTTAGCCCAGGGTGTGATCCTGGAGACCCGGGATCGAGTCCCACGTCGGGCTCCCTGCATGGAGCCTGCTTCTCCCTCTAGCAATGTCTCTGCCTCTCTCTCTGTCTCTGTGTGTGTCTCTCATGAAAAAATAAAATCTTTAAATAAAAAAGAAAAAGAAAATAGAAAACAGACAGCAGAGGACCATAGCAGCATTTACATTAAATGTAAATGATCTAAACACCTCTCCCCACCATAACAGCAGAGACCGCCAGATCGGGTACAAAGGTGTGACCCAACATGATGCCTATAAGAAACACCCTTGAAATAACGAGTTAGAGGGGAAAGGATGGATGCCAACTCCACACGAGAGAAGGTGGACTGGTGGTTCTAACATCAAAGTCGATTTCAGAGCATGGGTTATTAGGATTCAGCTCTCCAGGAGGACGGACCAGTCCTATGTGTGAGTGCACCCCACACTGAGCTCCACAATCCATGCGGCAAAGACGCATGGAGCCCCAGGAAAAATGGGCCGGTTCACACTATCACACCAGGGATTCTCGGCACCTGTCTCCAAACCCTGATTAGACAAGGGCGCCAAAGTGCATAAGGATACAGACAACCTGAAAACAGTACAACTAACTTGACCTATTTGACGTTGACATATCACCCAGTCATAGCAGAATACGTACTCTTTTCAAATGCACGTGAAACACCCACAAGGTCAACCATATTCTGGAATATAAACTGGGATTCAAATCCTAATATACTTGGGATTCAAGCGTGTTCTCCAATGAGGAAGCAAGTAAATTAGGTACCAATACAAGAAATATGCCCAGAAAAGAATAAAACATATACAGAAAATCCTCAAATATTTAGAAACTAATGGACATGGTATAAAAATAATGGTTCAAAAAGGAAATCAAAAGGGAAATGAGGATATATTGTGAACTGAATGTAAACAAACACATGTGAAACTTTAGGAAATTCAACTAAGGTAGAACCTAGAAGGAAATTTATAGCCCTGAATGCCTAGATTTGAAAGGAATAAAGGCCACAAATCAATGACAGCTTCCACCTAAAGCACCCCAGCAGGCTTTTTATAGAAATTGGAAACTTGATTCTAAAATTCATATAAAAATGCAAAGGACCTAGAATAGACAAAACAACTTTGAAAAAGAACAAAGTTATATGACTTACATCACCTGACTTAAAAATGCATTACAGGACAATAGTAAGCAAGATAGCACTATACTAATCAGCTGAGCCACCATAACAAAAATACCATAGACTGCATGGGTCAAACTACAGCAAATAATCTTCTCCTGGCTCTGGAGGCTGGAAAGTCCAAGACCATAGTGTCATGCAATTCGGTCCCTGGTGGGAGCTCTCTTGGTGGCTCGCAGAGGGCCGCTATTTGGCCATATCTTCACATGGCAGGCGGGGAGAGGGAGCATCCCCTTCCCATGAGGCCACAGTCCTACCAGATTAGGGCCCTACCCTGATGACCTCATTTAGCTTTGCCTCCCAAAGACCCCATCTCTGATACAGTCACCCTGCAGTTAGGGCATTTTTGGCAGGCGGGGGGGGGGGGGGGGGGATCAACACAATTCATCCATAGCAAGAGTGGAACCGACATCAAAATAGAGGTATAAAAAAATATATATTTTAAAAAAAAAAAGGATCCCTGGGTGGCGCAGCGGTTTA
Organism: Vulpes lagopus; assembly: GCF_018345385.1. Taxonomy (NCBI): domain Eukaryota; kingdom Metazoa; phylum Chordata; class Mammalia; order Carnivora; family Canidae; genus Vulpes; species Vulpes lagopus. The sequence continues at coordinate 31,948,971 of NC_054840.1, read as the reverse complement.
GCACCTGCCTTTGGCCCAGGGCACGATCCTGAAGACCCGGGATCGAATCCCACATCGGGCTCCCGGTACATGGAGCCTGCTTCTCCCTCTGCCTATGTCTCTGCCTCTGTGTGTGTGTGTGTGTGACTATCATAAATAAATAATAAAAAGAAATAGAGGTATAGGGTCACCTGGGTGGTTCCGTCAGTGGAGTGTCTGCCCTCGGCTCAGGTCGTGATCTCAGGATCCTGGGACTGAGTCCCGCACTAGGCTCCCTGCTCAGCAAGGAGTCTGCTACTCCCTCTGCCCCTCCCCCTGCTCATGCTTTCTCTCTGTCTCTCTCAAATAAATAAATCTTTAAAAAAAAAAAAAATAAAGGAACAGATCAAGGAAACAGCCCAGAAATTAACCCACACATATAGGCCAACTGATTCTTCAACAAAGGTGCAGTGGAGAAAAGATGCCTTTTCCACAATGGAGCAGAAACAGCTGGGTGTCCACCTGTAAAATGATGAACTTCGGTCCATACCTCAGACCATGTTAACTTAAAATGTGTCATATTCCCAAATGCACAACCTGAAATTATAAACATTTTAAAGGAGAACTTGGTAGAAAATTTTGTGATCTTGGGTTAGTAAAGATTTCTCAAACTCAGCACTAAAGAGCAAGATCTAAAAAGAAAAAAGTGATGACAGGGTTCATCAAAATTAATGACTTCTTCTTTGGAAGCCTACAAAAGAGAATGAAAACACAATCCAAGATGGGGAAGTATGTGCAAAGTACCCATCCGATAAAGAACTCAAAGAACATTTGAAGCATGTAAAGAACTCTCAAAACTCAAGACTAATGTAACAATCCAGCATGCAAAATACTTGAACAGACACAGACAAGAACCTTGATGGCAACCACCCTGGGAAGACTGCTAAAGCATCTCCGCCACTAGAGAAATGATATGAGATGCCAGTACGCACCTATTAGAATGGCCAAAATGAAAATGACTGGCTATACCAAGTGTTGCAAGGCTGTGGAGCAACTGAAACTCATACACTGTTCATGGGAACATAAAATGGTATGACCACTTCAACACTGTCAGTTTTTAAAAAGTTAAACACAATTTACCAGATGACTCGGCCATTCCATGACTAAGTACCTACCCAAGAGACATGAAAGCATATGTCCCTACATAGACTTGTTCACAAATGTTCATAGTGGTTTTATCTGTAACAGCCAAATGTCCATCAACAAGCGAAGGATGAATGGATGATGTTCTAAGTATACACCGGCACACTACTCAGCAATACAAGGAATTAACTAATGGTTCACAGAAAGACATAGTCATCTCAGATATGCTGAGTGGAAGAGAACAGATTCAAAAAAACAATACTTACTGTATAGTTCCACGTATATAAGATTCTAGGAAAATAAATGAATATATAGCTACCACATCAATGGCTACGTGGGGATGGGGTGGGGTAAAGATGGATCACCAAGGGGCAGGAGGCAGTTTGAGAAGGATGAATATATTCATCATCCTGTTTATGCACATGTTTCCACAGCCACACAAATAATGCATTAAACTGTACACCTGAAATATGTGTTGTAGGTCATTTACAGTTCAATAAATGAACTAATCATCTGATTATATATATATAGTTCAATAAATGAACTAATCATCTTTAAAAAGAGAACACATCAGGGCACTTGGGTGGCTCAGCCAGTTAGGTGTCCAACTCTTGATTTTGGCTCAGGTCATGATCTCAGGGTTGTGAGATCAAGCCCCACATTGGGCTCCATGCTGGGTATGGAACCTGCCTAAGATTTTCTCTCTCCCTCTCCTTCTGCCCCTCCCACTCGTGCATGCACACTTGCTATCTCTCTAAGAAAAAAAAAAAATTTTTTTTTTAAAGCAAGTTAGAATTCTAGTTAGGATTGAGTTGAATCTGTATATCAATTTGAGAAGAAATAACATCTTAATAGTGAGCCTTTCAACCATGAATATAGTATACCTCTCCACTTATTTAGGCCTTTGTAGTTTCTCCATCAATGTATTCTAGTTTTCCACGCACACGTCTTGCACATATTTTACCCCTAAGCATTTTGTTTCAGGTGTACTATAAATGAAATTAAATTGTATTTTATAGTTGATTGCTGCTGGTATAGAAAAATATAATTGAATTTTGTTACATCCTATGACCTTGACAAATTCACTTGTTAATTCTAGTAATTGTTTTGAGGATTCCTTAAGATTTTCTGCATAATTATGCTATCTTTCAATTAAGATTTTCTCATCAATTTCTTAATTTCCTTTGAAGTCTCTTACTATATAGCCAAACCATTAGCCAATGCCTGTGAGTCCATTGAGACCTCTCTCCCTCTTAGCAAAGTAATAGCCTGATGCACTGCTTGATTATCTGCCCACTGAGAACATTTCCCCTACCTGTGCCTTCTGAGTGCCCCTGAAAGGCTACAGCCTGCTACCCCCTGGTGGGGTCAGCATACAGTGTACAACATATGGGATCCATATGCTTCCTCAGGCAGCTATGAAGCTAGAGGTGGGGGTTAAAGGGTGGTATTTGTGCAAAAAGAGTGGGCACTTGTTCATGCAGTCTGGTGTGTCTTCAGCACCTACTTGAGCCTGATTTTGTATATATTGATTCCATTTCATGATGGCAAGTTGCTGTCAATACCAAGCTTTATGGGTTTGTGGGTTAGTTTATGATGGGCTGCTCAAGTTATGTGGTTAACTAGGAGGAGTTCAGAGAGTTTCTATTATGGCTCAGGAGCTTACTTATTCACAAGGAGAATAAGTATTTTCAGAAGAATAGTTGGCTATTTTCCAAAACTCTAAGTGTCTGCACTTTGGGTCCCCTGCAGAAGCATGCCAGAGGCTACACCCAGCATCCCTATCTTCCAGAGATCTTCCACACCCCCACTGATTCTGCTAGATCCATATTGCTCAGAGTGGGGTCCCTGAACCAGTTGCATTAGCACCTGGGAACTTCTTAGAAATGAAAGTTCTCAGGTCCCACCTTAGACCTACTGAATCTGAATCTCTGAGGGTGAGACCCAGGGATCTGTGTTTAATGCACAATAAAGTTTATATTGGTGATTTAGATGCATGCTCAAGTTTGAGAATAATCCAGACTCTTACAAACTCTTCTTGCTCTGGGCCAAAATTGAACACATTATGGATAATTCGGTAAATGGTTCATAGAAGCATTCCCAATTAGAAGCCCCCAAACCCAAAGATGCTCGCCACATATGGTGATTCTTCCTTAGGAGTAAGACAGCCAGGGCACCTGGGTGGCTCAGTGGGTTAATGGTCTGCCTTCAGCTGGCTCAGGTCATGATCCCAAGGTCCTGGGATCAAGCCCTGCATCAGGCTCTCTGCTCAGCAGGGAGTCTGCTTCTCCCTCTCTCTGCCTTCCTGCTCATGCCCTCCCTCACTCTCTCTCTCTCAGATGGATAAATAAAATCTTTTAAAGAGAAAGTAGAACAGCCAGATGCAACAAGCTATCTTTCACTTTGGATTTGTATCTTGACCAGTCCCAAATCTCTACGGACCCATAGAAAGAAACTTCACCAAGATGGCAAGTTTGGGAATTTATATATATATTATATATTTATGTATAGATTTATGTGTATATTATATATTATTATACATCATATATTATATTTATGTGTAGATTTATATTTTTTCCCAATCTCTAGCAAGCACATGTCTTACCAATGCATCTTGATATTTTTTATTTCTTGCTCACCAAGTTGATTCAGCATGAAGTCAGTGGTGTAGTATAGACAATGTCATATGCTGTGAAGTGGCAGACAATAAATATCTCTGGACTAGACATGACAGTGACCTGGAGAGTTGATTTAGCTCTGAGATAAGATGGTGGGGGGGGGCAGGGGGTGGAGAGTAGGGGGGTGGTGTGCTGCTGCTGTCTCTGCCATGTGAAAGGAATCTGGTCTTAATAGTCTTTCCCACTAATTGTTGAGGTGGGAGGCATTTGCTGCACCAATAGCTGCATAGACCAAGATTTGAGTTGAGTTACCTCCAGTTAAGAGATCAACACCTGAGGTTGGAGCAGAGCCATGACCAGCAACTGCCTCAGGCAAAGCAGGTGGTTCTGAAAAGCTCTCCAGGAAGCTGCTAAGAATTTCACACCTCCCATCAGAGCTGACAGGATGCCTGTGGGGAATAATGGCTTCTACTTCTCTTCCAACTACCTAATCAGGTATGATTGTCTCCTGTTGGCAAATTCTAACCTGGTACTATATGGGGCAGGGATTTTAGAAGATAGAATTCCTAGCTTATCCTTCGTGGTGCAGAGATCTGAGACGCTGGTGGTGGTGAGGCCAAGATGATAAAATACAATGCAGCACACATGGGATCCTAGAAACCAGGATACGGTTCAGGAAAGCATTTGCAGGAGTTCCCAGAGTCACAGTCATGGGAAATGCCAGGACACAGGCTGGGCGGCGAGACTGGAGGGCCCAGCCGTCCATAAGGGAGCAGAGGCAGAGTCTCTAAATCACCACTGCCTCCCCTGTTTTAACAAATCTAAAGGAGATCTGTACATTTGTTGGAGAGTTTGGAGTTGAATTAATAATAGGAACGTGGAAAATTAATGAGAAAAAAAAAGGCAATAATTAACTCAAGGGACAAACAACAACAACAACAAAATCCCAAGAAAGGAAATGAAATCCTAGAACTACAGCTCAATTTAAATAACACAAACACCTCAGTCTGGAACTATTACATACACTGAATGTCTGAGCTCCTCTGAAATTCTGCGTGGAAACCTTAACCCCTGAGGCATGCATTAGAAGGTGGGGTTTGGGGAGGCAATTAGGTTGAGAGGAAGTCTTGTGGGTGGGGCCCCAAGATGGGATTCGTGCCCTTAAAAGGAAAGCCCAGGCAGTGAGCTCTACCTCCAACCCCCGCCCCGGTGATCTCCTCCCCAGCAGCCCTCCCCCTTGGTGTGAGGACCAGCGGGAGCCGCTCAGCAGACCCAGCCGCTCCGGCACCAGATCTCAGACTTCCAGCCTCTGGAACTGAGGGAAATAAATGTGTGAAAGTGTATGTAATACACATGTCTGAGCCCTCGGTGCTACCTTGCTTCCTTTATTTAAAAGAAAATCTTTGGTGGCCATCTACCTCCTTGGCCTTGCGCTGGGCTGGTGTGGACAGCCGCCACCGCACACGCAGGGCAAGGGAAGGGGTGCGCCGGAGGGAGGCAACTGCCCAGAGACTGGGTCCCCCCAGCGCGAGGCCAGCGCGTCACTCACCCACCTCGAGGCCGCTGCACATCTCGGGCGGGGCCCTGGGCCTCCTGGGTGGCCGAGGACTCGGGACGTGGTCTTGTGTGTCCGGGGCCTTCAGCAAAGATTCCGAGTCTGTCCCGACCGCCGCGGCTTCCCAGGCTGGTCCCGAAACCCCTTCCCCGCGGCCCCCCGCGCCCTGGTTCCAGCGGAGGCTGGCGCGCTGCGGGCCACTCGCGCCGAGGCTCCACGTCCACGCGGGGGCTGCGCACGGGCCACAGGCGGAGCCCCCGGCGGGGCAGGGACAGCGGAGGCCCCCGCGCGGCGGGCGAAGCCCCCAAGGGCGCCCCGAAGGGCTCGGAGGGCGGTAGGCGGCGGGGGTCGGTGCCGCTGCCGGCGGGGACCCCGCGGCCCCGCGCGCCCCAGCGCTGTGCCCCGCGGCCCCGCCCGCTCCCCCGGCGATGCTCGGGGCGCCCCAAGGCCGAGGGCGGACGGGGCAGCCCCGGGGATGCGGACGACGGCAGCGGGGACGCCTGGGCAGGTTCCCCGGGATGCGCGGCTCCCCCGGCGGGCGAAGACTCGCGGGGTGCCGGGCGCCCGGGCGGGGCGGGGCGGGGGCGGGGGCGGGGGCGCGGCCGGGGTCCTCCGCCCACCGGGGCGGGGCCGGGGCGGGGCCGGGGCGGGAGGGCGCCCCCGACGGCGGCAGGGGCGGGGCGGCCGGCAGCCGCATAAGAGCCCGGAGGCCGCCCGCCCGGCGCAGCGGGAAGAAGGCAGCCGGAGCCCTTGCGCACGCGGGGCGGCGGGACCCCAGCGCCGAGGCGAGGCCGGGCGGGCAGGTAGGCCGGAGCCGCTCCTCCGCGGCCCGAGGCGGTGCGCGGGCGGGGGGGCACCGTCGGGGCACCGCGTGCTGCCCAGCGCCGGCGCCGCGGTCTTGAGGCCGGTGGCCACAGGTGTGTGCGCGAGGACGGGGTGCTGCAGGGTGTGGGGCCCATGGGGGTCAGAGCCAACGCTGCCTCTGGCAGGGGTCTGTCTGCCTGCCAAGAAGCGGAGGGCTGGTGGAGGTGCTGGTCTGCGCGCCCAGGGTGATTGCACGGACCGACCAGAGGGCACAGGTGCCTCGGCCAGCTCTGTTTCTCCTGGGCGCAGGACGAAGCTTTCTGAGAGGCCCCGTTCTGCTTTCTGTACCCAAACCCGGCCTTTGAGGGTGTGGCTTCAGGAGTTGGGTTGGCTCCCCTAAATGCTGAGTGCCGGCTCCCCTGGCAGGGGATTGGGATGCACCTGCAAGGGCCATTGTCAGAGCGACAGGCTTGCCACCCCTACAGCTGCAGTGGTCTCTGCTGGACCCCATGGCAGGACAGCCCCCCCCCCCAACAGCCCTTTCTAGGCCAGGCCATCTTTCCTACATCTCAGGAATGTTGGGTTTGTCACTGCAAGTGAAGGGGCCACAGAGAAGCAGTGGGTAAAATAGCTTATATGGTGAGTTTTCAAATTTGGCTGCAGAGGAGCAGGAGCATAGCAGTTAGAGCTGCCATGCGGTTATTCTTTGGCTTCAACTAGGGTTTGTGTGTGTGTGTGTGTGTGTGTGTGTGTATGCATGTGTCCAGTTAAAACAATACTGATGGAACCCAATACCAGAAGTCCTGTTTGAAGCCACCATCACCTGGGTAGGCCGCCTTGCTCTTGGCTGTGTCCGTGTGTAACCTTGTTCTCCTTGGTTCTGTTTCATGGGGTTTTGTTAAAGTATCTTGGAAGCAATTCCTTGGTAAAGTTACTAAGCACGGGAAGTCATCTGCTCCCAGGTAAATCCTGCGGTGCTCTGGTCCGCCAGACCCTTCCAGGTGGGGCACGTGAGTCCCAGGGCCACAGGCAGAGTGCAGCGCGAAGGCATTCCTGGAAGAAGCTGTTGGAATCGCTGTCTTTAAACTTGCGTTACTGTGGTTCACTTATGGTTATAAAAATTGCTCTCTGCTTTTACTGCTGTGTGTAAAGAATACATATGCACTGGTGTAAGGACTTACTCTTAAGGATTTTATTTATTTATTTGAGAGACAGGGAGAGAATGAGTGGGGTGGAGAGGCAGAGGGAGAGGGAGAAGCAGACTCCACTGAGCAGGAGCCCCACTCAGGGCTCAGGCCTGGGACCCTGGGTCATGACCTGAGTGGAAGGCAGATGCTTCACCAACTGAGCCACCCAGGCATCCCAAAGGACTTACTTTTGGATGCTATTTGAAGATTGTGACATTAGTCACTGGCAATGAGGTAAGGGCAGAGGTGACTTTTTGCATTATTATTCAAAGAAAAATTGGAGATTATACAGCATTGCACTTTAGCACAGAGAGGGGTGTCGGGGAAAGAGGGAGTGAGGCGGGGATCTGTCCTGAGGTGTCCAGGGCCCGTCTCTTGCGGCCCTCAACCTTGGCTGTGTCAGCCTAAATGCTTGGAATGTATTCAGTCTGCCCCCAAAGACATGGACTAAGTGCCCCGGTTCTGCTCTTGCCACCAGGTGGCTCCGCGGTTCGGGCTGCTAAAATCATTGCATTCCTGTGTGTTTATTTTTCATGCTGCCTGAAGACCCAGAGTGAAGAGGCACAGAATTCTGAGGCTCCAGTCTGCCCATGAGTAAAAGCAAATGCCCGGTGGCACTGATGTCTTCGGCTGTGGCGCCGGCTAAGGAGCCCAACGCCATGGGCCCAAAGGCAGTGGAACTCGTCCTGGTCAAGGAGCAAAATGGGGTGCAGCTCACAAATTCTACCCTCATCAACCCCACGCAGACCCCCCTGGAGACTCAAGAACGAGAGACCTGGAGCAAGAAAATCGACTTCCTCCTGTCAGTGATTGGCTTCGCGGTGGACCTGGCCAACGTCTGGCGATTTCCTTACCTGTGCTACAAAAACGGCGGCGGTGAGTCCCGGCCCCGCCTGCACGGCCCCACTGCGCGGGCGGCTATGAGGGGTTGCCGGCTGCCCGGCTCCTCGCGTGGAGACGGAGCTCCTAACGCAGCCCTAGCAGGGCACACGTTCCCCGGGTGGGGGTCCCAGACCCTGGAAGCAGAGGTCAGGGCAGCCTCGTTGTGAATCTGCACCTCACAGCTGAGGACCTGAGGCCAGGACTAGGTGGTCCGAGGCACCACGGCTCTACCTTCTGTTTCCAAAGACGCCTTTCACTTTGGAAAGAAAATTCTCAAACGCCCACAGGATGATGTCTTTGGCCAACTTAAAACTGTCTTTACAAAAGTGCGTGGAGGTCCTTGAGTCTGGGGTGGCCAGAGGCCCTGGAAGTGTCCCCATCTCCCTCGCCCTGCACCCCAAACTCGGCCAGCCCTAGAACCACATGCACCTATCTCTGGACTCGAGGCAGAAAACTAAAATAAGGGGCAGGGTCTCCCAAAAATTGAAGGTGAGCAGCCAGTTGGGCTGGTGCTCACCTAGGTGAGTCCGGGTGCCTGCTCTCCATGGCCTCCGTGGCTGTCAGTCCCTCAGGGCTGCAGACGGGAAGGGCTTGGAAGAATGTCTGGGGGGACTTCCGGTGCCCCTGTCCTGCGAGGGGAGCATGAGGCCTAAGCAGGTGAGCAAGAGGGGCAGAGGCCAAGGACTGCAGGGCAGGCGGGGGAGGGCAGCACCGGGAGCTGGGCCCCTATGTGGCAGGACTCTTGGGGTCTTGTCACAATGTGGCACCGGGGCTGGTTGGGGTTTTGGGAGGGATACGTCAGGATGCTGAGGACAGCGGGGGGCCAGGCATGAATGTAGGTGGCTCCCAGCCCAGCCTGGGACTTCCTTTTGGAGGGAGGCTCGGGCAGGGAGCTTCAGGGAGAAGCAGATGGAGGCGGGTGAGGACAGTCCTGCCTGCAATGCGGCCGCGTTCGGGGCCCACAAGTGGCCCTATCGCACCCCCAGGCTGAGCGTGCTGTCCTGGCCCACAGGTGCCTTCCTGGTCCCCTACCTGCTCTTCATGATCATCGCTGGGATGCCCCTTTTCTACATGGAGCTGGCCCTCGGGCAGTTCAACAGGGAAGGGGCTGCTGGGGTCTGGAAGATCTGCCCCATTCTGAAAGGTAAGGCCCAGACGCACCCCCACACCCCATGTGGCCCAGACCCTGGTGGCTCCAGGGAGTGTCGGAGCAAGCCGCCGGCTTGTGTGCACTCGGTCCTGCCGTGGTAGGTGTCTATGCCCTGCACATCTGTGCCCCTGCCTTTCTCTCTCCTGGTCTTGGTCTCTCTCTGTCTTTGTCCCTCTCTCTCTCCTTGTCTCTCCCTGTCTCTCCATCTCCCTGTTTACCTGTCTCTGTCTCTCTCTGTCTCTCCACCTCCCTGTCTCTGTCTTTCCCTGTCTCTGTCCCTCCCTATCTCCATCTCTCCCTGTCTCTCTATCACCCTCCTCTCTATCTCCCTGTCTCCTCCTTTTGTCCCCTGTCTCCCTGTGTCTCTCTCTCCCTGTCTGTCCCTATCTCTCTATCTCCCTGTCTCCCTCTGTCTCTCTGTCTCCCTATCTCTCCCTGTCTCTCTGTCTCCCTATCTTTGTCTCTCCCTATCTATCTCCCTCTCTCCATGTTTCTGTCTCTCCCTGCCTCTCTGTCTCTCCCTGTCTCTCCATCTCTCCCTATCTCTCTGTCTCTCTCTGTCTCTCTGTTTATCCCTATCTCCCTATCTCCCTGTCTCTCCCTGTCTCTCTCTTTTTTTTTCCTGTCTCTCTTTCTATCTCACTGTCTCCCTGTCTCTCCATCTCCCTGTCTCTGCCCCACCCCCCACCCCCAGACCTGCACACGCACACTGACCTGTTTCCCTCTCGGTGCTGCTGTGAAGTCCGTGCTGAGGCCTCAGGACCGTGTGCCCTGCTGTCAGGGGGCTGGGCTGCGCTCCTGAGCGGAGGTGTCAGTGTTAAGACACCTGTCCTCCCCCTTCACCTGTGCGCCCATCTGCCTGTCATCTGTCCATCCATCCGGGTTTGCTCCACCTGCCACACCCTGTGCCCCAGGCCGCGAAGCCTGATGAGAGAAATCCATACTTGAGGTGCGGTGGCAAAGCTGACTCCTCCTGAGGGCTGTGACAGACTCTGTGCCAGAACTTTCCTCCACGTGCATCCCTATACCTAGACGTCCGGGTTCTCCGAGGACATCAGTCACCTGGACGGGGGCATGTCCTGATGGCCTCACTTAACTAGACCACGTCTGTGAAGACCCCGGCTCCAAACGAGGTCACACGCTGAGTAGGGCTAGAACATCCACAAGTGAATTTTGGAGGGACGCCATCACCCCTTAATGCCATCTGTCACCTGACGGTTGTTTCTGTATCCATCCGACTACCTGTCAACCACCGACCGTCCACCGTCTGTTACCTGTCCACCTGCCATTGACCATCACACGTCTACCCATGGAGTTCAGCCCTCTGCCATCTGCCTGTGGCTGTCCACCTGTCCGTCCATCACCTGTCTATACCTCTCCACTCACCTTTCTGTATACAGATCTACTCTGCTCCCGAGCTAGTGGCCAGCCATCGCTCCAGCTACCCTACTACGCATGGGCCCTCCCACCTGTCACTGCAGAACCACAGTGCCATCATGTTGAGCTGAGGGGCCTGCCAGGGGGCCAGCCCCTCCATGTCACCTTGCTGCACACTCCGTGGGTCCTCCTTCTGGAGATTCAAGCACCCAGAACTAGAAGCCCTGAGGAATGCACCCCGGCCTCATCAGGGACACGGTGGCACTGGTTCTAGACCACATCCCACCCCACATCCAGCCTCCAGCACACAGCTGACCCCCAGCCCACCTGAGTCTCAGGAGCCCGGGCTCAGGGAGGACTCATGGGGGTCACCTGGGGGCGCCACCTGGTCACACTCTGGTTTCAGTTGGAAAATAGTCCCTAGAAGGTCAGTCCACAGGGTTCTTGCAAGCCCTTGAGAAGTCAGCCTGTTTGGAGGATAGAATCCTCGTCATCTCCAGGGACAAGCAAGGATGGGTCAGTGTTTGTGGTCAGAGGTGGCAGGTGATCCGGCTGAGGAGCAAGGACAGTCACAGCTGCTTCGGCTGGAGCTCTGGTGGAGGGAGGGCAGTGACATCACAGCAGCAGGTGCTCTGGGGGGCAGAGGTGCCCCAGCAGCCGAAATGCTGAGACTGGCCAGGCGTGAGGCTGCTGCAATGCCAGCGCCATGCGCTTTCCCCTCTAAACGGACTGCCTGCTGAATCCTAGGATGTCAGCAGCTCGTCCCAACGTCCATGATCCATGGCCCACCCAAAATGGAACCACGGAGAGATGTCCCCCCTCCCCCCGTTCAGATGCATCTTCGGAGCAAGGCCCGACTGTGTCCCTGTGCCAGGCCTGGGTATCCCCTTCACGGGGTCACTCGAAGAAGTCAAAGCTTAAGTGAGTTGTCTGACGCTCGCCTCTTTCTCCACAACCCCCCGATGGAGGGATGCAGCGGGGAGCAGCAGGCCTCGGGCACGGAGACACGGGCTGCCTTGGCAGGGGCCCCACCACCACAGGGCTCCACGTGAAGCGTGCTCTGCAGGCCCTGCCATCCCCAGGCCGTCCCTGCCCTGAGCTTGCAGGGTGGCCAGTGCCTTCCCCACGGAGGCGAGACTGCGCCACACTGAAGATGGAGTGTGGAGTCCCCAGGTGACCCCTGAGGGGAGCTTCCGTGCTGCTGGGAGTGAACTGGCTCTCACAGGTGGGGGAGCCCTGCCTCCCTGGATGACCTGTTTCAGGGGTTCCAGCCACAGGCAAATGCAGACCGTGCTCACCTGTATGCGGAAATGCTGGTTTATTTTGTAGTCAACGATGATTTTAGTGTGATGTATCAAACTCCTAAAACCAATTTAAAGGGGTTTAATAAGACATAATACAGTTTAATTTCAAGGTTAAAAGTTATAAAGTTAGTATGAAGAAATACTAAGGAAAACGGAAACATAAGGAAATGGACATTCAGATGTGGGGCTGGCTGGAGCTGGCACGTGGCTGCGGGCTTCCCGGAGTCCGACAGGAGTGTGCCAAGTTCCCTGTGTTTTTTGGGGGGGGCGGAGTGCAGGACAGGGCTAAGCCTGCAGCCCGCCACCCAGGGATCCGCAGTCAGCCCACTGCCGGGGACAACCTTCCACAATGCTCTCCCAGTCACAAAGCTCCCGGGCCACACAGCTCCCCAGGCCAGGTCACTGCGAATCACAACCCAGCCCCCGTCCTGAGGAGCTTAGCGAGCAGAATTGCAGTATAACATTATTTCACGTTGACCAAGTCCACCCCGGGAAGGCCTTCCGAAGAAAACCGTCATGTTTTTGTCATCGCAGCCCCTGCACATGTTTTCCAAGATGGTTTGCACGCCAGGGCCTGTTTTATTTTCAGTGCTCTCCTGCTACTGGTCTGTTCAGTAGATTTGCACAAATTCTGGTGCCTCTCTGTGCTGTCAGGGCAGGAAGAGAGTTTTAGTGAGGTGCTCTGAGCATGAAAATTGCTTCTCCTCAGGGTTACGTCCATAAAGGACACCACAAGCCACTTCCTGGAAACATCACCTGAAAGCCTGCTCCACCTGCAGCCAGGCCCAGCTGCGAGTGGGCACACGAGATGCAGCACCAACCAGGTTTAACTGAGAGAATCAAAGCTTGAGTCCAAACAAATCCCATTTGCAAAACTCAGAAGGAAAGTTGAAGTGAAGAGTTCTGTGTGGAGCCTGATGGAGGAGCCATGTGGCAGGAACGGGACGCTTACCTGAAGGCCCCTTGGCCAGCGGAAGGAGGCCGGACGCACCTGCCACCATCAGGATGGCACAGCTCCAAAGACTGCTCGCCACTCTGTCTTAGTTTGCTGAGAGCCCCTCAGTGACTGATCCCACATTTTGTGACCCTGGAAAGGTCACCACAAAAGGCCTTGGTTTGCTTTAGGAGACCCTGGACGGTCAGGGATGGCCCTGGCTGACCGTGGATGGTCAGGGATGGTCCCAGGTAACTCTGGACTGTCATGTGTGGCCCCAGGTGATCCTGGACAGTCAGAGATGGCCCCAGATGGCCCTGGACGGTCATGCATGGTTCTAGCTGACCTTGAATGGTCAGGGATGGCCCTGGGGGACCCTGAACAGTCATGCAGAGCCTTGACTGATGCTGAATGGTCCTACGTGGCCCTGTGTGACTTCAAGTGGCTCTAGGAAGCTGTGAGTGACCCAGACGACTCTGTTTACCCTGGGTAGTCTTGAAGGGTACGAGCAGCGCTGAGTGGCCATAAATGGCTCTGAACGGCTCTGGGTAGCTCTGGCCATGGAGAACCCTAGCTTCTAAGCACCATTGGTGTCTCTGGATGTCCCTGAGTGACCCCAGATGACTGAGGGTGATGCTGCATATCTCTGGGTATCCCTAGATGGCCCTGAGCTGTGACGGGTGCTAGTAGATGATTCTGATAGTTGTGCCTAGTGGCACAATGGCCTGGTGGCCCTTGAGGTTGATGCTGAGTGGCCACAAGTGGTAGTGGATAGCCACAGATAGGCCTCGGTCACCCCGTATGTGTGTGGGTGACCTGGTTCTACCAGGGTGGCCCTAGGTGACCATGCATGTCTCTGAGGGCACACGACCCTGGATGCTTGGGGGGTTGGGTGCAGCCGCCAGTGATCATGGCATGAATTTTGCCACCTGAGCCTTCACTAGTTGGCTCTGGGTGTGCAGCATTGTGGCCAGGTGTCCCATGTCAGTGGTCAGCCAGTCGACGTAAGGGAAGGAGGGCGGGTGCCTTGCAGACGGCGCTCTGTGCTCTCCCGCCCTAGGCGTGGGCTTCACGGTCATCCTCATCTCGCTGTACGTCGGCTTCTTCTACAACGTCATCATCGCCTGGGCACTGCACTACTTCTTCTCCTCCTTCACCGTGGAGCTGCCGTGGGTTCACTGCAACAACACGTGGAACAGCCCCAACTGCTCAGATGCCCACTCCAGCAACTCCAGCTCCAGTCCCAACGACACCTTCAGGACCACACCCGCCACCGAGTACTTTGAGTAAGTGGGGGTGTGGTGGCATGTCATGGGCCGTGTCGGCCACAGGGAGGGAAGGACACAGTGTCCAGTGCCCTGCGGCAGCCCCGGGGGTCGGCTACCCTGCCCATGCTACCCTGCGAGGGTGGGGTGAGGACCCTTGTCTGGTGCCCGCGTGCCATTCCTCTGGGTTCCCCATAGGGTGCGTCTCTGAATCCCGCGTCTACTGGCTCAGCGACGCTCCTGTGGAGTGAGTCCTGGGTGGGAGGCAGAGCAGGCCCACGGCCGCGCTGTCCCACGGCGAGCACGACATGGCCAAGGGCAGCCTGCAGAAGGACGTGTGGGCCCTGGGCGGGGGCTGCAGGGCCACCCCCAGAGCGGATCTGGCTCTGCCTTCTCCGTCCCCCCCGCCCTTCCCTGCACACAGAATCGATGCCCCTCCGACCTCCTAAGCAGGCCAGACGTGCCAGGTGCAGCCACTGTTGCTTCTCCTGAGATGTTCTCTTCCTCCTACAAACACAATGTTAGTTCTTGCCCAAGTCACTCCTGGGTCCCCACATCTAGGGGGCTGCCCAGTACCCTCCTCTCCCCTGCACCTGCACCACCTGGCATCCACCACATCCCCGAATCAGTTCTTCTCTGGGTCTTCTGGGCCCAGCTCCTGCCCCCTTTGCCCTCATCTACATGGCCTGACTCCACCTAGAAGAGCCACCCATTGAGTCATCAGACCTGTCCTCCTGGGAAGAGCCAGGACTTGGGCAGGTGGACAGAGATGCCCACTGCCTCCCCTAGTATTCCCCAAGAACCCAGGAAAGGAGGGCTTTCCTGGGAGGAGAGGACTGTCCAAGTCCTGGGGCCCCAGAGACCCGTCCTGTGGCCGCAAGCTAGGTGCTGCTAGGAGGGTGGTAGGTGTGGGGCAGGTGTTCCTAGGAGCTGAGACCCATAGTCACACTATGTCTCAGACACCAAGAACCTGAAATGCTATGGTTTGGGGTTCTGTGCCCCGTGTGGGCACCATATCTCCATAGGGGGAAGTAGCATTGAGGGGCAGGTTTGGAATGTCTGGGGGCACAGCCAGGATGATGCATGGTTTTCTTGAGTCATGGTCAGGAGGAGTGTGGCTGGGGTGCGGAAACAGTCGTACACCATGGGACGTGCTTGTCTTTAGGAGGATGCTGTTGGTGTGGGACTAGAAGAGAGTGAGCATGGTGAGGAGGACGGGGAAGGAAGGACAGGGCTCATGGTCTGCAGCTGGACATGTGGGTGGGAGATGGAGATGCGGGGGGCTCCAAGCATGTGGATGCGAATCCTAATGTGATGAGAGCAAGCTAGAATCGTCTAGATAAAGAGAAGTTGATTTTGCTGTTCTCAGGGGTGATAATCACCCACACTGCTTGCTGCTGAGCTGTTCCCCCGATGCATTTCCTGAATTAAGTGTCTCAATGACAGGTTGCGCCCAGGCTGCATGGGCACTCACCCCTGTGGCCCCACGCCCAGCTTGGCCATGAGCAGAGGGAAGGGGTCTGTGGGGATGCTCTGCAGCAGACAGCGGGGATGCAGATGTGCTGGGAGGGGATGCAGATGTGCTGGGGGATGAGCACCTGGGGGCCAAGGTCAGGGCCCTGCACGGAGGGGCGCTCAGAGGTGCTCAGTGCTGCCTTGGGTTGGGTCTGTCAGCACGCCAACCACATGAGTACTCAGATTTCAAGCTGGGGTGGCTCTTACAGTTCCAAGGTGGATTTTCTGTACAATGTGGAAAGCCAGCAGAGAGGTTGGAAGGTGCCAGGTCACACTGGGGGTGGCGGGGGGAACTACCTGTCTTGTGCGTGGGGCCACAGAAGGATTCACGGTGGGAAGGACTCCACCAGGCACATGGCTGCACCTGAGACAGCAGAGGGGAACATGATGTGGCTGTAACTTCCGTTAGGTCTTACCGGGGAGCATGGAGGCTTGGGTGCTTGCCCTAGGAGCGCTGTCCTCGTCAACCCAGGCCCCCACCCAGACTCCCACATTGGGTCCCTGGGGGGTGTGCAAGAGGAGACACTGCGGGCTCAGAGCAGGGACCAGAGGCTCGTGGCTGTCGCTCCCAGGGCTGAGACACGGTGCCGAGAACTCACTTCTGGACATGGAGCTGAGCTGGGGCAGCGCCCGTGGGCTTGGAAACCCCCGCACAGGCTGTGTCACATGTCCCACGGCCCACAGACACCACCACCACCATCACCTGCTTTCCACTATCAACTAGAAAGCTATGCATTTGCCTCTGAGAGAAAGCTTTAGCTGCTTCCATGCAGCTCCACACCTGTGTTTTCACTTTTGTTCAGTTCAATGTGCTCCCTGGTTGGCCTTGTGATTTCCTCTTTGGCTCATGGAGATTCGGGGTGGGGGAGGTTCCCATTTAGTTCTGAAATATTTGGAGGTCTGCTAGATAGGCTTCTACTGCTGATTTACTTCTGATTTAGTGACGTACTATACTTACAAAGCTTCATTATTTCAGACCATCCTGAGGCCCCTACATCGGTATTCAGCTTGTCCTGGTGGGCACGGCAGGTGTGTTGTACTCGCACCGGGAAAGGAGTTGCATCCGTGTCCGTGGGCTCTGGGAGCTCCAGTGCACCTTGCTGTCCTTCACATCCTTACTGTCCACTGTCCTCCCAGCTGCGGAGAATCTCAGCCATGACTGTGCGTCTGCCTCTTTGTCATCATGACTCTGTCAGTGTTGGCCTCGCTTGCACATCTGGGGGCCGTGTTATAAAGTGTGTGTGCGTTTACAACTATTGGGTCTTTGAATGGACCGCTTCCCAGGACTAAATGTCCCTCTTGGTCGCATTCCCCATCATGAAGTAGCTGCGTCCAGCAGCACGGTGACCAGCCTCACCTTGCGGTGGGCAGTCTTTGCATTGGTACCTTTTCCATCCTGGTATCTATGACCCTTACGTGTCACATTGAGAGTATGTTTCTTGTAGGCAGCATAGATCTGGTCCTCGCTTTTTTATTCAGTGTAACAATCTCCATCTTGTCATTGGGGTTTCCGTTCAATGATTATCCCTGTGGTTGGGCTTAAGTCTTTCTTCTTGATCTTTTCCATGGTCTTGTCTCTTTCTTGTTCCCTCTACTAATCCCGTCTTTTGAGCTGACTGATCTTCAGGCTTCCGTTTTAGCTATGCTGTTGGCTAATAAGCTCTGTTTTCATTTTTGTGGATATTTATAGGGTTTCCATCATTAATTCCTTGTCTACCATCAGATGACATTGTAGACTTCGCACATGGCTTAGGAGCCTGTCAGCCACACGCTCCCATCTCCCCTCCTGTCCCCTGTCGTCCTGGGTTTTGCTTCTCCTGTGTGTTATAAACTCCACGGTATGTTGTTCCCATCCTTGCTTGAAACAGGCAATTACATTTTAAATAAATGTGAAATGGAAAAACTAACTTCTGTATTTACCTGCGTATTTGCTGTTTCTCGTGCCCTCCTATCCTTCTGTGGATCCAGATTTCCATTTTGGCTTCATTTCCTTCCATCTGGAGAATTTCCTTTAACATGTCTTACAGCGTAGACTTGCTGGCAATGAGTTTTCTCTGCTTTAGCTTTCCTGAAACATATTTTGCCTCCTTTTAGGGGGATTTCTTTAAATGGTGGTAAACTATACATAAAATACATCATTTCGACCATTTTTAAGTCTGTGTTCAGTGGCATTAAGCATATGTGCCGCGCTATGCAGCCATCACCATCCTCCATCTCCAGGACTTTCCTATCCTCCCAAACTGAAACTCTGTCCCCATGAAACACTGACTCCCTCTCTGCCTCCCCCAGCCCCTGGCGCTCACTGTCCTACTCCCATCTCTGTGACTTTGACAACTCTGGGGACCGTATATAAGAGGAACCATCCAGCATGGCTCATCTCACTCTGCACGACATCCTCAAGGTCCAACCGCTCCGGAGAGGGGTCAGTCTCCTTCCTCGTAAGGCTGAACAATATCCCACCATATGCAGGGCCCATATTTGGTTCATCCATCAGTGGACACTTGGGTTGTTTTGGTTTTTAAATTTTTTTTTTATTATTTAATTATGATAGTCACAGAGAGAGAGAGAGAGGCAGAGACATAGGCAGAGGGAGAAGCAGGCTCCATGCACCGGGAGCCTGATGTGGGATTCGATCCTGGGTCTCCAGGATCGCGCCCTGGGCCAAAGGCAGGCACCAAACCGCTGCGCCACTCAGGGATCCCCTGTTTTGTTTTGTTTTTTTGTTTTTACTTGGGTTGTTTTGATGTCTTGGCTATTGTAAATAATGCTGTGATGAACATAGAGGTGCAGATGTATTTTTGCGTTAGTGTTTTCATTCTCTTCAAATAAATACCTAGAAGTGAGATTGGTGGGTCATAGGGTAGCTCTATTTTTTAATTTTTTAAGGAGCTCCCACACTGTTTCCCATGGAGGCTGCACCAGCTTGAATTCCCCCCAGCAATACATGAGGGCTCTTGTCTCTGCCTTGTTGCCAGCACCTGATATTTCTTGACTTATTTATAACAGCCGTCCTGACCACCATTCATCATGGTTTCAATGGGTGATGGTGAACATCTTCCCGTGTCTGTTGGCATCTGTGTGTCTTCTTTGGAGACATGTCTGTTCAGACCTACCTTTTTTTTTTTTAACATATGGTTTGTGTTTTGCTCTTCAGTTGTATGTGTTCTGTATACATTTTGGGTATTAACCTCTTGTAAAATATATGATTTGCAAATATTTTGTCCCACTAGCAGGTTGACTTTTCATTTTGTGGGTGGCTTCCTTCACCGTGAGAAACTTCCTAGTTTGATCTACCTCCACGTTGACCGTCTTTAAATTGAGTTGTTTGGATTTTTTTTTCTTGTGGAGTTTTAAATCTTTATGTATTCTGGATAGTAATCTCGTACCTGATACATGATTTGTGAATGTTTTCTCTCATTCTGTGAGTTACCCGTTTACTCTGTTGTCATGTCCTTTGATGCATGAAAGGTTTTTTATTTTGATGAAGTCAGTTTACCTGTGTGGCTTGTCATATTGGAAAACCCATTACCAAACCCAGGGTCACAAGGCTCAACCCCTACTGTTTCTTCCGAGAATCTATAACTTTGGCTCTAACGGTTAAGTCCTTGACCCACTTTGAGTTAATGTTTGTATGGTGTGGGAGGGATCCATTGGCAGGATCTCTCCTGGTTATGCGCCACGGTTTCTTGTTGTGTCTAGTAATTTTCTTATTACACACGAGGCTTCATGAGTTTCACATTCATACGTATTAGATTTTGTTGTCTTCCTTTAAGGAATGTGACCTTTGTCCTGGTGGGGAGTTGAAGCGCATTATTAAGCTGTGTTGATGTGATCCCGGGGGTTCTTTGCTTCAGGAACGGTTCACCCCTCTTCCAGACCCCCCGAGCTCCCCGTGTGGCCTGCACGTCCCCTGCTCTGGCCAGCAGGAGCCCAGCGACCCCAGCCCCAGCTGAGCTCTGGGCACCTCTCAGCCACTAACCCCTAGGGCTGCCCTGCACGTCAGTGGGCACCTGGGCAGGTCCTTCCCCATACCCCAGCTGGCCTGAGCACCCCCACGGTACGTTCGCTTGAGCCTGCCCTCGGGGGTGCCGCCGGGCAGGGTGCTGGGGCATTGATGGGCACATCTCACCCCTTCCCTTCTCTCAGGGGGCCAGGCCCGCATCGCCTCCATCCTGTCTGGAAACAGCCGTGTGGGATCCTTTGTCCCCTCTGGCTGTGACGTTGTTCCCTCTGGGCCAGCGCGCAGACCCCTCAGCTCCTTTCTCTAGACACCAGCGCCCCAGACAGAGGATGGGTTGAGCGGGGCTGTCTGGGTCCCACGTGATGGGACCCGGTAAGGGGCTGCCGTGGGGATGGGGGAGGCAGGGCTCATGGAGCCTGCGCGTGCCTGGCACACCTCAGTGCTCTGCTGGTGTCCACATCCGTGACCCACCACAAATTCAACCTGAGGAAGGAATCCAGCTAAATGTGGACACGTTGTACCTTCCCCACAGCTGCTGGCCGCGCAGGCTTTCATGGCCTGGTCCTCCTGGCTGCTTCCGGCTCCAGACCTTTCTGCGTGTCAGCCCCACACGGCCTACCCAGACGCCCTTCATCGGCCCCCCAGGCCGCGCACCCGCCCCTGGGCCATGTCCTTCCCGCCCTGACCCTGAGGCTGCCTGTGCTGCTGGCTCCTGGCCCCAGGCCCATGGCACCCAGCAGGTCCGGTCCCCTAATTGTCTGAGGGATTTCAAATGACTTCAGAACAAGAAGAGTTTTTAATCTCGGGGAAGGGAATTGAACCAGTACCGATGTGCTAATTCCACAAGCGATTTACAAGCGGAAACAGTGTGTGGTGTGGAGGAGCCATGTGCTCTCTTCTAAGCCGCCCCCTCCGTGTGGGAGGCTCCACAGGCCTGTGGGCCCCGGGGCTCCTTCCGGGCAAGGGAGTGAGTGGTTACAGGGCCATCAGCCAGCAGGCCGAGGTGTGCAGCCCTGCACATGTAGGAGGACTTGCAAGGAGGCCAAGGTGTGACTGGGCCTCTGGCTGTGTGGTCGCACTCACGCGTCACCCCACATATCCTGTTAGTGCACAGAAGTTCTGGGTTTAAGACTTAGGGACTAGGACATGGGGGGGGTGAGGGGCAGCCAACACAGACCCAGGCTGGGAGGCGCTGGGAAATTGTACTTCCAGAGGAGGTGCAAGGGAGGACAGGCCCAGGAAGCTCAAGCCCTGGGGAGGACAGGCCCCAGGGAGGACAGGCCCCAGGGTGGACAGGCCCAGGGAGGACAGACCCAGTGAGAACATGCTATGGGGGGACAGGCCTGGGGAGGACAGGCCCAGAGAAGACAGGCCTGGGGGAAGACCAGCCCCAGGGAGAACAGATCCAGTGAGAACAGGCCATGGGAGGACAGGCCTGAGGGAAGACCGGGCCCAGGGAGGACAGGTCCAGTGAGAACACACCATGGGAGGACAGGTCCAGGGGTGGACAAGCCCAGGGAGGGCAGGCAGGGCACAGCCACTTGAGCACTGTCCCAGAAGTGGCCTCCTCCTCTCCTGCCACAGGGGTTCCATCTCCCATACCTCACACTGTGGGTGCAGCAGACCACGTGTGTGTGTTGAGTGTGGGGGGCTCCCATCACTTTAGGGGGTGGCCCGTGCTCCAGAAAGGAGAAAAGTTGATGTGAGTTTGGACGGTGCTGTGCGAGCTGGGAGTGCTGAGCTGGGCTCTGGTGGTGCCCATCACCACCTCCCCTGCTACGAGACTGTGATTCTGGGGTCTGACAACCTGAATCCCTCCAACATGGTCCTGTGATGCCTGGAGCTGGTGGGAAGCCCCAGCGTCTGCAGCTTTCTGCTGTGGGTGTCAGGATTATTTTCTTGGGACCTCAGCAGATCTGGGCAGTGATGGCTCCTTTCACAATGGGCCCCTCCACCTCGTGAAGCAGCAGCATAACATGGCGTCAGCTGTGATTCCAAATCCCAACCATGAAGGTGAGGCAGCAGGTGTACAGCAAACATGATGGTGCTGCCACCTTTTCTGTAGGAGGTCAGGGGATCTAGGGGGTACCATGCAGGGAGGCACCCGAGACCCCGCAGGAGGTCAGAGGATCTATGGGGTAAGGTGCAGGGAGGTGCCCGAGACCCTGCAGGAGGTCAGGGGATCTAGGGGGTACCGTGCAGGGAAGTGCCCGGGACGCCACAGGAGGTCAGGGGATCTAGGGAATGTGGTGCCCAGGGAGAGCTCCAGGGGCCATAAGTCCCGTCCTCTCTTCACGGCGTCGTGTTCCGCCCTTCTGACGGATTCCCTCCACAAGACTGGGTCTGGCAGGAGCGCAGAGCAGAGTCTTCCTGTGTCTGTTACCTGCAGATCCTCTTCGAGGCTCTGGAGCTGCGTGAGCAAATGCCGTGGGCCGCTCCCCTCGGAGAACAGCGCGGCCCTCTGCCTGTCCTGTTCTAATGCTCTGAGTCTGCTCAGCCTCACCCCTGCAGAGGGCCCCAGCCCACCCCTTGGGGGCACCATGTCACTAGTGCCTTCCCCCTGGTTTCCAAAGTGCCTGTTCCTCTCCCCGGCTCCAGAAATCAGAGGTGCCAAGGGACAGAGGTCAGGGCCGGGCTGCCCTGCGTCTTAGCTAGGCTGCGGGGCCTGACCCTTCTCACCGGGGCTCTCTGGTCCCACCAGGCCAGGTGCTTTCGGCCAGGCCGAGGTGGGGGACGGAGGGTCTCTTTCTGGTTGCAGTTCTGGGGGGAGGAGGGCAGCACCGCTGAAGGACGCACCTCTCCCGCCCTCTCCAGGCGCGGCGTGCTGCACCTCCATGAGAGCCGCGGCATCGATGACTTGGGTCCCCCCCGGTGGCAGCTCACCTCCTGCCTGGTGCTGGTCATCATCCTGCTCTACTTTAGCTTGTGGAAGGGAGTGAAGACTTCTGGGAAGGTGAGGCTGCAGCCACTGCCAGCTGGAGAGTGGACACATGGTTATCTTGGGGAGCAGACGGGCACTGCGGTGGGTAGGGGAGCCGATGGAGGCCTGCAGTGGGTAGGGGAGCGGACGGGGGCTGCAGGGGGTGGCAGGGAGCAGATGAGGGGCTACGGCATGTCAGGGAGCAGACGGGGGTGCTGTGGTTAACAAATAGTGCCAAGGGGAGGACACTCATAGCAGGGTATTTCCAGCATGAACACAAGCACAACATAAATTGTTTTTTCCTTATGAAAATACTCAGTTATTATCTGGGTGCCCAAAGCAATTTGACCAAAACATGCCTGTCATATGCTGTGTGTGTAGTGAAGTGCCACCACCCCAGAGCCTCTCAGGAAGGATAGGTTCCTGCCCCCCACCTCCCAGCCCAGAATCCACCTTTTACACACCCCCTAGGTGTGCCTCTGCACAACCAGTGCAAATTCACTGCATCTCATGCATCAGAAACTCAGCCACCCCTGCCCACTGCAGAACACCCCTTCTTTGCCAAGTTGTCTGTCCATTTTAATCCCTGGGGAAGTCACAGGGTAGAGGGCATTAACCGCCCACTGCAGGGAGCCTTGGCTGAGCTGGCATCCCATGAATGTTTGGGATTATGGGCTTCCCAGCCACAGCCACCGACCAGGGTGACCCCGCGGCCACCCTGCCAGTGGTGATGCCTGGTGACGCCGTCCTCTCCCAGGTTGTGTGGATCACAGCCACCATGCCGTACGTGGTCCTCTTTGCCCTGCTTCTGCGAGGAATCACTCTCCCTGGGGCCGTCGATGGCATCAGAGCATACCTGAGTGTAGACTTCCATCGGCTCTGCGAGTCTTCTGTGAGTATGCCCTTCACTCGAGGCCCTGATGCCCACCTGCTCTGGCAGGCTGCGTGCTGTGGGCCTCCTGTGTTCTGGGGCTGGGGACCCCAAAGGCAGCAGCTGGGCTGGAATTTCTTACCTTACTCTGTAAACCCGGCAGGTTTGGGTTGCTCTGCTGCATGCAGGGCTCCACAAGGCCAGCGGCACACCTGACCACACCCAGCAGCATGCACCCCCTGATTGACCAGGGAGATATATGCACACAGAAGGCAGCTGAGTGGACCAAATAAGAAAGTTAGGGGAGCAGACCACGGGCTCAACCTCTGCAGAAATAGAAGGCTGCTTCCACTTGGCATCTTCCCCCCCGGCCCATCCCACTTCCTGAAGGAATGTTCTCAGGTTCCTCAGATAAGCACCAACGGGCGGCCCAGTCTGTGCCAGGAAGTGTGGCCACTCACTTGGGATGCAGCCCTGGGCTCTGGCTCCGTGTTCATCATGGTTGCATGAACCAAGGCCCGCTCCTCAGGGAGCCGAACCTTGTTGGGAAAACACTCACAGTGCCCACGGCACAAGGGACAAATCTAAATCACATCACATTGAAACGAAGTCTGCAGCTGGGCTGCACATTTCTTCAACAAAGAGAGCAATCATTCTGAAGAGAGGGAGCTCGGTGAGGCCATGGGACAGACAGGCCTCCCAAGAGGGGGAGAGAGAAGGGGCAGCAGCATTTTAGGGAAATGAGCCCAGATATGGGAGTGGCCATTGGCCAGGTGAGCCCAGAAATGGGAGTGGCCATTGGCCTGGCCATTGGCCAGGTGGTGAGG
The DNA here is from genome assembly GCF_018345385.1 of Vulpes lagopus. NCBI lineage: Eukaryota > Metazoa > Chordata > Mammalia > Carnivora > Canidae > Vulpes > Vulpes lagopus. The sequence continues at coordinate 31,924,700 of NC_054840.1, read as the reverse complement.
ATGAAGGAAAAGGGAGCATTCTCAGGAGATCATTGAGAATTCATGTGCACTAGATTTTGGCAGATGGTGGGGACCCCAGTGGCCACACTGTGGCAGAGCCAAGAGGCATAGCGGGAAGGATAGCTGGGGTGTGGGGGCGTGAAGCTGGGGACAGGGGGCTGTTTGGAGGATTGCTACCCAATGCTGCTAGGTATTAGTAGTGAGAGTCAGGTGTGGTGCTCACCAGGGATGCAGAAAGGCACAGCCCTGAGGTGGGAATGGAAAGAACAGGTAGGAGGGGAGGCAGGTGTGCCTCCTAGCCCCCAGGAAGCCCCCAGGGAGTGGAGGAGCAGCAGAGCGAGGGTGTGAAGCTGCAGCAGCAGCGGGAGGCACCGGTCAGAGAGGGCAGGGAGCATGGCGCGGGGCAGGCTGCTGGGGAGCCCACACAAGCACAGGCAGTAAGGCCATGAGAGCAGCAGACGCATGCTCTGCACAAGTGAGGGAAGATGGAGAGTGTCCATGTGGTGGAAAGCCAATAGGGAGCCACGGGTGTGCTTCCAGGAGCAGATGCTGTGGGTATCTGAGGCCAGGAAGCCACGATGAAGAAATCGAAGAAAATAACATGAGGACAACGGAAGGAAGCTAGTGCGTTGGGCAGGAAAACCAGGTAGTGCACAGGAGGAAGCCAGACATGTGCTGGTGTGTGTAGAAAGATGCTCATGTGTGAAGCAGAGAATAAATGACAGAAACGAGAGGTGTCAGAAATTAGATGATGGAAGGTGGAAGATGATAGGTACATAGAGATAGATGATAAGTGGATGGGTAGATGCTAGATGGATGGATAGATAGAAAATGGATGGATGATGGATGGATGGATGGATGGATGGATGGGTGGGTGGATGGATAGATGATGGATAGATCGGTGTTTGATGGACACATAGTCAATGGGTGACAGATAGATGATGAATATCTTGGACAAATCAGTGTGTTCTGGCCTCTCCAACTACCCTGTCCACTCAGGACTAAGAGGGGACATAGACCAGGACAGAGTAGGCCTATAACCCCCGAGCTCTGGTGTACCTGAGGTCCTGAAGGGACAGGTCCATGTGGTCCCCAGTTCAGAGGGTGAAGCCATTCCTGGTTCTGCTGTGGGGTCCTGGCTGACCTTTGCATCAGCTCCTCCAGGCCTCCTCTGGATAGGGCAGGGACAGAGCCTCCCTGGCTTGGTGATCATCCTGGGATGTCCGCCCAGGGCTCCTCCTGGCCCGAGTGCTGCCCATACTCCTGCACCCCCCCCCCCCCCCCCCCCGCCAAGCTCTTGTGGCCACACTCAGAGATCAAATGACCCTGGGCCTCCTTCTCTGGGGCTTGGCAATCGGAGCCGGTCCCCCAGATCCCCACAGGACCTGGCCCTGATCAAGTCACAGGCTCCCTAGCACTAGCCCAGGCTTGACCCTGACCCATCCCCTGGGGCTTAATCCAGAGCCACCTGGCAGGAGGCCTGGCCAGAATCCTCATGGGTCCAGGGCAGGTCAGGATCAGAGGTTCTACACAGGGGCCTGCTCAGCAAGCAGACCGAAAAAAGGGGATCATCCCTTCCTGTGTCCCTGATACTCTGAACCCAGCACAGCTCAGACACAAAGCCGGCCCTGCATCCTGGAGATCCATTTCCGGATCCCCCTCTGCACAAAGGGCTCCTCCTTAGGGATCAGCATCCTTAGATGGCATCCAGACCCTTGTTCTTTCATCTGCAGCTCTTGGGGTGGCTCAGCGGGGTGGCCAGCTGCAGGCCGGGGCAGACAGAGTCCCATCCTGGGGGAGCCCCCGTTCCAGCAGGAGAGGAGAGGTCAGGTGGTGAAGGAAAGGCAGGCAGTTCCACGTTAGCCCACCTGGGTCCCTGGCCCACCCCTGAGCCGCTGCCTCACCCTCCAGGATGGACTGAGCAGGAGGCGAGAACTCTCCCTGTGGCAAGGGCTCCTGCCTGCAGCGGCCTGGCCAAGCACACTAACTGATGACCAGCACTAGGGGACAGGAGACAGCAGAGTGGGGCCCCTTGGCCCACGGGCCTCTCAGCTACTCCAGGCCTCATGCCACACCCTGGCAGCAGCCTGCACACACCACCGCTAACACCAGGGTGATCCCCAGGCTCTGGGCCTGCTGCCCCACCAACAGAGGTCCTGCGGGTCCTAGAGCGCGTCCTGGAGCAGGTCCTGGAGCGTGGGCGGGTTGCTGAGGCTCCAGCCTTCTCTGCTTATCCTGTCCAGCTCCTTTGGGGGCCACCCTGTGTTCCCAGCTGAGCTCTATATCACTGCCTGAGGGTCCTCACCCACAGGCCCACATTAGGGGCCGCCTGGACACTCAGGGACAGCCCCCATACCCCTCAGATAGCAGACGAGGGCCTCCTAGGTGACTCCCCCAGGGTGGGGTCAGCTGCCTTTCACCTGCCCGCACCCAAGGCCGTGGAGGGCAATGTGGTGCCCACATCCCCACGTGGTCTCCACGCTGCCCTGACATGAACAGTTGTGTTGGACTTTCAGATACCTTATTGGTCCAATTACCAGCCACAGGCTTTCACTTGGCCCTTGTGTGTGCCACCCAGCACCACCTGTGCTGCGTCAGGTGAGCACACTCCATGTCCAGGCTCCACGGCCTGTCCACCGGGGTGGGTGGTGGTGTGTGCACCCTGTGCCCCTGGCTTCAAATACCACGGGCAAGACGTAAAGCAAACATCAGTGGGCATGTCTGACCGTGGTGTCCACGTCACAGCATCTTAATACATTAACTACATGTCTGGCTGTGTGCAGAGCGGTACGGACATTCCAAGGGAAATTCCAAATAAAGCAGCTCTTCCAAGTGGCGAGCTCTCAGGCCGGTGACATGGTGGGTTTATCCCCCGAGACAGCCTTTGCCACTGATCACATTGTCGATGCCACTGGCTCGTTGATGACGATGTTGATGACTGGTTCCGTGGAGCCCTCCGTGGCCCTGGGCCGCCAGGTCTCCTGGGCTCAGTGCACATCCCACAACCACCTCTCTTCTCTGGCTCCACGCAGGTGTGGATAGATGCTGCCACCCAGGTGTGCTTCTCGCTGGGCGTTGGGTTTGGGGTGCTAATTGCCTTCTCCAGCTACAATAAATTCACCAACAACTGCTACAGGTAAGTCCCGTGCGCCTGTCCCCATCACGGGGCTGCTCAATCACTGACTTCTGAAAATAACGTGTTCCCAGACACCCGGTAGGGGAATACGCTGTGCTCACAGGGCCTCGGGGCCAGAGAAGCTACAGGCCATGTTGGTTCTTGCTTTAGGGAAAGTACTGGAACACGTGAAGGTGTTTGGTACCCCCCAGAGTCCCCTTGGAGACCTGGCCTCTGCCCCTCCTCCATCCCCTGCCAGGTTCCAACTGGCTCCTCACCCCCGTGCCCAGGGCCTGGCCGCCCCCACCTTCCCCCTACACCGAGGAAGCCGGAGGCCAGGACCTGGTGCAGAGCTGCTCAGGGGACCTGGCTCCAGCACGGCAGCAGAGTGGCAGCACCATGTGCCTACAGCCCTGAGGGGGGATGCACTACTGCCACCAGCCTGGAGAGGACCTCAGTGACCTGCAGCTCCATGCTAGACCTCAAATCTACCAAATTCACCTGGGACCTGCTTTCCCTGACCCTTCTGGGTTTCTGTTTCCTTTCTTCACATCAGGAAGACAGAAAATGCAGTAAAAATACAAGGACAGTGTGCACAGCAAAGTGGCCATACCTGAGGGTGTACAGCCCCTGCCCCCTCTGCCCCTGCTGCCCCCGGGGCCCCAGCTCTGGGTGCTCTGCAAATGCCCTCCCACACTGGCACCCGGATGGGCTGACCTGACCCCTGCTCCCCCACTCCCCTTTCCCACGGCCCTCTGAATGCCTAGCTTCTGAGTGGGGTCCCCAGAGCAGGAGTTCTAACTCTCCCATACTGGGAACAAACAGAAGCAGAGCACTGGGGCCCTAGCAGATCCGCCCCTCAGAACTACATTTCAGGCAGCTCCTCCAGAGGCATCTAGAGGCCCCGCCAACACAGGTGCGACCCCGCAGGCTTCCGTTTGCCCCCCCTCCCAGAGCCCCAACTTTACAGGTAGGGACTGTCCCACCTTCTCACTGAGCCGTGAGGGCAGAAGCCTCTCGGTTCCCAGACACACGTGCACGGTCGGTCACTGTGGACACTCCCAGAGCCACTCAGCTGAGGGACCTGCCACCCTGGGCACCAGCCCACCGGAGGGGCTGGCGGTGGCCTCCTGGGAACGCGTCCTCCAAAACCCGCCTGCCCCCAGACACGGTGCCTTACAACAAAGGCAAGAAATTGCTACCGCTCCAGGCATGGCTGGGACGTGTGTCTTGTTCCCCAGAGACGCGGTCATCACCACCTCCGTCAACTCCCTGACAAGCTTCTCCTCCGGCTTTGTGGTCTTCTCCTTCCTGGGGTACATGGCACAGAAGCACAGTGTGCCCATTGGGGACGTAGCCAAGGACGGTGAGTCCCCCTAGGGCAGGCGGCATCCCCACAGCTCCGCCTGCTCCACAGCCCTGGCCGCCCGCTCCTCTAGTGGTTTACCCCAAATGGTGGGAGGGAGATGCTCGGGCCCTGAGTCCAGGTCACCAAGGTTGCAGGTGTTCCAGGGCAGAGAACCCATGGAAGGACAGTCCTCGTGGCAGCAACACGCCCAGTACACTTAGCTCCTGTGCCACTGGCCACCAGCAGAGGCCCCGGGGCTGCAGGACCTAGGTCTGGTCCCTGTCCCTGGGCATGCCTTGTCTTCAATCACACTGGGGTGGGGGCCATGCAGCCCGGGGGTGGGAGCCCTGAGCTGTTCTCAGTGACACGGACGGCAGGGCGGGAGAGCAAGGCTGAGGAGAAGCTCAGGAGTTTGGGACATGAGCAGTTGGTCAGTCCCAAAGCTTCTTCCTCCAAAACGTGGTGGTCAGACATATCAAGGTGGGATTTGGGTACTAATCAGAGAAATCACGAAGTCTTGGGCACACAGGGACCATGGAGATCCTTGTTCCCAACCCACTTGCCCAGGCAGCAGTGAACACCGGGTGTCTGCGCACCAGGATGCAGGTGGTGGGAGCAGGCACCCGTGACCCAGGAGCAGGCTGGGCCCCAGCAGGTGCAGGGGTGAGGGCAGAAGGGGCCCTTTGGGTGGCTTCAGGCCCCTGGCCATTTGCAGGGGTGCTCCATCCTAGTGACTGGGTGGGAAGCCATGGCCTTGGGGTCCCCCCAGGACACCAGGGTCTCCTGAGACCTCTGCAACTCCTCACCTACTGTCAGATTGTTCTGGGCTGAGTAGGGAGGACTCTTCCCCTGCAGGCCAGACACCCCCATTCACTTCTCCTGGGGCTGCCCCTCAGGCCCAGGAAAGCCGGAGTGGGTGTCACTAACATACCTCCTCCTAAGTCTTTTGACTCTTGAGTGGGGCAGGGATAGGCATTCAGGGAGGGGAACAGAGGCCACCCCAACTGTGCCCGCAACCCTGAGCTGCCATCTCATCTGATTCTTGTGGCATTGAGCCCTGGGACCCCACCTTGACAGGAAGCAGAGGTCCAGCCCCCAGGACAGGTGGGGAAAGCAGGGGCTGGGCGGGTGTGCTTCCGAAGTCCAGGAAAAAATCCAATAAAGGCAGAACAGGAGCATAAAGCAAATAAATACAGAACAGTGAAATTTACTCACTGCTGCATTTATGCATTTCTCATGCTTTTGCCCTTTTTTTATGATAAATAGCAATAGCTTACAAAAACCTCTATTAACCCCTGGAAGTAGAGAGGGTGTGTTCTATGCATTTCCGTGACTAGCAAAGTAAATGTCATTTATAGCTCTAATTCTCAAGAAAACAGGGTAAAATGTTAACTCAGGTACGGAACTGAAAGGCAAAGGTACTGACGTCATGTCCAACCAAGCTGACCCACCTCCTCCTGGGCCCATGTCTCGTGTCATTTAGGCTTTGGAGCACCTCACATGGGACGCCCTCACTCCTGATGGGGGACTGAACCCCTTGCATGGGGCAGGAATTGCAGAGAGCCCAGAGCACGGGCCCCGAGAGGACCCTGGGGCACTCTGGCTATGGCCTCCCTGCCACAGCCCCCTGAGGACTGAGAGACTTGGGAAGCTGCATCTGTGGAAGGCTCGGGAGGCCGTGGTTCAGCAGGCCCAGCTTTTTTATAAGTGACCATGAAAATAATTAGTTTCCTGTGGGAATACTTTGACTTTGGGATCATCAAGAGCAAACTGCAGCGAGTCTGCTTGAGTCCTGCACCATTCCCACCGTGCCTCCCTGCCTGTCCGAGCCCGCAGCCCCCACAGTGGTGAGGGAGTAGGACTTTCCCCCGGCATGTGTGTCCCGCATGCGGCAGCCCCACCCCTGGGATGTCCCAAAAGGGAATGATCCCCGGGGAGCTCCTGTGTGACAAACCTGCCCCTTTCAAGCATTGGCTGAGCTGTAGTATTTCCATGTTCCTTACGTGGTTTTCAAAGATCGTACATGGGGTAATTCATCGGCATGGGAAAATATTCACATGTTCCTCAATACACCACAGGATGAGAGTGTGTGTGTGTGTGCATGAGCATGCGTGCATGTGTGAGCGTGTGTGAGCATGCATGTGCAAGTGTGAGTGTGCACAAGCATGTGTGTATGAGCATGTATGTGAGTGTGCATGCCCTGTGATGAGTGTGATGTTCTCGAGCATGCATGTGAGCATGTGTGCATGTGAGCATGAATGTGTGCGTGTGCATATGAGCATGTGTGAGCGTGATGCACTGTGAGCATGATGCACTCGAGCATGCATATGTGGGTGTGTGAGCGTGTGTGTGTGTGAGCATGTGTGCGTGTGTCTGTGACGTGCACAGGAAAGCTGAGCAGGAGGCCTGACCGAGGTCGTTGGGGCCAGAGGACAGGCTGCAAGAGTCCCTCCCACCTTGCCTAGGTGGCTTCCACCCCCACGTCCCCTCGCAGCCCCCGCAGCGGGGGTGGACCTGGAAGAGTAAGGGGCGGGTCTCTGGATTTCAGGGTTCCCCTTCCTGGAGTCCTGGGCCAGGTGGCCACTGAGTTCCCAGGAGAGAGGCCTCTTTGGGGGTGACGGGGAAGAAGGTGATGGGGTCTTGTCACCTGCCCGCCATGTCAGCCTGCATGGGCGGGGAGGCAGGAGGCTGCAAGTCTGTGGCGACAGGAGGGTCTGCTTCCAGGGCCCGGGCTGATCTTCATCATCTACCCCGAGGCGCTGGCCACGCTCCCGCTGTCCTCGGCCTGGGCCGTGATTTTCTTCATCATGCTGCTCACCCTGGGGATCGACAGCGCCGTGAGTGACCTCAGTGCCCCGCGCACCGGGAGGGGCCCTGCCCACCACAGGCAGGCTCCCTCACTGCCCTCCTAGGGCGCGCAAGCCCCAAGGCCCCTGCAGGGTCCCCAGACTTCCCGTGCCTGCAGCGAGCCCCATATGGTGGGAGGGAGGGGTCCCATGGCTGCATGAGACCCTGCGTGGGTGGAGTGTGGGGCCAAGTCACCCTTCTCTCACTTTGCCCTCCGCCCGAGTCACCAGAGACCCTGGCGCACACAGGCCAGCAATAGGAGGGCGGTACAGGGAATGGGCCAAGGGCCACCCAGAGCCAGGGCCGGTCCCTTCCTTGACCCCGTCGCCCCCAGGAGGGATGGACACAGCTGCAGGCCAAGCCAGCAAAAGCTCCAGCTGCAGCCCACATCTGGCCTGCTAAATATCTTGTGTGTGGCACTGTGCGTGTGCATGTGGGCATGTGGGCATGTGGGTGAGTGCGTGCACACGTGTGTGCTGGGGAGGCCGATGGGCCTGCTGACCTTCCCCAGGCTCCTGTGTCCCTACTGTCTTCTCAGGACCAGCAGCTTAGACCTCAGGGCCCCCATGATGGTGGCCACCCTGTCCAGACCTCAGGGCCCCCATGCATAGTGGCCACCCTGTCCCCTAGAGCTTCCTGGAAAGTGCAGAGAACCACGAATCCCTCATGCTGTGGCTGTGGGTCATAGGCCGTCACCTCCCAGCCAGTGTGGCCAGCGCCCTCTGGGTGACTGCGGCCCTGGCCCACACATCCAGCGGGCATGAATCTCGTGAACAGCACGTCCCGGGGGAGGTGGTTTCGACAGAGCAGGGCAGGGAGGGTCTCCAAGGAGGCCCGGGTGTTTGGATGACAACCCATCATGACGACTGCACCCCAGAGCTGGCGGCCCCCACTCGTGTCCACACCCCAGGGGTAGGCCGGTTGAAGTCACGTAAGAGGCGCCTGCCCCACAGCACCCCTGTCTGTTGGCTGCAGATGGGTGGGATGGAGTCGGTGATCACTGGGCTCATCGACGAGTTCCAGCTGCTGCACAGGCACCGGGAGCTCTTCACCCTCTTCATCGTCCTGGCCACCTTCCTCCTCTCGCTCTTCTGTGTCACCAACGTATGTACCCCTGCTCGCTTTGCCTGCGAGGTCTCGCTAGTGTTTGGTGTCGGGCAGCGTGCTTGATGGTGGCGGGCCAGGCCCATAGCCACGAGCCTGAGAGCCACGTGCCCACATGTAAGCATGACCAGCGGCGCTGCATGGGGAGGTGCAACGGCCGCGGTCACGGGACCGTGTGCTCGCAAGGCCCAGTCGTGCTCGCAGGTGCTGCAGCCATGGTCACGCGGAAGCTGTGGTGCGTGCAAGCCGGTCTCAGGTTCCTGTACTCCTGGACGGCCCCTCTGGAAGTGTTCAGGGCTCAGCTCCCGCCTGTTGGGTCTGTGGGGCGGGGGCCCGGGTCAGTTCCCCTCCCGCAGGGCCACTCCCAGGTTTGGCATTTGCTAGCTTTCGTGTCTGACTGCACCTGGGAGAATTGAGATGAGGAGAGGAGGGGAGGGGAGAAGAGGGGAGTGAGGAGAGGAGAAGAGAGGCAAGGAGATTGAGGTGAGGTGACGAGAGTAGAGTGAGATGAGGTGAGGAGACTGAGGTGAGGTGAGGAGAGGAGAGGTGAGTGAGGTGGGCAGCTGTAAGGAGAGGAGGGGTGAGGCGAGGCTTCCCATTCCTGCCCAGAAGGCCCGTCCCTGAGAAGCCTGAGAAGCCGTGTGGCTTGGATTTCAGTGACTCAGTGGGACTCCACAGGAGGAAGGTGGCCCCAGGCCCCGAGTGTTTTGGGAAAGTGCCCTGCGGGCTTCTGTGGGCGTGGAGGCCACAGTGGGCACCCCATGCTCAGCGGGCTCTCCTCCTCCAGGGCGGCATCTATGTCTTCACGCTGCTGGACCACTTTGCGGCCGGCACATCCATCCTCTTTGGGGTGCTCATCGAGGCCATTGGGGTGGCCTGGTTCTACGGTAAGGATGGAGTGCTGTCCGCGGCCGGAGACCTCAGCAGGTGGAGGACCCGGCCGCGGTGCCCGCATGGTGAGCGGCCGGGCTGGTGGCCTCGCACTTTGTCCCCAGACTGCGTCCTTCCTGACAAAGCCACCATGGGAACAGGCACGTTAGCCCCAGGATGCTTAAACCAACAGCACGAGGGAGGACAGGTGCTTGGCCCCCAGGTGCTCAGCCGGACCTGCCAGGAAGGTGGCCTGGATGGCCCCCCAGCATCCTTGCTGGGGTCACAGGTGTTCTGTGTGGCCCCCTGACTGCCCTGGGCGGACATCCTAGTTGGTTACAGAGAGAAAGGCTTGCAGGGACTTGGGGGCGCTAACCCCGGGTGGAGGTGAGGTCTCTGCCATCACCCAAGGGGAAGCTGAGTCACAGGGACACCAGCCTGTCCCTGTCGGGGACCACGGGCGGACACGCACTGCCCTGAGGTGGGGGGGGCCCGGTCAGCTGCTGGCTGCTGTTGGCTCTGTGAGCCCCTGAGGCCGGGAGCGCCGCCCTGGCTGTGGGCCCCTGAGCTGTGTCCCGGGGCATCATGACCATGACAGACACCCGAGCAGGAGAGGCCCTGTCCTTTCCCAGCGCGCTGGCCTGGGCAAGCCACCCCTCAGCTGCTCCGTAAGGGGGGCTGTGGTGCTGGAGGCCCTATGGGGGGCTTCCCAGAGGCGGGAGCGAGCCAGAGGTCTGCCCGGGCCCAGTGTCACACAGGGGCATGGCCCCTGCCACAGAGCGGGGAACAGCGTGGCCCGATGGAGCCCGTGGGCTGGGAGAGGCTGCACCCAAGAAGTGGTCCGTGTTCCCAGAGCGGCTCTCTATCATCATTTCTGTTCTACAGAGAAGGGGACTATCAACCTCCATGATTACGTTGGCTCTTAGAATCAACACTTTATCATTCAGAATGGAGCTCTGTCCCCCAGCCTCAAATGAGACCCTGCAGGGAAAGAGAGGAATGCCCCAAATATGTCCCTTGGTCGCAGGCTCCATGCCGGCCACCGCATGCTTCCCAGGGCCTCAGGAGACCATGTCCCCGTCACTTCCCCAAACGCAATTCGCTTGCCCTCATCTAAGGGACACGCACCCTGCGTCTCTCATAAGGCGCATCAGAGCGTGCCAGGCTCTCTATGTCCAGGGTCCCTGTCGGTCTGCGAGCCAATAGCCTAGTGCCAGTGGGGGGACCATGGGTGCCCTGGCTGCTTGTGGGGCCGAGTCCAGAGGGGCCGTGGGGCCAGCCTCGGGCTCAGCCTTCTTCATCCCACTGTCCCTGCACCATCTCCGCATCCAGGGTCCCGGTGACAGGGTTGGCGTGTGCAGAGGGGTCTTCCGGCCACGTCCCTAACCTGATGCCCAAGATTTGCCCAAGGCTCAGCAGACCAGCTGAGTCGAACGAGCAGAGGCCAGGCCACACTCAGGGTGGAGAAGTCACTGTTGAGATCTCCTAGGGAAAGTGTCCGTTCTATCAGCTTCTAGAAATAGCTTTCCTTAAAAAAGATTGTAAATATGTACTAGAATGTTGTCAGCCCTGAGAGGAAGGACATGTGACACCTGCCGCAGCGCGGGTGAACCTTGCGAACATCGTGCTGAGAGACAGGACAGATCCCATAGGATCCCCCTGTGTGAGGCCCCTGCTTGAGTCCATGGGGACAGAGAGTGACAGTGGCCAGGGGTTGGGGGCAGAGCTGCAGTCTGGGGAGATGGGAAGGTGTGGCCCCTGCCGTAGGTGGTGGTGGTGCTGCCCAGTGATGCGAACTCATGTCGAACTCAACACTTAAACAGGGTTAAAGTGGTAAAGTTTATGTTATGGGTATTTTACCACAATTTTTTTTAAGATTTTATGTATTTGTTCATGAGAGAGAGAGGGAGGCAGAGACACAGGCAGAGGGAGAAGCAGGCTCCATGCAGGGAGCCCGACGCAGGACTCGATCCCGGGACTCCAGGATCATGCCCTGGGCTGAAGGCAGCGCTAAACCGCTGAGCCACCCGGGCTGCCCACCACCACAATTTTTTTAAAGGAAAATGTAGTTCTGGCCGAGGTGGGCAGGAGAGCCTAGGACAGGGAGGAAGCCCTGAGGGAGGAAGAGGCCAGGGGGAGGGCAAGGGGAACAGCGGGCGCCCAACACGTGTCCCTCGCTGACCATGATGGTTGAGGAGCAAAAGTCACTTGTGGGCACCACAGTGAATATGCACGGGGACCCAAGGCTGAGGCTGCCGGGAGGTTAGGAGTGGGGGCGCCCCTGCAGAAGGTGGGGGACCCGGGGCCAAGGCTGCCAGGAGACCAGGAGTGGGGACGCTCCCGCAGGACATGGGGGACCCAGGGCCGAGGCTCCTGGGAGGTCAGGAGTGGGGGTGCCCCCACAGGATGTGGAGGACCCAGGGTCGAGACTGCTGGGAGGTCAGGAGTGGGGATGCCCCCGCAGGACGTGGGGGACCCAGGGACCGAGGCTGCTGGGAGGTCAGGAATGGCACAGGCCGAGGCTCGGGGTGCCGTCCCGACCGGCCGCTCCACTCCTTGCACCTCAGGCGTGAGGCAGTTCAGCGATGACATCAAGCAGATGACCGGGCAGCGGCCCAGCCTCTACTGGAGGGTGTGCTGGAAGTTCGTCAGCCCCTGCTTCCTCCTGGTATGGGCCCTGCGGCCGCCCACACTGCTAAGGCTGGGGAGGGGGCTCCTGCGATCCCTGAAAATCCTCTGTGGTCTCCTGAAGGCAGCCCCCACCCTCTGGACCCAGGCTCCAGGGCACGGTCACGTGGTGGGTGGCGGCTCCCATGTCAGCATCTGCAGGGGAGGGAGGCCGGAGCCCTGGCACCTCAAGGAAGGTCCTAGAACCTGACTCCAGCGGGGAGGGGACACAGGGACCAAACCCCAGGGCAGGAGTGACTCAGATTCCATAGCAGCCCTGCCCTTGGCCTCTCCCACCACCACACAGTCTGGTGGCCCCAGCTTTTATCACCGGGGTGGGGTCGGGGGCCCCCCTCATCAGGATGGCACCCCAGTTCCCAAGCTCCACGGCCAGTGGAGACCCATGCAGCCTGGCTGGTCTGCTCGTGGCCCTGGGCCCCACAGGGTGTCCAGGTCTGAGCACACACCCTATGGGTGTCACCCCGGCCCTGGCGTGTCTGGACCTGCAGAGTTGAGGCGTACGCCATTCTGGGCCAACGCAAGGCTAGTGAGAGACGGAGACACAGAGGGAGACAGAGAGACAGAGACAGAGAGAGGCAGAGGCAGAGGCAGGCACAGAGGGAGGAGCAGGGGCCTGGTTCTGACGTGATCAGCAGTTCCTGCCCGGGCTGAGCTGCACCCAGTGGAAGCTGCCGACCACCCACCAGGCACCTGAGGCCTGCTTCCAGCATGTTCCCCGCTGTGCTCAGGGTGCTGAGGCGGTCAGGTGTGCTTGCTGGACAGCGGGCACCCTGCCCTCCTCCATATGTTGGGGCCTCCCAGACATGGTAATGTGAGGCTTTCAAAGACCGGCTGTGAGGTCCTGTGCACACACACCCCCCCACCCCCCGTGTGGGGAGCCCGGGCCCCAGCGGCGTATGGCTGCGGCTGGGAGACCCTCCCGGGGAAACCCCCAGCCTCACCCAGAGCCGCTCACCTCTGCCCTCCATTTCAGTTTGTGGTTGTGGTGAGCATCGTGACCTTCAGGCCCCCTCACTATGGGGCCTACATCTTCCCAGAGTGGGCCAACGCGCTGGGCTGGGCCATCGCCACGTCATCCATGTCCATGGTGCCCATCTATGCAGCCTACAAGTTCTGCAGCCTGCCCGGCTCCCTGAGGGAGGTGCGTGCTCACACGGGCCCCTCACCCTGCCCTGGCCCAGCCGTGAGATCCCAGCAAGATCCGGGGGTGGGTGTCCAATCCCAGGCCTGTCGCTGCCCCTTTGTTTCTGACCTCCAGAGAGGGTTGACGCAGTGGCGGCCACGCTGGAGCACTGGCCAGGGCAAATGTGGGGGAAGACGGCTGTGTGTCTGCCTGCGTGCGTGTCCTCACACATGCACGTGTGCTCATGCTTGACAGAGCAGGGTGACGGTGGGAAGGCAGTGGTGGGGGGCTGAGGTGTAAGCGGGGCCAGCAAGCCATTAGGCGGCTAAACGGGTGGTGGAGCCATGTGCAGAACCTTTGTGTGGTGGGGCTTGCCCTGCGGCCCCTCCATCAGGCTCCTGCCACCTGTAAGGAACCGGGTGGGGGAACTGGTCGTGGGGGGGGCTCCCCTTCACCTCCTGGCACTGGGATTCCCAGAAGAAACAAAGGACCCAGGCCTGCCCAGAAGGAACGCTGCTCACGCTCGCTCAGAGCCGCCCCTGGGAGTTCTCCAGCGCGCCGTGTGCCTGCATACCACAGCGATTCCTGGGAACAGTGGGCAGCCTGGTCCTGCTGCCACACCCGGCTTGGCCCAAGGAGCCCTCCTGGGGCCACTTGGCTCCCCCTGGCACACAGTGGTCCTCAGCCGTAGGGTTAGGCCTGGGGCAGCCAGGGTCCCAGGGCCTCTTGGGAGAGAAGGACAGAGGCTGGCATCTCACAGTGGGGACCCTCGCCCTCCTGCACACCCCTCACTGCCCGCAGGGCCCAGCTTAGGCCCCTCTGGGAGATGGGGGGAGACAGAGCCTGCAGCTCCAAGGGTCAGACTGAACACAAACCACACAACACCTCAATAGCCGACACAGGTCGACTTTGGCCCTCATTGTAGGGTCTGCTGGCCTCAGGACTCAGGGGGCGCACGCTGTCCACCCTTACTCAGAGCCCACATGCGCAGACACAGAAATGTGTCCTTTCACGTGGGCTGGACTCTGCTCCAGGGCCTGGGAGGCCCGGCTGTCAGCCCCAGCGTCTGACGGGATGTCAGGAGGGGCCCAAGCACCTCCCTGAATGCGTGCCGGCACCCACGGCTTCTCCTGTCTTCCAGAAACTGGCCTATGCCATCACACCCGAGCAGGAGCGCGAGCTGGTGGACAGCGGGGAGGTACGCCAGTTCAGGGTGAGTGCCGCTTCCCCGCCTCCCTCGGTGAGAACAGTGAGAATGCAGAAGCCCTATGCCTGCCCCCGGCCCCGGCCCTCTCGGCCCCCTCTGCGCTCTGCTCTGCAAGCCACGAGGCTGCCTTCATTCCCTGAGCAAACGCTGAGGCATGCCTGCATGCCCTCTGAGGACCCCTGTACCGACGGGGGGCGGGCAGTGGGCAGAATGAGAAACCTCTGGAGAAAGAGGAAGCAGAGGGGTACAGGGTGGGGTGGGGCCCTCGAGGTGGACTCGGAGCAGACCCTGCATGAGGGAGGGAGAGAAGAAGGAGGCCTGAAGCAGCTCAGAGCCTTGCCCTCACGGGTGGGGGGGGGGGTGCAGGAGGTGCTCTGATGGCCCCCGACCTGAGGGAGGCACAGCCTGCTGCAGACAGTTGGGGTGGGGGCTCCCGTGGCAGAGGCGGGGCCACATCAGGCCTGTGGCAGGATTGGGGCCATCCCTCCCTTGCATTTCTGGTTCCATGTGTGCCTACTTCTTAAATGAGACCTGAGGTCCCTAATTCTCCAGCTCCCTTCTTTCCTAATAGAACCCCTCCAGGCTGTGCACAGGGCACATCTGCCACACTTAGCACTGCCACTTTCTTGTCACTGGCATGAAGGGATTTGAATTTTCGTTGTGATCTCGTCGGCCCATGAGTTGTTACAAGTTTGCTTTCAAATCCTCATGTCTATGGGGATGTCCTGTTGGCATCTTTGTGATCGTGTCTGCATTGATGGCACCGCGCCACCTGCTTTTGGGGGTGTGTGAAGACTTCCGTGTGGCTGAGCCGCCGACCTGCCTTGGCAGACGTGACATGCATCTTTGGGTGCGTGTGTGTCCTCTCATCCTGGCATGTACTTCTCCTTCCATCTGTCACATCACGCTGTGACCAGGCCATTCAGACTTTGTGCCATGTCGCCGACTCCAGCTCTGCTTGAGCAGGGTAACTGGGAACGTTTGCAGACGTTCCCACCCTGGCAGTGTGTTTGTCCACTTCCAGCCCACTGCCATAGGTCCACCAGTTTTTTGCTTTATACATCCCGAGGCTGCTCTCTGCGGTGAATGCACGTTCAGAATTGCCACGTCTCCCCCGGGACTTCACACGTCCTCCCTCCCTTGTGGTTGTTCTGCTCCCAAAGCACTCCAGGTCCAGGGCATAGGTTTCTCCTGAGTCTGCCAGAAATATCTTTTGCAATCTTTTAACTTTCAGTTTTGCGATGACCTCAAAGCATTGGTGTCTTTTGCAAACCTGGTATATACCTGGAGTCTTTTACTCTGATGGAGAGATTAATCCATTTACATTTGTTGTGATTATTGATAGTCAAGGCTTGATTCTATGATCTTTTTAACTGTTTGCCCCATTCTATTTTTTTATTCTATTTTTCTCTTTTATTACCTTTTTGGGGGATTTGCTTTTTTCCCCCTTTTCTATTGTTTTCTCTCTGTTTGGAACTTACAGATTCATATCCTTTACTTATACACCCTATACTTTTTTCCTTTAGTAGCTGTCTTTGAAATTGTAACGTACACATCTCACTTTAAGTATGCAAATTGACACGATATCGCACCCGGCGTCCTGAATATTACAAGGACTTACAACTTCTCCTCCTGAGAATTATGTTCCTAGTGCCCGATACTCCATTTCTGCCTTTTTTTAGCCCACAGATCAGACATTATTATAACTATTGCTATTTTGTATAGAAACACTGTCCTGGGTTAATGTGCATGTTGAGTATTTATTTTCCCACCCTACTTTCTGGCATATGCATCTTTTGTTGGAGGATCATTTTCTTGCTTAAAAAAAGGAAAATCCTCAGCCTGTCTTTTAAGGAGGCCCCTTGACAAACTTCCCCACTCTTGTGTGTCCGTATATGTCTTCCTTTTTCCCTGATTGATGAGCGGGTTTCTGTGTGCACGCAGTTCTTGATGGACAGCCGCCGTCTTCCGGCACCTTGAGGCCATGAGTTCTCGGCACTCCCTTTGCTGCCGCACTGAGACATCGTATGTGTCCAGGGTCTGCAGGTCCGTGGTTTTTGTCTGTTCTGGGAACATTGCAGCCACACCCTCCACCGTAGCCTCTTCCCTGCTCCTCTTGGGGCTCTGGTGTGTGACACTTGCCCCGTCCTCTGGTTCTCACTCTGAGAAGCTCTGTAAACCGTGTGACTCAGGCACAGTTGTACAGCACCTCTTATCAGTCCACACAGCTACTTTGGGTTATCTGTCTAAATAACCAAACTCCATGAACTTCCACACAGGAATTTCACATTGATAGTAACTTACGTGCACCTGCCAGTGCCTCTTGGTACCCAACCCTGAAGCAAACACGATGCTGGTCTAGTTTGGATCTTTCACTGGCCCTCTGCACCATGTAGTTTCCTTGCCTCTTTAGATACTTCTGTATTCCTGAAAAGTAGATCGGTCTGAAGGGGGGCGTGCCTGTGGAGCTCAGGGCTCTGGCCCCCTAGCACCCTCCCACCGTGCGCCCTACACGGCTGTGCGGGGTTGGGGCTACCTGTCCTGCTCCGGCCCAAGGGAACCTGCCTGGCAGCCTGTGTCGTGGCCAGGGCTGGAGACCTGGCAGGGAGCCCTGTCCCTCCAGTGGTCGATGCCACATCTCCCCACCCCTGGTGTGGCTGTGTCACAAGCAAGCCCTGCATGCACTCATTTTGAAGCGTTTAAAGACATGGTTCCTGCCACTTAGCGTGATCGAATGGCTTGTGCTCAAAAACAGGCTGAAATAACAGCTGCATAATAACAGGCAGTGACATTTGCTGGAGAACTAAATACCCACTCTTGTCGATCTTGGCCTCCCCGAGTGGTGAACGAGGCCTGCCCTGAGCTCCTTGGGGGTCATGCGAGGCAGGATGGGAGTACAGGGTACAGCATTTCACTGGGACAGGACCCAGAGGCCCCAGGGTGGTGGCACAAGGGCCCCAGGGCATCGCCAGCCCACCTGGCCAGGGTCTGTCTGCCCAGCTACTGATGTGACACGTGCCCCAGCGGCCACTGGGGCTACTGATTCCCATAGCGGCCCTCACTGCAACTGCGCTCCCTGCACTTGGCCAGCAGGTTTATCCATATATATTTACATATGGCTTATCATATATTATTATTCGCAAAGGCTGTTTATTTCTAATATTCTGTATAAGCCTGTATGCACGGGGCGTATTTGTGGAAGGCTAACACGGGCCCTGGTGCCCCAGAGTGGCCAGAACCTGGCGGGTTGGAGCCAAGAGCCGCCTGTAACCAAGTGGCCCCCCCCTTCACTTCTGAATAAACCCTGTTTCCTCTGTAGCTTCGTCACTGGCTCATGGTGTAGAGGGCGGAGGAGGCCCAGGATGGCCACCCCACCGTGGGAGACACGCCGGCGGGCAAGGGAACCCAAGCTTCAAGGAAAAGGCAAGGGGCTCCGACGGCCTGACTCCTGCTCCCCCAGAACCACGCGGAAGCTCTGCCTCCTGGCTTCTCACGCCCCTCCGCCAGTGGAGAGGACTGGCCGTCTGTGCTGTGTCACCGTGACCACTTCCCGTAGATCGGTGCCCGTTCCTGTCGGTAGAAACCGTCTGTCTGTGTTCCGTTTGTGCCGAGCCAGCTCCCTCCTGCCCCCGCCTCCCAGCCCCGCTGTCATCCCTGAGTTGAGGACAAGAGCAGTAATTGTCGATGCTGAGCCCAGTGCTCCTGGCTTCCCGGGTATTTTATTTTGCTCGAACTAAAAAAGCCAAGCATCATATTTTGCTTAATCGTACAGAAGGTGCACTGGGGAAGCCACAAAAGGCAATAAAGTGGGGGCCACCATGCGTCCCCACGCCCCACACCCCGTGTGCTCAGAGCCTGCCCGGGTTCCTGGGCTGTGTGAGAGGACGCTCTGTACTTCCTCCTAGCTGACAGAAATACAACCTGGGGACACAGGTGGGCTGCTGCCCACGGTGGTCAGGCATGGCCACCTCACCACGGACGCCCCGCTACGGGAGGAAGGGCCGCGTGCCCACCAGGTGGGCCCTGGTGTGCAGAGCGCCCCAGCACGCAGCCCAGAGACCCGGGACCTGGGGAGGAAGACCCCACCGGGACTAGTTCCCTCGGGCACACGTCACGTCTGTAACAGAGCTGTTCATGTAGGAAAGGCTTTCAAAATCATACTTACCTGTGAATCAAAACTAATTCTCAGAACACAGGGTTGGCTCCTGAAGATCTGTTTGCTGATGTTTCCGTTTCTGTTTATGAGAATATTCGCAGGACCAAGTGAGGACGGAGGCCACGCCACTCCCCCCCTGCTGGCGCCACCCTGACGGGAAGGGGCTGCCAGCAGTCGGAAGGCACTCGGGCTCCGGGCCCTGGGCACTGAGCGGTCACAGCGTGAGCACCGCTGTGAGGCCGTCCCCTGCAAGGGCACCGTGGTTCGAGGGGCTGACGACCTTACCACTGGGGACACGAGTTTGTGGGCTGCAGGCTGTTGGCAGCTGTGGCCACAAGGCATCGGGTTTACCCTCTCCTTCCGAGGCGCCTTGAGTACTCTGCATAGATAACGGTGTCGTCAACGTCTGTCTGTCTTGTCCGTAGTCGGCACCTCATGTGCGTCGTCACCAACAATAAATCCGTGTGGGAAAAAGGACCATAGCTGCGTGGCCACCTTCTTTTGCTCAAGCCGTGGCCCAGCCCACCCACTGCCCTGAGGACGGCAGCTCCCTCACTCCTAACCCAGCACCTCTCCCACCCAGGGGAGCATGACTGGGCTCCCGAGGGGGTACTGGGCCTAACCTCGACCCCAGAGCCCATGCCTCCAAGTTCCCCTTGTACCTGCCAGCCCTGCGCCACCTGGCTGGCCTCTCCTGAGCCCTCATCTGCCCATCGGCTCCCCTGCAGGCTCCTCACGTGTCCAGACTCCAGCCCTGCTCTCAGACCAGTGACACCACCCAACCCAGGCCCCTCTTCCAGGGACAGGACACCAGAGTCTGAGTGACTCCCTGCCCTTAGTCCCTGGAGGATCTCTTGTCTGCTCCATGGACAACGGGGTCCTTCTAGACACCAATCAGCTCTGGCTGTGACCCACAGGAGACCTCTATGGCATATCATTAAGCTGGAGGTAAACACCAATGCTCCTACAGTAATCCAAGCATTCGGGCAGCGGGTCCCTCTCACCAGGCCATGACCTGCCTCGTAGGACACTGGTCACTCCCACCAGACCCCCCGGCCCTGCCCCCAGCCGGAGGATCCTGAAGGCACCCCACATCTGGGCCTCCAGGTCCCCACCCATGTAATCGTTCTTCCTCCGGATCCCCAAGGAACACCTTGCTTCCTTCGGGTGTCCCTTTATCAGGGGCCACAGGGCACACACAAAGTCCTCGTGTTAGCTCATGCTGGTGAGCCACGCCTCAACCATCCAGAGCTTCCATGCTGCTTCCCTGGGGCCATGTCCTCCCAGGTGTCTCCACCTCTGCCAGCCTCTGAATGTGACGGTGAAGATGAGCCATCACAACAGACCCTCAGGTGGGACAAAAAACCTGCCCCATGGGGATGAACCAAGTGGACACAGCATCGTTATGTCCCCCTGCTCCCCAGTCACCAAGGTGCCTCAGGATCAGGCACGGTCCACTGGGACTCACTGCTGGTGGCCTCCTGGAGTGTGGGCAGGACCCTGGCCTGTTCTGTTCCAGCTGTGCCATCACCCTGGGTGCAGTGTGGGCACCTGCAGGTCCCTGGAATCTCAAAGCAAAGATTTGATTGTGGCCACAACTGCAACAGGGAGACCTCCAAGTGTGACATACCTGAGTGAGAAAGACACTCCAGAACTCCTGGGGGCCAGGTTGTCCTACCCCCATATCTCCAGACACACAGGGACACGCATGTGCACACAGCATGCATACTGCCACATATATGAACATGCAGATACATAGGCTGCACTCCCTACACGCCCCTCCCACACACACGGCTTGTGCATGTGGACACATGCACACATACAGCATGTGCACATGGACATGCATCCACGCATGGCATGTGCATGTGAACACACACATAGCACATGCACATGGACACACATGTCATGCACATATGGACACACCATGTGCACGTGGACATACACAGCCCACACATGCACACATACAGCATGTGTACGTGGACACACGTGGCATATGCACATGGGCACACACACCTTGCGTACTGCACACATCACACATGAGCAGCCTGTGCACATGCACACACACTCTCACATTGGGTCTGCAGCATTCAGCAGAGGTCCTCATGGAAAGCCAAGCACAGCCTGCATGTCCAGCACCTCTCTGGACAGTCCCAGGGAGCTGCTTCCATGGAGCCAAGCCACCCCAGAACTGCTGAGGGTTCTTGTCTCCACTGCCCTTGGGTTACGACAGGAGTTTCATTGGTGTCCTGGCCCCAGGGGTCTGGGCTGGGGTCCTGTTAGGCAGTCCATAGACAGATGCCATATGTTGCCATGATGTGGAAGTGACAAAGGGCTTATATGTTGAATATATAAAGAGCGCCTACAAATCAATAAAATCTGAGGGACGTTGTTGGTCCGTGGTCAGTGTTGATCCTGAATCCAGTTCTGACATAAGAGTTTTCCCTACACCAAGCAATTCTGTGCAGCCCCAGCTGGGTGTCCTGCAGTGTGACTCAATCCTGACACCATCTACCTGGACCTGGCGTCAGACCCCACAGGCTGAGGGCTTGGTCCCATGCGACCACCCTGCTTGCACTTCAGATACCAGTCACGAGTCTGGGCCATCACCCATGCTTTGGGTCGAATGGCCATAAATCAGAGGTTCCCACAACCCCCTCCTTGGGTTCGATTACTTTGCTAGAATGGCTCACAGAACTCAGGGAAACCAGTTAACTCACTAGATTATAGGTTTATTACCAAGAATGTTCAAGGATACAAATCAACCACTGGAGGAACAGATACACAGGGCAAGGTCAGTAGCGAGAGAATTTCTGTCCTCCTGGAGTTGGGGGCCCAGCACACTGGCACATGGAAGCCATCTCTGGTTCACAAACCTGGACGCTCTCTGATCCCTGTCCTCTTCAGTTTTATGAGGTTTCACTACACAGGTGTGGTTGGTTGACTCATGGGCCACTGGTGATTGATTCCACCTCCCTCAGGAACCCCCTGGAAATCAGGGGGCAGGGCTGAATGTCCACCCTCATTCAGGGCCAGCTCCCTTGGCAACCAGCCCTTCTCCTTCTGCCATATATCAGAGTCACCTCATTCACTAAACCCAGTCATGGTGTGAGGGGCTTGTGAGTGAAAAGAGACACATCTGATCCTGGTGGCTGGAGGTGGTTTCAGGAACCCAGGACCAAAGACCAAATATAGTAACAAAAGATGCTCCCATGGCTCTTCTTTCAAGAAATTCCAAGAGTTTTGGAAGATGGGACACAAACAAACATACATGTACAATGAGTTGCAAAACCACAGCAACCCAGGGGGAAAGCGGGAAGGCATCTCGGGCAGGCCCACGGCAAAGGAGGGGAGTCCCAAGGGTTGGTGCACCTGTGAGAAGACAGTGCAACTGAGAATGCGATGCGCAAAGCAGACCAGATGTTGATGCCACCTGCCACCCACCATCGCAGCTGATCTGAGCAGTCCGACGCCCACATCAATGAGCAGATGGGTGCTGGGAACCCAGATATATTTCGGGTAGGAAAGTAAATCAACACAGCCACTTGGGAAAGTGCGTTATCTGTGAAGTTGAACATACAGTAGCAGACCCAGTTCTGGGTGCCCCTGGCACCCCACTCTGTACACACTAGTTCTCCCACCACCAGCTGTAACTATTCTCCACCTGCTTGGGGTGCAGCTCTAACAGCTCGCCCCAGGAGCACCCCAGGGGCTGCCTTACCTGGAGATGCCGGGGATTCAAGCCCAGCCCGGGCAGGGAAGGCGGGGGGGAGGCTGCAGCCAGCTGCTGACTGACTCGAGCGTGCAGATGCTGGGCACCCCTGTGCTCTGGAGCTCCCTGTGGGTCAGGCTGGGCTCGGCTTCACCTGAAGCCAAATCTGCTCTCCGGCCGTCCTCCACCTCCTCCTCACTTTCTCCTGAAAGTGCCCCAGTGCTGGATCGGGGACACCCCCACTTCAGGCTCTGCTGCTCAGGAGTTCCAGCCCGGGATGCAGTACATCCCCAAACACCCCAATACCACCCACAGCTCTGTGCCCAATGGTGCATGCGCACAATCTGTCACACACACGTGAGTGTTCACGAACCCCAGATGAGAACCGACAGAAATGCCGGCCGCATCAGATCAGCAAGAAGGACCTGCTGGCAGGTGGCATGGACACCTGGGGACAGCACCTTAGGTAAACTCACATCCCCCCCAGGAGCTGCTGAAGTCCTTACCCACAGCACCTCAGAACGTGGCCTCACTTGGAGGCGTATAATTGTTACCATGCCGGTGTCATGGTGGCAGATCTCTGAGATATGAGCACCTGTGTGCCTCCCAAACGCCCCAACACCAGCAGCTGTCACTGTGCGATGCTCGCCACGCTGGCACACGGGAAGTGGCGCTCCCACGCAGGAAACACATTTACCAGGATATAACATGAGGCCGTTCGGAGGTAGGGGGGCTAATCCAGTGTGACTGGCGGGCATATATGGGGAAGAGAAAGACAGACACACAGACACATGGGGAGCGAGAGTGCAGCAATGTGCCTGGAGGTACGGGCACCACCAGAAGCCAGGAGAGCAGCGTGGCACACACTCTCGGGGGCAGGCGGGGGCGCCACGGAAGGAAGCAGCCCTCCCCACGCCTCCACATCAGGCTTGGACTCCAGACGGGCAGAGAATATGCTGCTGTTGTTTTAGGCCACCCGGTCTGGGGTGCATTGTCACAGCACAACAAACAGAGGTGGGTTCCAGCGCGGGAATTCAGGTTCCCTGAGGCTACATACTGGTCCTGCCTGGTCAAACACGTCTCCAGTCTCCTCTGCCTGTCCCCCTGTCTGGAGCAATCTCCTGTCCACTGCCATCCCTTTCTTTACAACTGCTGACTCCTCACACCATCCTGCTTCTCTTGGACATCACCTCTGGAAGCTTGCTGTAACCCCCACTTCTGGGATCAGCCCTGTTCAGTGCTCCTTGAACCCCCACCCTCCCAGCCTTTCCCTGCAAGTGTCCCGTGGAAGTGGATACACCTTGTCCCTCTTTTCAGTAGGCTGGGAGCCCCCTCACGAGCAAGGACTGAGCTGTCATTCATTCCTGCCAGTGTCTTGAATAGGCCTGCTACGTGCTTGACAGTGGTACTTGATATCTATTACAGATAAATGAGTTAATGGCTGGGCATTTACATGAACACTGGTGTGGGGTTGGTGAATGGGTAGATGGGTGAACAGATGGATAGGTGGAGGAAGAAAGGGAAGGAGGGGTACAAGAATGAACGGGAGAGTGTGTGGGTGGATGATGGATGATGATAGATGGTAGAGGGATGGATGGATAGATGAATGTGTGGATGGATGGTTGATGGGCAGGTGCTTGGGTTGATGGATAGTGGATGGATGGATGGGTGGATGATGGATAAATGGATGGACGGGTGGGTGGATGGATGGATGGATGGATGGATGGATGGATGATGGATGGATGGGTGGAAAGGGATGGATGGATGAATATGTGGATGGATGGTTGATGGGCAGGTCCTTGGGTTGACGGATAGTGGATGGATGGATGATGGATGAGTGGGTGGGTGGAGGAGTACGTGGATGGATGAGTATAGACGGTGGATGGGTGCATGAATGAGTGCAAGGTCCTGTGTCACATCTAAAGTCTCTCATTCTGGTAAATCCACCCTGTAGGGCTTGACACATGAGTGCTACATTTATTCTCCAAAGAGATGGCAGGCTCTTTGATATAAGTGGAACTAATTTCAAAACACCTGGAGCCTTGTTTTCCCCCCACACCAACCTGCTGCAGAAAGCAGCTCCCTGGGAGGGAGGAGCCTGCCTCTGCCTTTTTTCTGTCAGTGGCACATCTCAGGCTCCCTGTCCACACTGCACTTTACCATTGGATTTACACTCTTCGCCAAATGACCTTTAGACACCAAGTCTGGTTGTTAAAGCCCAGGAAAGCCGTGAGATTTTTCCTTTGAGACAAGCATTTTAATAAAGGCTCTGCATCAGGGAAATAGGTGATTTATAGGGTAAGTGGATTCTCCGTGTTTGGATATTCTTATTTTTCTTACACAATCCCCTTTAATCTCTGCAGACTCATCTGAGTAGCCAAAGTTCATGGCCTTTACCTGCCACCTGATTACTGATAGCAGAGAAATGGATTGTCTCGTTTGAGATTCAGTTCAGGAGTGAAGTCCCATGCTCTGCTATCCCCCCCCCCCCCCCTCAGGAGATCAGAGTCCTCAAACCCTGTCCACCTGGCTGGCCAGGGAAGGATCCCCAGAGCTGACAACAAAACAAAAACCAGCCACATGCAGCCCCCTCCGCCTGTCGGGCGGTCCTGGGGACCCCTTCTGCCGCTGCCCTGTTAGATGTTCTCTCACAGAATAGAAATGTCAGAAGACTTCCATTTAGGGAGGCTGGCTTCATTTTCTTTTTAACAAAATAGAAAATGTCCAAGTCAGGTGCACCTGAGAAGGACGAGATCCACCTTGAAGAACATGTGCTTCAGGGGTATGCATGTGGGAGTGAGCGAGATGGAGGTCTGGAGACAGAGAGCAAGGACGGGAGGAGAAGACCAGGAAGGAGGTGGGGAGGCAGGGGCTGGAAGTCAGGCTGCGCCAGGTCGTGGACACAGGGCCCAGCCCTTCGTAGGCTGCTCAGGATGGCTGGTCAGCCCCGCCCCACAGCTGCCCGTCTGCCTGAGCTGGCAGGTGGGAGGAGGCAGGTCTGAGAAGGAGCCATATCCCGAGGGGGCTGTCATCTGGGCACACAGCAGAAGGGCAACTGTAGCGGTGTCTCTGGGCAGGACACCTCACCACCTCTAGTGCTTCAACGTGAACCACACGGTACAGCCAAGGCCACAGGTCACAGACACCAGTGCACGCCAGCCAGCTGTGCACAGAACTGTTCAATCACATGGAAATGCAAGTCCAACACTGGACAGGACACCTGCGTTTCAGGGGAGGGAAAGCCAGAAATGCAGACTCATCCTCCAGTGCAGGCTGCTGAGCCAGTCAAGATTCCTGGTCACCTTCACCGAACTCAAGGGCCTGGGGTCGCTTGCAGGGGCCCCTGGGAACAGCAGGAGGCTGTGCAGGGATCACAGGGAGCTGGCCTGGAGGCAGACGTCCCCACCTCCTCTGCCTATCGCTGGAGCCGAGGCCCCAGGGGAGGCTGGTGGCCACAGTGCAAGTCCCAGGCACCCTACAGGAGGCCCTCATGGCCACCCACCCCAAGCTAGCTGCAGCGTAGCCCCGTCTCCGGCATGGTCCCATGTGGGGCCCTTTCTCGCACCTTCTCTTGGTCGGCTCGCCCTGGACATGGTCGGTCGGTTACACAGTTGGAGACCCACGGGAGCTGAGACCCTGAGTGCCCCAGCTACAGACATCCACCCATGTCTCAGAGACCAAAGACACTCTTCTCTTTCCCTGTCTGCTCCCCTTCACTGTCCCAGGGGGCTTAGACAAACAGGGGACCCTCATGAACCCCCGGGGTAGCAGCCCCCGTCCTGAGGAGGAAGTTTGCCTAGAGGAGGGTCCTCTGGGCACAGTGTGCAAATATGAGGCACGGTTGGCTTGGAAATCTTGCTCCTCCAAACTGAATGCAAATACCTCTGGTTTCCGTAACTGAATTACTGAATTTTACTGAATTTACTGAATTTTAAAAATCAAGCCTGTGTTGACTTATGCACCAAATGTATTTATCTGGAATGTAAATACTTTTACTTATTACAGGAGCTAAGCTCCTCTTCCTTAAAGTTATTTGTTGTGTGGATGAAGGGTCCCTCAGACTGGGTAGGAGCCGAGGGCTGCAGGAGCCGCCAGGGGAGCTCAGGCTCAGCCGCAGGAGCAGGAGCAGGAGCCAAGCCGCCTGCAAACCCCGCGGGCCTTGCCCCCGTCTGGACCTAGGGCTAATATTTGTAGTGGCTTCTCAGCAAACACACTCCTAGGAGGGTTATCACCCATCTGCTGTTAGACGTTCGGATATCCGCTAAGCCTTTTTCATACAGAGAAACTGAATCTAAAATTCTAAAAAGTTCTATTACACCACAAAATGATCATTTAAAAACTGAGAAGGTGCAGGGGACCGTCATCCTGTGAGGCAGCGAGCAGAACGTCCTCCCGTCACGAGCCATCTGGGGGTCTGGGGGCAAGTCCGCACGGCCGGCTCCTTGCGAGGGGGAGCGCCAGGTGGAGACTGAGCTGGGCTTCCAGAGGCGCCTCCTCCCCTGCTTCACCCCTCAGACCCGGGTCAGGGCTTGCCCGAAGCGTCAGGGTAGCTGAAACCTGGCGAGGGTGCAGAGAGAACCCCACGAGCTGGTTCCACGAGCAGCCATCTGTCCGTCAGCAACGGAGCCCTTGCCGCCACACTTACTGGTTACTGCTGGCACACAGAAAAGCTTTCAATCCAATCCAGTTAGCTTGTTTAGGGCTCTATGGGACTTTCTAACTAGGAATGCAAATTTTCTGAAACACACGGACCCACAGTGCTGACCACAGCCAGTGGGTGCTGCTCCCCCTCGTATCCCAGGGACGGCGGCCACAGTAGGTGAGGAGGGTCTGCAGGAAGCTGCCCCTGGGGCTGGCGGCTGCCTCTGACCGGGCTGCTCCGCTGTGCAGTGCCAGGGGAGCCTGAGGTCACCCTGCTCCCACTGCCTTCCCTGTGGGTTCCTCCCCGGGACGATGCTCCACCACTGCCTGTTTGGTGAGGTTGGTTTAGTTAAAACTGGATGACCTGAGCGAGCGGGTGCAGTGCAGGGCACACACGCTTGGCCGGGCCACGGCCTGGGGCCAGTTCCTCTGCGTGCAGCCTGGGGCAGCACCCCACCTCCTGGGCACTGGGGCCCCTCCCAGCCCCCCGCCCCTCAGCCCTGCTTCACCCCTCCCATCTCAGCCCCTCCCTGCCCCAGCTGGTCACTCTGAGGCCAGCAGGGATGTCCACAGGGTAGGGGTGGAGGCTGCACAGCCCACGGGAGGCAGAGGGATGCCTGACCCTCCGCCCCCCACATGGCCTAGGTCTTTGGGGGTCAGTATTTTGACTGCATACTGCAAGACACGGAGAGCTGGGCATGGACGCTGTGCCCTAGTTAGGAAATCTGTTTTGCTCAGAGATGAGTTTGCAAACCTGAAATTACCTTGTGTATATTCCAGAATTGAGCGAGCAGCAAACATGCTGCAGATAATCAGAACCTGCTGCGTAATTGGCAGGCCTAGCACAACACGAGAATCCAGGGCCCTTCTCGAGACTCATTAACACTCAGGATGGCGGCTGTGGAGGTCCACATGAGCCCCCCACCCCGAGCACGAGGCCCCAGGGGCAGCAGGTGTCACCTCAAGGGAAGCGAGCTGCAGAGACAGGAAGGGGCTGCAGGGGACAGTGGGCCGGGCCCAAGGGGGCGGTGTGGAGGCCACAAGGGGCCGTGACCCAGACGCGTGCTGGCTGGAGGGCCGGTGTAGCCTGACACCGGTGCATGTGCGGCACATGTCCTTCCTCTCCCCGGAGTGTGTGCATGGTGCGCCCCGGCAGCCGGTCCACTTCATCTGTGTCCACGCTGGTGTTTGCCTGCTTCTCTCTCTGGCGTGACCATGTTATTGTGCTCACGCGCAGACCTGGACACCCTGAAGCCACGCAGCCGCGGATGTCTAGCCACCAGCCCCCACCACCACCACCACCACGCCAACACCTGCTGGTTTGCCCCTGACCCCTTCGGCCCCGCGGCTCCGGAACAGGAGGATGCCGCGCACCTGCTCCTTTTCCACACCGCAGGACGTGGCTGCCCGGCCTCGGGTCCCGGTCATCCAGGACTCTCTTGCACTGGGATCCAGCCACCTCGGATCTTCGCTACCACAAAGAATGCCACCACGAGTCTGCTGGCGCCTACATCTTGCATGCTCCTCAGTGTTGACAGACTGCCAGTGTGGCCGGCCTTGGGTTGGTGTGGACGCGGCCTCGTGGCTGCAGCTGAGATCCTGCCCAGGGTGGCAACACGTCCGTGACCTGTTCCTTCACTAGGTGCCTGAGGGCGCGGTGCTGAAGTCTGGACCCTGTCCCCCCGGAGGTGGGCACCTCCTGCTAGAAGTGAGGCCCAGTGTCCAATGGCTGGGACACTGCTAGGATAGGGCCACGTCCACGCGTCCACCCCAGGAGGCTTCCCGAGCTGTCCTGCTTGCAGGCGGAGACCCAGGAGCCTCCAAGTCCAGCCCGGCAGCCCAAGGGTAGAACTCGGTGCAGGCGTTACAATTGTTCACCCGGAGAGTGTCCAGCTTGAAAGGAAAACCCTGCAATGCGGGCAGCACATCAGTATAAAGTGCCCACTGCCCGTGGCCGTCAAGGCCAGCCTGAGACCGGTCAGTCCTCAGAGGGGTCAGTGGGGACCTTGCATGGGACTCTGGCCGGCTACGAGGGAAGCACCCCCCCCCCGTCCCCGCCCAGCTGCACCCATCAGAGGGTGGCCCCTCCTACCTGTCCTCACCTCGGGGCTCGGACAGTGTCTGGGACTAGCATTGTCTGATGTCCCACCAGAGAGGGCCACTGAGTTTCCACCCTGTCACAGCCGTGCTGTCACCTTGCCAGCAACCATGGTTTCATCCTCTCTGTGGGGCCCACCCTGTTGTGTGTGCCCGGCCTCCCATGGCTCCCCAAGGGCACAACTGGGACTCGCTTCTAGCTGACCAGACCCTAGGCCCAGATGCTTCTTGCCTCAGTTTCCTTATCTACAAATGGCTCCAACATGGGGTAGGTTGTGGGCACTGAACAGAATTGGTGAGTGTTTTGTTCTCAGGACACATTGATTGCACAGCCTTTGTCCTTTCAGATCTCTGGACAGGACTATCGGGTGCCGTGGGGCTGACCCTGTCAGAGCCGCACCTCCACGGGTCCCACGCTTGCATGCACCTGGCGGGTGCGTGAGGAGCCTGCTGACTGAGCTCTGGGCCCAGGCGTGTCCGGGCTCCCAGAGGGCCTGGCACTTGGCCTCCCACTGGCAAGTGTGGAGCTATCCTGACCACACATGGTCAACGGGGTGATTGCACCAACAGGCAGAGCCAGGGCTGGGCATGCGGGGACAGGTCAGCATGGATGACGAGGAAGCTGGATCCGGCGAGCATTAGCCGTGGCCTCCCTGAGCTGACTTCTTCCTGCCACAAGAGCTGTCTCCACTCGCTTGTTGGCTTTCAGAACTTGCTTGGCTGCCCCTGCATTCTTCCAGAGAACAGAATCTATTATTTGTACAAAATAGCTTTCCTGAGGTAACTGCGAACCCGCGTCGACACTACGTCCTATGAAAAGCTCTGTGGGAAGGCCAGCCTGGTTTTTTGTAAGATAATAATAGGGCTCATGGGTTCTAAGGCTGAAACCTGTAATCTCATCGATTTTCCTCCTGGGAAACGGGGCTGTCGATGAGGGCATCACCCTGGAGGACCATCAGCACCTACCCGAGGGCCGTGGAATCCAAGGGCCCTGCTCCCAATGCCCGAAAAGGCCAAATGTCCCCATTCATGGGCACACACCTCCTCGGCTCCTCCCGACATGACACAGCCCCGTCTGACACCAGCCCCCTCAGAAAAGGACAGCATGAGGTGCCTGCCTCCTCCCTCCACAGCAGGTGGGAGCATCTCCAGGGACCTGGGTGGCGGCAGGTGTCAGGGACACACAGAGGGGCTGGGTCTGCATCTCTCCCCTTCCCATGGCCTCATGCTCCCCTGGCATTCCCTTGGACCCTCAAAACAGGATCACAGTGACACGTTGGGAGGATTTGCGGTGGAAATGGGGGGCCATACTGGCATGAATCGTCTTTTGCAAATTCGTCCATTGATGTTCCGACCCCCATAACCTCAGTATGCGACAGGGTTTGGACACGAGGTCTTTACAGACATGAGGTCGCTGAGCTAAGGAGGTTGTTCAGGCACACTCTGACCCAATACCACTACTGTCCTCATCAGAAAAGGGGAGCAGGACACAGACACGCAGAGGGACGGCCATGGAAGGACACAGAGAGAGGTTGGCGTCTACAGCCCACCAGAGAGGGGTCAGGAGAAGCCAGCCTGCCCAGGCCTGATCTCAGACTTCCAGCCCCCAGAGTGAGAGGACAGAAATGCAGGAGGGCTAAGCCCCCTGCCTGTGGGGCCCGTTCTACAGCCACGCGGACCCATATGGAGCCCAGCGCCCCGCCCTCCCTCACTCCTTGCCCAGCTGACACCTCACACACAGCAGCCTTCTAGCTGCCACGACGACAAGAACAGAGGCTCAGGCAAGGTGGCCACTCCTCTGTACCAAGTCGGGCTCCAAGTCCTGACTTCCTGAGCACGCTGCCCGTTGGTATGTTCCCAAGTTCACGAAGGGTAACGCTAGGGAGGGTATGGGCTTCATCTGGTGCCTTCTATCTCCCGGGACACAGCAGGTGCGGCGCCCTTCACTTTCGGAGACAACATCTGGAAACGTGGAGTCGGCTTGCTCCCAGAGGAGATGCAGAGTTGGGTGCTCACCCCAACGACCTCTGGTAACTGTCTTATTTCTAATATTTGTACATAGATGGCAACTCAACTGCATTTTTTAGTTTCCCAAACCCATAAATTCACTTAATGGGATCTTATTTTTCCTGAACGAATCCTGCAGAGCCCGTCCCACATCAGCACTGAGAGGAATGGACCGTGCTGGCGATTATTCGTTGAGCTCATAAAACACTCCAGCCCAGCACTGAATGGGACCCGGGAGGACCACGGCTCCTGCTCCACGCAAGAAGCCAGTTATTTTTCATCATCAGAGAAACAAAAACGACTCTAACTTAACAACATCTCACGGAGCAAACTGGCATAACCCCAGAGGTCTGACACTGCCCTCTGACGGCAGAGCTCAGGAGAAACAGACCTCCTCCTACTTTGGGGCTTCAATGCAAGCCGGACACCACCTGGGGGTAGGCATCTGGCATGGCTGGAGACATATACATACATTTATCATTTTTT
Organism: Vulpes lagopus; assembly: GCF_018345385.1. Classification (NCBI taxonomy): domain Eukaryota; kingdom Metazoa; phylum Chordata; class Mammalia; order Carnivora; family Canidae; genus Vulpes; species Vulpes lagopus. The sequence goes on along the minus strand of NC_054840.1, from coordinate 31,893,302 downwards.
TTTTAAATTTTTATTTTTTATTTATGATAGTCACAGAGAGAGAGAGAGAGGCAGAGACACAGGCGGAGGGAGAAGCAGTCTCCATGCACCGGGAGCCTGATATGGGATTCGATCCCGGGTCTCCAGGATCGCGCCCTGGGCCAAAGGCAGGCGCCAAACCGCTGCGCCACCCAGGGATCCCACATTTATCATTTTAATCAACCCCACTGCTGAGGATCTGTCCCAAAGATACGATGGCAGGAGGGAAGGAAGGAAGGGAAGGATGATGAATGTTCAAGGTTTAGGCTTTAACAGCTAAAGGCTGGAAACAACTCACAGGACTGCCTGGATGAAGGTAGCTGAACACACTGAGGCAGCCACAAAGTGGAGAAATGTGCACCTGTACAAACACCAAAGGAATATCTCTATTTACCATATGATGTTTCCTCCAGGATGTACAAAAATTTCTAAAACTCAGTGGAACTTCTAGAAACAAAAAATATAACATCTGAAGTAAAAAGTCACAGGATGAGCTTAACAGCAGTTTGCAAACTACAGGGAAAAACAAGGAAACCAGTGCCCCTGGATAAGTAACCTTAGAGAGCATCTGAGCCTAAGCATGGAGGGGGGAAGCTGAAGAAATGCACAGACCCTCAGGTACACCACAACAGCAGCAAGCCGTCTCAGGTATGTACTGCCAGGGCCACAGAAGAGGAGGCAAGCATGATATTAAAGACATCTTGGCTACAACATCTTCAAACTTGATGAAATTTTTTAAAAAGGAAAAGGAAAACAAAATTAAAAAATTGATGAAATTCACACATTAAAACCAATGGCTTCTTAGGAAAAAAACCAAAAACAGATGGAGGAAATGGACACACTATATACCGAGGAGCAGGAATAGGGATGTGCTTATTTCTCATCAGAAACAACCCAAGCTAGAAGACAAGAGAACCGTGTGCTTTGACATACTGAAGAAAACATGCCCATCCACCTGGGACTCCGTAATTAGTGAAAATATATTCAAAAAAAAAAAAAAAAAAAAAAAAAGGAGGGATCCCTGGGTGGCGCAGCGGTTTAGCACCTGCCTTTGGCCCAGGGCGTGATCCTGGAGACCCGGGATCGAATCCCACGTCGGGCTTCCGGCATGGAACCTGCTTCTCCCTCTGCCTATGTCTCTGCCCCTCTCTCTCTCTCTGTGTGACTATCATAAATTTAAAAATATATATATATACATATATATTTTAAAAAAAAGGAAAGCAAATTAAAAGCTTTTTCCTACAAATAATGGTTAACAGAACCAAACAGCAATGGGTCTGCATGAGAAGTGCTAACGGAAGCCAAAGAGGCCAAAGGAACAAACGGCAGCTAGAGCCAGGGGATGCACAAAGGAGCCCAGACAGCATAAACACATGTATATCTGCCCTCGCATCTACTTTATTCAAAATTGGTTCTAGAAATTTCTCTGTAGTTAAGGGAAACAAAAGCAAAAATAAACTATTGGGACTTCATCAAGATAAAAAGCTTCTGCACAGTGAAGGAAACAGTCAACAAAACTAAAAGGCATCCTACAGCATGGGAGAAGGTATTTACAAATGACATATCCAATAAAAGGTTAGTATCCAAAATATATAAAGAACTTAGCAAACTCAACACCCAAGAAACAAATAGCCCAATTAAAAAATGAGAAGACATGAACAGACATGTCTCCAAAGAAGATGTCCAGATGAGTAAGACACATGAGAAGATGTTCCACATCCCTCGGCATCAGGGAAACGCAGACCAGAACCTCAGTGATCACACCTGCCACGAGAGCTGAGACCAAGAACACAAGAAACAAGTGTTGGTGAAGATGTGAGAAAGGGGAGCCCTTGTCCACTGTGGGTGGGAATGCAAACTGGTGCATTTTGTGAAACATTGTGGGGGTCCTCAAAAAGTTAAAAATAGAGCTACCCTAGCACCCAGCAATTGCACTACTGGGTATTTACCTGAAGGGCACAAACATACAAACTCCACTGGGCACATGCACCCAATGTGTACAGCAGCATTATCTACAGCAGCCAAGACATGGAAGCAGCCCAGAAGCCAGGTCAGTTCCAAGTCCCTGCACAGCATGGAGTTTGTATCTGACCTTCCAGAAAGCTTCGCAAGATCTTTTTATAGCTTTGAGATAGCAAAACTGAAGGACTCCATGCAAATCTGTTTTTCGCTCCTCTTCTGGCTTCTTTTCTTGCTAGGACCTGCCCTGGCACTTTACACAAGCCCCAGGCTGCAAACAGGGCACATCCTCCCTGTAAGGGATAAAGGAAGCAGCAGGAGACAATGACCAGATGAAAACATCATGTGTACCCCAGACCCCCAGCACCAGACATCTCCATGCCAAGACCCCCAGCTCCAGGGACTCATTGACTTGGGAAGGACATCTGGATGCCTGTGAGGACGCACACAGCACACCACCATCCTCAATAAAAACCCTGGACCTTAGACAAAGGTCCAAAGGACTCTTTCCTCTCCAAGAGTCCCAGACTCTGCATACCTGCACTCTCTCTATTCCTTCAATAAACTCTGCATTCACCTCCTGCTGGCTTGCGTTCCACTTCTGGCCCAAATGCTGGCCCATAGGCTTGCCCATATGGGGCCAGGGATGGTCCTGGTTGCTCCTTCAGGAAGCCCCGGGGAACCCTGGACCTGACCTGCCTGCATCAGCTTCTACATGCAGGAGCAGCAGAATGCCCAGTTTTGTGGTATCGCGTCATCCCTGCTTGCAATGAGTGTGCACCTGGGATAGAGTTCAAGGTGAGGGAGAAGAAAGGGGACAGGAACCTCAGGGCTCTGGGGCTCTGCAGCTCCTTCCTGAGGCCTGGCTGCGTCCTGGCCCCCTGGATTCCAGGAGAACCCTCATCCCGTGGAGCCAGCCATCCCCTCGTGTGTGTGGGGTTGGAATCCACCTGTGTTCCCTGAAGATGAGGAGGCCTGGGGCCTTCCTTCCTGCCCTGCACCGACCAGAGCCCTGACAGCAGCGGGGCAGGAGGAGAGGCAGCCTGGCTCCGCCGGGCCCCGCAGGGGTGGCGGGGGCAGGTGACAGCTCAGGGGTGACACGCAGGCAACTAGCCTGGCCACCGAGCAGAGGGCTGGTAAGGAGGGTGGATCTCACACGGGCTCGCTAGGCAGAGAGCAGGAGGGACAGGGAAGGGCGGGCGGGGGGCGGGCCGAGCCAACAGGCCCCGACGGGCTCCACGGGAGCAACTAGGCGTGGGGGCGTCAGCCCCCTGCACCCAGCCGAGCCCCTGGCTCCCGGGACGCCTGCCCCGCCCCCGCAGCGCCACCTGCCTCAAGTCCCCGTCCCGACCCCACCTGAAGCAATGCGCCCCCTCCCCGAGAACACGAACGCACCCCCGTTCCCATTACAGCCCAACGGGTTCTGGATCGCAGTCGACACAGAAAAGAACAGCGTTGGCAGCGCGGCCACGGTATGGGGGGGTCCGCTGAGCTCAGGGTTCGAGGTCCCCGAGCCTGGAGGGACGCAGGCGGAGCACCGGCGTGTGCCGGCCAACCCGGCTGCTCTCCGCTGGGGGACGGGGGCACGACCGGGTCCGCCGGGCAGAGGGCCCCGCCGCGCGGAGGGGGCGTTCTGCGGGGAACCGCCCCCCGCACCCGCTGCTCTGCACCGAGACCCAGGGGTTCCAGGAGCTTCGCGGTTCCCTCGGATGCCCCCGGGGTGCATATGCAAACGGCACGAAATCGGGCCTTCGAGCTTCGCGAGTCTACGGACTCTCCGACTTTTTATTCTGCCGCAACTCCAAAGAGGAAGGGCCTCAAGAGCAGCGCGTCGCCCCGCCCCGCCGCCACCCCGCCCCCGCGTGCTAACACCCCGCCCCCCGCGGGAGCCGGCGGCCTGCGAGCGCGCTCACCCCGCGCCGACCCTCCAGCCCTCCGCGACCTCCTCGCAGCCCCGCCCTGCCCGCGGCCCGGCCCCCGGGTCCGCCCAGCGACGACCACCCCGACCGCCCCGGCCCCGCCCCCTCCGCGACCCCCTCGCAGCCCCGCCCCGCCCCCTCCTCGTAGCCCCGCCCCGCGCCCCCGTCCCGTCCCGTCGCGTCCCGTCCTCCTTAGGACTCCCCCGGTCCTCGACAAGCCCAGGGCCCAGCGCCCGCACCCCGCGAGGCACGCCAGGAGGCGTCCAGGAGGACGGCGCGGGCAGGAGACGTCACCAGCGTGCGACGCGCCCCGGACGCGAGCGTGCGTGCGTGCGTGTGCAGCGTTTGGAGGACTGCGTTTCCCAGGGGGCCGCGCGGCCCGCCCACTTCCGGCGGGCGGCAGGGGACCCGGAAGCGGCCGGCGGCCGGCGAATCCCGCGGCGACAGGTCTGCCGGAGGGCGGCAGGAGCATGCAGGGCGGCCGGCGGCCCGCGGCGCGCGGCGCGTTCGTTCCCCCGCGGCGGTGGCGGCGGCGCGCGGCGGCTCTCGCGTGAGCGGAGGCCCGAGCGGCCGGCAGCGCGCCGGGCGGGCGGCGGGGCCCGCGGCTGCGAGGCGGGCCGGGCGGGGCCGGGGAGGGCGCCGCGCTCGGCCCGGGGGGCGGCGGCGCCATGTGGAGCGGCCGCAGCTCCTTCACCAGCCTGGTGGTGGGCGTGTTCGTGGTGTACGTGGTGCACACCTGCTGGGTGATGTACGGCATCGTCTACACGCGGCCGTGCGCCCGCGACGGCAACTGCATCCAGCCCTACCTGGCGCGGAGGCCGAAGCTGCAGGTGAGCGCGGGGCGCGGCGGCGGCAGGGCCCGGGGCGGGGGCGGGGCGGGGGCGGGGGCCCCTGCGCGGTGTCGCTAGGCCACGCGGCTCTGTGAGCCCAGTCGGGGCTTTCTGCTGCCTGGAGCGGAGGTGGGACCTTCCCCTGTTGAGCGGGCAGCCAGGTGGCCCTCCTTTCGGTGGGGAGCCCCTGGGCGGTGTTCCCTACCCGCTGACCCTCCCCCCATGGCCCTTCCAGCTCAGTGTCTACACCACCACACGGTCCAACCTCGGTGCTGAGAACAACGTGGATCTGGTCCTGAACGTGGAAGACTTTGACGTGGAGTCAAAATTTGAGAAGTAAGAGGCTGGGCCTGGGGCCAGCCACTGGGTGAGGCGGAGGGAAGGGTAGCGCCGCGTACCTCACGGGGGTGCCGCGGAGAAGGGCCGTCAGTACTGGGCTGCCAGTGGTGGGACGCCTTCCCCGCGGCCCAGGGGGAACCGCCAGCCGCCGAGGAGGACTCTCCCACTCAGGAGGTAGCTTCACCAGGCGCTGGCCACGGGATGCACAGTTTCCAGCGATGAGCCAGGGGTGAGCGTGGCTGCAGAAGGGTTGGCAGTTTCCCACAGCAGCAGCTTGTTTCTTCATAGCTGACGTAGCTCTTAGGTTTCCGTGTGGAGAATAGGGCAGAGGAGAAGGTTTTGTAGGAGACCGTAGTTAAGGGAAATGTAAGTATAGAGGCATAAATGCTAGAATACACAGTGACTTTTAGAAGTTGTGTTTGTTATATGGTCCCAGTTACAAGACTTTGCACGGATATGATTTAAAAAGCAATTTGTGGGGCACCTGGGTGGCTCAGCAGTTGAGCATCTGCCTTTGACTCAGGGCATGATCAAGCCCCACATCAGGGTCCTTGCAGGGAGCCTGCTTCTCCCTCTGCCTGTGTGTCTGCCTCTCCCTCTCTCTTTCTCTCTGTTTCTCATGAATAAATAAAATCTTAAAAAGAAGAAAAAACAATTTGCTTGTCAACAAGGAGTCTGTATTTCCTCTAAGTGGGCAGGGAGGTGTCAGAAGTGACGGGATTGTAGAAGGCAGGTCCTCTGGCCAGCCCGCCCCGTGCAAGAGCTGCAGGAGGCAGTGCAGTGCAGTGCTCAGGGACGCGGTGAGCTCAGGTCGGCTTCTGCCTGCCTGGCCACCGCAGCCCCGACATCGCTGAGCACCAAGAAACAGAGGCAGCAGTGCAGATGTATGTGGTGCTCGGGTGTGTGAAAGCCGGTGCCAAGGATTTCATAAGTCCTGGCAGGGGGGTTTCAGTGGTAGTCTTTCTAATCTAAATTAGTTAGTTTGAAACCCCATAATTTACGAAGATATTTGAATAGTCTGCCCTGTGTGTACAGGTGCTCGCAGTTAGAAAACGGTCATTTCTTTTGTTTTAGGACAGTTAATGTTTCTGTACCAAAGAAAACTAGAAACAATGGGACGTTGTATGCCTACATCTTCCTCCATCATGCTGGCATTCTCCCGTGGCATGACGGGAAGCAGGTGCACCTGGTGAGCCCACTGACAACCTACATGGTTCCCAAGCCAGAAGAGGTCAATCTGCTCACTGGGGAATCCACTACGCAGGTGAGTGCATGAGGTCACTGACCGGATGAAGCCTGCGCTCTCCCCCGTGGAATTCACACACACGTGTTTCTCCATGTGCAGTGTGTCTAGAACTGGACCAACCCCAGGAAGTGAAGCAGTTTGACGTAACAGGTGTGCATCCCTGTTCTTCATCTAAATCACTTCCCCTGGGTTTGCAGATAAGTTTTGTGCCAAGTTAGTCACATACAGTTTAATCCAGTGATAGATTACTTCTCAGGCTTTGGGCCCCCTCCACCTGCAGGGAGCACGTGTGCGCCCCAGTGGGGTATGGGGCGTCCCTTCTGCAAGGCTCAGCCACCGACCTTGGGTGGAGCCGGGAGAGCCCTGCACCATGGAGATAGCAGGCCTACTCTCCAGTGCTGACATTGTCCTTCACGATCATGAAAGAGGGACTTGAGTGGGACACATTTTGTATCTCCATAGAACACTGCGTGTACAGGGAAACTAGAGTTGTCTTGGGTGATTATTAACAAAGCTGTGCATAAAGCAGAGGAATTCTGGTGCTCAGGTCTGTGTGCAACAAGGTGAGGTCCTTTAGAAATGAGGAATGTGGCAGCTCTCCAGGGAGTGTCCGTGAGGCGCTCCATGCCGTGGCTACTTGCAAAGAGTCCCTCAGCTCCTTTTCATGGGGACAGTATGGCCCTGCCTCTCAGTGCCTTCCTGGGGCCTCAGGGTGGTGGACGTTAGGGGTGTGAAGGGCTCTCTGGAACATACAAACGCCAAGTAAACGTTTGCTGTTAGTGTTACTTGGAAAACCGTTTCTAATGTAAGCTACTTTAGCTGAACCGCGGGTGTCTTTTTAGGTGGGACACACAGTAAATGACCCGATAGCACACGATGTGTCCATTAGATCTGGACGATGGCCCTGGCAGTCATAGCTGCCTTGCTGACTAGCTCTGTGGAGGACGGAGGCTCAGCCCTGACCCCTGTCCTCCAGACGGCTTGCCAGACTTGGTCTGGGTGTGATCTCCTGAGTCTTGTTGCCAGCCACAGGGCTTAGTCCCAACTCCCCATGCCTCCTGCAAATGTCCCAGGACGCCCCCTACCTACTCAGGATTCCTGAGACGCAGGTCAGCCCAAAGACCTGAAGCGGGGTCAACGTTGCAACGTAGCAGCCCTGTGGCTCGTGTTGAAGGAAGTGAGGGGTGTCCCTCTAGGGGAGCTGGCAGCTGCGGGTCCCTCCACACTGTGCAAGGCACTGCTTCCTGGTTGTGCCGTGTCAGTATGCGGTGGTGGCTCCCCAGACCGGGCCCAGGGACAGTGCCCCTCCTCCCAGCACCAGGCTCTTCTGCTGAGTCACTCCTTCCATTCAGCATCAGATAGAAGCAGAGAAGAAGCCACCGAGTGCCCTGGATGAGCCTGTTTCTCACTGGAGACCAAGACTAACACTGAATGTGATGGTGGACGACTTCGTCTTTGACGGGGCCTCCCTACCTGCTGACGTCCATCGGTACATGAAGATGTAAGTGCTGCTGGTCCCATCGGGGAGGCAGGGGTGGTGTTGACCTGCCCAGCCTCGAGTGTTGCTCCTTCATTCCTTGAGCTGGCAGCAAAGAGGTGATCCCAGTGGTGTGGAGGGTGGAGGAAGCCTGTGGGAGCCCAGCCTACCAGAATCCAGAAGCATGGGCCATGCCTGCATCTCCGAGCCTCCCTGGGATAAGAGGCCCACAGGGCCTGCAGTGCTGCCTGGGGCACCCCCGAACCTTGTCCCTCTTCTTGAAGTAGTGCTGCACCCATTTGAGATTTGTGTTTTTTGCATATTGATTATTTCTGTCAGCATTCTGCATTTTGCTTTAACTTGTTTTGCTTACATTAACTTAAAAATCAGCATTGAGATCATTTTATGTCGTTGGCACTACTTAAACATGAGTATTAAGGTTGCGTGACCAATTTAGACGGTCCTGCATCTCCATTCTTTGGGGAGCCTGCTATTACATTTACATGTGGTAGTGGTTGTGCCGCTCCTAGAAATGGCTGTGGAGACTTGTTTTCCTTTTTCACATGTCAGGGGTGACTGTGGGATTGTCACAAGAGTTTTTTCCTTTTTAAATTTTAAAGATCATTCTTGAATGTGCAACACAGTTTCACGATTAGATGCCTGAAGGGTACAAAAGGGTTAGGAGAAGTCCTCCACTCTTAATCTCTGGCCCTGGACTCCTCCCAAGTACAGAAGGCAGGTGGGTTTTTATTTCCATTGTCCCTCTGCATCCCTGGACCATCCGTGTCCCAGCCTAGGTGGGCTCGTCCCTCATGGACACCCTGAATGGTATTCTCTTGGCCACTGGGGTTTCACTCCCATGGCTGTGACTTCAGGGAGGAGCGGCTACTTAGAGCCCTCTGCTTCCCTGGGGAAGGTGTGTCCTGAGACTCTTTGACCTGAGGCACATCCGGCATCTCGGCTACATCTGGTTTCTCTAATGGTGAAAGCATCCGTGGTGACCTTGAGAACTGCTTTGCTCCCCCAGGATCCAGCTAGGGAAGACCGTGCACTACCTCCCCATCCTATTCATTGACCAGCTCAGCAATCGGGTGAAGGACCTCATGGTAAGTGTTGCTCCCTCTTGCCTGCCATGGCCCTGAGCCTGTGGCCACCCCCTTGGCCCTGCAAGGCCTCATCCGCGGCGTTTCTGACTTGGCAGGGGTGCGCTCTGGGTTAGCCTCTGACTCCCTCCCCCAGCCCTGGTGCTCACTCTGCTGAAAGGATCTGGAAAGGTTCTGTATGTGGTGTATGGATGGCGGGTATGAAGAGCTCACGGGAGAGCCAAGTGTTGAAAACAGCTCACGAACATTGTTCCGTTGAACCCTGGTTGTTGGGCTTGGAAGTGCAGAGCAGCTCAGAGAGGGCCCTGGGCAAACTGCCCCCTTTAGGGGTGGCCCCACATGGTATCGCCATCCACCTTGGATCCCTTGGGCCTTCCCCCCACCCCCTCGGGGTGGCCCTGGTCAGGGCTGAGCGCAGGAGTAGAAGGGAGCTCGTACCCTGCCCCCCAGGGCGGATCGGAGGGTCAGCGAAATAGCTGACTTCCAGGCCGTAATAAGGTGACTGTTCATGCAGAAGGTGGCTTCTGCACCAGGCCCTGTGCCACACGTTTCACAGACGGTCTGGTGCCCTGTCCCCGGTCCTGTGGCAGGGTCACTATTGTCTGTGTCCTGGGAGTCATTAAGGTTCACAGCTGAGCTCTCTGGCCTCATTGGGCAGAGCTGGACTGGGTGCCCTGCTCTGTGGCTCCTGGTCACGTCAGAGTCTTTTGTGGACATTTGCCAGGATGGGAGCCGTGCGCTCAGCCAGTCTGGAGTAGATGAGACGCTCGAGCCACCCAGTGGTGAGCAGGAAAGGGGGCACCTGACCTGGGCTTGGCTCTTGGGCCCCGCCCCAGCTCTGCTGCCTCCTGCTGGCTGAGGAGCTCAGAAATGACCGTCACTCTGCACCTTTGCTGACGGGCCTGTGCAGTCCCTAACTTGTGGGCTCCTGCACTGCCCTGGCCGGCTCCTATACCTACAGGGCCCATAGGCCAGAGTGGGCATTCACTGTCCCCTGCTGTTTTCTGGGGTGTTCTCTGGTGCTCTGTGCAGACCTGGGGCTACGCTGGTTCTCCCGAAGCGCCGGTCAGTGCTCTCTGGTCCCTGCTGCTGAGGCCCTGGTGCTGTCCTTCCAGGGGTGCGGGCAGTAAGGACAGGCTGGAGGCTACGGGTGGACTCAGTGGTCTCCTGTGATGTGGCGCTGCCACTCAGACACGAAAGCAAGCACACAGGCAGCCAGTGGTCCTGCGTTGTCTTTTGGTGACATTAACACTTTGCGGCAGTGGGAGCTGTTTTCTGGAATGAACACCAGCTCTGGGGGACAGCCAGCTCTGGGGCTTAGGCAGTGGCATCCCTGGGCTTGGGCCTGGGGTGCGCTGCCCCGGGTGGGGTGGCTCTGCACCTGGGCCTGGTGTCTGGTCTGTCCTGCTCCTGCATGCTCGGGTTGCTGGGCTGGTAACATCTGTGTTCACTGCCAGGGGTCTGCTGAGCAAGCAACAGGCAGTGAATCAACACTGGGTTACGTGGTGTTTGGGACGTGGTGCTCCTTGGGGGAGGGGGTCAGTGTGCCGGGGTGCCTCCCCCCACAGCATCTGGGACCCGGCCGCCACAGCCCACATGTGCCCCCAGAGCCTGTGATTTCCCTGAGGTGGCCCCCACCCACTCCCAGCAGCTCCTTGTGTCCACATGCACTAGGTCAAGGGTCCCATCTTCCTGAGGCTCTCTGTTGGCCCCATCCCTGGATGGGCTTGCCCAGCCCCACACCCTGCACTCGAGAGTCTCCGGAAGCCCTGGGCCCACGCTGGGTTTCCCCTTGTCTCTGGAGAGGTGTGGAGGCTCTAGTAGGCCCGTGCCTGGCTCATCTGCAAGAGCAGGTTCCTGGTGCGTCCTGGTGCCACTCACGTCAAGGAGACAGGGACAGAGGGACACACAGGCTTGGGGTGACTCAGAGAAGCTTTGAGCGCTTCATGAGGAGGTGGCCCAGGCAGGGCGGAGGGTGAAGGGGAGGCAGGAACCACAGGTCAGGGGGCAGACGGTCGCTGCGAGGGGCCCAGGTGTGAAGTGTGAGGTTCTGTTGGGAAGGGACGGGTGGGCGGCCCCAGCCCTGGAGAGGGTGCCGTGTCACTGCTATCTTCCCTCCAGGTCATAAACCGCTCTACCACGGAGCTGCCGCTCACCGTGTCCTATGACAAGATCTCGCTGGGGAGGCTGCGCTTCTGGATACACATGCAGGATGCCGTGTACTCCCTGCAGCAGTTCGGTGAGGCCGCTGGTCAACCGGGCCCTGGGGGCGGGTGTGACCTTGAGTTCCAAGGGCGGGAAGATTGAGCCTGTGCACTTCCTGCTGTGCTGGTTTAACCTAGGTCTCTTGGGAGTGTGAGCTCCAGCCTTCCCTGCTGAGTGTGGAGCTGTCAGCTGCGCGTGAGTGTGTGGTGTCTGTGGCGACAGGTGTGGCTGACCTTACTTCTCTGGTGTGTCTCTCTTCCCTTCTCAGGATTTTCAGAGAAAGACGCTGATGAAGTCAAAGGCATTTTTGTCGACACCAACTTGTATTTCTTAGCGTTGACCTTCTTTGTCGCAGCATTTCACGTGAGTGGTCACTGGGCTGGTGGCTCCATGGGCGCCTGCGGTCATCAGCCAGGGGTCTGCGTGGTACGGCCTGGCTGCCCCACTTGGGGCCTCTCTCCCAGGTCAGGAGAGGGTGTCTGCACCTGGGGCCCTGACCGCCTGAACGACTTGGGGTTTTGTCTACTGGTCTTGGTGGCCATTTTGGAAAGAAATCTAAATTTCATGAGGTCGTTGAAGGACTTTGCATTGTAGGCATTTTATTATATAATCTTACGTGATAATTTTAATATTAGAAATATAGTCTTTCCTTGGAATTTTTCTTGTAACTGGTGAAAGAAAGCTGCCCCCCCCCCCCCCCCCCGTCATAGCAGTGGTGCTGGATTTGGGGTCAGGCTGGGAAAGGGTGGGCGAGGTGGGCCACAGGGCAGGCGTGGAAGCCCTACTGGAGCCCTCCCCAGTGCCTGCTGGGAAATGGTGGTGTTTATTAGAAGGCCAGTGTCTGCGACCGAGGCCGTGTGTTTCTAAGGCAGATGCTCCAGGTAATAGCCAACCAACCGCACCTGGCAAGGGAAGTATCTGGACGTCCCTGTGGGTGTATGGCTGCAACTGCACTCAGAAGCTTTGCGGTTCCTGCATGGTAGACGGGGCGTGAAGCCACGGGTTTCTGGGCACCTGGTGTCCATCTGGAGTGTCCTTGGGATCCGAGTCCAGTGCACACCTGCGGTGTCACTTGGTGAAAAACAGCCGTAGGAGCGACATAAGATGCAAATTGCTGTGCGCTTTTTTTTCCAGCTTCTGTTTGATTTCCTGGCCTTTAAAAATGACATCAGTTTCTGGAAAAAGAAGAAGAGCATGATTGGAATGTCCACCAAAGCAGGTAGGTGCTCTCTGGAGTTTTGGCCATTCTCAGGGCATATCTGCTCTAGATAAAGACGCATTTAAGGTTTCTTCTGAAACGTGAAGATTATGGTTATCCTGACAGCCGCCAGCCAGGGGTCCTGCTCTTGTGGGAGGGGCGCCCATGTGTCTTGCACGCTTACAAGCTGGGGAGGGACTGTCTAGGTCACAGAGAACATCGTGTAGGCCCATGACCGCAGACAGAGGATGGGGTGATGGAGGCCGGATGCCATGCCCTCCCTGGCGATGGCACAGATGCTGGATCTTGATGCCCATGTGTGTGTGGCTGCCAAGTATGCGTCTCAACAAAAGAGGCCGTTGTCTTTCTCCCATGGCAACAACGCATACTGGGGTGGTGTAGACTGCTTGGGCAGCCCTTTGTCATCTGTGTCTCAGATTCTGATGTCCTCAGAGTGGACGAGGGCCCCCACTGAGTTCTCCTGGCCCTTCTAGGGAGCAGGGGTAGGGGGATGCAGCAGATGGCTCTGGCTGTGTGTGGGCTGTAGGTCCCTGAAAATGTGCCATGGATGGCTGCTGGCATCCCTGCCCTCTGTAGGCACCCTGGTAGGCTTGGCCCTCTGCTTCTGTGAGAATCCCTGAGGAAGCGGTAGGGCCGGTCAGTGAGCCATAGCATCTCGTAAACTGTGGTCTTAGAAGGAGGTAATTAATTTATCACAGAATTGGTGTGAAAGCAGGAAGAGGTGACATAAGAGTGCTGCGAAGCCAGTCCTAATTCCTGCCAGAACACGTACTATCCAAGTGCTTTCCACGTGCTTGTGTTTGCGAGTGCAGCACATACACATTTCTGTAGCTGAGGGGACTTTGTGTTCAGTGTCGCAGGACATTTGCACAGCCACGCCGGCTCCACTCCAGTTTAGTGGACAGAGGGGCTGAATTACCTGAGGCCTTGTGTATGTGGTTGTGGGGGGTGTGCGTGAGGGGTGGTGTGGGGCATACCTGTGATGGTGGGACATGAGTGTGCTGGGGGTGGTAGGTGGGGTTGGGGGGTGCAGGCAGGGGGTGCATGGGGGTTCCGGGATGTGAATGGGGCACAGCCAGCCCTGCAGCACACACCCTGCTCTCTGTCCCCAGTGCTCTGGCGCTGCTTCAGCACAGTGGTCATCTTCCTGTTCCTGCTGGACGAGCAGACGAGCCTTCTGGTGCTTGTCCCTGCGGGTATTGGCGCCGCCATCGAGGTAAGCTGTTTGGTGTCTCCGGGCCTGTGCTTGGCACTGTGCCCAGCCCTGACACACAGGAGTGATACAGCCCCTGCATGCGCAGGGGCGGGGGCGGAGTGGCTCTTTAGTTTCTTGGGCGCCAGAGCCTGGCAGCTGGTGGTGCTGCCGCTGCTGTTAGAAAAACTCTCCGCCCCCACAGCCATCTGCGGCATGTACCGTAATGTGTTAGATGCAGAGCCGCCAGCTGGCGCTGTGCTGGCTGCTGTAGGAAGTGTGGACATGGTGCCCAGGAGTGTGTCGCCCTGTGACAGCCTGGCTGTGTGGGGCTCAGAAGAGGGGTCCTGTGGGGCAGGCAGCTTGGGGCCAGGCCTGAGGACGGCAGAGGGGGCGGTGGGTCAGGATGTGCTCCTCTGGGCTCCGGCACTGCCCTGTTCCAGCCTGGGCCACAGCTGTGGTCCTGCGACCCTGCCTGTGGGTGCTGGCACATGTGGTGGTCGGGTCAGAGATAGCGCTTGGTCTGCCTGTCGAGCACTGACGGGGACCTTCCATACCCACTTGTCACGGTGCAGAAAGCCACCTGAGAGGTGGCTGTGCTGTTAGTCCCACCTTGGTGAGGTGATGAGAAGGGGTGGGTCCTCTGGACATGGGAGACGGCAGGACTTGGGGTGAGGCATGGGCCTCGCAGTGCCCACCAGGAAGAAGATTCTGGTGAACAGGAGGGAGGCAGGTGGGCTGGGAAGGGAGCCTAGGCCTGGGGGAGGACAGCTGGGCTGAGTGCCGGCTCCCATGGTACAGAGAAGAGGCGGGTGGAGGCTGCAAAGAGTGCTGGAGCTGGGCCAGCGGGGCTGTGGCCCGGCTCCTCCTGGTGGTGGGTTCTGGGCACTTCTTGGTCTGAGGCTGAACATCTGTTTCTCATTCTTTGTCATCAGCTCTGGAAGGTGAAAAAGGCCTTGAAGATGACCATTGTCTGGAGGGGCCTGAGACCTGAGTTCCAGGTGGGGGTTTCTGCTGTTAGGACTCTGCCCCCCCTCACAGCCCACCTCCTCCCGCCGCCTAATAGCCGGTGTGCTCATCCCAGAGCATCTGCTTCCATCTCCCTGCTGCGCTACAGTTAGATGCCACACTCAGGACTGGTGACCCTTGGCCACCTGGCTGACCTCTGGCTCACAGCAGCTCCCCAGCAGATGAGTCGGTGGGAGCTCGCAGGTGGAGGCCCCTGGCAGGGCCTGTGTCCACTAGTGCTGCAGCCTGCATAGGCTCCCCCATCAGGCCGGTATGCGGGGGTGCCGGCTCCAGGCACTCCACCCCCCACACGCAGGCCATCTTGATGCTGCCAAGTACACTGTCCAAGCCGTGGTCCCGACCGACAGCCACTGCCTTGGGCTGACCCTTGTACCCCGTAGCAAGCCTTTGCTGTGCCTTCTGGGTAGACAAGGGCTGGGGTTGGTGTGAATTTGAGGTCTGTTCATGTGCTGTGCTTTCGGCTGTGGGGGACCCTATCCAGGAGAAGTTCAGGGATCACGGCACCCCAGTTTTCCAGGTTCTAAATCATCAAGGACAGGACGTTGGTCCTGTTGTAAAGTAGCTTGGTGACTGTACAGTCACTGATGTGAAAACAACACGGTGTGCAGAGGAAACACGTTTGCTATGGAAGCTAAAGGAATAGAGGTGGGGGGGGCAGCCTGGGGAGGGGACATGCGGAGGAACATGCTTCTGCTTCACACAGCACACGCTGTGGCCCGTGGGTGGTTCTGATGGCGTGGGGAAGGATATGACTGAGGGTCGCCACCTGGGGTGAGCTTCACGCAGTTGGGCTGGGTGCGCCTGCCTGGAGTCCGGTCACTAACAGGATTGTGTTAAATTCTGCGACAGTTTGGCACTTACAGCGAATCCGAGAGGAAGACGGAGGAGTATGACACTCAGGTAGGCGGCAGGGGTGGATTGGGGTGGGTTGGTGGCTGAGGGTGACACGCCCTCAGCAGAGGTTCCCAACATGGGAAAGACTCCAGGGCGTCTCCACATCACAGTTGCTGTGATCTCACATTGTGTCCCTGGGACTCTGGTGACCTCTGGTGACCTGAGGCTTCCCCCACCCACACTGCCGTGGGCATGGCTGCAGCTACCCATTTGCTGGGGTACGCTTCCTGCCTGTTTGCATTGGGGCTCTACTGGATCCCCATGGAGCTCCAGAGAAGCGGGTCCCCAAAGGTGCTGGCACTTGGCCCAGGAGGGCTGTGCAGCTTCGTCCTCCTTGGCCCCTTTGCTGGTCTGCCGTAGGCAACGGGGCTTTCCCCAGCCAGAGGGATGCTGTTGAGAACGTCCACATGCATCTGGCTGCCCCGCTGGCCCTGTGTGTTCTCTGGGCGTGCGCCGGCCCAGCACCACGCACATCCACTTCCCTGGAGTTGGGCCCGGGTGCCCTTTGGGCTTGTTTCTCCCATTGCAAGTCGGTTCCTCACGGAGATTACCTGTTCCCTGGCAGGCCATGAAGTACTTGTCTTACCTGCTCTACCCCCTGTGCATTGGGGGCGCCATCTACTCCTTGCTGAACATCAAGTATAAGAGGTAGGACGTTGCCCAGCCTCACGCCATGGCACCTATACCCAGGACGCCCCTCGGCCTCAGTCCTGGGCCTGCCCACCTCTGCCTCCTGTTACTTGCTATGTGGACCGTGGCAGGGCCTCCCCTGGGGGGACCTCAAGACCAAGAACACAGCCTGCAGTGAGGGCACTGAGCCCCCGGGTGGGCCCCTGGTGTCCTGGACAAAGGCAGATGCATCCAACAAGGGGGAGCTTGCTGAGGCCACATGGCCGCTGCATTCGGGGCATGGGGACCCCTGCAGACGCGACCTCAAGGGCTGGACCCCAGGTCTTTGAGTTGTCAGAGTTCTGACGGAAACCGCCTGGCAGCGCAGGTCTCTGGCCACCACCTGGTGCTTGTGGTCCGGGGGACGGGCTGTCCGTGCAGGTGCTCGGGTGCTTCCACGACCGTGCAACTGGCCAAGGGGACAGGCACCGAAGGACAGGGGCTGCGGGACCTGGCGCGCTGACAGTGCTCTTTCTCTTGCAGCTGGTACTCTTGGCTGATCAACAGCTTCGTCAATGGTGAGTGGTGGGCTTCAGTCTCACCAACAGCATCTCAGCAGGTTCCTTGTGGCTCCTTCACATGACCCCGTGTGGTTTGAGGTTGTGCAGGCAGGACCTCTCCTGCAGCTCATGCTCTGGGGGCCCCCAGACGCCTGGTTTGTCTGCAGGAGCCCCACTCGGGCTGCCTGGGCTACAGAGTCCTGGGCTGTGTGTTTTCTCATTGAAATGGTTCAGGGCCAGGACATGACCCTGTGTACACACACTCCCTGAGGCCATGCCATGGGCTCTGCGCACGGGCGTCTGGCCTCCCTGACCGGCCTGGGTTCTCTGGGTGGCTGAGGGCCTGGTGCAGGCTGCAGAGGAGGGTGTCCTGGAGGTGGGAGTGGCTCTGAGTTGCAGGGCAGCAGCTCTCCTGCCTAGATGCCGCAGTTGCCCCAGCCTGCTGTCTGTCCTCCAGGGGTGTACGCGTTCGGCTTCCTGTTCATGCTGCCTCAGCTCTTCGTGAACTACAAGGTAAGACTGTGGTCTGTCCACGCGCTCGCCTTTGTCTCCTGCGCGGCCATTCTCTGATCTGCTGCGTCTCTCCTGTCCCACAGATGAAGTCGGTGGCTCACCTGCCCTGGAAGGCCTTCACCTACAAGGTCAGTGCCAGCCTGGGGCCCCCTCAGTGCTTACACGGCCATCGAGTGGCACATGGCGGTGGTGGTGGGGTCTCCTCTTGAGTCATGTGCACCGTGGTGACAACTTAAGGACGGTGGTTCTCTGATGTCTCAGCAGTCGAAGACGTTTTCTTGAATTAAAAACCATGTTCTTTTTGGTGATATGTTATCAGTGCGCAGACCAGCCCCTGCCCCCAGGGGCTGTGTCCACACAGATGCCCCAGCTGTCCTGCCCTGGGGGTTGTCCTGGTGCATCCACACACATGGAGCTTGGGCCCATGTGGCCTCTCATGCTCGTTGAGCAGTTTTCATGGGAGGTTGGGTTAAGATGTGTTGTTCCATTTTGTGAAATAAAATGACCGGTTCTGAGGAGCAGGGATGCTTGCACGTTCCTGGCCCACGTTTGCAGGGCAGCCCTCCCTGGGCATCACAGGCTGAGCAGACCCAGGGCGTGCACTGCGAGGCAGGCGTCTGCATTGCTGCACTTGCGCCTGCCTGTCTGGTGTTGCTGGGACACTTGAGGCCACACGTTGGTGTGTACCGAGCAGCCATTTGCAGTCAGTAACGAGGGTGACTGGGACACAGGTGCCAGGGCAGGTGTCTTCCAAAGAGCCCAACGGCCCGTGATCCCACCTTCCCCCTATCCCATCCCGCCTGGCAGGCATTCAACACCTTCATCGATGACGTCTTTGCCTTCATCATCACCATGCCCACCTCCCACCGGCTGGCATGCTTCAGGGACGACGTGGTGTTCCTCGTATACCTTTACCAGCGATGGTGAGTGTGGCAGGCGCCTGTGCTGCTCATCCCATGGGGAGGGAGTCAGTATGTTGATGGGAGAGACTGCCCCCATCTCCTGGTTGAGAAGAGCTGGTCTCCGTGGCTGCGTGAGCCGGCCCCAGGCGCATCCCTGCATTCCTCACCAGCTCTGTCTGGCCCAGTGCAGAGGGAGACGGTGCAGAGCTGTGTGCCCAGCAGGCAGGGACAGGGGACCTATCTAGACCAGCTTCGAGCACAGAGCTCTGTCCTGATGGTACAAACACATGAAAAACAATAGGTGGGCACGAGGGGACCCCAGAGCCCCTGTCCCATGGCGGCTGGGGTCATTGGGTCCTCATCGCTGAGCCCATGGGCCCCCATCCTTGCAGGCTTTATCCCGTGGATAAGAGCAGGGTGAACGAGTTCGGGGAGTCATATGAGGAGAAGCCCCAGCGGAGGCCCCACACAGACTAAGGCCCACCTAGGCTATGTGGCGTCAGCCCCTTGGCAGCGGAGCTGGGCTGTCAGCTGAGTGTTTTCGGAGGCCTCTGACGGGGTTCCCTGGACATTACATCTTCTGCGTTGCCAAAACCTGAACGTTTCCCGTTACCTCCTGAGTCCCTTGGCACTGTGTTTGAAAGGGGCCCCCGCGGGCAGACACCCACCCCTGCACCACGCAGGAGGGCCCAGGCCCGGCCAGTGTGCGGTGTCTGTGAGCGCTCCCCACGCACTCAAGAGGCTCTTTAAATCTATTCCTTAGAGACTGGGATCAAATGGCTTTTTCCCTTTTTGTTTAAAATTTGAGTATTTTAAAAGCTTAATGTACGTATGTTTCTATTTTAAAATAAATTTCTCTGGCTGTAACGTTTTCCTGGCCTGGTATGACGCAGAGGGTGTCTCTGCTGCTTCACTTTTCCCATTCTCGAAAATGCATGTGTGAGGCGGGTTCATTCACATGCTTGTGAATGATCCACAGCCCTCAGATCACAAACGTGCTGGTACCTGGTATTGGATTTGTGGCACAGCCACCGGCGGTCAGGCAGGTGGTGTGTTTCCAGAAGTGCCCCGCGTCAGGGCACAGAGGAGCAGAGTGGGCTCCTCCCAGCTAGGAGGTGGGGCCAGCCCCGATCTGTGTCTGCAGGAGGCCTGCACTCAGGAGCACGCGTCCCTCCTGCCTGTCCCCACTCATCTGCCACACACACTGTTGCTGGGTTCCATTCACAGTGGAAATCACACGTGTGTGCCTCTCAGCCTGCAGCCCAGGTTTGTGCGCCACACACAGTGAGCCCAACGGGAAACACTTTGGTCAAAGTTTACCCTCACTTGGTTTCAGAAAGGTGAGCACACGGTGTCCTCTGGACCTCTCACCTGTGTGCCGTACCTGCAGATCCAGCCACTGAGGAGGGTGCAGACGTTTCAGCCTGGGGCAGGGGGCACAGCACGGGGGACGCTGGCTGCATCTTCAGTGAGGACGTCAGGGCGTCCAGCTCCATGTGTGCATTACAGGGAAGGGTCAGAAGGGGGAAAGGGCAGGGGTGGGGGCCCTGCACGTCCCAGACAGCACCTCCGAGTGCGTGACGCCAATACAGATGCGTGTCCTCCTCTGGTCTCCAGCTTAGGTGTGGGCAGGTGGGTCCTGGGCCCCTCCCTGCGCACCTGCCTCTCCAGCCTTCTCCTCCCACCCGCCCCTCACCCTGCACCTGGCCTCCTGCCTCCCACAGAAGGGCCCTGGGGAGGGGGGGCGTCAGGCCCGGGCTCTGTGGTGCCCCCGTCAGCCTGCATTCTTTGTGAGGATCCCAGCAGAGTGACAGTGGAGCGGGCAGCTCTCAGTGACTTGCACAGTCCACACTCAGGACCCACCACCAGGTCAGGTTCCCCTCATTCCTCCTGGCTGGTCGTCTGCAGAAGCCATGTGGTGACCTTCATGCCCGTGGCCCCCAGGCCTGTTCTCACACCGCCCAGAGCCCCCTTGGACCGTCGGTCCCTGGCTTCTGGGGCTCAGAATCTCCCTGCCTGCAGCACCCCTGTCCCATGTGGCATTCCAGTGCACGGAGAAGCCACACTTCAGTGACTGGACGGACATCAGGGCTCCATCCACCTTGGTGTTAGGTGTCTGTGTGTGTGTGTGTGTGTGTGTGTGTGTGTGTCTTCATGGGAGTCAGCGGTAGGTTCCATGGGGCCACACTCCAATGGAGCACAAGCTGCTGGCATTAGTGGAGCTGGCACCCCCGTGCAGGATCCAGCACCGCCCAGGCCCCCCACCCCATGCCACCTCCACCCCCAGGGCTTCCCACCCTGCCCCACCCCCAGCCAGGGTACCCCCACCCCACACCACACCCACCCCCAGGGTTCCCCACACCCCCCCAGCACCACCCCAGGACCCCCCACACTCATGTTCCCATCTGGTGTGCATGCAGGGAGACCCCACAGAGGCCTGGATTTGCATTTCACTGACAACTAATGGTGCTGAGTATCTTCATATTCTTTCTGACCATTTTGACACCGTTTTTGGATGAAGGACCTGTTTTCTTCTATTTCCCTGGTCATGCTGCGTTTCTGATTGCACTCGTGTCGGGCTTGCTGGCCAACGTGACTTAGCCACGTAAGGCAGGAGGACTGCGCACCCCATTTTCTGTTCTTGAAAACATTCCTGATGTGGCCTCTGGAGCAGCTGGGCCTGCAGTTTCCTGGTTTCCTCGCTGGGACTTTTGCTTCTGCTGCTGCTCCTGGAATTTCTGTAGCTTTTATGGTGAAAGTACTTGAAGACTTGCAGTTTTGCTTATTTGAAGAATTTGTCCATTTCACATAAAGTTGCTCCTCATAGCTCCTCATAGCCTCGGGCCCTGGAGGTCGGGATGTGAATTTTGCGGGGAGGTGGTTTTAGTTCCTAACTACTCCTTACGTGGTTGTCTTTTCTTCTGAGTCTATCTGCGTTGGTCAGTTTTATCGTTATTGATTGTTTCAGAAAGAGTAAAAGTTTAGCCGTGCTCATTGTTTATATTTTATTTTCTCCACTGATTTCTGCACAGGTCTTTTATTCCTTATTTCTTTTTACATATATTGTATCTGTTTTGAGGTCCTCTTTCCTACTTTTTGGAGATGGTTAATTGGCTCATTAATTTTCAGCCTCTTTGTTTTTCAAACAAGACTTTAACGTTGTGTTTTAGGAGCTTCTACTTCTAGATGAGGAGAAGCATCGGGTGGGGTTTACGCTCCCGTCCAGTGTGAAATGACCATCCTGAAGCCTCCAGGCATCAGACGTGGACAGAGGCCAGGACAGGGGCGCCATGCACTGTGCCCTAGCATGCCCTAGGATGAGGCATGGCTGGGCATCTGGGGGCGCACAGTGACCAGAGTCCTGAGGGCTGGGGCAGGAGGAAGCTCGGAGACCAGCACGGGCCCCTGAGTGTACAGCAGGTTACTAATTGGTGCGTGTGCATCAGGAAATGGTACACATTCAAGTGGGAGCCACCGGGAAGGATGTGAAGGAATGACCCCTGGAGCTCACACACGAACAGGAGGCTCTGGCCACAGCATGCACAGGGGAAAAACTTCACCACAGACCAAGCCCTGCTTTGGTCCCACCAACAAAGCTTAAAGACAAGATCCAAAAGGATTAAGTTCTCTCTAAAGACTTCATGTTTCTGGAAGAAGCTAAAAGATGCTCTTCACCCAACAAGGTGAAATTCATAATGTCTGCACCCAAATTACAGACCTACAGAGAAGCAAGGAGATGCAATCAGTGCTGAAAAACACTAGTCACCTAGAACCTACCCCATTAGAAATGAGGACAGGATATGGAAGCAGGTGTTACACTGACTGCACATCCATGCAGCCAGGGGGACAGGGCGGGGCGGGGGGGAGACTGGAAGATTAGATCCTGCGGAAGAAGAGACTAACAAGCTTAAGACAGCAAGCGTGTGAACAAAACACAGTGAGGAGAAACAAGGAAACTCTAAGCCGCAGGGACTCGGGGCATGTGTGTGTCGGGGGGTGCTGGGGAGGCCTTTGAAGAAACGTCTGATGACTGGTCGGGTTTGATTAAAATGTATATAAACCACAGATTCAAGAAGTGTGACAAAAACCACGCCCAAGACACAGAAGGAAAACTAAAAGGTAAGCCCCAAATTACTGATTTGTGGGCATCTGGGGGGCTCAGTGGGTGTACATCTGCCTTCAGCTCAGGTCGTGATCCCAGGGTCCTGGGGTCGAGCCCCGATTCAGGCTCCCTGCTCAGGGGAAGTCCACTCCTTCCTCTCCTTCTGCCCCACTCCCCCTGTTCTCTGTCTCTCCCTCTCTCAAATAAATAAATAAAATATTTTTTTAAAAATCAAATTCCTGACTTATAACAAAGAGAAAAGTCTGTAAAGTAGCCAGAGTAAAAATACATATGACATCCAAAAGAACGGCTACAACAAATGATACAGGAGATTTCTCATAAGAAACCATTCTAGTCAAGGATCTCTTCAAAATACTGAAAGGAAAAGAGAACAACCTTACCAAGTCCTTTACCCAATGGAAATATATTTCAAAATATGTTTACAAACTAAGGACTTTCGCAGACCTACAAAAGCTGAACGACTCGCAGCACACCTGCTGTACAAGAAGTGTTCAGAGGAATCCTCCAGCAGCAGACGGAAATCCAACCCACACAGGAATGAGACCAGCAATGGTCACTGTGGGTAAGTACGGGGACTGGTTTTCTTATCACTTAAATCACTTAAAAGACAGCACACCACTTAACGCTAGAATAATGACGATGTTTTTGCAAGGTCCCTGACATGTGGACAGTGCAGGAGTGAGGGGGAGCTGCGCAAGGCTGCTGTCGCAGGTTCTCAGGCAGGGGTGGGAACAGGTGGCCAGAGACAGGATCAGGATAGACACGTGTGCTGTAAGCCCTGCGGTGACCTCCAAAACAGACTGCCACTGCTCTTAGGCCAACGAAGGAGATACCATTGACTAAAAATACTTGATGCGAGAGAAGGCAGGAAAATGGGAGCAGAGAACAAGGGCGGTGGGATGAGCAGAGAGCCAGCAGTGACTGGATCTACAGCTGTCCCAGCAGTAAGTGTGTTAAATGTAAATGATGCAAACAACCCAACTAAATGGCAGAGACCGCCAGACCGAATGCAGAGCCAGGCTGGCTGTGTGCCGCATGGAAGCAGCCCTGGAAATACGAGGGCAGAGGGGGCATGCACCAGGCTAACACTCACTAAGATGACCGGGACCCATGATATCAGGAAAGTAGATTCTGGAGAAAGGCTATTACCTGAAATAAAACCTCTTCCTCCACATAAAGGTAAAACAAGTCCATGAAAAGGACATAACAACCCTGAACATGTATGCGCTCGGCATCAGAGCTTCAACATACATCGGGCCAGAGTCGTTAGGACTAGTCCTGGAAGGAACCCGTGTCCTTTGGGACTGAGGGGCAAGAACACAGAGCGGTCTGCAGGAGATCCGCGGACCCTGCACCCGGAAGCAGAGCACGTGCCTTCTCAGGAATGAGGAGGGCTTCACAAGGAAGGCCGAATTCGGAGCCACGACACTAGGCCCAAAGGAACGTGGGGGGGTCAGGGCAGACACTGTCTTCAGCCTCCACGGAGCTAAGTTAGAGGCCGAAACACAAAGACCCCGGGAAAGTGTCCAGAACAAGACGGAAATTAGCAAGTATTTTGAACTGAACGAAGATGGAGTTTGTGATATTTTGACAGTGAGATGGAAGCATGGCTGAAGCTGCATGTGTAAGGATGGTCCCGGAGCTAAAACCTAGAACACACGGGTCTCCATGTCCTCAACCTCCACTGCAAGAAACCAAGAGCAAACGAAACCCCAAGAAGGTAGGACAATATGATAAATACCAATGCAGCAAAGGTAATTCAGAGAAGTAACGAACCCAAGCCTTGTCCTTCGAGGGGACGGGTCCCCTGAGGTACCCGGTAGCCAGGTCACGATGGGGTAAGGAGACCGCGCCCGAAGACCCACACACGCTTACAGAATGACCGCAGTCTGCGCGGTGCTGGGCCCATATCATCACCCATCGGGACGAAGGCGCAAACCGCCAGTCCACGCAGGAAGAGCCAGTCCCCCGGAGAGCCTTCCACTTCTGGAAAACACTGAACCATAGTTAAAACCTTCCCCAAGGAAGGAGCAGAGCAGGAGGCCTGCTGGGTGGATTGCAGCTGACCCCGTGGAAAGACGAACAACAGCACCACACGGAGCGTCCAGAAACCCATGGATTCTGGCCTGGCCATGGCCCCTGCCCCCGGCCCCACATGGGCACCCACCGTCCTGGGACACCAGCTCCCCTCCCGCACCTGCTGTTCACCCATGGGTCTTTCCTGCGTCACAGACCTTCCCTCCCTGAGTCCTTCAAGGTTTGTCTAGATGACGATGTCCCAGCGCCCCTCATCCTTAGGGGACAGCTGTTTCCCAGGGGCCCAGCCCCAGACGGTCTGGGTGTCCTCACCAGGTTGCAGCCATGCCGCGTGGCTGGTCCCTATGTCCACTCCGCTGGGATGTCTATGTCGTCCCCCAGCAACAGGGAAGGGAAGGCCAGGCGCTCTGTCCCCAAGCATGTCTCCCTGTCTCCCACGCTTGCCCTGTCCCCCCTGCCGGGCCGTGGTCTGTCCGGAACCCAGAACCTCTGCCTGTCCTCAGGCCCTGCTCTCGGGCCGCTCTGTGCTCTGCTTCCCTCCGTTTGTCCCTCTGCTACTTCCTTCTTGCTGAACCTGTCCTCAAGGCGCATATGGCTCCACATGTCGTACGTGAGCCCCGTGAGCCCCGCGGGCACCATCCGTCTTGCCACCACCCCGCCCCCTCCGGTGCAGGAAACAGCGTGCGCTAGGTTACCCAATGCGCAGATGTGCCTGTGCGGTTGGTTGTTGGACAGCTCCCGCGTGCCCTCACTACGGAG
Organism: Vulpes lagopus; assembly: GCF_018345385.1. NCBI lineage: Eukaryota > Metazoa > Chordata > Mammalia > Carnivora > Canidae > Vulpes > Vulpes lagopus. The sequence goes on along the minus strand of NC_054840.1, from coordinate 31,868,369 downwards.
TGCCTGGAGGTGTTTGGGGCATGGCGGGAATCCTGAAGCCCAGGATGTTGGTGGCCCCTTCCTGGGGGAACTGGCGGTTGTGCCATTTGCGTCTGCAGGAGCCAGTGTCTCCACGGACATGAGGCGGGTCTTCCCAGGGCCCCATAGTCACACAGACGACCAGATGCAGGGCCCAGAGACACCAGATACGGTAACTGGTGAAAGCCAGAGCGAAGGGTCTGGATTCGAGTCCAGAAGCCGCCAGCAGCCTCAGCAAGTGCTCGCGGGATGTGCCTCGATCGCACCTGTTCTGAAAGTCATTGTGGCTGCTGCTGGGAGAAGGTGGCTGGCAGGACAGGAAGCCACAGCCAGGAGAAGACACAAGGACACCTGGACCCACGCCCCCCGTCTTTCTCCTGCAGAGAGGTGTCCGCACAGGGCGGGAATCCAAGTGCCTCCTTGTAAAGTGCAGACGCCCTGGCTCTGCCCTCCTCACCTCCTGCCCCACCTGTGCCCGGGAACCAGCGGGGCCAGGTCCCTGAGCACCCGTGTCCTCGGAGAGGCCCTCACCACCAGGACCCAGGACATGGCTGGGCACATGCTGTTCACAAAAGTAGAGATTAAGGACTTAATTCTATAAGTAAATTCCACCTTTCAGCCTCCAAGTGGGTCAATTTATCTTACGATTTTCTTAAATTTCATCAAATAAGTTGCAAGAATGCAGAAATCCAGAGGCGCACAGGCAACCGGAACTGAGCTGTGTTTGCCGAGATGCGAGGACCAAATACCCTCACTTGGAGGGATTTAAGCCGTAAGCACCTTTTATTGGTTTTCATTAGGTGGTTGAGGGCAAGAGAAAGGACACAGCGAGGCGGATGCAGTCGGGATGGATTAATGTGGTGGCACCACCAGGGGAGGAGGTGAAAGGCCTCGCCCACCAGGGAGGGGGACGCACACCTGTTCTCCCCGGCGCTGCCAGTCTTCCTGACCTGAGGGCCATTTCCTGAGGCCCCTGCCCCAGCCCACTGCCCTCTCTCCTGATCTCACCCAGCACCCACGCCAGCCGTGCACACGGGGGACCCTGGCCTGGCACCAGAGAACCTGGGTTTGTGTCCTGGCTCTGCCCCAGGGGATTGGGCTTTCCAGGAAGCCCCCACCCTGAACCTGACAGGATGATAATACTCATCCACCTACTTCCTGAGGGGCTCAGAGGTCATGCCCTCAGGTGGGAAATCCCGCCAACCAGGACCGTTCTTCCCACTGCTGTCTGTCCCCAGCATGAGGGCACAGAGCAGCCACTGTTTTCTCTGCTCATAGACACCCACCTGGTAGAATGAGGCTCAGGAAATAAAGAGGGGGCTGCTTTCAGCCCCAGGTTGGGGTGACAGGAGCAGCTGGAACCAGGGGCCAGGAAGATGCAGCCCGGCCTCACAACTCCACAGACGTGGGGCTTCACCCCGCCATGGCCAGTGCATGCCCTCCGCGGGACACTGTGCAGTGTCCAGAGGGGTCGCCTCCCCATGACAGGGCGCCGTCCTTCCCCTGCAGGGGGCTGGGCCGTGGGGCACTGGGGTACGTGTCTGCGCTGAGCTGACCCGTAGACAGGGCTCCCACCTGAGCCACATGCTGTTCCCTCTGCCTCCGTCTGCCTGGAGGGGTGGTCTGGCCCAGACGGCCTCGTTTCACACCACTGGTTTGTGAGGTGCTACAGATTTCAGTTCCCATGGTGACCCTGTGATAAAGTATTGGCAAGGACCTTGTCAATCTCTGAGGATAATTTTCCTCACACACAACAATCCCCCTCCCAGAGGGGATCTGTGGAGGCTTTGGGGTCCCGGGGTGTCACCCATGTTGCTTCCAGAAACCCTGTAAGACCTAGGTCCCTAAACCTGCCCTCCACGCCCCCTCCCTTCAATCGTGCCTGGTCTGAAGGACAGGGCTCCTCCCATGACTCGTTGTCTACGCTCCCTGAGCCTGAACCTGCCACAGGATCCTCTCCTGGCCCCGGGGTCACAGCCTCCCGGGCACCCCATCCTGGCCGTATCCCTGGCAGCATGCGGACAGGACTGAAGCCAGTCCCATGCACACCCCACCAGAGGCTACAGTAAGAGCCAGCGAGGCCGGCACTTCTGGGAGGGCCCAGGGCAGCAGGAGCCCTCGCGGTGTCCGCGGGAACAGAAGTCAGCGCCACCCTCCTTACAGTGTGACCTGGCCGTGGCACTCTTGCTGGACCTTCATCCAGGAACAGGACAACTGACATAATGAGGCACAGAATCCTGTGTACAAACATCCACAGCAGCTTTACGTGTCACAGCCCCACAGTGCAAACATCCCCAATGTCCCCTGCCGGGCGTGTGGTCCTGTCCACCATGCAGCCGCAGCACCGACTGGGTACAGCTTCCAGATGGGAAGCAGCAGACTGCTGGCCCCACAGGAGGATGCCGAGCAGAAGGCCAGTGTCCGTGGGTCCTATGTGCTGTGACTCCATTTATCTCCCCACAATGACAATTTCCCTAGTCAGGGGCTCAGGTTCTGGGCTGGGAGGGGGGCATAAGCACCCTGAGGCCAGGGGCACCACCCACGGCCAGAGCCGTCCTGGTCATGCCGATCCACATAGGCAGGGAGAGGACATGAGTCCCGCACACACACTGGGCCAGGCTTGGTGTGCTGGTTCTGGCCAAGGGTCCCCGTGCTCCAGGAGGTCACCCGCTGGGGACACCAGGAGAGGGTCCTGCAGGCAGAGCCAATTAGCAGCTGTATTCCTATCACACTGAGGTTGAGGGGCGAGGGCCACCCAAGGATGCCACGTCCTAGCCCTGGAACCTGGGGATGTGGCCTCGCCTGGCAAGAGTAACTTTTTGGTTGGGATTTCTTGAGGGTCAAAGTTAGGGGGATGTAGACTGACACAGAGGCTGGCTTCAGAGCAGCTGGGAGGGTGCAGCGCGAAGGCCTTTCCAAGGGGCCAGGGGCCAGTGGGGGACCCCTGTTGGCAAGGCCACGCTGTGGGCCCCACTTCTCTCTCATGCTGTTTGTGAACAGCTGTCACAGACAGTGGCTCGCAGGTCACTGACCGCTCACATTGGGCTGTTCACGTGGGCAGAGTGGCCTGGCTGTGGACCACTGTTTGGAGTCGACCTGTGTGTTTGCTGGGGGTTGGGGAGGGTGCCCAGCCAGCTCTTGTATTCAAGCTCAAGCCAACAACATCAATTTTTTCCTGGAACACTTTTCACATTCACGACGCCGTGATTTCAGACTATCACCCACTTCCTGAAACAGGTGATGGAAGAGATGAAGGGCTTCGTTCAGGCTGGGGAACCACCCCCTGCCCCCGCCATCAGCACGGTATCAGTCCCACGTGTCCTTCTCTGCCTTGGTTTCTCCTGTTCCTCTTTTTCTAAAAACTGATGTTTTCTGACCAGGTTTCTCCAGGTGAATCTGAGTAACTTTGTTGGAAAAGAACACACTTCCCCAGACAGTCGCAAAACCTCCAGTGGCCGAAGTGAGTGGTTCTCCATCCCGGCCCTGGAGACCACGGTGCGCCTCAGTGGAACTCTGTCTAGAAGGGCGACACATAATCCGAGTGTTACAGGAAGGGGCAGACCACCAGCGCCATGAATATGGAAGCCCGGCCACCAAGAGGGTGCAAGGGGCCTGTCGAAATGCCAGGGCCATGAATAAAAGCAATTTCCTGACCACGTACGTTGCTAAAGGTTAACATTTGTGCAGCCGTCCAGTGTTTGCTGAGCTCAGGAGCATTGTCCCCGGGAGCCTCCTGAGACCCACAAGAGCCTGTTTCTCAGCAGTTCAAACTTGAACGCGTCTGCGTTTGCATGAAGTCTCATTAGGGTGGCTCCTCTGGGTGTCCTATTCAAGCGTCAGGACAAACACTGTCACAACTGTCTCCCTGGGGCTGGGGTGGGGGGTCTGCATTGTAGTGCAGAGTCTCTACACTGGGCGGGAAGGGTCTGTGAGGTCCCCTGATCCGTCCAGTCCCACCAGCAGCCTGCCCTGGGGCCTGAGCACGAGGGCAGCTGGGAGGGGCTGAGAGGAGCCTGCACAGGGTGCCACCAAGCCCTGTGGCTCCCATTTCTGCCCTCCCTTTGTGGACTGTGGTTAGGAGGGAGCTGAGTGGGGTTTTTTGCCTGTGGTGGGGACAACAGGAGCTTGAGGACCTGAAAGAGAAGCCACAGCCTGGGGTCGAGGAGGTCAGGTCTGGGGGCAGTACTGCCGCTGCCTGCTGGCTGCTCACTGGCCGGGCCTGTCCTCTGGGGCTGCTTGTGCCCGCACCCTCAGTGGCTCAGTGGGCAGCCCTGCTGGCCCTTCACCCTGTGTATCGTGCACATTTTCCACCCTGCTCCCTGCACCCCCTCCCGGGCTGAGCCCCCCTCCCCCCCTCGCCCAGCCCTCCAGGGAGCAGCCCTCAGTGTCTGGGTCACTCCGCCCCGTGACAGTGACAAACCCAAGGACCCCCTGCCCAGGGGCGCAGAGCGCAGCAGGTGCCCCATGTCGGGCGGGGGCTGCCCTGGGGACCCCGGAGCCTCGGCCGACGGCATCGCTCCCCGCCCGCGACCCTCGCCGCGACCGCCAGGCCGGAGAGCAGGGGATGCGGCCGCGGCCCACGCGCTCCCGGGGCTCCGCACACCTTGGCGCGCACGCCCCCGGGCGCCCCGCCCCTTCCCGCCCCTTCCTCCAGGAGCCCCGCCCCCGGCGCGGACCCCCTCCCCCGGCCCGCCCCTTCCTCCCGCGGACCCCGCCCTCCCCGGCCATGCCGCGAGCGCCCCGGTGCCGCGCCGTGCGCGCCCTGCTGCGGGGCCGCTACCGGGAGGTGCTGCCCCTGGCCACCTTCCTGCGGCGCCTGGGGCCCCAGGGCCGGCTGCTCGTGCGGCGCGGGGACCCGGCGGCCTTCCGCGCGCTGGTGGCGCAGTGCCTGGTGTGCGTGCCCTGGGGCGCGCGGCCGCCCCCCGCCGCCCCGTCCTTCCGCCAGGTGGGCCGCGGGGGCACCCTGCTGGGGCTGGGGCTGGGGCTGGGGCTGGGGCTGGGAGGGGACGGCCCCCCTCAAGACCCCGCCGCCCCCGCAGGTGTCCTGCCTGAAGGAGCTGGTGGCCAGGGTGGTGCAGCGGCTGTGCGAGCGCGGCGCCAGGAACGTGCTGGCTTTCGGCTTCGGCCTGCTGGACGGAGCGCGCGGCGGGCCCCCCGTGGCCTTCACGACCAGCGTGCGCAGCTACCTGCCCAACACGGTAACCGAGACCCTGCGCGGCAGCCGCGCCTGGGGGCTGCTGCTGCGCCGCGTGGGCGACGACGTGCTCACCCACCTGCTGGCGCGCTGCGCGCTCTACCTGCTGGTGGCCCCGAGCTGCGCCTACCAGGTGTGCGGGCCGCCGCTCTACGACCTCTGCGCCCCCGCCGCCTCTCTGCCGCTCCCGGCGCCCGGGCTCCCCGGGCTCCCCGGGCTCCCCGGGCTCGGGGCCTCGGCGGACCTCAGACCCACACGCCAGGCCCAGAACTCGGGCGCGAGGCGGCGCCGGGGCAGCCCCGGGACCAGTGTGCCTCTGGCCAAGCGGCCCAGGCGCAGCGTGGCCTCGGAGCCAGAGCGGGGCGCCCACAGGTCCTTTCCCAGGGCCCAGCAGCCTCGTGTCAGCGAAGCTCCCGCTGTGACACCTGCCGAGGCGGCTTCCCCAGCGGCCTCCTGGGAGGGAGGGCCCCCCGGGACTCGTCCAACCACCCCAGCCTGGCATCCATCTCCGGGGCCCCAGGGAGTACCCCATGACCCAGCACACCCAGAGACCAAACACTTCCTCTACTGCTCGGGTGGCCGGGAGCGGCTGCGCTCCTCCTTCCTGCTCAGTGCCCTGCCGCCTACCCTGAGCGGGGCCCGCAAACTCGTGCAGACCATCTTTCTGAGCTCTGCGCCCCAGAAGCCAGGGGCCGCCCGCAGGATGCGCCGCCTGCCTGCCCGCTACTGGCGAATGAGGCCCCTGTTCCAGGAGCTGCTTGGGAACCACTCCCGGTGCCCCTACCGTGCGCTCCTCAGGACCCACTGCCCGCTTCGGGCCATGGCCGCTAAGGAGGGGTCTGGCAACCAGGCACACAGGGGAGTGGGCATCTGTCCCCTGGAGAGGCCAGTAGCAGCCCCCCAGGAGCAGACGGACTCCAGACGCCTGGTACAGCTCCTCCGACAGCACAGCAGCCCCTGGCAGGTGTATGCCTTCCTGAGGGCCTGCCTGTGCTGGCTGGTGCCCACTGGACTCTGGGGCTCCAGGCACAACCAGCGCCGCTTCTTGAGGAACGTGAAGAAGTTCATCTCCCTGGGAAAGCACGCTAAGCTCTCCCTGCAGGAACTGACGTGGAAGATGAAGGTGCGGGACTGCACCTGGCTGCACGGGAACCCAGGTGAGGAGTGCAGGTGAGCAGGTGCCTGGTTGGCCTACAGGAAGGACCAGGCCCACAGCCCGAGTGTGGTAGGCCCCTCCCTCCCAACCATCCATCTCTACCTCCTTCCCCCTCCCGTTTACATGAACGTTGGAGATGCTTGTGGGTGCAGGCACGCCCTGGGCCCAAGCAGTGAGCACGTGTGATGTGCATGGGCACGCCCACGGCAACAGGTGACGCGTCCAGAAGCTCTCAGGAGCACACCTGCACCTTGTTCATCATCCCTTTTTGACTTTAGGGTTTACCACCATGAAATGGTGCCCCACTCATATAGACGTGGGTGCCAGGACAGGAACCCACTTTTGTGGAGTGGAAGATAAGCCTCCTGGGCTTCCAGGCACATCTGGTCAGCCAACATACAGATGTGAATGCTGCGGCGGGACATTCAAAGGAGGGGAGATGGTCTCCTGACCAAGCCCCCCCCCCCCCCCATCTTTAAGGACAGAAGTATCACCGGGAAACGGAGGAGAGCAGAGGGCTCCGCGATGGGTGTTCTGTGGGATGTTTACTAGGAACCTGCGCTGTGGCGTCCCTCCCACCTTGTTCATCTGGATTTCGTGTGGAGTTTCCTCTGCTCACCGGGTGCCCACCCTGCCCCCCCCCCGGGACCCCCTGCCCGCAGGGCAGTAACCAGGACAGATCTTGCCAACTTGCCATTTGACCTCCCCTAAGCTCCCAAGATGCCTGAGGCTTCTAGATGAAAGGAGGAGGCAGAGGTGTCCGTTAGAGCCACAGTGACCTTCTGGGGCGGGGGTTACCACGTGCCCTGCCCATCCCCACAGATCATGGTCATGATAGCCTCTGATGGGGGCGGGGGGCACACACTTCAGCTCCCCAGGTGATGGCAGACAGCCAGCGCACCTTCCAGTAACTGGGGCTTGTAAGGTTTTGTGGGTTTTTTTGTGGGAAAACAACACAGCCTGAGCTCTGCTCTCTTAGCAAATAGTTAAGTGTACGGGAAACACAAAAAACTAAGTGCCATGCTGTACAGCATTTTTCCAGAACTTTCAGCTGGCATGCCTGTGAACCCGTCACCCGTGGCCCCCTGCCCTGTGCGACAACGTGGGTGCGCCATGACGGTGTCTGGCAGTGGGGGATGTACTGTCGCAGGCCTTGCGCTCTCAGGCTACCGCTCACTTTTTGGAAAGAGCTGAGTTCTGTGACCATCCCCAGCTTCACACCGGCTCTGCCCATGGGAAAGAGCTGGTGCATTCCAGGGTGAGGAGGGCCCAGCCCCTGGATCTCTCCGAGTCATTGCACACTCAAGCTGTGCCTTGGCCAGCTGTTCCTTCCTACGACCATAGCCTTGCCCAACGCGTACTGGGCTGAATAAATGATGCCTCACACCAAAGCTCTGTACGCGTGGCCCTCGGGTCGCCTTCTCTGCCCTCCCTGCTGGAACACCCCTTCCTTTGTTGGGCCGACAGCGACTGTCCTGCCTGCCTCTCAGCCCCCCGACTCCCGTCAAAAACTAGTCCGCATCCCCAGAGGCCAGACTGCCGGGCTGTCCACATCTGCTGCCAGGAGTCATGAGACATCACGAAATGGGCTCTTGGTGGCGGCCCTCATCCCCTTACCCCGGGCACACATGGCTCCTCATAGGCTGTGCGCCGCGCCGGTCATCTGTCCCATCGACACGTGCGCCCCTCCCGCCATGGCCCCTGGTCCTCGGAGTGGAGTCCTCTGTCTCTGTAGGGGCCTCAGTGGGGCTTCCCAGAGCCTCACAGTTTGAATCTGGCCATCGTTGCTGCCAACCTGGAGCATCTGATTTCTTTCCTCTGATGATAGACGCATCCTCTCCGGGTGTGCCTGCCTTTGCCGGGCCCTGTGTCCCTGTTTCTGGGGGACTGTGTGCCTCTCCCCCCTCCACCCTCCTTCCCTGTCCGCCCAGGTGTTAAGACCTGTGAGCTCTGCCATCTAATCAGGGTCTTTGTCTCCTGCCCTTTTCTTGTCTCAACTTCCCGTCCTCTACCCCAGACCGGTCTTTGGGTCCCTTTTCTACTCTTTTATGGTCTCTCCCATGTCACTTATTAATGGGGAAGCCACCAATTCCATGGGCGCCATGGCCTCTGTGGCAGCGTGGTGACACCTTCTCTGAGTGCACAGAATAAAATATAGAGGAACACAGGGAGGACTGTTTGGGCCTTTGGTGCACGTTCCAGCTGCGGGACATGTGGCTGCCTCTCTTGCCTGTGGAACCCCAGGCATTCAGGACGGGATCCAGTGATGCTGCTTAAGGACTACCTGTGACCATAGGGAGAGCCTGTCTCTGGTCTCCATCCTACTCATAGATAAGAACTGATGACGCAGCCCTGTCATCTCCATCCGGCAGAAACAACGTGACTGCATGTGTAACTTAAACTTTCTGGAAGCCACATTACAAAGTAAAAAACAAAATGGGAAACAAATCTAATAACGTCTTTTGTTGAAGCCCAGCATACGCAGGACGTCTTCATTTCACGTAATCAGTAGAAGTGTTGTTAGTGACATGCATCCCTGTAGCTGAGGATCGAGTACACAGTGCCTCAGTCCCGACCTGCCCATGCCGAGCGGCCGGTGTGGCCGCGATGGGCGGTGCAGGTGGGGTCGCGTTCACCAGGGGCTGGGCTGAGACTATTCTGTGTCTTTCCCGTTTCAGGAGCTTGCTGTGTCCCGGCTGCTGAGCACCGTCGGAGAGAGGAGATCCTGGCCAGGTTCCTGTGCTGGTTGATGGGCACGTATGTGGTTGAGCTGCTCAGGTCATTTTTTTATGTCACGGAAACCACGTTTCAAAAGAACCGACTCTTCTTCTACCGGAAGAGCGTCTGGAGCCAGTTACAGAGCATAGGAATCAGGTGTGTTAGTTGGTGCCGTGTGTTCTCCTGTGTAGGTGACAGCCCTGAGTCCTGCTCACCTTGCTGGCTCCAGGATCCCTGGGCACCCCTTGCTGGGGGTCCCATGGGGGCATGGATTCCAGAGACCCCCCTTTGTTTACCTGGGAAGTCAGAGTTTGGGCTGAGGTCTGGGCTCTTGGAAGTGGGAGAACTTTATACCGAATGGAAACCACCACCTGAGCCATGCGGCGCAGGGGCTGTGTCTTCCTGCATCTGGGAGAGGGTCTGGAGGCCTTTGTCGTGGGTTTGAGGTGACAGACGGTGCAGGCTGTTTAATAATTTAAATATTTTTAATTAAATATTTATTTAAATATTTCGTGGCACCTGATCCACAGTGGCTCTTGAGATTCCTTGTGGGGACCGTAGGACCTGTGGCCCTGCCTGGGGGGCGTGTGAGTCCCGGGTGGGTTGGGCTTGTGCACTGCCCTTCCCTACTGAGGATGCCAGTCCAGGGAGCATACTCAGCCCCAGCAGCCAGGCGACACCCTGACCCGGGCTGTGGGTGGTTTTGGGGGAAAGGCTGCAGGTCATGGGTCCGTGGAGAGGTGGCTCTGTCTCCTGTGGGGGCTGTAGCGGTCTCCACCTCCCCCCGCCCTTGCCCGAAGTTCCTGTCTGGCTCCAGCCTGTGCTTCCCAGGCTCTGTGCTGGAGGGAACCAGGTGGTTGGGCACCTGCTGGGGAAGGGCACGCCTACAGGTGCCTGGCTACAGCTGCAGCGTCTTAGGTTTCTGGGTGCTTGGTCCTGCCGACTTGAGGAGCACCACTCTCCACTGCCAGGCCCACCCACCCTGGGCTTCCTGCACAGCTGCCAAGCTGCATCCCATGAGGTTCTCTGTTTCAGACAACACTTCAATAGTGTGCATCTCCGAGAACTGTCAGAAGCAGAGGTCAGGAGACACCGGGAAGCCAGACCTGCTCTGCTGACCTCCAGACTCCGCTTCCTCCCCAAGCCTAATGGGCTGCGGCCGATTGTGAATATGGACTACATCATGGGAGCCAGAACATTCCACAGAGACAAGAAGGTCGACTTGTTTCCTTTCTAAGTAAAGTGCACTTAACCCCCAGACTAGGTGTGGACGTAGATGGGGCCAGATGAGGGCCTGCAGCCCGTCAGGCCCATGGGGCACAGAGCACCGTTGACGGGGCCGGGTGCCCGAGTGCAGAGGAGCTGGTAGGAAGGCCGGTCCTAGGAGATGCTGGGGCTTCCATGAACCCACAGGTTCTCATGGCATAGAGCTATCCACTGCTGCAGGGGATGGTGACCCATCCATGAGCCAAGGACAGAAAGACCAGGTTATTCCCCTGTCACCAGCCTGTTGGGCTTCCAACAACCCACATGGGACCTCACCCCCATGGTCAGCAACCCCTCCTGCAAGCCCTCACCCTCATGGTCACACCCCCTGCCCCCTCCCTGCAGGACCTCACCCCTGTGGTCAGCACCCCCTCCCTGCTTCTGCAGGACCTCACCTTCGTGGTCAGCACCTCTCCCCACTCCTGTAGGACCTCACCCCCATGGTCAGCACCCCTGTCCCCTCCCTGTAGGCCCCCCCCCTGTGGTCAGCACCTCCTTCTGCAGGACTTTGTTCCCATGGTTAGCGTCCTGTGTGTTTCCTCCCCCCATCACAGCATCTGTCACCAGAGATCTGACTCTTCAGTGGCTCCATTGAGTGTTTGGGGTGATTTTGTCACTGTGATGCTCCCACTTAAGGAAGCAGGGCTGTGGACAGATGCTTGGGGAGACCCTGGGTCTGGGGTGGGTGTGGGGGGAATCCTCCAGCGACCCTTCCGGAGTCTGAGGGATGCTGAGCAGACTAGGAGGCACAGAGGCAGGGGTTGTTCTGGGGATCCCGCAGGTGGAGGTAGCAAGTCTGACCCAGGCCCCCTTGGGGTGGGCGCCCTCTGACCCAGCTGCCCTGGCCGGGGCTGGCTCTGCAGGTCCAGCATCTCACCTCACAACTGAAGACACTGTTCAGTGTCCTGAACTATGAGCGGGCCCGGCGCCCCAGCCTCCTAGGGGCCTCCATGCTGGGCATGGACGACATCCACAGGGCCTGGCGCACCTTTGTGCTACGCATACGGGCCCAGAATCCGGCACCCCAGCTGTACTTTGTCAAGGTGGGTACCCGGTTCTGGTCCCCGCCCCACACCCAGGCGAGCCAGCTGGGCATGTCAGGCCTATGAGAGCAGCCCCTCCGCCAGCTAGCCTGCAGCCTGGGTCCCGGCAGGGGTAGTGGACGGAGGAGGAGCAGCTGGCTGGCAGCCCTTGGGTTTGCCCGAAGGGGCGTCCCGTGGTGGAGCCACGTCACGTCTCTGTATAGAGGGGGATACGGGCCTGCCCTGGGGTGCTGAGTCTGGGGCCATGGGACAGGTGTGTGCAGCGGAGACAGGGCAGTCACTGGGTGGTCAGGGTGTCCCGGGTCCTCCAGTGTCAGATTCACCCGAGTTTGGTAGTGGCAGGTGAAGACCAGCAGTACCTGGGAGCCTGGGGCCAGGTGAGCACAGGAGCAGCCTGTGAACAGGCACATCGCTCCCACACAGGTGGACGTGACGGGGGCATATGACGCCCTCCCTCAGGACAGGCTGGTAGAGGTGATTGCCAATGTGATCAGGCCTCAGGAAAGCACATACTGCGTGCGCCACTATGCCGTGGTCCAGAGGACTGCCCGGGGACACGTCCGCAAGACCTTCAAAAGACACGTAAGACCCAGAGGGGCGTGCATCCCACGATGAGGGTGTCTGGTCTGGAGGTGTCCATGACAGGGTGCGTCTGTGGCACTGGTGTGTGTGCCCCTGGAGGCCCTTGCCCACCTCCGTGGGTGCTGAGCTGCACGTCTTCTGCCCCCAGTCCTGGAAGGTACCCCACACTGTCGTCAGTGTTATGGTCAATTCTCATCGTCCTGCAGGCTGCTGCCTCCTGTCCCCTGTGCACTGGTGTGTGTGCATGGGAGGTGTGCCGGCAGCAGCAGCCACGTATTCTGGTGATGCCCCCCCGCTGTCCCTTGGGAGCCCGCGCCTGGCCCTTGCCCATGCAGAGGGTCTGGGTGTGCTGCATGGCCAGGGCTAGGGGAGAAGAGAGTAGAGCAGCCGTAGGGGACAGAGCCCACCCAGGAGCTCCCAGGACAACCTCATGTGAGCGCCTCGGGCAAGGCTCCCGAGTGTGGTTTGTGAATCTTGAGTTTGCCTCGAAATGAGACAGTGTGCCTGTGGACACAGATGGTCGCCAACACCTGGGTTGATGTGGGAAATCACGCGTGCCCCCGAGACCCCTGCCCACTCCCTCAGGGCAACGTCTACTACCTGGACTCACCTGTCTCTAATTCAAGCAGCATGCACCCTTCCTGTCTGCTTTCTTCTGTTCCGGGTGGGCCTGAGATGTGGCTTTTCCCTCTCCTTGTCACGGTCGGGGTCCTGTGGCACCAGTGCTGCTGGTGGGGCGCACGTCTCGGGGAGTCCTTGTTTGGGCGGGGCAAACAGGCCACCACGGGCATTCCCCTGACTGCCCCCATGCACAAGAGCCTTCGCTTCTGTTGGGAGTGTTGCCCGGGACGGGGAGTGGGGAGTGGTCAGTGTTGGGGGGTGACCACCCTGGCATCCCGGGGGCAGTGTCCTCTAGGGCCTGAGGGTGCCCAGGGCTCATGGGGCGTCCTCCTGAGGAGCTGCATGCTGAGAGCCCTTCAGACGTTGGCCACTTGGAGGCCTCCTCCGGTGAGATGTCAGTCGAGTCATTTCCCCACGTGTGATGAGCGGGGTGCCGGGTGCTCCTGATTCCCAGGGTGTCATAGCGCCCAGTGTGGTCCTTGGTCAGGCGGATGCACCACAAGCACACGAACACATTCTAGACTGTCTTTGCCTTTTTGGTCCCCAAAGTGACGTCCTGCACTTCTGTTAGAATGGGCGCTGCTTTCGCCCCCATGTTCAGCTCTCAGCTGCTGGACTTGACTTCTGGGGCGTAGATTCGAGCTTCTTCAGGTCTTGGCCTCCATCCACGTGTTTTCTGCCTCTGACCACCCATTAAGCCTATTTCCTGAATTCTTGGGTCAGCAGTCCCATTCTCCCATCTTGGAAATCCCACGCGGGTTTTCTCACAGGCTCCAGGTCTCTGGTTCGCTTTTTCTTCTGTTTCTTTTGTTTTATTTTGTTATTTGTTGTTTTTTTTTTATTTACTTCTAATTTTTTTGTTTGTTTTTAAGTCCCGGCAACTCAGGAGCCGCCTCGTCCAGAGGCAGGTTCCTGTCACAGCTGCTCTGCTGTTTCTGTTGTTTTATCTTGTGGTTTGGTCACACAGGCCTGCCTCCTCTCATTTGTTTTTCATGAGATACCGGCCTGTACAAAATTAAAAGCATAGGTTTTGCATAAAACTTTTCTTCTGTAGGGGTTCATCGCTCCCCTGACAGTGGGACTGATGGATCCCATGGGTCTGACAGGGTTTGGTGTAAGACCATGTAGGGCTGGCCCCTGCCCCCCACCCCCAGCCCCTTGCACTCACCTGAGGGCCCCTGACAACCCCTGCGGCCACCAGTGCTCACGAGAGGGCCCCCCCTGCTCACCTGAGAGCTTCCCACCCCCCCTCTGCTCACCTGAGAGCCCCCTGACACTTTGCTGCAGCCCCCTGCACTCACCTGAGGGCCCCCGACACCCCCCCGCGGCCGCTGTGCTCACCTGAGGGCCCCTGATACCACCTCAGCCCCTTCCACTCACCTGGGAGCCCCCACCTCCCCTTTACTCATCTGAGAGTCCCTTTACCCCCCACCCCCACTGCAGCCCCCCCCCCCACTCACCTGAGGACTCCCCTACCCCTCACCCCCATTGCACACCCCCATGCTTACCCAAGAGGCCCCCCCCCCAGGTGACAGCCCCTCTTCCTCCTGGGGTGCCCAGTGCTCAGAGCTGAGAAGTAGTTGCAGGTTTGGACATTTCTCCACCTACTCCTCAGACCAGTCCCTCCTCCTGGCTGCTGGGGTGGCCCTGACTCCTACTGCCTTCTGCTCACACTCCCCCTCCTGAGAGCCCCGCTGAACGGACAGGCCTGAGAGGTCTTGGGAAGGTGGGACTTCTCCCAAGACTGGGACCCCAGTGGCTCTCCTCGGCCTGTCACCAGCTGCCGGGGAGTGACCTGGACAGCTCCTGTGGCCTGTGGCACGACCATTGTCCTCTTGGTCCTGGCTGGGTGTCTGCCTGCCTCAGCCCCTTGTCTTTGCCAGCAGGTGTCCACCTTTGCAGACCTGCAGCCTTACATGAGACAGTTTGTGGAGCGTCTGCAAGAGACAAGCTCGTTGAGGGACGCCGTGGTCATCGAGCAGGTGGGGGGGGCACAGCTCACCACGGGAGGAACGTGGACATGGGTGGAGGGGCCCCGTGCAGCCTCCGCGGACTGCACCGTGCTGCCTTTGGCCTCGTTTCTGCCTTCCCACCAAGCCGCGTCCTCTGCCGCTGCCCAGCCTTCCTGTGGTTCGCTAGAGATGTCCTCTGCCTCGGGTTGGATCATGAGGCCGGAAGAATCTGTGCCCTGTCCTGTGGGAGGATAAGTTGGCTTTGCTGTGTCACCTCACCTGGGGTTGACCATCTAGCAGGAAACCTGTTCTTCTTGCATGTAAGCAGGGACTGCTCATGAGCGCGGGGCCCTTGGTGATGGCTTAGCCCACGTGGCTGTGGAACCACTTACAGGGACAAGCTCGGCCACCCGCTGAGGCTCGGACATGCAGACCCGTCTTCTCTGGCCACCGGAGCCCCGCTGGGGGCCACAGGCCACATGCTTACTGGCACGTGCCATCTGGGCAGCGTCCACAGGCTCGAGCCCAGCCGGAGCCACAGACCACCTGGTGTGGCCTCCAGCGCGGCGCCCCTGCCCGTGTGCGTGCCGCCCTGCCTGCCCACACGTCTGTGCCTTCTTCCAGAGCTCCTCTCTGAACGAAGCTGGCAGCAGCCTTTTCCATCTCTTCCTGCGTCTGGTACACAATCACGTCGTAAGGATCGGGGGCAAGTGAGTTGGGGTCCTCAGCACCTTTCCGTCATCATCCTGAGACCCCCCTGCCCGCATTGGGGGGCATCACATTCCACATAGGCATGCCGGCCCCTCGGCTCCCAGGGTTTGGGAGGTCCTCTGGCATCTAAATGCCGGCAGATGATTTTTTTTTTTATTCGTGCCAACAAAACCAGACACCCCTGGGTGAGCAAGTGCGTGAGGACCCCAGCGTGGCTGATGAGAGCGGGGCTCCCCATGGTTCAGGTCATGGCTGAGGTCGTTAGGGGTCAGCTTGGATGTGGCGCCTCTCTGGGGTCATTCCCTGGGCTCCGGAAATCAGAAGTTTCATAGTTCAAGGAGGTGCTGTTACTACGGTTAGGAGGAGTGAGAGCATTCACAATAGTGAGGTTATATTCATAATATAGGCTGATATCTGCATTCTGAAAGGCTCCCCCACAGTGCACAGTGGCGGGGGGAGGGGGGTCTTCTCATGGATAGCTTGCCTGGACGCCCGTCAGCGATACCCGCGTCATAAGAGAACTGTTTCAAAAAAAAAAAAAAAAACCCACAAGAGAATTGTTTCCATGGGAAAGGCCAAACCCATGGCCCCCAGGCCTCCCTGAGAAGCGCCACTCACTTCGCTGCCACTGTGACCTTGATAAAAACGAGTCGTGCCTCGTGCAGACGGTTGTGTGTGTGAACAGACCCCCAGCAGGACTCTGTAGGAGCCTGTGCCCAACCTAGATTCATACCCCCAGATCTGTGTGTCGGTGGGAGGGGGGTCTGCAAGCATGGGGGTCTGTGACACGAGCGCCAGGCCCGCCGTGGCCTGCTCCTGCCCGCAGGTCCTACATCCAGTGTCAGGGGGTCCCTCAGGGCTCTATCCTGTCCACTCTACTGTGCAGTCTGTGCTACGGGGACATGGAGCGCAGGTTGTTTCCTGGAATCGAGCAGGACGGGTACGGATCCCTCGTGGCACCCGTCTTCCTGGCCCTCGAGGTGTGGACGGGGCCATGCGTGTCTTTGTGTGAGGCCACGTGGGAGGTTGTGGGAGGTCAGCCAGGGCTTCTGAGTGGCAGCCACGCCCCTGCCCCTGTGTCCCCGGCCACCACTGCATCCATGAGACCCGTCAGCCATTGTCCAGATCCTTTGGAGAGGATTACATGATTTTGTCTACATGAACGGGGATGCTGGCGTTTGTCCAACGTCGGGCCCCTGGCTGCAGCACTCGGTGCCTCTCTGCTGCAGGGTCCTCCTGCGCCTGGTGGACGACTTCCTGCTGGTCACCCCTCACCTGACGCAAGCGCAAGCCTTTCTCAGGTAAGGGTCCCTGCACGTCTCTGTGGCGCTCCTGCGGCCCATGAGCCCCGACCTGACTCGCCGAGTCACGGTGCCCACCTCGCATCTGTGCTCCCCGAGGTGTCTTGCCTCTGGCGAGCGGTGCGCCATGCCTTCTGGGGGTTCTGAGAGCCAGGGCTGTGGCCGTGGGAGCGGACCCCGAGCCTGGGGTGGGGGGTGGGTGGGCATGGGTGGTGCCCTGGGGGGCGGGCTGCGTCCCTGGAGGCTGTGCTGCACACACAGGAACAAAGTGTGGCCCGAGTGCTGGTTCGGCTCCCCAGGGGCGCCTCTCTGTAGGCCACGTGGGAGGGAGAGTCTGTCTGTCGACGTGCTCACTGGTGGTGCTCAGGGCCCAGCGACCACTTGGGAGCTTGGTGCATTTTGCCAGAATTCAGTTGGCACAAGGGCTCCTTTCCTTCGCGCCGTGGTCCTCAGTGCCGTCCCTCTCAGGCCCCACCCTCTCAGGCCCCACCCTCTCAGGCCCCAGGTGGCCAGTGGCTTATTTTCCAGTTTTCCAGTGGCTTTTCCAAGGAAAGAGAAGGTTGTAAACCAAGGGGTGTTTGTTCTGGACAAACCCATCTAGACAGTATCTCCGACCCTGAGCCTGCCAACAGGGTCCCACGGGGTTCCCAGGGCTCAGAGTGAGCTAGCGTTCAGCAGGTGTGTCCTAGGGCCACCGTCCACACAGCAGCCCGGTAAGGCCTCCCTACAAATGTGAGTTCATCGCAGTGCAGTCCAATGACAGATTCTGATCCTCGGGCAGGGCCATGTCCTGAGAGCTCCGTACCCACGCATGGCCAGTAGCTGCCAGGGGCACAGCGCCGCTGCTGCTGTGAGAGTCCTGGGGGTCAGGCCGCAGGCAGGTGGCTCAGAGTGTGTGTGGCAGGGTTCCACCTAGGAAGCGAACCACTGGGTGGGGACATCCTTCATCCCGTATCCAGCCTGGATTCCGCCCGCATGGGCAGCCCAGCAGGTCTGAGATCCGTGGGGAGACGCTCCCCAACTTGGGACACACGGGTCCTGTGCTTCAGGCCCTTCCCCGGCGGGGCTTCTGCCCCACTGTGGACAGTCCCCTCCTTTACAACTGTCAACTGTGTCAGCAGGACACCCTGGTGACACCCTGACTCATGGTGGCACATGGGACACACAGGCTGCTGTCACGGAGAGGATCTCGTCCCTTGGGCTCTGCCGTCCAGACCCTGCATTCTCCTCGCAGCCGGATCGCGAGCTGATGGCTCACCTGCTGTTCCCATGAGTAGGGTCAGCTCGGTGGGAGCTGGGCTCTCGGGTGCTGGCACTTGGTCTCCAGGAGCCTCTGGGAAGGAGCACTCGGCGCCTGGTCGGGGCTCTGTCCAGCCATCCTTGGGGGCCTCTCTGGGGTTCTCCACGTAGCACAGAATGAGCGCCCCCAGAGCCCCAGGCGGTGTCCCCTCCCCTGGCAGCTGATAGGTCCCTGTGCTGTAGGACCCTGGTCAAAGGTGTTCCTGAGTACGGCTGCAGGGCCAACTTGCAGAAGACGGCGGTGAACTTTCCCGTGGAGGACAGCTCCCTGGGCAGCGCGGCCCCCCTCCAGCTGCCAGCGCACTGTCTGTTCCCCTGGTGTGGCCTGCTCCTGGACACCCGGACCCTGGAGGTGTCCTGTGACTACTCCAGGTGAGCGCGCCCACTGGGGATGCCACTTAGCACGCTCTCACTCCTGTCTCCACAAGGCTGCGATCCCGAGAGGTCAGGGTTCAGGGTGCCCAGCCCCCCATCCAGACGGGGGCAGAACACATCCTCCTTGGGATCGAGAGCACTGACCAGGCGAGCGGCCTCCTGGGTTGTCTGTGGTACAAGGAATCTGGGCAAGAGACGGCATCACTGGTGTGCTCTGCAGGGAGATTTGGGGACGGCTGCACACAAGTCTCAGGACAAGGGCACACTCCTGATGCCCTCTGTGGCCTCACTGGGTGCCTCTCATCCGTCCGGGGAGCAGGGCTTGAGCACATGGGGCATGCTGTGTGCAGGATGGGGGACCCCGTCCTGGCGAGCTCAGGCTGCTGCGAACAATGCACCCGAACGGGCCGCTGCACCAGACTCTGTGTCCTCACACCGTGGAGGCTGTGAACCCCGGGTCGGAGTCCTCTTCAGGCTGCTCCTTGGCACATAGACGCGGGGTCTGTGTCCTCACGTCCCTCTGTGTTCCAGCATCATCTCTGGCGTCTCTCCCTGCAAGGACACGAGTCCTGTGGGGTCAGGGCCCACCTCTGACCCCACACACGGTCACGTGGCTCAGGGCTGTCACGGGGCCTCCCAGCCCAGCCCTGGCTTGGCAGAGACAGCTCACGGTGGACGTGGGTGCTGGAATCTGCTCCCTGATGAGTGAACAGTACAGATTGCACCGCTGTGGTGGGGGCGGGGCTTCCCTGGCTGACCTTGGTCCCTCAGGCCTCCCGGCTTGGGCGCTCCCTGTCTGCACTTGGACCTGTCTCCACGGGGCTCTTTCCACCCTTGCAGCCACTGTGCTGCCCCTGCCCACCCCCACCCCCTCACTGGGGACCCATCTGTGCATTTGGCAGCCTGGGCAGGTGGGCTGCATGGGGGCACCATGTCTCAGGGCCCCCACTCTGTACGACAGCTATGCCCACACCTCCATCCGCGCGAGCCTCACCTTCAGCCAGGGTGCCAAGCCGGGGAGGAACATGCGGCGCAAGCTGTTGGCCGTCTTGCGGCTGAAGTGCTGCTCGTTGTTTCTAGATCTGCAGGTGAGCACAGCCCGCAGGCTGAGCCATGCCTGTGAGGCTTGTGTGCCTTACGGCACATGTGTGCCACGTGTATGGGTGTGAGTGCACATGTGTGTGTGCCATGTGTATGGGTGTGCATGCATGTGCAAGTACACACGCGTGTACACGTGGAGGCAAATGCCCTCAACCTCGCCTGCACCCATCTTCCTGGACACCGGGGTCCCTCCCCACAGTGGGGGTCCAGAGCCACTTGGCGCTCACATCCTGGTTGCTCCTGCCTGTCCTTCCCTCCAGCGGGTCAGGGCCCACCTGGAGCTGTCCCCGCCTCCCTGTGACCTGGTGATAAAGCAAGAGATGGAGGAAATTCTAGAGGCACTTGAATCATTTGTCTTTCTTTGTGACTCAGGTGAATGGCATCCACACGGTCTATATGAATGTTTACAAGATCTTCTTACTGCAGGCTTACAGGTGGGTTCACGGGCCACACGGCCACAGGCCACAGGGCCGTCTGACCCTGGCTGTCCCTCAGCCCAGGAGAGCATCCTGCGCTCCGGTGTCCTGGGTCATTTGCCAGGTTTCCAGGGGCTGGCACAGCAGCCTTGTGCATGCACATGTATACCTTGCTTCATTGGAGGTGTCCGTCCTATCACCAGGAGGTGATGGGTGGCCAGCTTGGCCCGGGGTGTCCCCGTTCCTATGTACTGACCGAGGACCTCGCAGGGGCCTGGAGCACAAGGCATGTGCAGACACCACAGGGCTCAGGTCCCAGGCAATGGGGGATCAGGTGGGTCAGGTGTTGGTCCGCGGCCCCCTGATGTCCCCCAGGAAGGGGTGGTGGGATGTGGCCCCCAAACAGCCCAGGGGCCATTCCTGCCCTACTGATGTGAACGTCGGAGGCCCATTCTGCTCCTGGAATATTCTCTGTCCTGGACAGTGTCTGGACAGCTGTGGGGCCCTTTGGCGGTGGAGCCTTCCTAACAGCTCTCGGGATGGGGGGTTGGGGAGACCTTTCTTCCTTTGGGCCGTTGACCCCACTGATCACATTGGCTGCCCTAGCCATAGGGACACAAAGCCGGGCTTTGCTGGTTTCTGAGGGCCACCTGCCCCTTGGCAGCTCTGGGGGCAGCTAACTTCCAGCTGTAGTCAGGACAGAGGGACGTGTGAGCCATGGGGCTGGTCAAGGGGCCAGGCTTCCGTGTGGAGCTGTGGTGAGTCTGTAACCTGGAGCTGTGCATTTGTTGTGCAGTGAGCTTCCTGTCTCATGGGGACGGGGCAGGCTGCATAGGACGCTCCCCTGTGGCCCGAGAGGGCCTGTGCCCCTGAGTCTGCCTGTTGCATGTCCACTGTCGTGTCGGGAGGTGCAGAGCTCACCCGTTCAGCCGGGGCTCCCACGGGGCTCAGGGCTCTGCCTCTGTCCTTGAAACCTGTCGCCTCCAACCACACACCTCTGCAGCACGAATGTGCCCACACACCACACACGGCGAGATTGGAGGTGGTGGATGCTCACCTGCTTCTCTGGTCCCCAGGGGGTAGGAAAACAGTCTGGTGGTGCTTCCAAGGCCAGGGGCAGGCCAATCCCCCAGCCAGCTGTAGGTCCCACCCTGGTGCCCAGGCCAGCTTCGTCCCTGTCCCTACACCGGGACCTGTCTTCCAGGGCCCAGCTCTGGACACCTGCCCCCACCTGGGGACCCATCCCTCATGGGGCCCAGCTCCAGATACCTGCCCACCAGGAAATGTTTGAGTCCTGGGTTCAGGGAAGTGCCCTCGGGTGGCTCTGTAAGCTTCTCAGTTCAAGCACGTGCAGCCCTATGATGGCAGGTGCTCCATGCTACGGGCTTCTCCACCCACGGGCATGCGTGTCAGTAGTTTCCATGTGGATGTCAAGGCACGTGGGAGGCTGTGAGGACCCCATTCCCTCCGGGGCAGGAGTGTGGTATGTGAAGCTGGCCTGTGAGCAGCAGCTAAGGCGGGGAGGCCACGTGTGTCCCACTTTGGGTGGGACACTAGCTCATGCACTTGTGTCTGCCTGGAACCCGCCAGGCTCGGCAAGTCTCGTAGCCCTGGGCACGCTTCAGGCTGGCAGTGTTGTAGGTGAGTCCAGGAGTGGAGGCCTTTCCAGAGAGGGTCCTCCACCCATAGAGCAAGCTCCTCCCCCAGACCACAGCCACAGACTGACCCCGGGACCGCAGACATGACGTCTGTGCATTACCAACCCCGGCTTCAGTCTCCCACAGGTGGGAAAGTACTTCCCTTGGGTTATCACATGAGGTCAGAGTGACACGAGTGCACATGATTCCAGGTGGTCAGCGAGACCAGGAGCATGGGGTACCTGGTGAGAGGCTTGCCGGGCAGTCGTGCACACGCACACAGGGACGTGTCCCAGCTGGGGGACATTCCTCCCACGAAGAGTCCTTCCCGCAGGTTCCATGCGTGTGTGCTCCAGCTCCCATTCAACCAGCCAGTGAGGAAGAATCCCTCCTTCTTCCTCCGTATTATCGCGGACACCGCGTCGTGCTGCTACTCCCTTCTCAAAGCCAGGAACGCAGGTGTGTGTGGGTGCTAAGCAGGTGCCGCTGGCGGGTTTGTGAAGTCACATGGGTGCTCACCTCATGTGTCCACGGAGGTGCCGTGCACCCTGGGAGCTCCCCACCAGGCCCTGCCCTGCCAACCCCTGCAACCTCAGCCATGTGTGTGAATCCAAACCAGCAGGGGTGGGGGAGGCTGGGTCCCAGGAACCTGGGGGGCCTGTGTGGCTGCTCGTCCATCTCTGCCCCTCCCTCATCCCCCCAAAGACACTCTCAGCCTCATCACAGGGCATCTGGTTGGCCTGCAGTTCAGGCTATGCTGTGTGTCCCATGGGTCCTTGGTCTTTCCCTTTTGTGGATGGTTCTTCAGAAAAGTGGAGAAAGCGCCCCCACCAGGGCTCCCTGGTGCTGGGGTGGGGACTGCCCTGGAAACGAAATTGCCCATTTGCCCCTGGCCTGTGCACCTTCTTCTGCATCAGGGCGGGCAGGGACCCCAGGTCTCTCCGGGAGGGGACCAGGGCTGGGTGGGGCCTTAGCCTGTTCACGTGTCCCTGCAGGGCTGTCCCTGGGGGCCAAGGGCGCCTCTGGCCTGTTTCCTTCTGAAGCCGCACGGTGGCTCTGCCTCCACGCCTTCCTGCTCAAGCTGGCGCGTCACAGTGGCACCTACAGGTGTCTCCTGGGGGCACTCCAGGCAGGTAAGTAGGGTGGGGAGCCCTTGGCCCCAGAGGTGCCCCTTGTGTGATGACAGGGCCCTATCCCTGTGTGGGGGTGTGTCTGACAGGCAGTGGGGGGTCCAGGAGCCCCAGGTGATGATGGGGTGCAGGCACCCTAGGGTCACAGGCTGTCACCCGAGGGGTGGGCACACCCACCTGGTCACTCCACACCTCACCTCCTGCCTGTGGGGAGAGGCCAGGCCCCGCTTCCCTCTAGCCCTGCTGGTAGGTGTCCTCTATGCCCTGACCCGCATCCCCGAGTCCCTTCCCCGGCTGCCCTGACACCAGCAGAGGGATCCTCAGCAGCAGATCTTTGCAGACCTCTCTCCCACCCATACCAGCTGGCACCTGGAGCCTGGCCTGTACCCGGGGCCCAGACCATGCCCACTTGGCCTTCTGCGGGGTCCCGAGGCCATTCTGGAGGCCACTTTCCAGGGCATTCATGTATCACTCGTTCCCCTACAGCCAAGGCACACCTGGGCCGGCAGCTCCCGAGGGGGACACTGGCTGCCCTGGAGGCAGCAGCTGATCCCAGCCTGACAGCAGACTTCAAGACCATTTTGGACTGATACCCTGTGCTGCCCTCAGCCCAGAGGTGCCCTGGCCCATGTGCCTCCACGTGGAGGGAGGGGCCGGCTCACTGTAAGGTCTGAGGCCCTGAGAGTTGAGCTGCTGGCCAGGCTGCCCCAGGAGAGCTTGGCCCACGTGTCTTCCAGGGGGAGAGCAACACAGCACCCTCCTGTGATTGGGGTTTGGACCGCCAGGAGGGGGCAGAAGAGAAGCCTGTGTGGACCTTGTTCACCCCCGCCCCCTACCCCACCTCTGCGGGACTGCCCCAGGCTGTAAGGACTGCAACGTGTCCCCGAGGGGGCATGGGGGCACGTGGGGTGCTCCGTGCTGGGTGTGGGCTCCTTCCCGCCAACCTGCACAGCGCCCAGGCCTGGACCGTCCACACCCACCTGGGAGCCGTGCCTGCCCCCAGTCAGCCCCGAGCTGCGTCCAAAGTCTGTGCCCCATAGAGCTTTCCCCAGAGGCTGAGGGCCCAGTCAGCTGTTCCAGACCCAGCCCCGCCCATCCTGATGACCTCACCCTGCCCCTTACACCCCCCGCCAACCTCCTGGAGCCTTGGTGTCTGGCTCACCCCACCCCATCTCCACCCCCACTTCCAGCTCTTCCCCCCACCCCAGTCCTTGCACAGCACACAGGGTTCCCAGGCCATCCTGGTGGCGCCCCTCCCGGACCACCCCCTGCCCCTGGACTTACTGCCCCGGTGACTCCTGGAAAGCCACGGAAACAATACACCAAGCCTTTGCTCTTAGAGGTTTCCACTTTTCCATGTTTATATTAAAATACATCATGTGTGAGGCATCCATATCATTTCCCATAATTACAGAGATCTAGGCTGCTGTCCGCACATCGTGTATAGGGTTCTGGGGCTGATGGGGATTCCACAGGGCTTCCTGGGGCAGGGGTGAGGAGGTTGGGGGGGGTGGTAGTAAAGGGCACCCCTGGGGCAGGTGCAGTATGGCATCCACCCGACCTACAGCTGACTCCTACTGTGCTGTGGACCTCGGAAGAGCCTGTGGCCTGGGACACACGGTTCCCTGCTAAGTGCATTTCCCCTCTCCACGTGATCTCCTGGATGGCTCCTTGGAGCGGATGGTGGCGTAATGATACAGGGTGGTAGCCCGCCGCCCCATGTCTAGCCCTGGCCCTCCCCTCTGGGCTGTTAGGCTCCTGCTCCTGTACTCTGGACCTGGGCAGATGGAAGTGCATGTCCATCTGTCTGCTTTGACTCCTGGGGATGGCCCTGTCCCTCTGCCATCCACATCCTGACCGTTGTAGGATTCATTCATTCATTCATTCACGTACTGTCATGTCTGTTTAGCTGAGCTCCGAGGCCCTGCTCACGCAGTGCAGACACGTTGGCCAGCAGCGCCTCAGCCTGGGAGCAGGGGTTGTGGGGATGGACTCTAGGCAGAGCTGTTTGAGCAGGTCCCCAGGGGCGAGCTCTGCGAAGGATCCTGCTTGTGCACCTGGGAGCCTTCCAGGTGGGGGGACAGTAGGAGGGGCCACAGGAAGGGCCATGCTGGGGTGTGGTACTCTGCTCAGGATCATGTGTCAGGACCTTGGGGTGGGGGCAACGAATGACCCCACAAGTTGTGGCAAGAAGGGGGTCAGCCCACAGCAGCAGGGTAGCTCAGATGGAACTTCTGGGAGAGGTGGGGTTCTCAGGGGCACTGGGGGAGGAGATGCTGGTTGTCAGCCTGAACTGTCCCTGGGGGCTTGAGCCACGCAGGTGTTCCCCCACATCTCTGGTTTGGCAAATCTGGGGAGGGTCCTGGGTTTGCCCTTGTAGGGAGTTCCAATGTGATGCTGGGGGGCAGGGGCACCCATGCTGAGAACCGCCGCAGGGAAGATGGGCAGCTTCAGTGGCGGCTTCACAGTCAGGGTTAGGAGTTTGGAGGTGGGTAGACGACATCATTGTGGGGTCATGTCTGAAGCCACCAGGGAAGTGGCCTGAGCTCATGGAGGGACCTGTTTGAAAGTGAAGGGTCAGGAGCCCCGCCAGGGCCTCACCTAACTGGCCACTTCAGCCACACAGCCCCTGTGAGGTGCCCCAAGACAGAATGTGCTTTCTCAGGACAAGTGAGCTATTCCCTGGCTCCATCTCGGTTGAGGATGAATCCACGTGTGGGAGACGCTCATGTGTCCTTCCAGACCACCGGGGGGAGGGGGGGCTTCAGTGTGCCAGGGAAGGGGTGCTATGCAGGGTGCTGGACTGACGTCCTTGAACAGATGGAAAGAGCTGCAAGGATTGCCCAGAGAGCAGAAGGGAGCAGCCCAAACAGGGTGTATGTAGCCTGTGAAGAAAGGGGCTGCCAGAGAGCCGCCTCTCAGCCCTGTCCCCTGTTACAGCAGGAAGGCCCATAGCCAAGCAGTTGCCAAGGCTTCCTTCCAGGACGTCCCTGATGGGGCCACATGACACATGGTGGGATGCCATCAAGTGTACCTTGGATGGGGTTGGTGCTAATGTAGCCCAAATTTTCCAGGCATAAATGCATCTGCTGTCGGGGTTTATGGATATTGCCCTGTTTACTGCTGCTTCTGTGCGGAACGTCCCAGTGACTGAACTGACGATCGCTTTATGGCAGACCCAAGTCCACGGTCATAAATGCACCGGAGATGAGCAGTGCAGATTGGGGCCCCACCCAACCCGCACGCTGAGCTGGCCATGCTAGTGGCCACAGCATCATAAACGGAGGGAGGGCTGACCTGCCCTGGTGGGGAAGACAATGCATGGGGACACCACCAGGACCCCACACCAGGCACCTGAGCTGACCCACCGCCGGCCTGCCTCTGCTCACACGCCCCAGGGGCCTGATTCTGGCATTTCTATCACAGACCAGACCCTAGAGCTTCTCCACAAGCTCCAGAGTCCTGATTCTCTGACAGAGGCATTCTGTTGGCATTTTACTCTGGATCTCCTGTTCTTACACCTATTAAAGCCTTGAGGAGACCTATTGGTTAGGCTCAACTCACTAACAACTCTTCCTGGTTTATCTCTTTCTAAAACCAGTGTGTGTACTGCCAAACTCCGGGTGAATTTGAAAATAAGATGTTTAAAGCAAAAGATAAAACCTAGTTTCCTGGTCTTCCCTAGATCCAAGCTGCATGTTACAAAGGCTCATATCCTGGACTGTGTAGG
Source organism: Vulpes lagopus (assembly GCF_018345385.1). NCBI lineage: Eukaryota > Metazoa > Chordata > Mammalia > Carnivora > Canidae > Vulpes > Vulpes lagopus. Next base: position 31,842,119 of record NC_054840.1, on the reverse strand, counting down.
CGACAGAGTTCAAGATTAGTGTTCAAGATGGAGTTCAAGTTCAAGAGGAGGCATAGCTGGTGCCCCCAGGACCTCCCAGAGTGCTGAGCAGTTACTCCCTGCCACCCCCCCGCCCCCAGCCCCAGGTCCTCACCTGCCACATCCCCAGGCTGGTGCTTGGCACCTGGACACTGTAAGTGGCTTCCCAAACTCGGGTGGGCTCAGAACCACCCAGGCTCTTGGGAAGTGGAATAAGGACCCCCCCCCAAAGACACGCACATTCTAATCCCAGAACCTGTATTACCTGACATGGTAGAAGGGAATTATGGGTACAGGTGGCTCATCAGTTGACCCCAAGATGGGGAGAACATCCTGAGTTATCCAGGTATACCCAGGGTGATCACAGGGTGAAGAGGGGGTGGCAGAGAGGCATGGGGGAGAAAGACTCACTGGTCTTGCTGGTTTTTCGATGGAGGAAGGGGCCACAAGCCGTGGGTCACAGCACAGGGGACAAAGTACAGGACTCACTACCCATGGGGCCCAGGGCACACTTTGGAGGGCACTCGGCTGACTCCGCTTCTCTTAGGGGGACAGCAGTGCAGGTGCATCTGTGTACTTGGCTCAGGGCTGCCTGTGACGAGGGCAGCCCAACATGCTCACCTGGACCGGGATATTTGGTCACTGGGGTCCTTCAGCACCCTGGACAGTGCTCGCCCCGCTCGGGATGGTTCCCTGTCCCGGGTCTTCCTGAGGTTTGATCCACGGTCTCGGGGTGGGTGGGACAAGTCAGAAGCACACCGTGTATCAGGGCCCAGCCAGCTACTCAGCGTTCCTGAGTCACAGTGTTGTCAGATGAGGGAGAGAGGATGGAGGAGAGCTGGGAGGAGAGGAAGGGAGGGAAGTAGGGGGAGAGGAGATGGTTGGGTACATGGACGGATGGATGGATGGATGGACAGATGATGGATGGATAGAGGGGAGAGGGAGGAGGAGATGGATGGATACATGGATGAATGGACATATGGATGGATGGATGAGGAGGGAGGGAGGGCTGCACAGGAGGGCAGGTGGAGGGGTGAGTGCACTGGAGCTGGATGAGGAAGCACCTCCCACTGAGGCTGCAGCGGGGCATAGTATGGAGTGAGGTCAATGCTCCTTTGGAGACCTTAGGAGCCTGAATGATAATCAGCCTTTTTGTAACTTCTAGACCCACATTTGAGGCTCTGAGAGAATGTCTGAAGAACAAAGGGCTGTGTTGCTCAGAAATAAGGTCTGGAGAGTGGCCGGCGCCCTGACACGGGCTGCGGCTCCAGCCAGACCTTGTGCTCATGTAGGGAAGACCTGTCCTGGGCTAGGAGTGGCCAGGCCACGGGCTTGGTCAGGACGCCCCACACACTGGATTGCCTGGGCCTGGGCATGGACGCAGACCCGTGTCCCTGCTACCCGAGAGGTCCTGTCAGTATGGGTCACTACAGACCCTGCCCATGACCTGAGCACTCCAGGCGCAGAAAGGGACTTCCCTTCCAGCTCATCGAGGGGATAGCTTCCACTTTTCCTTGGAGATCGCCCTTCAGATCCCCTCAACCCTTGTGTGCCAGGCCCCCAGCTGCAAAGGGCATGGATGGGAGCCTCCTCGGAGGCCACTCTGCTGGCCTGCTTGACCACTGGGCCTGCTTGCCCTCTGCCCTTAGATGGGTTCACTGAGTGCAGCATCTGGCCACCCAGACAGCATCATGTAGCACCCCAGGCTGCGGGGCACCAGGAGCTGAACACCAGGCTCTCCCGCTCTGGAGAGACCGTGCAAACTGTGGTGATGGAGCTGGGCTGTGCTATGAGCCAGGTCTGGGGGGTGCAGGGATGTGGGGAAGCAGCAACCACGGTCCTTGGGGTCTGGGCAAGTGTGTAATGGGGTCTGGCTGTTGGCGGGCAAGTGGCACACAGGCTGGCCCTCCCTGCCACCCCCGGCCCAGCCCTCAGGAGGCCCCTCCATCCTGCAGCTTTGGGCGCCTGTCCTGCCAGGTGTCCTTCTGCTTCCGTCTGTGCTTGGCAAGCAGCTGGACAAGGGCAACACCTGGAACCCACAGTGCAGGCAAGAAGCACAGGAGGACGCAGGTGGCCTGCACCCAGCCTGGGTAAGACTTCTCTTGCAGTGAGGGGAACCGTGCCTGTAGGGACACGAGGCCTCAGGTGAGCATCTGGGGAAGGACATGGTGAGGCTGAGCCTCGGTCACGGTGACTGAGTGGTGTGGGCCTGCCTCCCCCTGCCTCTGCCTGAAGCAAAGCAGCAGGGCTCGTTCACTGCAGGGCGGGCAGTGGAAGAGGCTTGTCCCGGGGCAGCGAGGACACCTCACCCTGAAGTTTCAGGTTCAGGGCTGAGCCTCTCTAGGATTGGGGCTGTGAGGTTTGGCCCAAGGCCCGGGGTATGGTGTTCTGCCAAGAGCCTCCCAGCAGCTGGAGGGGCTGCTCGACCTTGGGGGTGGCCTTGTCCTGACCTGCTGGATGTGGTTGGGCCCTGTGCCCTGCTCCCTTTTCTCTGAGAGAGGGTCACACCACCTACCCGACTTCAGGTACTTCTTTTAAGACCAATGTGAGGAACTAGCGTGTGAATCGATAGGACAATATTCATGAAAACTCTTGAGAAATATGGCACGTTCATCCTTTGCCTGCCCCTGGCGATGGGAGCCAGTCCCTTTGCTCAGCAGAACTTGGAACAGGATTCCCTCCATGCTCCCGAGGAGGGGTAGTGGCACGTATGAGGTTCTGAGGGGCCAGGTGGGGTGGCAGGTGGGTTGGGCCCACGCAGCTTAGACCACGACCAGTGGACAAAGGCTGGCACTATAGAGCGGCCTCTGCTCCCTTTCTTCCAACCAGGCTCAGTGGTGGGTCAGCAACATGCACCCTACACACCTTCCTTCAACTCAGACCAGGAGTAGGCACTTACAGGTCAGCCCCACAGGCCATGGGAAGTCTGGCTCAAGGCCATGTCCCTGTATGAGCTGCTCCAGGGACCTGGAAACTGCTGTGGTCCTCCTGCCACTGACTGAGGCCTTGCCCCAGGTCCCGGCCAGAGTTGGCTTTGGTGCCCCCAGGGGACACTGGGGGTCTGACAGCCTTGGGTCTCACAGCAAAGGCAGCATGCAAGGTCACTTGGGACATCATCTGGACCCTGGGCAGCACAGGAAAGGGCAAGGTCAGGCCCAAGGTGGCCCCCCACTCCCCCAGAGGACCTACGTATTGGGTGTTCCAGGCTCTGTAGCTCAGCGGCGTCCAGACCAGAACGGCAATGTAGGCCACGAAAATGGTCAGCAACAGCAGTGGGCTGACAACCTTCCACGTCACCCGCCAGTAGAGGCTAGGTCGCCTCCCGGTCATGCACACTATGTCGTCACTGAACCTGCCACAGAAACACAGGGCTCAGGCTCTCCCACCTGCCCACTTAGCCAGCGGCCTTCATCCAGTGTCACCAAGAGAGGGCCCCCAGGGCTGGCCCTCACCGCCACTCTGGCCTTTGCTCCCACCCTTTTCTGAGTGGCTGCCGTTGGGGAGAGTGCTCCCGGGTCCCCTGGTCGGTATGTGGGAAAGGCCCCAGCGAGCGGGTCATCCAGCTGGGGAAGAGGGCTGGACAGGAGGGGCCTCCAGGGGCTCCCAGCCTCTGCAGACCCCAGCAGGGAGGCCAGCCCTATCCTGTACAAGATGCCCCAGGAAGGCCCTATGGGTTTCCCTGAGGGAGGCTCCAGCTGCTGTGTGAGAGTGGGGACAGGGGAGCCCCCAAGGCCCTACTTGTGGGAGAGAAGGAGATGTCAGGCCCAGCACCAGACAGGGCCCTGGGACAGGGATGAAGATGATCCAGGACATGCAGTGGCCATGGCTGACACCCTGGGAGTGGGCAGGAGGACAGGACTCCCCTCACAGCCCCTCCCTCAGCTCCTCATGTGCCTTCTCCTGATGCCCTGTGGCTGGTTGTGCCCAGGGCTGTTTCTCTGCACGTTGCTGGGCTGGTCCGCACCATCTGGCTGCCCCCGTGCTGCCTCTCCAGGTGAGCAGCGTCCCACCTTGGGACAAGCCCTCTGGCCCCAGGCCCACAGCACAGCAGTTAATGCCTGGCATTCAGAGCCTCCCAGGGCCCCCAGGGAATACGGGCAGAGGTCACAACTTCTAGGACCATCTGAGCAGGGCTGTGGTCAGGAGTAGCAGGTGTTTGACAGGTGAGACTGATAGGTGTGAGTGCAAGGGTGACAAGTAGGGGTGACAGGTGTGAGCACAAGTGTTACAAATATGAGTGTCAGGTGTGAGTGACAGGTGAAGGCAAGTGTGAGTGACAGGTGAGAGCAGGTGTGACAGGTGTGACTGCAGATGTGAGTGACAGGTGTGACAAGTGGGGTGCAGAGTCCAGGTGTGCAGTGGGTCAGAGTCAGGCGGGGACGGGCAGGGCCAGTGTTGGGCCTTTTCAGAGGCTGCTGGGACAGGGTCAAGGTGGGTGAGCCCCCCGATGCCCCAGTGTCCACTTCTCCTGGGACTTGGGGAGTCCACCCTGCGAACTGGAGATGGGCCATCGTGCTGCCCACCCCACAGGCAGGGGGCCCGGGCAGCTGCCCTGAGTCTGGGGAGGGGCTCTGATGGCCACGTGCCATCTCGTGCTGCCAGGAGAGTGGCTGCCCGACACATGTGCACCACAGTCTTGGGGGTGCTGGGAGCAGAGGGCTGGGGACCTGGGGGCGGTGCACACTCACCGTTGCAGCCCGTAAACATAAGCGACCCCGACCACCTCAAGGAAGGCAAAGATGATGAGGTTGAGAGGGGCGGCGTAGTTGTCAAACACCTCGAGCCAGTAGTTTCCCGACTGCAGCGTGAAGCAGATCGCCGAGAGGAAGCATAGCAGGCAGGCCAGCCCTGGAGGAACAGTGCCGCCCCGTCGCCGAGCTGGTCCCCCTGCTTCTCAGGCCCTCCCTGCCTGGTGCACCTGTCTCCCGGTCTGCTCTCCCCACCATGGCCCAGCCCTGTGTCCAGAAGCAGGAAGACGCGCAGGAGGGGACTTGGCGTCAGGGAGCAGTGCTGGCAGTGACCCCTGCTCTGCCCCTGCGTGGCCCCTGGGTCTCTCAGGATGGCCCTCGAGGGATGTTGAGTGGTTGCAGAGCCCCTGGGACCAGCCCCGAGGGGTGGTCAGACCCAGCCCTCCTCGGGGGCTCCCGTGGACAGGGGGGCCAGGAGGCAGTGGGACAGGGAGTGGCCTGGGGTCCACTCACCCGTCAGGACCTCCTTGGGGATGGATCTGTGCGTAAGCCCCATGTCCAGGAGCGGCGTAATGATGCTCTCCATGTTCCCAAACATTGAGGACAGGCCCAAGGTGAACAGCATCCCGAAGAATAACACGGCCCACCCGGGGGCCCCCGGCATGTGGAGGATGGCCTCCGTGAAGATGATGAAGGCCAGGCCCGTGCCTGAGGCGCTCTGCAACACACATGTGCCAGCGTGCCCCGTGCTATGACACAGTGACCGGCTCACCCCAGGGCCGGGTGGCAGCCCTGCCTGTTTTGGCTACACAGCAAGCCACAGCAGCACCTCCAAGCAGGAGGAACCTCTTCCCTTTTGCTGCCACGTGGCCAGCAGGTGACCATATGCCTGGGGGGTGGGGCTCAGGTGCATCAGCCCATATCCTTGGGGCCACCACCTGGTCTGGCCACAGCTCAGCTCCGTGACCCATATACTGCCCCCAACCCCAGTCCCGTGCACAGGTGACACCTGGTCTCCCGGGCCAGCCCGCCCCCCAGCCTCCTGGGCAGGGCACTGTGGGATACATTGCATTTGAGGCCACAGGTTTTCTAGAAGCTCAGCCAAGCTGAGGCTAACGGTGGGCCTAGAGGCATCGTTCACGGCTCCCAGGCCAGCCTGGGCCAGGTCCGTGGAGGAGATTCACAGCTGCCGGGAGCAGGGCCAGGCCCCCCGGGTACCTTATCCAGAAAGTCTTCCAGGTGGCAAGCCTCCAGATGGAGCCTGGCCACCCTCTCGGGCTGGGAGGTATTCAGGTGCGTGAGGACGGCTGCGTAGTCGTCCCTGGAGATGCTCTGGTCGGGGAAATCGAACGCATTGATGAGGTGGAGGATGTTTCTGCAGAGACAGGCCAGTGCCCACTAGGCTGGGCGCCCCGCACCCCAGAGACTCCCAGCAGGACAGCAGGGCCCTCAGGAGGGATGGGCAGCTGCGGGGACAGAAGGGACCCCGCCTGGAGGGGCGGCCCCTGAGGCCCACAGTGGGCAGTGGGCCCCGGCCTCCTCGACTGCGCACCGGCAGTGCCCTGGGAGGGTTTTGGGCAGATCAGCGGCACTAGGTCCCCATCTGCCTGCCACCGCCCTCAGATGCTCACTGGTTCGAGTGCGGCCCAAACACACGCCCAGGGGTGTTCCCGAGCTTGTTACTTTGCCTACTTGCTCAAAGAGATTTGTAACCTCGAAATCAATACTTGTGGTGCTTCTGGCGTGGTCAGCGGCCTGCCCCGGGTTGGTGGGCAACACTCAGCCCTCCGGATTCACCTCCTCCTGTCACAGGGACCCTCACAGTCTGTTCAGGCCATGGTGTTTGCAGATCTGTGCTGTTTGCAGGTGATTTGCTGCTTAAATGTGCCTCGAGTACTGCGCTGACGTGCCCTGGGTCTTGCGCGTGAGGCGGCCGGGCCGAAACTCCCGGGGACGACGCAGCAGAAGCACCTCACATAGGCCTGGGTTGTTGCTGTCGCCGTGAGCCACACTTGCTCACAAGGCTCAGTGGCCACAGCTGGGCGCTGCCCCTGCTGCTCCCTAGCGGGCATCTCACAGTTCACCATGTGGGTGCTGCAGCCTCTCGGGAACATTCCAGCGGGTGCACTTGCCCCAGGGCCCAAGCTCAGGCTGTTCTGTGCAGCCGCTCCACTGCCCCTCCACCCTCTGCACGACTCAAACATGCTCACAGAAGGTGTCACTGGGGCTGTTAGACACCAACACGACAGGGGGCCGGTCGTTCTACGGGGGCTGCCCTGGGCCCAGGCCCTCCAGCAGCATCATAGGGGGTGAGCCTGTGCATGTCTGTGGGGCCGCCTGGCAAACCACCTCGGACAGGCTATTTGCAGGCCAGAATGGACAGCCTTAGCAGCGCCGCACCACTGACACCATCCCCATGGCCTCCGAGCCCCAGGCTGTCGTGGCAGGTGACTATGGCTGAAAACCTTAGAGCAAACGGACACTCATCCTCCTGGCTCTGGGGCCAGAGGTTCACGGTGCAGTGTGGGCAGGGCCACGCTCCCATGAGCTCAGGGGATGGTGCTTCCCGCCACTGGGCTCGTGGCCGCATCCTTCCAACCTCTGCCTCATCCAGGGCCTCCCTCATGGGTCTCCCACAAGGACACGAGCCACTGGATTGGGCCGCTCATCAATAGGACCTCCTCTTAACCAGCAGCGACCAGAGACATCCCCACTCCCAGCTGACACCAGGTCACATTTGGGCTGCGGGTGGACATGAACTTCTGGACACTCCACCGCATGCCCCTCAGGAAATAAAAGGTGGTTTGTGGGCATCATCTGGAGGCCATGCTCTGTGGACAGCTCGCCCTCAGGCCCCAGGCACCGTGCTCACCTGTCCAGGCAACGCCCATGGTCGTTGGCTGCCTTGAATCCCAAGACGGAGAACACGGCGATGGAGGCATAGAGGGAGGTCATGCTGTTGACCAGGGCGATGGTCACTGCGTCCTTCTCACAGTTGTTCCTGGAAAACACATGCATAGCGCCTCTGTGCTTAGGGCTGCCTCCATGCCCCCTTCCGGGACACCCCGCCCCACACACGAGCCCCACACCCAAGACCCCCAGCACCAGCGCTGCTCCCAGTAGTCTCAAGATGGCCTTGGATCCCCTTCCACAGTCCCCTCCCCACTGACCCCTCCCTGACCACCTCTCCCTGACCATCCCTCCCCGTTGATCTCTCCCTGACCATCCCTCCCTGCTGACCTCTCCCTGACCACCCCTCCCCACTGACACCCTCCTTGCCCTGCCCGCTGGAGACTGCGGGTGGTCAGCCTCCACCCCTGCCTGGACACAGGCAGCAAGGGCGTAGGGCATCATGGAGCCTACAGTAAGCTTTGCTGAGATGATCTGCAAGCTACTTGGAGTGGGCTGAGGTGGTCACTTGGTTGCAGTCGTGTGGAGCATCCCGGGCCCACCCCCCACACCCCACCCCTGCATGTCTGAGGGGGATAAGTTCTGACCACTGCATAGGGTCACGTTTGTTCAGATGGTTCCAGAGCTTGCAGCTGCCTGGTTGGTAACAGGTGGTGCTTTATGCCTGAGACTCCTGGGGCTCCCACAGCAGGTGTGAGCTCCATGTCCATCTTAAGTGACCAGGGAGCCTGAAACACCCTGTATTTCTGCTTTTATGACCCCATGCATGACACACATGGCCTGCTGGTCGGTGTCAGCCTCCGGTGATGGCATTATCTGGGCTCTCCCACTCCAGAACAGGCTGGGAGCTGTCTTGGGGTCCCTCCCCACAGCCTTGGGGAGATAACGGAGTCATTGGTAGGATCCCCACAATCTGTTCCTGTCACAAGTTCACAGCTGGTCACTCTCCTGCACACAGGACATGACGGTGCAAGTGCTTTGGGCTTCTCCCAGGAGCATCTCCCAGGAGTGCCTCCTAGGAGCTTCAGGGCGGGAGGCTCAGCACCTCAGTTGGAAGGAACTACCCCAAGCCTTGTCCCTACCTGGGTGGGTTATAACTTGCAAAAGCAATGTGTCCTCCGAAGGCCAGGGACAGTGAGAAGAATATCTGCGTGGCTGCGTCCAGCCATACTCGGGGGTTCTGGAGAATCTGCACCTGGAAGGATGCATAATCCTGTTGTGCAGCAGATGACCACATGCACTGTGGAGCCCACAGCTCCAGAACATTCCCAAAGCTTCCTTCGGGACGATGCTCAGGAGGGGGTATGAACAGCTTGGAAGCACCGTCGGAAGAGCAGATCACACGGCAAGTGTGGTCTTGCTGTTCTGTGATGCATCAAACCCACGGCTCCCATCCACGCGGGACACTCAGGGTGACTGACCCCTCGGGACTGAGAAATGGGTCTGAGCAGCTTGACTCGGGTGTGTTTATTCTGCTTCATTCAGATCCACTGGCTCTGAGTGACCTGAAAGGTCTCATGTGGTGGGACACGGTGCCTGGTGTCTGTGGCTGGGGATGGCCCCAGGCAGACCCTCCTGGACACCCAGTGCCTCCTTCCTCCTGCCGGGTGCCCTGGAAGCTCCAGGGGGTGCTAGGGTCCTAGAGAGAGTGGTAGGGTCCAGGAAGGGTGTGAGCTCCAGTGGGTGGGCCCTGGGTCCTATGGCTCCTCTCCTGGTGGGCTGCATGTTACAAACCAAGTCCCCCTCTGACCCTGGCCTCCTGCCTGAGACCCATGCCACCTCCTCCCTGCCCTCACCCACACACGGCCTCTGGTGGGGCCTGGCCTCTGTCTCATGGCCATTCCCATGGCTGGGGATGGAGCAAGCTGGCCTGGGCTGTGGCTCTGACTCATATTTTCCCTGGAGCCTGGAGCCTGGACTTCAAACCAACTTACATCTGGCGTGAACAAGTAGATTAACCCTTCGACCGCCCCGGGCAGGGTGAGTCCTCTGATAAGGAAAATTGTCAGGACCAGGTACGGGAACAGGGCTGTGAAATAAATTGCCTTTAAAAAAGACCAAATTGTTAGACTTTTCACTGGTATATACTCCGTATAAAACCTTAAAGAGGCAGGTGTGCTCTGAACGCCTCAGCGGCCAGCAACCTGTCACCCATGTGGGATTCCAGCTGAGCAGGGGTGCAGGGCACCAAGAACTGAGGGGGCTCCAGTCAGGCTCTGAGGGTCTGGGGCTCGGGGGACGATCACAAGCAGATTCATGTATGCCTTTGTGTCTGTGTGGTGGGTGCTGACCATCCCAGGCCAGTGGGCCTCCCTCGTACCCACACCCATGCTCCCCCAGCACCACCCTTCCTCCTCCCCACATCTGGCCACTTCACGGGGGCCTTGGGGCCACACACCTGCCCACACCTGTCTCCCCAGCATAGGACCAGTGTCCCCTCAGTCAGATGTGGCCAGGGGTCTGCACACACGGTGTCTGCATAGAATCAATCCGTAGACAATGCTTTTCCCTCATGGCCACCCTGCAAGCCCCCAAGTACAGATTGACTGGGAGTCACAGATGCCTATTTAGGGACTTCCATCACAGGTCATTTGGAATTTTTGGCTGACCTGTTGGGCCTAATGGTTGCTTTGGTCTAATTCAGTGATTCCGGTCTTCCCAAGTATAAAGACCCTCATGTAACTATAACCTTCACACACCAACTGAGAAATTGTGCAGGCACATGTACACGCCTGGATCTGTGCAAAAGGACTGCAAACGTGTGTCGGGAGCCATGGTCTGGAAACGCATGGAGCCATGTCACACACGCTGGAAGGGAGGATGTGTGTGGCACGGGGCCTGTCTTTGCCTGGAGATGAGAGGGTGCAGGGTGAAGGCAGGCTTTCAAGTCAGAAGCCCAGGCCTCCCCTGGTCCTCCCTGCACAGAAGCCACTTGAGTAACTGTGGACACATTGCTCCTCATCATTGGAGCCTCTTCAAAAGATAGGGAACTGTTTAAAGCAAACACTCCAGGAGCATGTTTGCCACTTACAGCCCGTTACAGGAAAATGTATGCTGGGGGCAGGAAAACACAGAAAGGCAGTGTCGTATGAGGGACAGTCTCCTGCCTCATCCTGTGGGCAGCATTGCGCCCAGATGGACCGATGGCCACACCCCTAGCCCAACCCCGAGGACAGGACAGCCATGGCTGACAAGCCAGCAGAGAATGTAGAGCATGGTCACAAGAAACACTCAGGAACTGGGAGAATAGGAACAGAGGGGACCCATAGGAAACAGAGACAGGATGGCAGACTGAGCCTGGATTAGTAGTCACACTAAACGTAAATGGTCTAAACAGCTACACAAGAGCAGGGACTGCCAGCATGGATAGAAAAGTTCCTTGTAGAAGGAACACAGTTTACACAAAGAGACCCAAACACGTTAAAAGAAAAAGAACAGAGAAAACTTCCCCATTGGCATCTGAGCAGAGCGTAGTCAGGCAGAGGTACCCATCTCTGCAGAGTGCATGATCTTCATGCCTGTGCCCGCCCAGTAGAGCCTCTGACCCTGGTCACCAACACTGAGCTGGAGGGAGCTGGGCAGTGGGGTCTGCCCAAGGGTCTCACCTTCCCCGTGGATTCAATGCCTCTGATGACACACAGGTACACAACTGCCCAGGATGCGGCTAAGCAGGCCAGCAGCCGCCCCTGGATGAAGCCGCTGTCGCTAATGTCAGCTGTGATGTTCAGCGTCTGCCGGTACCAGAAGTAGCTCACGGTACTGCTGGCCTGGCACTCGAACTCAAACCCTAGAACCAGGAGGGTCCCATCAGGGGCTTCACGGGGCTCAGTCCTGGGTGTGGACTCTGTGGACCTCCACCAGGAGGGCAGCCTGTGGCTGACCTGGCCCAGGGATGCCGCCCAAGTGCCAGGCACAGCAGGTGGGACCCATGCCTGCCGCCATCCAGGGTGTGCAGCTGGGGCAGGAGGGCCAATGAGGAGAGCGTCCAGGCCCAGACCTGCCCCTGGGTGGCCTCCTTCAGAATGTGCCCAGCTCAACTTAGTTGAGCTGGGAGGTGGGAGGGGAAGGAGGGGAAGGAGGCTTAACACAGTTGTACAAGCCAGTGCCAAATATAGCTATTTCATGTGCTGTGAGGACCTCCTTGGCTGAAGCCTGTGGCAGGGGCACACGTGCACACAGCTGGGCTGGGGGCACACATGGTGTCAGGGCCCGTGCCCATCAGTGCTCAGAAATGGTGGGGTAAGGAGGACAGGGTTTCAGGGGTGATGTGTGGGGGAGCCCGTCAGGGCCCATAGGGGGCAGGATACCCAGCCTCCCGCCAGAGCACTACCTGTGTGGTTGACGTCCAGTGGACAGGAGCTCCAGGGGAGCGGGGACTGGAAAGAGTTGAGGAAATACCACAGCACCCACGTCAGGACAGTGTTGTAGTACAAGCTGACCAGGAAGGACACGGTGACACAGCCCAGCCCTATGGAGAGGCGCGGCCCGTGCACAGAGCTCCAGACACTCAGCAGCCTGCCCCCCTACTCGCCCTCACCCCCGAGACCTCCTGTTCTCCCTCCCCATCACCCCCAGGCCCCCCGTCCCCCTCCCCCTCACTCCCAGGCCTCCCCGTCCCGCCCCACCACAGGCCTGCATCAGGCCACAGTCACCGAAGGAGACGCATTGTTTTCACTGCCACATGGCACTGTCCTCAGCTGGGCTAGGTCTGCCGCTCCACCGGCTTCCTGGACGGCCTTGTACTCACCACCTTGCGGCTCACTGCTCGGACCCCCTCCCTGCAGCACCACCTCACAGCACTGCAGCCATCAGGCCGCCCTGATTCTCAAGCTCCCAGGACATGTGGGCTCAGTGCCCAGGGGACAAACACCCAGGTGATCTGGGACAACTTGCCGCTCCATGGAGTGGGCTTGCTGCCTCCTCCTGCACCCTGAGCCCACCCCATGCAGCACCCGGCACCCAGGTCCCTCCTGGGGCTTTGGGGGAACTGCACAGGGCCTCCTAGGGGATGTGTGCTCAGAGCTCGGCCACAGTTAGCTCCCACAGGGGTGCTGCCACGCGTATCTCCCTGCACTGCTACGTCCCGGCCCCGCTTCAGCAGATCCGAAGCCACCACAGGTGCGCTGGTGTAATGAGCTAACAGGCAGCACACACGTGACCTGCAGACCTCTACCCTCCCCACAGCTCTGGGCAGGGGTCAGAGGGAGGCAGCCTACCCACTCCACCCAGGTAGGGCGAGATGGCCGTCCACACCCCGATGCTGCCTCTCCGCAGGCGCTGGCCGATGGCCAGCTCGACGTAGAAGAGCGGGATTCCCTCGAAGACCAGGGCGATGAGGTAGGGAATGAGGAAGGCCCCTGCAGAGACACAGTGGTCAGCAGATGGTCACTGACTGCCTGGTAAGGCCTTGGCTGGGGGAGTGGTGCCCTCGGCTGCCCTGAGAGGGGGACACGAGCCTGCACATCCAGTGTCTGGTTTGCTGCTGTTCAAATCCCACCTTGTGATGCTTCGGTGGCAGGTTTCATGCAACAAAGAACAGCCTTGTTCTGACAGGAGCAGCCGAACCCCGGTTACGGGCCCTCCTGTGACATGGGGCTGGTCTCTGCTCCCAGAGGGATGTTGGAGACAGTGACGTTTGAAGTGGTCTCTCGAGTTGTGTGCCTGAGTGGGGGCCGGGACCCATCTCTGTGCCTTAGCGTGAGTGTCCCCTCTGCACCACCGTCTGGGTGCTGGGAGGAGGGCATCCGTAGCCACAGTGCGGTGGGGGGCTCCATGGTCCCTCAAGGGAGCACACATTGACCAGCCTCATGGGCCTGATGGGAGAGCTCAGCCTTCAGCTCAGCGAGCCAGCGGTGGAGGGAGCAGGAGATGAGGCCACAGGTGTGAAGACTGAGGGGCCCAGCCTCTCTTGGAGCCCACATCCCTGAGGGGTCCCACGTGGATGCCCACGTCCCACGGGACTTGTGGGTGTTTCTCATACTGTGAGGGAAGGGCATCCTGACCGGCCTCACCCTCCCAGGCCCCATACAATCAGGAGCTGCATTTTTGTCTGGGTAACCGCAGTCCATGGGCCCGCTGGCCTTTAGGTGCTCCAGGACTGATCCCTGCAGCTGCACGGCATGGCCGGCCAGGCCAGGGAACCGCACTGACCAACATGGGTGTGGGCCCCTGATGGTGCTCCCAGCGTCTCCCAGTGTCTCCCAGCTTGGCTGGCACAGCACAGGCCCAGCCTCTGGGAGCCAAGCTGCCAGCCTATCTCTGAGTTTTGCATCACCATCTGAGGTTTTGATGCTGAGTTGAGGTAGCCACTCAACCCACACCGGCTTCTGCAAGGGACTCCAGGGTTTGGGGCAAAACAGTGCCCGTTGGTGTCTTCTAGGCAGTGGCAAAACCACAAAATGAGAGAACAACGTGGAATTTTGGGGGACTCGGCCTCAGTGGGCGCACCTGACACCCCCGGGACAACCAGAGGCCTGTGAACAGGGGCTTGGACCTGGGGGGCGGATATAGCCTGGACCACTTCAGGGCACTCCTGGGAGGGAGATGGGTCATTCACAGGCCAGGGGTCCAGGGCCCAAGTGTAGGAGGCCTCCTAGCCTGCCCTTCCCACACCCTTCCCACACTGTGTCATCGGTCCTCTGCAGGTGCGTGGACTCCCAGCCTCCCTTGGACCTCGGGCACACACCTGTGGCAGGGTGAGGACCGGCCTGGGTGTGGGTGCCTGCCTGTCAGGCAGGGGTTCTGGATCCTGGGTACTTGACCCACTGTCTGGAACAGGCATGCAGGCTCCAGGTCGGACCCACGGATCCCCTGCACTGTGGGGAGGGTCACAGCCTGCAGGAAGGGGCAGAAGCACAGGCGGGGCCCCAGGGGCTGGCTGAGGTCAGCGTGGCAGGGAGCACCCAGAGGGGCAGTCCAGAGGAGCAGAGGGGGGTTTCTCTGTCACTGAGCTGGTATGGCCGAGCCAGCCACTCCTTGAGGCCAAGAGAAGGGGAAGCAGCCCTGCGGTTTAAACAGAAGCCACATGGTCTAGAGCATCGGCCGCTGCGTGTTAGGTGCATTTTAGCCCTAGCCCCAAAGTGTGTGGGCCATGACCCGGGTAAAAACCAAGCCAGTTTGGAGGAGGGCCACTGGTTGCGGGAGGACCCAGGCACGTGATTAGAGAGGTGGAACTGCGAGCCCCACGCGGCCCCTGGGCTGGGGAGAGGCCTGGAGGCTGCATTTCTCCCAGGCTGGTGATGCCACGAGCCGTGCGTCCAGGACGGAAGCTCCGCAGGAGCCATGAGCACGCAGGAGGGCAGAGTGGCTCCCACGGCCACCCCTGGCTGCCCTGGAGCTGTATATTCTTTATGACGCCAGGTCCCGGTACCTACGCAGGCTCCTTGCTGTGAGCCGTGCTAGGAAGTGTCTGAGCCTGAGGAGTGGAGTGGGGATCCGGGGAAACATTTCTCGACACTGGATCCTGCCGTGGGGGCAGCAAGAGGGCCAGCCTTCACCTGCAGGGTTGGCAAGGTCAGATGGAACATGCGCTGGGCTTGGGGGGATGGCTCAGGGTGGGCAAAACCCTCCCGCATGCAGCGTCAGATGCCGAGAGGTGTTGCTTCTGGCCCTGCCCTCAGCCCGACTATGGGGCAGGGGTGCAGATCGCGGCGCGCATGCCCACGCGGTGGATCTGTGAGTACCCTGTGCTCCGCCGGCCCCAGGCTGTGGGAGGCCGTGTTCGGGGTCCTGACCATTGAGAAGATGCCAAGGACAAGAAGCCCGGTCTGACGGGGTCTGCTGCACACCTGGTGCTGCTGAGAATCAGCGAGATGGTCCCGAAGCCCAAAAGAGGACAGAGAGCAACCAGCCGTCTCTGCGGGTGGGGCGACCCGGAGTTGCCAGGGTGGCTGCGCCTCCCAGATGATCTAGACACCCGACACGAAGCCTGCAAAGCCCCGGGAGTCTCCCGTGGAGATCAACAGCCTGGCTGTGACGTCCGTGTGGCAGCCGCGGCCAATGCAGAACGACACAGCCGACGAGTGAGAGGCCCCACCCCGCCGGACGTCTGGATTCGCGGTCAGACCACAGTAACAGCGTCCACGTGCCTTTCCCTGCACAAATCCGCTGCGTCCGTGGGGCCCACGGACACTGAGGTCAGAACATGGCAGTGCAGGCGTCGGGGGCCACTTACGGGTGCCCCGCCTGTCCTGCCGTGAACGCGGGCAGGAACCTCGACCCCGCAGGTGCTGGAGGCCCTGGGGTCCACGGCCCTGACCGCAGGCGCTGACGGCTCACCCGAAGCCGCAGCAGACCCCCCTGAAGGGCCGCCTGAGTGTTTCCCGGCTCTGACACGGGGGTGCCTTTTAAGTCTCATTCCTTAAGAGTCGAATAATCACTAGGGAGGCAGGAAGTAGTCACCCTCAGGGGTCCCGAGTTGGTGCAGAATAAAGATGTGGTGGGTTATCTGCTTGTTGCTTGCATCCTCTTATCAAAACGGTCGGTCATGGGCAGTGAGACCAAAAGTCATTTTCACGCGTGAGGAGGTGCTTGTCTAGGACAAGTGTGAGTTCTGAAACTTGAGTATTTATGATGTTGCACTAAGGCTCTCACACCCGGAAATAGGGCCTACAAGAAGAGTTTAAACAGCAGGGCCCGCAAAGCCCTGAGCGCAGGCGTGACGGGTTGACCCTGGCCCCCAGGGCCCTCGGGCAGGCAGTGCCCACACACGGCCCACGGCGACGAGGGTTCCGGAATGGTCGGTCCCAGGAAGGTCCCAGCAAGTCGCAGTGCTGAGCAGTGGCCACCCGGTTCTGGTCAATGCGGCATTTACTGACCTGGAGTGACCACTGGCATGGGGGTCACTGCTTCGCCCCCAGACGTGCCCCTCCTGATGCCCGGGGCAGCACGGGGAGTGATCTGGGTCTTCTGTCCGGTGCCTGGGGTGTGGTGTGCCTTGGAGATTCGCATTCTCAGGTGACCACAGCCCATGGTGCCCGCCCAGCCCCTGGCCCCAGAGTGGCTCTGATGCCTCTAGGGCAGCAGTTCCAAGACACATTTCTCCAACTTCTCAAGATCGGGAAAACAACAGTAAACTTTCAAGAAGCAGTGTTGTTGCAAACAGGGAAGCTGCACCTTCCAGTGCTCTCGCCTGGTCTGCTCCATGGTGGTCGGGCTACATGCCCCCGAAGTCCCCAGCCTGTGCTCTCCCAACGCAGCCTGACCACTGCCCACATGCCACTACCAGGAGGGCCACTGCATGCCCTGGAAGGGGGAGGATGGCTCCCCTTCAGAGAAGGTGGCGGGCAGCTCACACACGTACAGGCTTCCATTTCTGACCAGTGCCCGGTGGGGCCGCACCACCACCCCCAAAGGAAACTGTATGCACATTCCGGCCAGAGGCCTGGTGGATGCAGGAAGACTGCCCCTGGGACTTTCAGGGGGCCCTCAAGTCTCATGGCTACAGAGAGGCTAGAAGGCAAGTTGACCTGACAGGGAGACCCCATGGGACCCACGGGTCAACCCCAGAAAAGGACCAACCCAGCCCAGGGGACGTACCGTGGGGCAGCGGGTGATGGGCGGGCAGGCTTGCTGGCACCACCATGGACTCTTGTGAAGGGACACTGGGGAGCAGGTGGCCCGGCCTGTGTGCCCTGCAAACCTAAAGTGAGCTGAGTCCAAGTGCAGTTTGGAAAGTCCCCTGAGCCCCAGAAGGCCGGGATGCCCCCCGCCTAGACTTCAAGTGGACAGGTGCCTGGGCCACGGAGAATCGGTGTGTCCCCCAGACGCCAACCCGTGCCCCAGCCCGTGGTGACGGCTCACCTCCCCCGTAGGTCTGGCAGAGGTACGGGAACCTCCAGATGTTGCCCAGGCCCACGGCAAACCCAATGCAGCTCAGAAGGTACTGCAGCTTGTTGTCCCACTTGGGCCTCTCGGACCCGCCACCGTCGCCCAGGGGCTCCGGCCCCACAGTGCACGCCATGCCTGTGACTCGCTTCTGCCTGGGCTCCAGGGACCCTCCGGGACCTTCGCTGAGGTTTGGGAGCCCCGAGTGGTCCCCCTTCCGTGTACGTTGTCGTTATTTAAAGGAAAACCAGTGGAGCCAGTTAATTGGTAACCCAGACCAGGC
The DNA here is from genome assembly GCF_018345385.1 of Vulpes lagopus. Classification (NCBI taxonomy): domain Eukaryota; kingdom Metazoa; phylum Chordata; class Mammalia; order Carnivora; family Canidae; genus Vulpes; species Vulpes lagopus. The sequence continues at coordinate 31,824,395 of NC_054840.1, read as the reverse complement.
TCTTGCTGGAACGCGGGCGCTCGCTTCCTGACCCCACACCCCCCCGGGCCTGCACCTCCTTTCGTGCCCGAGGCAGACGGCCACCCCCTTGAGAGCCGCGTGCAGTGAGGACTTCCTGTTCCCTGTCGGGGATGCACCAGGACACCCCAGACTGGGGCGCATTGAGTTGTTTTATCAAAAGCATTGACTTTCTCATCAACCTTTTGATTCTGAGACAGTTGTAGACTCACTCGTGGCCGTGAGGAACGTCCTGAGCCTGAACCCACGTATCCTCTCCCCATATCCCCCGGTGGTGGCCTCTCCCACACATCTTGTCCATGTCACAGCTGCGGTGTTGATGTGGACAGGTCAGTTTGACACATGTCCATCACGGGGAGGATCCCCCGTCCCCTTATGGCCACACCCACCCCTCCTGCACCCCTGCCCACCTGCCATCAGTTTCTGTTGCTGCCATTTCGTCATGTCTGGAATGTGAGAGAAGCAGAGTCCCCAGTGTGTGACCTTGGGTGGGCCTGCTTCTCTTGGTGTCCTCCAGGGACCTGTCCGGGTTGCCGAGCCCCAGCTGTGCAGGTGCGCTGTGTGTCACCACGCACAGAAGAGCGGCAAGGTTGTGTCCTCGTGCTCACGTGGGATGAGTGTCCAGGGAGGGGTCTGTGTGGTGTGATGCGCTGTGTTCATTTCTAAGTGACATTTGTTTCTCAGACGTTGAGTGTAAACCTTCTGGCTGGTGGCATATGTCCCTCTTCTGGGGATGTCCATGCACACTGGAGGAGCTCCACTCAGTCCTGCATCCCCAGGCCCCCGTGGTGGCCACACCCGGCCCAGGCCCCCGCCAACACCCATTACCTGCAGGGACACAGCTTAGGGGGAAGGGTGGGGGGGCCTGTGTTCCAGAGGGGCTCCTGGTGGGGCAGGAGGCAGGGGCAGGGGCAGGGGCAGGGGTGGGAGGGGCTTCTTCTTTTCCTCCCAGTACCCACTGGCACCCTCTGGCAGCAGGTGGACAGCAAGAGACCCTTGGCCACAGGGGAGGGTTGGACTCAGCCAGGCCAGGGGATGTGTGCATGTCCCCTTCGCGTGGGGTCCTCCTTCGGTGGGTTGGAGCATGATGGACTGATGAGTGGACTCAGCCTGGGCCACCCAGGGGGCCTCCTGTACCCGTTGACACCCAGGGGATGCTTCTAGGACAGCCTGGGGGCCTGGATGTGAAATTCCGACTTCCCAGGATGCTGGTCTTACACAGGCCCAAACACATGGGTCCCAGACACGGGGGCCCTGGTGGACACAACTCCAGTGATTCTTTCTTGGGTGAGACAGGAATGTGACAAATGGAGGGCAGGGGTGCAGCCCCCAGACCAGACGACCTGACCTCACCAGGGCACACAGCCCAAGCCCAAGGCCCACCCACCGCCTGCTTGTGGGGTCTCAGGCCACACCCAGGGCTCCTTGGACATAACAACCTCATGTCACGACTTCTGCAGAGGGAACCCTCCTCCCCCCGACCAGAGCAACAGTCCCACACTGCCCTGAGTGACCAGGGCCCTGCTGTTCACGCGTCCCTCTGCATTTAGACAACATTTAGGCCAAGCCTATGAAACAGTGATTTATTTAGACAAGTACACATTACACCCACAAATACAGCAGGCTTGTGAAACAGGTGCTCATGGGGGGACAGAGGGACTGACTGAGCCCCCGGGTCACACACCTCAGGCTCCTCTACACGTGACTGGGAGGGCAACGTGTCCACAGGGTGCCAGTCCTGTTCTGTCTGTGGGGGTGCTTTGGGGAGAGGAGGGCAGAGGCTGTAGTGATGCAGATAGGGGCTCCCGGGCAGGCACACGCCATCATGGCCCTGTGGGGTGCTGGGAGCTCCCTGAGGTCTCTGCAGATCACGTCACCACAGGATGGAAGGCAGTGGGATGGAGACAGGGCACTGGGGCATCCAAGTAGGGGGGACATTGCTCCAAGACCCACCCTCCACTCAGGTCCTCACCCTTGCCGAGGGGATTCTCAGAAAGTCCAGCTTAACTTAAACTTCCAGATTTTTCCATGGAGAGTGAAGGTGAGGTCATTAAAAAAACCACCCCATGTGCCAAGTGACTTTGGCCGAGATCAGCTGTCAAATCCCAGAAAACAGGCCTTCCCATGATGGGGAGGGAAGAGCCGGTGCCAGCCTTCACTGAGGGGCGCCGAGCTGATGGGCTTCGCTGGCCCTGATGCGCTGGGGACACGTGGCCTGTCCTCTGTGGTGGCTGTGGCCGAGTTACCCTATAACCCATCTTTTCCAGCACCTGGCTAAAAATTCATGCAGTGAATGCCCTGGTGAGAAAACCTGGGTCTGAGTGCTCCCCTATGTGCGCAGCTGGGTGCAATGATTAACCGGCCGGCCTCACTGAGCCGGCGTCCTGCCAAGGCCCGGAGCCCTTCCCCGACGGGCAGGCGGGCGGACCCCGGAGGGACCCCGCCAACTGTTCCGGAGCTCACAGCCCTGGGGCTTGAGAAGGGCAGTCCTCATGGTGGGGCGCCCGTGCCCCGCTTTCCCGTGAGCTACCTGGTCAAGGGTCCATAGCAAGGGGGAGGGGGAGCGGCAAAGAGCCTGGTTCTGAGGGGCCGATGGAGCATCAGGCTCCCGTCTCCTATGGGGCGAGCACCTAGGGCGCGGCCTCCCCAGGCACTGCAGCCTCGAGCGCATGCTTGGAGCGTGTGTGGGTGCGCAGGACCCAAGCAGGGTTGGCCCTGGATGGCAGCACCTGCCCCACCACATTCGTGACCAGGGCCAGTGAGCGGGCACCAGGCCCTGTGTGGCAGGCATGTGTGCACATGTACAGGTGTGCACACATGGACGCATGGCTGTGTATGCACATATACACACATGTATGCACGCACATGCCCAGCACATGTATACAACACACACACATATCATAGCCATGCCCCACCATGTACTCGTGCACATATATACACATACTGAGACATGACACACACACTTGTGCACATGCACACACACATATATGCTCACATGTTCACACACATACACCCACACACATATGTATGCACACATGTACACACACGTGCACATAACACATGCATACACACCCACACATGTATAGACACACATGTATGCATGCACTTACACAATATATACACCCGTGTGCACATGTGCACACACCCTCACAGACCCTCCCCGACACCAACAGCTGCATCTGCTGGGCCTGCTGCTCAGTACTTCAGGTCCCCGTTGATGGAGGCCGTGGACGGCCCGCTGACCAGCCCCTGGTGGTCCCCTGACCCCTGGCAGCGGTTCCTGATGAGCTTGTAGATGGCAAAGCCGGGGATGACCAGGCAGGGCACCCCAGCCACGATGACCACCACGGCGTATACCCAGCCCGGGTACGGGACCTTCTGGGATTTGGGAAATTCCTCCTGGGGAGAGGGCAGTGGTGGGAGGCCGTGTGTCCAGCCAGCAGGGTCTCGCTGGGGCAGACGCCCCTCCCCCATGGGTCACCTCTTGGCCCCCCAGGGCACAGGACCCCCGCTGCCCCTTCTCTGCAGCCCCTCCCCCACAGCCCATCACCCCAGCCCACAGCCCCACAACTCACATAGGAGGGGTCCCAGATGCTGTATATCAGCTCCTCTTTGACCTTTACCACGAAGAAGAACAGGAAGATGACCAGCATGAGCAGCGGGCTGACCACTCTCCACATGACTTGCCAGAAGATGTTGGGCTTGTGGCCAATCATAAACTCGATGTCTCTGTTGAACCTGGACACAGCGGGAAGGAAGCCATCACCGGGGGACAGCGACAAGCCTGTGGTCCCGTCGAGGCAGGGTGTCCGGCCTGTCCAGCCCAGACACACCATCTGCAGTGCCACAGCCTCTACAAGAACCCCGTTGGTGCACCAGCAGCCACCTCTGGGGGTCTGCGGGCCCTCTGCTGCCCCGAGGGGCCACTGCCCAGGGCTCCAGCCCATAAACTTGCCACATGGGGTTCTGGGCGGGCATCACGCAGAGCTGGGGTCAGTGCTCCTGGGGACGGAGGGCCCTGACCCTGGACTGCTCCATCGTCTCCTGCCCGTCCGGGCCGGACTGTCTCCTGCACCACAGTCCACTGTCTGTAGAAGTTGGCATGGAGCATGCAGACCATGGCCATGAGCTGCCCAGGACCACAGAGAACCCAGAGGACACTTGTGGGAAGGTACTGACACCCAGGCCTTGTCCGCAGGCTGGACCCAGCAGGGCCAGAGAGGGCCATGGTGTGCCCTATGCCCAGGACTTGTCCTCCTTGTAGCACGTGGCATGATATCCCCACCAGCATCTGGCTTCAAACTGTCCCGGGGTGGTCACATGGCCGAGCCCTCACTGGGACAGTCACAAGCCCGTGTCAGAACTGGTGGCTTGGTGCACAGCAACCGTCTTTCTCCATGTTGCTGGCATGGCGACAGCTGGTCTGCAAGGGCTCCTTGCTCCCACCGCCCCCAGCTTGCAGTGTGCTGCAGAGACCTGCACTCATGCAGGGAGCTCTTGCGGGTCCGGAGGAGGCATCCCAAGTCAGCGCTCCTCCAAGGGCTGGTGCGTGTTTCATGGTGACAGAGGCAGGCAGGCGGTGTCTGAGGCCCTGGGAGCCCAGCTCCTAGCAAGAGCCCAGGGGCCAGGTTTCACGCCCACATGGTGCAGCTTTGCTTCTGACACTTGGGTTATGAATGTTCTAAATCACGTGGTCAGACCCAAGGGTCTGTGTTTTCCTTTGTGGTTGCTGTTTCCTCTCCTCCCACCCCCAGATTGCACAGCCCGCAAGTGCTCATCTCTGCAGGATCTGGAAGCTTCTGGAAGCTGGGGGGAGCACCGTGTGGATTGCTCTGGCATCTGGTGGGCATCCGTCCGTGGCACGTCTGCTCCGCCCTCAGCCACGTTCAGCCCTGCACCACGGACCACGGTGCACCTGCCTCGCCCTGCCCCACTCACCCTGGCGGGAACCTCCTGTCACCATGGCCTCCCTCCTACCTGTCAATGCCGTACACGTAGACGACTGCAAACATCTCGCAGAAGGCGATGATGAGCAGGGGGATGGAGCCGGCGTAGCTGTCCAGCAGGGACAGCCAGTACTGGCCAGAGTTCAGCGTGAAGATGAAGGCGATTAGGTAGGTCCCCAGGCAGATGAGGCCTGCGGGTCAGAGAACACGGCCGCTGCCCAGCCAGGCCCTGCGTCCCCACCGTAGCCACACCCGGAGGCGGTCCTCGCGGCCCTGGCCCCACACACCTGTGAGCAGCTCTTTGGGCCACTTTTTAGGGATGATCTTGAGGTCCTGCAGGGGCACGACCACACCCTCCATGTTCCCAAACATGGATGACAGGCCGAGGCAGAAGAGCATGATGAAGAAGAGAACGGACCACAGCGGGGACACGGGCATCCTGGTGATGGCCTCTGTGAAGACGATGAAGGCCAGCCCCGTGCCCTCCACACCCTGCAGGGTTGGAGGCAGGTGCGTCACAAGGGCACACGTCCCCAAGGGCCTGCTCCTTCCCCACCCCTCACTGGGCGCCACCCCCTCCCCCTGCCGAACCCCCACCCTGCAAGGACAGCGCCGAGCTGAGCCATTTGAGGAAATAACCAGAATTCTCTGTTAGGCTGGACTGTAGTTTTAAAAGCTGAACTGGGTTGACAGCCAGGAAGTGGATCTCACTGTTCGGGGACAGTCGGAGCCCCAAGCTGCCCAGACAGACATGCAACAGACAGGGACATCGTCTGCTCGCTGACGGCTGGGCTCGGAGCTCAGGGTGACCCCAGTGAGACCTGAGCCAGGGCCCAGAGTGGATGCCCTGGACCTGAGCCCAGTGGGCCCGCCGGAGCGGCCGCGGGGGGATGTGTGCTCCCACGGGCTGGCAGCTACAGAGGCACCAGGTCAGCAGGGTCGGCGAGGCCTCTGCTGTAGCCCCTCCCTTCCACTGTTCCCGCCACTGGGCTGAGGGGCTAAGTCAGGGCCCCCAGGCCCAGCGCTCCCTGTGGGGCATCAGCCCTAGTCCCGAGGACCCGCTCAGAAGTCAGGGATCCCAAAGCAACGTCACAGCATTTACAGGAGTTTGCGGGGAGATGGGCTCTGCCTTCTGCACACAAACGCTTCCCGGGGGGGCAGTGAGAGAGCAAGGAACTTAAGAGGAGGCTGTCGTGAACGGCATCAGTGCATCGGCGCATCCACACAGAGGAGCTGCACACGCCCACGTGGACGGAGGAGCGAGAGGGGCACCTTGTGGTGACCAGGCGGGGCCGGCCAACCCAGGGACACAAACTCTCCATTTGCTGGTGGCAGAAGCGCCTGCCTGGTGGCCTGGGACATGCCCTGCGTGCCTGACCCTCCTTTAGCTCGCTTCCAGAAGAGCAGGAATTCAGAGTCTGTGTTACCCTGGGGCCACCCTGCCCCTTGTCCTGTGCTGCACCATGGGGGACAGACTGGGCAAGGGGACCCTCTGGTGCCTCTGCTCTGCTGGCGGGGCTCGCTCTCTGCACACCTCACTCCTGCGGGGCCAGGTACCACGTGTCCCTGGGCCACCGTGCCAGGCCCTGAAAATGTGCAACTTGTCCTCCCCAAATATTGCATGGCTCCAAATAAGAAAAGTGCAAGATGAACATTAGTAGATGTTGGCCGTAAATCTTAACAGTAGGCAACATCTCTGATCGTGACACTTGGCATTCAGAAATGTTCGTGCATCAGAGGACGATTTGCAGCTACAAGGTGACCTGCGCCATGGCAGCTGAGAAATGTCTGCCAACCTGACATAATGCGTGCCAGCATGGCGACACGAGGTTGAGGGCATGGCTCTGATGACTTGGGGGAGTCACAGCAAACATGGACGTGGGGGTGTTTGCATGCGTTTAACACGAGGCTCTGCAGCGCCTGGAACCCCCAGTGGGCACAGAGGGGCCAGGCCCATCAGAACTCAGCTTGCAGGGAAGCTTGGCGCCCACCCCGTGGAGTCCTTCACCCCTCCCCCCGCCTACTCCTGAATCACAAGAGCGCCACCCAAAGGACCAACCTCTGAGAGGAACGTGTTAATGTCGCAGGTCTGGAAGCTCAGCTTTGCAAAGGCCTCGGGGTAGGTGTTGTTGTACCAACGCTGCACCTCTGCGAAGTTCTCCTGTGTCACATTGCCCTCAGGCAGGTCAAACCCATTGATGAGCGTCAGGATGTTCCTGGGGAGACAGGGGGGCTGGCTGCAGGCCTGGTGGACTCGCCGGAGGTGACATGCAAGCTCCCAAGGCAGGCAGGCTACCTACGTGCTGAAACAGTCGTCGAAGCGCTCGGTGGCACGGAAGCCGATGATGGAGTAGACCACGGTGGCCGCGTACACTGATGTGAAGCCGTTGATGATGGACACGATCAACGAGTCCATCTCACAGTTATTGCTGCCGCGAGAGTGGCATCCAGTCACCGCTGGCCAGGGCCGCCCACCGGGCCCAAGTCAGCACCCCGCGAGGCCAGGCACGGGGCACCCCCGCGAGGCCGGGCACGGGGCTCCAGCGGCTCAGCCAGGAGGTCACAGCCATGGGGGATGCCGCAGGCCCAAGGCCCGCCCCGCTCTGCCCTTCCCATCATTTCCCCAGGCCCCTGCTGTGCTGGCCCTGGAGACCCTGAGTCCAGCCCCTGCTCCCCCTGGCATGAGGCTTCGAGGAGGCAGGCCAAGTCAGGACCCCCCATCTCCACCTGGACCTCCACCTCCACACACCCAGCCACCCTGCCTGCTGAGGCCAATATCCCCTTTCCCAATGCTTCCGGTGGCTGGCATGAGAAAGTGGGAGGACAACAGGTGTTGGCAGGGGTGGAGGGAATGGGCCTGCTGCAGGGCTGGGGGGACATGAAATGGGGTGGCTTCTGTGGAAAGTGCCTCCTCAAGCCCCTAATCCCATAGCAGCCCCGCCCCGTGCACCCGGGCGCAGGGAAGGCAGGTCCGCACCAGAGCTCGGACACTAATGTTCATGGCGGCGTGTGCGCAGAATGTGGAAACAGCTCACATGTCTGTCATGGAAGGACGCGGTGCAGCCTGTCCACACCCAGATATTGCTCGGCCCGACACAAGCTGTGGCAGGGTGGGGGCGAGGGCTCCCGTGGGACGGCCATGCGGTCTGGACCCAGAGCTGGCGCCGGTCCCCCGGGCAGGCAGCAGCAGCACCAGCTGGCGTGCACTCAGCAGGCGAGTGGCCACAGGTGGAAGCACCTGCCTCCAGGTCCATCCTCGGCTGCCTCCCGTCCCCCCACCCCCGGCACCACGGCCAGAGGATGAGCTCCCACCTGGCCCTGCACCCTCCATGTCTGCTCACACAGCTCATTTGTCTCTCTGCTGGACCACGGGTCCCAGCAAGACAGTCCTGGTGCATTGGGTGGGAAACGAGGAGGCACCCCCTTAACGCTTGTGGAGATGAAATGCCGCCAACTCTATGCACGGAGGCCCTGGCCCCTTCCATGTGGGTGTCGGTTGTGGGGGGCCGACAGGGCCGGTACTTCTGGGGTCCTGGGTGCCGGGGTGCCATGGGGGGTGGGTGGGGTGGGTGAGTAGCAGGGCTCACTCTCGCTGGGGTGGAGGTGCCCGGGACAGGCCAGGTTGTAAATGGGTCTCCCTGGGGGTGGGAGGCTCGTGAAAGCCCCCCGAAGCATCACCCCGCCTCTTTGTGCCCATCAGCAGGGCCACCCATCATCCATCCACCCCTCGTGGTAGGGAGGCTGAGGCACGTGGCGCCACACTCACTGCACGGAGTTGTAGCTGGAGAAGGAGATGAGGCCCCCGAAGGCCAGTGAGAAGGAGTAGAAGACCTGGGCCCCTGCGTCCAGCCAGGTGACCGGGTTGGCCAGCTCTGTGACCTGCAGCCAGACAGAGACCTCAGCAGCGCTCTCTAGGACGGGGGTAGGGTGGGGTGGGGTGGGGACACACAGCCCGGTGACGGCCACTGACGCATGTCCTGGTGATGGCCACCCTCTGTGCACATGGCCACAGTCCAGCCAGCAGGTCGGGTGCGCAGACTCCCAGGGGCCCAGGACTGGCCGTCCCCTACCTGGCCTCTCCCGTGCCCTCCCACCCCGGGGCAACCTCGGGAGACTCACGTTGGGTGTGAAGAGGAACACGATGCCATTGGTGGCTCCCTTCAGTGTCAGGCCCCGGATGAGGAAGATGGTTAGGACGATGTAGGGCAGCGTTGAGGTGATGTACACGGCCTGTGGACACAGCAGGTGTGGGACCAAGGGCAGGCGGGGTCGTGCCCCTCACAGCTGGCTGAGGGCCCGGCGGCCCAGGTACCGCCACCCCCGCCAGCACCTTCCCAGTGGTCTCAATGCCGCGAATGGTGCACACGTAGAGGACGCTCCAGGCACAGGTGAGACAGAGCAGGATCCACCACTGTATAGAGCCGGAGTCGCTGATGGAGGTGGAGATGTTGAGGGTCTCCCGGTACCAGAAGTAGTCCACGGAGGAGCTGCGGGCACACTCGTCCACATAGCCTGCAGGTGGGCATCCGCACACGTCAGATTGGGTCGCACAGTGTGAGCAAGGTGGGGGAACGAGAGCCCGGGGCCCAAGCCACAGGACACACGGGCTGTGCTTTTGACACGTCAACAACAGGGATGTGGTGCATGTACATGGGTGTGCACACACATGCTCGTGCACAGCTGCACCGGTGCACACACACATGCACATAAGCATGCCCACGCATGGTGCACATGCACATGGATATGAGTGTACCTGCACACAAACATGACTCAAGTGCACATGTGTGCACTCACGTGCACATGCATACCCACACACCTGTGTACAGGTGGGGCATGCACCCCAGGCCTCGACTGCCTGCCTTCTTCCTCTTGCCCCTGCCACAGTTCTCACAAGGGACCCCAGACTTAGCAGGGGCCCACTCCCACCCCCAGGAATGGTGTTCAACCTCCCGTGTCCTCCTCATGTGGGCCCCGGGGCCCTGGGGGCCCTTCCAGGCAGCCTGACACCCTGCCAAGGGGAAGCAATCTAGTCCTGACAGGCCCCCATGCCGTCTTCAGAGAGGGGGTGGTGCCCCGAATGGTCCCCAAGGGCAGAGGGCTCTGTCCCCTGCTGACCCCGAGGGGCCCATGTGGCCGGCCCTGACCCCGGCACGTCTGGGGGGATCCTGCAGCAAACCACACTGGCCACTCTGCTGTTGGACCGTCACCACGTCCACACCTTGATGCCCAGCCAAGGAGAGGGTGAGGAAGGCAGGGGGTGGGCGGGGAGCAAGATGCTGCCCCAGAGGGTCAGGAGCAGCTCCCCAGAAGCCCTGCACAGGACCTGGAGGCCCAGTGGGTGGGGCCCCCTCCCCTTCCCCTCCCTCTCCGTCCGTCAGTAGCACCGGGCGTCCACCGTCCTGGGAGGGAAGCCAGCATCTCTAAGGGCTTTCCGCCCTCACTATGACTGCTTTTAATGCCCTGTTGTCTTATCTGTGCTGTTTTCTCCAAACCCGAGCTACCATCATCCGGAATTTGGAAAATCAGAGGGCAGCTATTTGTGGACAGTCAGCCTGCACAGCCCGTGTGGATCCCTAGCCCCCCCGGCCCCGGCCGCCCCAAGGCCTCACCTGTCTGGTTGGCATTGAGCGGGCACTCACTCCAGGGCAGAGGGTCCTCAAAGGAGTTGAAGAAATACCACATGACCCAGGCGATGATGGTGTTGTAGTAGAGGCCCACCATGAAGGACACAAACATGGAGGCGATGCCTGGGGGAGCCAGACCGTCACTGCTCAGGAGTGGGGGACACTGCTGAGGCGAGGGGTCAGCTCTGGGGTGAGGGGGTCAGTGCTGGGGAGGGGTCAACACTGGGAAGGAACCTCAGTGGTCAGTGCCCCTCCCGGTCTGTCTGGAGCAGGGGTCCTGCTCTCCCCGTGTGTCTATGCCCTCCCATCCACCGGGCACCTGGGACTCAGGACCGCCTCTGCTGCCCTGCAGGTCCCTGGTGGCTGGCAGTGACCGGGCCCGGACCAGCAGCCGATGGTCCCTGAGATCCTAAGAAAGGGCTCACACAGGCCTGGGGGGTAGAGCCCTGGGCCCCACCCCTGGCTGAACTCAGGGGGTTCAGAGAGAACAGAGAAGGAAGAAGGGGGCACTTGCGGGCTGCCCTGGCAACCCTGGCAACCCAGGCTCCAGCCAGGTTAGGACACGCACCTACACCCTTCAGGGCCGGGTGGATGGAGCTCCAGACACCCACGCTCCCCTTCCGCAGCCTCTGCCCGATGGCGAACTCCAGGTGCAGCAGGGGGATGCCCTCCACGACCAGCAGGATGAGGAACGGAATCATAAAGGCCCCTGGGTGGGAAGATGGCAGTTGTGTGGACAGGGGACAGCACCCGGGAGGGCAAAGGCCACCTCTGGGGACACAGGTGTTTGTCGAAACACTCGCAGAATGGTGACACCAGCTGTGCTGACCTCACCACGGAGGAGGCCAGCGCCCTGATGGCTACAGGCACCATTTCACATGGAGCTACCTTGCACCGCGCCCCGACGGTGGCATCCGTGTGTCGTGCAAAGCAGCTCTTGGGAATTAGCGGAGGTGTCCCTGTGCTGGGCAGAGTACAGGGGGCAGGACCGCCTCCATTCGGAGGTCTGGAAGGGTCATAGGGGAGGGGTCACGGGAGCCCGGGGGTCCAGAGGCTGTCCAGGTCGTGCACCAAGGGCTGTCCACCTGAGCTTTGGGAAGCCAGCCAGGACGCTCTGAGAAGGACCTCTCATGGCCCTGGCCAGGGGCCGTGAGCACACGACAGGATGCGGGGACCACCCCCGGGGGCCGTGGGACAGGCTTTACCATCAGGCTTCACCCACCATTCACCATCACGGGGTCACCAGGACCCTGGTGGTATCACGGGCCCTCCTGGCTTCAGGGCCACCAGGAAACCAACGAGGCTCTCCGGGCGTGGCCGTGCACCACAGTGCCGAGCGTGACCCCGCAGAGGTTCCAGGAGGCTGGGAGCGCGGGGCCAGGATGCAGCCCTGCTGCCGAGACCTGACACGCTTACTGCCTCGGGACGGACCGGTGGATCTGGGTGCTCATGTGCTGGCCGTGGGCGCTGGCTCCCTGGACCCCCGTGGGCCGAGACCACTGACCTGGGATGCTTTCTCGCCGGGCGCCCCTCGGGCCCTGCTGATGGGGGTGAGGGCCAGCGGTGAGCCTGCGGGGTGCCGGTCCCTGCCCTTCTGCCCACTGCTCCTCACCCTGCTGGGCCAGGGGTCTGCCCACGAGGGCCACACAGGGCAGCCCAGCCTACTCTGAACCCCATCCCCTGCCCCTGGGCCCTTTCTCCCCCTGTTCTCCCAGCCCCTGGCCCGGAGCCACACCGTCTCCTCCTCCTTCACTTCCACCCCGTCCCTCCCACGCCGACACCTCCACGAGCGACCATCATGTCCGTGTGTGCCGCTCTCCGGATCAGGGGGGCTCAGACCCTGGTCTAGAGGTCGGGGTGGGGATCAGGAGGGGGCGCTGCAGGTGCAGGTGTGTGCGTGTGTCCAGGCACAGGGGTCTGAGCGTCTGTGTGTACCTGTGCATGGGTGCGTGTGCCTGTACGGGTATGTCTGCGCGAGCATCCCTGGGTGTGTGACTATGTGTGTGTGTGTGTGAGCGTGAGAACAAAAGCCCTCTCTTTTCCGTCCCTCCATGTGTCCGCCTGCCTTTCTGTCTGTGGGGTTTTCCAGGGATAGGCTCTGGAGGCTGGGGTCAGTGTTCAGGAATGCACAGGGTGTGGTGTGAGGGGGTGTGAAACTGGAGTGACCGTGACAGGAGAGCAAGCTCGGGTACCAGGGAAGGAAGAGCCACCAGCTAGAGTCCCTGGGGGTGGGGGTGCAGCCCGGGCCCCTCCATCCCACCAGCAGCTGCTCACTGAGTGGCCGTTTCAGCGAGGAATGTGGAAGTGAGAAAAGACTTGCCTCCCTAATCTCCTTCAGGAGATTTGAAAACTTTTGAGCAAAACCACCAAGAAAACAAGTCCATTCTGGCACAGAGTTTGCAAACATCCTTCAATTGCATCCCCTTTCCTCATGATTCCAGGCTCCGTCTCCAGCAGGAGACTCCTATTCAAGCTCTGAAACCCCACCTGGGCAGCCCCTCTTCGGGGAAGCGTCTGCACTGCCTGTGCTCCTGGCACCCTGGCTCACATGAGCTCCTCCACGCCACCAGGCCAGCGGGTCCCTGTGCGTCAGGCTCGGCCTCAGGGAGCAGGGGTGCCATGAGGGCCACACAGGAACCAGGACAACCCCCAGAGTGAGTCCCAGCCGTGGGGGCGGGTGGGTCCACCCAAGCCAATGGGACCTCGGCCCCTTGTCCTTCCCAGGGAGGAGCGTGTTCTCAAGCAACACCAAGTGCTCTTTGCAGATCAAGGCCCAGGAAGGCCGGGCTTTCTTTCTAAAACCCAGAGACTCCCTCCCACGGGTAGAGGTGCAGGAAGCGGGGAAGGAGGAAGGAGCGTGGCCAGCAGGTACCGTGGTGCCTGGATGTGGTTCCAAAGGTCCCAGGAGACGGGCCTCCTGCGACTGCCCAGGCGCCGGCACCGGTGCACACACACGCGGAGGCAGAAGGGGGGTGGGAGGGGAGGACGGCGCCCGCGGGAGACAGGCCCAGAGGCACGCGGCGGTCCTGTTCTCTCTGAGGAGCTGGGAAGCAGGGCAGGGGGTGCACAGGCCTTCTGCCCTCAAAGCGGGTTCCCGGCCAGACAAGTATCCGCGAGGCTCCGCAGACTCCCGGGAGCCCTAACTGTGTTAATAGGGGGCGGGCGTATCACAAAGCCTCGGTGGGCTGCGAGGGCAGGTTTGGGTTTTGGGTTGCTGGATCCGGAACTGGTCCCTGGGCTTGCGTGCGGGACAAGGAGCACACGTGCTGTGGGGCCGGCCTCCAGGGGCACATGCCACCTTCCCCAGATGCCCGCTGCTGGGCCTGGTCCCTCCACAGCCCCTTTCCTCACTTCCCTAAAAGCAGGTGAGGACGACTGCCCACCCCCCACCCCAGGGCCTTCCCACCTCCTGCCTGCCGTCCAGACCAGACAGGACAGTGGTGAGACACCCAAGCCAAGGAGAAGTCACCCAGATGCTGCAGAGCCATCTTGTATATGGACAAACTGCCCCCGCTGGGCCTGGACCACCCACTGTCCTCCCTTCAAGTTGCTTCTCTGGTCTGAGGGGTCCCAGTCCGCACACGGAGGGCCCCACTGTACCGGCAGGGGTGGCCAGAGGAGACGCCCAGGGGCAGGGACGGCTTGTCCGGGGTCTGGAGGTCATGACCCCAGGAGTGGAGCCACCTGGGACCCATGCTCCTGAGGGCCCTCCTTGTCAGGGGCCTGCACCATCGACCCACACCCAGGCCCCTTTGAGGCCTGGAAGCCTCTGCCCACATGACCCTTGCCACCTCTTCCCCAACCCTGGGGAATACCCAGCCCATAGGCACACCCCTGTCAGCAGGGGAGACAGGGATCCCACACACAGGCCTGTGCAGCAGCAAGGATGGGGCCTTGGGGGCGGGGGTGGGGTGGGGTGCCTGGAGCTCATTGCCCATTGGCTGTTGTACTTAAGGCTGCAAGTGTGTAGATCTGTGGCAGGCCAGCCACCCGGAGCCTGCCCTCTGCAAGGGGGTGGGGACCCAGACACGGCCCCAGGGAGCCAGTGCGGAGCCACCATGGCCAAGGCATGGAAGGACAGAGTTATCTGAGCTCACAGGGAAGAACCTCCCAAAGCGAAGTGGCCGGGAGATGCGCCCAGAAAGCCTGTGGCCAGGTGGTGGGAGTTTGGGAGAGGGATGGGGCAAATCCTAATGCCAGCTTGGGGTCCTCTGGTTCACCTGTCCCCGCCCATCATCCCCTGCCTAGGACCACACCCTAGGTTTCCTCCCAAATCAGAAGGACCTCCTGCAGTCCCTTCCCTATTCCCACCCTATTCCCACTGCCATCCCCTCCCCTCCCCTCCCATTCCTCCCAGGAACTCTCAGGCTCTGCTGACAGGGTGGAGCCTCCCAGCAGAGACGCAGCTCCCAGGGGGCACTCGAGACAGTCCCATCAGTCCACAGTGTCTGGGGGCAAGGTTCCCCCACTGCCCCTTGGATTCATAGCGAGTGTGGCTGCACCTGAAAGCCCCCATTCCTCACGGTGAGTTCTGTGAGGGGCCCCATGGCCTCTGGTCTAGGGTTTACCTGGCCAACTGCCCTGGTCAGTAGCATTGAAGACTTTAAAGTCCCTCTCAGCATGGTCCTGAGCAATCCTGGGGGGCTCCACTGGTGCCTCCTGCCCTCCGCTCAGGGGACCAGCATCTGCTCTCCACCCACCAAGTGGGTCCATCCCTAGTGGCCCCTGGGGCCATGCAGAGCATCAGGATGCCAGCACAGGGGTGCAGCTGGCCCCTAGCCCAGCCAGCAGGCTTTGCCCACCCCTGGGGTGGGGAGCAGGTCTTCCCTGGGCGGAGCTCCCAGTTGGAACTGAGCAGGGGTAGAGGGGGCAGGGAGAGGCTGGGACCCCTGGGGCTACAGAAGGAAGGGGCGCTGAGGACAGACTCATGGACATCAGGGGCTCCAGTGCTGGGGACCCTCCTCCACCCCACGCCCCCCAGCTTCCAGGAACGCAGGTGGGACCAGGGGCTTGCAAGGCCCTGCTTCCCAGACTGGGGAGATCAAGCCCTGGGAAATTCAGGACTGGCGAGGTTGACCCAGAAACAAGCATTTCTGCTTTTCCTGAGGACACTTTTATACCACGAAGCCCAGGTGAGGCTGTAGGTCCCTCAGAGTCAGGAGAATGAGCCCTTGTCACTCACATCCCTGGAGTGCCTGCCCCTCTGCAGAGCCCACCCTGCTCCAGGCAGCCGCACCCCTCCCTCCCGGGGACACGTGGGGGCTCTATCCCCGTAGCCCATGGGCACTGGGAGGGTGAGTGGGGGGACAAGGCCACTGGGCAAAGACCCAGCAGCACTGGGGGACCTGCAGACGGGGACGGGGGCTCGACCTGTGGAAGAGGGGAGACCCTTGGGTTGGGGGTGAGGCCCTTGGAGGCCTCTGGAGGGGGCAGGGTGGGCTGAGGCCAGGGCGCCCTTCTGTGGGTCACCCGCTGCTACGCAGCCCCTTCCTCTGACCACCCAGGAATGCGGTGCCTGCCTCTGGGCTTAGGACTTGGCTGAAGCACAGGAAGGGCCTCGTGGTGGACCTGAGGAGGGCTGGGCTCATGGTCTCTGCCACGGCTCCATCCAGAGGAGTGGCCGGCTCTTCTCGGACCCCCACACCCGAGCGGGGCTCCCCAACGCTTGGACACTTGGATGCGGGTGTCAGGGCAGCACACATCTGTCCCCACATGCCACAAGCAGGAGCAGCACCATGTAGGGGCCTGAACCACATCCAGCCCTGCCCCCAGTGCAGACATGGAGGCTTGGGGTGCTCCAAGGGGAGGCACCAACACGTGCACCAGCGGTGATGGGACCCTGGGGGGGGGGGTCTTGCGCACCCGAGCCCCAGCCTGCCTTCCACGCCGCAGCCTACCTCCACCATGGCTCTGGCACAGGTAGGGGAAGCGCCACACGTTGCCCAGGCCCACGCAGAAGCCCACGCAGGTGAGCATGTACTGAGCCTTGTTGTCCCACTTGGGCCGGGAGCTGGCCTCTTCCTTCTCAATGTTTTCTAGCTGGTCCAGGGATGGGATCCGGTCCTCCAGGCCGGGATTGGGGAGCACGAGCCTCACCATGGTGGTCGCCAGGCAGGTCCCTCACAGCAGAGGCAGGCCAGGAACCAGAGGGTGAGTGGCCACGGGCCCAGAGCCCCAGCACTTTATAGGGAACCTTTGGCACCTTGCCCCAGGCACCTGGCGTCAGCAGATCTGGAGGCGAGTCCGCCCCAACTGTTAATGCCTTATCTGCAGAGGCGCCGCAGACCCTCAGAGGCTGCTCCGCAGGCGCTGGCCAGCCCCTCCTGCTGAGCAAACGCCATGTCGGCCAGCTCCCACCCCCGAGGGTGCTCCCAGGCCAGACCCCCCACCCCTGCTCTGATAGCCCTGCCCTGCTCTGCAGGACACTGCTCCTCCCTAGACCCTTGGATGCTCAGCTCACTGCCCCCCCTCCCAGCACATGGAGCCCAGGAGCAGCCCCGAACCCAGTCCCAGGTGGGGGCTGATAGCCCACTGCCCCCCTCACGCCAGCCCTGGAGCAGTCTGGATCCCGCCTGGCCCACACTATAGGCTCTAAATAGCCCCCCAGAGCGGCTTGAGTCTCGTCAGAGCTCCTTCAGGTGTGGGGCCTCTAGGCTGGGCCCATGAGGCCCAGAATGGCCTCCAGGGCACCTGAGCCCATGGCTGTCCCCTGTTCCCAGAGGCGTCGTCCGAGCTGGGTGGTGGGTCAGCAATGGGAATCAGGGTCCCTGCCCCCCAGGACGGAATGGTCAGGCAGGGGACACAGGGAAACCAACAGCACGTGCAGAGAGCAAGGTTGCCCCACTTGCTGCCTTTGGGGCTGAGGAGAGTAGAGGGGCAGGACGGGACGGCAGCGGGGAGACTGGAAGAGAACCCCACCCGGGGTTCATGTCTGAGCAGACGGAAGGCAGAGCAGGGACTTTAGGGCAGTGTGTATGCAGGGAGGGGTCTATGTCTTCCCTGCTCTGCACCCCTGCCCCGCGGTCCTGAGCCTGTCGGTCCTGCCCCCGCTGGCTGCCTTTCCTCTGGTCAGTGGCTGAGCCTCTGAGTCCCCGCCTGGGGACTTTCCCTGGGTGATGCCATTCGCCGCCTTCCTCTGGCCTTCAGGGTCAGCTGTGCACAGAGTCCTCCCCGATGGGCTGCTCGCTGACCTCCCTGCCCACCTGCCCTGCCCCCGAGACGGGCTCTGTCATTGTGACTGCTTATCTGTCTTCCTGGGGACCTGCGCTCTGGACAATAATGTCCCCAAGGCCGGCACGGTCTGTCCTGACCCCGACCCCACCCCATGAGATGAGAATGGTTCACACTGACATTCGCAGAACAATCCAGGGAGGGCGGGGAGGGTCACTCAGGAGCCGACCTTTGCTCCTAAGACAAGGGAGCTGGGGAAGGGTGGGGGCCCGAAGGGATAGATCCGGTTAGAATTTAGGGGTGTCTAGTTCCTGAGGTGAGAGGGCAGGGCAGGCCGGCAGCAGTCATGGCACAGAGATGGAGGGAGAGACAGGGAGAGATAGAGATAGAGACAGAGACCAAAGGAGAGACAGAGATGGAGGGAGAGACAGAGGGACACAGGGATGGAGGGAGAGATGGAGACAGAGACGGAGAAGAGATAGAGGGAGAGACAGAGATGGAGGAAGAGAGGGATGCAGAGAGAGAAGAAGAGATAGGAGAGAAGTGGCCCAGGCTGGCCCAGGCCAAGGGCTGGGGAACCAGGGAAAATCTGGAGATGGGGACCATGAGGGCCTGTGGGGTGAGGAGTCTGGAGCCTGGGGCGAGCTGGGGCACAGCCCGGACCTCCATCCCGGGTGCGAGCAGAGTGGGAGCCCCTCCCCACAGGACGCAGAGGCAGGAATCCTGGTGTGGGGATGATCCCTGGCCCACTGCAGGCCCTTCCCTGGGGTATAGCTGGGCCGTTCTCTGGGTGGCTCTCTCTGGAAGCTTCCGCAGGAGTCCTGACCTGGCCCGCCCTCCCTGCAGCAGCCAAGCCCCCGCCCTGGCCAAGCCTCCCAGGCTCTGAGGCCCAGCTCCCACGTGGGTAGGACACGGATCGTAGGATGCAGCTCCCAACTGCTTCCCAGGAATGTTATCCGGAAAGGGTACCTGAACAGACCAGGGTCTTGGCGACAGGCAGGGGTGGCCACCAGGGTCCTTTGGGTTCCATAGAGACCCACAGCAAAGCTGTGCTTCCTCACGAGCCCATGGGGGTCCCAGTGGAGTGCCAACGAGGCTGATGCCCCGTGACGCTGCCACGGTATCTGGGGGTGACCCCCATGACCTGCATTCCTAGGCAGGGGCCGACCACAGGTGCAGGAGGCAGGGCAGAGGGCCCCCACAGTCCCATTGCACTCCCCTGCTCCCTCCTGCGTGTCTAAGGGCAATGGCCTCAGCGGTCAGAACGTCCCACCTGACCTGCCTTGACCTCACCTTGTCTCCCCCGCTCTGGCCCGAGGTCCCCTTGGTCACCCCTGTGCAGCAGGCCACATGTGCCCCAGGGCCTTTGCCCTGCCTGCTCCTCCTGTGCCCACCAGGCCGCCATCCCCCCTGCATCCCATTCGTGACCTCAGCCCTCCCAGCACAGGGGCCTGCTACCCCATCCCCCCCGCCACCTCTGTTCCCCTTCTCTTTTCCTTTCCCTATTTCATAGCCTCACTTCTTTCCAACGTGTGTGCGTTTTATTGGGTTACATGTTGAACTTGTCTCTTCCCACTGGAGGTGAGATCCACATGCAGAATCTGCTCCTGCTCACTGACCAGGCCCAGGGCCCTACGAGGGTGCCTGATGCCTCCAACACTCTCAGCATCGACCCAGTGAGGGTTCCCCACCCCTGGGGCCCATGGTGCTGCCCCTAGATGGGCATGTCCTGGGAGGCAGTAAGATAGACGCCCGGGCCACCCCTCCCAGCTCTACATGCCAGGACAGCTGCCCGGGGACCATGGGAGCCCCCACACCACACACCAGGGCGGCTCCCTTCGGAAATGCCAGGTAGCTCAGGTGAATGATGAATGGACTCAACGAGACTTTGCTTTTACTACGACTGTGATTACAGATGGAAAGACTGAGGCTACCTCCCCACCCTGTCCTGGATCCTGGGGTCTGAGAAATGACAGCCCCACATGGGGTGGCACAGGGCCTGGAGGGCCTCCATCCAAGCCAGACAGGTGATGGGGGCACATTGTCAACAGTGGCAGTCGCTCACGACGAACATGTGTCCCAGGCCGGCGAGGACCCTGGAGTGGAGTCCTCGTCGGTGACAGTGATGGCACTTAGGCCCCGTCCTCGACCCCTGCCTTCACCCACCATTGCCATAGCAATACTTTTCACACAACAAATACATGTTCAGTAAGCAGTTTACGAGTTTTCAGGCACAGACTACAGAGATGGGCTCACAGCTGTCACACAGTCCTGCAGCTGTAGTGTGGACACCGAGTGGGAGGCCCTGGCCTGCATGGATCCACCAGTGTGGAGTGTTGGACACGCATGTGACACGACATGGACGCACTTTCTCTTCTTTGTGATGTTCTTGGCATCGTCTTGCTAACTGACTTTCTCGTGCAAATAAGAACAGAATACACGTACCACGCAAAGATGCACCAATCAACTGTGTCGTCGGTAAGGCTTCCAGTCAACGGTAGGTGACTGGTAGGATTTTAGGAAGTCAGGTTATACGTGGGATTTCTTTCTTTTTAAAAAAGATTTTATTTTATTTATTCACAAGAGACACAGAGAGAGAGGCAAAGACACAGGCAGAGAGAGAGAAGCAGGTTCCTTGCGGGGATCCCGATGTGGGACTCGATCCCAGGACCCCGGGATCAGGCCCTGAGCTCAAGATGCTTAACTGCTGAGCCACCCAGGCATCCCTACACGTGGGATTTCTACGGTGCAGGGACTGTGCCCCCAACCCTCACGTTCCAGCCTCACCTATATGAGTGCATGTGTGTGTGCAAGTGACACATGCACACTCACTGCTTGAAATTATACTGTCTGTGCATGATTTTAACTTGATTTTATATTTTGAGACTTCTCCTTTTGTTAGATTTAAGATTTTAAACTAAATTTATAATCTTATCTATTTTATTTTTTATTAGTTTTTACTAAACTTTTCTTTCAAATGCCAATTTTGATGTGAAACATGGAAAGTATTCAGTGCGTTGGGCATACCGTAATTTATTGTAGAAAATTTCCCTAATGTGGCTCATCTCTGCTGTTTTCCCTTGTTCCCATGATCAATGCGTCTGTATGCACATCTGTTACCATTTTATTGGTTAATGTACATCCACTAAGTGGACGCACAGAACATTCTAGAACCCCCTCGTCCCCAGCACCCTCCCCCAGAGAAACCACACTGCCGTTCTGAAATGACACCGTGCCAACCACACAGTGTGTCCCTCCCGCTTGCGGAGCTGGCCCCGACCCTCCCGAGGCACCGCGCGGGATCCCGGGGGTGAAGCTACCCTCCTGCGAGACTGTGTGCGGTTATCACGATAGCCGCCGCCGGGAAGTCAGTTCCAGCCTCCTGGTGGCTCACGTGGTGGTCGCATGGAGAGGACTCAGCCCTCCCTCCCTGCACCTGGCCTGGCGTCCTTGGCCTCCACGTGTGGCCACTGTCCCAGCGCCCGAGGAGCAGCCTTGGTTTTCACTTGCCTTTCCCTGCTGGCCGGACACGGAGCTCCATCCTGGGTGGACGGCCTGGCTAGCCTCCCTCGGCCCACCCCTTCCATGGCCTCTCCACCAGGAGGCTAACCCTTCTTGTCAGTCTTCAGGGCGACTTGGAACGTCCTGGAACACAGGCCTCCTGCGCGCTTTGCCCCTCGCCGCCGCTGACCTTCCCAGGCTGTCGCTGGCACCTGCCACCACCAGCAGCTCTCTACCGCCCGCCCTGACACAGTCTGCCTGCCTCCAGGTCGTGCAGATGCCCTCACGTTTTCTTTCTTTTTTTTTTTTTTTTAATTTTTTATTTATTTATGATAGTCACAGAGAGAGAGAGAGAGGCAGAGACACAGGCGGAGGGAGAAGCAGGCTCCATGCACCGGGAGCCTGATGTGGGATTCGATCCCGGGTCTCCAGGATCGCGCCCTGGGCCAAAGGCAGGCGCCAAACCGCTGCGCCACCCAGGGATCCCAACCCTCACGTTTTCTTCTAGAAGCATTAGGGTTTTGCCTCAGACGACGAAGCCAACCACCCACTTGGAGCTGCTCGTGCACGGTGTGAGGCAGTGGAGTCTCCAGATGACGCAGGACCGTTGGCCCCAAAGGTGGCCTGCCCCGAGGTCCGCGAACCTGCTGCTCATCGCGTTCCTTTCTGTGTGGGGCACTCAGCTTCTCGCTCATTCTGTGGTGGGTGCGTGTCTCACTCCTGGGGCTTCGAGGAAAGTGTCCCGATTCTGTTCCTCGGGTGGTGTACTCCTCACAGGGGCAAGAACACCCCGCTAGCCCCGCTGCACTGAGGGGTCCTGCTCCTGTTCCGTCGCCGCTCCCCGACCTAGAGCAATCCCAACACCTGACTCCCTGTTTCCAGCACGCTCTGCTGGGCTTCAGAAGAATGTTGTCACAGCTCTGCTCCCTTCAGCTGCGGACCCCGCCCCACCTTGAGGTTACTTTTCTTATTACGAATGGGTGTAAACCTTCTGAAATGCTTTCCTACATTTTTTTAGGTGATTATGAACTGTTCTTCATTGTTTTACTGCGGTAATTACATAGCTTGATTTTAAAACATGAAACAATCTTGGGTCCTTGGAATGATCCAAACCGTCCACTATGTGCCCGTTTGTATCATTAGATTTGGGTGGGCACAGAGTAATTTGGAGTTTTTACATCTGTTCCTTGACCATGTGAGTTAATCCACAGTCCAACTCTGCATCTAAGGCAGATGGCCATGTGGGAATGAGGGGGCCGGAGCCTGTATCGCCAACGCAGACAGACCCTGAATTGCTCCGTGGAAATGCTGAGTGTCACGCCCATGGGCAGAGCCAAGAGGAGCCCTCACTGTACTAACAATAGAAGTTTTCACTTAAAAATCTTTGCTAATTTCATGCTTTTCACAACATGTACTTAACAGACCAGAGGGCTTATTGAAGCCTTTATGGAGTGGATTTGATCCTTAATCAATTTTGTGGTTTTGTCTCTCTGGTTTTATTTCAACAGATCCCACATTCCACATTAAATATTGTTTTCACTTTAGTCTTAGAAGAGGATGCCTCGCCTTTTAGATCAATGGAGAGTGGGTGAGGTCCCTTCACGTGCAGGGCAAGGAGCCAAGGTGAGGGGCCCTGCTCTTGGTACGTCCCCTGGGGCATAGGACAGCACCCCAAAGCACCGGGGACAAAAGGCATCGCATGGGGATTGGTTATTAGTGACACACACCCAGCTCTTGAAGTTCTCTGAACTGAGGACGGGCACAGCAGATGTGCAGGTGACAGTCGACACAGCAGGTAAGTGGGTGAGGGTGGGCACCGTAGGTGATGGGGGGGCCCAGCAGGTAAAGGTGAGCACAGTAGATGATGGTGGGCCCAGCAGGTGAGCAGTGAGGGTGAGCCCAGCAGGTGAGGGCGGGCCCTGGGTTGTCCCGTGATCTCCAGAGTCATTAACCTTTGTCTTAATGGGGGCGGTTTGTTTTCATGAAGGAGCCAAGTTACTGAGTAGTCAGAAGTCACAGGAAGGGATGTTTGGTGCCACTCCACCCCGCCCCCAAGCCTGCATTCATGGACTTCTGGGCCCTGACTTAAGTTCCAAGGGTTATCTTCACCCCGTGGGAGTCCACTCTGGTCTTCTACCTGTATTTCCTCTGCCCCTGTCTTCCCAGGGAGGAGGGGGAGCAGAGCACTCCCTGCAGGGGCAGGAGGCCACAGAGTGACACAGAACAGAGGGCTGGTGCCCAGCTGTCTTGTGCTCATTGGTAGAAGGCTCCATGCTCCAAACGCCAGGTTCACAGGGAGTAGGGACGCCCAGGCCCCCACCTCCGGTGTCGCTCACCAGGGAGCTGGCTGGCGCGGTCACTGGCACTGGCCCGGCGGGAGGCCAGAGTCACCTGGAGACCCATCCCTGCCTGTTTGTTGACTGCTGGGTTATCAAGACAGCCAGCTGTTACTGACCTGGGTCTTTGAGGAAATCACCTGGGGACTGGGGATCGGCTGGGAGGGTGTGATTCTGGGCCTGTTGTGATAAGAGCTGTTCTGGAGCCCCTGGGGGCAGTGGGTGGAACACAGACTGGCCTGTCTGGTGCACAGACCCCCAGGGGATGCCTGGGGAAGGCAAGGCCTATGGCTGGAAGCCCAGGGTCCAGCACGCAGAGCCCTCCCCATCGTGTGGCACAGTTGGAAACAGCGGACAGGCATTGGGTTAAAGGTCTGAGGTCGTTTTGTCAGGGAACAGTAGCAGGTGCAGTGGACACTTTGAGAGTTACAGTGGTTATGAAAGTAACACATTTTTGTCACATAGTTGGAAGAGATGATACATGCACACAGATGGTAGATCTATTCTGACTGCCCTGGGTGGGGGGGGCTGGCACTCTCTGCTTCAGATACGTGTGCATCCCCTCCATCCAGCTCACAGCACGCAACTCTGCAGAGGAGACACGTTCCAATGTACCTGTGTTTCTACTGTTGGGCAGTTATGTCATTCTGGATGTTACTGTAATGTTGCTGCAATAAACATCTTTGTTTAAATACCCATTACCCATCTTTGAACTTCTGGGACAGCGTTTTCTAGAAGGGGCTTATTAGATTGAAGCCTATGAGAACTACTTTCTGGAAAGATCTTGAAGCAAGAGCATCCATTTCCCTAGCCTTGTTTGAAGCACCAGGTATTGTTTTAATCTTTGCCAATTTAATAAGTAGGAATTGGTATCTTATGGTATCTGTTTGTCTGTCTGGTTCTTGCCTGTATTAACATTTTTCATCTATTTCTTTAGCTGTTTGAGGTTTTCATTACCAATTGCAATGCCCCTTTCTCCAGGATGGGGGTGTATGAACAGTTCTCTGGCTCCTCATGTGTTTGGGCCTCAATCCCCTCTTCCCTGTGGGGTCAGATTCTGGGATGGGCCTCTCCTGACCTCTCAGCCCCTGGAGCTGCCAACCCTCTGTGGCTGGTGACCCTGCTCTGGTTCATTTCACTGGGCCAGCCTCTGGGGGAGACACCATCCCTCTGCGAGAAAGCACCCAGAGGCTGGAAGGGTGGGATTCCCAGCTTGCAGATATAGAAGTCCCAAGGGCACCCTGGCTGGAGGTCACTTTGATCAAACCAAGCCCAGAGGGAGGAGAATCTGGCTCTGAGGACCGCAGGAGATATGGAGCTGGAGGCCCAGCCAGATGGTGAGGAGTCCGAAGGATCTCTGCAGGGCTGCATGCCATGGAGGACAGTGTGGAAGAAGCTGTGAGAACTGTTCAAGGGACCCAGGGAGAGGAGAGACCAGTTAGGGACCCAGGGCCCAGAGAGGGTGGGAGATCAGTTAGGGACCCAGGGCCCAGGGAGGAGGGAGATCAGATAGGGACTCAGGGCCCAGGGAAGGGGGAGATTGGTTAGACCATTGGTTAACCCCAAGCAGCACGTACACTCAGGACCGGGATAGAGTGGACCTGGAGGCAGCAGGCAGCAGAGATGGGACTAGGAGCAAGTAGACACCAGGGCTGCATGAGCCTCCTGCTCCCTTGTCTGCCCCGTGAGGCTGCTGGAACCTGTGGCTGGACTCACAGAGACTAGACAGAGCCTGTGACAGCAGTGTCTGCCTGGGATGCCTTCCGTGGGGAGGACCGGGGAAGCCACAGAGGGCTGAGCCCGAATCAAGGAGGAACTTTACAGCAGCTCTGGCCGTTCATGCTTTACATCAGCTCCTGGAACTTCAAATGAGGCTCAGAGAGGACATTCAGTCTCCAATGTGTGGGATGACATTAGAAGACATGGGTATGGAGGATGGTGGCCCCCAGCCCTGCACTCACTGCTTCCCTCACCCAGACCCTCAGCAGGAGGGCAGCAGGATTCACCCCTTCTGCACACTGGAGGAAACTGAGTCCCAGGGATGTGGAGTCACCCAGGCTGGAGGCTGAGTGGGAACCAACCCCTGGCTTCCTTCTTCCTGCTGCCACCAGGCCCTGCTGAAGGCTCCCCACCCCCCCTGCCAGCCTCAGCAAGGACTTCTACCCGCCTCTCCCACGAGCCTCACCACCTGATACCTGAGGGGCTCCAAGGCCCACTGAGGGCTGGGGGAGGCAAGGGGTGCCATTTGGTGAAAGAGTCCAGACCTCAGATCAGGAGCTCTAAGCCCCTCACTGCAGCCCAGAGAAAGGTAGTGGACTATGGCACAGGGGTCCAGGGGTCCTCGACATGTGTGTGGGGGTCCTCACATCTCCCCACCTGACCCCAGAGCCTGCGGAGGCAGCAGCAGTCCCCACCCACAGCCAGAGCCTACACCAGCAGCTCCTTCCACTCAGGGCATTCTCAGAAACTGGTCAAATTGTTTTCAAGGGGACACATGCGATTAACCATCAACCTGAGAAAATGACTTCTCAGTGGACTCTCGGCCAGTACTTTTCCAACACACCCTGGACCCTGGTCTCCACCCAGTGTCCCAGGGAAGAATCTCAAGGTGTGGAGGCAGTACCGGGGGGTGTGGGACAGTCCAGGAATCCCACCTTTGCTCCTGCGGTCCTTTGGAGGACCCCACACCGCACCCCACATGGTACCCTTGCTCCTCCGGGTTCAGACGACCCCTTCCTCAAGCCTCCTGCCCCCTCCCCAGAGCAGTCTCCGTGCCTTTGTGCCTTGCACCTTTCTCACTCCCAAAGGCCAGCCCCTTCCCTCACTCCATCTGCTCGGTGATGCCCTAAATCCCTCCTCAGGCCCTGAGGACTGAGCTTGGGGACCCAGCCTGGGGCTGCCCCCCAACCCCTCCCCACTGGGGACCCTTAGGAACACACAGGTGACACAGAACAGGTCCGGGGGGGCTGCCCAGACAGAGCACCCACATTTGTGCATCAGTGCTGGTGAGCTTACCTCGGAGGCTTCAGGGGGCACGAGAGTAGAATTTGGTTGTTGCAGGGCAGCTGCACCTGAGCAGGGTCGGTCACTAAAGTGACATTTGGCTCGAGGTTCCTCATGGACCTTTGATGGGCCAAGTGGACCAGTGGTGCAGCAGTGCCTTGACACTGACTGGCTTTTAGGGATACAGTCGGGAACGTGTGCACTGTGAGAATGAAATTCATGGTTTGTCATAGCGATCGTTTTGTATCTCTCCAGTGAATGTAGCTTGCTGTGAGCACGGGGCCACACGGCAGATCACACTGGGAGCTAGAAGGCAGTGTCCTTGGACTGTCCCCATGTGGACCCGGTGTCCTTGCAGACTCTGCCACGGTTCCCACGGCACTCACTCTCCCCTGCCTCACTTTGATGAAGGGGCCATAACCATAACTATACCCAGCATGAGGGGCTTGTGTCTACACTGACACGCCCATGGATAGACCTCATAATGCCTGCAGCTCCACAGCACAAGCCCTGGGCAGTCGTCCCCATCAGGTGCTGACCAAGCACCTCCTGAGCACCAACCCCATCCATGCAGGTGCCCTGTGTTCCTGGTAGGACAGCAAATACCAACTGCGAGCCCCATCTGAGCTTGTGCAAGTGGGCAGGGGTGGAGAGGGGCTGGTGAGGAGCCCCAGGGCCCTCACATTCAAGGATGACCAAGGGGGTTGGGTTTGGAGAGCGGGCCAGAGAAATGGGCAAGAGTCAGGCCAGCAGGGTGGGAGTGTGTCACCCCGAGAGTGACAGCTGCTCTGAGGTAGGAGGCTGGGTGATGAAACCCCTCAAAGTTGCTGGCTGTAAGGGGTATGCATGGAGAGGGCAGGGGGAGGCCTAGTCCAGTGAGGGAACACAGGGGACAGGCTCCACTTGGGGGGCTGATGGGACCTGAGATTGACCAAGGAGTAGACTGAGACCCTCCAGCCCCTGAAGACATGGCCACCTCCAAGCACAGATGCAGCAGGTGTGCCCTGTGGGTCCCCCGCGGCTGCTAGAGAGCGCAGAGCAGGAGGCAGTCGGCCAGGGGTGGGTGATGGGGCTGCTGGAAGCCAGGGTGATCTTGAAAAGGAAAGATGGAGAAGCAGCTCTGAGCAGATGTCATCTCTGTACGTAAAATAGCGCCTTCCCCAAGAACTCATGGAAACAGAAGTGACTTCTTTCATGGATTGCTCTGACAGAGGGGAAGCCAGGCTACAGGCAAGAGTTGGGTCCTCTGCCCACCTGCCGCTCAGGTTGTCCCAGGCTGGCGGGGAGGGAGGGCTGCAGGGGGTGGGAGAGGGGCTTCAGGGGGGCACAGGGTTGGGGAGGGACCATGGGGGGAGGGGGACCTGAGGATCTAGAGCCCTAGCCCTAAGTGTCCCAGCAGGTGGTCAGGAGCTGCCCACAGGCAGGCAGGTCAGGGCACATGGATGCCGTCGGTTGTTGAATGGTTGAAGTGGAGGAAGGGGAAGGAAATGGAGCAGGAGCTCATGGAGCTCCTGGGGACCCTTGAGAAGCCGGAGGGTCAGAGAGACTCCTGGGGGGCACATGAGGTCAGCCCGGCGGGATTCAGGAAGTTTGGAGGAAGGAGACAGGAAGGGTGACCACCTCCCCTGCCTTTTTGACAGGTTGCATCTAAGATTGGTGCTTAGGAGAAGGTTCTAGAGCATGAGCACAGGCGAGGGCATCTGGAGAAGGTCAGAGATGGAGGTGAGCCCGCCCAGGCTGGCAGGCCCTGAGGCAGATGGTCAGAGTCCAGCTGGGGACAGGCCAGGGACACTGCTGCACAGAGCAGGCCAGGCTGACGTGCAGCCCCGGACTCCCGTCAGGACATGGGGGCTGGGGGTCCGACCGGACACTGGGAGCGGGGGCTCGGCTTAGGGCGTGGCGGGCCTCGGGTGTGGTCCCGGATGGCAGCTAAGGTTCAGAGGGTAAGGTCGCTGGCTGCGAGGCTCGGACGGAGGGCGGGCCAGGCGATGCCTGAGTCAGCTGTCCAGTCAGGCAGAGAGCCTGGCCAGAGTCTTCAGAGGAGCAACCCGACTCAGGCCTTGGGGTCAGAGGTCAGAGGAAGGAGGTCAGGTAGCATGGGCCATGGTTTGGGAAAGGCAGGGTCGGTGCTGGCAGGGAGACCTTCCACCCTCAAGTCAGGGGGTTGAGAGAGAAACAGCACTGGGGACACACCTTCTCACTTTCTCTTCCTCTGCGGGGCTCCCCGAGGCACGCGCCCCAGCTCTCTCCAGGTCAGGCCCCCCTCCGTGTCTGCAGGGACCAGCACGAGGCTCTGGGCTGGCCCAGCGTCAGGGCAAGGAGCAGAGCCGTCCCTATGCCTCCACCGTCTGGGGACAGGTGTGGCCGTGCTGCCACCCTGCCCCACTGCCCTGGCTGGCGTCGGCCCCCGGAGTTTGACCCTGCTGGTTGACCCCGGCCGCAGGGCAAGGCCTGACCCCACCGCGGACCCTCAGTCACTTCAGCCCAAACATCAAGCAACAGAACAGCTTTTTGGGATCTTAGGTGTTGCAGTCCGGGACCTACCAGTTCTGTGGAGCTGGAAAGAGCACTCGGAGGGCAGCAGGAAGCCTCTCCAAAGGCAAGAGCCGCAAGCTTATGTAAGTTGTTTTGAAAGAATCATGGTTAGCGCAGGCAAAAATCGTTACCGTTGGTCTCTGCGGCCCGGTCACCATGCTGGGCGCTGGCTGGGAGCGCCGGGAGCTGCAGGGCAGGGGACGGCTGGCAGTGGCACGGTCCAACGGTTCACCTGCCATCCAGGTGTGGGCTCCACCCCGGCCCCGGCTCCACCCGGGAGGTGTGTTCACACCAGCACAGCGCTCCACGCCTGTTCAGGAGAGCTGCACGCCTGGTGCACCCAGGTCCTGGGAGGGCGTGTTGAGATGCCAGAGCCTGCAAACAGAATCAGGGACATGCTGCAGTGGCCTGCCCATCAGTGAAGGGCACGAGTCTCCCACGTGGGTGGCAGGTGGCTCCCTCAGCATCCGAGCTGCCGGGGGAAGTGGGGACCTGGGATGCTAGTGACCCACGGCCCAGCTTCTGTGCACCCCACGGAGGAAGCAGTCCCACCTTACTACCTACAGATCCTGGCAACGTGGGGGGACATGATGAGTGGGGAGAGGGCCTTGTGGAGGGCCAGGGGGTCCTGAGGAAGGGGAGGGGGTCCTGAGGGAAGGGAAGAGGTCTGGAGGAGCGGAGCTGCCAGACATCCTAATGAGGCCTTGTCAGACCTTGCAGTCCAGCCCAGGTGTGACCCCCGCAGGCCCAGGTGGAGTGGCCCAAGGCCCAGGCCGCCTGAATTCCCGACCCTGAATTAGGAGGAATGACACCTCAGTACTGTTCTCGCTGAATTTGGGTGGATAGTTTGGCAGACAGTGACACGTGGTGGGAAGGTCGGGAGGTGGTCCTGAGGAGCGATCGGCCGAACCAGGAGGCGCCCGGTGGGTGGGCAGCCGCTGTGGCCTCAGCGAGCAGGCTGGAGGGTCCTGGCCTCCTAGAGACCCGCGGGGCGGCCAAGGTCAGTAGGGAACATGCATGCCTGCGCCCCACGGGCGATAGTCTTAACCCAAGTCTGCAGAGAAAGTCAGGGGGCTGCCAGGAAGGGGGTCCCTGTTCCGCTGGGGGTGGACGCCCAACCTGACACCTTGGAGCCCGTGTCGGCTCATGTGGCTGACAGCGTCAGCCGTGGCAGCTCCACTCGGGGGACGTACTTGCGGAGGTGCCCAGAGAGCTGCCTTGGGTGCCAGGCAGTGTCCCCGGTGACAGGAAGTCACGGAGCTTTGGAGACACGAGGGGCCTCCACGGCATGAGGGGGTGGGCTTCCCCGGGAGACCCTACAGGGGCAGAAACCCCCATCACAGCTCAGCCACACCCAGCACAAGAGGTGTGTGACCCGGGGGACCAGGTCCCGGTGCAGTGGGCCCTCTGCCTGGTGGAGTCTCCAGGGTGGCGGTAGGGATGGGGGTCGCATCCGTCTCCCATCAGGAAACCCATGTGGCGGCCCCGCATCTCCTTGTGCCACCTCCCCACAGAGGTGCACTGTGGGCGCTGGGGGTCTCTCCCGCTCCCTGCGAGGCCGAGGTTTGGGGCCTGGACCTCCCTCCGGCCTGCTACCCTTCCCAGCTGCTTATGTGCTTATTTCAGATGTGCTGTCGCATCTGTGTAGCAGGAGGCAGCATGAGACCCCGCCGGGAGACTGGCTCAGGAGCCCCACTTCAGACCTGGGGGTACCCAAGGATGGTCTTCCACATCTGAATGTCCTCTTGAGACAAACTGGGTGGCCAGGGGGAAGGCTTGGCAACTGAGAGAGCCCCCCACCCAGGCTCCCTGTGCACCTGCCCCGAAGGTGGCAGGTAATGGAGAAGCCAGCACTGCAGCACCCCCTTCCCAGGATGGCGGAGCCCACTGCCAGAGGCCTCCTGTCCCTCTGAGCTGGGGACCTGAGCCGGTCAGCCCCCTACACACGTTCTCTTGGGCTCGGGGCTCCCCATGAAGCCCTCCTGGGCCCCCCCTCCCCTGCCCTCTGCATTTTACATGCACTGACCTCCTCTGAGCTGGGAACTGTCTCATCTGTGAAGTGAGGACACTGAGTGAGTTAAAGACCTTGTCCCAAATCGTGATTAGTCGTGTCCGCCCTGCCAGTCTGCCCACTGCTGGAGGGCGGCCCATTGTGCCCCCATCCATGTTCCTCACAAGCACAGAGTCAGCACCTGGCC
Organism: Vulpes lagopus; assembly: GCF_018345385.1. Classification (NCBI taxonomy): domain Eukaryota; kingdom Metazoa; phylum Chordata; class Mammalia; order Carnivora; family Canidae; genus Vulpes; species Vulpes lagopus. The sequence goes on along the minus strand of NC_054840.1, from coordinate 31,793,064 downwards.
AGTGAGCCTGGCGGTAGAAGCGTCGATAGATGGACGAGCCGGTAGACGAATGAACACGGGCCTGCCAGCGCACCATGGATGCAAGCTCCTCACCACATTGAAAGAGCCGTTGGACCTAGTTCTGGGTCCAGCCCCGCCCGCAGCGCTGTCCTCGCAGCCACTGAGCCAGAGTCTGCATCAGGGACTGGGGCAGCAACGAGGGAAGGGCGCCTGGGGCAGGGGGTAGGGAAGCAGGCGGTCCCCGCCCCGCTTCAGCCCGGCAGGCCCCCTGAGCTCTCTGGACGGAGCCTCACAAGAAGGGGTGCCCTCCCAGCACACGGAGCTGAGATGGTGCTCAATAAGTGCACAGACCCCGGCAAACACCAGGAGCCCCTGCAGAAGGCCTGCTCCAGAGCCTAGGGAGGTGTTCTAGGGGCCCCCAGGATGACCAGGGCAGAGGGGGAGGGACGGCGGCATGTGGGGGAAGTTTTCCAGAAACCACAGTGTCCCTTTGAGCAGAACCTCCTCAAATGAAGAACCAATTTTCCATCTTCTCCAGAAGTTAGCTGTGGCCACAAGGAGTGTAAGGACAGTAGGTATGCAACCCCCTAGGAGAGTTCCTAGAGGGACGGGAGGCCCTTTTTGTCCTCCGCCTCCTTTCTGCTGGCTGGAAGGCATGTGGGTTGACTGGAGCCTCAGCAGCCACCTTGGGACATAAGGACAAAGCCCCTGCGGCTGACGGAGGAGCAGTGAGTAAGCAAGACACGAGGAGCCCTGCACCGCCCTGGACCCCTCCCTCGGGCTTCTCCAATGTGAGAGAAATAAGCTCAGGCGAGTCTAAGGCCGTGGGTGGGGGCAGAGCAGGGCTAGCAGCCCCCGGAACCCGGCTATCATCCAGGAGCCTCCGCTGGCGGCAATGTCTGCATGAACCAGCAGAGGGCGCACACGCTCAGAGAAAACCAGGTTGCACAGCCACCCTCCCTGCAGGTGTCCGCATGCAAGCCTCAGAGCACTGCCCCACCATTCCCCCAAGACTCAAGTTTCCGGATGGGCTGATGAAAGCCCTGCAGGTCCCCCACCGCCGGGAAGTCACGGTGTTATAAAGGCAACCGGTCCTCGTGCCCATGGGCGCTTTCACAGAGCGTGGAGGTGAGGCGTGGCGTGGCTGGGGAAGAGCACTGCTTCCAGGGTCGTCATGCCTGACCTGCTGCAAACCTCACGCCTCGAGCATGCGGTCGCAGGTCAGGAGCAACGTGCCGTCGGGGACCATTGTGCCATGTGCGGGGTGAGCCCTGGGACAGACCCCTGTCCAGTCGGGGGGACACCACTGACTCAGTGTCCCCAGCTCCACGTTCTCTGAGGGAAGATAGACCTGGACGATATAAGGCCCGGTCTCCTTTGGGTTTCTATGTGTTTGTTTTTAGCAAATCAGTAGCACTCACTCTCCTTCCTTTTTTTTTTTTTTTTTTTTTTTTTTAAGATGTTATTTATTCATTCATGAGAGACATAGAGAGAGAGAGACACAGAGACATAGGCAGAGGGAGAAGCAGGCTCCATGCAGGGAGCCCGACATGGGACTCGATCCCGGGTGTCCAGGATCACATCCCAGGTCAAAGGCAGGTGCCAAACCACTGAGCCACCCAGGGATCCCCATTCACTCTCCTTCCAATCCAAAGATTCCAATCCAAAGATTGTCATGAAATGATGTTTGCCTCTGTCTCTGTGTCTCTGTTTCTGTCTCTCTGTCTCTGTCTCTGTCTCTGTCTCTGTGTCTGTGTCTATCTCTGTCTCTGTATCTGTGTTTCTGTCTTTGTCTCTTTGTCTCTCTGTCTCTCTCTCTTTCTGTTTCTGGCTCTGTCTCTCACACCTGGCTTCAAGAGGGGAGTAGGGGTGCTCTGGGGTCAGAGCAGTGGTCCAGCGGAGGGACGGGTCAGGCATAGGTCCTGGGGGAGACCGGGAGGTGCCCCAGGGGATGCCCCAACCTGACGGCCTGAGGCGGGGTGGGGGTGGGCTCCGGGATATTCCAGCAGGATGGGTTGCGGGGGGTGAAGGTGCTGCCCGCCCAGGCCTCTTCAACAGGGGTGGTGGGTGTGGGGTCAGTGTGGGGACAGGGAAGGGCTCACCTGCCGACTGGTGTGCTCACACAGACAGACCCTGCCCCCAAGCCTCAACGCCACACACTTAATTGCTCTTTGCACACCTCTGCTGGCTCTGGACTGGGGTTGTGCTCCCTGGTGAGGGTGGGGGGACAGGGTGGGGAGGGCAGGATGGGGGTGGCGGGTTGGGGGGTGAGGGAAGGGCAAGGGGTGGTCAGGCTCTCCACCACTGCCCAGGTGCCCCTGAGACGCAGTGCAGCTGTGCCAGGTGTGATGTACACGGCCACACGGGGTCCTTGGGCAGGTGTTGGTGGCCCTGGACTCCTTCATACCACCCCCCCAGGTCCCTCCCTACCCACAGAGCTCTCTGGAGTTCCCCAGGGATGGGCGGCCAGCACCTGGGGAGGCTGGTGGGGAGCCCCTCATCCTGGGTCATGTGGGGTGACATCAGACTGCCTGCATTCTGGAAAGGGAGGCTTTCTTTGCCCATGTGGGGGCTCTGAGGGCAGCGCCCCCTTCCCTCTGCCCCACCCCTGCCCGTGCTGGGGCTGCAGCAGGGTCTGGAGACAAAAAAGAGGCCGGTGGGGATGAGGGGAGATGTCCAGATGCGAGTCACTCCTGGGCTCCTGGTAGCCAACCTTCCCCCTTCCCCCTCCTGCATCAGCCACTGTTCGAGGGCCAGAGGACGGACTCAGCTGTGGTCAACAGCCAAACGCCACCTTCTTCACACAGGTGGCATCAGGTGATATTCCTATGACCTCTACTTCCTCCTTCCAAGTCTGCTCCTGTGCCTGTCGGCTCATCTCCAGAACCAGTCAGCCTTGCTCTGAGTCCCCTGGGTGTGGGTCACCCTGGCCTCCCCAGACCCTGGATGGGCCCTCTGGGACACAGTGCCCACGGACTGTCGGGCACAAAAGTGCTGGGCTTCCCATTATGTCTGACCCCCATGTTCTACCTTCTGTTCCCAGGTATCACAGCCCTTCTGAGTGATCCTTGAATTCTGGAACATTCTATCTTAAGGAAGGTGAGCTGAGCTCCTGAGGGCATCCAAGGCCTCCCGTGAGGTCTGAGAACGTAGAAAGGTGCCAGTTCCCTTGGGACGGGACAATGGCAGGGCATCCCGTGGTGGCAGATGTAACAAACGTGCAGGTGGTGAGGCCCAGGGACCTACCCAGCCTGGGTCAGCCGGAGAAGGATCCAGCTCACCCCCAGGGCTGGAGGGGCAAGGTTCAGGCCAACTGGTACCTGCTCAGCCTGGAAGCCAGGGGACCAGGGCTGAGGCCTTGAAGGGGGGACATAGAGCAGAGCTGACGAGGAACGCAGGCTGGAAGCAGGGCCATCCAGGGCAAGGGTGTGCGGGGGTTCGGATGAGAGCAAAGTCGGAGACTGGGAGCACGGGGGGTGGGGGGCAGGGTATGAGGAGGGCAAAGGGCAGCTGTGCCCAGCCCGAGCTCCCAGTCGGCAGCCCTGCCAGGCTTAGCCAGGTGCCAGCAGGGTCATGGGGACGGCCTGAAGGGGCCTCAGCAATGATGATGGGCTGACAGGTCCCTGATGTAGGGACCCCATACACACAAAGCCCCCCTGAGGCCAGGACCCATCAAGGGAGTCCTCCCCAGACCCCTCCCCGCCCCCTGAGCCCCTGTCTCTCCAGTCCCCCCCCCCACTGCCAATGCGCTCTCACTGCGTGTTTCCTGGTGCCCATCCTGTGCCCGTGGCCTCCCCCACGCTGGAGCAGACCCACCTGAGGACCTGGTTGAGCCCGAATTGTGTCCTTAAAGACCCGTGCAATCAGTCCTGTTCTCAAGCACTGGGGGTAGGACCTCAGCATGTGAATTTGGGAGAATGGGGGTCAGTGGTAACACCCGTGGGATAGGTTCTCATTGCCAGACCATTTGCTCCTCTGACATTTTCCACTCGGGACCTGTAACCAGTCCCACGGGGGCCTAAACACACAGGAGCAGTGCCCCCCACCTGGGGTGAGGGCTGTGAACACACCCCTGCACCTGCTGTTCCTGAGACCCACTCAGCACAGCTGGAAGGACGCCCGGGGCTCTGACCCACCCTGGGGCACGACGCTTTTCTTGGGCACAAAAAAACTCGCAAGGCCTGGGATCCGGCTGGTTTCTACCACGTGAGACCCCAGAGTGTCCAGAGCGTGACTGTTCCCACGGCTGTAGCACCAGTATGGGACTCTTCACTGGGCGAACCTGGACCAGTGTCCTTCTGGGGGGGCCTGGCCCAGCTCTCGGAGCCTGAGTTCTCATGGGCCGCCAGGAGCTGCCCGCCCTGGCCTGGGGACCCCTGCCCTGGGGACCGCGGGAGCCGCATTCTCCCCGCCAGGCTGCCCCCGCCCACCCCCGGAGGCTCTGGCTTCACGGAGGCCTCTGACACCTGCTGCTCCACCTGCCTGTGCGTGGATATGGCCCGGGCAAGCTCATGGGGGCCGCCAGCTGCCCCTCCTCACCGAGCCTCTCAGCCCAGTTCTCCAGTAAGAAATGAAGACACGTCTGCCTGTTACCCACTTATAATGCACCTTTTGTCGGTATCCTGCGGGCTCAGAGGATTCCCAGCACCGGCTCTCCTGCCAAGTGGCGCTGAAGAGTTACCTGCCTGGGCCCCTGGGTCACTAAGACCCTCCCCAGGGGCCAGGCAGGGTCGTGGTCCCGCCGTGTGTGAGCATCCACTGCCGCTGCTCCATGTGTGCCTGCCGGGGACCAGGGGCAGCCAGGGGCACTGGGAGAGGGTCAGGTGGCTTTTACGTCCCTCCCTGCTCCGGAACAGATGCGAGGTGACAAACAGATGTGCACGGCTTGGATTTAACAGGGAAGAAGGGGAGATGAAGTCAACTGTTCTGACCGCAAGTGCCGTCTTGGCTCTGTATCCCCATCTCAAAATGTGAGCTGCTTCTTTCAAGTTCAAAATCTCCACAAACACGAAGCCTTGTTAGCAGAATATCCTCTATTTGCTCAGCGCGTCACAGGCACTTTAACTACGGTGAGTTCACGCCGCGAGCAGCCTCAGAGAAGGGGCCTGTGTGTCCGGCCGGGCCTTTCAGACCCGCACTGCACCCCTGCGTCCCACTCACCAGCTCCGTGGGGGCCACCGTGCTGGCTGCACCCAGGGCAACCCCACCCAGTGCTACCGGGATGTCCAGGAAACCGGGCACCTCTTGCCCCGGGGCCGAGTCGGGACCTGAATCGGGCACTTCAGTTCCACCACACGCATGGCTGGATCCAACCAAGGCTGCACGCTGTCGCCCCACTGACGTATCCCCTCACCCCCACTCTGGCCCAACTGTCACAAAGCCTTGGGGTCCCCACACACAGAATGGGATGCTGGTGACCAGCCCCCCAGAAAAAAACAACCCAATTCGTAGCATTTGCCAGTTTCTCTGGTGAACATGTTTCTACCTCGGCTGATTTCGAGCTGTTGGTGTTTAACAGGCAGCCCACAAATCCCTAAATAGTTGACAACTGCTTGTGAAGCCGGGATGGGCGTGCCAGGGCCCCCTGAACCCACCGAGGCTAGAGCCTGCACGCTGACCCTCCGTGGGGGGTGGGGGAGGTGGGCAGCAGAGAGAGCCGTGGCTCTGCATGCCGACGGCCCCAGGAAGGGGGCAGGGAGGGCAAGGGTTTGCTGCACTCCAGCCCCCAGGCCCATGGGGAGGCAGGTACCCCCTCCGGATCTGTGTGGTCGGCCCTGGGGTGGGCGGGGGGCTCCTGCCAGTCACAGCTACTCACAGGGGCTCTGGGACGTTGGCTAGGGGCATATGGTAGGGGCTGGGGGCCAGCTGCAGTCTCATGGCAGGGCCCTGCCCTGGGGTCGGGGACAACTGCCCCCGCTGGGACCACTCATGGGGAAACCAGCACCCAGTGTGCTGTGCCCCCTGTCAGGGGTAGGGCTGACTGAGGGAGGGGGGTGGGGGTCCCCTCCCACCACGTGCTGCAGGTGCCCCAGTCTAAGCCACTGGTTGGCTCCTTTCTCCAGGAGCTGAGCCCCTTGGAGGCTGCGTGGAGCCTGGTGCCCCTGCACCTTCAGGACCACGCTGTCCGTTCTCAGCCTGCAGCCCCCGCCTGTTTCTGGTCCGCTCCTGATGCGCAGGCCTCAGGGAGGGGCTTCCGCAGCCAGCGGTGGCTGCGCCCCCAGCTCCACAGCACCAGGCACAGGCCAGGCAGCATCCTGCAGGCTTGGCTCGCTCGGCACCCCCAGGGCTGCACAGCCCTGCTCGGTCCCATGGAAGGGGGGCTGCCATCTCCAGAGAGAGCCCGTCGGGGCGGGGTCTCCCGCCCACCTCATCCTTCCCTGCCATTCCTCTCGGTTTGGGCGACTCTGTTCTACATCTCCCTTCAGGGTGCCGGGCCTCTGGCTCACAGCACAGTTTGGGGTCCTCGGAGGAACCCAAGAGGACAGAAGACCTCACCCAACACCTGTTACCCACTCCCTCCTTTGTGACCTACTCCAGGGTTTCTGCGGAGGGGAGCCCCTCCTCGCAGGCGGGGAAAGAGCGGCGGCCACCCAGGCTGGGAGCCCCCAGACCCCAGGTCTGCTCTTCACCCAACAACAGCCAGCAGGTCAACCCCAGGCCGCGTGATGTATTTTTCCTAAGGCCGATTAACCTTGGAAAACAAATCAAGGCGATGACAAGGATCCACGGGGAGGGGGATTTCCAGCCCCAGCGGCCAGGAGAACAGAGGCCCGGTGCCAGGGCCGGCGAGAGGAAAACACCTCGAGGGCAGGCTCTGATGTCAGGCGGTTAGGGCAAAGGTTCTCGGTGCCCACCGGCTAGGAGCCCCCTGAGTTACTCCTCTGTGCCTCAGTTTCCACATCAGTTAAAATGTTGGTGTTTTTCAGGACTGTATAGAAATGGTATAATATGCATAAAGTGCGTGTCTGGTCCCTGGGCCTGGACAACTCTGAGTGTGCCTTTTATTCTCCTGTGTCAAGCAAATGGCAAAGTAGGAGAGAGGCCAGGTGTGAGCGTGGAAGACGATCTGCCTCACGAAACTCAAAGGGACTCCAAGAGTGTAAAAGGGGACAACCACCGTGGAACGATGTTTGGGACTTTGTCAAAAAATTAAACGTACTTCTCGTCCGTGGGCTGGCCACTCTGCTCGTAAGTACCCACCCAGGAGAGACAGCGGCACGTCCACAGGGACGCTGGCGCGCACAGGCCTGCAGGGGCCTGGTCTCTCACAGCCCCGCCTGCACCTGCCCGGCCTCTGTCAGCAGGAGATTGGAGAAACCACTGAGGCGCATCCACACTGACATCTCGCTTCACTGGCGGGAAGGAAGGAGAGGTGAGCAGCGACACACCCTGCCATCTGGTTTGTGCAGAGTGGTTACCTGTGGGCCGAGAGAACTTTCCGGCGAGGGCGTGTCTGTATCTTGTGCTGGAGGCTGCTGCGCAGGTACACGATCCTCCAAGCTCTGACTGACCAGCTAAGGTCTGTCCACATCCTTACGTGTAAACCGCACTTCGAGAGGAGGGCAAGAGCCCCCAGAGCCCTGGCCTCTGAGCGCACCCGCAGGGTGCATGTGCCCCATGTGGCTGGCACCACAGGAAGGAGGGCATTTTGTCAGAAAGCACTGCTCTTGCCTTAAGCTGCACCTTGGCAGCACCCAACCCTTCCTTGGAGCACCCACGTGTCCAGGTGTGTCCATCCTCAGCTGCGATGTTTGTGTGGCTCCAAGTGAGGCCTGTGTGGGAGGGACCCCGGCATATTGGAGCCAAGGCAGGTGGTCGCACACACCCTACAGAACAAAGGCACAAGGAAGGGCTGCCCCTGCAACAGGGGGTGGCAGGGAGGAGTGAGGGCCAGTTGGGAATGAGCCAACCCTGGAGGAGTAATCATGGTGGGGGTGGGGGCAATGCTGGCGATCCAGGGCATGCACAGAGGGGAGGGTGAGATGGAAGATGAGTGTGCAGAGTGGGGAGGAGCCTCTAGGAGCCCTGACGGACACACAGGGGTTAGACCTGGAACTAGGGAGCCACTGAAGATTCCAGGTAGACGGCAGCCTGAGTGGAGGAGAAAGGAAGGATCAAGGAGGTTATTTCACTCATTACCATCATCCCTCTCTGGACCTCAAGTGACAGATGCACAAATTGAAAATATCTCAACAACAGAAGAAAGAGCTCAGGATCCTTGCAGGCAGAATTGGCCAGGAAGCTGGAAGCAGGACCAAGCTCTCATCTTTCCTTTGCCCCAAGCTGCCTGCAGTCTGGGGCCGCTGCGCTGACATCTTCTGTCTCTTCCTAACTGCTCTGAACCCTCATCTTTGTCCTCATGGGCAGGATGGGCCCCACACTCCCTCCCCCTGTACTGCCCACCATGACCCCCTTCTCTGGGCTCCTCACACATACCCTCGGCTCCACTTTCTTTCCTCTCGATGGCAGGCACATCAGGGGAGCCACCACAGGGGCTCCCATTTGTGTCCCCAGCCCTGTGCAGCAACTGATCCTCTGCATTCCCTAATCCATGGATGATGGATGCATCGATGAGTGGAAGGATGGTGAAAGAATGGCAGATGGATGGATGGATAGGTGGATGATGGACGGGAGGAAGGAGGAAGGGAGGGAAGGATAGATAGATAATGGAAGGATGGTGGATGGATGGATGAAGGAGTGTAAGGATGGTAGAATGGTGGTGGATGATGGATGGGTGGATGGATAGGTGGATGGTTGGATGATGGATGGAAGGATGGTGGATGGATGAGTGGATGATGGATGGATAGAGGGAGGGAGAGATGATGAATGGAAGGAGGAGTGGAAGGATGGCGGGTGGATGGATGGAGGAGTGGATATATGCATGGATGGATGATGGAGGGAGAGAGGGAGGGGTAGATAGATGGTGGATGGATGGATGGATGGATGGATGGACGGATGGATGTGGTTAATGGGTGGCTACATGGGTGGCTGGGTGGACGGATGATGGGAAGTAGGTTGCACGTACCGAATGTGTTCTGTCGCCGCCATTCTCGGAGAGCATTCTGTGTGATGTGAGAAGCCTGTGAGGTTCGGCCTGCCTGCTCATGGACAGCACCCAGGCCACTCAGAATGGGAAGCAGAGCCAACTGGGGTCCACAGCCCCTTGAGGCTTGAGGACCACAGGGTCTGATACACTATGTGCCCCCAAGCCTTGGGAGATAGTTTAGGGAGGCTCAGGGCCAGGGTTATCCTGGGCACCCCTTGTTTGATTAGGCTGAGATGCTCAGCCCAGGAAACCTGATCTCCCAAGGGACTGAGGGGCCAGAGGAGCCCAAAGGATCAGGTCACTATGCTGAGGAAGGCAGCAGGTCAGGTGGCCCAAGTTTCCGTATTTACACGTCCAAAGTGGGGCAAGTCTTGCCATAGGGAGGGGCCTATGGCAAAAGGTTGACCCAGAGACTTAGAAGCAACATTGCTAGGGTTGGGACTGGGCCTTCCAGGCAGGAGAAGCCCAAGGTGTCCATCACAGGGGTGACGAGCATCCTGATCCTGATATCCCCGAGACTGATTTCAGAACCTGGGCTGACCTGTCTGACTTGACCCCCACAGTACCAGGCACCACTGCAGAATGAGCCCAACTAAGAACAGGACTAAATCTCCCCCTGGACTAGCCACAGGGTACAAGCCCATGGACCACAGACCTTGGCACAGGGCTTTCCACACCCCAGCTGTGGGCCTGAGACTGTCATTCCAACTGAAACATTGTCCCATGGTCCTACAGAAATCATTCCCAGAGATGCCCCCTTTCCCTCGCCCTTGCCCCTCACACCTACCCTCATTGCTCCTTGGCTAGACACTTATCAAATATCCACACCGAGATCCAGCACAAGAGAGAGGGTAGGCTACAGAGATGGGCTCAGATTTGGGAACCAGAGAGGTGGGCACCTGGACAAACCTGGGCTTCCCCAGCAGGGTGGGCAAGAGGAGATGGCCATTGGGATGGAGGCCAATGGGGCCACTCGCAGCTGCTCAACTGCTCCTCCTGTGTGGTCTTCCCTGAGCCCCTTGTTTTGGCTTCTCTCAGGCCCCACTATGATCCCAACCAGCCTTCTGAGTCAGCCCACCATCTCTGGAGCCAGTCGTGGCATCTACCCCAGCATAGTCTGCTGCATGTGCCCTCCTGTGCACCTGTTTCCTTATCTTTCCCTTTCTCTGTCTCCTTGCCTAGACCAAACTCCTCAGCACAAAATTCAAGGGAGAGATACAGAACTTAAGCCAAATAGCCATGAGCCAATAGCCATTCCAACACTTTCCAGAAGAAAATAATAATGAGAATCAACATTCACTGAGTGCCAACCCTTCTGTAGGGAGAGCTCCAGACATTTGTCCATGCTTCTATGGTCCATCCATCCATCGTTCATCCACCACCCCTCCTTCCATTATCCCTCCATTCCTCCATCCACCATCCCTCCCTCCCTACCTCCATCATCCATGCACCTGTCATCTCTCCAACTATCCATCCATCATCCCTCCATCTACTGTCAATCCCTCCCTCCATCCATCATCCATTCACCCATTTCCATCATCCCTTCTTCCATCCACCCATCATCTCTCCAACCATCCATATACCCTCCATCCCTCCATCCACCATCCCTCCACACACCACTTCATCATCCATCTATCCGCCATCCATTTATCCATCATTCCATATTTATTTCTCTTTTTTTAAGATTTCATTTATTTATTCATCACACACACACACACACACACACACACACACACACACACAGAGGCAGAGACACAGGCAGAGGAGAAGCAGGCTCCATGCAGGGCCCGACGTGGGACTCGATCCCGGGTCTCCAGGATCACGCCCTGGACTGAAGGCAGTGCTAAACCGCTGAGCCACCGGGACTGCCCTCCATATTTATTTCTGAAGGTTAGAGGCACTGTACACCATCCTGGGTGCTGAAACAAAGCCATAAACAGTACAGAAGTGTCCCCTGGGAGAACCAAGGGCCATGGGCAGCTGCTTCTGTCCCAGAGGGTGCACTGGGCTAGTAGGGTCATCCAGCAGGCACACAGGGGAACTCCAGGGCCCTGGTTCAGAGCCAGAGGACATTTTAAAAGGGGGAAGTGGTACCAAAAGAAATCTAACTCCCCCTTGGGTTGACCTGAGGACCCTGGGAGTACTTTTTGTGGCCCTCTGTCTATGGGGCCCAGTGCTGTCTCCCCAGAACAGGTGACATGGTCCTTTATTGGCACAGTGATGACCCTTTAGCCAGGAAGCATCTTTCAGAGGCAGTTGTGGGGGGAGAGACTCTCCCTGTCACCCCCTTGGTCTCGAGTGTGAATCACTTCCCTGCTGATGTCCAAGAGCCCAGCATGTGTCCAGCACGTTCCATCACACTCCTGGCCCCGAGCTTTGCCCCCAGCGCCCCTTTGTTGCCTCTGTCCCTCAAGCTCCTGGTGGCCAGCGACAGAGGGCTACAGCAGTGGGCAGGACTCCCCATGGCAGTGCACACATGAGAGCTGTAGCTAGCTTCACAAACAGGGGCTCTGAGTCAGGGCACACCCAGCGGCCCGTGGTCTCATCTGGTTCCGGTTACCTGTAGAGTTAGTGACGAGAGCAGTATTCACTCGTGCTTTGCAATTAAGTGCCATGACCTGAGTCATGTAACCCTTGTACCAGTCCGACAGGGACGGCATCATTGTCCTCATTTCAAATGAGAGGAAACTGAGCCTTTGAGAGATTTGCCTGGTGCACAGAACAATTGTATTGGTTAGCAGTTGCTGGGCTACAGCTGTGTGACAAACCACTCCGACACTGTAATTCTTCCCATTCTTCCCCTCACTCACGCATCACCAGGCCAGCTGGGGGTCAGTGGGTCAGGCTTGGCCCCTCTGGCCTTGGCCCCAGGCTGCCGGGCTGGTTCCGAAGCTTCTCCGAGGCTCCCCCTCCTCTGGAGGCCAGCAGGCCAGACATGTACATTCTCCTTGTGGCAACAGAAGAAGACCGGCCCATCTGCAGAAAGTCACTACCACTCCATCGGCCAAAGCAAGCCACCTGTCCAGCCCAGCACCACAGGGGCAGGGAAGTCCCCAGACCCTGGGAGAGGGAGGGGATGAGTATTTGCTGAGCCATCATCCAAACTCCCCTGGTGAGTCTGCAACAGAGTGGGGCTGGAGAGCAGCCCCTCTGGCCTCAGAGGCGAGGACTGTGGGTGATGTCAGCCCGAGTCAGCCTGAGCTGGCCGCATTGGGTCCAGCTCTAGCCCCACCCAGAGCCTTTCAGCACAGAGTTCCAGGTACCCCAAAAGGAGCCTCCTCCTGGAGTCCTGTGCAGAGAACACGGGAGCATCCCTGTGCCTCTTGAGGAGGAGGGGCGGGCACCACTGCGGGAGCCACTGCCGGCGGTCCCTTTACCAGTGTCCAGGGCTGGGGCACCCTGCCAGGGGCTGTGGAGTGAGAGCCTCAGGTGGCAATGTCCTCCTTCCCCTGGGAGGCACACCTTCTCTGTCCACGCAGGTGGGGGTCACCCATGATCCCCGTTCGGGGCCTTGGTTCTTGGTCATGAGAAGCTGCCCCAGGCAACAGAGGGCTTGGCTGCCGAGGCCTTCCCTGAGTGGCCAGCCTGGACAGCACTCCCTAGGCCTCGTGTCTGGCGCTGGTCACTGCCTTCCTGGGTATCAACAGGTCACACATTTACTACAGAACTCAAGAAACCAGTTGAGAAAAAATAGGATCTTTCAGGACTTTGTCCCAGCTGGTTCATTTCAGGGTCTTAAAGAAAGTAATGTCTTTCCATCCACTTGATTTTTTTTCAACTCAGACTTTTTTAAAGCAGTTGTAGGGTCACAGGAAAACTTCATGGAGAGTACGGATGGTTCCCATATACCCCCTCTAACCCGTGCCCCATTTCCCTAGTTTTGAACATTCTGTGTTAATGTGCTGCATTTATTACAACTGATGAGCCAATATCAATACGTTCCTGACTCGGATCTGTTGTTTGTAACGTTCACTCCTTTGTGAGCCCGGCTGAGGGTTCATGAGAGGACTACAACTCCTGGCTCCTGGCCTCAGAGGGCCAGCGAGGGTGGGAGTGAGGGGTGGCCAGGGCGGGAGCAGCTCTGCACAGCGTCCAGCCTCCCCAAAACCAAAAGCAAGGCAGTATTTAAAGACAGTGAAGGGGTTCACCTGGGGGCTCCGCTGGTGCAGCGTCTGCCTGCGGCTCAGGTCATGATCTCAGGGTCCTTGGAGAGTCTGCCTCTCTCTCTCCCTCTGCCCCTCCCCTGCCCACGCTCTCTATCTCTCTCTCAAATAAATAAATAAAATCTCAAAAAAAAAAAAAATAAAGACAATGAAGGAACAGAGGAAGCATGGACCTCACAGGGCTCTGAGCCCCCACTGCTGTACGTGAGAATGTTCCGGAGCGGCTGCCAACTCCCTCCCCTCCACCCCCCTGCAGGAATGAGGGGTGGGCCCCCTGCTCTCACACAAGGGTGGTGCATTTCACGCAGAGGTGACACACTGCTTTCCCGCAGCCTGAAACCCAATCTGGTCACAGTCCACTGAGCCCAGGAAGGTTAACCTCCAAATAGGTGTTTTAGGGTCACCAGGATTCACAGGGTGGGGGCTTGTAATGTGAATCTGTGAGCCTTAAAAACAAAACATATTCTACCAACAAAAATGGGTTTATTCAGAAACCCACACTTGCGTGGTCGGTTAATCTTCGACAAAGCAGGAAAGAACATCCAATGGGGAAAAGACAGTGGTGTTGGGAACATTCCGCGTGCGGAAGACTGAAGGTGGACCGACCGCTTTCTTACACCAGACGCAAACATGAACTCAGAATGGATGACGGACCTGAATGTGAGACAGAAACCCAACAAAATCCTAGAGGAGAACGCAGTCAGCAATCTCTGTGACCTTGGCTGCAGCAACTTCTTACTAGACATATCTCCATAGTCAAGGAAAACAAGTGAAAATGAACTACTGGGGACGCCTGGGTGGCTCAGTGGTTGAGCATCTGCCTTTGGCTCAGGGTGATCCAGGGTCCTGGGATTGAGTCCCTCATCGGGTTCCCTGCAGGGAGCCTGCTTCTCCCTCTGCCTATGTCTCTGCCTCTGTGTGTGTGTGTGTCTCTCATGAATAAATAAATAAAATCTAAAAAAAAAGAAAGAAAGTAAAGAAAATGAACTACTGGGATTTCATCAAGATAAAAAGCTTCTGCACAGCCAAGGATCAACAAAACTGAAAGGCAGCCTAGAGCATGGGAGAGGAAATTCACAAATGATATATGAGGTAAAGGGCTAGTATCCAAAATATATAAAGATCTTATCAACAATCAAAAAACAAATAACCCAATTAAAAAATGAGCAGAAGACATGGACCGACATGTGTCCAAAGAAGACATCCAGATGAGTAATAGACACATGAAAAGATTCTCCACATCCCTCAGCATCAGGGAAACGCAGACCCAGAACCTCAGTGAGATCCCACCTCACACCTGCCAGGAGGGCTGAGATCAAGAACACAAAAAACAAGTGTTGGTAAAGATGTGAGAAAGAGGAGCCCTTTTGCCCTGTGGTGGGAATGCAAACAGAATGCATCTGTTCTGTAAAACAGTGTGGAGGGTCCTCAAGAAGTTAAAGATAGAGCTACCCTAGGACCCAGCAGTTGCACAACTGGGTATTTACCTAAAGGTAAACATTAATTCAAAGAGATGCCTGCACCCCAATGTCCACAGCAGCATTAGCTACAACAGCCGAGACATGGAGAGAGCCCAGATGTCCACGGACAGATGAACGGACAGAGAAGAGGTGGTGCATATACAGTATTACCAGGACATTAGTCATGAAAGAGTTGAAATCTTGCCATTTGCAAAATGAGGATGGAGCTATGGAACTAGAGGGTATTTGCTGAGTGAGGTAAGTCAATCAGAGAAAGACAGACACGGTGTGAGTGAGTCCGGCACCCAGACCGGCCGCACAGACACTGCTGCTGAGTTTCAGGGACTGCCTCACACACCGCTGGGCAGTTTCCCGGCATAGCTGCCCATCCCTGGATCCCACGAGGGCCTGGAGTGGTCCCAAGGTGTGGGCACAGCCTGGCCTGGCATTGGTCGTGAGGGCCTGGCTGGGGGCACAGGCGGAGACCCTGCTGGGGCCCTGCCCCCCCTTCTGCCTCTGCCTCTGTCTCTGCTTGTCCCCCACTTCTGTCTCTGCTCTGTGTCTTCCTGGCCTCGGCTCCCACCCCTGTGACCGATCCTCTACTCACTGCCACGCTCTCTCTGGGAGTCCAGTCCTGGCAGTAGGGGGCCGCCCTGCTGAGACACCCGGCCTCTCCCCCATAGGTGGCTGCTGGTAGGGGGCAGACTCCAGGTTTCTGGAGAGTCCTTCTGAGGTCCCCCAGAACATGGGCTTGCTGAGCGAGGCAGTGAGAGCCAGACTCTGGCTGAGCCCTGGAGGTGTCGGGGGGTTGTCCTCTCCTGGAGTCATTGAAGAGCTCTGGAGTGAAGGGTCCAGGCTCTGGACCCTGTTCCCAAGGCACAGCCAGAGTATGTCCCATCTCCCCACTGTCAGACACGTGAGCTGGCTGCGTGTTCTGATCAGCACCTGTTCCAGGGCCCACCTGGTGTGCTGAAGTGCAGGCTCTGGGCTGAGGCACTGAGGACAGGGTGGCTCAGGCAGCCGGTGGGTCAGTGCTCCCAGGGGCCCTTCTTGGCCTTAACCCTGTGGGTGGCCCAGCGTGGCCCGTGGGTGAGCCCAGGGTAGTTGCTGTCATCCGAGAGAGCTGTCTCCCCCAGGAGGCCAGGCCAGCATCAGGGATGCTGGGGGATTTCCACACACCTGGTCAGACGCCGGGTGCTGCTTGCTTCGTCCCACCTGTGGGCCCAGGGCCCCCGCCCCAACACACACACGCTCATCCTCTGCTACCCATCTTCTGTCAACGGAATGACTCTGAGCTGGTGCTTTCAGGGCCTGTGTGGACCACCCACACTTGCCAGCACTGCAGCTGGAGGTCTGGCAGTGCCCGTCTCCTCAAAGTTGGATGCATACAGGTGCTTTCCCAGGACGTTTTTTTTTTTTTCCCCAGGACGTTTTTACAGCCACAGCGGGCAACCGAAGCATGTGTTTTGAAATTGTCCAGGCTAAGACCTAAAGGCTGCATCCTGCAGCATGGACACCAGTGATGGGATGTTCTGGAAAACAACGCAGGGACTGGAGGGTGGCCAGCGCTGCCAGGGGCACAGCTGGTGCAGGAGAGTGCTCTGTCCTGCTATTCTGTTCACGTGGGTCACGACCAGAGAACTCTGCCCACAGTGATGAGTCTGATGGTCTGCACTGGAGACCCAATTAACAGTCAACAAACCAATAGATGTATGCGTGCATACACACTTATATACAGGCGCGCACACACACACGTAGATACAAGAATATAAATACACACATATACACACAGATGCAGATACAAGCATATAAATACACATACACACACGTAGGTACAAGCATATAAATGCACACACATACACACACGTAGATACAAGCATGCAGCATATAGACATACACGTAGATAAACATATAAACACACACATGTAGACGTGTGCATGCATGCATATAAATACATGCACACATACACTCATACATACATAACTATACACACGCACACACAGATGTAGACACATATGTAAATTGCAGACACAGAGACACATACATGTGTGCATACACACAAGCATGCATACACAGAGACACACATACACACACATACATACATAAATCTGAAGCTTAGAGACTATAGAATCGTATTGGTTGAGGAGATTACAACTGCAGTCTAGGTGGACGATGATGTTGACAGAGCACCTGGGAGAGGCCACCCGAGAATCGAGGCCAGAGACTCTCACCAGGGCCCCACTTGGGGAAGGGAAGTTTCCAGGGGCACAGAGCCCGTGGCGGGAGCCTCGGCTATAGCTCCAGGGCTCCTGGCCAGGCCTGTCCACAGCTGCCCCAGGACCTCGTGTGGACAGAGTGGAGTCCTTCCCCTGCTCCGTGACCCCAGGGGCCTCTGACGGCTGAGAGCCCCCCGGGCCAGGGGGTCCTGCTCTTACTGAGGGTGTCGCTGAGCAGAGTGAGAGACCCCGTCCCCGCCGTGGGCCGGCACCCTGCTTGGCTGGGAGGCTGGAGACTGTCCCACTGTCAGCTCAGAGCAGCAGGAGCTATAGCCCGTGTGCTACTTCACACTCTCCGGGGACGTCCAGGCAACCCCAAACATGAGGCCAGAGACGCAGAGAGAAAGCACAGCAGGCGCAGCGAGGAAGGATGTCATCGCAGTGCCGTATGGGCAGGAAAGTTCCCGACCTGGAGACCCTGCTGGACGACGGGATGTCTGAGAGTGGCCGGCCCCGGAGGGCACACCCGCTGGCTGCGGTGTGTTCTGATTCTATTTTTACACATAGATGTAGTTGCAAGACCCGTGACATCGGGAACAAGAAATGTGAACATGTACAAGCAAACTTCATGAAACATCCCTGGAGCCCGGATGAAGGGTGGACACCGTGAGCAGCCAGTGCTCAGCAAGGTTGTTTATAACTCGCTGCCTTTCCCACACAAGCATCCATGAACCTTTGCAAATTCACTCACTTGTTCATCTCAGGCAAACATGCAACGGGCAGAAGGGGCCCAGAAAACACCGAATGAGAATGGGTGGGGAGGGCAGGCCCGCCTTCCCCATCCGTCCTGGAGAGCCCCCACCCTTGCCCCTGCTGGAATACAAATGGGACAGCTGGACCAGGAGCAGCTATCATGGACCCTGAGGTGAATGAGTAGAAATTGCACACAGCTGATCACTGACCTCCTTTAAGTCATCGCTCAGAGATCATCTCCTCCCAGGGCGTCCTGGTCACCCCATTTACACTTTCACCCCGCTAGACCCCTTGTTTGCTGCCTCCCTTCTAGAATGTGTGCTTCAAAGAGGCAGGGGTTTCTGTCTCCTCCCTCATCTGCGGGGCCTCGCATAGCTACGCACTAGTAAATCCTGTTGAACAAATGCGTGTGCAAAACATGTTGAATGCTGTCAAGTGCTAGCACAAAGTGGTAGCGATATTAACACAGAAGTACCGTGTGGCTGGTACCTAAGCAGAGTAGGCTAGCTCTTGTGCACAGTTCCTGTCCTGCCCCTGGTTCCAGGCTCCTGGTCTCACCCCCTCCTTCCTGGTGACCTCTGCCCCATCCAGGTGGAAGTCTGAGGCTGGGGCCTGACCTCCTGGCCAAGTGCTGAACACCTGAATGGTCAAGAGGCCCATGGTGGGGGACGGGAGCCTGCAGGTCCAGGGTGTCCCTCCCCCAGACCCCTGGTCCAGGAGGCCTCCACTCACTTCAGGGACTTCTGTACCTGCCTCATTGTGAGTGGCCCTTGGCTGCCATTCTGCCACCCAGTGTGGTCACTGTCCCTGACCAGAGGGGTCTCCAGAATCCGATGGCCCCTGGAGCTGACCCCTGTGGCCTGGGTGGGGGAGGGGTGCCCTAGTCTTGCAGGGAGATCCCCAAGGCTCTGCTGCTCTGAAGAGACACGCTTCCTGGAGATAAAGCCTTTTGCGTGTCACAGAGGCAACGCGCCCTTCCCATGGTGCTGGGGCTCATCCTGGGGGTGATGGGTGCTTGGAGACCACCACGGAGGTGCTGGGGCGCATCCTGTCCAGTGAGGCCAGCCAGGATCTTGAGCCCATCAGAGCTGTGCTGTTGTACCTGTCCGGCCCTCTGGCCAGCACCTGGTTTACGTCCACTGTGGTCCCAGGTGACCACCTCCCCAGGCGCGCTCCTTGCGGTGCGAGCCCCCCAGACCGCTCCCCTACCCCGCACCCCGCTCCCCACTCCGCACCCCCTCCCTGCTCCCGCCGGGGTCCTGGACGGCGCCGGCTCCCTGGGGCGGGCTCTTCCCCGGGCGCCGCCCCCGGCCCGCCCCGCCCGCCCCGCCCCCGCCCTCCCCGCGCAGACCTGGGCCCCGCCCGGGCCGCACCGACCGGGCTGAGCCCCGCAGCTCTGGCGGCGCCGGGCCCGGAGGCTGGGGCTGGCGCTCGGGCCACCATGTCCCAGCGCTTCGTGGTGATTCCCGCGGCGGGCAGGGCTGGGGGCGCGGGGCCCAGGCCCGAGGGCGGCGGCAGCCAGCGCCCCAGCCCCCTCCGGGCCGCCGAGCCCGCCCCCGCCGCCCCCGCCGCCCCCGAGGCGCCGAGAGTGGACGCGCTGCCCATCCTGCGCTACTGCCGCGAGCCGAGCCGCTACGGTAGGTGCCGGCCCGCGGGGCCCCGTGCAGGGCGCGGCCACGCCGTCGGGCGAGGAGCTGGCGGGCGCGGGCGGGGGCGGGCGCGGGGAGGGGCGGCCCTGGGGACCCCTGCGGTGGGGCGTCCTCACCCCGCAGCCCGCAGCCCGCAGCCCGCAGCGGGGTGGAGCTGCTGTGGCGCCGCACTGCCGGCTCCTCTGGGGACCCTGGCCTCGCCTCGACGCCCCCTCGGCCCGTCCTGCGCCCTGGAGGGGGATGCGACTCCCTGCGCCATTGTGAGAGCTCCTGGGAACCCTCTGACCTCCTTGCCCCTGGAGCCCGGCGGCCAGTCCACGTCACATTCCAGGGGGCGGGGGAGCGGTGGGTGCTTGGGGACCACCAGGGAGACGCCGGGGCTCGTCCTAGGGGTGCGGTGGGTCCTTGGAGACCACCAGGGAGGTGCTGGGGCTCATCCTGGGGGTGATGGGTGCTTGGAGACCACCACGGAGGTGCTGGGGCGCATCCTGGGGGTGATGGGTGCTTGGAGACCGCCACGGAGGTGCTGGGGCGCATCCTGTCCAGTGAGGCCAGCCAGGATCTTGAGCCCATCAGAGCTGTGCTGTTGTACCTGTCCAGCCCTCTGGCCAGTCACCTGGTTTATGATATGCAGGCCCTGAGAAGTGCTGGTGGGCACCTCTGTGATTGCAGCCTCCTGTGCTGGGGGGCGGGGTATGGACAGTGGCTTGAGGCTCAGATCTCAGGTCTCAGGTCCCCGCCCCACCGCCCTGGGTGGGGGAGGGTGGACATGGGAGGACAGGCAAAGCCGGGTTTCCAGCAGCTCCTGGTTTGACTGGATTCTGAGAGGTCATTGCCCTCCAGGCTCAGGCCAGTCCTGGGGGCAGTCGGCCCCTTGGTCTGCGTGAAGGTGGCCCCATTTGGAAGATAGAGCGTCCACCTCTGGGCTGACATCTGAACAATCCGCAGCTTCTCAGGAGCCCAGTCGTTTCCTGCAGGTCAGAGAGGGGAGGTGGCTCCCTGGACAGAAGGGCCTCCATCTGGCCCCTGTGGTAGATGGGGGCCCAGGGCAGAGGGGGGACAGGGCACGAAGTGAGGACCAGCTCTGAACAGAGCTGACAGTGCCAGGGATTCTAGATTCTTTCCAACAAGGCCTTTGTTGACTTACTTGGGAAATTCTTTAACATTACAATGAACTCTGAGCTGTGCCTCCCTCCAGCAACAGGCATCCTGTGGTGCTAGGTGTGTGTGTGTGTGTGTGTGTGTGTGTGTGTGTGTGTAGGCATGCACGTATGCGTGTGTATGCATGTGGGTGTATGCATATGTGTGTGCACTCACACACGCGGAACATGCCCTCTATCAAGGACAACATTGGTCCAGACACTCAGACACGTGGTGGGCACTAGGGTGCATGTCTCCACCAGTTCTGCTCTGAGCCGTGGTCAGGTGTGGCCAAGTGTGGCCAGGTGTGGCCCCGTGACACTTGTCACTCTGGTGGCAGCTGTTCTCAGGTCCTGCTCCCTCCCCATCCCCCTGCTCCCCAGGAGACCCTACTCTTGTTTTTCTCTGTGAGCAGTGGTTCTGCTGCTCATGCTCATCGATTAGCACGAGTCAGAACAAGTAATTATTTCTGGACTGCTGGTGGCCGCTCTGCTTTGAGGGAAATCACTCTGACAAAAGGGGTCAGTAGAGACTTTGAGAGAGCATGGGTGAGACTCTGGCAGGGGCAGTGGTGAGTGAGGGACTCCTCTCCTGGCCGCCCCAGTGGGGGGGTCCCTGAGCCCCCAGCCCGGGCTTTGCTGACCCTGACACAGTCTTCCCCAGGGGGAGGGGGCTGCAGCCTTATCTCTTGGCAGAAACACGGACTCTCCGCGGGCACACTCTGGGTAGAGCGGTTCTGCGCAGCAGGGCCCAGGTTCCAGCTCCCTGGGACTGACCCTCCGGGTCCTCCTGGAACCTCGTCCCCCTTCTGGCCCCCTCTGCCCACTTGTCTCAGTTGCCCAGCATGCTGATGCCCCTGGGGAAAGGTCTGGTGCTCGGAGACACGCTCAGGTCCCAGGCTGTCCCACTGTCCTCCTCGGACCTACTGACATTTTCATCTTCATGTTGAGCTGGGACACAAGCATTGCCCCCGAGCCCTCCAGGTGGTAGATGGGGGCCACCCTCTTGCCCCTAGCACTCTCCCCTGCCACCTCCACCTCCTGGGTGGGGGGGTCAGACCTCCCCTCTGACCTCAGGGGCCCAGCCATCCCCCAGCCCTCAGGTGGGGAGCCCTTCTGAGCCGCCTAGGCTGTGCTCTTGCCCCAGGCTGATACACAGTCAGGCTCCAGCAGGGCGGCAGTTACAGGGGCTGGTTCCAGCAGCGATCAATCAAATGATTGTGTGCTGTGCCCACTGCGGGAGAACAAAAGACCGATTATTTGACGCTGCTGATAAGACAATGCGCACTAAGTTTAAAAAGCAACTCAGGTTTTGCAGCACGCCTTTGCCCTCATCTTGCGTTGCCCTCCCACGGTGTGAATGAGGGGGACTTTCCAATGCTGGAGGAGGTGCCTGCTGCCGCCACGGCTCCTTGTGCCACATCAGGAACCGCAGCAGAAATCTGCTGGGCTGAGCGTCTGACTTTGCCCTTAGACCAGCTCCCCTCCGGCGGGTTGGCTTGCTGTGGGTTTGTGTGTAGCGAGCACGGCAAGTGGGGTGCCCCTGCTCCTGGTGCCCCCGCCACCCCCGTGTCCCTGGCTCATCCAGTGCTTCCCTGGTGTACAGGGGTCTTACAGTGCCTCTGTGCCCTGTCCCGTTAGCCTGGTCGAGGGAGGCAGGGTCTCCTGCCAGACCATGCTGGGGGCTTCTTCACCCCCAGCTGCCTGCCTGCCCCGACTGGTCTGCATGCGCTGGGCAGGAGGGGAGAGGAGTGCAGCTGGGCTGCGATGGGGCTGCCATTCCACAGCCAGTCTGGGAGGTTCTGGAAGGTGAGGTGGCTGAACCATGGCTATCTCCCACTTCCAGGTAAAACACCGGTACTGGCTCCTGGAGTGGTTCCTGTGTGGATCACAGAGGGGCCTCAGATCCAGAACCAAGACCCTGGAGGACCCACCTCACCTGCCTGCAGCCAGAGGACAGGGACAGAGGCAGCATCAGGCTGAAGGCAGGCTGCCCTAAGGACAGTGAGGTTGGGGAGGCCACAGCCACCCGCCGCCCCTCCAGTGCAGGGCCATGCACCTCGGAGGTCAGCTGGGCTTCCCAGAGGCTGCACCCCCGCAGCCACCTCCCTGTGTGTGGTCTGGGCTGGTCTGTGGGCCTGGGGGCCTCCAACAGGGGCCTGACCTGAGTCTCCAGACAGGTCCTCCTGCCGCAGCACACCTCCATGGGTGCTCTGAGCCCGTGCCCAGGAGGCCAGGGCCACCCAGGGTGGAGTCAGGTGGACCTTCACCCCAGCATTTGCCCCCACGCGGCTCCCAGCTTCCACCCTGCGCTGGGGCTCAGGCCCGGTCCCAGCGTCCCTAACGCAAGGTTCACTTTCTGTTTCTCTGAAGTTGATGTGGTTGGGGTGTCAGAGTCCCACAGACCCTCGGACGACACCTGGAGGGTTGGTAGTGTGGGCCTGCTGTTTGAAACACGCAAGTGTGTGTGTACGTGTGTCTTCGTGTGAGTGCGTGTGAGTGCTTGGCCCTTCACGCTCAAGGAGGAGGGGAGGGTTGACCACCAAGCCTCAGAACCTGCTCTGGCCAGAGGGGATGGTGTGTTTGGAGGGGCCTTGCCCTTGCAGGGACAAGGACCAGAGGGGGTGCCTCTGTCACTAGCGGGGACCCGGGACGACCTTGGGCATGCCACTGGCCTAGCCTCTGCCGGGCGGGCACCGGGAGTGAGGCGCTGGCCACCGCCCCTGCTCTCCCTGGGATATGGGCTCCCAGGGTCACCCTGCCCCCACCGTGCGGCCGGTGCATCTGCACTTTGTGCGACTTCACAGGTGGCTCAGGGGTTTCTGCTGCAGGGAAAGTCCCATTTCCCGGGCCCACTTTGGCGCCTTCTGGTCAGGAAGGAGGCTCAGTGTGGCCCTGGGTGCCCCAGGAAGGAAGGCTGAGCTGGAGTCCCGGCTGTGGGCTGCCCAGCTCTGGTGTCACAGCACCTGCCACCCCACTGGGCAGACTCTGTTTTCTTTTTACTAAATATTTCATGGAGCACAGCCCTCACGCTGGTCTGCAAGCCGCCTCCAGTTCTCAGGGGCAGCTCACGGGCTTTGTCACTGCCAGGAACGCTCCCCTGGGTGGTTTCTTGCTCCGCTGACAACGCCCGAGGGCGCGTCCCTCACTTCTCTCCTCGATACTTAACGCTCTGGTTAGCTTCTTTTCCATGGGGTGTCGTGGGTTTGGAGGCACCAACTCCCATTAAACATCAAAATTGCACCTAAGTGTGTGTTCAATTGGCCACGCTGCCGTCCCTAGGCCACGAGGGGGCTGCACAGGTGGGCCCGGGACCCA
Source organism: Vulpes lagopus (assembly GCF_018345385.1). NCBI lineage: Eukaryota > Metazoa > Chordata > Mammalia > Carnivora > Canidae > Vulpes > Vulpes lagopus. Next base: position 31,769,320 of record NC_054840.1, on the reverse strand, counting down.
GGGGAGCCCCGTCCCTAAGCCACGGGGGGGCTGCGCAGACAGGCCTAGGACCCAGAGGAGCCCCTCACTCACGGGGGGCTATGCAGGTGGGGCTAGGACCTGGGGGAACCCTATCCCTAAGCCATGGGGACTGTGTGGGCAGGCAGGCTCAGGACCCGGGGGAGCCCCATCCCTAAGCCACAGGGGCTGCGTGGACAGGTCCAGGACTTGGGGGAGCCCCTAACCCATGGGGGGCTGTGCAGATGGGCCCAGGACCCAAGGGAGCCCCATCCATAAGCCACAGGGGGCTGCGCGAACAGGCCCAGGACCCAGGGGAGCCCCGAACCCATGCGGGCTCTATGGGTGATCCCAGGACCTGGGGGAGCCCCCGTCCTGCCAGGACTGCCCATGCCTGCCCGGGGGCCCCCAGCTGCTGGACCTCACCTCCTCCCACCCGGGCTCTGTCTTCACGAGCAAGGGCTGTAGTGTGCAGAGGTGGTGGACAGGAAAATGGATCAGGAAGACGTGGTCCGTCCATTTGTGGGAGGGCTGTCCAGACACCCGCTGCGGCAGGGACAGACCTTGAGGACCCTGTGCTCAGTGAGAGAGGCCATCACGAGGGACACATGAGCCCCTCACTAGAGGTCCCTGGAGGGGTCCCGTCCACAGGGATGGAGGGGAGGACCATGGGCACCAGGGCCTCGAGAGAGAACAGAAGTTCTGGAGGGGGTGTGCGTGTGCTGAGTGCCGCTGTGTATGGCACTGAAACGGCTGGAAGTTGTAAGTTTTATGTCATATATTTTACCGCCACCAGAGGAGCACACAGCAGAGGAGGTGAGAGGGACTGTCCCTTCCCCCACGGCTCCTTCAGGGAGCTGCTGCTGCTCTTCCGGAGGAGGAAGAGGCCGCTCTGATTAAATCCACTCTCACAGCGCGGCCTCTCGCAGGGGTCCTTCTCATCTAAATTATTCTCTGCAAGGTGCGAGCTCAGGCCTTTTGGAGGAGATATTTTTGTCCAGGAACCTTCCTGTTTCAAGCAGCACCCTGTGTGGCCCTTCCGGGCTGGTCCTGGGGCAGGAGAGGGGCTGCGGGCCTGACCCACCCCTCCTCACTCTGCATCCCCTGAGACTGCTCCTCCAGGGGCCAGGAAGGGTCCTGGGCTCCGGAGCCTTGCCAGGAAGGCCCCTCCATCCTGGACACCTGGGAACAGCATGTCCTGGCCACTGGGCCCGCGACCCCTCACCCTCGTCCCTTGCTGCCCTCTCTTGGGGACCCCAGAGCAGGAGGCTGAGGTCTCCAAGCTGAAGGAAGAGCAGATGTGGGGCACTGGGGTGGCTGCTCTGGCCAACGGGTCCTCCCTCATCAGCGGCTGCTGGGGCTGCCCTTTGCTTGGTGTGTTGGCCTGTCCCCAGACATGGGGACACGCTGCTGCCACACATCCTCCTGGAGACAACACACAGTGGATTGGGGACCCAGCTTCCTGCGCCTGGAGGGATGGAGCCCCGCACAGGGGGTGAGACCCGCGCAGCCCCTGACACCCGCTGAGCTGTCCTGCTGCGTCTCAGCACAGCAAGGGTGTGCGTGTCTCTCCCACCTGCAGAGGGACAGGTTTGCCCCTCCGTGGAGCTGGCTTCTGCGTGATGTCATCAAGGGTCAGGCAGGGGTGCCTAGCAGCTCCACTGGTCCAGCGTCCGACTCCTGGTTTCAGCTCAGGTCGTAATCTTGGGATCATGGGATGGAGCCCCACATCCGGCTCCCTGCTGGGTGCACAGACTACCTGGGATCCTCTGTCTCCCTGCTCACCTCCACCGCTGCTCACCCTCTCTCCCCCTGGGCCCTGGGAGCTGAGCCTTCCTTGTATAGCAGCCCAGGCCTAGTGCCACCCCCAGTGGGCTGAGGGAGCCGTGATGCTCCCCTGAGGAGATGTGGTGAGTGTTCTAGTTAGGACCCCAGGGAAGCAGAGCCCACAGGATGTGTGCAGAGAGAGACTGGATTAGTCCATGCCACTGTGGCTTAGTGAGTCCAAGATCTGCAGGGTGGGCCAGTGGGCAGGAGACCAGGGAAGGGCTGTAGCATCCACGGGATGCCTGCTGGTGGCACTCCTTCCTGCCTGGGGAGGTCAGCGTCTGTTCTAACCAGGCCTTCGACTGATTGGGCGAGGCCCACCTGTATAGGAAAGGCTCAAAGCTCACCACTTTGGTTTTTGTTTTTGTTTTTTTTCTGTTTATTTATTTTTTTTTGTAAACTTATCTTTTATTGGTGTTCAATTTGCCAACAGATAGAATAACACCCAGTGCTCATCCCATCAAGTGCCCCCTTCAATACTTTGAATGTTAATCTCATCTAAAAAATGTCTTCACAGAAACACCCAGAATAATGTTTGACCTAGTATCTGGGCACCGTGACCCAGGCAAGTTGACACAATAATGATCTTCCCACAATAATGGGAAGAGAAAGTGCTCAGAAATAGTCACTGTGAAAAAGCCTTTTCTAGGCTGTCACAGACGTGGACGCGTGTGTGTACGTGCTCTTCCAAACTTTATCTCTTAATGTATTGGAAGTGCGTTTTCTGAGTAAAAAGGCCCTTATTCTTTGTATTCTTTGGCTCTGATTTTTAAAGGAAGGGATTATGAAACCAACAGAATGTGAAGCTTGAGGCTGTAAGACTTGTCGATTTCGGTGAGTCCACAGCAAGGCTGGGTGTTTATTTACAAGTCCTTGTGGGTGTTTTAGATTTTCTCCGAAAACTGTGCTGCCAGCCACCCCTTTGGGGCTTTTCCTATGGAGAAGCAGAAGCCTGTGTTCAGGCCTCTCCGGCCTCTGGGCTGGCAGACCAGCCTCCCGCACCAGGAACCCTCAGAGGGGAGCTGCCCGCACGCTGCGGGCTGAGGCCTGCAGCCTCCATAGAGGCCACGAGTGGGCCGCCTGGGATGGGGGCTCGCCCACGGTGTGCCAGGTCTGTGCTTGAGCTGCACCCCTGCAGCGGAGCCACGCTTCCTCTGCTGTGGCGCCAGCGTCCCTAACCTGCTTGTTGCTGACACTACTAGTCTCACGAGTACGTTTCAAGTGGCTGAACAAATACTTCAGTGTTACAAACAATCACGAGCTCCAGAGAGTCTGTTACCTACAGAGGCTGAGAGAGGAGACACTGCCTGCGGGTGGCTGCAGTGTTGCTACAGAGTGGAGGGAAGGGCTGCAGGTGGGAGGTGGGAACCCAGGGCCTGTTTTTCCTGTTTACTCAGATGGTCACTTCTGAAAGACCATTGCAGCAACTTGCCACATGTTCTCATCGTTAGTTATTTGCAAACGTCCGTCCCGGCCCTGTGACCTGTGCACACGCTGGATGGTGAGTGTGTGCACTTCATGAACGGTGTGGGGCTGTGGCGACTGCTCCCTGGACATTCTGCAGGTGCCCACGGCCAGTCTACCTGGCCCCCAGCCCTTCACAGTCGGGGCTGGATGCTCCTCTCTCTGTGGTTCAATTCCTGGGACCAAGATGCTCAGACCCGACGCAGGCCATGCCGAGGAGGGCCTGGCTGTGAGGCCACTCAAAGTTGGGCATGAGTGGGTGACATTAGTAGGCTTCACTCAAAGAGGCTGGGTGGCTACAGATGCCCCCCAGGGGCCAGCATGGGGGCCATGGGGCCGTGGAGTCTGTGGGACCAGGTGTCTTCCTCTCCCACTGCCCAGACCCCTGCACTGCCCTCTGTGGGGGCTGGCAGGTTCTTTCAGATGCCCCCTGTGAGGACAGTGGTGTGCAGGGTCTGGCCACACTACCTGAGCTCAGGAGGCAGGTTCAGAGCAGACTTGGGCGTTGGGGAGAAGCCCAGAGAAAATAGACGGAGTTGACATATGCTGCTTAACTCAGGGTTTTCCCTGTGTTTGTTTGAGAGGAATGCCGTGGAATGTTAGCTCCAAAGGCTCACCTTCCTGGGCTGTGGAAGTCTCTGTCTTCGAGAAGTTGTGTCTGGAGGTGCTCCAGACCCCACCTTAGGGCATGCACGTCACACGTGTGGCTGTGCGGTCCTCTGACCCGTTGGGGCCGCCCCTGCCTGGGGTGATTGGGCTGGTCCTGGGGGACCAGCAGGGCCAGGTGCAGCTTGGGGGTGACGGGGCTGGGCAGCATCTCCTGGAGCGCAGGGATGGCCTTCTCCGGGGTGACGCGGTCCGTGGCTCCTGTGTGCTCCCAGCAGGACTCGAGTAGCCTCTGACGGCCTCGAAGTAATGGTGACAGTGACATAGACAACATAAAGCTGCTTTCCCATCACTGTGCGCCGCTGGAGCCCCATGCACTCATCCCTGTGCCCTGTGCTCGGGGCCTGAGCCGTCTGTGTAACCGCGCTGTCTCCCCCTACCCCGCACATCCACGCTGTCTCCTCCACCCCAACCTGCACACCCACATGCACCCATGCCATCACCACACCCACGTGTCCCCCACGGCAGCCCCAGCCCCAGCTGGCTGCGGGGCATGGGCAATGTGGCTGGTGACACTAAGGTCTAGATTTAAATTTTTTGAGTTTTTAACTAATTTGAATTTAGACTCAAAAACCGCACATGCTCAGTGGCTACTGAAGTGCACGTGCAGGCCCAGTGCTGAGGACACGGTGGAGGTGAACCCGTGCCAAACCCTGCAGCTCCAGGAGCTTGTGCTCCTGTGACAGATGATGAGCAGGGGTGTGGGTAGGGGGGTGGCCCAGAGGGCTGAGGGCAGAGTCCCCACAAAACCCATCCCTGGGGTCCTGACCCCAGCATGTCAGAACGCAGCCGCACTTGGAGGTGGTCTTTACCAGATGCACATGGGACATACACTGTAAGCAGAGTCTTCAGGACAAACAGTCCCCAGAACGGAGGCCACACATGCGTGTTATCTGTGTCCCCAGCCGTCGATGCTGAGATGAGCGGTTCAGCTCTTGTAGCCATGGCTGCCTCCCCAGGGGTGTCTGTGTCAGCTTAGCCCCCTCAGAGCCGATAGACACCCCACTGTGGTCCACCATGAGGTCACTGAGCCCATCAGAGCCAGCCCAGGGACCTGTGCCCTCCCCAGCCAGGGGCTCCCTCCTCTGCAGCCACCTGCATCTGGCTCTCCTGCCTCTCCCCCGCTGGCCACCTGAGCCCTCCCCAGGGCCCCAGACTCCTCCTCGCTGCCTCTTGTTGCCTGGAGATTCATGCGCTCTTGTCCCCCTGGACCACAGAGGGTTGAGTGTGGTGGGCCAGCCACACTGGTGTTGTCAGGGACACTGGTGAACCCCCTCTCCTGCTTACAGGAGGAGGCCTCCCTGGGGGAGGCTGCTGGGAGTGGCCCCAAGGGAGCAGGGGGTGCCTGCCGCCCACCTCCGTCCCATGTACCTATGCCCACCAAGCCTACAGGTGTTCATGACCTGAGGTAGACCAGACACAGAGGGGCCTAGGGATGCAGATCGGGGTCAGGATCACCCCTCAGAGACCCCAGGGACCACCCCCCATGCCACCACCTGGGAGAAACTGGCCAAGCTTAGGGACTGCCTCCTCAGAACAGCTGTGGGTCTGGGCGTCCCCCTGTAGCCGTCACTAGGTGGAAAAGGCCCCTCAATGCTGGCCACAGGAAGTATGAACGTGCTTCCACCCACACAGCTCTCTGCAAGGTTCTGACCCACTTATGAATCTGGCCGGCACCAAGTAACCCCTGGGAGCTTGCCAGTCCACCATAGATGTGGGCCTCGAGTCCACACAGCCTGGCCCCAATGGACAGCTGCGTTTTCCCAGGTCTTCTGGGGGCAGCTCCTTTGGGGATGCCGACTGATGCAGAGAACCAGTGAGCCCCTTGGCCAGCCCACTCTGGAGTCCCCTGGCCCTGACACTGCTCAGCTGGCATTAAGCCTGTCCCATGGCTTTGATGGGTGAGACTCAGGGACGTTCTGGGAGAGAGGTGCAAGCGGGCACACTCCGGCGTGCACTAGCATGTCTGGCGCCTGTGGCCAGAGGTCTTCTCAGCAGAGCGCATCCTGGGACCAGTGGCCTGAGTCATACGCATCAGGAACTGTGCTCTAGGGACATGAAGGAATCGCTCTGGACACTTCAGAGCTCGCCCGGATGTTCCAGAGGGTCAGAACGAGGCATGCCCTGGGACAGGCAGGAAGGGAGCTCCCAGAACCCACATAGAAACAAGCCTGCTGTGGGGAGGGTGCAGGGCTACGGGAAGTGTGCCCAAGGGGTCAGGGAGGCCAGCCATCTGCTGTGGGTAGAGGGCTGAGTGGCTACCTGCCGAGGAGTGCTGGGGTTTGCTGAGCACCCCTTCCTCCACGCCCACCCCCTAGGGAGCTATTCTCCTGGGTGGGCAGGCCCCACTGTCTCCCACACTCAGCTGGGGGCTGGAGCTCCTGAGAACGAGATGGCCTTCCTGCCTCCCTGGGAGCTGCCTCAGCCCCTGCTCCCTGTGCGGGAACATGGGTCCCAGTTCCTGGGATGGACTGTCACCAGCCTGGCTCCCTTCCTGCAGAGGCTCAGGAGGACACCCCACCACCACCACCACCACCACCACCACCACCACCACCACCACCACCTGTGGACGGTGAGTGTGTGAGGCAGGACTGGCCCCGCAGGGAAGGGACGGAGCCTGGCTTGCTGGACCATCAGGGGTTCCAGAATGCACCTGCTGTGGCCTGAGCCCTTCCAAACTCAGGACCTCAGCTGCCCCCCTTCGAAGGGCCAGGTAGTGGGTGGGGGCCCACCAGGGACAAGGCACAGTGGATCTCCTGCCTGGGAGCTGCTCCCTTGAGGACATGTATTTTATGACCAAGTCCGACAGGATATGGTAGAAAGTTATCCGTTTCAGGTGAGTTAGTGGCAAGTGGATGGCAAATAGGGGGGTTTGCCAGCCTGTCCACCGTCTGAGATGGTCCACCAAGGGCAGAAGGACCCTCCTTGGCCTCCTCCCTGGGAACCAAGTACTGCATTAGTTTTGAGGCTAGTGGGGGACTGAGTGGTGGCCCCCAGGAGATACGTCCACATCCTAACTCCTAACTCCTGGCCCCTGGAAACGGGACCTGATTTGGAAGAAGGGTCCTCGCAAACATGATTACATGAAGGATGTGGAGGTGAAGAGGCCACCCTGGGTTATCCAGTGATCCTTAGTCCGATAACCAATGTCCTTATGAAAACACAGGAGAGAGACTGTGCTAGGAGGAGGAGAGAGGTTGGAGCGCCAGGTCACAGGAGGGGGCGGGGTGCTGGAGGGCCCCTGCAGAGGGAGTGCGGCCCTGCGACACCTGGCTGTCAGATGTGGGGCTCCAGGGCTCTGAGGGCAGGCTTCATGGTCTGAGGCTCTGGGGGCTGGCTGGTCCAGGACCTCAAGGGTACCAGACAGGTTGGCTGGGCTTACCTGGGAGCTGCTTCTGTCTGGAATGTTCCCTGGGCTTGGGGAGGAAGGTGCAGAAGAACAGAAGAAACAGGCATGCCCAGTCAGGGGGCATCACTGTAGCTGGCATCCAAGGGCCCCTGCAGGTACTCTGGGTGCTGGGCTCAGCCCCACTGTCTGCATTGCCAGGGCTGGAGCAGGGACCGAGGGAAGCAGCCCCCAGCCTGTCCTGGAGCACCCACCCTGCAGCCCGGGAGCCCAGCAAGGCCTCCGGAGAGCCGGCCCCATGGAGGCACCTTCTCTAGGGCTTCACCGGGCCTGGTCCAACAATCCCTGGCGGGGGAGGCGGGGCTGCAGCAGGGAGGTGGCAGCCGTGTCCTGGAGCTAGTGGACAGCCACGAGGGCTGAGGGGCACTGGAGGCACCTGGGAGCACCTGGAGCAGGTGCCACCCCTGCAGCCTGCAGTGCCCCCGCCAGGCCAGCAGCCCTGCAGTGAGCCCCCCCCCCCTCCACTGGGCTTGATGGGAGCCCCTCCCGTGCAGACCCTGCAGGACTCCCACTGCCGGCTTCCCTCGCAGAGCCAATGAGGGTGGGGAGGGCTGCTCCTCATGCGCACCTGCCAGCTGTCCCCGGGCCTCGACCAGCGCCCAGGCTTCCCTGGGGAAGCCTATTTGTAAATCAGTGACTGGCTTTACAGAAGCAGAATCCCCTCCGCTCCCCGGCCTCCCCGGGCTGCTGCCCGCCGCCCGGCAGCTTTATCACCCAGTCATCTGAACTTTGCTCACATTTGGTAACATACTTTCCTTGGAAGCCGGGCTGTGACTGTCACATCCCTTCTGGCTGAGGTTCCTGGTTGTGACGTCAGGGTGGGGAACCTGCAGCAGTAACGGATTTGGGTGCCGGCACCGCGGGAGGGGCCCTGCTGCAGGCCTCCTGGCCTTGCGTGCCTCTGTGCACACAGCACGGGTTCAGGGGCGAGCCCCCGAGAACGAAACCGATTCATGATTCATGGAGGAGGTGCGGTGGTTTCGGGCAGGAAGGGCAGGCTTTGCATCTCTCTCCCTGAAGACAAAGGGTAGTTGCTGCCGTGTGAGGGCTTCTCTTCCTGTGGGGCCACTGGTGGGAGAGTCCTACGGGTTGGCAGAGTTCGAAGAGCGACCCGTCAGGGTGTGAACTCCCCTGGTTCTGGGGGCACATCCTGGTCCGTGCTGTGTGCATGGGCACAAGGGGCTCCGGTCTACTTTGCAGAGGGTGGCCCCTGGATTGGCCCCCCAGGCCAGGAGGGGTGGGGTCCGGGAGCAGCCACTGCCGGTGATCAGTGGCCAGGGGTCACGTGGCATGTGGTCTGAGGCGTCCGGGTGGGCCTGCGTGGCGAGAGTACAGTGGCAGGGCCTTGGGGGTGCTGAGGCCCCAGCTGGCGCCCCTCACCCTGGAGTTGGTGGGCACGGGTCTCCGTGTCAGGTGTCAGGCGTCGCGTGGAGGATAGGGCTGGGGCTTCTCCCAGGAGTGCCATTCCGCACAGGTTTTCTCCACCCCAGTGCAGTGATAGTCACCCAACCCGAGTGAAGGTGTGCGGCTTTGGGGCTATGGGGCTGACCCAGCTGAATGTACTCCCTGGTCTCAGAAACATGTGTGCCATCCACTAGGTCAGGCCCTGAACCAGCTGACAGCGGGCAGGCCTGGCTCAGATTGCAGTGAGGAGCCACCTCCCTCTCTGCCCTGAACTGAGTCCAGGTGATGCATTGGAGCAAGCAGGAGGCCTTGAGTGCAAAGGCCACTTCTGGGAAGAGGTGCCCTAAGCTGCCCAGATGTTTAGCCCAAGGGTGGCAGTGCAAAGGCCCTGGGGCAGTGCCAATTCTCAGGATGGGACCTAGGATGTGAAGAAGACCCAGGGTGGGCACTGGTGGAGGGTGCTATGGGGCAGTCACTGACCAAGTCTTGACCATCTGGATTGATTGCTGCCAGGTTGTGGGCAGGGTCCTGTTGTCTGGTACCGTGCAGTGAGGCTGCCTGGGGAGCAGACTCTGGGTCATTCCTGGACTTAGATTTCTGTTTGCTTGTTTGTTTTCAGGTTTCCGTGAGGTAGATGGACAGGCTGTGCAGTGGAAGGGACATAGTGACCTCAAGGTGACACAGTAACCCCAAGGTGACCGGTGGAAAGTTGCCAGCCATGCACTGTGGGGCATATCCGTGACAATCCCAGAGGAGCACTTTCTTCAAGAGCAAAGGCCCTGTGGCCGCCAGTGTGGGACATGGAGGCTCAGACTTCTGAGAATGAGGGTCCTAGCACATCACAGGAGGGGCAGGAGGAACATGCAGGGGGCTCGCTCTTGGGGTTTGGGGAACTCTTTGTCCGCATCCCGTGAGCTGTCTGGACAAACAGACAGACAGATGGGGCCTGCTGGGTCCTTGCCCTCTCTGGGCCGACCGCCTCTGTGTGTGGGGTCCCTGGCCTCCTCGTCGTGGGAGGGGATTCTGTTCTGAGGAGGGTCCCTGGATGCTGAGTCACAGGCGAGGTGACTGGCCAGTCTGCGAGCAGCCGCCGGTCCTCCACACGGTCCTCCACACGCAGGGCCTGCCCCGGAAGCATCTTGCTGGGGGCACCCCGCCTTTCTTGCAGGAGATCCTGTGATCCGTGAGGAAAACATGCGCGTAATCGCTAGGCCGGCCACGCCTGGCTCTTGCCTAATTCCCTCCCTGGGGGAACCTGCGGGGCAGAGCCTCTGGGGGAGCATTGGAAAATCTTCCACTCCCTGGGAGAGGCAGGGGGGCGGGGACCCTGAGGCCACCCACCTCAGAAGACCATGGGGAGCTTCGTCCCCCTGCCCGGGGCGGCCAGACCCCGCGGCCCTGCAGCACAGGGCGCCGTGACATTCCCGCTGCAGGTGGACGCCAGCCATCCTTGGCAGGATGTGGGACGCACTTCGCCAAAACAAAATTCAGTATCGTCTGAAGTCGCCTGGTCAACCTCCCCACCCCCACGGGTGCCCTCGGACCACAGGGGTCTCAAAGGGCTGGTTTCAGGGCTGCTGGTGCCGGGGGTCCTGAGGGGGAGCCTGTGCCGCACTTGGTGAAACTGACTGGAACAGCCGAGGGGGCGTGTGGGGTGTGGGAACAGCCTCAGCCCAGTGAGCGCGGGCCCCAGGGCAGGTCCAGAGGGCAGGTGAGGGCTCCTCACTCCTGGGGGGTCACGCTGCCCGGCCTCCCCCCACCACGCGGCGGGAAGTGCTGGGCCAGGGGCTGCGTGGGTCGCCAGGGCAGACCCGCCTGGGCGCAAGCTCTCCTGCTGTTCACCAGTTGGCAGGAATGGGCTTTTGGGGACGCAGGAGGCGGCCCCAGCACCGGCACCTGGTTACATGAGGACGGGAGCACGGAGAGCTCAGGGAAGGCCCCAACACGGAGCAAGAGACGGGATCTCGGGCCTGTGGTGGCCGCCCACAGGGGGGCGGGCCGGGCTGTGTCTCCTAGGCTGTGAGATGATGAGCTTCCAGAATCTTCTGTGTGTGATGCCCACACTTGGCTCTGCAGCGCAGGCTCCTGTGGAAGTGGGCAGCTTCCTTCCGGAAAGGGGGGTTGGGGGAGCCAGAGCCCAGTGGCCCTCAGGCATGTCACAAGGCAGCCAGTAGGGGGCAGGCAAGGACCGCCATTCTCCCCTGAGGCCGCCTTGTCCTCGGGTCACTTCTGAGGCCTTGTCTGCACACCCAACCCTGCTGTCCTCTTGTCTTGTTTGTCTCAGACTCTGCCAGGAGTCCAGGGGTCAGAGGAGTTCCAGAAGGTTCCAGGCCAGCCTCAGAGCCCTGACCCCCACCCCTACCCCAGTGCCCTGGGCCCGTGCAGCCCCCAGATGGCCCGCCCTGGTCAGGGTCCAGTGAAGGTCCAGCCAGGGCCTGTGAAGCTGCCCCTGGGGTCGCTGAGGCCCTTCCCAGAGGACACTCGCCTGGGGGCCCGCGAGGGACCCTGACCCAGGCCAGAGCAAGTGCTGTGGCCTCTGGAAGGTTCTATAGGGTCCTGGAGCTCCCACGGCGGCTGCCGCGAGGGGGCAGTGGGATGGTCACCACTGCAGCCTCGTGTACACCAAACAAGTGCAGTCTTAGGTGGTTTTTTTGCACATTTTCTCACCCATACCCAGGAATAAAGTCATGGAGGTAACCCCAAGGCTATGGGTTTGCCAACTTCCTGCTTCAGAGCAGAGTGGGGATGCGTATGGGGCTGCCCCTGCCTGGAGCCCCACCCTGGACACCCGACCCCAGGCCCGCGGGCTCCGAGGTTACAGCACAGGAAGCTGAGGACCCAGTGACTGGACAGCCCAGGACCTCCCACCCCTGACCCAGCAGCTTTCTGCCTCAGGTCTGGCAGGGCCCCGTGGGTCTGTTCTGACCCCGAGCAAGCAGGTGTCACGCCCACCAGGGATCAGGCTGGGGCTTTGCCCCATGGCAGGGTCCTGGTCGTTGATCCCCGGGTGCCCGCAGGTTTCCTCGTGTAGAGCTTGCAGGCTCTGGCCAGGCCCCTTGTCGGGCCAGTAGGACCCTGGGGGCACTGTGGTTTCTCCTGCTCTCCTGGGGGCCTGGACACCCTGGGGGAGGGAAGGGCAAGGTGGGAAGCCCGGGAAGTTCCTGGGGTCCCAGGTGAGCCTGCATGGTTTCAGGTGGCTCTCCCGGTGGCCTGGGGCAGGTGCGGAGGCTCTGTGGGACCCTGCCCTTTAGGGGGAGAGATGGTGGGCACACACTCCCCACCCCCCGTGCTCTGCCCGGCTCTCCCCTCACACTTGGTTAGTTGGAACTGTGCAGACTTCTAAAATTTAGTTAATGTGTCAAAATATACAAAACATGCTGCCACTGGGCATCTGCATGTCCATGGCCACCTTCCCAAATCACTGTCTCCTGTGCCCTTCCTGCACCCCTGGGACAGCTCCTAGGGGGTCCACCTTCCCTGCACGGGAGCTGGCGTGGTACATGGCCACAGAGCCCAGCTGTGGCTGTATTTGCTTAGACAGTGGTGTTTACCTTCCAGACACTTCCCGCCCCACCTGGTGCCACCTGGGTGTGTCCACTCCAGGCACAGAGTGACTGCCTCTCAGAGGCAAGAGGAACAGCTTTCAGTGAAGCACTGAGGAGCCCGAGTGAACCTCCATCCACCCTGTGCCCATGTCCTGGGAACAGACGGGGGGCCTGCAGGGTGGCCTGGCAGTGGCTGCAGGAGGCCCCTCGGAAGGCACCCTGATGTCCGGATGATGTGGCTGTGCCCCAGGAAGGACAGAGCTCTGGGTGGATACATGCACATGTGCTCACACACGCTCACCTCCGCAGAGACAGATGAGCATCAGGTGGGCAGCCCCTCACCTCCCATCTCTGCCCCCCCCCCCGCCCCATCTGGGTTAGCGGAGCTCACTGTTCAGCAAATACTCATGAGCACCGTTGGGTACCGCATGGGTGATGGAGGGCAAGACACATTCCAGCATCTCAGAAGGTTACTTCTAGAGCCTTCCATCAACACGGGGAGTAGGAAAGAGACTACTATCCAGGGCGTCCACTCTTAGGCACCCCTTGGTGCCCCTCAGGGCATCAGGAGACCCAGGGGCTGAGGACCAGCTCAAGCACAGGCCTCCCTAATTGGTCAGCTGGGCACTTGCTTGCTGTTGACCTTATTTCTCAGAGAGAGATGAGGATGGGTGTCCAAGGCCCCTTTTCCCCCAGAGGTGGTCGGCATATGAGCCACCTTGTCCTGCAGGCCTTATTTCTCACGCTGTGGGGCAGCAAAGACTTGGTATAAGCGACCAGGACCAGGGGACCTGATCCACTGGACTCCCAGCTGACATCCTGCTGCCCAGGTTTTCAGCCACATGCTCGGCTCTGTGGCTGCGAGACCCCTGCCTCCGCTGCCTGCTGCCGCCATCCTTGGGGTGGGGTGGGGGACACATCCATTGTTTTTTAAAAGATGTTATTTATTTTAGAGAGAGAGAGAGAGAGAGGGAGTGGACGTGAGTCGGCGAGGGAGGGACAGAGGGAGACACAGGCTCCCCACTGAGCACACACCTGGACGCCAAGAGCTCACAACCCCGAGGTCATGACCTGAGCCCAAGCTGGGAGCCCAGGGCTCAACCCATGGGGTCCCCCGGGCGCCCCGGACACACGGCTGTGTCTCAGTAAACTTGTACCGACACAACTGATCAGAAATACACAAATCCTACTTTCCTTCTTCAATGATAGAAAGGTGATCTCTGCGTGGAAACCTCCCCGGGTGACAGTAGAACTTTCACCCCTCCGTTAGTAGCACATTAGATATTTTCACCGGGTGGTTTCGTCTCTCAGTTCCTTGATGACAAGTGTTGACTTGATAAAATGCATGGGGCCATATTCCTTCTTGTGTTTAGCGACCCAGGGAAGTTCCTTGATTGGTGTCATTTCTCCCTCGAGTGTCTGGGGAGTAACCACCATGCGGGTGGAGCGCCTGCGCACTGGTTGCGGTTTCCTCGGGGGAGAGGGCACGATTCAGGGCTGCTGTGGAAATGTGGGCGGGTAGTGTTTCCCCAGGAATTGGTCCATTTAGCGTACAGTTCCACAGCGCTTATGGCAAAGTGACTCATAGCGTCCCCTGACCGTCGGGACCTGTAACAAATTGCCACGAATGAGTGGCTTCAAACCATGGCAGGTCCCCTCTGAGCTCCTGGAAGCTGCGGGTCCTGAGTCAAAGGCGGGCGCCCCGTCCGCAGGCTCCAGGGGGTCTTTCCTTGGTTCCTCCAGCTTCCGGTGGCTGTGGTGTCCGCGGGCTGGGGACTGCCCAGCCCAGGCTCTAGGCCTCCCACACCTCCAAGCCTCTCCCTCTGTCCTCCTAACACCACTGGTCACATTGCATCGGGGCCCCCGGAGCACATGTGACCTCGACACCCTCAGGCCGGGAGTCCCAGTGAGGCCCCGTTCACAGCTTTGGTGTGGATCGTGCTTTGCCTGTGGCCGGCGGAGCATCGACGTGTTTGGAGAGAACACGCGTGTGCTTTGTCAGGCCCGTCCTGTGACACGTGGGCTGCAGACCTAATTTGTCTGCACTGGTGTTTTTCCTTGTCCACTTGCTCTATTGGCTGCCGCCCCTTAGCGTGGATGTTCCGTCCCCGTTCGCTGTCTGGGGCGATGGTGTGGAGCACGTGCCCTTGGAGGACTGGCGTGTGGCCACTCGCCGGCATGTCAGCACAGGTCCGCTCCCCTGGCCTTCCTTGGTCCTCAGCACGTATCCCCACATTCCAAGCTCTCCCACCATGGGCCTCGTGTGTCTCCTGTCCTGCTGGCAATTTGGGGTCCGTGTGAGCGACCGCGGCCAAGCTCCCCTCACAGCCAGGACACCTCTGGGCCTTCGTTCCACAGATGGATTTGACACCCTGAGCATCGGTGCGGCTGCCTCATGGCCTGGCTGTGCGCATCTTGACCCCATGCCAACCTCCTCACCCTGAGCTCATCCTTTGTCTGTATTTCCTGTCGGGAGCCTTTTGCCTTCGGCTTGTGAAGAATTATCTTGGGGTTGGTTTCCTGGAAATGTCATTATTTTGCCGCGTGTGTAAGGCCTGTACTTGCCGGCGTGGACATGGAGGCCGGTGGCCGTTTTCCTTGCCCACTTTGAAGGCATTATCCGGTGGCCTCTGGCGCCAGCCCCAAGCTGACGTGGCCCATCTTTCCAAGCTCTGCTTTGTTGACGTGAGTGTCCTTTCTCCCTGAAAACCGGACAGTGACCAGATGGTCTAACCACCCCGTGTTTTATCACCCTTCTCCGTGCTCATCACACTTGGATGTGTATTTGGCCTGTGACGTTTGCCTCTGGGAGGACCTGGCTGCCACTTGGGCAGAAGGACGAGGAGGTTTGAGCTGCAAGGCCCAAGCGACCTTGATACACTTAAGCGGCAAGCGAGCTTATTTTTAAAATGTATTTTTAAACCATTGCCCCGAGAAAATAGAAATTAATGTCTTGCGGTATTTACACACAAAGTCCTTCCCTGTAGACACGGCCAGGCTTCCAAGTGCTTCCCTCCGTCTCTCGTGAGACGTGAGCCAAGTATTTCAGGTTTGAATGAAGTGCTAAACCCAGAGAAGGTTTTCTAACTCAGAAACTTGCTCAAACACAAACACTCTGCCCCTTGTCTCTGGTGCAATAGAAGAAATCCAGAAAAAGAGTTGGATTTGGGTTCAGGGTGTTCCTTGGGTCTCAAGGATGCTGGGACCCAGCCAGGGTACAGGACCTGGCAAGAGCCAAGCGGGCCCCCAGCCCTCCCCCAGAGAGAATCCAGAAGCCCTGGGCAGGTCCTCCGTCCCTGGGATGATAGGTGTGACCTTGAGAGAGGCCGTTGGTCACCTTATCTGCGCTGTGGATAATAATAGGATAGAAATCACCGCCCCGGGCGCCTGAGTGTGACCTGCTTATCTCTGGGCAGCAGCTGTTTAATTGAAATGATTGTGAAGTATTTTTGTCTCAGCAACGCTGGCTCCCACCACCAAACCAGAAGGTTCCTGTCCCACGTCTCCCAGAGGGCTTGTGTGGTGCGTGATTCTTTGCAGATAGAGTGGTACACGTTTGATGCTTCTATTTCCCACTCAGGGGTATTCCCTGGAAGCCGTCTGTCCTCAATCCTTATGGGGGGAGATTGTTTGTGAAACAAGTATTATCCCCAGTAGCCAAAACGTAGAAACACCCCCCATGTCCATCGGTTGATGAATGAACACACAAAACATGGTACATCCATCTAACGGGATACTGGTCAGCCTTTGGGAGGAAGGAAACGCATTTGCCGTGGCGTGGATGGACCTCGGTGAGACTGGCCGGCCCCAGAGGACCAACTACCCAATTCCACTTTGTGAATCAGGGTCAGGCACGGAAAGGAGGTCGTGGTTTCTAGGGGGGCTGGGGGTTGATGTGCCTTGGGGACACAGCTTCAGTCTTGCAAGACGGAGAGTGTTCTGGAGGTGGATGGTGGCCACCTCATCTAGCAGCACATGCCACCGAGCTACACGGTTAAATATGGTTAAAACGTCCAATTCAATGTGCTGTATGTTTTACCACAATTAAATAAAATTTTCTAGAAAGGGAAAGAAAAGGCAAAATGAGTCGACAGTCTAGTATCTGAGGCTGGGAGGAGGAGGCAGGGCAGCCCATGTGGCTCCAGCACCCACAACAGCGTGACCCTGACTGTAGGGCTGCGCAGCCCACACCAGTCACGGCGAGGCACCTGAGGGCCGTGACAAGCCCCCAAAGAGGGGTCTTCACCTCTATGACTGCATTGTCTGCGATCCCAATGCTTGGTGGTTTTTGAAGCTGCCCCCTCCCCAAAACACTTCACCCTGTCCTCACCACAGCCCTGTGAGTGGGGTTCCTGTCCTCAGAGAGGATGCCCAGCTGCTCATATGGACCTTAGTATGACCCAGTTACCATCCCCCATGGGACTAGGGGTCAGCACAGGCTCCCACAGACAATAGCCAGAGGCTGGCTCAGTGACGCCCAGGCCATAGACCGCGGTGCCCCACCTTGGCCTTCCTTGAGACCCCTTGGGAGCCTCGGGAGGGACAAGCTCGTGGGGACAGAGTGCCACCACAGCGGGCCTGGGTGTGAAGCCCGTGTGGCAAAGCAGTGTCCAAGGTGGTGGGCCCTGCCCAGGGTGGCCTGGAGACTCTCTGAGTACAGAGAGCCCAAAGAGGGCACGGGAGGCAGACAAGAGGCTGGGAGTGGCAGGGGCTCCCCCCACTACTGGCCAGGCTGGCTCCTGGGGCCGGGCCCCTGGGGGTGGCTGTGCAGTGGCTGCCAGGGCCAAGCCCGGCCTCCCCGGGGATGAGGGCCCAGGGGACAAACCCCAGACTGACCAGCTGAGATGCCTGGGGCAGGTGCTAGTCCCCGAGGAAGGCAGCATCCTCTGGGACCTGGCATGCCTGTCCACCCACCTCCCTGCATGCCCGATGGCCTCCCGTCCAGATCCTTATGCCATAACGTGGTCGGGGTGACCCCTGACATCTGCTCCACCTGGGCCTGATCCCTGGGCTTGCGCCCCTGCATGGCCTCCTGACCCTCCCCTGCCCTTTCTACCTGCCCGTGGCCAGGGCCTCCTCCCCCAGGTGCCTGCCCCTCAAAGCACCCTGCGCAGTCTGCCCCCTTCCTCACGGCTTGGAGACCTTGCCTCCCACGCCAGACAGTGCTGGGTATGTGGGACCCACTTTGTGTGTCTGAGGATGGCCACAGTGCCTGGGACAGGGTGATTCCCTGGGATGGGGCAGTGGGTCCATGGAGGAACTGGTCAGTGGGGGAGCCCACCTTCCCTGGGGGTCCACGAGACCTCTACCTTCTCACCACCAGTCAGGACACCACCACCCGAGGGCCACAGGACATGGCTGCCCACCTCAGGGCCTGGCTAGGTGCGAGTGGGCAATGGGCTCGAGTCCCAGGAGAGGCAGAGCTCCGCCTGGCCCTGCACTGACCACTGGTGGGACTGTGGACACACCAGACTCTTGCAGCCGCTTCCCGTTGCAGCCCCACCGCCGTGCTGTGTGACATCTGGCGCACCGCTTGGTCTCTCTGGGACGCGCAGAATGGATGTCGTTATTGTGCTACGGATGTTTGTCTTTTTTTTTTTTTTTTGTCTGTGACTAATTGGGGCCATGTGGAGAAAGACCCCAAGCAATGCCTGACCTATGGTAAGCATTGAGACAGACCCCCCGGCCCCCGGGGGCTTGGGGTCAGGATGGGGACCTGGACGGTGGCCGCCCTCCCCGCCGAGGCTCTGGGCCACTTCAGGGGGCAGGTGCAGGTGCTCTGACCGTCCTGCTGGCCTCATGAGGGCCAGACATCTGTGGGGCCGAGAGGCCGTCACCCATCCCCACCAGCAGGAGCCCCAGTTGGGATCTCCAAGCCTGGCACCGGGTGGGTCAGACGGACGTCTGCCGAGCCTCGAGCCTCGACATCTTTGCAAGCCAACAAATAGCTGCTGCTGGCGCTCGCTGACAGAGGCTGTGGGAGATGTGGCCCAGGTGGCCCATGGCCGGGTAAGCGAGGGATTCGGGGCCAGGTGAAGGGCCTCAGGCTCACCTGCCTGCTGCCGGTGCTCCCGTGGAGCAAAGCTCCGACCCAGGGCATCTGGCAGACCCTGCTCTGGGCACAGGTGGCTCCAGGCTGCGCCTTCTTTCTCCTCCCGGGTGTAGCCTGCCTCCAGTGAGGGGCACACACGGGCTACATGGGTGAGCTCTGTGCCCCATGAGCGTGCAGGCGCCCCCAGAGCTGCCACCCCAAGCTGCAGGCCGCGAGATCACGGACTCCGTGAGGGACTGGCTGGCTGTGCACGTGGTTGGCGCCTTTCACGGACACGCAGGTCCATGGCTGGGATGCTCCTGTCCCTCTGCCCATTGTGTTGAGGGCTGTCTCCAGCGTGGCTGACACCATGTGTGGCTCCGAGTGTCCTGGGGTGTCCCCTCTGCGGGGAGGGGATTGTGACTCCTGGCTAAGGCCTGTGGGTCTCCCCATGTGGCTGCATGCTTCCCATGGCCACGCTGGGCCTGGTGTGCCGCCGGGGCCGGCCCGGCCCTTGCACACGGCCTGGCCCCTTCCCGATCTGCCGGCTCTCCTCCTAGAGGCGGGACACATATGTGGCTGGCCGTGGGTGACAGCTGTCTTGGCACCCTGGGGCCTACTCTGCACTCTGAACGGAGCCTTTTGAGGAGCAGACATAGCTGATGTTAACGGAGACCACTTTGGTGGTTTCTCTTTTGGGAAGAGGGCTTCCCTTGGAAGGGGGCTCGCAGGGTGAACTCCACGGCTGCCATCTCTAGTGTAAATCTGCATCTCTCAGCCCCTGATGGTGGGTGTCACCTCACACCCAGGCCCAGCCCGGGGCAGGGGGGTGTCCAGGGGGTGTCCTGCGAGCCTGCGGGGGCTCCATGGCAGCCTGAGGGGTGAGACCTGGCCAGCCGTGTCAGCAGAAGAGTCCTGACTTAACATCAGTAACATGCATCAGAATCTGGGAGTCGCACATGAGGCCTTTAGAGGGACCCGGTGGCTGGGAATGGCCTGCGTGTGGGCCCTGGGGCAACAATGAGGCATTTGGGCCTGAAGGGAGGTCAGGGGCACAGTGACCCAAAGTTGGACACTCCTGTCCCCATCTTGCCCATTCCCAGGTGCTCCTGGCTCACTCCTGGCTCCTTGACAGCCTCGCGAGAAGGGTGCAGCCTGCCCTGCTCATGCGGGAGCCACGGGATGGGCCTGGGCTGGGAGAGTGGGTGTAGGATCCCTGGGGCGGGGGAAGGGCTGGGTGGACAAGGAGGTCCTGGCACCAGGCCCTGTTGCCTGACCGTGTCTGCGGGTCCTCACCACCCCCTGTGACTCTGGCGTGATGGGCTGAGGCCGGGGCACCACCCGCCTGGGCCCCAGGACACTTGTCTGGGTGAGATGGGCAAGAAGGGATGCAGAAGTCACATTGGGGCTCTGTGGCCTCAGACATTGCTGAAGGGGATTCGGGACACCTGCACTGCTGAGCAGAGCTGATGGCTCTCAGGGGCCTGGGGAGTGCCCTGTGGGCGTGGGGAGGCTGAGGGGTCCTGTCTGGGTCTGGTCCAGGCCCTGGGGGGAGGGATCTGGGGAGCAGGAGCCACAGCAGCCAGGGGCCAGCGTCTAGGTTGGTTCCGGTTGCATGCCTGCGCTCAAACCCCCGCAGGTGTTGCAGTGGGCTTCTCAAATTTCCACCAAGATTTATTTGAGAAGAAGTCACTCGGAGAACCAGAGCAAGATATACGGGCAAAGTGGTATTTTGGTGTCTCAAGCTCTGAAGAAGGTGAGAAGGGAGCTTTCCTTTGTGCTGTAATCACCAATGTCCTGATGGTGAGGGCGCCTTCCCAGCAGCTCTGGGAGAGCGGAGGGGTCCCCAGGGGGCTTGACTACCATGGAATCCCCCTTGTTCAAGGGCTGTAAACCCCGTTTAGCTGGCAGGTCATCTATGCTGACTTCTAGGTTCTCAGAACATTCTTTGCTTATCTCAAAAAATAAAGCCCAGCAAGGTCTCTGGGGAGCTATGGGGTGGGATCTGCCTTCCAGGCTTCAGATTCCAGCCTGCAGGCACTCCTTCAGCTCAGCACTGCCTGTGGCCAGATCTGCCTGGCTGATGAGGCCGCTGAGAGAGCCCCCCCACCCCCACCCCAAGGACATCCTAGCCAGGACCGTAGAGCAAGGCCAGTAGGGTTGGTGGCCCAAGAGTCCCCCCTACCCCAAGGACGTCCTGGCTAGGACGGTAGAGCAGGGCCAGGACGGTAGAGCAGGGCCAGCACGGTGGGAGGCCCAAGAATCCCCGCACCCCCACCCCAAGTATGTCCTAGCCAGGGCCTGTAGAACAGGGCCAGCTGGCAGCGTCCATCAGCATAACCTTCCAGGGGGCATTGGAGGTCGAGGAGAGGACAGTGCTTTTAAGATATGGCTATTTGTTGCTTCAAGAGCAGGAGGCTTTACCTAGAACTACTTTATTTTGAAAATTTTCCAACCTACAGAAAAGTGCAAGAATGGTGTGAGAGCATTCACACACCCCAGATGATCCTGTAAAGTGCTTTACAGCTGTCCTCTTCACTCCTTCCATCCCATGAGGCCCAGGGTTCCTGCTTCTGAGTCCTTAGGTGACTGTGACATGTTTGAAGAGTCAGGCCATGGTTTACAGAACCCCAGATCCAGTTCAGTCCTCAGGGCGGAGTGCCTGCCCCGCCCCTCCTCAGAAAGCCTGTGTCCCCAGGGCAGGCTGTAGGGCTTCTGAGCCCGGAAGCCACCCAGCTTCCACCAGCCCTCCCCACCCAGGGGAGGGGCACAGGGAGGAGCCTGGGGGGCCAGGTGTGAACCTGGGGCAAGGGCTCCCACTGAGAGCAGGGGCCCAGAGGGTGGCAGGCAGGTCAGCCAGCCTGGGTCCATGGTGGCACCCTGGGTGGCAGTGTCTGCTGCCCCTGACTGCTGCAGCCCTTTCTGAGCCAGCACATGAGGGGCAGACCTGGGATCCTCAGAGACCACCCTGGCCCTGGGTCGTCCCCTCTGAGAGAATTCTCCCAACCCTGCCAGCCTGGAGAGTCCAGGTGCCACAGAGCACTGACCTGTCCCCTCTCGAACGTCTTTCCCCTGCTGTCCTCACATTCCACCCTGCCCGACAGCTCACCACCCTGTTTGCTCTGAAGAAGTAACTTTGGCTTTAAGTGGGGGGGGCCTCCCGTCCCCCCCCAGGGCCTCTGGTTCCTTCTGTTCCCCCGCCCCTCCTGTCCTTCCTTCCCCACCACCCCACATCCACTCCTCTCCCTGCCCTCCCCCGGGGGGGTGGTGGTGGGTGGTGGTGGTGGCACTCTCCATCCAGCAGCATCCTGGGGCATCTTCTCCCCTCCAGGGGCCAGAGCTGGCCTTTCTTTCCCTGAGGGCTGACCGCAGGCCCATGGGGGGCAGTGGGGGGTGGTGCACCTGGATGGGTGCCAGGCTCTTCCAGCCTGAAGGCGCTGACTTCCTGTGAGAAGTGGTCTTGGGCCCCCCAGGGCCGCCCTCTGCCCTGGTCCCTGGGGCAGTTGGCACCCCGGTCCCTCATGTATCCTCCTTGGTGGTTCCTGGACAGGATACTCCCAGCCCTGAGAGGTAAGCTGAAATCTTGGGCCAGGAAAGTTGGAGGATGAGCTGTAGCCTTTGAACAAGAAGGGAGAACAGTCACCACCACCCCCAACCTCCCCAGGCCCTGCGAGTGGCCTTTAGCCTCTGGATCTCAACTACTCATCTGTAAAGTGAAGGTGTGGGTCCCACGAATGGGTCCCTGTGGTCATCTGGTCCTGCTCCCAGGCCACTTAGTCTGTAAGAGGATGGCAACCCTTTTGCTCTGGTGAGGTCCCCATACCTTGAGGCAATAACCGGGTGACTGGTGCTGACTTTGCAGAGGCTTCAGGGGCAGCTTGTACTTCCCAGCGAAGGCGCCTGTTTCCCCACTCGGACCCGTCAGCACTGCATTCTGTAGTTTTGCACCCAGACTCTTTCAACAAGGCCAGCCCTTCCCTGAGAAACACACCTAGAGACCCTTCTGTATTTTGGGGAGGGGTGGCCTTTCCCCCACTTTTCTTGCTGCTGTTCCAGGAAGGCAGCTGAAGACACCTGGTGTCACCTGCACCCCTCTGCTCCACTGTCTGACACTCCTGACCCAGCCACGGACTCTGGATCTCTGTGGAAGCTGGAGAGTGAGGGTGGATGCAGTACAAGCCTCACAGCCTGCTGGCCCTGGACCAGTTCAGAGGGGGAGGCCAGGAGCCTGGGGCACAGCGTCTCTCTTTTGTCTTTAATTGAAGATGGACTTTCTGGATTTGGCTTTATATTGTTTGGGTAATATAAAAATGCAGAAAAAAGGCAGACCTGTGCAACCCCAAGGTCCAGAGGTAACCACTGACCTCTCTGCTGCCCATTCTAGGCCAATTGGAACACACTGGCAACATTTTTCAGACGTGGTTATCCTGTCACAGTGCCTTGTGACCTTATTGCCCTCCTCTATTTCTGCTTCATGGCTGTGAAACAGTAGCTGTGTGTTGGGGTGGCTCATGGCCCCTACATGCCATCACTGGTCTGGATACCAGAACTAATTCCACTTTGATGGGCATTTTGCGGTTCTCTATTTCCATATGTCCTTTGTCACTGAACACACCAGGTGCTTGAAAATACAGGCCGGTGGCATCCTGGGAGTGCCTACTGGGGTCTGGAGCCCTCCCTGGTGGGCTGGTCTTCCCGACCCTGGCTGCCCTAGCTGCTGCCCAGGAGAAGGAAAAAGGTAGAGGCTTGAATGGAAAGGGAAAGCCTGGGTTCCTCTCCGGGCCGGGACCTGTCCCAGACCCTTGGTAACTTCCTCTGGGTTATGTCCCTTGGGGACAGAGCCACCACAGCAGCCCCGACAGCCCCGCACAGCGGCCTCGGCCTCCGCACCGCACCCCATGTCCTGCTCCCTCTAGTCGGAAACCCCCGCTCTGGGTGTGCCTGAGCCAGAGGAGGGAGGGGAGACCAGATTCCCGCTTGGTGGAGGGGGGGGCGGGGGGCTGCTCAGTCCTTCCAGGGACCCAGACTGCGTGCGTGCGCGGGGAGGGGAGCCTGTGCGCAGGGGCCAGCTGGGGTCACGGTGGTGGGGAGGATGCTGTGGGCAGAGGCTTGCTCCAGGTGGGGTGACAGTGCAGGAGCAGAGTCACCCCTGGCGGCGGGGGAACCCCGGGGGCGCGGCGGTCCGGAGCGCGGGCTGGGGGCGGGAGGACCCCGGGGGCGCGGGGCCCGGAGCACCGGCTGGGGGAGGGGGCTTTTGCCGGAGGCGCCCCGCCCCGCCCCGCCCTCCGCGCGCAAACTTTTCCGGAGGCCGAGGGGCCTGCAGGTGAGGTCACGTGGCCGGGGCGGGGCGGGGCGGGGCGAGCCGGGCGGGGGGCGGGCCGCGCGGACCCCGCCCCTGCGCCCCAGTCCCGCGGCGCGTCGGCGGGGCGCGGGCGGGAGCGGGGCGGGAGCGGGGCCGGAGCGGGGCCGGAGCGGGGCCGGCGGGCCGGAGCGGGGCGCGGGCCGGAGCGGGGCCGGAGCTGACGCCATGCCCACCAACTTCACCGTGGTTCCCGTGGAGGCGCGCGCGGACGGCGGCCAGGACGAGGGGCCCGAGGCGAGCGAGGGGGCCGAGGCACCGGGCCCCCCCGAGGGCGAGCCCGACCGCCGGAGCCCGGGTGAGCGCGGCCGCACCTGCCCGCCGGACAAAGGCGGAGCCGGCTGCGCGGGCCCCGGGCGCGGGAGGAGGGGCGCGCGGACGCGGGGCGCGGGGAGGTCGGCCCCGGGAGGGCTGCGGGCCGCCCGCTCTCCGCAGCGCGCCGGGGTCCCCCGGGGGCCGTCCCCCGCCTGCAGGGCTCCTGCCGCGCCCGGGGCCCGGGGCTCCGCCGCTCCCCCGCTCCCCGCACACGCGCCCCCCAACCGTGGGAGCACCTTGCTCCAAGCCCGGGTGGGACGCCCGAGGTAGCCATGGAGACGGGGAGGCCTGGGCCTCCGTGGGAACCTCCGGGCCCCCAGGTCCCGGGCGGCACCGGCTGGGCGGCCCGAGTGCCTTCCTGCTTCCTTCCTGTTGCCTTTGCTCTGCTCTTGCGCGCTGGGGCAAAGGGCCGCGGGTCCGATGAGCCCGGCCGAGCCCCCGCTGCGTGCGCCGCCGGACCGCGCACCCCGCTACCAGGGGCCATCGGCGGTGGGGTCACCGCGGGAGGGGCCGCCCCGTCCCCGTCCCCGTCCCCGTCCCCGCAGAGCCGAGCTCCGGCCGGTCCTCTTTAGCCTTTGTTTCTGGACTCCGAAGGCGCCTGGCGCTTTCACTTTCTCTTGGGGGGTCCGGCAGCCGGGCTCCCTGGGCGCCTCAGGCCGGCTCCCTGCATCCCCCAGGCTCCCTGTCGCTGTTGTGGGTTGTGCCCGTGGCTGCCCTCTAGACTTGGTCACAGAGCAGTCGCAGCCCGGGGCTCACTCTGTGGGCTCTAGGCAGAGGCCCCCCTACCCTGTGGCTCAGGCCCCGGGGCCCCCTGCCCTGGCTGGCTGGCCAGGCACCTTCCGTGAGCACCCACCACCAGGTGCCACAGGGGGGCTGCTGTCCTGCTGACTGTGGTGCCCCCTCCCCAGGTGTCCCTTCCCACCTGAGGGGGCAGGCTTCAGTCCAGCTTTGGTCTATACTGGGCCCTGGGACAGGTCCAGCCGACGCCTGGCCTGAGGGCTCAGACCAGGTGGCACGTGAGGACAGTCTGTGCATCCATCCTCTCCGTGGTTCTGCGCACACTCTGGCACCATCCTCCTGGGCGAGCCGTGTCATAGCGACCACCACAAGTGCAGCGCATTTCCAGAGGAGCCTCTGCAGCCCTCGTGTCCACTCCCTGACCACTGGCCCCTTCTGGGGCGGGCTGTGGTCCTTTCTCTCCAGGCTTGGAGTGGGTCTTGGTTTGAAGCTGGGATAATTTTTGTCCTGCCTGTTTCCTCGTCCCTCCGCCAGGACCTCTGAGCACTGCTCTCAGGCCCGTGGGAACAGAGCCAGGTGCTGCAGCTGCCAGGAGGGCTGGGCACGCGCCCATCTGGGCTGGGGGGGTCCTGAGCCCCCGCCCACCCTCACTGAGTGCTGCCCCCTCCCTCAGCCTTCGACCCCTTGCATGGCTGCCAAGGGCTCCTCTGGAATCTTACCACCTTGCGTGATATCTGACACGAGCTCAAGCAGACGCAGGCATGGGTTTCATGCTCACATTTTAACAAAGCCTGAGGTCTGAGCTGCACTTGTGACGCTGAGCTGAAAGAGGCAGGATAGGGTCCCCTGCTTCGTCACTGTGCTCTTGTTATTCGGGGGCTCTGCATGAGTGGTCTTTGATGTTTACCGTGAGGTTCTAGAGGTGCCACAGGCCGGGCACCATGTGGCCAGCATGACAAGGGGGCTGGGGAAGCAGCCACCCTAGGCTTGTCAGGGAAGGTCCTCTGGGAGCTGGGAAGGCCCAACTGTGCCCGGTCCTCAGAGTGAAGGGTGTACACCCCAGGAGGACCCAGCCAGTGGCGGGTCTGGCCCCGTCGCAGGATTGCTGGCACTCTGGCCGACACCCCAGGGAAGTTTCTGGCTTTCTGGGTGGGCTTCCTGGTGGCAGTGGCAATGGTGGTGAAGCAAGGTTGGGGAGGCTCATCTGGGGTGTCTTTGACTGGGCCTATCTGGAAATAGGCTTGAGACCCTAGAAGTTGAGGGGCTGCGGTCTGCTGAGAGTGAGTGGGGGGCCCACCTGACCTGGTAAATCTCAGTGGGACCATGGGGACTGCCCCTCCTTGGTGAGGGCTAGTGAACCTGTCACCCCGGAGTGAAAGAACACAGCGCCTCCTGCACAGGGTGTGGAGCCGGGCCTCTCTGGGCTGTGGGAGGCCCCGCCGCCCCAAGCCTCCCCGTGGGGCTGGAGGAAGCCGAGCACTGAGCCTCGCTGCCCTTCCGCGTTGCTCCAGGCTCTACCCATGGGCCAGGCCATGGCTGGTGCTCTGGAGCCAGGAAGCTGGTGGCTTGGGTGGTGCTTGTGAGGGCCTGGACAAGCATCAGCTCCTGCCGTGGACCCTCCCCATTCGCTGCTAGCCAGGTGGGGTGTGTTCTGGAATGGCAGGTGCGTCTCGCCAGGCATCCTGTGCCTTGTCAAGGACATTTGTTCTCTGTTTTTGTGTGATTAGAGATTGCAAATGGGAAAGATGGATTCTGTGTCCTTCTGTGTGTGTTTCGTGGTGAAAATATCTTTCAGACGAGACGTGAGGAGTAGGGATGCTTTCCTGACTTCCAAGTGTGGGGTTTTTACTGACTCCAGGGAACCTATCTGACTTAGGGCTTGAATGGAGCTCCCTCCTGGAGCGGGTAGGTGTGCAGATGAGGCATGGCCACAAGCTGTGGGCCCCACAGAGGTTGGGGGCTCAGTCCTTGGAGGGTAGACTGGGCTGGCTGCCCTGTGTCCCCGTCCCTGGTGAGAGTTCGGTTGCTCCCTCCCCACGGCTCTGACTGCAGCTTCCTTATCCCATTGGTGACTTGGCTCTGTGGCTCAACATGTTGGGTACCTGGGGGGTCTCATCCCCACCCTCTGAAGGGGACAGTGATCCAGACAGTCCTGCGAGCGTCACTTTGCCCTGCCGGGGCTTGTAGCAGGCTGGCCATCAGGCAGCGGGCAGGGCTCTGAGGCCATGACCCCAGACATCAGGCAACTTTTCTGTTGGTGTGTGTGGCTGCTGCCCTGGAGGAATAGCCGAGCTGACCTGGGGTTGGGGCAGGGGTTCTGCGAACAGTGTCGTCAAGGAGTACGGCCAGGATGGCTTCGGGGTTTGATTCTACTGGGCGAGAGGACACGGGGTTTCAAGAACGGAGGGAGGTGTCAGGCTGACGCAGGGCAGCCACCTGAGCAGGAAGGACGGGCCATGCCGGCCTCCCACTGGCAGTGACTCCCGAAGCTGCACCGTTGGCCCAGCACCGTCTCCTCGGGCACAGCCAGAACCGTCCATGTGGTGTTGAGGGAGATGCCATGGCCCTCAGGTGGGGGACAGGGGGTACCACACGTGCACTCGGTGTACCAGATTCAGTCTTCAGTGGCCAAGGAGCAAAAAGTGGAAGCACACCAAGTAGAGTGTGCGTCCGAGTGCTTTGTCACACTTCCTCCGGTGTCTGTTGGGGTTCCCAGAACAACTTCAGGGGACAGGCCCTCTTGGATAAGTCCTGCTGCCTAGCCAGTGTGTGCATGTATGTGGTGTGCGTATGCACGTGTGTATGCACACATGGGTCTCTGGGCATGTGTGCATGGATGTGGGTGTGCGAATGCACGTTTGCATGTGTGTGCATGGGTCTGGGCACATACATGAGCATGTATGTGTGTATGCACATTTGCGTATGTGCACAGGTGTCAGCCTGTGTGTGCCTGGATATGGGTGTGTACATGTGGGTGCCTGTGCATGGATGTGTGTGTGTGCCCAGATGTGTGCCTGGATGTGGGTGTGCTAATGCACGTTTGCATGTGTGCACAGGTGTGAGCCTGTGTGCATGGATGTGGGTGTGTGCACGTGGGTACATGTTCACGGATGTGTGTGTGCATATGCACGTTTGTGTGTGTGCACACATGGGTCTGGGCACATGTGCATGTTTGTGCACACACATGGACCTGGATGTGTGCACGCACATGGAGGCAGGCACAGGGCTTGGTGGTCACATGGTCTGGGGGCGTTGGGGTGTTCTGTCCACGGACCCCGTCGTCCTGTGATGTGGCTGGAGGTGTGCCTCTGGGGGTGACTGTCCTCGGCCAGGCGGTGGAGGTGGTGGTGACACGTCTGTGCCTCTGGTCTGAGATCTGTTCTCGTGACCGGTATGAGGAGCCTTGTTGCTACATCGATCCAGGTCTGTATTGTTCTGAAAAGTTCCCAGACCTTCCGAGTTTGATACCTGCTGTGCTGGGGCAGCTCTGAGCTGTGGACACCAATGGTGGCGGTCACTGCTTGGGGCGAGGGGGGGGTGCCCTCCATTAGTCGGCACAAGGGACGCTGGTGAGGATCTAGCTCCCATGGCCGCCCCCCAAGGGGTCCCCCCTCTGGGGTCCTGGGTGCCAGTTACCAGCAGCTGCCGTTTGTTCTGTTGGGACTAGAAGGTGCACCACAGCTGGTCCCCCATGGCCTTGGGTGCATCAGTGAGCACAATGGTCAGTGCTCTTCTCCTAGGGCACAGGCTGTGAGGACTAGCTTGTGATTTACGGTGCACTGGGGAAGTCAGAGCACCGTGAGGTGCTGGGTGTTAGCGTGGCCTCACGGAAGGGCCATGGCTGCTAGGGATGGTGGTGCCGCCAGCAAGAGTGGCCGGGAGGCAGGGCTAGGCCCCTCCAGCAGAGAGGGGCTTCGGAGCCTGTTCTGTTCTCATGTCTCTGGCTGTGTGGCTGTCCAGGCTCGGGGGCGTCCCTGAGTGCAGTCTCCCTGTGGGAAGAAGGAGTCCTGAAGGCAGGAGCTGCCCCGGCCTGGTGAACCCAGCACCCTGCAGTCGCTGTTCCTGTTCGTAGGTGGGCTATGGCTGAGAGGGAGCAGCTGACCCACAGATAGCTCCCTCCTCACTTGGCGCTCTCCGGTGACCTGGGCACGTGGTTTCTGTGGTGTCCCCATGTGGCGTGCTGGACTAGCAGGGGTTAGACTGAGGGTGGTGGGGACCAGCAGCCTGCCCCCGAATGCAGCCCCCTGTGGGGTGAGTCTGGCCCCAGACGGGCGCGATGAGTCAGGGTTTGAAGCCACGGGACACTGAGATGGCCCAGGGGAATTCCGTGGAAGGGCCAGGCAGGGGTGGGGCCTGGCTGCCCACTGCAGGGGTGGTGGCTGGAGGAGCGTCTGGTGTGTGGGCTGTGCTCAGCTGGGCTCTCCTGCCTGTTAGCAGGGACGAGTGGGCTCTGGAGCAGCTGTGCTGTGTGTCCTGGGACACCTTCACGCGCCTCTGTGCGGGGCCGATCTGTGAGGCCTGGTGGGCCGTGGAACCCCCTCTCCCTGTTGTGGCCAGTGCCTCCGTGGGGCCAGAGCACTGTTGGTGTTCTGGGCACTGTCAGAAAGTGGGAGATCCCTACCCACCCTGGTCCCGGGTCTGGGAGCCACGTGGCATGGCCCCCGCCTCCTTCAGCAGTAGAGGCTCAAGCGAATTTCAGGGTATTTCTTTGAAGTAAACAGCCTCAGATGTGTCCTACTTAGAAGTGTGTGGCGGGCTTGCCGTCTTCCTCTGGGGGCTGTGGACAGACTCCTTGGGGTGCGTTGTGGAGAGGGGTGCAGAGGTGTGCCTGAGTACAGAGCTGGGCAGGGCTGCGGCCACGCAGGAGGGAGCTGGGGAGGCGGCTGGTTCGGGGGCCTTCATTGGCTGCAGGTCAGTGTCCCACGAGGTGGCCAGGGGGTCCGAGGTTTCTGCAGCAGGTTGGACCCTGTGGGAGACGGTCCTCCCGGGTTGGCTCAGGCTCCTGCATCAGGGGACGTGTGACCTTGGGCCAGGGACACCTTCCCAGGGCTGCTGTCCTCGGGGGCCATTGGCAGGGAAGGACTTGGGACGTTTGGCCAGTGTTCAGGTGGCTGCTTGTGTGCTGCCGGCCTGTCTGGGGTCTCCTGCTGTCACCCGCCTGGGGGTGTGAACTTTGTGAGTGTCAGCTGCTGTGGACGCATGTCCAGAGGGCAAAGTTTGATGTTAGGTATTAACTCCCGCTCACGGGGCTGGGTGCGGGTGGCCCCTGGTCCTGGGGGTAGACAGGGCGGGCAGGCCCCAGCCGGGTGGCCCCTGGTCCTGGGGGTGGACAGGGCGGGCAGGCCCCAACCAGGCGGCCCCTGGTCCTGTGGGGGGACAGGGCCGGCAGGCCCCAGCCGGGTGGCCCCTGGTCCTGGGGGTAGACAGGGCGGGCAGGCCCCAGCCAGGAGGCCCCTGGTCCTGTGGGGGGACAGGGCAGGCAAGCCCCAGCCGGGCAGCCCCTGGTCCTGTGGGGGGACAGGGCGGGTAGGCCCCAGCCAGGCGGCCCCTGGTCCTGTGGGGGGACAGGGCGGGCAGGCCCCAGCCAGGCTGCCCCTGGTCCTGGGGCAGACAGTGCTGGCCTGCAAGGCTGTGTCCCTGGTGGAGCCCTGGCCTGGGTCTCCTGCTGCCGCGGTTCTGAAACCTTGCTGCCTTGGGCTTGTTTCCTTTTCTGTTCCTGGGGTGGCTTCCTGGGGGAGGAGGTGGAGGTGCAGTCCTGGCACCTGTGTGGTCTGGGGTGGGCCACCGACAGGGAAGTGGGTTGGAGTGCCTGTGACCCCGCGTGTGGCTCACGGCCCGTGTCCCCAGGGAGGGGAGAGGAGGAGAGTGCACAGTCACCTCCCTGTTTGCCTCTTACGGTTGCTTTCGATTCCGCACCGGGAGCTGCCCTGGGCTGCCTGCACCACGCTGGGAGCGGAGGCCGTGTCCGTCGGTGGCCGTGGCCAGGCCGCCCTCAGGACAGGACATCCCACGTGCGCTGGCAGCACCCAGCCCCCTCCCGAGTGTGTCTGCTCCCTGAATGCGCCGGCCTGTGCTCCCCTGGGTGCTGACTGTGTCCCTGTCCAGGAGGTGGCCTGTCCCCGCAGTGGCCGTGACCTCTCTGCTCCATCTGGCGGCAGTGCCCGTGGGTCGGCTGGTTCCCAGGGAGGCAGGACAGTCACTGGGGAGGGATCGAGTGGGGCCGAAATCAGAGGAGGAAGACAGGGCGGTGTTGGGTTTCCTGCTCCTTCTGCCGCAGGGTCTTGGTCGCCGCCAGACGGGAGCCTGTGTGAGTAACAGGAGCCGCCCCAGGAGGCGGGAGAGGGCCTGGTGCCCCCGGCCGGTTCTCGCCACTGCCTCCTTGGGGCTAACAGCAGGTCCTCATGTGGGAGAAGTCACGGGAGAGGTCGTGGGAGAGGTCAGACCAGAGTCAGCACACGGTGGAGGGCCCGCTGGGGAGTGGGGGGTCCCCTGTGTCCCACGCCAGGGGCACGCCCTTTAGCGGGAGAGCCTGGTGAGGCCTTCAGAGCTGCGGTCCCCAGAGATGCCCCGTGTGCTCGAGCGTGAGCTTGCAAGCCTGCATCTGCCGGCACGCGTGTGCGTGTGTGTGTCCTGTGTGAACGCGCTTGCATGTTTCTGGCTTGCTGGGATCTTCTGGGTGCTCCTGCTGGTTTGCCAACATTCTGTGTGGCTGCCGCTCAGCAGCTGTGCACCCCCTGGGACGTCCCCTGTCCTCTGGATGCATCAGAGTTAAAGATGACGTGCTGTGTGTGGCGTCTCCGCCTGGTCTTGGGGACCCAGCGGCATAGCGAGCTGCCGTGGCGGCCTCGCTTGGGCTGGAAGGTGGCTGTGTTCCTCCAGTGTCCGGAGCCTCCCTGAGTCCTTCTCCCGAAGGCCCCGTGGTATTTCCCAAGGGAACCTCCCCTCTGGAGCCCTGGGCGAGTGGGAGACGGTGGGGAGCTTCGTGAGTTGTGCCTGGTCCGTGGGGCAGTGCTGGGATGCACCTTGGCCCTGCCGCTGTCTGACCGCGAGGCTGCTCGTGGGGTCTGCTGGTTTCAGGTCACACCTGGTGTCATGTGTGCGGGGTCAGGATGTGGTGGGAGTGGGCTGTGCCCTTGAGGGGAGGCCTTGGAGCAGTGAGCTGGCCTGTGTGCCTCCCTGGTGCTGGGCTCCGGGAGGTGCCGTGCACACGTGGGTGTCATTTCCCTGTGGGAGGACGCGGCATTCGGGCAAGTCACATGTCCATCCCGCATCAGGGACCCCAGAGCTGAGCAGAAGCGCAACACAGCCTTAAATGAAGGGCTTTGTGCTGGGTGAGCGTGCCGGGTGTGGGGGAAGGGGACCAGGTCACATGCTGACCTGAGACCATGTGGGACTCAGGAAAATGGGACACTGGCATCCGTCCCTTCTCCGTGGCACCAGAGGTGACCCCATGGTCCTGGGGGCAGGAAGGGCGTCCACCTTCCTGTCAGCCTGAGGCCCTCTTCTGCTTCCTTGCGGGCGGCCAAGGTCCCGAGACGTCCTCCCTTCCGCTTGCCGGGAGACCCAGCCAGGGAGGGCCCGTCCGTCCTCCCCGAAGGGCATGCTTTGCAGTGTGCACCGCCTGCGGCGTGGGGGCCAGGAGGGTCCTCGTCCTTCTGATACGTCCTCTGATTTTGACAACAGTATTTCTGTTTGAGCCAAAAATTTGTTGTGAAAATTACCGGGCCTTTGCCCTCAAGCACGAACATGGGACTCCTCCTCTGCCCAGGAGGGGTCTCTCTGGCCTGGGTTCCAGCCGTGGTCCTGGATGTGGGGCGGGGGCAGGGCCGGGGTCACGCGTCTACAGTCAGGGTCCTGGAACAGAGAAATGCTTCGTTCCAGCCATAACTGCTTCAGAGGCCTGGCCGCTGGAGACATGGCTGTATGAGGCTGCTCTGGGGTCTGGCCACTGGGTGCACTGGGGGGTCACTGGGAGACCCTCCATTCTGCCAGAGGCTCCTGCAGCCCTCATGTGACCCGTGTCTGCTGTGCGGACCTGGGGAGCAGGGAGGGGGCAGCTGCTGGACCCCCAAGGTCTGTGCCCCATCTTCTGTTCCCTAGCCCTGCTTCGAGAGCCATTCTGAGAGAGATACAGGTAAAATCCCAGTTACAGACCAGAAGTGGAAGGTGTGGGGAGTGATATCTGGCACTGTCAGGAGGAGGTGATCATGGGGGGCGATGGGCAGATGGACACTGTACCCTGAGAGGCTGCCCAGCAGGAACAAGGGCTCTGAGTGGGCTTCGGCCTCCCTGAGCCCCCTCGCCCCGGGGCGTGGCTGCCTGCCTGCAGAGGACAAAGATGCACCACATGCTGGAGTCTGGGGAGGAACCCAATTCAGTCTTGGGAGATGGGGTGTAGTCTGCCGGGATGACCTCACCCCAGGTCAGTCTAACCCTCGCTGACCTCGGGGAGGCCAGAAACGGGCATTGGAACCAATGGAGGGCGCAGGAGGGAGACATGGCCTGAGGGGCGTGGGGGGCCGCACGGGCTGCGGAGAAGCTCTGGGCCCTAGCGGGGTCAGTGACACGTGAGCCTGGAGAGGTGTCAGGTGGGGTCCCTGCCTGGATGCGCACCCAGCGCTGGTGGAGGCGGCGTGGCTTTCATAGAACATGTCCAGTGTTCTGCGATGAGGTGACATGGTGCTGAACTGTGGCCTCCCCTGAAGCAGCCCTCATGGGGACGGGGATGCCAGTGCTGGCCAGAGCCTGGCTCCCTGTGCCCGCCTGTGCCCTCTAGATCCTTCTTAGAACCTTGGTTCTGGACCAGCAGCCGCCACCTGTGCACTGTGTTCCTGGGAGAGCCCGCCCCTGCACTCGGGGTCACAGGCCTGGACTGGGCCTGCTCACTCGTGGCGTGCTGCTGGACCTTCCCGTAGAACCTGGGGTCAGCTGGTGTGCATGGTCACTAAGGTCCCTTCAGGGCGTGGAGAGGAGTGACCCGTGAAGCACTGGTTTGCACAGATGTCCCCTGGCTGGGGGGCCTTAAACAGGCCAATCCCGCCTGCTGTGAGGTGAGGTGGAAGCAGAGACAGTGGCTGAGGCTGGGAACAGGTGAGCGGATGAAGGACGGCCACTTCTGCTTTGCGGCCTCCCGGAGATCTCAGGAAACAGCTGTGTGTTGAGGACCTGCTGCCGGGCTCTGCAAGCTGCGGTCTGCCTGCGTTTGTAAATAAAGTTTTATTGGCATGTGACCCTGCTGTTTGGCTTGTTCGCACGTTGTCTTTGGTGCACTGAGCACTTGTGACAGCCGTGTGGCCTGTACTGAGGAGGCTCGCTGGACCCGTGGTCTAGAACCTTCCTCCACTTGCTGTCTGTTCCTCAGCAGCATGCCTGAAGGATGGCAGGAGGTATGTGGAATGCCATGGAAATCGTCCGTGGCTGTTTTCCTGGGGTGGTTTTCAGGAGAAATGCCTTGAGGCAGGAATGCCGTGGGGTGTCCCGTCACTGTCTCGGTGCCCACGTGACCCCAGGCGGCTCTGGCCCCAGACACCTCCCGCCTGGACTGACCATGTGGGGACCCGGATAACCCTCTGCCTGTCACCCAGCAGCTTCAGGGTCTCGCGGAATTCCCCGGGGTGACTGCACGTGGTGGTTACGAATGGTAATCTGACGCGCGTGCCCGGGCATTCGTGAGCGGCGCCTGCCTGTCTGTGTCTTCCAGGCCTCGATTCTTAAATTTTCTCTTTGTGGTTTCTTTGAGATAAAGATTACTTCTTTAATATTGAGTGAGCTTGACGTCTGGCACAGTTCTGGACTCATGGAGCCCCCACGTGCGCTGGTCTGTGCTATGCTCCCCGTGGGTGTCCCAGCGGATGGATGGCCCCCCTGGCCTGCACCCCGAGTCCCACCCAGTGGTGCCTCTTTGGCACCAGGCATCCACACTGCATCTGGCTTCTCGGCCTGTGGTGGTTTCTCAGGCCTTTGTTTTTAGTGGTGTCGTGGCTCAGGAGGCTGGTGTCTTTGGGGCCGTGGGGGAACATGGGCCATGTGCTGCTGGGGAGCTTCAGCGTGTAGTTGGGGAGGGGCAGCCGGGTCACAGAAAAGCCGGTCTGGCGTGGAGGCTCCTCCCAGCGTACAGCTCAGGGTCCCCCTGCACACAAGCCCTGCCGTCCCA
Source organism: Vulpes lagopus (assembly GCF_018345385.1). Lineage (NCBI taxonomy): Eukaryota > Metazoa > Chordata > Mammalia > Carnivora > Canidae > Vulpes > Vulpes lagopus. The sequence goes on along the minus strand of NC_054840.1, from coordinate 31,734,415 downwards.
GTGCCACCTGCCACAAGGACATGCACCTTCCTGGCATGGTCCTGGGGGGCTCCCCACCTCACTCTGTTTTATACAGGGAAGGTCCCCTGTGCTGCGAGCCTCCTCAGTTCCTCTTCCCTGCGTGGGGTTCCCACAGCTCCACCACACCCGTCCTATGTCCCCCTCACCCCTGTGTGTGGTCAGGCTCGTGGGGAGCAGCCCCGCAGAGCCAGGCGTGTTTGTCCCCCCAGGTCCCCCCTCACAGTTTCAGGTTTGGTCCTGGGACTAGCTTCCTCCCTCCAGACTTGGGCTGTGTGGGATGCTGACTGTGCTTTACTCTGGCTTCAGGGCGCTCATCTGTGCTGTGACCTCACATTTCGAAGCTCAGATTGTTCTGGAGGTAGCCATCGCTGGCGGTCTGTTGTCCTGACGCGTGTGCCGGGTCGTCCTCAGGGGACCGGCAGTGTGTGGGTGGAGGTGGAGAGCCCACCACCCTGGCCACCTGCCCCCGTCATGGGAGCGCAGTCGCATGATGGCTCGGGTGCATGCTGTGCGCCCACAGACGCGCGTGCCAGTTTTAGAAGTGCTCACCCGCGTGTCTGGAAGGGGACCCTTTGCCAGCACTTCCGGTTTCCTTAGTTTTCTGAGGTCTTGAGCGCAGGATTCAGTCTGTGCTTGGGGTGCTTGGGCTGCTTGTGTGATCCCCGCTTGGGGTGATTGTGGCGTCCGCTGGCAGTGTGGTCATTTGTTTTGTCCATCCTCCTCGTTGCAGGCTCTGAGCGTGGGAAACACGGGGGTGGTTTCAGAAGCCAAGCAAGGAGGCGCTCCCCTGACCAGAGCGTGGGGTGAGGCCTGGAGGAAGCCGAGGGCACAGACTGGGCCTGGCGAGTGGCAGGTTGTGGAGGTGGGGGGGGGCCTCGGGCAGCGACCCCAAGGGGCCGGGTGGCCTCGGGCTGTGTGCAGTTCAGGAGCAGGTGAGCCTGGATTTCAGGGACTGCTCGGCTGACTGGGTGGGGATGGGGTTCTCTACTGCACCCAGCACGCGGCCCACTGTCGCCTGTTGTCACCTTGAGCTGCCACGGTGACTGACTGGGGGCCCTCCACCCCCACCCCGAGTGTCCGGCAGGATGGTGACCCTTCTGTCTTAGGGATTCTGTCAGAAAGGCGGACCAGCAGGACCCGGCATGAGTTCTCACCTAGCACCTGGTGCCCTGGGGTCTGAGGAAGCTGGTTTTGGAGACTTTCCCTCCTTGCCAGGTGGCGTTGGGTCATAGGTCAGAACACCAGGTCTCCTGAGCACAATGCCGGTGGCTAGGGGGCCTCCTGTGAGCAGGTGCCCACGTCCGCATCCCTGCAGCAGGCCAGGCCTTCCCTGCTGTGGCCTCTGATGGTGGACGTCCAGATAGGAGCTGCCCTCGGTGGTGGGGACACGAGGCAGTGCAGCCCCCAGGCTCCTGGCCCCACCTGTCCCCAATCAGTGGCTCCTGTACCTGGGGTGGCATCATGTCACCGTTTCTGATGAAATGCCCCCTCCCCCCGGGGCTTGTGACCTTTCCTCCATTGGGACTTGGAACCTGTGACCTGGTGCCACGTCTCAGGGTCTGGGAGCCGGGAGCCCACAGACTGAACTAGGACCTGAGCGCCCTGCTCCTCCATAGCCTGGCGGCCTCGAGGGCCAGTTCTCACCTCTTTGGCGGGGCTTCAGGGCCACCTCAGGCACTGTGCTTGCCCGGGGACTGCTGGGTCACTGAGCTGAAGGTCGCTGGGGAGACCTGTGATCCACTGGGATTTGGTGAGCTGGAAACTCAGGCCGAGGCTTTTCTGTGTGGCCCTAGCATGAGCACGGTTTCCCGTAGGAACGGTTCCAGCCAGGCTGTTGCAGGGGCCATCCAGCATGTGTCCCCAGGAGTTCTGGTGAAGCACCGTGGGACCCCAGGGGGCGGCTTTGGACGTGAAGCTCCTGAATGGGAGGCTACACCTGTGGGTCCTGCAGATAGTGCTGGCCCTGCCCTGATCCCAGCACCTGGGGGAGGCCACATGCCCTGTCCCTTCCTACCCCCTACTCCACCTGGGACGCAGTGGCCCCACGGTCACCTGTTCCTCACCCTTTGTGTTTGTACGTCTTGTTTTATATCTGGGGAAAGTGAGGTGGGTGGTGGGCTGCTCAGGCACAAACGGCTGGCTCAGCAGCCGGGGCTGCGACCCCGAGGTGTGTTGCTGGTGGGGGCCCCAGGCACAGGGTAATGTCCCCAGGTGAAACGCATGTCTGCATCCTTGGAGCCCGGTGGCCTCCTTGGGGCCCCCAGCCTGCTCAGCGGTCCCCAAGGGCCTGGGGTCACGTGGGCCTGCAGTGGCACCTGCCCTGTTCTGGCCGCTTGTACAACTGACCTGAGCGGTTTGCCCTGCAGGAGATGGGAACCCGCGAGAAAACAGCCCGTTCATCAACCACTCGGAAATGGAGCAGGAGAGCTTCTGTGAAGGAAAGAACATGGCGCTCTTTGAGGTGACGCACGCTCCTGCCCTCTGACGGGATGCATGGGGGCCAGGGCTGTAACCTGGACACAACACAGGGCCACAGCCCCGAGACCTCGTGGTCTCCCGAGGAACAGGGTCGGGTGGAGGGCTGCCCCTCAACTGGCTGCCACACACAGGGGGAGCCTCATTGGCCGCCACCTTCTCAGGAGGGGCCATCAGGGAACCATGGACCTTGCTCTGTGTGGCCATGGGCCCCAACCTGGGCTCCTGACCCCTGACCTGGGAACACTGTGCACATGTCCAGGGTGACATGGCCTCGGATCTGGGGCTGGAACCAACAGGGAGCCTGTGCTGGGCACTGGTCCAGCAGTGGGGGGGGGGGGGGGGGGGGGGATCGGGTAATGAACCCAGTGTTGGCCCCGCACAGGAGGAGATGGACAGCAACCCCATGGTGTCCTCACTGCTCAACAAGCTGGCCAACTACACCAACCTGAGCCAGGGCGTCGTAGAGCATGAGGAACATGAGGAGGACGGCAAGAGGCGTGAGGTCAAGGTGCGCCCCCCCTGCCCTCCAACCTGTGACCCCCAGAAGCCCCTTCTCTATATGTGGTGTAGCCTGCTGTCCTGCAGGAGTCTGTCGTTGGGCCAGTGAGCCAGCAGAGCTGCCTCTCTGGCCCTCAACCTCCCAGAACCTTACCCTCCCTGGCCCTCAGCTTCTTGGCCCCTCAGCCTTCCGGCCCCTTGACCTCCTGGCCTGTGTCTGCAGCTTTTCTCCACTCTTAGGAAGTATTTCCAGAGCAAACCTTCCCCAGGTGTGTGTGTTTTCTTACTCACCTGCATCTGAGACGTTTTTCAGGGGGAAGGTCCATCTCGGAAACTGAGGTACACCACCTGACTGGTGCCTCGCCAGCTGTGGGTCAGGATGGGCTGGGACCCCGGTGTTGTGCGCCCTCTGTGGTGGCTCTGGAGCCCCCCAGCAGGCTCCTGGCCTCGGCGCCACCAACCTGCCTGCGGTCCTGAGCCCTGGTGGCCTCGGGGATCACAGAGGACACCCCAGAGGTGGCACCACTGGGCTCACATGGCTGCAGGTCACATGTGAACTTTCTGCAGTGGGTTCAGGCACTTACCTTGCGGTGCCTCTTATGCACTTAGGGAGCCCCTGTCTATCGTCCTCCTGTGTCCCTGAGTGCCTAGGCCTCTGCAGCCCGGAGCTGCCGTCCACAGAACAGGGCCTGGGCTTGTCCTGCCTCCCACTGGCCCGGTGTTGCCATGGCTGCCCTCATGGCACCCTTCTCGCTCTCTGGCAGCGACGTGGTCTGGATTCCCTCCCAGCATCCACCTTGCTCCTGGGCGGTGGGGTCCTAAGGATTTCTCCCAAAGCCTCCCTTCCAGGGATGCCTGGCTTCCCCCAGGCCTCCAGGGCCGTGGCTTCCCTTCCTTGTCCGAGTGTCCCCAGGGCTCCTGGGAGGGTGGTGGGTCTGGGCGCCTACAGGTGCTGGTTCCACCTCCCTAGAACCGCCGTGCTCTCTTTCAGAGCCCGCGCATGGGCACGTTCATTGGCGTCTACCTGCCCTGCCTCCAGAACATCCTTGGTGTGATTCTCTTCCTGCGCCTGACGTGGATCGTGGGGGCGGCTGGCGTCCTGGAGTCCTTCCTCATTGTGTTCATGTGCTGTACCTGTGTGAGTGACCCAGGGCCCCTTCCAGGGCTGGCAGGTGTAGAGTGGGCCAGCGATCGGCCAGGGGGTCTTGGGTCCTACATCTGTGGAAGTACACTGGGGTGTGCGTCCAGGTGGCCGGGCTTGTGGGGGCGCTGTCTCCACTCGAGCAGGTCCTGCATATTCATGAGATCCCTTCCAGTTTGGAAGCACCTGGGGTCCCTGTTTGCAGGAAGGGCTCACCTCTGTGACTTGTTTGGTTCTAGACCCTGCCCCCCACACCTGCCTGGCCCCAGGCAGTAAGTGCATGGGGCTGTTGTCCCCTTGCTCACGGGTCTGCTGTGGTCTCCACGCTCCCGGGCACCTGCTCCACAGCATCAGGCTGTCCTGCCTTGCTCTCACTGTGGGACTGGCTCCTCTGAGCCCCCAGGTCTCCCCTGGAACTTCCTAGCTGTCCAGGGACTGTCCTGTGCCCCTCGTGGCTCCGCAGGCTGCAGCATGGTCATCTCAGCTATGTCCCCTCCTTCCTGCTGTGACGTTTCTTTCACTTGAGAGATCTGGAAGTACCTGTGATAACTGCCGTGAAACCAGATTAAAGAGCAGGGGCTTCTGTAAGCAAAACGTGTGCCCAGGGAGACCTGAGCCAAAGAAGTGGGATCCAGGATTGTAGCGGCCATCGGCAACTTATACTTTCCAGAGGCTCCTTCTGGTCCTTTGGTAGCAAACTGCTTCCTAGCCTGTGGTGTGGCCACTTTCTGAGCTGTGCTGGGAGCTGGGGGCAGACCCACCCTGGACAGCTGTGGAGGTCCTGCCTCCAGCCTGGAGCGGTCGCCCAGATGGGGTTCCCCCCCAACCCCATGGTAGACGGGCACCGAGGCAGAAGCCGGCCTTTCATCCCGTGTGGGGGTCTGGAGTTGGGATTTTCTGGATGGTCTGAAGGAGCTCAGCTTTGAGGGTCGAGTGAGAGAGATCCGGGCAGCCCTGAGTGTCCTGGAACTCGGCAGCCCGTTCGTTATGGGGCTAGGCGTGGTCCCCCAAACATCCTCTGTTCTCAGAGGAGTTCGCCTGTGTCTTTGCAGACAATGCTGACGGCCATCTCTATGAGCGCCATTGCTACCAACGGTGTGGTCCCAGGTAAGGGTGCTGGGCAGGCCGAGTGGAGACCCGACCTGAGCCCTGCTGGGGATGCAGGGCTCTCCCTACTGTGACCTTGACATGAGCCCTTTACCCAGGGTGGCTTCTGCCAAGGTAGGCGGTGCTGCCCCAGAGGGCCCCTGTATGCACGTGCCCTGCCCGCCTGATGGCAAGCCCGGAGCACAGACAGCCACATCTGGCGGGCATGCGGGCAGGGTCTCATGTCCACAGGGACCCCGCCTCCAGGCAGAGGCGCTCTCGGCCTCCCTGCTCTCCCAGCACATGGGAGCGCCACAAGCTGTCCTAAGGCAAGGCGGGGATCTTGCGCACACTTGTCCCCCAGTGCCTGGCCTGCACTCAGAGCTGCTGTGAAACTGGGATTCTTGTAGATTCCTAGTGGAACCTACATGAACGTTTCCAGATACTTTCTTAGGAAATGTCAACATTGCTCTGTGGTCAGAGATGCTGGCATCTCATGAACCGCTTCCTGCTTTTGGTCCTGGAGTTAATTTTTCCCAGACCCCAATTCTGTTTGCAAACTGAGTTATTGCTGAGGCTGAACTGAAGCATCACCACGGGCAGTCCCTGCGTCGGGTGCCGCCTGAGCGGGTGTCAGGAGCCTGGAGAGCAGAAGGGCTGAGGGCGCTGGGCACGGCTTCAGTCTTTGGGGCTGCTTTGGCCTTGGAGCCCCGGAGCACGGCTGCTTGTCGTGACCGTCCCTGGGTTGGGTGGGTGCGGGGCTCCAGGCGAGGAGGACATGGAGGGGACGGTCTGCAAACCAGGCCCTGCGGGACTCCGTCTCCAGGTCCTGGGGAGGCTGCCCATCCCTGGAGCCTCCCTGGCCCAGGGGGCAGCAATGGTGTAGACTGCACCCCCACCCTCAGGGCCGCCAGGGCTTGGGGTCCAGGGCTGGCTGTGGCGTTGGCTGTGCTCTGGTGCAGGATGGTGCTCAAGCAGCCGCAGGCTTCCTTGGCCTTTCTGGGGCAGAGTGCACAGCATCGAGGTGTTGGGCTAACGTCGGCTTCCCAGGAAATGGTGCGACCCTAACCCGCTGCTTCTCTGTCCTGTTTGCAGCTGGCGGCTCGTACTACATGATATCACGCTCCCTGGGGCCTGAGTTCGGAGGGGCCGTGGGCCTCTGCTTCTATCTGGGCACGACCTTCGCTGGGGCCATGTATATTTTGGGGACCATTGAGATTTTTTTGGTACGTGTTTTGTTTTGGGCTGGTTCTCCAGGCCCCAAGGAGTCCCCTCCTGGGCCCCCCACCCTTTTGCTCTGATGCCTGCCTGCTCAGGCTCTCGGAGGCTGGCTGCGTCCCTCTTGGTGCTGGGCCCTGGCTGGACGCTGTGCCCGTACTGACTACAGTGACCTGGGGTCCCTCCTGGCTACCCTTTGGGCACATCTGAGTGCATGATGGGCTGCAGGTCTGAGCCCCAGATCAGCCCGCATCCCTGGCCTTCAGCTGCCTCTGCTGTTGGAAGAGGCAGAGCCAGCAAGCCGGTCACCTCTCGGCCACGAATTGGTCCATCCTGTTGCCCCCACTCAGTTTATTATATGCGTGCATGGTAGGGCCTCCGTGGACAATGTCCTCACTCCCCGATGATGAGGCCACTGTGGGCCCTGGCCCTGCAGGCTGAGCTGGGGGTGCTGCCCAGGGGCCAGTGTCCATGACGCCCACCCCAAGGGCAGCATCTCTTTTTAGCCTGTCTACTCTGCTCTCATTTCTGGGCTCCCACCAGGGTGTACGCTCCTTAAATGCATTCTGGGGGATGGAGGCCCAGCATGAGGCCCTGCGCACAAAGGCGCCTTCCATGTGGGGCCACATTCCAGGCAGGGATGGTGGGAGGCCCTTCTTTAACTCTCTATTCCCCACAGACCTACATCTCCCCCAGCGCAGCCATCATCCAGGCAGAGACGGCGGAGGGTGAGGCCACGGCCATGCTGCACAACATGCGCGTGTATGGGACGTGCACACTGGTGCTCATGGCCATGGTGGTCTTCGTGGGCGTCAAGTATGTCAACAAGCTGGCCCTGGTGTTCCTGGCCTGTGTCGTGCTGTCCATCCTTGCCATCTATGCCGGTGTCATCAAGACCGCCTTCGACCCACCAGATGTCCCGTGAGTCCTGGGCCTGCAGAGGTGCAGCTCTTCCTCTTAGCCTGGTCTGTGTGCAACTGCCTGGTCGAGCCCGGGGTGGTGGCACTGGGGGGTGCAGACTCGCTGGGCTGGGGGATGAGCCATCAGGATGCTCATGGGGCCGCGCCCTCTGCACGGATGGGGTAGGTTGCCAGAGGTCAGGGGTGAACACGGTGCTGCTGGCCCCGAGGACAGGCTGCACTGAGCACCCCCTGGGGTGGCCCGTCCTCAGTGCCCCTGGCTGGCCAGGGCTCCTGGGCTCCTTTCCTGTCCCCCTTCTGGGTGTGGCTGGCAGGTCCCAGGAAGTGGCTCAAGGTCACAGCGAGTGAGCGAGCCATGTTACGCCTGCTACGTGGTATGTCAGGTGGCCAGGTGGGCCCAGGGCCCACAGGGCTGGTCAGGAGGGGCTGGGCAGCTGGGTGGCACCAAGCACCCCCCCCCCAGTGCCTCCCTGTGGAGGGAGGCACCTGTGTCAGTCGTGCAAGGCCCCTGCAACACGCACTGTGCTCCGGGGAGCATGGTTGCAAGGGCCCCAGGTCCTGCTTCAGCACCCAGCCTGCGCAGCTCACCGGCACTCCTGCCTCCCAGGGTGGAGTGTCAGAAGCAGCCTAGCAGCCCCCAATCCTGGTCACTTGGGAAAAGTGGTAGAAGTAGTTTCAGGAGGGGCCTGTGCATCTTCTCACGCCCACCTCCCTGTGCTAGGGTCTGCCTGCTGGGGAACCGCACCTTGTCAAGACGCGGCTTCGACCTCTGTGCCAAGGTCCACACCGCCAACAACGGCACGACGCCCACCGCGCTCTGGCGCCTCTTCTGCAACAACTCCATGTCCAGTGCCAGCTGTGACGAGTACTTTGCCCAGAACAACGTCACAGAGATCCAGGGCATCCCCGGGGTGGCCAGTGGCGTCCTGCTGGGTGAGTGCCACCCCACACCTGGTAGCCGTCCTCCCCGGAGCTGGAGCCGTGGTCACCACGCAGGCCATGAAGCCTGCGGCTCAGCAGACCTTGTCATTCTAGAGGTTTGCTGGCAGGTGCACGGGCACTCGCCCTGGTCATGGGGGCTCAGGGTGGGGGGACAGGGTCTGTCCCATCTGTGTTCTGGGAGGAGGGGTCGTGTGTCTTCGTGTGACATCAGATCCCGTGGGAGCTGGTAAGCCCTTCACCGCTGTGCCTGCTGGGCCTGGTAGAAGGGTCCGGAATCTTGTTATGGGCCTGTTGTCACCCACAGATAATCTGTGGAGCACATACGCGGACAAGGGGGCGTTCGTGGAGAGGAAGGGCATGCCGTCCGTGCCGGTGCCAGAGGAGAGCAGAGCCAGTGGCCTGCCCTATGTGCTCACTGACATCATGACTTACTTCACCATGTTGGTCGGGATCTACTTTCCCTCCGTGACCGGTGAGGCCCTGCCCGGTCCCCCGAGAAACAAGCCTTGGGGTCTCTGCTCCCCACGTGCCAGTTGGGGTGTGGGAAGGTGTGTCCCAAGCGCTCCTAGCAGACCGGCGTCACTCGGGGTGACAGACCGCGGCAGCTGGGCAAGGAGCCGAGGGCCATCCTTGCAAGACAGTCGCTGATTTTCTGGGATGACCCTCAGCACCTGCCAGGGTGTTGTTCCCTGCACGTATGCATGCTCCCTGCCGGGCCACCTCCAGCTGCCCTCTGCCCGCGGGAGCCCCAGCCCCACCCAGCCTGGCACTGCCACCTGAGCCGCTGGTGCGTGTGGCTGTGTGGCCCGTGTGTTGTGGCTGGGGGCCTGGCAGGCGGTGCTTTCAGGTTTGTGGTAACCGTAGGCTGTCCCCGTGGGTCTCTGTAGGTATCATGGCGGGCTCGAACCGCTCTGGGGACCTCAGGGATGCCCAGAAGTCGATCCCCACAGGAACAATTTTGGCCATCGTGACAACGTCATTTATCTGTATCCTCCAAGGCACTGGGTGAGGAAGGCCCATGCCCTGTCCACTGCCCGGTGCGCGTCCAGCCAGGGTGGGCTTCCGGGGCTCAGGCCAGCGCTGACCGCCACCCCCAGAGGGAGCCGGGCCAACGTCTGCCTGATGATGGAGGGTGAAAGAACCACCAGGACACTGACCTCACGGCTGGTCATGGCCTGAGTGTTGTCCATGAGCCCGTGGAGCGCTCACGTCGTCACACATGATGTCTGGCAATAACCCGTGACTGTGGTGTGGTTCATGGTGCTTGTGTACACGCACACAGTCACAGCGACCCCATGCTGGTTGCAGAGGTTTGTCTCTACCAAGCGAGCCAGTGTCCTGCCAGTGTGCCTCCTGACTCACTGGAGCCAGGACGGGGCAGCAAGAAAGGCGCCGAGGGCCGCAGGGTCACAGCAGTGGGGGAGGTGGGCTGGTGGGGCACAGGGTCAGTCCAGGCCCACCGTGAGTAAGACCCCATTGACACGTTGGGCCGCAGCTTCCTTGACACGAGACACAGACCTGTCCTGCATCGTGCTCTTTGGGGCCTGCATCGAAGGCGTGATCTTACGAGATAAGTATGTTGGTTTTGTGACTTCTAGAAGCTTCCTAGTCAGCATCCGTTTTCTCATAGAAGATGGTAGCGTTGAGCTTGCCTCCCCCAGGATTTCAGGTTTTGTGCGGCAAGCAGGAAGCCCCATGGCCCCTCCATGGGGGGTCCCGTGTGGTCCCTGGCAGTGAGGCCTCACGGATGCTGCTGTGCAGGGCTGACCGTGGCCTCCCTGCTCCTGAGGAGGACACTCAGGTTGGGAGTGGCCTCATTCCAGCTCGGGACATGAGAACCACGTCTTCAGCATCAGTCTGATGGCCTGCCTGCTGCTGCCCCGCCAGGTTTGGTGAGGCCCTGCAGGGGAAGCTGGTCATCGGCATGCTGGCCTGGCCATCCCCCTGGGTCATTGTCATCGGCTCCTTCTTCTCGACCTGCGGTGCCGGCCTACAGAGCCTCACGGGGGCGCCGCGCCTGCTGCAGGCCATCGCCCGAGACGGCATCATCCCCTTCCTGCAGGTGAGTGGGGTGCCCCTCGGAAAGGAGGGTGTCTGCGTGGGGTCCCCAAGGGCCTGCCCTGGAGCCAACTGTCACGGTGATAGCCTCTGGGCCCACGTCCCCACCGCCACCCCTCAGCATGTGAGCCGTGTGTGAGAGGAGCGACCCGGGACCCTGCACCTCCTGTGGGGCCGGCGTGTGCCCTGCTGGATGTGGCTTCCTCCCCTGCAGACAGAGGTCTCTGCAAGGAGCCCACGGGGCTGGCGTCTTCTTGTTCTGATGGCACAGGACATGGCTGGGGGCTCAGATAACACAAGTGCATCTGCTCATGCCCCGGGGGTGGGAGGTCCCAGAGGCAGGCATGGGCAGGGCTGGTTTCTTCTGAGGTCCCCGTCCTTGGCGTATGGACACCACCCTTCCCGAGTCCTCTCGTGGCTTCCATGTGGCTTCATCTTTTCTCATGAGGACACCAGTCACCTAACCAGGGATTAGGCTGCCCCATGACTGGTTGCCCTTAAAGCTCATGTCTGCAATCATAGTCAAGTTACCTCCCAAGGTGGTGGGGCCAGGGCTTCCCTGGGGCCAGGGCTGGGGTGCCTGAAGCCCCATGTGTGCTGATCGTCTGGGGTGGGCGCTGGTCCTCTGGCTCCCGAGTGCTGGCCCTCGCCTTCGCTCCCTGGAGGGTTCCTGTGGTCTGGAATGTTTTCCTCTCTTATGACTCCATCTATTCCTCGGACACAGACAGGGTTGCGGAGCGTGCGCAGGTACCTGCTAGGTTGGGCGTCACTGTCAGGAGCAGGTGGCAGTCATGGCGTCCCTGGTGCCGTGGAGCCTCCAGCCTACAGACTCCCACCTGAGCCTCGACCATGGCGCCCTGGTGCCCCTCTCTAGCTCTGTTTGTGGTTTGCTTCATGGTGTCTCTGCAGCGTGCTCTGAGTGTCCCTTCCTGGGCCACTGGGCTGCAGGGACTGCAAGGAACATGTTGGACAGCTGGCGCCCCTAGAGGCGGGTGTGGCCTTGCTGGTCCTGCCCCACGTGACTGCGGGTGAAGGGTCCAAGCACCTTACTGGGAGGTCCTCACGGGGGTCTTCTGTGCGTGTGGCTCGAGGCTAGCCTTACGCTCCGTGGGGGGCCCCCGTCCAGGGCACGGAGGGATCACCTTCACCCCCATCGGTGCACCGTGAGGCCCTGGGCCTGGTGGTACCTGGGCCACCGTCTCCCTTTGCACGGCTGGATGTTGGGTTTTCTTCCTGGGGCCAGCCATCGAGGGTCTAGGATGCGCCGTGAAGGTCTGCTCCTGCCTTGGTTCCTCCAGGGCTGCTCACCAGGACACAGGGCACTGCCCCTGTGACCCGGCTGCCCTTCCCTGCAGGTGTTCGGCCACGGGAAGGCCAATGGGGAGCCCACGTGGGCTCTGCTGCTCACGGCCCTCATCTGTGAGACCGGCATCCTGATCGCCTCTCTGGATAGTGTGGCCCCCATCCTGTCCATGTGAGTGGCTGCAGGCACGGTGGGACGTGTGTGGGGAAAGGCCACAGACATGGGGCCGCCGCCTGCTGACTCGGAGCTGGAGGCCCTGCTCTCGGGGCTGGACTTCTGCTCGGGGTGATAGACATGCACAACCACAGAGGCCGTAGACAGGAGGGGGCGGGAGGCCACCTGGGAGTGGGCGGGCCGGGCTGTTGCAGGAGGGGTGTGGGCATGGTCAGCCAGGGCCACCTGGGACCTGACCTGCTTCCTGTGGCCTTCTCCTGGCATCTCCAGGTTCTTCCTCATGTGCTACATGTTCGTGAACCTGGCCTGTGCCGTGCAGACGCTGCTGCGCACCCCCAACTGGCGCCCACGTTTCAGATACTACCATTGGTGAGCACTCGCACGGCCAGGGTGGCCCTGGGGTCCCCAGTGCAGGCTGCATCCAAAGGCCACGTGGGGCCCTGGTTTCCTCTAGCACCAGCCTTGGCCGAGCTGAGGGGGGCCCTGTGCCCCTGTGTCACCCAGGGCCACCAAGGCATCACGTGGCGTGTGGGCCCGGAGCGTGTGACCTTAGGCAGCATGTCTTCGTGCTGCCATTGTGTGTGGTGGACGGGTGAAGACCATTGTGCTCTGTGGCCAGGAGTGTGCCTATGCACCCTGGGCAGAGGGGTGGGCGTCCCATAAGCGCAGAGCCAGGGCAGGTTCAGCCCTCAAGGGGGGAGCATGGGGGGATCAGGCCGGCAGCATCAGTGCCACTTTCCCACCATAGCTGAGAGACCTTCTTTCGGTGGCTGGCAATGTGCGTGGGGTTGTGGGCGTGGCAGGCCTGTGAGTTCTGTGTTCCTCCAGGGCGCTGTCCTTCCTGGGCATGAGCCTGTGCCTTGCCCTCATGTTTATCTGTTCCTGGTATTACGCGCTCTTCGCCATGCTCATAGCCGGCTGCATCTACAAGTACATCGAGTACCGCGGGTGAGTCCTCCCTTGGGGCCTCCCGGGGTCTGCGCGGCACAGTGCTGTGCACCTCCTGTGGCACAGGTGGGCACAGCTGTCAGGTCCGCGGGCCTTTGTCCTGGGGTTCGAGAGTTACGTGTGCTTCGAGTCGATTCCATGGTGATCATGACACTTTTATGCCATGTGCTTTGTGAGAATTGGGAAGTCTTTCCAACATTGATGTGTGACAGATTCCAAAATTTCCAAGAATTTTACATCCCCTGGGGCATTGCCTGGGGGGCCTGGCTCCCTCCTGGGGGTGAGGTCTAAGGGGTCTTAGCTGCTGCCCGGAGGCCCCTCCCAGCTCTTACCAGAGCAGTTTAAGAGTGCATGGGGACTGTGACCACTTCTGGTGAGGCCAGGCCCACCAGTGTTCCCTGTACATGCACATTGTGGCCCTGGCCCTGGGGTCCCTCCCCGCCCACCCTGTGCCTCACTGCTGCCCCTCCCCTGCAGGGCGGAGAAGGAGTGGGGTGATGGCATTCGGGGACTGTCGCTGAACGCGGCCCGCTATGCCCTGCTGCGCGTGGAGCACGGCCCTCCCCACACCAAGAACTGGAGGTAAGCATACAGCCCACTGCGCCCTGACCTCAGGCCCCACGAACGTGCACAGCTCGCCTCTGACCTCATGCTCTGGAGAGGCCATTGCCCCCGCTGTGTGAAGCAATTGTCTCAAGCTTTTAGCACCTTTCCTCCATTCACGATGGTCAGTTGTGGCATGACCAGCATATCTGGACCCCGGGCCGGACGCAGGCAGTGCGGTGGGTGGGGAGTGGGGCGAGTGGACCTCATGGGGTGGCACAGAGGATGGAGGTCAGAGCATGGATGTCCTCTGGGAGGACGAAGAAGGCTCCACCCACAGACCAAGGGTTTCCTCGGCTGGGGGCCCCATGGCCTCCATCCCTCAGGCACCAGGATGCGGAGCCCGGGGCAGGCCCTCTGTGGACCTGCCGGGGAGCCCGGGGTGACCGCTATCTCCGCCGCAGGCCCCAGGTGCTGGTGATGCTCAACCTGGACGAGGAGCAGCGAGTGAAGCACCCCCGCCTGCTGTCCCTCACCACCCAGCTCAAGGCCGGCAAGGGCCTGACCATCGTGGGCTCCGTGCTGGAGGGCACTTACCTGGACAAGCATGCAGAGGCGCAGCGGGCGGAGGAGGTGGGTCTGAGGCAGGTGGCAGGGCTGCAGGGCTGCAGGGCAGAGGGAGGGCAGGGGGCAGGGCGGGCCTGTGCAGGGAGATCAGACCCCACTGTGCTTTCCGTCCTGATGCCCCAGCGCCTCCTGAGCTGCCCCACTGCCGGCCTCCCCCCCCCCCCCCCCCCCCCGAGCGAGGTTTCTATGCCGCTGTCTCCTTTCAGAGCCTGGGGTTCTGGGTTCAGATAGGGCGAGCCTGAGATGCCGCTGAAGTGAGCGGCCGTGAGGGGGCAGGGACCCCACTGGAGGGCTGTGGGCAGGAGGTGGGGGCAGGTTCGGGATGGCTCAGCCTGGGCTCGGTCTCTCCGCCCACTGGCGGCCTAGCTCCAAGGCCTGCAGTTGGTAGGAGTATGGAGGGTGTGCCCTGCGGGGGCTCTGCCTAAAGGGATCACCCACCTCAGCCCGTGCAGCCTCACCCCTTCTGGGCTCCTCAGTCCCCTACCTTCAAATTGCTGCCGACCGAGTGTCTCTGGCCCCCACGGAAACAGCCTGGTGTCAGGAGTACCCGGGCCATGTGTTTCCAGACAGACCTGCTGGGTCCTGTGCTCCCTGCCCCGCCCCCACGCCCAATGGTTTGCGGGTTCAGCGTATTCCGTGGTGGCAGTGCCCGGTGCTCTTCTCCCCGAGGCACCAGTGGCACCACAACCCCATGTGCTTGAGTGTGGCAGCTGCTGCTAGACCGTAGATTTAGCGGGGTTGTCCCTGCGATGTTTGCGCCGCTCCGCCTCCGGCCAGGGCAGCACCTTCTCCAGGTGCTTTTGCTCTGGGGACTGCCTCTTGAATGGTGACATGGAGTGTGGTCCAGATGCGCCGTGTGGCAGGGAGATCCTGCCGTTTACTTCTGAGTGTTGCCCGAGTGCTGGGGCCGTGGGCCGCACTCCCAGTGTGCGGGAGCCTTTCCGGGGAGCCGAAGGGATAGGCAGCAGCCACCAACCGGCCCGGGACGGTAGTGGCGTGGCCGGGTCTCCCGTCCCTGCCCCCTCGCCAGCACCACTGACTGTTATCACCTGACGTGCGGTCCGGACTCTTCCAGGCCTGCAGCGAGCGTTTTCCTGCACTGATGACGGTGCTGTAAAACGTCAGTTCTCTGTCACAGCAGAGCACGTACCGGCGCCGGCCTCGTGGCCTTCCGTCTCGGTGCGGTTCATGTGGCTGCTCTTCAGGGCTGCTGAGCCTGACAGGTTTCCAGGGTTCCTGTGGTGCGGACCCTCCGTGGACAGGTCTCATTCCACGTGGATTATTGGTAGGAGGACCTGGTGGAGTCAGAGCCTCCCAGATCGCGTGGAGTCCCGGGGTCAGGTGCAGGGCACCTGGCTGTGTGCAGCCAGGTGCACGGGCAGGTCTGCATGAGCAGTGGGGATGGGGGCCCTTTGGTGTCTCTTTGGGGACAGCTCCATGTGCTTAGCCCCTCACTGCCCTGGGAGGCAGCAGAGCCCATGTGGAGGTGGTGCCTCTGGCTTCCACCCCAGATGCACAGCCCCGGCTTGGGGCTCAGGCTGCAGTGGGGCTGGTGGAGTGGTGGCTGCGTCTTGGAGGCGAGGGCCAAGGGGCGCCACAGTCCCTGTGCACTCAGGCTGGCCACCATGTTCAGACTGCTGCGCTGACCAAGAGTGTCTCGGCCAAGCGGGGGTGCAGGGCGTTCACCTGGCTTTGTGCGTGGAAGCAGCCCGCTCCCTCCACCTGTCTCCCACCTGTCCTGCCCCATTGAACGTGTCTCTGCTCCCTGGGCAGAGGCCTCCCCGTGGAGCGTCCTGGTTCCCACAGGGATCTGGCGTCACACTGAGCTGGTCACTGTGCTGACCACGATGTAGGGAATGGTGAGGGCCCACGCCTCCCTGGGAGCACACGTGAGGGGGTCTCTAGGAGTGCAGGGACACGGTGCCGTCGGCTGCCCATGGTTCTCCCGAGCAGACATCGACCCTGCTTGTCTCCCCAGAACATCCGGTCTCTGATGGGCACAGAGAGGACCAAGGGCTTCTGCCAGCTGGTGGTGTCATCTAACCTGCGGGACGGCATGTCCCACCTGATCCAGTCGGCTGGCCTGGGAGGCATGAGGCACAACACGGTGCTCATGGCCTGGCCCGGGTCCTGGAAGCAGGAGGACAACACGTCCTCCTGGAAGAACTTTGTCGGTGGGTACTGTCCTGGGCCGTGTGCGGTGGCGTCTCGGCGCCCCGGGGGACATGCCCAGTCGTCTGAAAGCCTCGTTCCCTTCTCTGCCGGCCCGGCCCCGGTGTGGTGACCCCGTGTGGCTGCCCACACCCTCCGGCCGGCAGCTCACTCACTGGTAGCACAAGGGCAGCCTTCAGTGTGCACCCCGGGTGGGCTCCATGGCCTCGCCTGCCTCCCATGCTGGTTGGAGCCCGCGCATCCGTGGGGGGCTCAGATCTGCCTCAGTGCCGGCCACCTGCCCCCTGCCTCTCCACAGAAACTGTCCGAGACACCACGGCGGCACAGCAGGCCCTGCTCGTGGCCAAAAACGTGGACCTGTTTCCGCAAAACCAGGAGCGATTCAGCGACGGAGACATTGACGTGTGGTGGGTCGTGCACGACGGGGGCCTCCTCATGCTGCTGCCCTTCCTGCTGCGGCAACACAAGGTAGGATGCATGGGGCGGGTCCCATGATGGGGGCTGGGCTCCCCAGGCTGCATGCCAACGCCAGCCCTGCTGCCCACCAGGTGTGGAGGAAGTGCCGGATGCGCATCTTCACGGTGGCCCAGGTGGACGACAACAGCATCCAGATGAAGAAGGACCTGCAGGTGTTCCTGTACCACCTGAGGATCAGCGCTGAGGTGGAGGTGGTGGAGATGGTGAGGCGCAGCCCCGAGGGGGTGGGGGTTCCCTGCATGCCTGCTGCTGGTCCCGCCTCCTGGGACCACACTACGCTCGGTGTCCCACATTTATGGACGGGTCCTCGGTGTACCTTTGCCAGTCTCGAGGCTGGCCTGGGCTGGTAGGTTGCATGGTTCGTAGGAGGGGCTGCCCGGTTGTGATGTGCCCTCCTGAGCATGTCCTGTGCAGACGTGACACCTGGCCTGTCGCAGGATGTGAGCCAATCTGTGTCCAGGCCCCTTGGCCTCAAAGTCCCACCCATCGCACCGACAGCCTCTCGTCGGGTGCTGGTCCCCAGGGCAGGGGGAGCGAAGCGTTCTCATGCCTGCAGCAACTCCCAGGGTGCTGTCCCCTGGCCCCAGCCCTGTGCGCTTACACTCTTTCCTGTCAGGGTCCATGTTGGACCGCGTGGTGGTTCTGTCTCACACTGTCCTGTGGCTGCCCCAGCATCTTTCACGTGGCTCCCATGTCACTGTCCTGTGCTGCCCCATCCTCACTGTCACCCCCGCCAGTCCCTCTGTGTTCAGGAACCTTGCAGACGTTAGGAGAATGGGGAGCTGGTCAGAACCACATGGGTGGGGTCCTGGGTGCCACACGGTGGGGGCGGGGTCACACTGTGAGGCCTGGACTCTCGTGGTTTTGCAGTAACTGTAGTTTCAAAGCTGCTAACGTTGCTCGGTTTCTCGAGGACGCAGTTGGTGTGGCACGTCTGACGATGTCATGGGCGGAACCCACAGCCCTGCCTGATCGCGATCATAATCGCACATTCTGCTTTGTCGGGAGCGGTGTTGGGATGCGATTGTGTCTCCTTTGTGAGACACCTACTGCCCTGCCTCACACCCCCAGGCCCCAGCCGCGAGCAGACTGTAGCCGGAACCCCTTAGCCCTATCCTTCCATCGGAGGTGGGCAGGCTCCCTGCGCTCGTGCTCTGCTTCTGGGCTGTTGGCTGGGCTAGCCTTCTCCCTGTGCCTGGCCTCCCAGCACAGCAAGGGCGCCCTGCGGACAGGAGGTGCCATCGTCAGGAGGCAGGGAGCCCCTCTGCCAGAGGAGAGGCCAGTCCGAGTGGGAGCCAGACCTGTGAGCAGGAGGGGTCTGGGGGTTGTCGTGAAGATGTGTCTGTAACACGAGCATACTTAGAGGTTTTATCACAAGCGCTGGGGGAGTCAGAGTCAGTACACATT
This sequence comes from Vulpes lagopus, assembly GCF_018345385.1. Lineage (NCBI taxonomy): Eukaryota > Metazoa > Chordata > Mammalia > Carnivora > Canidae > Vulpes > Vulpes lagopus. The sequence goes on along the minus strand of NC_054840.1, from coordinate 31,716,402 downwards.
TGGTCAGATACCCCAGCCGACAGCTAGGCTCCGTGAGTGTCCCCGAGGTCAGCAGGAAGCCGGCTCAGTTGCCCACTCTCATCTCCCTTCCCAGGAAGCTGGAGGCAGGGATACGCTTCTACAGACAACACGACTTACATATCTAGAAAATCCAAGAAAATAGATTTTAGCGAGGTGGATGGACAGAAACGACGTCAGAACCTACACTTGTAGGACGGGATCCTGCTTGTGGGAGCCGTGAGCGGGGCTGATGGCAGTGCTGGGCGGCGGGAGCCCAGAGCTCCACTGAGGGTCACAGGGCGCTGCCCACTTAGGTCCCGAGAGTGAGACACGGACCCCACCCTGGACAGGCGGGAGGACACAGGGCCACCTGCTGAGGCTCAGGCTGGGGGCCGGAGGAGATCCTGGCCCTGTGGTCAGCAGGCAAGCTCGGCACACCCTGTGCAGAAGACAGCGCCTGCAAGCTGTGGGCGCCCCCTGTGCAGGAAAGGGTGCGTAGTTGGCATGGGGTTCCCCAGGGGCTGTCTCCCGGGCCCATGATCAGATGCGGGTTCAGCTGTGGCAGCTGTTCCACCACGAGGTCATCTGCTCGTGCTCATGGGAAACACACATGCCACGTGAGCAGAGGGGGCACCCGCTGCTGTCACAGCTCCGTGCTCAGACACTCAGAGCCACATTAGTGGAAGCGCACAACCCCTGAGCCACGTGTTCACCTCCACACTTTCGGGACTTCCTAGGTTGAAAATGACATTTCGGCATTCACGTACGAGAAGACGCTGATGATGGAGCAGAGGTCCCAGATGCTGAAGCAGATGCAGCTTTCCAAGACGGAGCGGGAGAGAGAGGTGTGTATGTGGGATGGGCAGCGGGCAGGCGCACCCACAGCAGGAACAGCCCCTCAGAGGGGGGACCAGCCGGGTCCAGCTGCACCATGCTGGCCTAGCCCCTGCACACCCACCTGACCGGTCCTGGCGGTCACTGGAGCCATCACCCCCTGCCTGGCTTTCTGAGCAGCTGCCTGGCATGGTTTTGCCCCCATGGCCCACACCCAGGCTGGGGTCAGGGCTCCGTGTCCCCACCCCACGTGGGTCTGCCTGCCATCCCGCCCCTGCTTGTGTTGTCCCGTGTCCGAATCATCACGGGGCCTCCACCTGGCCTCCTCCCTCTAGTCCCTGCCTTGTCCAGCCAGGAGCCACTGAGAGTCCCCGAGGGCCATCGTGTTGACCCATCCTGCGGGCTCTGCTCTGACCTCCCCTCAGGTCACCCTGTGGCTTCTCAGCCACCCTAGGCTCTGCCCTGAGCCTCACCAGTCCCCTCAGGCCCAGCACCCTCTGGGGGTCAATCACAGCCATCTGTCCTGTACAAAGGGTGACACTAGCTTCCTCACCCTGCACCTGCTCCTCCGCAAACTTCAGGGCTCTTCTTGCCCCAGGAACTCAGGCTCCCTGACTCTGCTGTAGGCAATGAGGAGAGGGCTGGGTGGGTGGTGACAGATGGGTGGATGGGCAACCGAGGGACGAATGAGTGAGGGACAGATGGGTGAATGGTTGGGGGCGGCCGCGCGTGTGGAGCCATGTGGAGTACAGAGACTTCCAGGTGTGGACACCCCCTCGTGCTCACATGGAGTCTGGGGTGTTCTCCAGGGCCCTCAGAGCTGGGGCGGGAGGAGGAGGCCAGCAGGCGGCGAGGGAGGGCTGGCCCCGGGGCCCCAGCGCCCCAGCGTCTCGTCTGCACCCGATTCATCTCGGGAGTGTCTGGACGCCTGTGGTCACTCGGTGGGGCTTGTCCTTGCCCTGCTGTCTGGCCAGGCCCAGCTGATCCATGACAGAAACACTGCAGCCCATTCCGTGGTAGCCACCAGGACCCAAGCCCCATCCACGCCAGACAAGGTGCAGATGACCTGGACCAAGGAGAAGCTGATCGCAGAGAAGTACAAGAACAAGGAGCCGGGTGTGTCCGGGTTCAAAGACCTCTTCAGCCTGAAGCCGTGAGTGTCCACGTGGCCCCTATGGGGCACATCCTGGCCAGACGGCCCAACCCCTTCGCCAGCTGTGACAGGGCTGCACATGCACCTGCAGACACAGGCCTGAGGGTCACTGTCTCCGCGCACGTGGATCCGGGCATCTGTGTTTTTGCTGGGTCCTAGCAGCTAGAGGTCAGGGCTTGTTGGAGGCTGCAGACCCCCTGCTGGGACCCCACTGACTGTGTAGGCCGCCCACAACACAAGAGCCGGCTTCTGCCTGTGGTGCTGGGCAGGGAGCCCCTGTCTGTGGTGGGGTGTGCCGATGGGCCCAGAGGCATCGTGCCCAGGGTCTCCAGGAAGGGGCAAAGCCCTGAGGCCTTGGGCGGTGCGGGTGGGGGTGAGGACACAGGGCTCAGCCCTCATGGAGGAGGAGGACCAGGTGGGCCGGGGAGGGTGGCCGGGGCATGCCCAGTGACCATTTCAATAAGCCTTTGTCCTTTTGGCTCTTGAAGTAACCCGTTCTTTGTGTTTTCTCTTCCATGTAGAGAATGGGGAAACCTGTAAGTGCTCTTGTTTTACTTAGGATGCTTCTTAGATCTGTAGCCTCGCATGCTTGGTACATGCTGCCCCTGTGAGCCGTGTGTGCATGTGTCCCCACGTGTGCAGCCGTGTGCGTGTCTGTGTGCTTGTGCCCATGTGTGGGCGGAGTCTGGCGGCTGCTGTGGCTCCCGTGTCCAGGGGGCTCAGGGTGTGCACCCGAGGTTTTGTTTTCCAAGGAGCACGAGGACCACAGCATGGGGAGGGCACTCCCTGAGCTGCTCTGGTGCCAAGGAGCAGGTGCTTTGGTAGCTCTTAGCTGATCCATCCACACCCCTGGAGTCCTGTCCCCTGCTCTGTCCTCTTGCTCCCCAGCCCCGGGAGCTCTTCACCTCACGACACTGCTAGCCTGGTCGTGGGAGGGGTGTGGACGGACCCTGTGCATACTCTGGCACCGGGGGGCAGCCAGACGGGCAGGAGTGGGAGCTGCCTGGGGTTGCTGCATGCCCCCTGCCCCTGTGGGCCCGTCCCCTGCAGCCAGGGCAGCCCTCGTGGCACAGCGGTGAGGCTGGGGGCAGCCCTTCCTCCTGCAGCCCCCAGGGCCCCGTCCACATGCCGCAGAAGCAGGCAGACGTTGGTCCATGGAGGGAGTGAAGTGTGTAGACAGATCAGGGAATCTGTGGGGAGGGCGGGGGGGCGGGGACACGGGGACTCGACTGTTGCTCTAGTTCCTGTAAGCTGGACATGAACCCTAGGTCAATGAAAACCCCAAAAGCAGGACGAGGGTTTCTTCCCTAAGATGCTCTGTGGAGCGAGGGCCTGCTGACCCCGTCCCCAGGGGCGCATTGGGCACCCATCGTGGGTTAGGTCGGCCTGTCCCCAGTGGCAGGCACGCTTCGGGGGGTGGCTGGCCGTCTGGGGCATTCGTGTGCAGGAGCACATCTGCTAGGCCCGTCGCCCTCGACGTGTGACCCGCAGGAGCCAAGGGACCAGAACCTCCGTTTTGCCCTTGTGGTGCTGGCTGCGGACACACCACTGCCCCCTTCCCACCGTCCCTGGGTGGCTGACCGCCACATTCAGCATGTGTGTGACAAGATCCCTTGTTCTGTGGATTTACAGCCCAAGGTTGGGGACAAAGACAGGTTTCTGTTGGCTTCTTGGAGACATGAGGCCACACTGTCCCTGTCTGTGCCCCTGTGACCTCCAGGACGCACGTCGCCCTGGAGCCAGGGGCCCTTCCCGCCAGACCCAAACCCCTGATTTAAAGATTATATGTGTTTTCTGACTTCGAGCTGTAGGGCATCCTTGAGTATTACTCATTTCTGGAGTGGCTGCCGTCCCCGAGCACGGGTAATTGTGGTCTCGTCCGGGCAGCTAACTCACAGTTCTCGTAATGGAAGGGCCCTGATTGCGCTGTGCCAGATGCCCAGTCTATAATTTTATCAGGCGAAATGGGATGGAAAGAGGGGCCGGCTCCCTGTTTTCCTCCTGGGAATTGGTGGTTGTGATCGGAGCTATTTGGCTCCAAGGCAGAGTGGGTGACCGGGCGTGGCCTGGATGCGGCCGCTGCAGGCCTTACACCGACCATCGGCCCGCCTGCCCCTCCAGTCTGGGGCATGGTGACCTGTTCCCGACACTGCCAGGCTGCTGCCTGCGGATTCCATTGTGCAGGTGACCCGGGAATTCACAGAATTCCTGGGGTTCTCCATGGTAGAGTGGGGGGCACAGATGTCTTGGAGCATGCGGTGTCTCCTGAGTGTGCTTCCCAGAACATGGCATGGTACCCGGGGACCTGTGGACACCCGGTGCACGCCTGAGTACAGGCGGTACCCAGGGACCTGTGGACACCAGGCGCACACAGGGTAGAGAGGACCAGGCCCTATGGGTGCCTGAGCACCAGGACGCACTGAAAGGGGGGGAGCACTGTGCCTGGGACTCAGAGGACTGTCCAAGCGCCCCATGGACGCTCTGCCCCGCTCAGTGGGCATGTGCAGAACTGGGTGGTTGGTGAGGACGAGGTGCAGGGCCTGGGTTGTCCTCCTGCCGTCCACTGGGAGTAGCAGCATGCAGGCAGGGCAGGGCCCAGGCCTCTCCTCCACGCCATCCCTGAGGTGTCCTGGCACCCAGCCCAAGTCAGGACCAGCGAGGTGCTGCTGCATGTGCTCTCGAGCAGGGCTATCTCAAGGCTGCGTGTAGAGCAGGGCTGGGCTGAGACACTGAGGCTTTTGGGTGGGGTGGGGTTAGAGCCCATATGTGTGTGAGCGCCTTCCACGCCCAGCACTGTGCTGTTCCCTGGGGCCACGCATAGATGTAGAAGCTTGGAGGCTTTAGAGACAGCCCGTCTAGAACTGTGGAGACCACAGCTTTGTCACTGCTGGTAATGTCCCTGTTGGTGCACTTCAAGGAGGTGACACCATCAGAATCCTGGTGTTTCTGTCTGGGACTGAGCCGGGCACACAGGGCTGTGGGTGGATCGCCAAGTGGTCTTCTCCCCGCAGGAACCAGTCCAACGTCAGGAGGATGCACACGGCCGTGAAGCTGAATGGCGTCGTCCTCAGCAAGTCCCAGGGTGCACAGCTGGTCCTGCTGAACATGCCGGGCCCCCCCAAAAACCGGCAGGGCGATGAGAACTGTATCCTTTTCATGGGCTGCCTGCTGTGCCCCTCAGAGGCCTCCCTGTTACTCGGGATTCCGGGTGGGGGCGGGAGCAGTGGGGCCCTTGGGCCAGGACCAGAGCCTCCACCCCCGGCTGAACCGATGTGACCCCACCTGTTCTGAGTGCCCAGAAAGCAGCGTCCAGGGGAGTCCAGGTGAGCAGCCCCTGCTTGGGGCGGGGGTTGTCCATGGCTGCGAGGAAGCTGTCCACTGCCAGGTGTCCCGGGTGGCTCAGGCCCTCAGTGAAGCACTGGGGACATGCAGGAGGTAGGAGCACGAGTCCAGGAGGGGGGTGAACGCATCCATGACCCAGACCCTGTGCACCGAGGAGCTGCAGGCCTGGGATGGATCTGGGGCTGCTCTGAGCACCTGCCTGGCCGCCTCCCATGCTGGGCATCTGCCTTGGGGCGACAAGGGCGCACCGCATATTCCCGTTTGTCCTGGACGAGCCACAGCACAGGTGCCAGGCCTGACCTCGTGATGCACAGGTCAGCTCCCCCCGAGCTGGGGTCACGCCTCTAGCCATATGTCCGCTGTCCTGTGAGGGGACTCAGGGACTGTCCCCTCTGGCACTAGGAGGGGCAGCAGGCGGCCCTTGGGCTTCAAGCCTTGATCTCCAGGAGCCTGAGGACTCTGTTCGGTTGGTGACCAGACAGGGACTCCGGCCTGTGTGGGTTCTTGGTGGACTCATCCGTCTGTGCCCCGTGCTCCAGAGTGAGGGTGGGGCTCCTCGGTTCCCGGTCAAGCTGTGGGGACCCTCAGGAGCATGGGGGGCCGGGTTGATGCCTCGGGCTGTGCCATGGGCCCCTGGTCCTGCGTACTGGCCTTCCTCTGCCTGGGGCTCAGGTGCAACCAGCTATGTCCTTAACTCAGCCACCCCAGACATGGAGTTCCTGGAGGTCCTGACTGAGGGGCTCGACAGGGTCTTGCTGGTCAGGGGCAGTGGCCGGGAGGTGGTCACCATCTACTCCTGACACGGCCACCCGGGAGCCCACAGGGTGAGCTGGGGGTTGGGCCACACGTCCTAGCCCTCCTCTCCAGGCCAAGAGCCAGCACGCAGCTGCCAAGGTTCCCCCTTGGGGAAGGGAGGTGCAGATACCCTCAGCACCCTGCGTGACCCGGGACGAGCCGGGTGGCACTGGACCAGAGCGCTCAGGCTGTGGATTCCTCGGACCCACCTGGTTGTCGTGGATACATTTCAGTTCTTCCCCACCCGGGACCCTCAAGAGAAACCACACCTGGACTGAATGAAGGTCACCTTGGGCCACAGGGTCTGTTCAGGAAGGTGGCCGAGGGCCTCCATCCCTCGGTCAGCCTCCTGTGCACCTGTCCCTGTAACATCCCTGTAATGTCCCTGTTTGTGTTCCTGTGGATTGAGGCCAAGGAGCGCCATCCACACACGATGGGTGGCCTTGGTCAGCATGCCTGCCCAGTGTGGGAATGTGTAAAAAGGGAACCCTGGTTCCTCGGGCACACGGGGTGGTCCTCCCAGGTGGGCACATTCTGGGGGATCCCATGGCCTGCTGTTCCCACACACCAGGCTCTGTGGAGAGGGGCCCCAGTGGCTCTGGGTTGGTGAGGCGTCACTTGTGTGCCTATACCCTCCTGCCAGCAGAGGGGACCAGGGGCTGCGTTTCGATGGTCCATGGACTGACTTCCTGGTCACACCGCTGTGGGTTGTGGTGACGTGGCTCGCCGTCTGTGCGGCGTATTTATTTATTTAAGCACCTGGGGAGTTTTGGTAATAATGAGGGTGTCTGTGAATGAGCCCTGAACCCCTGGGTCATTGGCTCTTGGGCTCCCCGGGGCCCCCAAGCAAGTTAACCAGGTCCACAGATTTCAGGTCAGGGAACAGACCAAGCGTGTGTGTGTGTGTCCCGATGTCCCTGAGGCATGGTTGGGCAGCACAGAGGGTCCAGAGTGACCACCAGCCAGAGTGTGTGCCAAATAGCCATGGCCGGGCTTGGGGCGTACGTACTCCTGCCCGCCGTGGTTCCACAGCAGCAAAGTGGCAAACCCACCTCCCTGGCACACGGGTCACATGCTGTGTCGGGCAGAGGTGTGTCCCCAGGACCCCATGAGGCACAGCACGTTCACACGGGCTGGATAAGAGCCACCACATAGCAGGACCTCCCATGATCCCAGCCCCTGTTTGCACGGCGTAGGCGGCTGCAGAGTGAGGGTACAGCTGCGTCCGTGCGCCCCTTTCCACATGACTGCGTGGGACCCTGAGTGCAGCTGATCAAAGTGGGTTCCACGGTGGTTTTATAGCTTCCTTGTCTTTGTATGATCTTGTTGGTAGAAAAATAAATTGTATAAAACCTAGTACAGTGGAGTCTCCTGTGTCTTCAGTGTAAAAGTGGGACAGTGGGAGGGGTGCCCGGTCCTCCCTCCCTGTTAGTGTTCTCATCTCACCCCAAAGCAGATGCAGGTGCCCAAGGAACCTGAACGTGTGGCCCGTTTTCATAGGTGTTAGGAACTCATTCCCTGGGATGCACAGACCACCGCTGCCCACTCACCAGGGGCTGAGACCCAGCGTCACTTGAATCAGTCAAGAGAAGTAACGAAACAGGCGAGTTTGCAGAGAAGGTGTGAATCTGTAGGGACGTTCAGGACGAGGGCATGATGCTGCTGTGCTGAAGTCATGATTCCTGGAGGGGTGGGATCCACAGGGAGCTGGCACTGTGGGGACCCCTTGTTCTAGCCCTTACCGCGGCGCCCTACGGCCATGGGCGGGAGAACAGGCGTGAGTCCCTGGGGCCGCCCCGCATGGCTGCCAGAAGTGGGCAGGTGCCAACCCGGTGATCCCACTCCTGGAGCCGTGGCCCAGTGACCTTGGATCCCCACGTTCACTGCAGGCCAAATGTGGAGACGCTGGGTCTCAGCCCCTGGTGAGTGGGCAGCGGTGGTCTGTGCATCCCAGGGAATGTGCATCCTAACAGCCGTGAAAACGGGCCACACGGTCAGGTCACGTGTTGGGTGATAACGTACAGGAAATGCCCAGAACGGACAAAGCCAGAGAGGCAGCGTGGTAGTGACTGCTCCCCGGGGGCCCAGGGTGCAGTGAGAACCAGTGGCTAAGGGAGCCTGGGCCGCGTGGTCAGCAGAGCACAGGCCCCGGGGCTTCAGACTCTGGGTCACACCTCAGAGCAGTTTCCCGAAGCCTGTCAATGCCAAGAGGGATCCCAGCCCCCCCATGGCCCCAAACGGTGATGGTGCCCTGACCTTGTGACTGAGATGCTTGTGCACAGCAGTGAGCCGTCAGCCTTCTGCATGTCGGGCAGCATCGGCCAGGACCCACACGAACGTGGGGGAAGCTGCATCCAGATGGCAGAGGACAGAGAGGGTCAGTGGACCTGTAGGGGGCTTCTAGGCACCAGCAGCTGCAGGGGCAAAGGCCCTGAGGCAGAGGGAGAGCCTGAGGGTGGGAGGGGCCCCAAGTGGGATCAGGACCAGGCAGGGACTTCAGTCTTGGAGCAGCAGGAAGCTGACTCCTGCATGGATGCTGGAGGCTGTGGTGCTGAGGGTAGGAAGTGGGGGGCAAGCAGGTGGAGGCCCTGCCGGAAATGGAGGTGAGGGCAGGGAGGGGCTAGAGGGCTGCCCGTGGCCAGGGAAGCCTGGACTCTGCATCAGGGTGACGGGGGCCTTTGGGCATCTCGAGCAAGTCCCAGGAGATTCTTGGAGTTCAGCTGTGGTTCCAGGCTGGCGGGAGGGGGGACAGGTGTTCAGCAACCACGGAGGGGTGGGGGGCAGGTGGACGGTGTCCATGGAGGGGAGAGGGGGGCAGATGGATGGCAGCCGTGTGGGGGACGCTACTCCACCAGGCAGCCCAGGAGGGCCTGGAAGTGTGAGACCCCAGAGCAACCCAATGTGGTAGGAAAGGCAAGTCTCTGTCAGTGCGACTAGAGACTGTGCAGAGGTGGGTGTTGACCCCAGTGCTGCCAGCAGGTGCTTGTTCCAGGTGGAAGCCTACAGCCCCTCCTGCACCGCCTACCTGGGCTGGGCAGGTGCAGGTGACCCCGCCCTCTGGTGACCCCGCCCACCCAGGCTGGCAGGTGCAGGTGCAGGCCACCCCAGCCCCTCCCTCATGGCTCCACCAGAGGGCAGGAGGGACCCTTCCTGCACAGCCTTGTCTGCAGTTTCCATCAGAACAAAAAGTATGGGACCAGAACAAGAGAAAGGAGGAAAGAAGCTCCTGTAACTCGCAAAACAATCCCCAGCGGAAGGAGGCTCTGTGTGCCCAGAGGGAGAGAAACCGGGGAGGTTGGGGGAACCTAGGGTGGAGAAGAGCGCAGTGGACGTGGATGAGCCCATGTGGGGGCGCGGGGGGAAGGCAGCTGGTACAACGGGCGCCTGGCGTGGCCCGCAGTGGGCGGGCAGGGAAGGGGTGCAGTCCCAGGTGGACACGGCTGCACCTCAGCTTCTAGGCTTGGTGGAGCCCATGAAGTTACTGCCCTAGGGTATCCCCTGCCACTGCTCAGGGTCCCCAGACCGGCCCGCGCCTCCTCCTGCAGCGCTGGGCTGGGCTCCACCCCCTGCCTGGGCCCAGACCCGGGGTGTGGTTCTCCCAGCACCACGTTCCCACGGCTCCTGCCCCCAGGCCCTGGGATCCCACCCTGCTGGTGCCTCTCCCGGAGCAGTGGGGTGCCAGGCAGGCCCTCCAGTTGCCTCCCAGAGCCCCTGCTTTCACCAGCACTTCACCAGGCACTCGAGGGACAGAACGGTTCCTCTGTTGGCCCCGACGCCCCAAGGGAGGCAGGGATGAGGGGGCCTGGGCCGGGACCCACGGTGTCTCATAGTGCTGCCACCATCACCGTGGCCACTGGCTGGGGCAGGGCAGCCACAGAGCAGAGAGGCCTGTTGGTCCCAGCGTCCTTCTCTGAGGGCGTCCTGCAGAGCATTGCCCCCGACTGTCCCTCCATGGGATCACTGCGCCTGGGGAAGCATCTGCTGAGCGTTGTCCTGTTTCTCTGTCTTTGTTGGGGGTGTGGGAGGCCCACTCACCTCCAGCTCAGACGCTTGGGCCCTGCCAGCGACAGGTCATCTGCCTGCAGGAGTGGCCCAGGCAGGCGTGGCAGGTGCCGTGTGGCTCTCCATCCCTGAAGGTGCCCCACCATGTGAGTCCAGGGGCACATGCCTCCCCTCTCCCTTGCATTCCCAGGAGGGGAGCTGCTAGGTCACAGGGCATGCCAATGCCCGCCGCAGTAGTGGGTGCTGGGACCAGTGTGTGCTCCCGCCCGCCAGCACCCGGGGTGGATGGAGATGTTGTTCAGGCATCCATTTCTCCAGGGGACCCACTTGACCCGTCACCATTTGGGAAGAGAAGGCCTGCTCCCCGATCACAAATGTAGTGGCTGTTTGTAGAGGCTTGTCCGGGCCTCCTGCCCTGCGCTGTCACTCGCTTTGACCTTGGCACACCGAGTTGCTTACCCTGGTCGCGGCGTGAGGGTCGGCACCTGCCCCTGGCTGTGCCTGTCCTCACCCTTGTGCATTTCCGTACACGTCAGCCAGTGTTCAACCGCTGTGCAGAAATCTGCCGAGACCTCAAGCGGGACCAGATGGCTGCTTGGAGCTCCCGCTTTGGCCCACTCACGCACAGGCCACACCCCTCCACTTAGATCTTTCCAGATGGCTCCCGACAAAGTCCATAGTGTCTGTGTTGAGATCTTGTACAGCTAGGCACGTGGTGTTTTCGGGTGCTGTTGTAAGTGGTCTCCGTATTTGGGTTCTCCAGACACAGGGAATTGGCCCTTCCTCTACCTCTGTTCCATTCTGGGCCGGGTGGATCCCGTGATGCCCACACACATGCGGGGCAGAGGGACATGGGTGTGAGGTGCTGAGTCAGAGGCCAGATCTTCCTGGAACACCTGCACAGACTCACCTGGGAGTAAGGCCTCACCACCTCTCTGGGCTCCCTCAGCCCATCAGTTGACACAAACTGAACATCGTAGTGTCTTTAAAAAATTAATTTCTAACCAGTGGCTGCACTACGGGAATAAAACTGCTCTTGGACGTTGGCCTCATATCTAGAGGCTTTGCCAATCTTTATCCTAAGTTATCTGAAGATGCGTCTGGAGCCTCACTCGGTGCCATCTGCCAGCCATCCTAACAGTTGGGCTGTCGGTCAGTGTACCTCTATCCCTAGGCCTCGCCCTGCCACCCGGAGGCACTGGTCCCATTCCTGGTCTCAATGATATGGGCCGGGCGGTTTGGTTGGTGGTGTGGTATAGACGCTCCTTAACCAGATCAGACTCTTGGCTTCTGGGTGGGTGGGGACATAACCTGAAGGAGCCTCACCACCAGGACCCCATGCTGGGGTCTGTCTGGTCCGTGGGGCTCAGGCCCCTCCTGGTGGCATGCAGCAAGGTGCTTGGTGGGGGAGGACTAGCAAAATCCAGAGCTCCCAGTTAGAACAAGGGCCCCCTCCCGGACTCTGGGAGGGCCTGGGTCCAGCTCCTGTGGCACCCAGTGTCACCACTCTGGGTGCGTTCTTCCTCTGCCGCAAGTGCACCTGGGATTTAGAGACCCCTGTACATCTCTGGCTAACAAGCCTCTTTGCTGCAGTGTCTCCCACCCTCCATGTGCCTGGCTCTTCTTCTTGGGCAGTTTTCTGGTAGATTCCACAGGAAGCTGCTCCCAGACTCTCGGGGCTGCCCTGGGCCGCCTGCCAGCCACTCTGGGTGTACATGCCCTCCTTCAGTACGCGCCCTCCCCCCAGGAGTCAGCAGAGGCCACCAGCTCCAACACTGGAGTTCCCCAGCCAGAGGCGCAGAGATGGGTCTTGGGGTCCAGCAGGGTCTCTCGGGCATGGTGAGCCCAGGCTGTGGGGTGGGTCTGGACCAGTGGCTCAGGATCACTGGGGAGTTTGTCAGGGACACCTGTTCACAGTCCTGCCGGAATCGGCACCACACCGAGACCCCGGGACTTGGGGGTGAGAGGTGCACTGGCGGAGGACTGCCCTGCCACGTTTGTCCTCCCCGGACAGCTGCGGCCCTGTCTGGGTCCTACCCTCCGCTCTATGGGGGTGCTGCCAGTGTCTGATGGGAGCACGCAGCCCACGAAGCCGCGGAAGCCCAGGGTCTGTCTGCCTCCCCAGCTCCCCGCTGGGGTTTGGTGCTGCCCTCCCCACCCTCCCCGGCTGACCAGGCGACTCTTGCATGTAGTGGTCATCCTGGGCGGTGCCTTCACCTTCCCCGGGTGCCTCTGGCTCTCCACTCCCTCCTCCGGTGCTCCTAGACCCCGGCATCCAAAACCATGACTTGTCCCCCAAACTCTCCAGCTGAAGCCCCACCCAACGCCCCACACCCCTCTTGGGATTCCCAGCAGGCATTCTAGGCCCTTCCACCCACCCCCAACGGCCACCCGACTGCCACCCGCATTCCCCAGCAGCACCCAGGCCTCTCACTTCCCCTGGACCTCAGCGTCCCTGTCCTTTCCAGGCTCCGTGGGCACTTCGACGGCAGGTCACGTGAGGCCAGAAGGAGCTCTGCTTGGAGCCAAGCTTCTCGAACACACACACTTCCAGGCTGAGACTCGTGGCTGGTTCATGCCTGTGTGCTGACCCTCCTGGTACTGAGGACAAGGTCAGGGCCCCAGGGAGCTAATGGGTTGGTGCCCAGGAGCAGACAGGAACGCCGATCCAGGCAGCAGGTGTGGGGGAGGCTAGTGTGCTGATGGGACACACAGGTCCCCGAGTGCAGAGAAACATGTAGGCTTTGGACAGAAATGAGGAAACAAAACAGAGAATGGTCCTCTGGGGTGAGGGGTGCTGTGGGGGTCCGCAGGGCAGGGGGTGCTGTGGGGGAGGTCTCTCAGGTGTGGGGGTGCTGTGGGGGCCCTGGGGGGAGACACCAGATTCTTAGAAATCCCAAGACTGTTCAAGCAGGCACGTCCCTGGATGTCAGGAAGAGCAGTGGCAGGTGCTTCCTGGGGCCTCCAGACACATTCTGGTTTCCAGAGAGCGACTGTCTCCACGACAGCCTTGGTCCACACGGCCCCGGATGTGGTGCCAAATGTCTCATTATGAGCCGAGTTTGGAGTTTAGGTTTTTGTTTAACTAGTAAAGTGTGTGTTTGGAGGGGGGGGGGGGACATCCATAAGTACGGAGCTGCGTGTGTGCACGTGTGTGCGTATGTGTTTCCTCTGTGTGTGATCAAGCACAGACGCACTCCCTGGCCACCGGCAGGGCGGATGCTCTGCACACTGGTGGCCACACGCTGGCTGACACAGGTGGAACGAGTGTATCTCTCTGAAAATCTTGTTTGGATTCCAAAATGCACGTATTTTTATTTGGCCTGGGGGATCTCACGCTTCCACCACCAATGCCCCACACGAGCACAGCACCCAGGACACGATGTCACCCGCACAGTCACAGGTCACCAGGAAGCCCACCTGCTCCTCGGGGACAAAGGTACAGTAGCTTCTGTGCCGGGGTACCGCTGCCCGCACCCCCGGGGCAGCCTCACGTCCCAGAGGAATTGTGCTTTCCCAAAGGGGAGCTGCCCCAAAGCCTGGTTGTATCGTGTCCACCTGCCTACTGCCCACGTCCGTGTCCACTGAGGACACCAGGGGCATGCGAGTCCAGAAGCTGCCTCCTGCAGACCCCAGTCCAGCCTCACCCCTGTCCCCACCGCCTCCCACCATGTCCCGACACCTCTCTGTCCCGCATGGCTGCCCCCCTTCTGCCTGGCAGTGCTTAGCGGCTGCATGAGGAGGGACCGCTGCCCCCGCCTACCCCTTCTGACTTCGTAATGAATAAATTATAGGGAGGGCCACCTGACCAGGAACCCTCACCACCCCATATGCCCCACACGCGCGTCGGAGCGGAGCCCTCCAACCCCACGGGGCCTCGGGTGGAAGCAAACAGAAGCGATATTTATGCACAGTTCCTATGGGCTATAGAAAACAGCTTCGTAACTGAGCTGCCAGTGGCACATCCCACGTGTTCTCTGGACACGACATCCTTGCGGGCACTGGGCGGGGAGGGATGGGGGCGGGCAGGGGGCCTTCTGGCAGGGTCCATCAGCACCACCTCGGTGGGGCCCCCGCCCGGCGCCACGTGCACACCTAGGACGGGTGATGGTGGTGGTAGTGGTGGTGGTGGTGGTGCTCGTGGTGGTGGTGGTGCTCGTGGCGCTGGACCGTGGGCACCGCACAGCCCTCCCCTGCCAGCGCGGCTGGCAGGTCCCGCACCAGCTCGTGCTCCAGCACCACCGGCTGGCCCAGCGCAGCCTTGAGCGGTGAGTGGCCTTCCCTGCTCCTCTGCCGGTACCGCTTGTGGCCGTAGGGCTGTGGCGGGGGCGGCGGGGGGTGGTGGCCATCCTGTGGGGCCTGGGGCACGGCGGCTGGCAGGTAGTAGCCCAAGGCTCTCCCGGGCTTGCCCCCGCTGGGCACCCCGGGCGGCCTCCCTGAGCCTTTGGGGGACTTGAGGAGCGGCTTCTCCGGCCCCTTCATTCGGGGCTGCACATCCAGGGCCCTGACGGTGGGTTCTGAGGCCAGCAGGGGGGGGTCGGCCAGCACCTGGGACCTGCGGTGCCATGCAGAGTGCGTATCCGACTCCTGGGAACGGAATCGGCTTTGGGGGTATGCAGCCTTGCCCAGGTGCTCCTGCTTGGCCTGCACCGGTGGGGACCCTGCGGACATGGGACCCCAGGTGGGTGAGACCTGCAAGAGGACCCTGTGGACATGGGGCCCTGGGTGAGTGAGACCCGGGGTGGGGGGAATCCTGAGGCCCAGGTGAGACCCGTGGCAGGCCCAAGGACATCTATCTCACCGTGGAGCAGATGCGCCCCCCCACACCTAAACAGGGTGCCCACCCTGGACACAATGCTGTAGTGCGGTCTGTCACAAGGCCCCCAGGACACTCGGCGGGGGGGTTTGGGATGGCTCCGGTTCCTGAGGTGTCTGTACCCAGGGCCTCGCAGCCTGGGTGCAGGCCAGTCCCCAGGACTTACCAGGTCCAAACTTAGATGTGTAGTTCTCTATCCCGGCCAGGTCCAGGTAGTGGTTTCTCCGCTCTGTGTTCTCATCCACACGGTATGGGCCACGCTCGCAGCAGGTGTGGGGTTCGGCACTGGGCTTCCTGCACGCACCACGGGGATGAGGGCCCAAGTGCTCGCCCCCGCACAAGGCGACAGCAGGCACTCAGAGACAAAGGGGTGCCTGCCATGGGTGGGCTCGGGGTCCTGGGCAGTGGCCCTGACTGGCACTTACTGCCACACAGGGGAGCAGGAATAAAGCCGTCGAGGACAGCAAGGTCCCCAGCCACCCCAGAGGCCCCAACAACACTTCAGCACCACCGTCGGGAACACCTGCAGAGCTCGGAGAGCTGCAGCATGAGAACCTGCAGCCAAGAGCAGTCAGCACCCTGCACCCTCCAGGTGACCATGGGAACCCCAGGGTGCTGGATCATGGCAGAGGGTGCATCTCCAGGCCAACCCACCACGGCCCTCAAACCTTGCCTGCCTCTCAGACACCGAGCGCCAGCTGCCAGGGGGGGCCCCAAGGCAGTGCCCTCACCCTGCTGGTGGGCAGGGCCCGGGTGCTGCGGCCATATCCTGCCCTCTGCACCTAGGTGCCTGGCTTGGTGGCTCTGTCCTGAGGGGCAGCCCTGAGGCCTACAGGCGACAAGGGGTGGGTCAGCTGCTCCCACAGAGGACAAGCCAGAGGATGTAGCCGGGCCCCAGCCCCTCACCTGGTGTGTGCAGATGGCCTCTTGTCGGTCCCCCTGGGGTCCTCAGTGAGCTCAGCCTCCATCCTGCAGCGAGGGGGCTCCCGGTCTGCAAGAGGCAGTAGGGAGTTCCCCTCATCCACAGCAGTTCACTCCCACACTCACTCACCTGATGGCTGCCCTCAGAAGGGATGGGGTGCCAACAGCTGAACAGGGAGGAACAGTGAGCATGGTGGGGACAAGGGTGTGCGGGAGGGGCTGTCCCTGGGGGCGGGTGGGCTGCTGTCTAATGAGGGGTCTCCGGGGTGTCCGAGCAGGGCAGCACCTCACCCTGGCCTGTGTGGGGGCTGTCCTTTCTCCCGCCGTAAGACTCAGGGCTGACGGTCAGCTTCACGCGGAGGGTCTTGCTGCTGCCAGAGGAGTGGTTGATGGAGGCATCGACGGCCTCGTAGATGGTGTGCATCAGGCTGGACATGTCCTGAGCATGGCCGTGACATCAGCGACACAAGTGGACCAGACAGGGGCGCTCCGCTGCCTGCGGGCGGCCTCCCCCCCAGCCCTGCCATCTCGGCGGCTTTGCTGTCCCAGGGGCAGCTCTGCTGTCCTGGGATCACACCTCGTGGACAGTTTACATTTGACATCGATTCTGAGTTCAGAAGACTAAGCAACCAGATGAACTGTGTCACCCCACACACAGGGGCCAGCAGAGGGGAGCGCAGGGGCACCCCCAGAGCCCCCACCACCCAGCCCTGGGGACCGAAGCCCAGATGTTACTTGGGGGGGGTCCTCCAGGAAGCAGCACAGACAGCTGCTCCCCCCTAGCCCTCCCCGCCTGCCTGCTGGGAGAGCCCCAGCCTCTCCTCCCTCCAGAGCCCTTCCCTGTGGGCAGCCTGTCACAGCACCTCCCTGGTGGCCTTGCCACTGTGGTCAAAGCCATAGAGTGTGAACGTCCACTCCTGACGGTTGTCCTCCTCCACCGACACATCACACTGGAGCGCCTAGGGGGTGGGCACAGAGGTGGGCATGTGGGACAGAGGGGGACACAAGGGACAGAGGGGGGCACGATGGAGGGGGGCACGTGGGACGGAGGGAGTCACATGGGTGGAGGGGGTCACGTGGATGGAGGGGGTCACGTGGACAGAAGGGGACATGTGGACGGGGTGGGGGAGGGGAAAGACCTACACTGAGGTCCAGCGGCTTCCTGCCCAGCCCCCGTGGGCCCTCGTGGCCTGCGGCTCTGTCTCCATCCCCCGAGGTGGAGAGCTGTCCTGTGCCTTCGCAGCCCTCGACCTTCTCAGGGGGCAGCGCCACTGCAGGGGGACAGGGCTGGGGAGGATCTTTTCTGGGCCCGGCAGGGATGTGGGCAGAGGGTGCAATGCAGGGGCCAGGGAGCCCTGGAGTCCTGGCCAGCCTCTGACCCCCCCATCGCATCCTCAGAGCTGGCGGCAGGAAGGGCCCCGTCAGAGGGGAGGGCAGCCCCACTGGGGTTAGCTGGGGCCAGGTGTGCAGTCCTGCCCCTGCCCCGCCCCCCGGACAGCAGCAGCTCTGGTGCCCAGGTGAGGAGGAGGTGCCCCCTGCAAGGCAGGGAAGGATGACCCCGCCCGAGGGGCCTCTGGGAGGGTGACTGCATCGTCCTGCTGCCCCCGACCCACATGGTCCAGCTTCCCCGGACTCCAGGACCCAGGGGCGTGTCTGTGCGCTGAGTGTCCGCGAGACAGCCCTTTGTCCCCAGACTCTGGGGATGGAGAGACAACACGCATTGGTGTTGCTGGGCTCATTTATCCTCCGGGATAGGAGCTCAGGCCTGTTCCAGCTCAGTGGCTGCGTATAAGCCCTCATACTGGTGAGAGTGGGGAAGGGGCTCAGGGCCTGGGGCCCCAGCTACAAGGGTCACTCTGGTCACACCCTCCTGGTCAGCCTCCGTGTACCCGCACCACTCACACCCCAAATGACGCAGTTCTGATGACCGCCCATCACACTCCACAGTGGGATCTGTTCTGCAACAGGTGCAGAGGTGTGCTGGGGACTCGGGTCAGGACGTCAGACCCAGACCCAACCTGTGCACTCGCCAAGTGGCTTTTTTACAAAGCCAGACCGTCCCACCTGTGTACATGGGCTCATGGGTGCTCCAAAGACATAAAAGGTCAGGGGCCCCTCAGACTCCATCCTCTGCTTCTCAGATCCCCAGGTCCAAACCCCAATCTCCTAATTCATGTAAGGAGCCCCAGGAGAAATGTATGCCCGAGTGTATTTGAAGACCAAATTGCCTTTACGGCTGGGACGTCTACCTCACCTGCACCTGCCATCAGCCTCTAGAATGGGGCTGGGCTGGGCAGGACAGGCCACGGCACGCCGTCCCTGTTATCAGGGGCCCAGTGGCCGTGAGGGCAGCTTTCGGGTGTGGGCTCTGGATACAGCTACTTGGTGAGGTTCGGTGGGGTGGACTTACCCTCTAAGGGACACTGGTCCTCCCAGAAAGGTCCCTCCTTCAGGTCCCCGCTGGGCGGCTCCTGTGGGAGGACAGGGTAGTGAGACAAGGAGGCTCAGTGAAGCAGACCAAGCATGAGCCCCAGGCGCCAGGACTGGACTCCAGCCTCCCAGACTGTCACCAACCTGTCCACGCCCCACTGAGCCTCAGATTTTAGACAGCACCCCCCCGCAACGTGTTGTCCGGCTCCATCAGCCCCACGTCCATGGCAGCTGCTGCCAAAGGAGCCCTGTGTGCCCTGGACGAGTGGCCTGGCCTTTGCCTGAGGCCCCCAGCCTCTGGCGGGGAACCTGGGCCCAGGACAGTGCCGGCTGCACTTGGGGCCCCCGCAGGAAGCACAGGCTGCAGGGGGGAAGCACAGGGTGGGGGGCTGCCACACCGAAGCCCCTTGGCCACCTTAGTCTGTCCCAGGACCAGTCACGGCAAAGTGGGAACAGATCCCAGCACGTCAGAAGGGCGCTTTAGCTGCAGGATGGAAGTTCGCTTGGTGTCAGATGATTCACAGAAGTAAACAACACGGAGAAAGAAGCGGGAATGATGTCATCGGGGAAGCCTCCCTGAACCAAAGGGTGCCTGGAAGGCGTGGAAATGGCCACCCTGGGGACCAGAGCACTCCGCACGGCGGCTGGCAGGCAGCTGGCGTCCCGTGCTGCCGGGCGTCTCTGGCTCTGAGCCTGGTGCAGGGCGGGAAGCATGGGCCATGCTGTTCATGGACACAGCCCCTCTGCTATGTGACTAGAGTCCTCCTGGCCCCAACAGAACCGTTTCCCCCAACAGGAGTCCCCTGGGCTGCAGACCCCAGTCTGGAGCCCGGGTTGGCAAGGAGCCCAGGGGCTCATCCCCCAAGGGCACCTGACACCCTAGCTGCTCAGGCCCAACAGGCAGCAGGCAGGGAGGAATGGGGATCCCACTGCCACAGCACAGTCAGGATCCTGGCAAGGGATGGTGGAAGGTTCCAGACAGATCCACTGCCACCCCAGGCTACGGGCAGTGGGAGGGGACTGGGACTCGCTCCCTTCCACTAGTGGGCCTGAGGCCAGCGCCACAGTGGGCACCATGTGGGCCAGACTTACCCCCGCCCTCCAGCTCTCCTCTGCTCCCTAGACAGTCGGAATAAGAAGCCTTCTCACGGGGAGGTCAAGTGTACAAGCTGTCCAGGGCACCTCGGCAGGCATGGGTAGCTGAGGGGCCAATGGCAGGAAGACAAGGCCACAAACAGCCACAGAGCAGCCTCGTTCCCTACCCCTCACGGCTCACCCAAAGCATCCGGAGCCCATGGTAGCATGGCTGCACTGGCCCAGGACCATAGGGGATCAGAGGTGACCACAGGGGATCACAGAGGACCACAGGGGATCACAGAGGACCACAGGGGATCACAGTAGACCACGGGGGACCACAGGATCACAGAAGACCACAAGAGATCACAGGGAACCATGCGGGACCACAGGGGACCAGTGGGGCCATGGAGGACCATAGGGGACCACAGGGGACCACAGGGGGTCATAGGCAATCACAGGAGACCATAGGGGATCACAGGAGACCACAGTGGACCACAGGGGATCACAGGGGACCACGGGAGAGCACAGGGGATCACAGGAGACCACAGAATCACAGGAGACCACAGGGGATCACAGGGGACCCCGGGGGACCACAGGGGATTGCAAGAGACCATGGGAGACCACGGGGGACCAAAGGGGGCCATGGGAGATCACAGGGGACCACAGGGGCCACAGAGGATCACAGGAGACCATGGGGGAATCACAGGGGATCACAGGGGCTACAGAAGATCACGGGGCATCATAGGGGCCTGCCAGAGTGCTGGGCACACAGAAAACAAACGAGGTGCCGTGTGGTGGTTCTGCCTCCACCACCCCTGCCGCGTGCTCTCAGGTCCCTCAGCGGGGTGGTGCCTGGAGTCTCAGGCCATGGCCCATGTGGGGTGGCCTCCTCTGGGAAGGACTGGACACCGCAGGGTTATGTCAGTAGAACACAGGGACAGAAATCATGTTGCAGAGGGTGGTCAGCTGAGGCCCAGGCTGGGGGGCCTGGGGTCAGGTGCGGGGGAGCCCCCATCACTTTCTCCAGGGGCCCCAGCTGTGTGGACAGAGAAGCAGCCTGGTGAAAGGTCCCCAGGCTCTGACTACCCTGCTCCACGCATCCCGCAGGGTCCCCTGCCAGGCTAATGGTCAGTGCTCAGAGCCAGCAGGATTCTAGATGCTTCTGCCACAACTGAGCACTCTGCATGTCCACCACAATCGCAGAAGTATAAAGAAGAGCAGGACCTAATGCCCTCAGACCTAAGGATGAGGCCCACGTGTGCACGGCAACTCTGCACAAAGAAGCTAAAGTCACGGGCGGAGTGGCCAGAGCCCCAGGGTCTGCCTTGTGACCATGCTGTGCCCAGGGTACTATGGGGCACGAGACCCGGGGCTGGAGCATGTCCCCGCCACCGGCGACTCCTGGTCACACAGGAACGCCCTTTCAGCTGTGCTACTCTGCCTAAATGGGGCCGAGAGCTGTAATTGGGACGCATCAAACCTACCACCAGCCCTGGCCTGCTGCCCCCCTGCCCGCGGGGATGCCCCCTCCCCAGGGGAGCCCCCCTGGGGCTGATAAGGGGTGCAGATAAGGGGTGGCTCTGTCCCCGCTGCCACTGCGTGGGCCTTCTGGTGGCTCAGCACACCTGGCCACCCACTCACAGCCAGGAACAGGGGCAGGGTCCACTCTGATGCTTTACTTGCTCAGCTCCTGCTTTACGAGTCACGGTTCCGTGGCCGTGGCCTCAGCTGCCAGTCCCCAGGGTGCCATCCCCATCCCTGGTCCCTGTCCCTCTCACCTCTCGGAAGAGGCCACCATCCACATCTCCTGTTGAGACTCTGCCCTAAGCCTCCATACAGACCTGAAGTCCTGGTCCCCCCCAGCAGGTGGCCCCCACCTAGACTGGTCCTGGTGAGCCTGCCAGATGCTGCCTCAGCTGCCCGTGGGTGCAGAGGTGTTGGGAGTTTGGAAGGAAAATCTCTGCTCCTGGCCTCCCCTGAAAGTTTCAGCCAGGAGGTCCAGCCACAGGCTCCCAGGGACCTCATGCCATGGCCCCGCCCCTGGGAGACCCCCACGCCACTGGCCCCGTGGCAGTGCTAGGCCATTGGCTGCAGTGTGAGGGGACCGGCTCCTGGTTAAGGCCACAGTGTGGGGGGTGGGAGGGTTACTGGAAGGAGAACCATTTCGTGATGCAAACAGCCTCTCCAGAAAGAGCCTGCTCTTCAAATTTCAATGTTCCTACACTCCTGGAGAAGTCGGTGCATCTGTGATTTAGCAAACACTCCTGGTTTTAAGGGTTGTCTGTTTTCCTTGGAAATCCATCTCCCGACTCTTGGAGAGGCCCCAGGAAAGTGAGGCCAGGCCAGGTCGCTGCATCTCTCGCGCCTTCCTTCTCAACGTGTTAAAGCGCTGGCTTCCGAACCTGCTCTCACCTGCTCTCCACAGAGTGCGCCCGGATGGGTCTGCTGCAAACACAAGGCCACATGAGCAAGAGAGACACAGCTCCTGCCTCAAAGCCAGGTTCATGGGATTGGGGACAGATGGGCTGGAGGTTGTGGCTGTGTGTCTGCTTTGAAACTCCAAGAGGACTCTGCAGTTTTGCCCAAGAAATCTGTGTTCTACGGGGCCAGTGTTCACTCCCGCCCAGAAAGTGGCCCTGTGTGAGTCCAGAGGAGCAAGAGCAAGGATCCGAGGACATCCCGTTGTCCCCATGGAGGGCTGGGCTGCTGGCATGGGTGACCCTCCCTCTACCTCACAGAAGCCACCCTTGCTCGCTGCTGTGAACTGCCCCTTCATTTGCATTAAAACATGCAGAGTGGTCCCCTCCTGACCTAAAGCCTCCTGGAAATACTGGCCTGTTCCTTGCATGCAAGGCCCTCAAGGGGAGGTGGGCTGGAGGTGGGGTAGGGAGTCCAGCAGAGGGGAGAGAGGAGGGGCGGGAGGGGAGGAGGACAGGTGGGGGGAGGAGGAGGAGGAGGGAGCTCGGGGTGGGGAAGCAGGGGAACCACTCAGGCAGGTGTGTTGCTGGTATTTTCCAGAACTGCTCTTGAAGTGACAGCCACTGGGGCTCCCCAGACCCTTAGGGGAGGGTGGCCTGAGATGGACCTTTAACACAGATGTCACCCGGAAGAGCTGTTGGCCCCATGTCCCCATGCAGTGGGAAGATGGTGCCCCCGGTTCACAGAGCGCCTCTCCATGGCCTGGCCTGGCCCAGTTTCTGACCCGACAGGTGGAGCAGGTGGCTCTGCAGGGACGGGCCTTCAGGGTGGCTGAGGGCCGGGAGCCCTCACAACCACCTACCCTCCTGCTTCTGCAGGCAGCACCCCCCAAGCAGTCTGGGAACTCCCAGAGGCAAAGGGCTGTGGTGCCAGGAGCCCCCAGGACAGCTCAGCGGTCGCAGCCCCAGGTACTGGGTGGCCAGGTGGTGGTGGGCAGTGAGGGTGTGTGGGCCTCAGAGAGGAGGCTGAGGGCTGCAGGGAAGAGGTCCAGAGTGGGGGGTCCCCCAGGGCACCAGGAGGCTTCCGCAGCAGGTGGCCGAGGCCACTGTGGGGCAGCCTGGGGAGTATTTGGGCTGTTGCTTGGGTTGTTGGGTGCCAGACAGGGTGAGAGCTGGTGAGTTTGGGGTCAGCATGCAGGACTGGGCCACGTGAGGAGAGGCAGAGGGCAGGGCCAGGGTCCCCAGAGGAGTGAGGATAGGTGTCAGGGTCAAGGGTCAGGAGTGTAGGGCCCCAGAGTGGACCAGGACTGAGGCTGCAGGTAGGGAGGGGATGGGAGCCCAGCCATGGGGCCACGGCCTCTAAGCCTCCAATGAAAAGAAGCCCCTCCTGCCTGCCAGGAATCGAGGTGCTTTCGAATGCCATCAGATGGGAGGTTTGGGGAGCAGCTGCCCCCAGGCTTCTAAGGCCACAGAGTTGGGCTCCTCGCAGGGCCTGTTGTGACAAGAAACACCTGAAAGGGAGGCAGAGGCCTGCTTTCTGCCCGGTCACCCTGGGGGGACGGAGCCTGACTCTGAGGCGACCAGCCAGCACGTCTGGAATCTGGAGCAGCAGCGGCGGCTTTGAAGTGCGCTGCGCTGCTTCCACGGCTAAACAGTTTCAGATGTGACAAGCAGTTCCGCGGGCTTGACGACGCCAACGCGAGTGCCGAGCCCGGAGGCCCCGCCGAGGCCGCTGGACTCCGGAGGTGGCGGCGGGGATCGGCCCCTGAGGCCACGGCTTCCCGGGGAGGCGGCCGGCCGGCTTCCCGCACCAGCGCACATGGTTTCTGGTTCTTTCTTCCAAAATTACAAGTCCTCAAGATCCGAAAGGGGCCTTTCCAGATTTTGTCTGTCAGTACTTCTTGGTTAGGACTGTTTAATCAGACTTTGTAATCACCAAATTTGGGATTTATGTCTAGAAACGCAGTAATTTGGATCAAAGGGTCTCCTGAAATAAATAAGTCTGTGCTCACGTGCCAGCGCTCTGCTGGAACCTACTTCCCGAATGAGGCCAGGCACCAAAAACGATTCTGGCTCTCCCTTTGTCTCATCCCCAACACAGTTTGCCATAATTTTGCTTGTTTTATTAAGATATGGGATATATTACATAACCCACCTACCCTGGTCTGTGGGGATTAACAGCACCCCTCTCCCCCAAATGCCCAGACCCCGGAGAGAGTCCCTAAAGACCCCAACGAGGGCTGGAGGATGGCTGTCCAGCCCGCAGCAGGAACGGCTGGAAACCTGCACCCGGGGGATGCTGTGGGAGACTCAGCCCAGCAGCTGCCCAACTGCACGGTAATGAGTGAGTGCATCACCAGGGGTGGACTCAGGCCGCCCGAGGTGGGATACTCCACCTAAGACGTCATCACAGCTATCAGTTAGAAGCCGACTGCAGACACCTGGGGGCCAGAACTCTCCCCCAAGCCTGGGGACAGGTACTTGTGGTGCATGTGAGCCACGCCGAAAGACACAAAACCTATAAGGATGCCAGCCCCAAACTGCATGCTTGTTGCTGGGCATCCACGCCCCCTCCAGGTCCAGACCTCATTCAGAAGAACATCTGGCTGCTGGGGTGTGAGCCGGGGCGGGGGGGTGTTTCAGCACAGATGACACATGCATGTGAGTATACACACGTGTGTGACTGTATCTCATCCACATACAGATAGGCACACAGGTAGGCACATGCACACACTATGCACACAGCACAATACATACATGCATATGCAGGTACACACTGCACACAGTTGCACACATGCACATGCAGGTGTACATAGTACACATGTACACACATGCATATGCAGGCACACACACACAGATACACATATTCTACCTCAAATAATTGAGATGGGACCATAAATATGCCAAAAACGTCTTCAGTGACTTCCGTTCTCAGCACACTGGAATTCTGTTTTCTGTTTAGCACTAACTGTCAGAGAAGCAGCTAATCTGCAGACTTGGTTTTCTTCTCCCAGACATGCCTGCTGCTGTTTGGCTCTTCAGAGTTAATGACTCATAATTCCACAGAAGAAGGAAAATCACGGGTAACTGGCCTTGCAAATCCTGCTGCTGTCCTCTGAGCTTCCTGGCCACAGAGGCCACAGAGCCCACACGGGAACCCTGCCTGCCCGCCCCGTCCTGTGCAGACGAGGTTGAAAGCACCAGGTGTCAAGGGCAGACCGAATCCAGCTCCCCTCCCTCCGACTCTCCCGTGGGAACCCCCGGACTCGCTTTTCCTTTCATTTGTATTAAACCCTTATGTTTCCACTCAGAGGAAGCCTAATTCCAAAGTTGGAAAAGAACCCGTGCATTTTAAGTTCATTTTGGGGGGTTTTGTTTATTTTAATTTAGGAGGCTCCATATGTTACCACGCAGTGCAAGCGCTGAGCAGAGAAACACAGGCTGGAAATGCTGAAGCACTGGGATCAGGTCACAGCACCGGGACCCCGGGGACCGAGCTACTCTGGCAAACCTGACAGGCACCATTTCTGCCTTTGAAAGCACCTTCCTGGCATCAGGTGGACACGCGGTGGATGCCCCCTACCTGGCTCTGTGGTTGTTGCTGGAGCTCCTGAGCTCAACGGGGCACGGGCGCTCTCCTGCCCCTCTCACATCTGGAGGAAACGCGCATAGGTCTTCCTTAGGCAAGGATCTCAACTTAGAAAAGAAATTGTAGGTGCCCAAATGAGCCCCGAGTGGAGGACACACACGCCTGCAGCCTATCCTGGCCGTCAGAGGATGACAGGCACAGTGGCTCCTAGGGTGAAGACACACGGATCTCGCAGGAAGCCTGGCCACACTGCCCTCTGACCTGGGGCTGACCCCGCCTGGCTTCCCGGGTGCGCCCCTAGCACTGCAGGTGCTCACCCGGGGGGCCTGCTGCCTCCCCAACCCAAGAGTGACCTGTGTGGTAGGGTAGGTGGGCCTGCTGGTTGGAGCACAAGCTCTGCACGGTCCGCCTGCCCATCGGGTCTGGGCTGTATGGCTCCAGGCAAATCCCCTAACCCTGCTGTGCCTTGGTTTCCTTCCCAGGGAAGGGGAAAGGAGGCTGAGGAGTTGTCCTGATTATGCTGGCAGCCGCCAATAGGTCCCTGTCCCGTGAATGCATGTCAGGAGGGCAAGCTTCAGCTCCCTCCGGTCCTGCTCTCCTGCCACGAGATTTAAACATATTTTTTTTCTGGGCGCCTGAGAGGCTCACTCGGAGAGGTGTCTGCCTTCGGCTCAGGTCGTGATCCCAGGGTCCTGGGGTCGAGCCCCATGTCGGGCTCCCTGCTCAGTGGGGAGCCTGCTTCTCCTTCTCCTCCCTGCTTGTGCATTCTCTTTCTCTCTCTCAAATAAAAAAGAAATCTTTTTTTCTCTGGCTGCCTTAAAACCTTTCTCCTTATCACTGACTTTCAGCAATTTGACTGTCGTACATACAACCTGACACAGTTTTCTCTATTTGCTTGGAATGCATGGAGTGTCCTGGGCCTGTGGTTTAGAGTTTTTATCAAATTTTTTATTTGGGGCCATGTTTCCTCAAGTACCTGCTTGCTCTCCTCCTGGCTGGGGGTCCTGCAGTCGGGGAGCCCTGTGCATATGGCACCGTCAGGCCCCTCTGCCCTCTGTGCTCCATCCTGGGCCACGTGCACTGCCCCGGCTCCCAGGTGCCTCATCTCTTCTCCTGCTGCATCCACCTGCCGGCAGCCCCATCACCGCTGCTCACTCTGATGCTGTGCTTCCATGTCTAGAACTTGCATTTTCTACAATCTTCCTGTCCTCTTGGGCACGCAGGCATGTCTATAACCTGTTTTAGCACCTCTGTGTGCTATGCCCATCCCGTCGTGGCTCAGTCTGCTTGTATCGGTGGATTTTCTTGAGGGTACGGGTCATGCTCTCTCCGCTGTGCGTGTGCCTGGACAGTTTCGCTTGTGCTGGACACTTCCACTGTCTGTGGTTTGGGCCGTTTCGTTACAGACAGCGTTGTGTTTTGTTACGCGTGCATTGTTTTGGATGGAGGTTCCTTTTAAGCTTCGTTAGGGTGGGGTTGGGTCAGCCCTAGGGGGGACTAAGCCCCCACACTGTCTGGACCCCAGGAGTTGGGGTGTCCACGCATTTCAGCGGCCCTTCCCAACTTCTCACCCACATGCAGATCAGCCCCCACTGGGGACCTGCGGGGACCCCTGCACAGACGCCCGCTCTCCAGTGGCCTGGGAACTTAAAGGCGCTTCAGCCTCTCAGGGATACCTGCCCACACTGCCTGCTGTCTGAGCATCGCTGTGTCACACATGCTGTGCAAGGTGGAAGGCAGACCCGGTCCCTGCATCTTGGCCAGATTAATCTCCTCCTGCATCGGTTTTCAGGCATGGGTGGCCCTCAGGGCCGATGCCAGTGGAGTCTAGGCCTGGGTGACATCGGTTCTCGTCCACAGGCTCAGGCACTCTGCCCTACGAGGGACATTTTTACACGAGGGTCTGGAAAGAGCCGAGACACCAAAACGTCGACTGATCAAGATTCTGTCCATGTTCCTTCGAGTAGAATCCACCGTGGGCTCTGATCCAGCATCCCCACGACTTTAACGTGGCATGAGCTGGATTTCTCCCAGGACGGGACCACCAAGGAAGGCCTTCTCCCCTGCACTGTGAAAGGCAACGCATGGCCCTGGCTGGGGAGAGGGCGGCCTGTGCCTCCCAACCACGTTCATGCTCAGTGAAGCATTTCCTCATCCCAGGAGGCACGCTGTGCATCATTCCGATGGTGTGCCTCCCTATTTCCACATTCACACGCCGAGAACATGTCGTCCGCCTCCAAGAGATAAACAACAGAAACACCAGCGCTAATGATCTGATTTGCCTCTTACATCGGAAGAGCCCAGTGTCCAGCAAACTCAGAGATGAGCAGGGGTTTGCAGCCCCTGCAACACACTCTGCACTGATTTGGTAGATGATTCCTTGAAGTACATGAAAACCACCTTCTCCGACTCCAGTTGCAGAGGAAGCAGACACAGGGGCTTGCTACCCTCCAGACAGAGCCTCCTGGAGCTGTGCTGACCACCTGGCAGCCACGGCCACATGTGCCTTTTTACATTTGAAGTTATGAAAATGGAACCACATTATAAATCCATTTATCTGCTGCATCAGCCACATTTCAAGCACCAACATGGTCAGCAGCGACCCTGTGGGCAGTGCGGATAGAGACCATGCCCAGCCTACTGGACGGTATCTGGCCCCATATTCCCACCCACAGATGAGGAACCTGAGGCCTCAGCCCTGTGGGGGCCACAGGGACAGCCAGCTGGACTGTAGCCCATAGGACAGCACCCTGCAATGGCCTCGGCGAGCTCCTCTGGCCCAGCCCCTGGCCACACTGAGTGAGCCCCAGGTGCTTCCACATCGGAGGCCTGATGTCTGACCTGCTTTGTGGCTACGAGTGAACAGCCACTGCTGTTGTGGCACATGGACCTCGGTGTGCTCAGCAGGTGGCTGTCCCGGCCCTGGCACCCTCCCAGGACACCCGGGAGGCGGGCGCCTGGCCACACACTCCTCCTGCTGCTGTGGGCATCCTGGGCCCCTTCCGTTTGGGGTTTTCAAGTCATGCTGTGGTACAGGTTTTAGAGCAGAGGCCAGAAGGGACCGCAGGTGCTCACAGGAGGGCTGGTACATGGACGGCCATGGGGGTGGCCCCGGGGGCAGAGGCTCAAACCCGTCCGCCACCGAGGGAAGAGGCTTTCGCAGGCAAACAAGCAAAGCAGATGGCCAGAGAGCCCGCTGTGCCCTGCAGAGCTACCAAGGTGTGCAGGACGTTAACGAGGGACACGCTGCCTCCTCTGGGCAGGCCCTGGTCCCCACGGGGCAGCGCGCAGAACCATGCTCCCACTTCTCTGTCGGTTCGCAGACAGACGGACCTGTGACTGCTGGCGGCCTTCTGGAATGCCGCCCTCCTTAGGAAGCCCTCTCACGGTTCCACAAAAGGACAAGGGAGATGCAGGCTGAGGATGGGTACCGACTGGCTGGTCAGGGCCCCGCCTCGCAGAGACAGCTTTTAGCTGCCTCCCTACAAGGAGCGAGGAAGGGGGCAGTTACCCTCTGACCTCGAGACTCCACACAGGAAGCCTGCAGAGCAGCTTTTATCCAGAGCTCGTGTGGGGCTGGCTGCCAGTGTTCACCCCATTTCCAAAGAATTTATCAAAACAAGTGTATCTGTATTAAGATGCTTCTGGAAAGCCTACTCCATATCTGAAAAGCCAGGCTCCAGGATTCCTGGGTAAATGAAGGCCAAGCCTGAAGCATCCCCAGAGCAGACAGGGTCACTCTGTACCCTGTGGGCAAGGCTCTGCAGTGCAGAAGGGGCCCAGAAGGTTCTGTAGTCCAGCCTGCCCATGGGGGCTTGTGGCCAAGTGCAGAGAAGGAGCAGGTCTGAGCAGGCCCAGCATGGGTGGAGGAGGATCCAGTCCATCCAGGAGGGGCCCCCAGGTCTGGAGGGTGCAAAGTGGGCAGGGATGTGGAAGGTACCCGGGGAGGAACACAGGGCCTGTGGGACCTCAGAAACCCAGCTCCAGCTGGGCCAAGGGGCACAGCTTGGGGGTATTGGGGAGATGGATTACATGGGCAGGTGGGAGAGCAGGGCTTTGGAACAGGTGGGGAGACTGTCCAGAGGCCCTGACAGCTCAGACATTCATGGGCAGGGTGGGCCGGAAGTGACACATGAAACCCACAGAGCAGGACACCAGGAAGGGGGAAGTCAGGGGGTGGGGGTCGATGGGGGGAGCAGGGCAGCTCCAGGTGCAGGGATGCTCACCTGGCCATGGGCAGCAAAGGGGCAGAGGCTCCGTGAGAAGCCGGCACTGGTGGGGACGTGCATGGCCTGGCCAAGGACAAGAGGTTCTCGACCTCGGATGGTCTGAGCAGCTGGCAGAAATGCCGAGCCATGCAGGGTTGTCCTGGGTAGATGGAGGCGTGGACATAGGGTGGGGAAGACAGCTCAGGAGTTTAATCCTGGCATCACCCTGGTGGACAAGACCAGTGGGCAGCTGTACAGACACTCTTGGGTCATGTGAGGCACACTGATGCCATAAGGAGTGGACAGGCACTGGGGACAGGGTGCTGGTCAGACAGGCCAGGTGCCCAGGATGGAACCGTGGGCACGATCCTGCTCCCGGACACTGAGCCTGAAATCCTGACCTTACCTGCAGGAGGCAAAGAATGTGCCAGAATGTGCCATGTGTTAGCCTATGGGCAGCACTCCGGGTCAGCAGAGAGGTCAGTGCCACCTGAAACCTTCCCATGACACACCTGGGCTGGCCTACCATAGGCACTGAGGCTGTCTGCACAGCAGGTGGGGCCAGGTGGGTGAGGTGGGGAGGGGAGAAGGGGGGAGTGGAGAAGAGGGGAGAAGGGGGGTGGGGAAAGGAGGGGGTGGGGAGAAAAGGGGGTGGGAGCAGGTTGGGGTGGGGATGGGGGGGCAGGGAGTGGGTGGAGGCAGCAGGTGGGGGTGGGGAGCAGGGGAGGCAAGGAACAGGCAGCCTGCAGGGAGGAGCTTCAGTGGGAGGAACAGTGTGGAGGTGCCAGGAGGAGGGCCTGTCCCCCCTCCCCCACCCGGGCCCTGGCCCACAGGGAAGGATAGACTTGTCCTTGGAGGGTCAGGAGGAGAGAGGGAGAAGGTAGAGGGAGCCACACGGGGCCTCTCCTGTCCCTGAGCCTCTGCAAGAGGACAAGTCCCAGAGGGACAGGACTTGGGACCTGAGACCCCTGGTTACAGGAAGGCCGAGGCCTAGGGAGGGCCGGCCACCGCAGTGGGCACAGCCTCACCTTCCCCAGGCTGAGGGCCGGGCAGAGCAGCCTCCTGGCCATGCTCTGAATGCCCATCATCCAGATGCCGCATGGCCGTGCTAACATGATCTCCAGGTTCAGTTTCTGGGTTAAACCACACCCTGCTTGTTCCTGCCTCAGATTCTAGAGCTCAAAACTAGTTACGCTTTCCTTGGAAGACGCTGCTGAACCAAAGGAAAACAAATTCTTCCTGTTCCGGCTGCGGCCAGGCTGCCTGCCGCCTGAGCTGATTCCAGAGAGCACAGAAGCGGGGAGCCTGGGAGAAAGGGTGTGTTATCAGCCCCTGGTGAGGGTCCTGATAACAGCCAGCACTCTGTTGAACAGCTCGCTGTCACACACAGGGGCACATCTGGAGCGGAGGGCAAAGGAGGAAGGCTCTCTCCTCGAGTGAAAATTCAATGACGCGGACGCACAGGGTGACCCCACACACCAGGCATCGTGCAGGGGCACCTGGGGTCAAGTTGCACAAATGAGGCAGAACTGAGTCCACGAGAGCCCATGGTGTGTATCTGGGGAGCACCAGCCCAGCACCTGGGAGGGAAATGAGCGGAGAGGGCCCGCAGGTTCCAGGCCAAGGTCTTAAAGGCCTCCAGAGAGGTGAAGTGTGAATGGACACCTGAAGGAGGGGAGACAGTGAGCTGAGCTGTGGGGATGGGCTTCCAGGCAGAGGGTGGCACATGCCAAGGCCCTGGGGCAGGACCAGGAAGGAGGCAGGAGCAGAGTGGGGGCCACTGAGCAGGTTCAAAGGTGGCCAGGTGAGAGGTGTCAGTCTCCCAGACCGTCACTGAGGAGGTGCTGGCATCACCTCTGTGTCCCAAAGGCCCCCTCACCTCTGGTGGGGGAGGAGCGTGGGGGAGGACTGGCAGGAGGGAAGGTCATGGGGAGTGGGTCGCAGTGGACAGGGGTGGAAATGGCCGATTCTGGCCCACTGCAAAGAGCTCGAGTTGATGGGTCCCCCGGCACAGGATGGGTGGGACAGGCAGGGGACGAGGGCCCAATGCTGACGTGGGGGCGGGCAGGTGTCCTGCAGGGAGGGGGGTCTGGGTGGAAGACCGGAACCCCTGGGGGTGCTGGTGTGCACAGGCAACCCCTCAGAATCTGTGGGCCCAGGGGTTTCTGGGGTCCACAGTGCACTCCTGATGCTCCTCTAGTCAAGCAACGTAAGTCAGTGCCCGTAAAGCAGCCTGAGCATGTT
The DNA here is from genome assembly GCF_018345385.1 of Vulpes lagopus. Classification (NCBI taxonomy): domain Eukaryota; kingdom Metazoa; phylum Chordata; class Mammalia; order Carnivora; family Canidae; genus Vulpes; species Vulpes lagopus. Next base: position 31,684,574 of record NC_054840.1, on the reverse strand, counting down.
CCAGCTGTCACAGGTGCGGGCGACTGAGTTGCAGTCCTGCTTCTAACAGACTCCCTGGGCGGAGCCCCTGCCAGCCGCCCTCCCTCCCAGCTGGCAGCGGGAGAACATGCAAGCTGACCAGGGGGCCTCGGGGAGCACAGCCCTGGTGCTCCACTCAGCCGAGAGCTCCTCTGGACACCAGAGGCCCGTGTGCTTGCCGAGCTTCGCGGCGCCCACCCTCCAGAGCAGAGCGAGCCTATAGCTGCATTCTGGGATCAGCTGCTCCCGCTGTCACCCAGGGTGGCGGTTCTCCGGTGCTCCGAATGGGGGCCTCCGCGGATGCATGGTGCCACCGCATGCTCGACAGAGAGCCCAGCCCACGACGGCTAATCCCTGTGAGGCCACACGACGTCCAAAGGGCACATCCTGCCTCTGCATATCCGTGGATGACATGTGGGGCCAGACGGTGCCCCCCAGCCCATGCCCCCCAGAAACTCCGAATGAGACCTTATTTGGAAATGGAGTCTGTGCCCAGTGATTGGTTAGGACACTGTGGTGCTGGGTTTGGGCTGATCCCAGCCAGTGGCCTGTGTCCTTGTCAGGAGGAGGGGACACACAGACACGGGAAGAGGCCGCATGCAGACCCAGGCTGACATCGGGCAGGGGCGCCTGCTGCCCTGCTGGGGAGACCAGGGAGCACCATCCTCTGGAGCTGTCAGGGGAGCACAGCCCTGTGGACACCTTGATTGTGGATGTCGGGGCTCCAGAACAGGGCAGAAGGAATGTCTGTGTGGCGTGTGGCACCTGGTTACAGCAGCCCCAGGTGACCAGCACAGGTGGCCCAGGTGGCTCTTTTATAGGATTATCTCAGAATATTTGGTTCTAAGGCATTCCCAGCATGTGCTTACACCGATCAGCTATTGATCAGCTATTGATCAGCTCGAGGAAGATGAAACATCAAGTGTCCTGGGGCCTGGTGCATATATAAGAGGGATGGTCCAGCTTCCTCCAGGAAACATGACCCAAACCCTTATGGTGGTGTCAGGCCAGATCTGGGGATGCAGGGACCCCACAGTGCTGGCTGGCTCCTCTTGGGCTCAGCACGTACACACACACACACACATACATAATACAGGCGTCCCCGCAGACCAAGACAATCAGGGTCACAGGTCACACCTTTCACATCCCTAGGGAACAGTTCCAACAGGAACTGGCTGTCCCCCCTGCGATCACGACCCTGCTGCCCCGAGGCTGTCCCCCCTGTGACTACAACCCTGGTACCTCAAGGCTGTCCCCGCTGTGACCACGACCCTGCTGACCACTGGCTGTCCCCCCTGTGACCAAAATCCTGCTGACCACTAGCTATGCCTCCCGTGACCACGACACTGCTGCTCTGAGGCTGTTCCCACCTGTGACTACAACCCTGCTGATGACTGGCTGTCCCCGCTGTGACCATGACCCTGCTGCCCCGAGGTTGTTCCCAACTGTGATCATGACCCTGCTGATCACTGGCTGTCCCCACTGTGACCATGACCCTGCTGCCCCGAGGTTGTTCCCATCTGTGACCACGACCCTGCTGACCACTGGCTATCCCCCCTGTGACCATGACCCTGCTGCCCTCATTCCTTGTGGTTTTCATGCATGACCTCAGCTGCTCCCCATCCCTAGAACCTCGTGCTGAACCCGCCAGCACCCACATCCCCTGGCACAGCCCTGGCCAAAAGGGGGCAAGCGATTAGATTCTGCCAAGATCAAACAGCAGCATTACCCAGAGTCCATGAGGCAGACTCTTGGATTGTATTCTAGACCTAGAAGCAGCCAGTCCACCTGTCTAGAAAACACTAATACCTACGAGTGTGTCAGACGAGAACCAACCAGGCACCGGGAGCAGCATCACTGGCAAAACCAGCCTCAGTTCCTTTGTTTTGGGGGAAGAGGAGAATAGGTGACAGCACGTGGACACACACTTAAGTTCCATAAGGTCATCAGCCATAGTTCTTGGGCAACACAGGGGACACAGTGTGCATGGAAACACAGAGTGGACTTCAGAAAAGGAGCATGGCCCCCCACCCCACCGGGTGTGCTGCACGTTCCAGGCTGGCCTCCCCTGGGCACCACCTGGGGGGACAGGGGCCGTGACACACTTCTGGGCACCACACAGAGAGAAGGCTGCAGAACTCTGGGATAGAAGCAGGAGGGACATAGGACCAGACCGCCCAGTGTCCCTGACCGAGCAATTTCCAGGGGCAGAACCAGGAGCAGGGGTGTGTGGTGGAGGTGGGTAGAACCACCCCAGGGTAGCTCAGTGACGTGGTGGCAGCAGGGGCCCTGTGCACCCCTGCCAGCAGGAGGCGAACCTGGCCAGATGTTCGCACCCCACAGCCGAATGAAGGAGTAAAAGCCATGCTGCTGTCCTAAAGCCAAAGTGTGTATAACGCAAGGACATCCTGTTCTGAGAGTTTGCTCTTTCTGTACGTTGGTGTTAAAAGCACCCTGATGGCACAGGCTGGGCGGCTAAGAAACGCATTTAGTTCTCGCAGTTTGGAGGCTAGAAGCCCAAGGTCCAGGCGAGGGCAGATCCCGTGTCTGGTGAGGCCCCTTTCTGATTTTCAGATGGCAGAGGGGACAGGGACCTACCTCTCTGGGGTAGGGACCTTGACCCTGCCATCGGCGCTCCATCCTGGTGCCCTGAGCACCTCCCGGAGCCCCTGCTTCCTGACACCGTCACCTAAGGGGCTAGGTTTCAATAGACGGGTTTTGGAGCAATATGAACATGCAGGCCACAGGAGAGGACAACATAGTAAGAGAACAACCCAAGCCACACCCCTCAGCACTCTTAGACATGCTCTAAGAGTGTGGCATCTGTCCACCTGAAAGACCCTCTGGGCCCCAGCTCCAGGCTCTCACAGGCCTGCTGGTGGGGGGGACCCCTGAAGAGTCACTGCCACGTTCTGAACAAATGAGCGCACTTACCCAGACACCTCTAAGGACTGAGAGGACAGTGCCAGGCCCCCTGCCAGGCACCCAGCCAGGCCTGAGCGCGATTTGAGTGCACACGCAGGTGACTGATCACAAAGAGACCGAGCCTTACGGGCCCCTCCCTCCCTCCCTCAGGCAAAGGGAACAGGCTGAGAAAATGCAGAGCTGCCCCCCCCCCCCACTGCTCTCTGGGCCTTCCTGTGCCCGGGGACCACATGTCCATCCAATGTTACAACAATGTACCCAGAAAATGCCTTAAAAAGTATTTCCTGCCTTTCTGATGTGCACAAAAACATCACCCCCAGAGAGCTGGAGCTGCCACTCTCGCATGTGCTCATCTCGGGGCCTATCTGAGCCCCTCCTCAGAACGCTGCACAAGCGTTTGCAAACAAACTTAGATTTCTCTTTACCAACCGGCCAGGAAAATGTCCTTCCTAAGAGGGGGCTGACATCCCCATGTGCTGGTGTGCTCTGCCTGTGGGGGACTTTGGGCCCGTGGAGGTCTCAGCCATCTGGTGTGGCCACCAACAGGGATCCAGCCAACACTGTGCAAGCACCACCTTGTCCTGCTTGGCCAATATGTGCCGATCTAGTTTACCCCAGGTCCCCCTGGGACCCCAGGCTGGGGCAGTTCTCTCCTTCTAGACTTTCAAACCCACTCTCAGGGTCAACCTGGTCCTGCGGTCTGGGACCCTCAGCCATTCCATCTGGAGCCCCCCTGCAGGCCAGCGGTCACCCAGCTCGCGGATGGGAGGCGTGGTGGCCTCAAACCCCAGCCACCTTCACAGCGCAAGCCAGTAATCCTAACACACGGCCAAGCTGCCCCCCACCTCCAATGGGAAACTGAGGCTTGGTGCCACAAGACCCAGCTCCAGACTCAGAGGCTGGGGAGGGGCAGGCTCTGGGTCCGGCTGGCATCACTCTGGCCAGCTGCCTCTCTCTTGGCCGGGGTCGCCCCCTACCCCGCCCCCCACCCGCCCCCGCCGCAGCCTCTGCCCCCACAAGCCTACCTGCTTGCCGCCGGCGCTTCGCTCAGCCTCCTCCGTGCCTTTGCAGCCGCTCGCGAACGCGGACACCACGGAGCTGTCCCCTGCCGCCCCGCGGGCGGACGCGCGGGAAACGGTGCCGCGGGGAAGGAGACGCGCGTCAGCCCCGGCGCGGAGCCTGTGCCGTGCCCCGCCCGGCGCCCCCCCAGGTCCGCGTGCCCCAGCGCGGGGCTCAGGGCGCAGGGCTCAGGCCGGTCGGGGGGCCGGGGGGACCCCGCGCCGCCGTCCCCACCAGCCGCGGGCTCAGGGCGGGCGCGCCCGGCTCTGCGCTCAGGGTCCCGGCCGCCGCCCCCGCGCTCACCTTCGGGGCTCTCTCTCCGCGGGGGGCCTGCGGGGGCCGCGGCCGGCGCGCGCGCTGGGGATGGGGGCGCCGGGGAGGGGCCGCGCCCGCCCGCCGCCTGCCGCGCCCGGGTCTCACCCAGCCTGGACTGCGCCTTCCCCATGGCCGCGCTCCGGGCGGGGCGGGGCGAGGCACCGGGACCGGGACCGGGACGGGAGACGGGAGACGGGGACCGGGACCGGGAGGGGGGGGAGCAGGAGGCGGGGACGGGAGACGGAGACGGGGACCGGGAGGCGGGGTCCGGGAGGCGGGCGTCCGGGAGGCGGGCGACCGGGAGACGGGAGGCGGGGACGGGGACGGGACGGGACGGGGACGGGGCCGGAGCAGCTCGGCCACGGTGGCCTCGGCGGCCCGGCTCCCTCTGAGCGCGCGCGCCCGCGCCCCGGGCTTTAAGCGCGGCCCCCGCAGCGCCCCCCGCGGCCGCCGCCCGCAGCGCAGGGCGCCCGTGGACCCGGCCCCGCCCCCACCGGCCTGTCCGCCTGCCTTCGCCCGGGAGCCCTGGGGGGTGGGGAGCTGCCAAATGGGAAGGTGGCGACGGCGCACGCCAGCGCGAGGCCCTGGGAGGGGCGGCCAGGAGGGTGGGCAGCGGCGGGTGGGGGCCCGATGGGGGCAGCTCCCGACCCCCTCACCGGCATCTCTGGGCGGGACTCCCCACTCTAGAGGAGCCCAGAGCAGCGGCGGGCTTCAGAACAGCCTGCCATCTGCCCTGCCCTGGGTGGGGGGGTGGTTGGGAGCAAGCTTGGGAAGGGGTGCCCGGGGGACCCAGTCCTCTCCTGGCTCCTGTGAACCCAGGGCTTCTTCCCCAAAGGTCCAGCCCCAGACTCTGCCTGGCACATTATTCAAAGACAAGAAAGGATGGAGGTTGTGTCACAGGCTTGACACACTTCACTCCCTCTCCTTTGGCCTTGGCTGGAGCATGGCTTTTGCTGGACTTCTGGGCAATAGTGGGGGTGTCAGCTGGCCCTGGGGCACCCCAGCCTGGTCACCTGCACACAGCCTCCTCCACGCAAGGGACGTGGCCACCTGCACACCTTTTGACCACTCTGCCTCCTCCCCAGAATCATCCACCTGCTCTGCTGACCCCTCCCTCGGTGCCCACTCTCAGCACCCCGTCTGTGCCTTTCCCTGCAGCCCTCGCCTTGGGAGGATCCCTCCCCTCCCCCTCTGCTCCACTTGCCTCAGTAAAACCATCCTTCCTCACCCCTGCCCTGCACCCCAGCTTGCTACTGCCACACGACTCCTTCCCTCACTTGGCCTCAACCTTCCCTGCCCACCATGCTCCTCTATCTCCCACCACAGTTTCTGCGGAGCCCGTGCTTATCCCCCCATAGTTCCCACATTTCTGATCTCTGCAGATGTCCTCACCATGGCCCAGTGCCAGCTCCGAGCCTTGGAGGTAGGCCACTGTGCCCAAGGTCACTCACCTGCCCAGGCCTGGCCCACCTCCTCCAGGGGGCCGGGTCTCCCCAGCTCACCCCTACAGGCCCCACTGCTGCCTGGGCTGTCCCTACCCCTCTGCCCTGGGAGCCTGACATCCAGCCAAGCCCCAGGGGATGCTTTAGTGTGTCCTTGTGCAGCTTTCAGCCCTCAGGGGCAGGTGCTGGCCCTCGACATGCACAGCTGGCCAACAACAGGCTGCAGATTGAACTAGAGTCCTGCTCCTGACCCTGGAACACCCCTGCACCAAGCTCAGCCAGGACCCAGGCTGCACACAGGGCATGAACACCTGCCACGGGAACCGTGCCATGGGCAGCTTGGATGCCAGCCGTCCCCAGTGTCTGTGCTCAGGGATCCCCATGGAAGGCCTGGCCGTGTGGGCCATCGGTCCCTTCCAGGGGAAGCTGGTTCAGGCTGAGCTCTGACCATGGTGTGTATCAGCGGGGCCACCAGCCGGGTGTTGTCCCAGCCTGCCTCCCGGTCATGTAGGCTGCCACAGGGTGGCAGCTGGACTCCTGGCCATGCAGAGGCTCCCAAGAGAGGCCGCCTGCCCAGCTGGCTGGAGAGCACAGGCCAGGGAATGGACAAGTGCTTTATTGGCTCCAAGTAATTTGTTAGTTGCTTTAGTTCCTAGGAGGAACCTCAGTGAGGGGTCTACAGGGGCCCTTCACTGACTCGCATGATTCTGACTCATGTCACAGCCACCGAGGGGTGCAGTGCCAGAAACCTGACCAGGTGCCAGGGCAGCGTCATCGCACACGGCTTTCACTGAGCACGGCCCATGCTCCAGGCTACGCCAGAGCAGGAAGTTGCCCTCTGTCCATAGGGGGACACAGAAACAGACAACTCTCACCACTGGGTGGACGGGCAGGGCTCTGACACAAAACCCTGGGTGCCTGGGCACGGACACTCCCCAGCTCCCTCCCCAGGAGCTCCTAGGAGTCACCTGTGCTGCTGCCCCGACCTCACCTGGCTATACCTGTAGGGATGACCCTCTCTGGTGCGGCAGGGGATGGGTCAACCCAGAGCTAAATCTAGGCCCTCCCCCCCTCAGATACCTTAGGCTGCCACCCCACCTCCACCTCCTGCAGTTCCAGTTCAAAGGGTGACCCTGGTCCCCACCAGACTCTTCCTGTCTCTGACCATCCCTCCCGGGGAGGCAGAGCCTGCGTGGAATCCTTCTAGAACTGGCCACCAGCTCTAGGGCCCTGCAAAGGTGCCCATTTGAACATTCTTGAGGCCTTAGACCTCAAGCCCACGGTGATCGTTTGCAGGAATGTGCTGGGTGCTGGTCCAGGTCCCTGACACTTCTGCTCTGGGATGGCCTCTTCTTGTCACTGGCCTGGCTCACCGGCATTATGTTTGTACTGATGCTGCCTCCGTGATGTGACCCGTGAGCTCCCAGGAGCCTCTGGACCAGCATCGGTTGTGTGCCGCACCCCCATGACCATGACTACCACGTCCTCTCGAGGACTGTTTGTGGGTCAGCCATCCCCCCTCTTTTGCCTATGGGGTGGAGAGTCTGCATGGGCCTTTAGAGGGTTCTGCTCCCCCGAACTGGGTCCTTGGAGCGTCCTTGTCACCCTGGGACGGCTGGTTCGGGCAGGGACATTTGCAGGACCCCACCCACCATTGCCCTGGAGCAAAGGGACAAGAGAGAACTCGCCCATACCAGACTCCAAGCCCAGCTGGCCCCTGACTGCCCTGCATCGTTGGGGCCCCAGGGTGGCTCCCAGGGTGGCCTGAGGGTGCGGGAGAAGAGCCCACAGCAGGCTGGGCTGCGTGGGGGCCTCCCTGCGTCCTGCACACTTCCCTCTGGGTCTCGGAGCCTCTGGGGACACCTCGCCTGTTGATGAAGCCAGTTCTCAGTACTTTCAACAGGAAGGGCTGCATGCTCCTCTGCGGGCTTCCAAGTGCTTCTGGCACCTGATCGCATCAGTGCTCCTGGGAACCCACAGGTGTAAGCGGCAGACGGGGTGGCTGGACTGTCTGCCCCATGCATGCTAGTGTCCCCAGTGCAGCCTCGGGATATGGTGGGCTGGTGGCCCCTTCGTCCACACTGGACACCCGCCATAGCCTCCGGCAGCTTCTGTGCCCACTGCCTTCCCCTTGGCCCCTCCCGCCTGTGCTAGGAGTGGGAGCCCTAGGCGGGGGCGTTGGGAGGCTAGTGTCCAGCGGGCCACCTTTGCGCTCATGAGCCTTTGGAAATGAAGCACACACGTCCCACTGGAGCTTGCGGCCGTCCAGCACAGTAGGTGTGTCGGCCCCCCTGGTGGTCAGTGATGGGGTGGTCACCGTCATCATCTACCACACCCTTTTGAGGAGAAGCAAGCCAGGGTCCATGGAGTGAGGGAGCATCCACCTGAGACCATAACCACACATTGGAAACTGTTTTTACAGAAAAGCAGTTGCCTGGCTGCAGCCTGCCTGGAGGGGGCCTGCCTCGTTCCGGGGGTGCAGAGCCTGACTCATGCTCAGTGTTATCACCTGCACTGACCTGGGACGCCTCATGTCTCTGCCTCTGGGTAAAGAAGAGACAGACAGAGGGAATCGGGTGGCGGCCGAGGCTGACGGGGTGTGTGTGGCCAGAAGCTGCCCTCATCCACCCCCAGCAGCTGCACCACCGCACCACCGCACCCGCTCACCTCCTGGCGGTGGAAAGCTTCTGGAAGACATGCCAAGTTGCTGTAACAGATGGGCCTTGCTTGAAGAAACATCTCTTTGACCAAAGCTGTAATTTAAACTCCCCACGCACTTAAGCGGGGTGCCCTTCCCGTGGGACGTGCTCTGTCCACACAGTACAAGAAGAGGCCCTGGGATGGCCAGCAAGACCCAAATTTGCACCCCCAGCAACGGAGCTTGCTAGGCAGGGGCCACCGGGGAGACAGACACCAGTTCAGGCAGAGATCCGTGGGCCAGTTTCCCTCCAGTGGACATCTGCCAGGGCACATTGGTCACACATCCGAGGACAGTAACAGAGTCTAAATGCTGTCGCTTCTGTGGGGCGTGCTCCATGGTTCACAAGCAGGCCTAGGTTGTTAGAGGTGTAGAACAGCCTCAGAAAGGCCTGCAGCCCCCCAGCCCCACGCACCCCCTTGATGAACTCCCAGAGGTGTGTGCCTGTGGGATGGTGACTTGGTGGGTCACTTGGTGACCACCGACGGGCTCCCTGTCCTCCCTGCACACCAGTGCCCCTCAGCACGGCTTCCCTTCTGGGCTCAGGCCGGGCTCAGCGGGGCCACCGCAACACAAGGGTCTTGTGCTCTGAAGTGCTGTCATCATCATTCCCACAGGCAAGCCTGCTGTGAGTCACAGACCTGGGACAGCCTGGTGCATACCCAGTAAGACCATCACGGGGAAGTGGGTTCAAGGCATCCACACTTACGTCCTGGTGCACCTGGAGGGATAATTCTACATTTGTGCCAGGTGTCAGTCATTCTGGCCACTTGGAAGGTGAGTCACTCACACTTAATAACTATGTGCCTCTCAAGGGAAATCAGCCCCCAGAGACCCAAGCTGTCATTCCTTTGTGTTTGGGAGGGAGACATAACTTTCAATTTCAGAGAAACACCTGTGCACGTCCTTCTTGCAGATTTGTGTGCAGGATCCACCCCCAGCAGATACCTACACACAGACCCCGATTCATGGAACAGTTTTCAAAGATGCTCTCAGCATGATTTTACATGATTATTTTATGGGCTTTACTGTTTTGTTTTTGTTTTTGTTTTAAGATTTTATTTATTCATAGAGACACACACACACAGAGAGGCAGAGGCAGAAACAGGCTCCATGCAGGGAGCCTGACGTGGGACTCAACCCAGGGTCCCCAGGATCAAACCCCGGGCTGCAGGCGGCGCTAAACCGCTGCACCACCGGGGCTACCCTTGTTTTTGTTTTTTAATCATAATCAAAATCAACTAAGGTGTGTACAGGGGCTCACGGGCTTGGAGTCAGACCAGGCAGAGTCGTGTGAGGGAGCCCCAGGGGGAACCTGAGGTCAGAATGCACACACAGGCCCCTCACGCACCCGCAGTTGTGACCGCTTTGGCCCAGAGTATTCTGTGAAGCCGACCGCTGGCAATGGCCTTGAGAAGCACCTTCCTGGAGCCTGTGCACCTGATTTTGAGAGCAAGGCCCGGCTCTGCAGCTGTGAAGGGAGCTTGCAGGTCTTGGAGAAATGCATCAGGAGGCACTGGGGATGTGGTCCTGGAAGGAGGTCCTGTTCCCCCAACATCCACCTGGCAACTTGGGGACCCTCAGTGTTGGTGCTGCCGTGGGCTCCAATATGGAGGGACACCTCCCTATTTGCTGTGAGGAGGGATCAGGTGTGTGAGCGCTCCCCCTGCTCTGGACGGGGTCTACCACGTGGCGCCCAGGCCGGAGGTGACAGCTGCTGTGGACGGACGGCTCAGGTGGCCACTGAGGCCAGTGGGCTGAGACCTGCTCCTGCTCCCAAGTCAGCTGCGGCCACGGCCCCTGGACCAGCCTGGTGGTGAAACTCGCTGAGGCCCAGGGTGGGGCCAGGAATGTGGCTGCCCCCGTGACCCGCGTGGCGGTGCAGCTCCGGGCAGCCTGGGCGGCACACCATCCTCCAGCTGAGGGCAGCTCCCAGGGCAACTTTGATCGTCCCTGGGAAGCCTGCTGTCTTCTCTCCCACACTGTCTCTCTGTGTTTCCAAGCCAGGGAGAGGGCGCTGCTCCCGGAAGGAGCTGAGCGCTGTCCACGGGCAGGTGGGGAGGTCCCCACACACCTGGGCTTGGTGCACCCTCCTGCAGGCCCCAGGCGCCCAGGTCCAGGGGCTTCCCCTCCCTTGTGTGTGGCCGCTCACCCAGGATGCTAGTCTCAAAGCTGCGACAGCACTGGAAGTCTTGGGGGACCATCAGCCCCCACCTCACCCCCCCAGGTCAGGAAATAGAATTTCCAAGTTCCCTTCCTGGGTGGAGGAGGGGCAGGGCGCATCACAAAGCACTTTGGGCATCTTTTTCCTCACCTCCCACAGGGCAGAGCACCCTGGCCACCTGCGTGTGGGTGCGGCCATCTGCCTGCAGGACCCTCATGCCCCACTGGACCTCACGGTGGGTGGAGCACTGCGATGAGGTGCCCCTACCCCTGCAGCTATGCCCTAGAGACCTCAGGGCACAGATGCAGCCCTGTTCCTTCTGCACCCGGCCCCCCATGCACACTGTCATGCTTCTTCCCAATTTCCTGCACACTGCACGGCAGGGAGTGGGGTGCTCACGGGAGCCTGTGCAGGGTGGGTCCTTTGCTCTACCTGGCCTTACTCAGGTCAACAGGGAGCAAGGGTCAGCTCCAGGGCAGATGCAGGGTCAGATCTGGAAAGGGTGGTCAATGGCTGGTCCTTCTAGAATGTTCTGCCCCTTGGATGACAGCCCACAGACGGCACATCTGCCCACATCTGCTGCAGTCTTCCCACCACAAAGTAGCTGGATGGTTCTCTCACGGACACCTTCCTCCATCCTGCAGGCAGCACCCCCACCCTGTACCTGGGGGCCGGAGTGCATACAGACGGCACTCTGTGTCTGCTTCCCCATCAGCCGCGAGAATGGACCTCTGAGCAGCCGTGGCCACCCCTCCGCTGGGGTCACTGGCTGCCAGAGTCATGGGAGACATACCGGCTCAGATTCCCAGGGCTGGTGAGACAAGTGTGCTGCTTGTGGGGGGTTAGCCTCCATGGCCCCTGGCCCATTGCTGGGGCCCCGACAAGGACCCCCCAGCACACGGTGTGGGGTGTGTCGCCCCCTGAGCCCCGGGGAGGAGGTGGCACCACATAGTGAAGACGTCAGTGCGCAAGCCCCCATTCTGTTGCCAGCCACAAAGTGGGGTTGTGCTCTGAGGACGGCTCTGAACCCCCCCACTAACACCTCTCCCTTCAAGGTCACTGCTTATGTGGCTCCTGCAGGAACAAGGAGATCCAGTAGCTGGAACCCCAGGGTACAAGGGGCCACAGCACTGCTGGCTTATACCCCACAGCACATCCCAAGCCAAATCCCTGGAAGCTGCCCATCCTCCCAGGAGTCCTGCAGACAGACGGCCCTGGTTCCGGTGGAGGACGTGGGTATAGCCTCACCGGGGCCTGGGTTCCAGCAAGTCCACGGCAACATGTTTGGGGGTGGGGAATGGGGGTGGGGGTCAGCTGGAAGAGCCAGGATCAGTGCAGGGATGGTGAGCTCCCGGGATGTGCCAGGAGGGGATGCGGTGGAGGTGGCATCTGTCCAGAACATTTGGAAAAGCACTACATGAGTGACCCACAGATGGCGGAGCACAACCAGTATAGTGGGGGCCCTGCAAACCCTTGTCCTCGGCGGGCGGGGGGGGGTTGGAGGAGGAGAGTGGGGTCTGGCTGGTGTAGAGAGGACACCTCAGGGAGGGGCTGGGCCCCGGCTGGAGGCAGCTGTAGCCCACATCCAGTCTGGGAGGAGACCTTCGGTCCAGGACAGCACTGAGGCCGAGGGTGGGCAGGTGGCCGCAGACCCCACAGACCTGAGGCAAGATACACCCGAGGCTGGAGAGTCTGGGTTTGTGACAGGTGGGTCATGTGGGGGCACTGAAGGTTCTGGAGGAAGGGGAAGCATGAGGGCCTGGCGCTGGGTGCTGGAAGGACAGAGGGGACACCTCTCAGAGGTGCAGGTGATGCCCAGAGGTGATGATAGCATGAAGGTAGCAGTATCTCCCAGCTGTGGGCCAGGCCCGAATGGGATGAGTGCCATGGCGTGTGTCCGGGTTTGACCTCGTGTCCTTCCAGCAGCAGGGAGCGGAGACACTCAGTGTGATAGACAGTGTATCATATCCCTTCATGCCATGTTGTGGGACCAGTGTGAGCTCAGGCCACAGCATGCAGCCCCTGGGGGGGTGGAATGCCCAGGAAAGGGTAGGGGTACGGAGACAATGAGCCACGCCCGTGCAGCCTGCCTGCTGGAGAGGCTGCGGGTCCCCGGCCTGAAGGGAGCGTGTGGGCAACACACCCACACTCCCATGTCTGCCTTCGTCTACCGCCCGCCCCTCCAAGCCCCTGACCAGATTCTCCACCCAGCAGAGGAGGTCTGCCTTGGAGAGGGCCTGGCATTAGCGGAGTGAGGGCCCGGGTACGCCTCAAGGCTGGACAATGCCACCAAAGCCACAGCCGAGGTGGAGAGGCTAATGTGCAGGCCCCACTGTCACCACCCTGCTCTCCCCCAACACCCACACCCCAACCCTTACCTCCCACTCGCGGCCTCCAGGAAGCATCCATGTGGCCTCTGACCTCTGTGCCAACCCCGTCAGGAAAGCTCCAGATCTGAGACCTCTAAGAGTCCGCGCCAACACCGATTCTTTCCCCAAACGCACGGAAACAGCCAACTCTGTAATTCAGTGCCACGGAACCCAATTCTAGGAGACAGGACTTAATACCTGCTCCCCCAGAGCACGAACAGAAGAGCTTCACCCTCACCCCCGGTTGTGCTGGTCTGGGAAGGGGTGGAGAGCAGACAATGGATTCTTCCAGGAGGGAACAGGGCTGTCAGCCTTTTGATCCCACAGGGGTTCTTGCAAAGCAGTAGGGCAATTATAGCTGGCTCTGTCTAGGAGGGGTGCCGGCTTCAAGACCCCCAGTTCTGGCCACCACAGGAGCCCCGAGGCAACATGGGGCCACACCATGGCAGGGCTGGAAGCTGGCAGGACCCTCTCCCCTCCTTTCCCCTCCCCCTCTTCACCCCAATCCTATGGCAAGGCTTGGCTGCCTCCCAGATGTTCCAGGAGCCAGGGTGAGGCCAGGTATTTGTTTAGAGATTACTAGCTGGGGGAGAGGAGAACGTTGACCTTGACACACCTGGGACCCTCAGGGAGCCTATTTGCCTCGGGCACCAAACTGTGGCACCTTTGGGGCTCTGCAGCCCCAGGACCACCCCTGTTCTCTCCCCAGGTCTTGGGGGTCTCCCTGGGAAGAAGAGTGTCTTCATCTCTGAATGCTAGACGTGTGATAAATATCCACAGGGTTCGAGACAACAGGGATTACTCTGTGATTCCTGTGAACTGCTAATCTGTGACATGATAGGCCAGGTCCCTGTGGACACCCTGCCCTGGAGAAGTGGTGTTGACAGCAGGCGTGTGTGGACTTTCCAGGGGACCTGGATGAGCAGGAGGTGATTCCACATTCCAGTGGGAAAGCTCCCCAGGGAGCTAGGGTGCAGGTCTGACTCCACAGCCCAGGTGGGTGGCTGAGCCCTGGTGCTCTGGATAGCAGGCCAATGAGTCCCCAGGAAGGTAGCTTCCAGTGGCGCCAGGTGACAGGACACAGGGAGATGGACAGGGGTGGGGCCGGGGCGGGGAGAGGCGTGGCCCGGAGGGGAAGCGACAGGGGCGAGGCGCAGAGATGGGCGGGGCGAGCCAAGGAGCCCTCCTGCTCCTGCAGAGCTTCCTGGGTGGGCAGGCGCTCTGGGTCCCGGGGCCCTAGTATCCTCAGCAGTGGCCCAGCCTGGAAGGTCCGTGCACCCCCAGGTCTCCCAGGAGAGTCCCCGGACCCTGCTCCAAGCTGGCAGTGGAGCACCTCCAACCTCCCGGAGAGAAGTTTCTGGATCGCTGTTTCTTGGGGGCTGCTCTGGCACGGAGGAGCAGGTCAGCCAGTCCTTGCCCTGGGCCGCCCCGCCCCGTTAGTAGCCGCTGTGGGCTGCGGCCTCAGTAGGAACCTGGCAAGGTCTAGTTGTCCAGTGTCTGGGAGCTAATTTGGTCAAGGTGGGCACTGTCACTAAGGACCCTTGTCCAGCTGTGACCTGGTGCTGAGGTTGGTGGGGTTGCCCACGGAGCAGCTCCCCCTCCTGGGTGTCCAGGCAGACCCTGCATGGGGTCCTTCGTGCTCCTGTGCCCAGCGTGGTAGCCTATAGGAAAGTGTCTAGGTGCCCCAGGCTGGCTGCCCCCCATTGTACTCTCCCCACCTCACCTGGCCGGGCACTGTGGGGTCACACACACTCCTAGCTGAGGCCTGGTACCCTTAGCTGCAGGTCCACACTGCTGCGTGCTGCCAGAGTGGTCACATGCAGACCCATCCTCCCATAGAGCTGCCCCTGCCACTGGCTCCTGGCTCCCCACTGCAGACACTGCACTTCCCACCTAGGGAGCCAGGTCCAGGCGGAGCACACCTGCGACCCCGTCTGACAGCCAGCACCCCAAGGATTTCAGCACAGGGACGTGCTGCAGAGATGTCTTGGGATTCAGGGGAAGAGGGCCATGGGAGCCACCACAGGACTGTGGGGTCATGTCTCAGAGAGCTTCCCTCCTCCCCCTCTGGGCTGAGCTCAAGTCTTTTTGTCTATCCAGGGACCCGAGGTCCAGCCACTGGACACCAAGACCCTAAGGGGGACATGCCCTCGAGGAGACAGTGTTGCTGGGCCTGTGCAGATGCCCCTGGCACAGATGGCACAGGCCCACCTGACGGGTGTCCCCACTAGGCTCATCTGTCCAGTGTCACCTTAGTGCTCACTTTGCAGGAAGACTCCCTTGGGGATGTGCTACGTGTCACCGTGGACACAGGCTCTGCTGTGGCCTGGGGCCAGCGGGCTGTGTTGTTGGTGTAGCTGCTGGAAGATCCCACAGAAATGAATGTGGGATACTTGGGAAACTGTGACCAGTGGGGAGGAAGCATGACGCCCTGGGTCAGTGGTGTCAAATTCTACTCCTGAGTGCTTTAGAAAGCACGGTTTATCTCCGAAAGACATAAAATGTCAACAGCAAGTGTGCTCACCGGGGACATGGGCTCCAGATTTTGGTGAATTATTCCCAGACGCATCCGCCATGTGGCTCACAGTGGTCCCTGTGCCCCCAGCCCAGCCCTCTCCTGACTTTGCTGACTAGGCACTCCTGACTCAGCACACCGGGCTCTTGGGGTCCTGGGTGGTCCAGGGCATGAGAGCCACTGCCTGGGTATCCATGAGCCTGGGGCCCAAAGGCATGCCCAGGGTGACTGCGTGTGCCCCAGGCTCTGCCCCACTGCCCAAGGGCCACGTCTTGGAGTCTCCACTTGCTCTGACAGTGGGGCCAGCCTCCCGCATGACCCGCACACCCACCACACCGTGCTGCTGTACCCAAGGGCCTGGCCACTCTCTCCTCCCTCCTCTCAGGTTCAGCAACACATCGTCTGCTACCTGAGAAGAATCTGGTGCTTTCCCTCCAGGAGCTCCTGTGGTGTTTGAAGAGGTTCCTGGGCCCACGGACAGACAACTGACGTCATGAGGGATGGCAGACCCCCAGCATGTCTGACGGCGCTGCCGCAGATGCACGTTTTGGGCATGCAGCCTCTGGGCCCATCGCCCTCCTTCCGTCCGTGGCCATCCACTGTGCCTGCTGGTCTACCTTTCATCTGTGACCCCACACACACACCTCTCCCTTGTCAGAGGCTTCTGTCCCTTGGCAGCGGCATGGGGTGTGCATCAGGACAGTAGTGGGGCGGGGCTTGTGCCTGTGATTCTGGCCCAGATGACGCCGGCGTCACATACTGACCATAGCGTTGCCCATGAGGCGCAGAAGCAGAGCACCTCCCTCACCCACTCGCGGGCAGGAGCCGTGTCCCCGGGGAGAATCCGTGTCCAGGAAGATCCAGGCTGCCCACTAATATTGCCTGGTGTCCCCTTTGTACCAGCAGCTGTTGCAGGCTCACAGCAAGCACCCACCGTAAAGGAGAGGGGCCAGGCCCCAGGCTCCCTGGGGACCTCTGGGGGAGAGTCAGACCGCAAACACAGAGGGATACCGCAGTATTTACAAATGAAATACAGGAGGCAGTGGGGGGACAGCAGGACGTGTACCCACCTGGGTTCAAAGCACTGTGTCAGTCAGGACCCCTGCATGATGAATGCCACCCTGCCACTGGCCACAGGGGCAATGATGGGCGATGGGAGCACATGTGGCTGGGGAACCACGGGCTCAGCTCTGAGCTGGGTGCAGCAGGGCAGCTGGGCAGGGCCGTCCTGCTCCACCTGGGGCCAGGCCTAGACACGGCCTCCTTGGCCTCCTCACGGTGGAGCACCTGCACCATCCATGTGGGAAGGTGCCCCACGCAGGGTGGAAGGGTGCTACAGAGCTGTGGGGAAGCTGTGTGGAGGGCTCTGGCGGACCAGAGAGACGCAGCTCCCAACAGGGCAGGGAGCCCTTCCCGGGCCTGGGCGTCTGTTTGGGGTCCTCTCAGTGAGAGGAAGGTTCTGTGTCTTGTGAATCAGCTGGAGACTGGCTCTGTTGTAAGGTGCTCACAACCGTGGTCTAGCCCCCACGCCTGCACAGCAAGGAGCCCACGGGCTCTGTGCACAGAGACCTCTGTGGGGACAGCTTAGCTCAGCTGCCCCGGCTCTGCTCCCCTGGGGCCTCGGGGTGACTCCCCCGCTCATGGCCCCAACACAGCCCGTAGCCTCCCACTTCGATCTCGGGCTTCTGCTGCCCCAGCACAGCCATGCGGGAAGCTTGGGCTGGCCCAGGGTCAACAGGGCCTCTGGCTTCAGAAGCTGCCTCCAGTGGACATCCTGAGGGCCTGGTGACCCTCAGGACAGACCCTCGGTGGGACCCAGCCAGTTATGAACCCTGCTCTTACCAGCTCATGCTTCATAGGCAGTACACAGGTGAGGCCATCCCATTTCGAAACTATGGTGAACTGAGAATTGTGTTTCTTTCTTTTCCGCATTGATTTCTTCAGCTCTGGTCAAAGCTGACACCTGTACCCAGTGTCTGTAGGTGCATTTGTGTTTCTATTGTACTGTTGTTCTTATTGATAGGTAAGAGCTTTTTGCATATGAAGGATGTTTTCTCCATTTCTTCTTAGGTTTGTTTAAGCTTTTCCTGACTGACAGACTTTAATGTTTGTTCTCTAATGGAACAATGTTGGCTTTTGCAGAGTCTCTGCCCACTGGAGTTTGGGCATGGACAGCCCCACGACGTCCCAGAGCCCACCAGCTCTGCGGAAGCACCTGGAAACACACAGCCTCAGCAGAAGGGGAGAGGGACGGGGTCCTGGACCCCAGGCTAGGAAGCAGTCTGTAGCCCCCTGAGAATCTGTGCCTGCAGGGGTGAGTGAGGCCGTGGGGCTGTGTCAGCACGGCCCGTGTACCCACTGCCCCAGGGCTGTCCCTGGAGAAGGAGCTCCTACAGCCCAGTCTTGTGCTCCAGGGTGGAGCTGGCTTGGAGGGGAGCCGAAAGCCCGAGGATATGCCGGCAGGGGGCGCCCAGAGGAGGCGTGGGGAGAGGATGTCCTGTGCCCTTTCTGCAGCCCTTTCTCCTGGGGCGGCCTGGGCCCACCGAGACCCCCTTGGGGCATATCCCACCTCCCTGACGGTGGCCTGTCCTCAGAGCCCTTGTGGGAGTCAGAGATGGAGCCCAGGAGGGGTCTCGTCCATCCCTGCCCCCCCCACGCGCATATGTGTGTATGCACAACTGTGCTCACAGCTGTGTACACAGACGCGCACGCACATGTGTTCACAGACACAGGTACACACACGCACATGGGGACACGGGGACAGGCTCCTTCAGTGTCTTCTGGGGTCCTTGGCCTTCTGCACTTACACCTGTCCCCATGCTTGCCACCACGTTCTGCTTCCACTGCCCTGGAATGCTCAAGGACTGTGGACACAGGGGTGCTGCCCACACCCCTGCCCTGTATACCCCTTCCCAGACCGTGCACAGAGCAGCCAGGTCCCTCATCATGGATGGAAGGTCCCGGCCAGGACAGCTGTTCCCTGTGCCAGGGCTTCCCCACTGCTCCCCTCCCCTCCTCCTCCTCCTCTCTATCCCCTGTCCCACCCCCCTCTTCCCCTCCTCTCTCCTACTTCATCCCCTGTCCCTTCCTCTCCTCCTCTTCCTACCTCCCTCCTCTCCTCCTTCTCATCCCCTGTCCCTCCCTCCCCTCCTCCCCTCAACAAGAACCCATAGTTTTTGGCTATGTTGTGAATTATCATGCAATTTGCAGACACGTTTCAGAACTGGGAACCCCACCTTACCTGGGACAGGTACACTGGACCCTGGCCCCAGTTCCTGCACCTGTCGACCCCCACTGCCTCATCCACTGTCTGTCCAGCCTGTCTCCCCTCGGGGTTGGCAACGGTAGAGCCTGGAGGCAGAGCCCCCAGTATTCTAAATCAGCCAAACCCAAAGAATGACCTGTGTTGAGACCTTGCCCCACCTCTGTCTGGGTGCTTCTTGCTGGCATGAGGTCATTGTGCTGGCTGACCCCCACCGGCTGAGGGTGAGCTTTGACCTTGTCCCCACTGCACACTCCGTGCTCGTCCCCTGGGGATTCCTGCCGGGGCCTCGGCCTGTGCTGGTCCGCAGCTCACACCTGCTCTGCTCACCTCCTTGTCTGCAATCATTGCTTTATGTGTACCACAGGCCCCAACCCCACATCCAGGGTCCGAGGACCAAACTTGGGGTGCTCGGGGAGGTCTGGGCAGGGGAAGGTAGCCTGGGGGGGCCAGGACCAGTGTGGTGCTGCCCATGCTTTCACTGGGGTCTTCCTGGCCTCAGCTGCCTGAGAGGCCCCCCGGACTCCTGGGCCTCTGAGTCTGCAGGTCTGTGAGGTCCCACACACCCCTCACTGTCCCTGGACACAGCCACGCTGGAGCCCAGGGGGGCCAGTGCCTGGTCAGATGTGGGTTGTTGGCAGTTCCCTCGGGATTGGTGCAGTCATGAGCTTTTCCAGCCAGAAGATGGACGGTAAAGATTAGGCAGGGTAGGCGGCCAGCAGGCAAGAAGCAGGATGATGCCTCCGTGGGCCTCAGGCGTCAGAGGGCTTGCACCCCCCTGCACCTTGCCCACCTCAGGGTGCTGAGACCTCAGGGGCAGGTGCTCAAGTCATTGTGCCCCTGGGGGGGGTACTAGTCTTGCTTGCCACACCCGGGGGGAGACCCCAACATCACAGGGGCGAGTCCCTGAGGCTCTCCGGGTGCACAGAGCTCCCCAAGGAAGACGTCAGGAGCAAGGGCCTCCCTGAGGCGACTCAGGGTCAGCTACCCTAGCCCATCCTCGGGCCTCATTGGGAGGCCTTGGGCAGAGGAGACCCCTGCGCTGCAATGCAGGTGCTGCCTATCCAGGCCACCTGTCAAGACGCAGAAACCCCAAGGGTGCACGTGTGGGTGTGCATGAGGCCCAGCTCTCCTTCCTCCCTGGGCCCAGTGGGGCTCGGGGCTGCCTCCACCCCCAGCTCCACCTGGGCTAGGGCTGCAGCCTCTCTGGCTCTCCCAGCTGCCCCAGTGCTTCTCTGCTCAAAGCCCCAGGAGCTCTCCTGTCTCCCTGGGACCTGCTGAATTTCCACAGTGGCCTCAAGGCGCATGCACAACCTTCCCTTCCAACCTTACCCCCACCTTGCTGCCCCATCTTGGCCTTGGCACTGCCAGCCTCATGGCCATGTGGCAGGTGTGCCATGCACGGTCCTGCCTCAGGCCCTTTGCATGTGTAGCCCCGCTGCCTGAAGCGCTCCTTCCCTTCCTGCCACTGGTCCCTGGGAAGCCTCCCTACTCCTTGTGTGTTTGTTCATTGGCCGTCCACACTGTCTGGCCACGTAGGTGCCATAAAGCCTAGAAATTTGAGTGTCTGGGCTGCTACCCAGCCCAGGGCAGGTTCTCGGCACTTACCTATTGAATGAATGAATGAGTGAATGAATGAATGAAAAGTGTGAGGGAAGCTTTCAGGGCAACTTATCTGAACCCACATCTGCAGGTGACATGTAGAGACTCAGCTGTCCCTGCAGAATTTATGGTCCTGGCGGGGCCGAGATACCCTCCCCATCGAGCAGCGCAAGCCAGTGGCTTACCCACAGCAGGGGCTTGTTTCTCTCAGTCTGGGGGCTGTGCATGAGAGGCCAGGGCGCCCCCACTGGGTGTCATCCCCACAGGCAGAGGGGGCACCAAGGAGACCAGTTCCCTCTTCCTGTGACCCCCAGAGGCCCTGCTTCCAGGTGCCACCACACTGTGGGGGAGGGGGGGAGGGGGAGACAGGGGTGTGAACTTGGGGACTGGCACCTTCAGTCCATAACTTGTGCTCAAGGGAAATTTCACGACTTGGGCATTTGGACACCTGGGGACCCTCCCAGGACCTTCCCAGGATTAGAAGGTGAGCTTGTGCTGCTTCCTGGATAGACATACTGCCGCGTCGCCGTGGGAACCCGGGTGCCTCAGGCCTGCCCAGCTGCCAGAGGCCCGTCCCTGAGTCAGGAGCCTTGTGGGTGTGGCAGGGGCTCTGCTGAGTGTCCAGAGCATGGACTTCTCCTGTGCCCGCCTCCCCCGTGTGGGGCGACAGACAGGGTCCCCGGAGCCCCCAGCACCACCAGGAGGCCCTGACATGGTCCTGCAGTCAGGCCAGGACGAAAGGAGGGGACACAGAGTCCGGGCATCTGGATGTGCTGGGACTGTCAGGGGCAGCCCTCAGCCCTCGTCCCTCTTCGTGGGGAACATGGGAAGAACCTTCTCAGAGAAAGGACAGCCTTTTCGTGGACCCCCTGCGGCCTCGCCGAGAAACTCCTCCACTGGCACAACTTTCCTCGTTTTGACCACGGACCGAGGAGAACTTCATTATGGGCTCTCGCTGGCCTCGGGACCAGTTTCTGGGAAGCGCTGGTCAAGCGCCTCCCAAAAAGAATTCGCCAATAAAGGCAGAAGGGAGAGGAGGGCTGACCACAGGGCTGGCGCCGCCGTTGTGGCGCCGTCCTCTCGTTCCTGTGGGTGGTGGGGGAGCCAAGGGGACATGCAGGGCACGTCCACTCGGGCTTGCTGCCCAGCTGCTTGTCCAGCCGGCGGGTCCTACTGATGAGCCTAGCTGGGCTGGGGCCACCATGGACGTGCCACTCACAGGTCAGACCCTGCTGTGCAGCTGGAGCTAGAAAAGGCCTGCTGAGTTCACCCGGGGGGCTCTTGGGACGGTCAGAGTGATGGGGGACGACATGGGGCCCACCACTCAGGCCCGAGGCTCAACCGAGTTTGATTCTGTTTGTAACGTTGATGTCTGGTGGTCGGAAGCATGACGCCACATTCACGAGACTCATTGGGGCCAGGGCTGAGACAGGGTACTGGGGTGGCCCCTGGGAGCCCCATGCGCTAGCCCAGCTCTGGCCCCACCGGTGACCATCAGTGGCTGTCAGTGGGAGACTGAGGACACCCCAGGGTTGTGGACCGCTGCTGGGCTAACGTGGGTAGTAATGGCTTGAATCTTGGGTTGGTGCCCGCTGCAGAGAAAAGGGAGGGGCCTCTGGCTGGTGACCCCTTCTCCGAAGGCCAGTCCATTCCCATGCAATGCTTGAGTGGGGGCACGGCACCTCCGGGAGCAGACCTCAGGGCTAAGGCAGGTGCAGGTCCTTCGGGCTGGGGTGCCACTCACGGGGACTTCCCCACAGGCACCCTCATGTGTGCATAGGTGTGCGTGTGTGCGAGGGGGGTGCCCTGCTTGCCAATGACATCACTGGAAACTCCCTACACGTCAGCAGAGGGAACACTTGTGTGATCACTCCCCCCATGGACAGTTCACATGGCTTCTGAACCTCGTGCAGCTCTGAACAGACTCCCACGGGCTGCCGCCCCACACTGAGTGCCAGATGGACAGCAGAGCCCCTCCCAGAGCATGGTCTGCTGAGGCTCTGTCTGCACATGGTGGCAAATGTCTGAAAGATGCTCGTTAAATTGTGAACAGAAGCTACTTTTCTTAGAAGAAGGATGGAAGACTTTTCTTATTTCTGTTCTGAATGTTAATTTGTTTATAGGAAACGTGTTCGTTTTAAAAGTGGGGAAACCTGGAAACCAGTGCACGCTCAGGGACGGGCAAGTGGCCCAGCTCATGTGCACTTACACAGGGGATGCGCTCAGGGCTGACTTGGGCCAGGGTCCTTCTGCGGTCCTCTGAGGACTGGGTCCGTGGCCCACTTTGGCTCTTGGGTCCCAACTGGCTCCAGGCAGGCATCTCTACCCGGAGGTGGAGGCCGTTCGAGAGTGAGGAGGCACCCAGCCTGCCCTGGCGCAGCCGTTCTCTTCAGGGCGGGTCCCTGTGGACTGAGGCTCCCCAGTTGGGGCTGGCTTGTCTTATCCTTCATCCGGCTTCCAGGGAGTAAGAATCCGAGGTCCAGGCTGAAAGGTGCCTGACGTGTGCGGCTCCAGACGTCAGGCAGCACATGTGGGGGGTGAGTGGCTGACCACTGCCTCTCTCACAGCGATCAGGACAGGTCTCTGCTGAGAGTAGGTCATTAGCTTTTTAAGGAGGTTTTTATAAATCAGCTGTTCTGGCTGTGTCACCTCGTGGGAACGCCAGGCTAGGAAACCTGTGTTTTCTTCTTTCAGTGAAGAACAGGAAACACAGAGCTTCCCTCCGGCTCACGCTCCAGAGAAGCTGGGGGAAGAAATGTTTCTCTTTTCTCCCCTTTATCCTTACCCTCCTCTGGTCTGGTGAGCTGAAGGGCAGCAGGTAGATGGGGAGGGGACACAGGGAGCCTGACCCCTCCAGGAGCCTGACCCAGAGGACACGGTCCCCCCAGGAGCCTGACCCAGAGGACATGTCCCCCCCCCACCAGGAGCCTGACCCAGAGGACATGGCCCTTGCACAGAAAGGTCAGGCATGGGCTAGAAGGACATTGAAGCAGAGAGGACAGGTGGTGTGAGAGCTTGGCCAGACCCCGAAGGACAGCAGCGTCTCAAGACAAGTGGCAGGAGGAAGAAGGCAGCAGCCTGTCAGGTCAGCTACACACCATTGTGGTCCCTGGGGAGGCTCTGGCTCTGAGGGAGCTGCTGACGGCCCCTGTTGGCCCTGGAGGACTGGCAAGCCCTGGGTGGGTGGGGGGCCCCTCCTGTTCAGATGCTGCCTGGAAAGGGGTCTCTTTTTTCTTCAGGGTCCCGCTTCCTGTGGGAAGAGCAGGAAAAGCAGGAAAGCTGGCTGCTTTAGGGGTCCCTACCCCCGAGACTAGGAAAGACACACATCCTAATGGGCCATCATGGAGGGGGTCTTCTCTTTCAGCATCTGACCCCCCAAGAAGTCCCAGGGAGCTGCTCCCATGCTAGGAGTCAAGGCAGAGCAGGGGACCACGAGGACAGCAGGAGGCACCTCACGGGGTTGGCTGGGGGAGGGGTGTCACACAGACCAGGTCTGCCCAGGGGAGGGCCAGTGGTGGGTGTCATTCAGAAACTGCCTTTGGGCACCCCTGCAGGCTGTGGATGAAGCTCTGAAAACCCCAGAAGAGGGAGAATGAAGAGGCAGAGTGCTTGTGGGGCACACAGGGGGCGACCCTGCAGATTCGGGGACCTCACATTCGCTAGAAGGAAAGTGGGGGTTTGCCATGGACTGGCATGTTGTGCAGACCCCGCAGTAGGCTGGCACTCGCGTTAACCCTGGGTGATCTTGCGCTCTCACGGGGCTCCCCCTGATACTCAGTTTCCCTGGGAGGGTGCTGTCCCTTGTGAGGAGGCTGGTGACCTCCAGGAAGACTAAGCAGCTGAGGAGGAATACCCAGGTTGAGGACAACGCAGCTCTGCGGGGCTCAGGGACAGACCACATGGCAGGCTCTGCAGGCAGAGGACCCGGAAGCCAGTGGTTCTGGAGGCCGGGTGGGGGTGGGACATGAGGGGTGTCCCAGCGCGGATGGGAACAGGGGGAAGAGTACGGTAGGCTGCGAGGAGGACGGTGGGGTCCTGGGGTACAGCGGGGCGAGTGAGCCTGAGCTCTGACACACAGCTGCCTCCCAGGGGTTGCAGCATCGGCAAAGAGCCAGGAAGGCTGCAGGGAGGTGGTGTCCCAGGCTGGGTGAACAGCACTGGCTGTTCCCTCTGCTTGCCTGCTCTACCCTTCCCGAGGTGCATGGCCCCTTGCCCACAGTCACCCCACAGCCCACCCTGCTTTTCCAGCTCCCGGGCCCTCCCGTGGGGCAGACACCATCAGTCTGCGGCCCACTCCTGCCACAGCCTCTGGGGGATCAGGACGAGAAGGCAGGCCTGGGGGTTCTAGAAGCAGTGTGACCGGGAAGGTGCCAGGCGTGGCCCAGCACGTAGCCCCACACATGTGCACACACACAAGCACTCTCACACACGCACTCCCACATGTGCTCATACACATGAACCCACACTCACAATGTACTCACACATGTGCACACACTCACACACATGCACCCACCCATACATGTGTACAACCTCACATAGGCACACACTGCACAACATATACAAGCATACACGCACCTATACATGTGCACACACATGCACACACACTAATCACATAGGCATGCATGCCTGCTGGCAGAGTCACATGGCAAGCAGGCCATACTGGGGAGGTACAGGGTCTCTGGTCTGAGAGACGCAGGCCCAAGGGACAACTCCTGACAATGGCCACACAGCCCCTCACCCGTGGTGACAACCAAATATCCACAGCCGCAGAACAGATGTGAGAGATTCAGGCCACGCCAGGAGAGGTGGAAACGGGCTGACCACGGTGGGTTGTCAGTGAGGACCACACGCTTCAGGTCCCTTGGGGAGTAGGCGAGGCTGTCTCTGCACACTGAGACCCCAGGTAAATGTCGCGTATGGGGGCCAAGGCCCGGGTCCTGATGGAAGGACACCAGCTGCAAGCCCTCCCGAAACCGTGGGCCCCTGTGGCCTGCTACTGAGCTTCCCGTGGCTGCTATCTCCCGGCTCGGGAGGCCACGTGTCCAGGTGGGTCTGACTGGGCTCAGCCGTGGGTGTGCACAGGGCTGGACCTGCTGGGGGCTGCGGGGGACATTCTGTGCCTTCCCTAGCTTCTGGGGACCGCTGACAGCTGAGCTTGTGCCAGCCCTGTCTCAGAGCCACTTGGGCTGCGTTGCCTCCAAGGACCACCCTGAGAGTCCACTCCAGGGCCACGGCATCTAGTGTAGCTGCTCACAGGTCTGGGGGCGCATCAGGTCCGGGCTCTGTACCAGCAGGGAGCGCAGAGAAGGTGGACAGTGTGCGGGGACGTGTGAGCCCCGCCCCTTCCCAGGGAACGAGGGTCCTTAGAAGGGGTTTCAGGGAACCTTGCTTCCTCCTCCTGCTGCGTTCCAGGGACACCCCCAGTCCTGCCTCTCTCAGGGGGGCCTGGTGGCCTGGGGAGGGGAGCAGAGCCAGAGCAAGGGGACATCGGTGTCTGCAGACCCATGCCTGGCGCTATGGAGCAGCGAAGGGCAGCCCCTGGCCCCTGCTCTGGGGCATCTAGGGGCACGCGCAGGTGGCCTGCTGGCTGTTGCTGGGTTACACTTCCTGGAAGCCTGGGTGGCGGCTGTAGTCAGATCAGAAAAGCTGCGGCTGACCGTGTCGCTGGGAAGGGTCCCACTTGTGGTTTATTTTAACCCAAGGGAACCAATGAACAGGGGCCCTGGAGATGCCAGAGCACCCCACCCACCCCGGACACCTGCGGCCTGGTGCTCCAGGGAAGGAGCGGCTCACCGTGTGGATCTGTGCATCGTGAGACTGGGGACCACATGCACATCCATGCCTCAGTCAGGACGGCGGCCTGGATGTCCCACAGTCCCTGTTCTCGTGGCTACGGGCCGCTTCCCCATTCAGCCTCCAGAGCTGAGTGGACGTGGGATGCTGGCCCCTGACCCCCCCCCAGGTGCAGCTGGCCCCAGGGGCTGGCCTGAGTCCCACTGGCAGGTACTGCGCTCACATGCCCTCTGGCCTGACCTCCTGCACGCCTGCCACCTACGCCTGGGGATCCTCTCCGGGGATCCGTCCATGTTCCCTGGCTGCTTGCCACCAGAGCCCCTTCCCACGCCCCTGCTGGTCACCAGGGCGTCCTCGCCAGGTACTTCCTGCGTCCCTCAGAAGCCTTACTGCTCCCATTCGTGAGGTCAGCACTCCTTTTTATTTTTGTTTTGATGTGAAGTACGGGTCAAGGTCCATTTTTCCTCCCACACAGATAGCCCCTGACCCCAGACCACTTAGGGAAAAGACGACCTTGTGGGCGCATTTGCCGCAAGCCCTTGCTGTGTGCCTGATGGCACCTGCTGGCCTGCACTGGACCACACTCCTGGTTGCCTCCCACCCGGGCACAGGGGCAAATGGAGGTGCTGGGGTCGCGACAGGCCGCCCCGCAAGCCCACCCCCACGCTGTGTGGGGTTCCAGCCACCGGGCCCCAGGATGAAGAGTCGGGCGGCAGGAAGGCTCCGTGGAGAAGCCCCGGGTGGAGCGATGTCGCCCCAGACCCGCTGCCGCAGCCCGGGGCACTGGGCCCCACGGAGGGCCCTTTATGAGCCGCTGGTCCGTCCAAAGTGCTCTCGGCAAGAAGAATGCATTGTTTTCCAGGAAAGTGTTTAATGGGACTCGGCAGCCAGAACGGAACAAGGGAAATAAACACGGCACAATCGGACCTTTATTTTCGAGCGTTCCGGGCTCCAGTGTTTTCACAGACGGCGCTCTGGCACCTCTCCTCCCGCTCCCCGGTGCCCGCGGCTCCTCAGTGAGCCGCTGGCATTTCCCTCCGCCTCTGGTGTTGGTGAAATACCGATTGCAGTCGCAAGTAACGGCTTCTACTCAGGTGGGAGGAGACGAAAGCAGACGGAGCCGAGAACGTTTCTGACTTGCTCCTGTTTCACAAGGCCGCGCGGCGGATTTCTGCAGCGCCAACAGGCCGCAAGGAACAAAGCCGCCTTCCTGCCCGGCCGTGGTGTCGGGGTTCGAGCTGCTGCCCCCGGGGGGTGGGGGCGTCTGAGCCGGCTCTGCTCAGGCTCGGCGTGTGAGGAAAGCCTCGGCGGCCCGCGGACAAACACGGAGGATAGGAAATGAGGAGCAGTGGTGTCGAGGGAATCTGGCCCCCCGAGCAGCCACGGGACCTGGAAGCAGTCTCCACCGGGGGTCTCCTCGGATGGGCTGATGTGGCCATGGGGTCCCCGGATCCCCGCCAGGAGGGCACAGCCTGAACCTGGCCGTGTGCAGACGGGCCACTGGGCACCTGCCTCTGTGGCTGCGCTTGCCAGTCTCTGCCCTTCTCCCCAAGCAAATGGGATCTTCGGGAGGAGACAGGTTTCCTGAGGATGAGGATGTGGTTCCTCGTTCCTGGATCTGATTGTCCCTCATCCTGACCCAGGCCCCCACACGACCTTCGGGGCAGCATGGGGTCCCTCCCTACCCTTGGTCCTGGGGCTGCCGCCAACAGGGCTGTCCCTCCGCCCCTCAGGGCAGGCAGTGTTTCCAGGAGGGTGGGCCCTGCGAAAGTGACATTGCTCCCCTGGCCCCCCAGCCCGCCTGAGCCTGCCACCCTCAGAGGGTCTGCAAGGGGGCTTCCCAGAATGTGACTTGTCAGAAATGCGGCAAAGGCCCTGCTCATGGTGCACCCCGAAGATGTACGTAGCTTTCTAGAATACTCAGCGAAGGAAACCATACCAGAACCACCCCCCACCAGCCCTGTGCAAGAAGGGAAGCACGGGTCACCATTCCTAGTCCCGGAGCTTCTTGTTCAGCTGTACCTTCTGCCAATCAGCCCATAAATTAAATTCCCACGGCAGCTTCTGGAAATGCATAAAAACACAATTCTTACGTTCATCTGGAAAAAAGAATTCGATCATTACCAGGAAAGTTCTGGGAAGAGAGTAGGTTTCCCCATGAGCTGTGGGAGCTCGGGGATCACGAGCATCATGGGTGCATCTGTGGGAGAGGCCAGAGAGCCGGGGCCCGTCTGCGGCAGGAACAGCCTTCCAGCCCAGCCATGAGGACATGGGCCGTTTCCTCAGTGGCTTTGGGGACACCGACACTTCATCTCAAATACCGAGGCGCAAGCCGTGTGTGTCACAGAGGAGTCAGAGCATCCATCCTGTCTTAGCCCCTGACGGCCTCGCAGCTGTGTGTTTGCGTCACTGTTCAGCTCAGGTGCAGGGCTCCTACAGTCTCAGTCTGGGCACATGGCTCCTCCTCCCCCCAGTCCGGGCCTCGCTGGCTCAGTCACCCCATCCTCACCTGCCCTGGTGGAGGTGCCCCATGCCTGCGTGAACATGCGGACACGCGGCTGCTTCCCAAGCGAGCCTGTGATGCGCATGGTCGACATTTGCCATGTACCTGGTTCCTGGCAGCATGTGTGTGCTTGTGCTCATGTCCACTTGGCTGGTCCTCAAACTGCCCTTGGGATGGGACAGACTGATGACTAGTGAAGGCTGTGATTCTATGGATCTGAGGTAGAGGGGGGACTTGGCAGATTTTTATTTATATTTTTAAAAAAGATTTTATTTATATATTCATGAGACATAGATAGACAGGCAGAGACACAGGCAGAAGGAGAAGCAGGCTCCCTGCAGGGAGCCTGATGCGGGGCTCGATCCCAGGACCAGGGATCACGACCTGAGCCGAAGGCAGGTGCTCAACTGCTGAGCCACCTAAATACCCTGCCATTGAGGGTTTTTAAAGCAGTCACGTGGTTCCAGTGCACACAGGCTGGAGGAAGGCCGCAGCCTCTGACTTCACCTTGTGGCCTCTGCCCACCTCCTCCCACAAAATAATGCAGAAATGACACCGTGGATGCCCCACCTCGCCCCTGGGCCTGCCTTCACCACCGCCCTGTGGACACGGGAGGCGCTGGCTTCCCACCAATCAGCAACAGCTCTACCCGGCCCGGGCAGGGCAGGGCCCGCGGACAGCACCCCAGCCCTCCTGCCTGTTGTTGGGACAGCACAGACCATGTCTGCTTCTGGGACCTCCTCCCAGACCTGGGCCTGTATTGGGAACCCCGTCCTGGGGTCTGCAGGGGTGGTGAGCCCGTGGGCCCAACCAGACACAGCAGCAGCTGCTTCTCACCTCTGACACATGTAGCCCTGTGAGGCCACGTCCTCCTGAGGGGCTTCATCTCATCATTGCAGCCTCAGAGCCCGGAGGAACCCCCTCCCCCAGCACTAGCTCTGGAGAGGGGACAGGACACAAGCAGAGGGACGAAGGAGTGCACTGGCCGTGGCTACTCCGTGTAATGCAGGGGGTTTCCGCTGGGACGACGCGCAGAAGGGAGCATGAAGCTCCCCCCCGCCTCCCCAATCCCAATGATTTGGTCACCAGGGCTCTGGGGTATTTATCGTTGCCTCCCAGTCAGGTTTCTGGGGACCCAGGGAGCAAGGTTGGCCTCACCTGGGCCCGCGTCTGGGTCTCAGTGGAGGAGAGCGAGTGGTCCTGCCGCCCGGGCGGAGCGGCGCATGCCAGGCTCTCTTCCGGCTGTGCCCTCCAGCTCTGCTCCCTCATATGGAAATAATATTGCGCCTCGTAAAAGATCCAGGTTCTTGTTTCAGATTATGAAACGAACATTCTCCTCGGATCCTGCCATGTCCGGCCACGAGTGAAGTTTTGAATTCCAACTTCAAGGGGAAGTTAAAATTAGTTCTAAATGACACCATGTAAATTCGTAACAAATTGGGTGCCGCTTTCTGCTGCCACTGAAAAGTAACTGTTGGGTGGCTTCTTTGAATTATGGGAATCTACGTGCGTGTCACGCCCTTCACAAAGCCTTAAAGCTGCGGACAAAGGTATAAACTTCAGAAATAATTAATGCAATTTAATGACAGTAAATAAACTTCAAAGCCCAAGAAGCAGCAGAATTTGATCAAAGCAGAAAAAATAAATATGTTTCCAGCTCGAATTTGAAACTGTACCAGGGCCCGCCTGTGATCTCGAGGGAGCCGGTGCATGCACGGCCTATGCCCTACCCTGCACCCACGGAGCATGTGCACAGGGAGAGGCTCCTGCCGGCGGGGGTGGGGGGTGGGGTAGCAGACAAGACCAAACTGTAATTTAGGAGACCCATGCCGAGGGCTTCCCCACATTCAGCAAATGGTGTTAAACTTTTGCTTAAACTGAACATCACTCTTCAGCGCAATCAGCCTCTGCATTTGAGGCATTTTCTAGAAAGCCAGGGCTGAAGGCTTTGCTATAGAAAAAGTTTCTCCCAAATGCCTTTGGAAACTGAAACCAGAATGGGTGTTAACTGAACGACGTAGGGGGGTGGGCTGCAGCACGCCTGAGCCCTCCAGCAGAACCACCCACCCTCGGCCGCCCTGCCCCCTTTCACACGTGTCATGTAGACGTGTGAGTGAACATGAGCTGCTGGGTGTCAGTGTCCCTGCCCAGCTGACCTTGACACCCCCCGGCGCCCTCCGGGGATGGTCTCTCTGGGGAACCTGTGCTCACAGCTGAGCTCCGATGGGAAGCTTCTCTTTGTCGGCATCAGCACGATCCCCACGCATTAAGTCAATTAAGGCAAAAACTGAGTTATCCGTCCCATATTTTGTCTGCACAGGGCTTGGCGATGAGGGCCTGTGCGGGAGGACACCCCCGCATCACTGCAGCTGGGCATCGTGTCTCCATGGGCCTCGGGCCAGCCAGGACGTGCCCCTCACGTGGGCCAGCTGTGATGGGAGAGCACCAGCAAGGCCCCTGACCCCTTCGCCCCTGTTTCTCTTATGTCCACCTGCCCATCCCAGCAGCTCCCAGATGGAGCTCCCTGGGATGGTGTGGATGTCGGGGTCTCTGTCTTCCCTGGAGGAGACGTCTCCTTCTACCTGGAGAGCCTCCCCAGGTGACCTGCGGCCAGGGTTCTGGGATCCTGGCTCACCTGCCGTCTGGGTGGGAACTACCGCTCCTCTGGCCCCAACTAAGTCTGAAAACTCGATCAGATGCCTATTTACAAATGCTCCCCGGCCCGGAGGGAATATTCACAGAGCACAGAGGCAGTGCCCCTCCCGCAGGACACACGTAGGGGCGTCAGATGCTGGGCCCGTCTGCTCCAGGGGTGGGCTGACCTGGCGCCAATGCGAGTGCAGGATGGAAGAGCCTGTGTTCACAGTTCCCATGTGGGCCGGCGTGGAAGGTGCGAGGCTGGCACCCATGGAAACCCCACAGGGTGTGCGTCTGCCATAGATTCACAGCTTGTGTGCTTCCTGTTACCACCAGAACGGCCAGCGGGGTCACCAGACTATTTGGCTGTGAGGCATTTGAGGTCCACAGTCTAGGGTGGGGGCACACGTGTGTGTACTGCCTCTCCACAAACCTCAGGGGGCTGTGGTGCCACGTGGGGGCCAGTTTCCCTCAGGGGCACAGGCCCTTCAGCCCAAGGTGGGAGCACAGCATCCACGCTGGCCACATGGGCTCACCCTGGAGCTCCTGTCCCTCCCCCTGCCCAGGGCTCTCTCAGCTGTGAGCTGTCCTTGATCTGACAAGGGAGGGACAGGGGGCACGGGACCCCTGACCTGTCCTGCGCCCTAGAAATTCCCTGACTCACATGAGCTGGGTGAGGGGCCACAGGGATACAGTTTCCCTCTGGCGTGTCCCCTCCCTCAGGGACTCACCCCTGTGCACCAAGTGGGAGCCAGGAGGAGAGCGGTGGGACAGCTGGCCGTCATCCGGGTGTCTGCCCGGCCTCCTGGATGCTGTACGACCTCCCTTGGCGTGGTTTCCTTTGCCAGGTACTCCCCACCCCTTGCCCTGTGGGCGCCGGATGCGCTTCCTGCGCAGGCATCAAGCCCCCACCTGTGCTCCCCAGGACATCCTGCTCTGAGCCTGGAGCGCATGAAGGGGCTGCTCCCTCCCGCTAATACTTTGTTTTGAGGGAAGGTTCCAGGCAGGCTTTCCAGGTTTGGAAACATGAAAAGGCTGGAGCTATAGCAGCTGCCATTTGAAATCACGAATAAGAAAAGCTAAAGGCTGGGCTGGGTGACCGGCGGGAAGGGCCCAGTGGGCAGGGGTAGCAGGTGGTCCTCTCGGCCCCCTGCTGCCTGCTGCTGGGTCACCCACTGCTCCTCCACCACAGCCTGGGGCAGGTGACGGGAGACTGTGGGACGATGGGCAGGGTGAGCTCAGCACAAGCTCCTCTGAGGGCTCGTCCCACCCCATGCCGGCCGGCCAGTAGAAGGTGATTGCACTGGGTGTTTTTTTCTGTATATTGGTAAATTGAACACCAATAAAAATTAATTTATAAAAAAAAAAAAAGAAGGTGATTGAGGCGTCTGACAAGCAAAGATGTACTCACTCTCCTTTCTTCCTCCTTCCACTCAAAGACAGAGTCTACCTCAATGCACCAGGCAGTGCGCCTGCCCCGGGGTGATCTGGGCCTTGGGAAAACCTGCAGGAAAGCCACCTGAGCTCCAGGTCAGGACAAGAGGTGACATAGCATCAGAGAGGACCACCCACCACCCACTGCCCTCCTGGGCTTTTCTGGCCGGTGGCAGCCCCAGAGGTTGGGCTTGCAGGAGAGGAGGGTCTGCCGTCACACTCCTGCAGCCCTGAGGCAGATGGGGCTCCCAGCTCCCCATCTGCCTCGTCCAAGTCCTCAATAATATATCCTATTTCTTCTTCTTCTATTTTTTTTTTTAGATTTTATTTATTTATTCATGAGACACAGAGAGAGAGAGAGGCAAAGACGCAGGCAGAGGGAGAAGCAGGCTCCATGCAGGGAGCCCAATATGGAACTTGATCCCAGGACCCTGGGATCACTACATGAGCCAAAGGCAGGCGCTAAACCACTGAGCCGCCCAGGCATCCCTCTTCTTTAAAAAAAAAAAAAAAAAAAAGATGTTTTATTTATTCATTTGAGAGACACAGAGAGTCAGTGAGTGAGAAAACGAGCAGGGGTGAAGGGCAGAAGGAGATGCAGACACCCCACTGAGCAGGGAGCCCGACACAGGTCTCGACCCCAGGACCCCGGGATCATGATCTGAGCCGAAGGCAAACTGGCAGATGATTCACCGATGGAGCCACCAGGTGCCCCTCATATTTCATTTTATTATTTAAAAGCTACTTATTTCTTTCAGTTTTATTGAGATATAGCTGAGATGTGAGCAACGTAACTATTTCTTAGCCATGCCCTGTGCGAAGGCAGCGGCTCCTATGTTAGTGCTAAAACGGTGGGCGGGCAGGGGAGCCGCTAAACATGAGAGCCCAGCAGGGCCAGGCAGCGGGTGGCACCAGACCACCCACTTCCCCAGGCACACACCGGTAGGTCCTCCCACCTTGTCCAGGGCTGGTCTGTGTGGCCAGGGCACAAGCACAAGCCCTGAGAGGTCACTTCTGAGTTCAGGCTGTGAAGACACTGCTGTTCCCACCTGGCACTCTGTCCACCAGGGTCCCCAGTTCCACATGAGCCCGCTGCCACCATGTCTCCAGAACACCAAGTGGGCTTATGAGACCCCAGATGCAGGCCCTCAAGCAGCAGCCCGCTGGCAGTGCTGCGAGCAGACCAGGACGTGCGCCTTCCAACCCTGGTGCAGCCTCAGCCCAGCTGTGGCCCCAGGAAAGGCACCAGCACAATCCCTCCATGAAGCAGCTCCTGGACTCCTGACCCACAAAACCATGAAGTTTGGGGCAACCC
The DNA here is from genome assembly GCF_018345385.1 of Vulpes lagopus. Classification (NCBI taxonomy): domain Eukaryota; kingdom Metazoa; phylum Chordata; class Mammalia; order Carnivora; family Canidae; genus Vulpes; species Vulpes lagopus. The sequence continues at coordinate 31,650,523 of NC_054840.1, read as the reverse complement.
CTACTGGAGCCATCATGGGAGATGCCATGGCCAAGCCCTCCTCGGCCAGCGGAGGAACTCGAGGACTAGGTGGATCATCCCCAAAGGGCCCAAACTCCTGTCCATAGAATTTTGGACTTTGGGGAGCTGGCCATGGTGGCGTCAAGAGACAGAGATCCTGTTGGGGACGTCCCGTTGGGGGGCTCCTGCAGGCGTGGCAGCCAGTGAGGTGTTGTGGAGCCCACAGAGGTCATGGAGGTCACTGGTGGGCGGGACATGCAGCCCAGCGGAGGTGACCTGTTTCTGCTCGCTGACAGCACGATGTGCAGGGAGAGGAGCCCGCGGATGCTGTGACAGACGAGGAGCCAGGACCCCCGGCCTCTCCAGAGCCAAGACGCTAAAACAAAGGCACGTCTTCTGAGAGGAGACCATGTTCACAGTGCTCTTGGGAGAGTGTGGCTGGAACTGGACATGGAGGATCCGAGTGTTTGTCCCTTTTTAGGGCTCTGCAGAGACGAAGCAGGGCCTGCTGAGCTGTGGGTCAGACCGTGGCCTTCCCACGTGGTAGTGGCAGGTCTCACAAGCCTCGAGCAGCCAGCAGCCCCATTCCTCGGGCTCCCGAGATGGAGGGCACCTTTATGAGTTTGCAGGTCTGACTGATGGGGTGAAACCCAGAAGATGCCCACAAGACCCACGACATTTTCCAGAGATCTGTCAACAGAAACGCCGCTGGCTCATCCCAGACAGACAGGGATTGTGCAGGATGGACAGATCCCAAACTCCCCCAGGAAACGGCAGGAGAAGCTATTGGCTGGGAAGAGGAACCCCAGAAAGGGGGCTCAGGCCGGGTCTGGGCCAGGGGTCCCAGCATCTGCTGGGCTGGCTTGAGGAGAGTGGCCAGCATGTGCTGGGGGCCCCATTTCCCAGGCACAATGTCCTGAGGTCGTGTCCATAGGTCCAGTGGGGCTGGGCCCACACAGAGGGGAGTTCGCCATCTCACCCTAGATGAAGAGATGCTGCTATCATGAGGGGCAGTGAGGCCTGCGGAGGGGTGGCAGCGATCACCCCCTGGGGACTCCCATACAGTGTGGCAGAGTGGACAGTGTGCACCTGAGTCTGGGTCGTGAACGACACTGGGGCTTCCATCCCTCTCAGGCCACGTGTTCTGAGGGCAGTGGTGGCCACACCTGAGCTGCCACGTGGAGATGCCCATGCTGAGTGGCTGGGTGAGTGGCCAGGGGCAGCCAGCTGCAGGTGAGGACGCGAGATCCACCCACGATTCTGAATGCACCAGCTCTTAAGCCCAGCCCCAGGGAGCCTTCTGGTGGCCTTGGCCTCGGACCACAGGCAAAATGACCACAAGTGAGCTGGTCCTGGATTCCTCACCCTCAGAAGCTGGGCCGATAAACATTTGTTGCTTAGAGCTGCCACGTCTTGGTGGTGATTTTGTGCAGCAATGGATAACTGACCCACCTGCCTGCCTCTGGGCACCCCCAGGTTCTTCAGGGTCACTGTATGTCCTCCCTCCTCCCCTTGGTGGGGACCACAGCAGGTACACGTGGGAGCAGCCCCCCACACCTCGGCTCACATTCCCTGCCCGGACCCTCACCCCTGGGGCACCCGGGAGCCCAGGCTCAGACTCACAGCTGCAGGGAGGGTGGCTCGCCAAGGAGGTGCAGCTGCAGTGGGCAGGGCCAGGGCCTGTGGCAGGGGACACCCACAGGTCCTGGGGGCCTGAGGTCTCAGCACCTTCACCAACACCTGAACACGTCCGGTGAACAGCAGAGAAGCTCAGCCAGCCTCGCGGGAGCCAGCCTCACGCTGCGCACCTCAGCACAAGGCTGGGGATGGCCAACAGCTGGGAAACCAGATTCGGGATGGGCAGCCGAAGTGAGGAGGGCCACCCAGGGGACAGACACAGTCAGCCAGGGCAGCCGAAGTGAGGAGGGCCACCCGGGGGACAGACACAGTCAGCCAGGACTCGCCAAGGAGCGGCCGATGAGGAGCAGCTGACAAGGGGCCAAAGCCTATTGGGGTCCCGGGGAGCCAGCTGTTGCTGCCTTGATGGCCCCGTGCCCACATTCTCCCTAGGGAGGAGGAGGAGGTGCCTCCACCTGGGGTCTGAGCAGGCACATGACCAGCAGAGGCCCTGGGTCGGCTGCCCGAGGAAGGCGTCGGGTGCTTGTGTTTGAAAAAGTGCCACCTCCAGTCTGAGACTCAGTGACAAGGATCTGTTCTGAGACCCCTGCCAATCCACAGAGATGGCTTCTGGACCTTCGTCCTGGCCTCGCCCATCGTGTGGGAGCTAGGAGTTCAGGGATGCTCACCCTGGCTCTGGAGCCTCTGCCAGCCTGAGAGACCTGGAACCTTCTGGAGCCCCCATACCCCATCCTGTGTCTCTGGTGGGGGCCCCTCCTCACCCACCGACAGGATAGAGGTAACAGCTTCCGTGGCCATGGGGACAGCTGACCACACGCACTGGGACCTTAACACAATAGGAGCTCATTCTCTCAGCATTCTGGGGGCCAGGAGTCTGGCCTCAGGAGTGGACAGGCCATGCTCCCTCCAAGGCTGTGGGGCTTCCTGCTGCTTCCTGCTGGCTCCAGGCATTGCCTGCCTTGCAGTGGCCTCCCCTCCATGGAGCCCACACCTGTCACTCTTCTTGTTTCACAGACACTTTCTGTTGGATTTGAGGCCCACCCACTGACACTTGTCCCCTCTTCTGCCTCATGCCTATCCAAGTCCAACGTGTGGCTCAGGCTGCTTCTTTCATGAAGAGTAGCTGAACCCAGCTGTGCACAGGCTGGCCTTAGTGCAGGTTCACTCACTGCCATCGAGCTGCTACCTGTCTGCACCCTTGGAAGGCCCCTGGGGCTCACGGTGGCCCGGTGTGGTTGCCAGGACGCCAGGCACCCAGGTAGTCGTGACAGACTTGTGAGCTTGCCCGCAGGCCCCGGCAGTCCTCATCCAGGGATGGGCACCTGCATGGCTGGGTCTTTTTCTCCATGGGTTTGGCCCCAGATTAAGAAGTGTGTGATGCCACATGCCCTGCTCTGTGGGCACAGCCACTGTGAAATTGTGACTCAGTGGAGGGCTGGTTCCAGAAGGCCTGGCAAAGCCAGATTTCATGGGAACACAGTGGACCGTGTTTTCCTGAGGAAGTGCCACCAGGTGACAAGGGGGGCATTTCTGTGAGTGCAGTGGAGACCTTGTCACCACATCCCCGTGGGTGGGGCTGAGTCCTCCCTCGGAGCCTGGCTGGGCCAACGACAGCCCCCCACTTTGCGCTGAGTCCTGGGGATTGGCCCTTCCAACTGAGAGGCTCAGGAGAACAGCTTGATGTGGGAACCCCACTGCCCCCGGCCCCAAGACCCCTTTGGGAAACACTCCCCAACCGTGGGTCTCCCCGTGGCTGAGACATGACAAGTGGAGGCTGAGGTGAAAAGCTCATGCAGGGCCAAGGTGGCAGGGGGCCCTGAATGCCAACCCGAGGGGCTTTATGGAGACAAGAACCCCCGTGGCCACGGAGAAGGCCAGTGGAGGAGGCCCGCTGAGGAGGCCTGGAGTGGAGGCCTGGGGAGAGGCCCAGGGCCGCCAACCCCACGAGTTCACTGGTAACACCAGGGCTGCCCTCTGGCCTCACAAGTGAGAGGACACGTTTTTGTCTATTTAAGCCACCGAAATTGGGGGGATTTGTCACAGCAGCTGCAGGAGACTCACACAGGACACCAGGCACCCCAAACCACCTGCCTGCCTTCGCCCCAGCGTGGGCAGGACCGTGGGAGTGAGGGAAGCACAAGGTATGCACCACGCCTGAGCCGCTGGAGAGGTGGGGGCAGTCGGAGCCAGGCCAGGGGGGCACACTCACTCCCTCCTGCACGTCTACAGGCTGCGGGCCCGGGCCTTCTGGGGGCCACCTGCCCACAGACCCCCAACTGTGGACAGAGGTGAGGCTGAGTCACTGGCGATGCCTGCGACGCTGCTGAGGGAGGAGAGCCATACCTGTGCCGGGACCTGATTCCGGTGGGGCTCCCTGGGCCACAGCCCCCTCAGGCCAGGGCTGGGCATGGCCCCAGGGAAGGGGAGGCGCCTGAGCCTTATCCTCCCCGCCTGCCGCGAGGCTGGGTCCTGGCTCCAGACCTGGAGGGGGTGCCCACATGGCTGTGGGGTCCTCAGGGCCTTCCCATCTCCTCTGCCAGCCATAGGAAGGGGCCCTAGGGAGGCCTGTGGCCGCCTTGGCCAGTGGAAAGCTTCCCAGGACCTTGGCATTCGCCCTGCTTGTCCTACTTTGTGAGAGCCTCAGGGACGGAGTTTCTTAGGAGGTGCCTGGGGAGAGCCTGGTGGGGTGGGTGTCAGGTGTGTGGTGGGCTCAGACCAGAGCAAAGTCGCCCAGCTCACTTGGACATGTCCTTCGTGGTGCCGGCCCTCCCCAAGTCCTCCACGTGGGGCCTCAGCCCTCAGGGGCCAGGGCTCAGCAGTCGTGGGGCTGGGGTGCAGTTCCCACCATCTCCTGAGCTACAAGACCCTCCACCAGGTTCTCTGGTGGCTCCTGCTGCCCCTGCCTGGGCCTAGCCATGCCAACCTGCTGTGCCGTGGACCCTCCCAGTGTCCAGGGCCGCGGGGTGGACCCTCATCCAGAGGGGCACCTGGGGGGCTGAGGTGCATGTGACCAGCACCCACGCTAGGCGATGGGCATGCGGCGTGACCAGATGCACAGATTCCGACCCCCTGGAGCCCCTGCCAGTGAGGTATAGAAGCAGCATGAGACCGCTGTGTGGAAACACATCTGAGAACATTCAACAGCCATCCGTGAAAATATTCTCAGCAGACTAAGAATAGAAAGGCATTTCCTGGACCGAACACGCGGTTTGTTCAAAAACCTCCGGTGAAAAGCAACAACGAATTGTAAAATCCACAAAAAGTCCCCTGACAACCAGGACTGGTATGTCTTCCAGTACCTCGTGTTTTCAACATTTTCAGAGGCGGGATGGCTGTCGTAGCTACAGGAGAGAGACGGGAACAGAGGTGGACAGAGATGGACAGAGACAGAGATGGGGACAGACAGATGGGGACAGAGACAGATGGAGAGATAAAGGATGAGGATTAGAAGGAAGAAAAGACAAGTTATTCACACACATATCATTATACAAGCCGGGGAAATGAGGAAACTCAGGCAGAAACAAGGGCTGGCGGGAGATGGGGTCAGAACCCGGAGCAAGCCTCTTGGATGCGAACATGACACACAGAATGAGGCACGGCTCTGGCCCGGAGGGACATGGGAAAGGTTGCACACGTGTAAGAGCAGCCGGGTGGGGTCCCAAGCACAGCTGCGGACCCTGGGGATGCTGGTGCAGAGCAAGCTTCTGGCACCAGGCCAGGGCTCGGGCAGCTCCAGTTAGCACCTGTCAGGTCCTGCTGTGGGACCTGGTGAAGGAGACACAGGACCTATGAGGTGCAGGATGACCAGATGGAGCCAGGCAGGTGGGAGCAGGAGGGGAGCAGGAGGGGGCCATCCCATGAGGCCCGACATCCCCTCCCAGCAGAGACGGGGCACGCTGCTGCAGGACAGAAGGGTGGACGAGAGAGGTGGGAGCAGGGACAGCCCCAAGAGAGGACACGTTGGGACATGCACACGGCCGTGCTAGAGGACGCTGGGGGAGAGCAGTGCTCCCTGATGAGGTCAGCCGAGCCCGCATCCCATGCCCATGTCCAGGTGGATTCTGGTCATGTCCTGGCCTTGCACCGTGCAGAATTGAGAGCTGCAGGATCCCCGAATCATCCCGAAGGGGCACAGACGGCCTGGAGAAGGCTGACCCGCTATGTGAGGCCCCTGGCGTGGAGATCGGCATGGAGCGGGCCCAGGACGAAGTGCTGATGCTCAGATCTGCACGAGCGCCATGCTCAGTGAGAAAGCTCGGCTCCCAGTGGGCCTCTGACACTCAGCCCCGTGGGTGACGGAGACGGAAGCCAGGAGAACCCAGCAATGTCTTCCCCGGGGGTTCCGGTAAAACAGTGGTGTTTTCAGAGTGAGAGGGAGGAACAGACCAGAACCAGGCACATCGGGTGCTTGGGCTGTGGACTCAGTCCCCAGGCACCACTCGCCTCGTGCTGTGAGGGTGCTTTCTTCAAGACTCTGGACAAACCAACAGAATCCCGCGTGGCCCAGTGCCTGCCTCCTGTCCCAGTGCTTCCCATCAGACCCATGAGAGCAGAACCCGAGCTCCTATTCTCCTGATGGAGCATCTGCAGCCCCCCTGCCGCCCACACTCCCACATGCGGGTCCTGCGCCTCTGACTACACAGGGCCTGCCCAGGGCCTCACCCGTGCCCCTTAGTGGAGAGATGCACCACAGGTTGTGACGATGGTGATGATGGTGCCGAAGCCTTGGCTGTGGTACAGCGGGTCCAAGGCTGTTCTTCCCTAGTGTCTGGCTGGCAGAAAAGGACCCTGCAGGCCGTGGAGGCCTGGGGTTATTCTCTCGGTGGTCTCAGGGTCCCCTTCTCTTGGGGCTATGCTCTCTTGGGGTCCACCAACACCCTTGGATCCTTTTCACAAACTCTGTCCAGCGAGGCCTTCCTGCCCCTCTGCCTGGGAGCTGAGTGGGCCGCACGCGTGCCTGGGAACTTGGCACGTGTCCCCATGCCTTCTGGCCTGCCGGCTGGATGTTGATTCCCTCGTTCAGCTCATTAGCCCTCTCCCCCCAGCTTCGTGCCCATCAGGTTTGCTCAGTGGGCTTTGTGGGGCTTCACCTGAGTTGGGACAAAATGGGGAGCAGGCCCTCGGCCTCACCTCTGGGTGTGCAGGCCTTGTCCCCGAAGCCCTCTCTAGCTGGAGGTCAGGGTCACTGGGCCCCGGGGGGAGGCCCCAGGCCAGTGAGTGCAGGGCAGGGCAGGAGGTGAAGGGAGGCTGTGGAGCAGCCAGGAGTGGGAGAGGAGGAGTGTGGAGGGGGCCAGGGGGCCAGGCCTCCCATGGAGTGGCGCTCAGCCGGTGCCTGTCACCCCTGGGGCACGTGGCATCTCCAATGTGCCAGAAGACAGGGCGGCACCCTCACTGGGTCACCCAGAGGACGTCTAAGGTGCTCTGAGCCGGCTGGAGGCACACGTTATTCTCTCAGGAATAGCAAACACTTGGGTGCAGAGAATCTGATCCTGAGTTCTCAGAATCCTGGTCTAGACAAAGGCCCCTCTTGGCTTCTTTACTGGCTCAGGGTCTGCTGGGACTGCCAAGCTGGGCACTGAGGCACCAGTGGCATCTTATGGGACAGACATAAACCGTGTGACCCCAGGATCCCCTATGTGACCCTAGGACTCACATATGTGACCCCAGAGACCCTGTATGACCCCAGGACCCAACTCTGTGACCCCAGGACCTCCTATATGACCCTAGGACTTACTGTGTGACACTACTACCCACCTGTGTGACCCTAGGACATACTATGTGACCCTAGGAAACCTATTTGACCCCAGGACCCACCTATGTGCCCCAGGACCTACCTGTATGACCCCAGCCATAGCTGTGTGACCCCAGGACACACTTTGTGAACCCAGTATCCACCTGTGCGATCTCAGGACATACCTGTGTAACCTTAGGACCTCCTGTGTGACCCCAGGATCCCCTGTGTGACTCAGGATGCCCTGTGTGATCCCTGAACCTACAAGGCAGGCTCTGCACACTTTTGAAGGCAGTTCTCTTCAGGAAAGAGAGTCCCATTTTTCCAAGAACCAACAAACTCATAGCAGCCTGGTTGAGAAAGCCAAACCCTCAAAGTCCGTGGTCTTTGACTCGAGCAAAATGCAGGATCCCCATCTCTGGCCTTTCTGCCCAGCCCATCAAAGCAGATGCCACAAGCTCAGGTTTAGTCTATGGCCTGTGCAGCAGGGGACAGTTCTCACTTCAGCCTGAGGCAGGGGACACAGTGGTCCTTAGCCAGACCCAGGGTCTTCTGCTCTGGGGCAGCTGGAGTGGAGCCTCAGGGGCTGGAGAACTGAGCCATGTGGGGTCTGGGCCTGGGGGAGGGTCACTGCTGAGGGGGTCCAGGCAGTGGACCCCAAAAGGGGTCCACCCACCTGCACATGTGCACATGGTCATAGCTGGGCAGGGGCTTTGGGCCTGTGTGTGGAGCTACCCCCCGGCCCCAAGGGCCTCCCGTGATTGAATGAGAGGAGCCCCCCACCCCCGACACGGTTTAACTGACCGCTAACAAGCTATGTCTGTGTTTCTTCGGAACAAGAGGAGGCTGACAGGTCAGGCCCCTTGGAATACAGCAGCTCTGGATATTTCTGTGCGCCAACTTGTAGTAGCACAGACGAATTAATTCATTTCCAAGTAGATAACCACTTCTAGGGAACTGTTTAGAAAACAGAAAATATGAAAATTTTTCTTGCTATGACTCAGGTCAACGCACAGAGATACTAAAGCTGCACGCTTCCACCAAGAATCTTCCCGAATAGTCAGTGATGCAGAAGTAAGTCACTGAAACACCTTCTAAGTGCTTCAGCGGATAAATCTCAGATACGCGGTGGGACCCCGGACGGGGAGCAGGCGGCGGCTGGGTACGGGCTCCCGCTGGGTGACCTGAAGTTTGAAACACACCTTGGGTTCTTCAAATCTCCGGAAAGAAGCTCCTGCTTCGCCGACAGGGGCAGTAAGCGCGCCAAGGCAGAGACGCAGGGGGGATCCGTCTCTGAAGGACGGTCTGGTTTCTCTCTGGAAAGCGGGTGATCTGCCCAGATCCTCGCAGCCATCGGGGGTTAGGATTCCCGCTCCCCGGGGCACACAGCCTCCAGCACATGTCGGTTCGCGGCCACTCCTGCTCCCCCTGTGTTACCAAGTCTTCCTAAGCAGGGCGGGTGCCTGCTGGCCACTCTTGTGACAGGACGGGGGCTGATGGTGCTTGAAAGTGCTGGGGCCGTGAGGGAGCAGCCCATGTCTACCTGTCACGGGGCCTGTGTGCCCCACCTGGCGAACCCTGGTTCTGGCGGCCGCTGCCTCTTCTCTGTTCTGCTCCCAGAAGCCCACAGGCCACGGGAGCCCTGACTGGGCCACAGGGTGCGGTGAGCTCAGCCCGGGGGCCCGGAACATGGAGTTCACTGTGTCCTCTGACAACCTTGTCCTGACCTGTGCGCACAGTCTCTGTTGGCTGCCCTCCAGATGCAGCCCCCGTGGCGTGCTGACGAGCCCCTCCTGCTCCTGCCCACACTGCCACCGCGCTGGCCGCTCTCGGGTCGGGTGTGCTGCCACGGGGGTCTCTGCGTGGCTGGCGTGGTGAGCATTTCTGCGTGTTTCCTTAGTCACAGAGACCTCCCTCCCCCGGGGGGGAGCCCCTCATTCTCTGCCCTCAGGTTTGTCTGCACGGTTTACCTAGGAGGTAATTCCAGGTAAGGGACTGAGTGATGGCCCTGATGCTCACGTTCCCTCTGGGCCGCAGTCAGTGCAAGCCAGGTCTGGGGAGGCCAAGGGGTCTGGCGAAGGTTGCTGTGGGTCTAGCTGAGCCCTTTGGTCAGGCTCCAAAGACAAGGGAGACGTTCTCTGTGGACATTCCGGCACAAAAGATTTCCAAGGTGTATTGACAAAGAAAGAACACAGGGTTGGCATAAGTGTTGCAATAGCCGCTCACTGCTAGGAAACAATGCAGCTGCGTTTTAAAGCCACTCCAGGAGGAAATGAAGCCAGGAATGTGCATCTAGCCAGCGGCTCTGTAAGAATAAGGGCAGAAGGGGCTGGAAATATGCAAACATCCAGGGAGCGCATCCGCAAGAGCAACTTCCCATGACCATAGGGTAACAGAGAGGCTTCAGCACAGCTCTGAGTGTGGTATGGGTGCAGTGACCCGAGTAGAAGTGAAGAGGGGATGAAACGGGGTGCAGACGTGACAAGCTTTCAGACATAGAGACAGCGCGGCTAACCCAGAGCAACAGGTCCATGACCGCCACCATCTGGGGACAGAACAGTGACCAATGCCAGGAACCCTGCTGCCTGCACCCAGGTGGTGAGAGCAGCTTGGCTCCTCGAGGCTGTAAAATGACCCAGTGGCTCAAAAGAGGGCAGGAAACAGGAAGCAGAGGAATGAGAAGGAAAGGAAAATGCAAGCCTGAATAATAAAACTGGATCCTAGCAAGTGACTTTTGGATGGAAGCAGTCTCAACAGACCCGCTAACGACACAGCGCACCGTGGATTTTTAAATTACTCGAGTAGATACAGTCTACAAAATACTCACGCGAAATGTAATGATATGGGTGGATTTAAAATAAGGAATTTAAGAGACATGCCATGCAAACAAATCGAATAAACGCTGAAGTGGCTGGGAACTACCTGAGAAAACGGAGGCATTACAGAGTGACCCAAGAGAAAAGAGAAGTGAGTTCACTGAGAAAATGTACCAAGTGTACAAGAAACCCAGGATACAGAGATGCATCAGACCGCAGAAGTAGATCGATCCGCGGTTATGATTGGACACTGCAACGTTCCTCTCTCAAGAAGTGACAGAAGCAGTAAAAAGAAAAACAGCAATGATATAAATAATTGAACATCACTGACCAACTGGAGCGAACTGTCGTCTCCGTGACATGGCCCTCGGCGGCCAGGTGTGCACCCTCTCACAGTCCCGAGAACCTTCCCCAGGAGAGGACACACACCGGGTCATAAAACAAACCCTAGCAAATGCAGCATAAATCCCACTGCATATGTGGTCTGACCACAGGGATGGAGACGAGAGCCTGGGAGCAGGAAAGCTCCCAGGCCCCAGCAGTGGAGCAACACTTCACCAGGTCCACAGACAGTGGACGCCTCACAGGAGACTTAAAGCAAAAGGCTGTGAACATGAATCAGCTGGTGTGATACAACTAAGCCAGGGCTTCAAGGGGAATTTATGGCATTAAATACTTATGCAGTGAACAGAACATAAATAATCTAAACTTCTTCCTGGAGAACCTGGGGGGAAAAGGAAACAAACACAAGCAGCAAGGAAGGGAAATCATGAACAAAAGAGCACAGAGTGAGACTGAAAAAGGAAGGGTAGGAAAAAATTAATGAATTAAAGATTATTTAAAAGATCACTAAAATGGAAAAACATCAGTCAAGACTGACAAGAAAACAGGGAGAAGATACGAACGGCCACTCCCTGGACCGACAGAGGGCTGTCCCTGAAGACTCACGGACCCTGGAGGGACAAACAGAAACCCTTCAAACAGCCCTCTGCAGGGAAGCTCCGCTGCTTGCCGGAAACAGACCCGTTTCTCAAAAGCCACAATCCACCAAAACTCACCCAAGGGGAGAAATCCCTGAACAGTACTATGACTATTAGGAAATAGAATTATAATTAAAAACCTTCTGAAAAATAACCCCCCAGGTACAGATGGTTTCAGGGGTGAATTCTAGTTTACCTTAAGGGAAAAATTTAGATCAGCTTAACCCAGGCTTTTACAGAAAATAAAAGAGCAGGGAATATTTTGCAAATCGCTACATTTAACCAATGTTAAGACATGATTTTAGAAGAAAATAAAACTATAGTCCCTTATTAATTAGAGACACAAAATTCCTCAATAAAATATTGGTGAAATCCAGAAATATTTTAAAAACATGTACCATGGTCGTAGGATTTTGGGAATGTACGGCTGTTTCAATATTTAAAAATCAATCAGCATAATGCACTATTATTAAAAAGATTTTATTTGTTTATTTTAGAGAGAGAGCACATGCTAGTGGGAAGGGCAAAGAGAGAGAGAGAGAGAATCTCAAGCAGACGCCACATTGAGGGCAGAGCCTGACATGGGGCTCGATCCCACGACCCTGATCATGACCTGAGCCGAAATCAAGAGTCGGATGCTTAACCAACTGGGCCCCCAAGGCACCCCTCATAATACACTATATTAACCGGCTTTTACAAAGTTATGATATTGATGGAGAAAGCATTTCACAAATTTAACATGTGTTCTCGATCAATCTCAGCAAACAGAGGACATCCTCAAGCAATGAGGGATGGCTGCCGAAACCTCCAGCTTCCCCGCCGCCACGGTGTGTTCCTGAAGCTTCTTGGCGTTTCCACGTCTCTGCGGACACTGCCCACCCGCCCTGGCATGTCGCTCACTGTTTCCGTTACAGTCTCCAGTATTTCAGTCGCGGACATTTTAAGTTCCTGGTTGGATCATTCCAGCATCTCTCCACGTCTGAGTCTTGATGCTGTTCTTGTCTTTTAGGGTAGATTTTTCTGGTGCTTCGGTAAGCCTGGCAGTTTTCCATGCAAAGTTGGACCTGGCTACCGGACAAACGGGCCTTCGCTGGGAGGCTTCCTGCTACTCCGAGTCGGGCTGCGCATGCTAGCGGCTGCGGTGCCAGGCGTGGCAGGCCGAGCTGACCTCTGCTGGCCTGGGGGCTGTGTCCCCCGAGGTCCTGGGTTTCCATAGACACTCCCTGGATAGTCCGTGTCCTGCCTCTATTGTTTGTCACACTCAGTGATTAGGCTGGAGCCCACGGATTCCACAGGGCCACCATCTGTGCTGGTTTTTACTGGGCGGGAGTCCCTGTGACGTAATCTCCTGCCAGCCTCCTAGACTTTGTCTCTCTTTTCGTGAGGCAGGAAGGCTGGAGGTGTCTGCTTGCTTTTGCCCAGTCAGATGGGGCTCTGGCATAGTACTTACTCCGAGGGACGCCTTTGCTCTGTGAGCGGGAGCCACAGGCGTATTTCAGACGGTCCTCCTCCTATCCTCTTGCCTGAAGCACCGGGTACAAGGTGACTTCTCTCCCATCTTCTCCTGAGAACCTACCGGGGCTCTCGGAGCTGGGACTCACCACAGTGTGGTGGCCCCTGAGCCATCCCCAGGACTTTTCAACTCACAGGCTCATTGATTACCACTTAATTCCTAAAGTATCTGGTTCTGCTCATGGCAAGTGTGCTTCTCGATGCCCTGTTCTGTCCTGAGCCATTCATGTCTCTAGAGACAGGGAGGCCCCACGACACTGGGCTCGTGTCATGTGTGAACCAACAGATGCAAACCTGTGAGCTAGTGAGGTGAGAGTGCCCCCCAGGACCCGTGGACCTCCCCGCTAACCCACGCCAGACCCTACAGGACATCCCATAGAGGCAGCCCGTGGGGCCCGGGGGCTGACAGCCTCTCTAGTGTCTATCTTCCCAGGACCGTGGGAGAAGCCTCCCCAGTGGGTCTGCCTGCCTTCTCCCCAACCTGCTGCATGGTGAGTACAGGGCATGGGGCTGCTACGTGGGGAGGACTTGCAGCATCTCTGCAGTGAGGACCCTCTGCCTCTCTATCCACATCCGGGTGTGTGTGCCATGTGCCCGCCTACCCTGGGGACCCGGGTTGCCTCCATGGGCAGCTTCTTACCTAAGGCTATGTAGTGTTTACATTGTAGGGAACAAGTATATGAGACTTTCCAGGCAGGACCACAAAATTAGCAAAAGCCTTCATACTTCCTTCCTCCAAAACCTTTACTGGTAACTCAGAGACACAAAGATTTATTGCTCAGATGGCTCTCTGGACCAGCCTGTCCAAGAGCATGCACTGCAAGCCATTTATGTACAACTGATTTTCTAGTTTTCACATTTAAAAAGAAACCCAAAAAGAAATAGATGTCATTAACTTTGATATTATTTAACACAATGTGCCACAAATATTATAATCTTGGCCACAGCTTAACCAGAACGTACAGTTGTTAAGATGCTCTGCATTCTTAGTGCTGTGTCTTCGCAGCCCGCCATGGAAGGCGGGTGTCAGGGGCCTCACAGGCCCAGGTGGCTGGTGTCCTAGACATGTCACATCACATTCAGGGGCAGTCACACCCAAGTCAGCCCATGTCTGCCCCACATGGGGCCCTGGGCTGCAGGATGTGTGGGGTCCAGGGCCGGGGGACATCGGGATGGGGGAAGGGCCCTGAAGCTTGCCTGCGCTGTGAGCTCTGCATCTTGCATGGACTCTGAACCCTGCACAGCAGCAGGCCCCCAACTCTGAGGTCAGCACCCAGGGATGTGCATGCACCAGCTGCTGAGACCCCAGCAGGCATTGACCTAGGCTCAGGGTAATGCCCGCCCCTGCCTCTCTGGAACATCCTTCATGCTCTGCGCCACAGGCTTGTCCCCCAAGAGGGTCCCCATGTACCTGCCTGTGGTTGGTAGCACACTGCCCCTCGGGCCTGGGGCTTGTGATCATGGAAGGGTTGGTGGCCAGTGGGACCTCTCAGCTCCCCTGCAGGCCTCCCTGGAGGCCAGGCCTTGATGCACCCGGGCTCCGTGCCCAGGCTCAACCTACAATGGGTTATAGGCATCCAGATGTAGCCACCCCACTCTGACAGCCCCAGCAGGGAAGCCGGGTTTGTGCCCTGCTGTAGCCTTACCAGTAGGCATTCAGGGCTGGCCTGTGGGCACTCGGGTGGGCCTGGGCCCATCCCTGTTTTCCGGCAGGCCCAGGCAGCTGCCCTTTCCCTGGCCACCACAGGAGGGAGCTGGAGCCACAGGTCCTGCCTCTGCTGGGGGCCTCCCAGCCTGTGGCCACGTCCCAGGGTGCATTGAGCCTCAGCCACCAGCTGTCTTAAACCCCTAGACTACTCTCTGGCCTTAGATCCCTGAGGCGCATCTTGGTGATGGACAGATCAAGTGTCATGACCTCAGCATCGACAGCAAAGAACACTCCAAACAGCCGAATAAAACTGAACAAATGGGGCCTGTGGACAGAAGGCCTTTGTTGGGACCTGGGAGGCATCGCCCTGCGAGCAGCCCCTGGAAGAGCCGTCCGAGGGTGACTTCCAGGCTAACAATGAAGTATGCACAGGGACCATAACTATACTCCCGAGGCAAGTGGCAGTGTCTACAGGGAGGAGTGGGACACACAGGAAACAGACTGACACACTCAGCGCCTGAAACACAGGGTGCCAGCGGGCCGGAAGGTGCCTGGGTGAAGCCCTCGAGGCCAGAGGGCCAGAGAGTTGGTACCTGCACCTGGGGTCACGGGAGAGAGCAGACCACCCAGAAGGACAAGGGACTCGAGCACTTAGGACGTGCTTTTTCTGAAATATCGTGTGGCAGCCCTCGAGGCCACTGTCCCCTCGTTCAGATGAGGTGCCAGGGCTGATCCCCAGGGACGGACTCGCTGTGCCAGGCAGAGGGAGGGCCAGATGGGGGTCAGGTGGCAGCCAGACAAGAGTCAGGTGGGGTCAACAGGGATCAGACAGGGGTCAGATTGGGTCAGACAGGGGTGAGATGGGGGCCAGACAGGGGTCAGATGGGTCAGAGAGGGACCAGACTGGGGTCAGACATGCATCAGATGGGGGCCAGATGGGGCTCACCTGTTGGGATATGTGCTGATACCAGGATCCCTGGTCTGTCCCTGAGGGTCTGAGAGCCCCAGCTGCTTAAGGGTCCTGGCGACTGATGGGCTTGTGTTGAGCAAATCTGGCATCAACTCCAATTTTTCCTGGAGATGAGGACAGACTTGGTCATTACCTACACACATCTGGAGATCAAAGCCTTTGACCATTTTATTTTATTATTTTATTTTATTTTATTTTTATTTTTATTTTTTTGCCTTTGACCATTTTAAAGTGATGCTGGTGCCCTGTGGCTGGAAGTTACCAGTACCATACTTCTCACACTGAGTGAACATGCAGCCATTCATCTCCCAGAGGAGGAAACTGATCTCAGAACAAGGAGGCAGCCCCAGTGTCCTGCATCACTGTTCCCACTAAAAGTCTGTCTTTTTAATCAGGATGTGGCCAGAGTTTTCCCACCTGTGCATCTAACGTAAGCAACAGGTCCTTCTTCTCCTTTGTTCCAAAAGCTAAGTTGAATAAAAACTAGACGATCACTTGCCAGTTTTCCTCCAAAAGGGAAATAAAAGATGTTGTGTCAGCAGAAAATATAATAACCCTGCTAGAGACTGGTGGGAGGCCAGATCCTGCCCTAGAGTGGCTCCTGCTCTCCTGACCCAGACAGTGCTGGGGCTTTGTGGCACTCCCATCGGCAGCCAGCTTGGCCCAGCACATGCAGGAAGGGGACCATCCTGTTATCACCACCCATTCCCCGAGTTACCCAATGTGTTAACAGCAAGTCCCCAAATCACAGGGTACAATAAACTAAGCCCTGCCATGTGTTCTGCTTCAGCTCACTTTGATTTAACAACTTAAAAAAAAAGAAAAGATTTACTTATTCACGAGAGAGAGAGAGAGGCAGAGGCAGAAGCAGGCTGCACACAGGGAGCTCGATGCGGGACTCCATCTCAGGTCTCCAGGGTCACACCCTGGGCTGAAGGTGGCACTAAACCACTGAGCCACCCGGGCTGCCCTGATTTAACAACTTAAACGTGTTCTTTCCCAAATCACAGGGGACCCTGCTCACAGGTGAATATAGTTATAGGTGAACATGCGCACAGGGACAGGTGCTCACAGGGGACAGGTTCGTGGTGTTCAGCCCCCTGGGCACCTGTAGGAAGTATGACATGGAAACATTACATGTGATAGCCCTAATAAAGGTGAACATCTGTGGCTGGGACAAGCACCACCTCAGCATACAGAGAGCTGACCTAGGAGAGTGCTGACATTAGCCAGCCCTCGCTCTCTAGCCCCAAGCACAGCTGGTTCTACCTACATGGGGCATAAATTATCAGTCTAGGTGGCTGTTAAGCAACAGAAGAAATTAAGATAGTCCAAAGCCAGTGCCTGTCTTAAGCATGGGTGTTTAAAACTCACAAGTTAGTGTAAAATAACATTCTGTTACAAGGACTCATCAATGATGGCTAAGGCAGCCCAGCCCCAAGAGAAGTGAGTGCACTTCAGCTCCCTGGGAAAGGAACCTGGGGAAGGGCATGTGGTGGGGGACAGGATGTGGTGGGGGACAGTGAGGGTGGTTCTGTGGCCAAAGTTGTGCTCTCCTGGGTTCCCTGGGCTCTGAGGCCGACCAGGGAGGAGGGCCGGGGAGGGAGTGGATGGCTGTGAGATCAGTGGCTGGCTTCCCCTCCAGACTTCCTCCACCCTTGTCACTCCTCATCACAGTGTCCCATGCGGCAGTGAAGGTCAGAGCCAAGGGCAGCGTGGGCACAGGTGCATCCACTCCCTGGGCCAGGTAAAGGGCCAAGCACATGGCAGTCTTCAGGAACTGAATCCAGCATGAAGGGGCCCACAGACTGGGCTTGCATTTCACAGGGCCACTTGTAGCTGGGAGCAAGCAGGTTAGCCCCCAGGAGGCAATGCAGTTAGGGCCCCATGTGTGGTTC
Organism: Vulpes lagopus; assembly: GCF_018345385.1. Classification (NCBI taxonomy): domain Eukaryota; kingdom Metazoa; phylum Chordata; class Mammalia; order Carnivora; family Canidae; genus Vulpes; species Vulpes lagopus. The sequence goes on along the minus strand of NC_054840.1, from coordinate 31,633,330 downwards.
GGCACCGTAGCTGCGGGCTGGCACTGTCTCTCCAGAGCTGCTGGCAGGGCAGTGGGGTCCCCACCTCCCCACGCCCCTGGCCACAGGGTCCCACATGCCCGGTCCAGGCCAGGAGCAGTGGCTGCTGCACGCTGTCGGCACCATACATGGCAGAGTGACAAGCATCGGAAAACACCCTTATTTTCTGAAAAACTCAAAAAGAAACCAAAACACTGATGTACGTGAGAGCAAGTGACTTGACCCAAGTGGTTGAGGGAGGGCCTCCTTTCCCTCATGGCCTTGGGGAGACAGAGGAAAGGCTCGGGGACAAGCAGACCCGTAGCATCCTGGGTAACCTGGCCTCGTGGAGCGCTCCTGGAACACACGCTCTCAGGGGGCTCCTTCCCAGGAGACAGAAAACTAAAGCGACAAAGATCATCTGTGCCCCAAACTAACTCCAGAGAGTAGTCAGGATGTGCGGATTCACAGCGGCCATCCAACATGCCTGCTTTCTCCAGGAAAACACTGCTGGGCAAGACAAGAAGACCATCGAGGGCCAAACAGGTGAGCAGCGCAAGGCTCTGGGGATGGAGGCGCCCACAGGGGAGGACTTGAAGGAGAGAAAGGACCTTCTCACCCCGGGACAAGTCAGGGGATGCAGGAGGAGGATTTTCTGTGTGCATGTCAGGAGATGGGAGGAACAGTTCATGATGTGTGTGAAAACTTAGGAGGCGAAAGACAAGGTTGCCGCTTGGAAATGACACCTGGGAGGTAAGGAAGGGATGTTTCCAGTCATAAGTAACTCAGATGGCCAAGAAGGGCTCTCTGGTCGCAAGCAGTGACACAGGCAGCAGAGGGAGTGTGGCTCCAGGGCATGTGGTAAATCAGCCCATAGAGACCTCTGGTCATGGATGGCCGCTGGGGTAGAGACAGCCTCCGCTCTTCAGTCAGTGCGCTACATAGAACCCCGCCGCAGCCATCAACGGCAGCTCGGCTAACATGGGGAGAAGCTTCTGGTCAAAAAGGAGAACTCAGCTTTGACAGAGAGAGAATGATTTTAGTCCTAATAACTCAATGGGGCAGACAGAGATTTCCAGCCCCACACTGTGCCCAGACTCTGGGGAGCCGTGTTTCCAGGGGTTTGCGACAAATGGAGGTGGATGAGTGAGGGAAGGTGACAGAGCAATAGGTGGCTGCACAGAAGACTCCGTCGTCAGCCGCCACCCACAGGACGGGAAGAGGTTTCAAGAGGTACGTGGGAGCTGATGAGGAAGGTTCTAGTCATTACTGATAACTCAGATGCTACAGAAGGAAGGCTTCTCATACAAAAAAATAACTGCAGACACTAAGACAGCCTCTGATCAGCAAGGATGACTCAGGTGGTGAGGAGAGAGACCACGAGTCACAAACGATAACTGGATGACAGGACACCCAAGGGTGCTGGGTGTAAACGAAACTCCTGTGACCTGTGAGGAAGGCCCCAGGTGCCAGTGTGAGCTCGGGTGACCCAGAAAGGGGGGTTTCTGGTGACTATTCACAAGTCGGGTGATGGACAAAAGCAGACCTCACAGGAGGGGAGGGCTCGTGTGGATGAGATGTGGCTTATCAGCCACAATTGTAGATGCAGCAGATGCTCCATGGCAGGCAGGTGGCGGAGACAGGTGATTTCCAGGCTCAAGTGAGAGATCACGGAGGGAGGAAGGTGTCTGACCACGAAGGACAAGTCAGGAGGCAAAGGCAGAGGGGAGCCGGTCATGGATTGAGACTCAGGTAATACCAGCCCCAAATGATGACCCTGGAAAAGAGAAGCAGTTTCCAGGAATAACCATTCCATAAGCTGGTAGGAAAGGAAGCGCTCCCATGATATGTGGTGATGGTAGAGAAGGGTGCATTCCAGTTGGAAACCACAGCTACGACATCCAGAAGGGCCCAGCTCATCAACGGCAGTGGAGTTTTGTTATAAACCATAATCAGGAGACAGAGAAGAAAAAACTTCATGGGAAATGGCAACTGAGATCATGGACAGTTCTCCAGGCTGAAATGGCAGCTCAGATGAGGGGTTGAAGGGTGGGCGCCGCTGCAGCTCGACACTGGGGCACAGGCCTGCAGTCGTGACGGCCTGCAGAGAGGAAGCCGGCCACCCAGCGACCACTTCTGTGGTCGAGGCAGAGGAACCCTGGCCACACGCTGGAAACTCACGAGGCAGTGAAAACAGGCGCATGATTGCAGATGGGACTCACCTGCTGGAGAAGGGTTTCCAGCCCTCGGTGAGAGCCCGCAGGGCAGAGAAGGTTCCATCTGTACTGTTGGTCCAGGTCATGGCCCTGCAGGGCACGGCAACAAGAGGGACAAGGGAGCATGGTACCCATGCTGCTCGCTGTGCCCTGAGACACGAAGACCTCCCTCTGCCACCCAGAGTCTTGAATTTCTCACCAGCATCCATGGGACGCATTTGCTTATAAGTGACCCCCACAGTAGTGCAAGGGGCCAGTCTTTTCTCCCCACAGGGCCTCTGCCGACGGCCCGTCTTGGCTCCGGTGGCCCCGTGGCTGACTAAGTGCAAAGGTTTGAGTCTGCGTGGCAGTCTGAAGGCATCCTTGCCAAATCCTACTTCTTCCCTGGGTGGGGTGCTCACCACCTGGTGGGGAAGGTGCTCAGCCAGCAGGGACAGAGGAGGCTGGCTGTCACCTGCACAGGAGCCAGAGGGGTGTGAGGTGCTCGCAGGAATGACCAATGCAAGGACAGGGCGGTGGGTGGTGGTTACTAAGGTTTGAGGGCGTCCTGTGTGCATGAAAGGGATGACCGCGGGGGAGCGTGAGGGCCAGAGTCTGCAGATGCTCAGGGAAGCACAGCTTACACAGCAGAAAAGCAGAGAATTCTGTGGTTGAGCAGCTGGACCCAAGATGGTTGAGTGCTCTGCAGAGACCCCACCATTCAGCGCCCCTGTGGGATCCCAGACCGTTACCCAGGGATACGCCATCTGGGTGAACGGGCCCCGAGTCTACCCCAGACCCGTCGGACCTTCTAGCCTCTAGCCGTGGCCCCAAACCAGGGCTGAAGAGCACAGCTGGGGACCTGCCCAACCCCAGGATGCTGCCAGGGAGCTGGAGGGAAAGACAGGCCTGCGAGCCTTCGGGACTTCAGGAGCTTCCTCGGGACATGGGGTTGGATCCCTCAGCAAAGACCAGGGAATGAGCAACCCCTGGTGCAAAGGCCCTTGGAGGCCAGGTGGAGCCATGGCAGCCAAGGAGGGTGGGTGGGCACAGGGGGCTAGGGACCAGGCCTCGGTGCTTGAGGGCCCACATGGCCACAGCGCCACCTGCATCTCCTGGCTGCGCTTGTTGAGATTGAGCCGAGTTTTCTACATCGGGTCCTGCCCATTGGGAGAGACCAGGAGACCACCTGGGAACCCAGCCTCCAGCAGCACGTGGTAGAAGGGGGCCAGGGGCGCCCCTCCCATTCCTGTTCACTCGCTGCCTGGAACTTCTGGGACCATAACCCTGTGATGACCGTGGACTCCCTCAGGCTTGGCTATGTGGTGCCCACACCCCTTCGCCAGGCACAGCCTCATGACTACGGTGGTCTAGGGGGCCTCGGGTTGTGGCTCGTGCTCCCTGATTTGGAGGACTCAGAAGAGGCCTTGCCTGTGTGGTGCTCACCTCCCCATGGATCAAGCTCACGGCCCCCGGGCAGCTGCGGCAGGGAGGCAGCGCTCTGGCCTGTTTCTCCAATGCGGAGTGGGCTGCCCACCACAGGGACATGGTCCAGCTGCCCCTCACGAACCTGCCCCCGGGGCAGGGAGCCCCTAGGAGCACCTAGCTGTGCCCAGTGACGAGCACGTGGGGAGTTGGGGCCACCACCCATGAAGTGCCCATAACAGCCTGTGCCAGGAAGGAGACTGGGCTTGTGTCCTCTGTCCGGGGGCCCAGTGTGGCCCCCTTCTTACACTTTGGCCCACCCATCTCCAGCAGGCCCCTCAGGATGGCTGAGTGGGTGGGATTGGCCCCTACAGCTTCTTTTTTTTTTTTTAATTTTTTTTTAAATTTTTATTTATTTATTATAGTCACAGAGAGAGAGAGAGAGGCAGAGACACAGGCAGAGGGAGAAGCAGGCTCCATGCACCGGGAGCCCGACATGGGATTCGATCCCGGGTCTCCAGGATCGCGCCCTGGGCCAAAGGCAGGCGCCAAACCGCTGCGCCACCCAGGGATCCCTTTTTTTTTTTAAATCTTTTTTTTTTTAATTTTTATTTATTTATGATAGTCACACAGGGAGAGAGAGAGAGGCAGAGACACAGGCAGAGGGAGAAGCAGGCTCCATGCACCGGGAGCCCGACATGGGATTCGATCCCGGGTCTCCAGGATCGCGCCCTGGGCCAAAGGCAGGCGCCAAACCGCTGCGCCACCCAGGGATCCCTTCCCCTACAGCTTCTTAAACTCACCTGTGAGCTAGGTCCTAAGGAAGCATGACAGGCTGGGAACACTTGTGTCCCCGCAGCCCCTGCTGGCTCCCAAGAGGTGGGAAGTCCGTACTTACACACATCCCAAGGCACAAACACATGTGGACACACATGGCACATGGGGAGAAGAGAAGGCCTCTGCTGACCAGTTGGTCTGTCTACACCAGGGCCCTTGCTGAGCCCTGGAAACCCCTCCTATCCCACTGCACGGGGCAGTGTCACCCTCTAGTGGCCCACAGGCAGATGCATCAGATGCACCCAAGAGCTTCTGGAACCGACTTTCTGAGAAACGGGTCTTGGTCTGGTGGACCCTACTCTCCCTTAGATTTCTCGTCCTCTGCCTGTGGGGCTGGCCTCTAAGGCCCTGTGCCCACCTGGTCTGTCCCTCCGGGCCTCTCCTCCCCTGCCACCTACCCCCCCACACACCCCCGTCTTTCTGCCCACCTGCACCAGCCCAGGGCCTCGGCCCCTTCCTTCCATCTGGGCACCCAGGTAGCAGGCATTTCAGTAGCAAACTGGCCAGATGAAGTTGTCTCAGGGTCCCTGATCCTGGAGCATGGCGCGCCCCTTTTCCTGACCCCCACTTCAGGGTCTTGAGGAACCACAGGGCCAGGCTCTGGTCTCCAGGGAGGAGGCTCCAGGCTCTGAATCTGGTTCTTGCTGCCATTCCCACAAACGGGCACAGTCCCCTCCTACAACTCAAAGCATGGCACAGGTTCAAGGCTAATTATTCATGTGAATAATATTTTAATAAAATTCAGAGTGAGAAAAGTCTGGGGAAAAAGTTTTAGTACTTACAAAGTTCTGTAACAAAGAGTAACGTGTTCCTCAGAGACGTATATAAAACACAAACAGAATTTTAGCATCAGATAAGAGCAAAACCTGGCATTCCAAGAGACACCCTGATTCTCAGCCACTTTACATTGTTCACGTGAATCTCCACTGGAGCCATGGGCACGTGAGGGAAGGAACGACCCGACAGGCAGCACTACTGAACGACACCACCTGTTGCAGACGCCAAGGGGTGTGGCACAGGCCCCCTGACGCGGAGGCTGAACCTTTCCCTCAAAAAGCACCAGCAGAGTATCGCGAAGAATGCTCTACCTGCAATTTTTGTCTCAAGTCTCAGGACACAGGAATAGGGTGTTCTTTATTCATGGGTCTGAAATGTTTGCAGTAAACAAAACAAGCTTGGGGCAGGAAGCAAAGGCTGCCTTCTGGCTTCAGTGAGGTGGGCATTTTTAATGCTATGATTACATTCTTCTTTAAGGCGGTAAGCTTTCTCTTTTGTTTCTTAAAACCTATGTTAACTGCCTTCTTCCAACATTTGTCAGCATTTTGTGTCCGATCGACCAGACACAGAATGAAATGAGCACAAGACGGTTCTTTACAGAACAGAACTTAAGTGATCGTCTTTCAAAACAGTGAACACAACAGGCTGTTTGTCTTAAAAACACGTAAATAATAACACATGTCTGTGAACACTGCTCAGCCTTGTGGGCTTCTGGTCTGTACACCTAGGCCGAGTGTTGGGAGATTTATGGGCAGTTGCTGCCGTGAGGAGTGACATCACTTCTGGTTGTGTTCACAATTAGAAATCCTGGGGCCAGGAGCCCAGATCAAATGCAAGATGAGAGCTTCTTCCTCTCTTCAAACTGCTTGTCCACCGCCAGAGACAGGGCCTGGAGGAAGCCCTCAATGGTGACAGTGGGGGCCTAGAAGGAGATATGGGCACGTGGGCTGTGCCTGCCCTCGCCAGGGCCACTAGCAGCTGCAGGGGCACAGCCACAGCATGGGGCAGGCAGGGGGACTCCACCGTGCTATTTTGCATGGGTGCTCCGAGTGGGGCAGGGAGGGCTGGGGAGGGCCAGGGTGGGCCAGGGAGAGTCAGAGAGGGCCAGGGTGGGCCAGGGAGAGTCAGAGAGGGCCAGGGAGGGCAAGGGAGGGTCAGTGAGGGTCAAGGAGGGCCAGTATGGCTCTTAGTGAGCCACGGATGTGTGTGAGGCGCCAGCACCCCCCTGGTCACCACAGAGGCAGCAAGCCATAAGCCTCCTCTTGCCCAGGAACCCATCTCTTAGACATGGAGAGAAATCAGGTCGATGGTGTCCCATGCGATGCCCAGCGAGGCCCTGCCCTGCCACACAGAGCGGTGGCAGGGAGGGCAGAGAGCCAGAGGCAGGGACGGCTGCGGAAGACTCACCTGGATGTACAGCGCGTGAGCCAGAAAAGGGAGTTTTCTCAGGACGCGGCCACTGAGGCCCTCACTCTTCCTGTGGGCAGAACCAGGTTTGGGGAACAGGTTCAAGCCGGGTTCCCTCATCTCTGAACATTGTCCCCCCACCAGTGGGTCTCGAGGGGGGCTGGTCTCCCCCAGTCCCCAGCTATGGCCCAAGGCGGGATGACACGCCACCTGCCTTGGAGCACACACATGACACCATAGGCACCACCAGCGGCACAGCCCCAGGAACCAGGCTGCTCTGAGTCTAGTACTTTTGCACAAGTGTCTGAATGCCCCTCCCAGCCCCTTGTCAATCAGTTTAAATCTCTTCAACAGATTTACTCAAAAAACAATGTTCATCAGGCTATCCCTTTGTTCAAAACCTTCCACAAGCCTCATGGCTTCAGAAAGTTCATGCTCCCTGGGCAGAACGTGGCCTGGGGACTGTGGCCACCTCATCTCTGCAGCAATGACCCAGCTGAGGTCCCCTTGCACACAGGGCACCTGCGGCCACCCCATCTCTCTCCAGTTTATCACAGTTCTGTCCTTTGAGGCTCTGCTCCATCTCCCTGCCTTCCCTCCTCATGCCCTCGATCACCAAAGCCATCTGGGAGGTTGACAGCACTATAGTCGTGGGCCCCCATGCATGTGCGGCCCCCCCTTGAGGCTCAGTGCAGAGCACGTCCCTCCTGACAGCCAGGGCTCTGGGTGTGCTCTCTCCTTCCCCTCCCAAAGCACCAAGCACAGGACGCTGCAGTTCTTTACTCCGCTTGCTCAAACAGAAGCTTCCCATGTTTTCTTCTTGGCAGTTTGTACAAATTTTACAAATACCATTTTAGAAACCATTGAGATGTCGAGAGCCTTGATTTGAACGTCTACCTTTACAGACAGAAGCACAGTGCTGTTTCCAAGTTTTGAAAGCCGCCTGTGGGAGGGCAGCTGACACTCTGGCCCAGGAACCCGAGATCGCAGTGGTCAAGGGCGCTTGGCACGTACAGGACAGAGGCCTCAGGATTCAACTCCCTGCCCTTGGACAGCAAACTGCCACCTCAGGCTGCTACAGCCAGCTACGCCCCGCCCATCACCACAACAGAGGCACTTTTCTTGGTGCAATGAAGTCAATTCACACCTTGAAATTTCACTCAGGAGAAGGCTCAACTTTGACACGTTGTTTTCAATGAAGCCAATCATCTCCAGCTCCCGGAGGGTCAGCAGCTGCTGGCGAGGGTATATGATCTGACACTGGAGACAGAGACAGGGCATTATGGCAGGCTCAGCAGGGCACAGTGTGCCCTCCCTGTCAGCCACGGGATGGCACCCAGGGAGCAGGCGACCACATGCCATCCCATGGCAGTGCGGGCGCAGCCACACCAGCTGCCGGCCACTCCCCTCTTGCTCATATGCACACCCCCACTCCTTCCAAGACAGGGAAAACCACGCCTCAGGGAGCAGCAGCCCACCCTCTTCTGTGCCTTTGGTCAGGAGGTGTCTTGACTGCATTGTCATGGCAGGGAGGGATTTGGGGGGCCCAGGCCTGCCTGGTCCTGGGCTTCAGTGCTACACCTTAGCCCAGGGGAGCAGAGCTGGCCCAGGAGCCAGGACCTGGCCTGAGCTGGCCTTTCTAGGACAGTCTCCATGCATCATTTTTATGATCAGACTGTTGTGTGGTCCAATGGTGCAGCCTGACCCTGGACTTGGGCCCCTGAGTTCCCGCCCAGGCTAAACGCATTAGGGTGCCCAGTGACCACTGTGGAATGACTCCTCACGTGAACTCTTTTTGGAGGGTTGGTGAAGACTGTGGGTAAATTTAAGAAACATGGTTTGTGTTAGGAGTGTTTTCTTTCTTTTCCTTTTTCCTTTCCTTTCCTTTCCCTTTCCCTTTCCTTTTCCTTTCCTTCCTTCCTTCTCTTTCTCTCTTTCTTTCTCTCTTTTTTTTCCCTCCCTCCCTCCCTTCCTTCCTTCCATTTTTATTTATTTATTATTCATGAGAGACACAGAGACACAGGCAGACACAGGCAGAGAGAGAAGCAGGCTCCATGCAGGGAGCCCGATGTGGGACTCCAGGATCACATGCCCTAGGCTGAAGGCAGACGCTCAACCACTGAGCCACCCAGGCATTCCTTATTCTCCTCTTTCTAAAGTGACAGTCCCTCAGGCCCCCTGCAGCCTTCCTGGGACTGCCCGCCCGTGACACAGGCCATCCAGGCACACGAGAACTGCTGGCTCCTGATACAGTGGGCCAGTCTCAGGTGACGGCCTTCAGGAGCAGCCAAATCTGCACTAGGCCACCGGAATGTCTTCATTCCCTGTAAACCATCTAAAGAACCACCCCTGCCCCACATGCTCAGCTCCTAGAAAAGTCTATACATTTGTCTAAGCCTTAGAGCATCTCCTGGATGCACAGCCTCCGTGCGCTTGTGACTGCTGGCAGGATCTCACCATGCCGACTTCCCGACAGTGACACTTTCTGATGTTTACCAAGGACCTCAAATCACAGCTCCATAGGGCACCTCCCTTTCTCTCTGCCACAGAAAAGCAGGGTGGGATGCACACACCACGACCAGTTCTCCTATGCCCACCATGGGCGACGTCATCCTTGCTGGGGGCATTGGGGCCCCAGCTCCGTGGTGCCAGGCAGGGTTCCTCCATGCGCCATGACCTCCGGTCAGGCTGACCTCCCGTGCGCCGTGATCTCTGGTCACGCTGACGTCCCCGAGAGCCGTGACCTCTGGTCAGGCTGACCTCTGGTCAGGCTGACCTCCCTGAGCACCGTGACCTCCAGTCAGGCTGACCTCCCTGTATGCTGTGACCTCCAGTCAGGATCCCTGTGAACTGTGACCTCCAGTCAGGCTGACCTCCCCGTGGGCCATGACCTCTGGTTAGGCTGACCTCCCTGAGCACTGTGACCTCCAGTCAGGCTGACCTCCCCGTATGCTGTGACCTCCAGTCAGGATCCCTGTGAACTGTGACCTCCAGTCAGACTGACCTCCCCGAGCGCCGTGACCTCCCGTGTGTCGTGACCTCTGGTCAGGCTGACGTCCCCGAGAGCTGTGACCTCTGGTCAGGCTGACCTCCCTGAGCACCGTGACCTCCAGTCAGGCTGACCTCCCCGTATGCTGTGACCTCCAGTCAGGATCCCTGTGAACTGTGACCTCCAGTCAGGCTGACCTCCCCGTGGGCCGTGACCTCCGGTCAGGCTGACTTCCCTGAGCACCGTGACCTCTGGTCAGGCTGACTTCCCCGAGCACCATGACCTCCAGTCAGGCTGACCTCCCTGTGTGCTGTTACCTCCAATCAGGATCCCTGTGAACTGTGACCTCTAGTCAGGCTGACCTAATGAATCAGTGGCCACGATTTCAAATACCAACTCAACCTTCAAGTCATAATTGCAGTTTTCAACCTAAGAGGGTTAACGTCATGATCAGATAACTAACTCCATGTTGGAATGATCTATTCTGAGCTATGTCAGGGAACAAACAGAAGAGAACACCAGAAATCCACTGCTAAAAGAATGAAAGGACAGCCAGTACCTTCATCAGTTCTTCCAAACAGGAGAGGTAGATTTTGAAGATGGCTGCCGCAGAGGGTGGCCCAATGTATTGCCTGATGTCAGCCCTGTCCACAAAGGCCACGTCAATCCTCTCCGTGATGTTAGAAGTAGTCAGAATCACCACGTTGCAGTGCCTGGAGGCAGAGGACATGCCAGTCACCAGGTGCCTCCATGACTCCCTCACACCCCCTGCTCCTGGAGGTCCCAGTGTTCAGCCAGCGTTCCAGCAGGCTGCACTCCATGTCCTGACACCAGCCCATAAGGCCTTCTGAGGCTCATCCCTGAGCGCCTGCCGGACTCCGACTCCCACCAGGCTCTCTTGATGGCGACACAAGACACCAAGCAGATCCTCTACTCCTCTGCCTTCTGGAAAGTTCTCCTAGGTACCAGCGCCCCCCCCCCCCCCCCCCCCCCGCCGCCAACGCCAACCTTAACTGTTCCCTCTCCTTCCTCAGCCACAGCGCGGCCAAGCTCTCACCTGTGTGCAGAGCCATGGCCACCCCATCAACCTGCCCAGTAACTGCTCTGCACACGTTGTCATGACCCCCACATGTCATGAAGCAGACTATTTATCCTAGGTACCAGCTCCTTCCCCTTTAGTTCCGAAGCTGCACGAGAAGGCACCTTTGTCTAGTCTGTTCACTGATGTGGGCCAGCACAGAGCAGGCATAAGACAGCCGCGGGGGCTCGCGGGCGGTAAACGCCGCAGGGTCCCCTAGGGCCAGAGGGCCAGCTTTAGCTGCTGGATGCATAACGCAGGGTGAGCAGGGGTGAACCAGTGAGGGTGGGGGCGGGGAGTGCTTGGATCCTAGGAGCCCAGGAGTCAGACCCACACGAAGGCTGGCTGGGAAGTCACCCCGAGGGACCTGAAGTAAAGGGGACAGGAGGGTGCGCAAGACCAGAGGCCCACATGTCACCATCCCCTCTGGAGCCTACCCTACAAGGTCCCAGGGGCGTGGGGCCCCACCTACTGGCTCGAGTAGTGGTACCCCACGAGGCCATCCATGCCCTGGGAGCCCTGGATGTGGGGGTTTCAGTGCTGAATGAGTGCACCTGACCTGGCCCAGGAAGACCACAGGCCTCTGAAGGCTGAGCGACAGAACAGGGTAGAAGGCCAGGCATGGGCTGCCCAGGCCGCCTGAAGAGAGGAGAGGCCAGTGGCAGAAACTGAGGTGGCCTGGAGAGTGGAGGCAGGAGAGGTTTGCCGGGGTCAGATGCTGTCACCAACTCCTTGGAGAGCAATGGCCCTCAGGTGAAGAAGGCGGGGGTGGAAGCCAGATGGGGGCAGGGCAGGAGGTACGGGCGGGCCCGTACCTCACACAAGTGGCCCTGCGGACCCCAACAGCCGATAGCAGTGTCTTAGGCAACCAGAGCCTCTCTGTGGTGAAACTTCCCCGAAGGCCTGGAGCAAAGAGCCCTTAGCACAGCTCAGTTCCCTGCAAGTCCACATGTAGCAAGCTGGCTCCTGAGTGCCACTCTGGAGGGCAGGGCCGCACCCCAGCTGTGACCACCTTTTATACTCAAGCTTCGCTTTATGTTTTTAGTAGTTTAGTACAAGTACTTAATTCCTAAGCTCTGCATGTAACAGATACACTATACCTCACATGGGGGTAGACAGAACCAATACTCAGCAGCAGCAACCCCATCTCCATAAACAGGAGGCAGAAGTTAAGACCTAGGGGTGTGCAGGCCCCTCACACTCTGCCTTGGCTCCTCATGTGCCGCCACCACATCACCATTACCTCTTAATCTGATCGATCTGGGTCAAGACGGCGTTGACCACGCGGATGGCATCTGAAGGCTCGGTGCCTGCCCTGCAAGCATTGCGGGCAGCCGTGAGGCTCTCCACCTGTGGGGACGGGACAAAAGGTGGAAAAGGCCAGTACGTTGCCCCAGGAGCATCAACTGAGCAAGTGAGGAACAGGTGCATGCGCGTATGAGCTTGCCATGCTGGGAGTGCCCCGCGCAGGACGCCCAGGAGGAGCGGGCTGCGTGATTGCAATGCCGGATGGAGGCCAGGCTCAGCCAGTGCTTGGATTTGCATCAGTCCCGGGTGTGATGTCCAGACATGCCTACCTCATCAATCAGCACAAATACCAGGGCATCTTTGTCATCGATTAAGTCCTGAATCTTCTGGAACATCTTTGTTACCAGCTTGCCACTCTGGAACCGAAATGATCCTTCAGTGTTGACTTGCACTTTCGAATCCATGGTCCCTACCCAGCTCGGTCTGAGCCAGGGGGCCCCACAAGCTCACTGTCTCCTGAGGGCCCCTTGGAGAAATCCCTAAATCCCAGAAGATAGGGCCACACAGGAGAAGGCCGACGCACATGCCACCTTGTCCTGCTCCATGTGCCAGGGCAGTGAGTCTGGACCCACACTGGCTCAGCTCCGGGCCACTTGGCATGAGCGCCTCACACCTCAGTGCACTTCCTCCTTCTCTTTCCACACCGTCTCCATGACCGGGAACAAGATGGGTCATGGATACAAACATATAAGCTGGTGGGCGCACACCTTACAGGGGCTCCCCATCCTGGCTCACCACCCGAGGGATCTTCTGACACAGGCACCTGCGTAGAGCTCTCCTGGGTGAGGGGCCCCTACAGCATCACCCTGGCTGAGCCCTGAGGGCATGCTCAGCTGAGGATGCGACCCTTGCTAGAATATGGGTCCTTTCCCTAAGTTGAGGATCTGTCCCACCCAAAGGTCTGGATGTGACCAGCAGAGGGTCCTCTCAAGTCTCACACTATTTCCAAGTTACTGCTTAGTTCTGGAACTTCTCTCTGACCCTTAAGTCAGCCCCACTGTCATGTGTTACCATTTCTAATGCTCCTGGTAAAGGAAGTTTGCCTACTATGTGGGACCTTTTCAACTACGTGGTCAGCAATCCTGAGAAGTAGAAGTGATGCCAATACTTACTTCTGAAAACCACTTAGAAAAGAGGCTGTGGCTGTTTATTTCAATTAGTTGGCCATACTGGTACCTGGGAAGATAAAACAAAGTTAAGACAATCGGTCTATAAATCATTCCTATGGCACCCCCAGTGGCAACCACTCCTTTTTTCACACTGCCCACTAACTGGTTATATCACCAGCTACCAACCAGGCTGGAAGTAATCATGAATCACCTCAAGATAATACCAACGAGGGCTCAAATAATTATGAAAACTTAATGATATACGGTCAGTGGTTCTGGTTGAAGCAAACAAAGTGTTTTGAATTGAATAACAGCTTCATTTGAATCAAAGCAAGAGTAAAATCTCCCTTACTTCTAACCTACTCACAGTTCACACCCCTAGTGTTATAAGAAGTATTACCAATAATAACACAGCAAGCAAAACAAAACATCATCAGAAGTTGTTTGCTGGAGCTGAATAAGCTTTCCTTCTTCTGTAAAACCCAAATAAGCGTGACAATCTGTTTCCTAACACAGAATCACTGCCTGAGCCCTGGGGTGCCCAGACGTCCCAAAGTGAATGTCATAGTGACGTTCCACATACTGACTGGAATCTAGTGCTGACCCTCTTTGCACACTGGAGGTGGCCGAGACCTGCATGGGCTTAGTTCTAACTAAAATCAAACAGGGTGAGACTGAGACAGAAGGGAAGCTAAGCCAGGTCCCCTGCACCTTGAAAGTCCACACGAGAAAAATAATCACTTCCAAATCACTTCTTTTCTGTTTACAAAAGAGGAAAGGGAGAAACAACCTAATGATATAAAGATGGCCTGAATGTTAATGTTTAATTCTAAAGCATTTTGATAAGAAGAGCAACAAAGGCTAAGGTTTATTCTTACATTTTATAAGCCACAAAATAAATGCATATTTCTAGATGGTTGTACAGTTGTATTTATTAGTAACATCCTTAGTCTCTGGTGTTTTAGGAAACCACCCCAAGAGATCTTGAAAACATGGGTGCATTTCAATAAGTCAAGATGAAAACCAAGTTGTTAAACATAGAATAAACAGTAGAAATAGAGCAATTTCCCTACATAAAAATACTTACATCCTTTAAAAGAAGTAAAATAGATTAAAGTATACCTCATAGGATTCCCTCTTCTAAAGTCATATTGGAGCAATAAGTATCAGATTAACTCTCCAAATTAATCAACCAGAGAACAAGAGACAAAACTGCAACAGCATATGTGAAGGGACTGGAGCAGACATGAAGGACTGTTAACCCACACGGGACTGAGGGAGCCCGACAACTGCTCTGGCTGCCTGCAGCACCTTCCAACCACAACCCTGGAGGGGACCCAAGAAGTGCGCAGCCGCTGGGTGGACTTGGACACACAAGCCTGAGTTCCAGAAGCCTGAAGCAGCTGGGGTCTGCAGAGCAGAGTTCCAGAAGGGGCGCAGATAAGCAGGACTAAAACTCTAGGAATCATCACGGGGTCCTTCTGGGTCTTTTCTGAACACTCGAGTATGCTTCAAAGGGGAAATCCCATGAGGCCAGAGAGCCGAGAGCCACACAGTTCCAGCCATTTGCAGCTGGGACGTTCATGTTCCCAACGGCCCCAGTGGACAGTACCTGCTATCACTCAGGGTGCCAGGCTGAGACCCTGGAAGGGCCTCGGTTCAACATTCGGTCTAGACCTCTCTCCAACAAAGCTTAAAAACAAACCTTAAGAGGATCACACCAAATCACAAGTAACTGAAATACTCGGTAGAACAAAACCCAACAAAAACAGTGCTTGCCTTTAATCAAAACTTACCCTATAGGACAAGAAGCAGAAATTGACCCCAAAGCAAGAGAAACAACCATCAATCAAGAGACTCAGAACTGACAACAATGATGGAATTAGTAGAGAATGAAGTCAAAACGCCAGTGCTTGAGCATTTTAGCAAGAGCACAATGAGAGACCTGAGAGGCATAAAAGGAACCAAGCAGAGCCTCCAGAAAAGAAAAACACCATCAGAAATGAAGATGTCACTGAATAGAATTAAAAGCAGATTAGATATTTTAGAAAATGACCCAAAATGGAACACATAAAATTCTAAAAGCCCATTAAGACAAAACAGCACCCAAGTGGCCACGGGACAATATTAGGCAATTGAATGTGTGAATAAATGGGTTCCTAGAAAATGGAAGGTAGCTGAAAAAACGGGCACAGGGTGTCTAAGCACAACGATGGAGAAACAGACCCACCCTGAGAGGCTGGCCACTCCTCTCCCAGGTGACAGAGCAGTGTTGTCAGCAAGAGCAGTATGCATCCCAAGCTGCCGCTGAGTCCCATCCCTGAGAGCAGACACTGTGTCCTGACGTGTATGGGACAGTCACCAGAAAGACCACATACTTGAAGTAAAGCCAGCAGCATCAATTTAAAATGACTGAGAAGGGTCTCAGGGCACTGCTGAGTACAAAGGCATTAGTTAACCTGTCTGAAAGAGAGGGACTTCGTGTGGGTCAAGGGACATTATGAAAAAATAAAAACCCCTCTGTGCCACAGAGAAACAGGCAATCTTGTCCAGCTCTCCGTTCTCGAATTACCACGTTACCTGCTTGAAAGCCTAATGGTCAGTTTCTGGGCTAATGCTTTACACAGGGATGTTTTTCCAGTTCCCGGAGGACCTGCAACAAAACCCAAGCAAATGTTAAGTCAGCTCTGCAACAGGTTTCTTGAAACAACAGTAGTTGCATTACCCACAGCAGACAAAATGGGGAGCAGCGCTTAATGCTACGAATGCTATCACCCCAAGTACTGCTCACTGACTCACAAAGAAGTCTGCAAGCAGGGTGAATGCCACAAAATGTCAACAACAGGCTTCACGAGTCTTTTCCATTTCTTCCTAGTTTGAACTCAGCTTGTGTCTCTGGTCTTAGCTTCCAAGACCCCAATACCACACTGCTTCCTGGCACGTGGGTCTCCTCAGCATCCCGAGCAAGCACTACATTTCCTGGTCTCTGTCTTCACTGACACCATCCTTGTCCCGATCCTCTATAAAATCCGCTCACTGAGGCACCTTGCGAAAGGTCAAGTGTCTCTCGTGGCAATCATTTCACTGAGGCCCACACTCAACCACAACCATGGCCAGGCAAGGGCCCCCCATTCCCACAGCTTCTTCCCCATGTGCCACTTAGCATGGGGCCTGGTGGCAGCTCTGAGATAACTAATATAGAAGAACAAATGCATCTGTTAGGAAATGCAGAGACATTCAACTCTGATTTTCTGCACACGATCTTGATAATTAAAAAACAAAACAAAATAAAAACACATAATTCTAAAGAGAAAATGAGCTCTTTCACTAATTAGAATACCTGTGGATCACCAACTCAGAACTAGTAGGACAACGTGCTGAGAATATCTGCTGCTTAAGACACTTTAAGATGGCACAGCAGCCTATAGCCTTAACTGGTGGAAGAAGCTAATTACTTTGCACCCCACCTCACTAACATTTGAGTATTCTCTGGATTCCTTTCTAACCACTGACATCAAGAAAAAACCCAGTGTCTTCCTCAGAGAAGATTCAGACAGAATTTCAGTAAAGTATGGTTGTGGTTTACGGTCACAAAGTGAAGCTCTAAGGATACTGCAAAGAAACACGAGGCAACTTCTACCCTAAGGTTCGTATGATCACTTGGGGGAATTAGGCAGTTATTTGAAAAGTTTGACAATAACATAGGAAAGTCCCAAGCAGTGGGTGGCCACCAAGTGAAGGGTCAAGTAGCAGATGCCCCGAGTAATGCGAGCTAGATTGGCTCCTCAGGGAAGGTACATTCTAGGACAACTCTGGCTGCATCAGAAAACAGAATGGTAAATCCTCAAAGAAGTCAATGGGACAAATAAAAAAGCCTGATTTCACACAGTTTACCTTGTTATATAAGTGACACCCCACATGCCTTACCGTGCAGCAGCACTACCCGGTTCCAGGCAATGAGATTGCTGTCGACATTCTTGTCTGAGAACAGTAAAGTTGTCATCACATAGTCGAGAAGCTGAGTGAAGAAAGGTAGAATGCAGTCAAAGCTGCGGACAGGGTAGAGAATTCCTACCAGAGGTGCTGCTAGAGCTCATGCCCAAGGAGGGCGGATGGGCACCCGGCCACCCCTCAGAGGCTGCCAGCACCACTGCATGCAGATGCCTCACAGGCTCTCGGTTTAGAAGAAACTCAAAACAGGAGGATAGGCTGGCTGCTACTATTGTAAGCATAAAGGACAAATGCGAAGGTCACTTTGACTAAAAATGATGATACAGAACGATGAGATTTATCAAGTGATGAGTAAGCTCCCACCTCGGGGACAACAGAGCAGTGGGTAAGCCACACTCAGGACACTAGCCAGGACTCTGTGTCTGGGGGGCTGGGCCTCCAGTGTCCCCCACAGCCTACAGAAGGACCCCTCCCCTTGAAGGGGGCTCAGAGGAGCTGGTGCTCACTTGGGCCTGCCCACCTGCTCTGTCTGCCCCCGGCCCTGCCTCCCCAGTCCCTGTGGGCTGTTAAGAGCACCATCAATGAAAGCTGTCTTCATATTGGGCACCTTCCCCTTTCTCCCCAAGACTGACTCTGCTGGGGGACAACCCAAGGACAGATATGCAGGACATGGGCTGTAGGTGGACCTAAGTTCCCAAAGCCTATTGGAGTCAAGGGGTTACAAGATGTTGAAGAGCAATACAATGTTGATCCCACTTTAAACAACCGGCCTTCTTGGAAAATAGCACAGCAACTTACATGAGATTTGACTTCCACATCATATACCAGGCTGTCCCAAAGCCCATGGAATTCAGCTGGGAGAGAATAAAACAAAAACCTAATTTTAGGAAAGGAGGCATTACACTGACCTATGAGGTCTGCTCTGAGCCATGGATGTTCTCCATTGCTCCATGTGTGGCTGGCTGAGATTCTTACTATAAGAAAGTTAAACTTTTGAATTTTTCTTAAAATTTCAATTCTTCTTAAAACTGAAGTTGTTGTTTTTTTTTTGAAAGGTTTTATTTATTTATTCATGAGAGACACCACAAAGAGAGAGACAGAGACACAGGCAGAAGAAGAAGTGGGCTCCATACAGGGAGCCCGATGTGGGACTCGATCCCGGGTCTCTAGGATCACGCCCTGGGTTGAAGGCGGCGCTAAACCGCTGAGCCACCCAGGCTGCCCAAAACTAAAGATGTTAAATAACTGCCAGTCACGTAAGTTTTGACAGATAATTCAATAGAATACAATTATTTTCTTGTCATGTTACCACACACAATTGTCTTTTGTGGACCTGCACTCTGCCAGGAGCGCAGACCCTGGCCCACCACCACTCTCCCCGCTAGCCAGCACTGGGGCAGGGCAGCGGCCGGTCTAGTCCAGCTGTTAGGACTTCAGACATAAACTCCAAGGAGGGAATTAACCCCAGGACTCCACCTGCTAGAACTACGGCAAAGTCCACAGAGAAGCACAGAGAAGGCAGGAACAAAGAGTGGCTCAGCAGGTGACCAACTGGGCAGGAAAGGAACACCTCCAGATTCTCAATCCGCACCAGCTCAGAGGGACCTGCCTGAGGGGATACAGTTTCACAGTGGAGACCTCTCCTCTCCTCTATGCGACATGTTTTCCATCTTTAAGAAATAAGACATCCCAAAAGCCTAGGGATGAATACAGCCCTCTCAGCTAACAACTTGGGAGAGTCACATGCCAGCACCTGATGTTGTGTCCCTGGGTGTGGCCCGCCCACCATCACTGTCCCGCACCTGCAGGCAGGACCCAGTGACTTGCCGCAGTGATGTTCTCGGTTTCCTCCTCTAGAGTCTCGCTGCTGGGGCCACCCTCATTCAGCTGGAAGACGTGCAGTGCAATTGTGCAAGCACCCAGATCAATGGGCTGTGGTGAGAAAAGAGATCAAATAAATCCACGCAAACTGAAAGTAACTCACTTCCTAATTATACTCATCAAAATTAGATGGTAATTTCCAAAAACAAAGATCAAACGTGCAGAATGTCAAAAAACACTTTTTAGATCAGGAAGAGAAGCTTTCATGTTCAAATTCAGGATTACCTAATTTTAAAATGTTTCTCCCCGCCCCTTTTGTTCAAGAAAGCCCTTAATTATTCTTTGTAATCATGAAAGCTTCATATAAACCTGAAAATAGGTGGAATAGTACAAAAAACACAGAATGAAGAATGCCAAAGGCCTCCACATCCGCCTCACCCATGCTCTGGTCTATGACACAGCCACACGTATTTGACCAAAATACATCTGACTGCAGATTTCTAACTGTGCCTTTCCCCCTCGGTAGAGCTTGGAAACATTTCTGTCAGTAGACAGAAATCTGACCAGTGCTTTTTCCTAGTAATTCCACATTGGGTGTGGATGTATCATTTGACTAGCCAACCTCTGACTGAAGAACAATTATTTCAAATAGAACTATTCTTAACAACATATATAAGTCGTTCACGTATCTCTACAAAATCACGCACTTGTCATCAAGACAATTCCTCTAGCTGAACCTGCAGGGTCAAAGATGAGAACATTAACATGGTTACTAGCTCCAGTTAGGCTGTTAAGCTGTCCTTCATCCACACTGTGGAAACCTCATCAGGTTCCTTCCGGCTAGCCAAAATCTAGGATGACGGATAAAACTGACATAGCCACAAACGTTAGTCCCAGCATACAGATGGGGAGGTCCACCTTGTAAGCAAAATCTCAGTGACAAGCCAATCCTACAAACTGATTCTTTATGAGACGTGAGCCACACAAACATAGGTGCTGCATCTTCCCATCTTTGGGTTGTCTTCATGGTGACAGAAAGGCCCCACAGCATCTACCCTCTCATGCAAAGATGGTGAGTGAGTAGTCCACACTGGACTAAATGAGGACCTTCTAGAAGGAAAGCCCACCTCCTCTCTGCAGCCCCCACGCCTCCTATGGTCCTGTGCCCAGTGAGCCCACCAGACCCCCACTGATCACAAGAACAGGGAGTGGGCCGGGGCGGGGGGGGGGGTGTCTCATAAGCACAGCCCACCACCCCACTATGCGGCATCCCAAGAGGAAGGCCACATCCACTTCAGGACCTGGCTCTTTACAGAGCCGGTGCTCCTCTTAAAAGCCAACAGATAAACCTGCCAGTTTCTGACAACACATCACCAAAGGAGCAAGCAAATATTTGTGATACTTTGTTGTTGTTGTTTTTTTCCTTTTTAAAAGTAAATTCTACATCTAATGTGGAGCCTGAACTGCTGAACCTAAGGCCAAGATTACATGCTCCCCAGACTGAGCCAGCCTGGTGCCCTTGTGATGCTGACTCTATATTCAGCTGGGGATAAGAGATTCCTCTTCATGGTGAACCAATTACCTGTGGGTCTTTCACCTTTAACTCTGTGTCGACAATAGACACTGACTGCACGTTTCTGGCCAGAAAAGGATCATCAAACTCGTTCCACTTGTAGTCCCCAAACACAATATTATGCCTGTTGAGTAGCTTTCTTACACTCAGCTTAATGTCTTCTTTTTTTGCAGTGCTGGGAAAACAAAGGAGACAGGAAGATAAGGGCTCAGCTTACTAGACTGTGACAGTAAGCCTTCAAGTGAGGCCACTGCAGATGGCACAGCTCTTGCCTACGGATCCACCTGCACCTCACTTGTAGCTACAGGGAGTTCTTGGAGGATGATCCAGAACCTGTATGCTCTCCTTCAGAGAAAGGGGTGGCAGCAGTGCTTCCTGCTATACCAGTGGCCCGGAGAGTGGGTCAGCACGCCCAGGTGCTAGGGACCAGGCCGGGAGGGTGGGTCAGCACGTCCGGGTGCTGGGGACCAGGCCGGGAGGGTAGGTCAGCAGGTCCGGGTGCTGGGCACCAGGCGTGGAGGGTGGGTCAGCACGTCCAGGTGCTGGGGACCAGGCTGGGAGGGTGGGTCAGCAGGTCCGGGTGCTGGGCACCAGGCGTGGAGGGTGGGTCAGCACGTCCAGGTGCTGGGTACCAGGCGTGGAGGGTGGGTCAGCACGCCCGGTGCTGGGGACCAGGCCAGGAGGGTGGGTCAGCACGTCCGGGTGCTGGGGACCAGGCCGGAAGGGTGGGTCAGCACGTCCGGGTGCTGGGGACCAGGCGTGGAGGGTGGGTCAGCAGGTCCAGGTGCTGGGTACCAGGCGTGGAGGGTGGGTCAGCACGCCCGGTGCTGGGGACCAGGCCGGGAGGGTGGGTCAGCACGTCTGGGTGCTGGGGACCAGGCGTGGAGGGTGGGTCAGCACGCCCGGTGCTGGGGACCAGGCCGGGAGGGTGGGTCAGCACGTCCGGGTGCTGGGGACCAGGCGTGGAGGGTGGGTCAGCAGGTCCAGGTGCTGGGTACCAGGCGTGGAGGGTGGGTCAGCACGCCCGGTGCTGGGGACCAGGCCGGGAGGGTGGGTCAGCACGTCCGGGTGCTGGGGACCAGGCCAGGAGGGTGGGTCAGCACGTCCGGGTGCTGGGCACCAGGCGTGGAGGGTGGGTCAGCACGCCCGGGTGCTGGGCACCAGGCGTGGAGGGTGGGTCAGCAGGTCCAGGTGCTGGGTACCAGGCGTGGAGAGTGGGTCAGCACGCCCGGTGCTGGGGACCAGGCCGGGAGGGTGGGTCAGCATGTCCGGGTGCTGGGGACCAGGCCAGGAGGGTGGGTCAGCACGTCCGGGTGCTGGGCACCAGGCGTGGAGGGTGGGTCAGCACGCCCGGGTGCTGGGCACCAGGCGTGGAGGGTGGGTCAGCACGTCTCGGTGCTGGGGACCAGGCAGTGCACAGCCAGTGCTCAGGAAGGGCCGGCTCTGACCACTACAAGTGAAAGAGCAAACCTCCCAGCGCCTTCTGCCAGGGAAGCCTTTTGCCAGGAGCCCCGGGGGTGTGGTTCATTGGAGAGAAGCCCAGCTGGCAGCGCATCAAGGGCCCTTAGGGACCCCGGCTGGCCCTGGGACCCAGATCCCCGCCCCGCTCTGCGACCCTCGGAGCCCGGGAGCGTCCCGGGGGGCGCAAGCAGCTCTGGAAGGGCGGCTCCTGCTCCCAGGCCCAGACCCATCTCCCGGGGCAGGCCCCGCGCTCCCTCCGGAGCCGCAGCCCGTCCTCTCTCGCGCCGTGCGAGCGCCCGCATGAGTCAGGGCCGGGGTCGGGGTCGGGGTCCGGGTCCGGGTCCCGGGTCCGGGCCGGGGGCGCTGGGGCTCACCTGCAGCTGCGCTGGTGCACCTCCACATGCACGGTCGGCGCCTCGGCCACGCAAGGCAGCGCCTGCTTCAGGTCGCCCACCGCCTCGTCCATGGCGCCGCCGCCCGGAGCAGCGGGGGTCCGGCCGGAGCGTGGCCGCCGCCGCCTCGCGCCCTGCACCGCCACCGCCACCAGCACCCCCGCCGCCGCCGCTCCCGCCGCCCGCCCGCGCTTGAAAGTGCCGCGCGCCGACCCCTGACCCGGAAGCGCTAGGCGCCGGCAGGGCGGGGAGGGCCGACTTCCGGCCGCGGCGCCTGCTTCCGGCGCGGCCCCGCGACCTCCGCGGGGCTAGGCGGGCGGCGAGCCAGGGCCGCGGGGGCGGCGGCCACGCTCCGGCCGGGCTCGCTGCTGCCCTCGGCCCCGCGCCCGGGCCCCGCGCCGCCATGGGCAAGAAGCACAAGAAGCACAAGACCGAGTGGCGCTCGTCCTACGAGGGTGAGGCGGCGGGCGCGCTTTGTGACGCCGGGCGGGGCGTTCGCGGCGGGCGGGGTCCCAGGGAGGGCCCTGGGCGCCGGGGCGGGGGGCAGGGAGAGGGTGCAAGGGGCGGCCTCGGGGGGGCCCCGGGAGGGGCCTGGGGCAGGGAGAGGGTGCAAGGGGTGGCCTCGGCGGGGTCCCTGGGAGGGGCCCGGGGCAGGGAGAGGGTGCAAGGGGCGGCCTCGGGGGGGTCCCCGGGAGGGGCCGGGGGCAGGGAGAGGGTGCAAGGGGCGGCCTCCGGGGGGCCCCGGGAGGGGCCGGGGGCAGGGAGAGGGTGCAAGGGGTGGCCTCGGCGGGGGTCCCAGGGAGGGGCCTGGGGCTGGGAGAGGGTGCAAGGGGTGGCCTCGGCGGGGTCCCTGGGAGGGGCCCGGAGCAGGGAGAGGGTGCAAGGGGTGGCCTCGGCGGGGGTCCCAGGGAGGGGCCTGGGGCTGGGAGAGGGTGCAAGGGGTGGCCTCGGCGGGGTCCCTGGGAGGGGCCCGGGGCAGGGAGAGGGTGCAAGGGGTGGCCTCGGCGGGGGCCTCCAGGGAGGGCTTTCAGGGCCTCGGCAGGTCCCCGGGAAGGGTCCAGGGTAGGAGGGATCACTGGAGGGGGTTCCAGGCGGGAGTCCAGGGCTCTCAGGCATCTGGTTGGGTCCTGAATCCTTGAGAAGGGAGTCGAGCATCTGTTGGCTGCTCTGGTCTTTGAGTAGGGGGTGAACATCCCAGTGCCTGCCAACGGGCCTGCGGCAGCTTGTGCACACATGAGTGAACCCAGCGGCTGCTGCAGGACCAGGGGGTGGACCGAGTCCCAGAGCTTAGGGGCGGGGTGGGAAGCTCCTGGATTGGTTCCCCCCTCCAGACTGCTTCCTCCTGGGCCCCCTGAGCATAAGGCGGCATGAAGGGGAGGAAACAGTGGCTGCTCTGGGGTCCACCTCCCTGTCTTTCCACCGTGGTTCTGCCGTTCCCCTGCCCGCTGCCTTAGCTGGGCCGACGCCACTGCCTCCTGGGGCCTGGGCATTCTGGTTGTCACACCTGCACGTTGAGCCTGCAGTGCCATCCCCTGGGGAGGAACACACAGTGAGGCCCCGGGTTTCTGTCCACAGATTACACAGACAAGCCTCTGGAGAAGCCCCTGAAGCTGGTTCTCAAAGTCGGAGGAAGTGAAGTGACTGAGCTCTCGGGGTCTGGGCACGATTCCAGTTATTATGATGACAGGTCGGACCACGAGCGAGAGCGGCACAAAGAGAAGAAGAAGAAGAAGAAAAAGAAATCAGAGAAGGAGAAGCACCTGGATGACGAAGAAAGAAGGAAAAGAAAGGTAGAGCCAGGGACACAGCGGCCTGTGAGTGCTGCGCGGCCTCAGGCCAGGGTTGTCCTGTTTGTAGCAAAACGCAGGCCAGCAGGTCCTTCTGGCCTGAGCCCCGGGGTGGTTGCTGTGAGGTGGGGCTCTGAGTAAGAAGTGCTCTGCAGGGGTTTCTCTCTTAGTTCTGTGTTTCCCCTCAGTTCCAGGAGATCTATTTAAAACTGCTTGCGTTGCTCTCGCTGCCCTGCCTCTGCCTCACAGGAAGAGAAGAAGCGGAAGCGGGAAAAGGAACATGGCGACACGGAGGGAGAGACCGATGACTTTGATCCTGGGAAGAAGGTGGAGGTGGAGCCGCCCCCCGATAGGCCCATTCGAGCGTGCCGAACACAGCCAGGTGAGGTTTTCCTGGAGCATCACGGCTCGTGTCTGTGACATTCTGGTCGGCACTGGTGTGCTGGTTGGCGTCTCAGGAGGAGCGCGGGAGGGAGGGAATGCTATTTTCTCGATATGAAGCGTAGCTGGGCCTCAGGTCTTAGTGTCACCTTTGAACTTCTAGAGCGAAGCTTGGCCAGCTGCTCCTGTGTCCCGCTCCCCCGTAAACTCCCAGTCTCATCGTGGGTAGGAGGAAACTCGTGGTCGAGTCAATTAGTGAGGCTGTCAGAAACCACAGGGTCATACCGGCTTCACCAGAGGAAAGGTTCTGAGCCGCTTCTGTCAGAGACTTGCACATGGTTGGGAGGCTATGGTGTTTTCTGGACTTGGGATTTGACTATCTATAGTTTGGGAGGGGTCCCCGTGCTCTGTGTAGGTCATTGCCACGCGAGCAGGTAGGAGGTGGGGCGCAGAGCAGCAGCGCACTAGGTGAGTGTGTGTGCGGAGTTTAGACAGTTGCCAGTCACTCTGAGCTGAGTCTGAATAACGGCTTGCTTCAGGTCCTACGTGCAGTGCTTCCCTCCCATGTGCTTGAAGTGCTGATGTCACACCTCGAAGACCCACTGCAGGTCTGCACTCCTTAGTGCAGCACGGCGTTTAGAAACTGAGGTCTGGGTGCTGGCATGGCCCTCAGTGGGGGGCAGGAGGAAAGGGCACCTGCCTGCTCACAACCAAGAGAACAAAACCTGTGCCAGCCTCTGTGTTTACATTCACCAAAATCCTCATGTTCACATTGTGGGCCCAGAGACATTGCTAACCTGGTGTGTGTGTGCATGTGTGTGGGTGTTAACGCGCGCTTCCTGCACAGATGAGGAACAGGCAGGACCAGAGATCTAGGACTCTCGTGAGAGGTCATTTGGCGAAGCTCCACCTCTGTGTCATAGTCTCCTCTTCTTCGTACCGTCTGGAATATGCCGGGCCTGGGGTGACTGGCACTGTCACACATGGATGAGTGATAGTTCCCTGTTGTCACACTCAGGTGTTGGCGCTCTGAGGGGTTTTTGGGACTTGATGCTGTGAGTGATACCCTTTCCCACCCAGCTTAGCGTTTTAGTGGCCAGGACTGGGCCTGGTTTACTCTTGTACCCAGTTCCTTTGGAACTGAAAACACCACGAAACACAAAATAGCTAACAAAAGCTAAGTGCATCTCATGGTGTCAGAGCTTTACAATGCTGTGAGAACAAAATCTCTCGACTCACCTTTATTTTTTTATTTTTTTGAATCAGCTGAGAATGAGAGCACGCCTATTCAGCAACTATTAGAGCATTTTCTTCGCCAGCTCCAGAGGTAAACAGTTTCTTGAGAGCTTGAGCTTGGGAACATGGGGGTGTCTTCCCCCACCTCCACCTGAGAGGCAGACCGCCGGTAGGGTGGGGGGTGGGCGAGCATGTGCGGGAGCAGTGTGGGAGAGCCGGCTGCCAAGTCAGCGCAGAGGGGTCAAGGCTGTCATGATTCACATGTCGCTGGAGCCAGGAAGGCAGTTTCGGAATTCTTAGTCACATAAAACATCTACCACAATTGTAAACAGCATAGGTATTATGTTTTATTTTTAAGAAACAGGCTTAAAACTTGGTGAGTTGTGTTACGTTTTTATTATGTGGAGTTTGTATCATTTGGAGATCTAGATCTGTAGTTTTCCCAGTTTAAGTAAAGATGTTTTTGTTTTTAGAAAAGATCCTCATGGGTTTTTTGCTTTTCCTGTCACGGATGCAATTGCTCCAGGATACTCAATGATAATAAAACATCCCATGGATTTTGGCACAATGAAAGACAAGATTGTAGCCAACGAATACAAGTCAGTCACGGAATTTAAGGTAAACTAGTTTCAGTTCCTCAAATCACTGTTGTGAGGCTCTGTGTGTTTATGTCCAGTGAACACTCTGTCTTAGCTCGTTTCCAGTTGTAAGTTTCCATGGGCTTTGGAGCATTTGGGCTGGGGTCACCCAGACACAAATTGAGGAGCGGGTTGGCTGAAACGTTCGCATTGAAGGAGCGGGTTGGCTGAAACGTTCTCCTTGTTTTTGTCTGGAAACCCAACTGTATGTTGCAAAGCCATAGAAACGCATTGGGTCAAACAGGAGTGTGTCCGATTTGGTCTAGCTATAGAGCAGTTATTTCTAGAAAAAGTTATTCTAATTTTTAGTTTTATGTTATATTAACCAGGAATTTAGCTTTTTAAAAAAAAAAAGATTTATTTTTGTTTGTTTATGATAGAGAGAGAGAGAGGCAGAGACGCAGGAGGAAGGAGAAGCAGGCTCCATGCCAGGAGCCTTACGTAGGACTCGATCCTGGGACTCCAAGATCCTGCCCTGGGCCAAAGGCAGGCGCCAAACCGCTGAGCCACCCAGGGATCCCCACTTTTTTTTTTGTTGTTGTTGTTTTTTTTTAATAAATTCTTACAGCTCTTGAGTATACAGCTTTTATTTACTTATTTATTT
This sequence comes from Vulpes lagopus, assembly GCF_018345385.1. Taxonomy (NCBI): domain Eukaryota; kingdom Metazoa; phylum Chordata; class Mammalia; order Carnivora; family Canidae; genus Vulpes; species Vulpes lagopus. The sequence goes on along the minus strand of NC_054840.1, from coordinate 31,606,364 downwards.
TTAAGGTTTTATTTATTCACAAGAGATACACACAGAGAGGCGGAGAAGCAGGCTCCATGCAGGGATTCCAACGCAGGACTCCACCCCAGGACTCCAGGATCACGCCCTGGGCCAAAGGCAGGGGCTAAACCACTCAGCCACCCAGGCATCCCGAGTACATAGTTTTTAAATCTGTTTTTTGCTGCCATCTATGAGGTAGAAATTGGTTCTTGGCTTCAAAACCTAGAGGGATCAAAATGAGTGCTTGACGGTTTTACTAATAATGTCATTTAGGAAAGGGCATCAGTTTTCTTTCTTAGTTTCTGTGAAATTTGGAAGACTTGGCTTTTTTACTTTCATTTCCTGGTGACGTGACTGAGAGGCTTTGCTGAGTTGCAGAAGCAGTACCACATGAAAGGGTACGGCGTGCGGTGGGGTTTCCACAGGAGGGTTGGGCAGATGGCTAGCGGCAGCCCGAAACTCCTCTACCTTCCTAACATGGGCCTGAGTTTGGTCTGCTGCCTAGTGACCGTCCTGGCTGTGAGCAGTGTCCCCTTACCCCCGGCATCCTCAAGACTGGTACCTCGGGGCCAGCGAAGGACAGGGGCTTGGAGGCCTTGGCTCAGGGCCAGTGCTGGCATTTGGAAAGGGCCGGGAGAGATTGCACTGCGTTGCCCGGCTGGCTTTAGCTGTCTTTGTGCCTCCTGGTGGCTGACTCACCTGTGACAGGTGTGTGCCCAATGTAATTTGGTTAGAGTGACAAGATACTGAAGTTTCCAATAGTTTACCTTTAACATAAGTTGTTCAGTAAGAGTCTCCTTGTTTTAGGGAAAACGTTTTCTCTGATACTTGTAGAGAAATTACCTGTAGACAAAATTCTGAATTCTGTGGAAAAATCCCAGAGATAGAGGACATGAGCGTGCCCAGGTCTCAGCTCATCCCTTAACTTTAATTAAAAGAAGCTGACTGTCAGTTCTTGTTCCATTTACATCTGAGTTCCTCCCAGAATGGGTGAGCTGGAGACAGAAGAGAGGGGGCCGCCATATTCTTAGAATGTGCGCATGTCACACTTGGGAGGAAGTTCAGGGCTTGGCAGGCTTCTCACCGTGTGCAGGGAAAGACCAGGGATGAACAGTTAGGAACGTTTTTCTGAAGGGCTGTGGAAACCGTTTGTTAAACTAACGAGCCTAATCTGCTTGTTTCCCACTCACTTTGAGCCTCTTGACAGGAATCCAATTTCTGCTCTTGTCTTGGTGGTATTTCAAATTGGATGGATACTATTTTTTTTTCCCTTTCAGGCAGATTTTAAACTGATGTGTGATAACGCCATGACCTACAACAGACCAGACACTGTGTATTACAAGTTAGCCAAGAAGATCCTTCATGCAGGCTTTAAGATGATGAGCAAAGTAAGAAGCCCATTGGCAGCAAGGAGCCACAGAAACGAGAGTTCTCCTCTGTGTTTTTATGCCTAAACAGAACCTCACCCCCAGTGAATGACATGCTTCCATCCATCCGTCACTGGCCGCGGTGTGGACCCCCTGCTCTAGGGTAGATGTCCCAGGTCACCCTTCCCTGCAGGCAGTCTCTTTTCTCTCTCTCTGCTCACGCTCATGACCCAGCTATAACGTCTCCTGTAGGATTGGTGGAAAGTTCTGGATCTGTCGATCTGAGCCTGGGCATCTTGTCTCACTGGATTGCAGCCAGCCTATGATTTGTTTTACGTGGCTGCCCACTGAATCTAGATGAGACATCTTGGCTGTCGGAGTGGTCTCCCAGATCTGTCCCATGAGCCAGGTTGCATGCGTCATGCATCTAGGACCAGTGCCTTGTGCCCGATCAGCCTGTAGGTGAGGTGTGGGCCCTGTGCCCCCCGGCCTGTCCCCTCTGCCGGCCCCGGGGTGCTCCCAGCTGGTCACCCACACATTTGGTGCTGACTCCCGTGACCACCTCCTGTGGTAGCGCTGTGGGGGTCAGCGGTTAGGCCAGGTGAGGCTGGGCCATCCCCATCCCACCCATCGTCATGGCACCCTGGTGTGGGGCAGAGGTAAAGCCCTGCTGCTCTGTCCTTTTTGATTCTAGGAGCGGCTGTTAGCTTTGAAGCGCAGCATGTCGTTTATGCAGGACATGGATTTTTCTCAGCAGGCAGCTCTTCTGGGCAATGAAGATACAGCTGTCGAGGAACCCGTCCCCGAAGTGGCACCTGTACAAGTAGAAACTGCCAAGAAATCCAAAAGGCCGAGTAGAGAAGTTATCAGGTACAGGGAAGTGCATTTGCCTGCTGTGTGGGACACACTTGGGAAGGCGGGGGGATGAGCCTGTGCCAGGGCCCACGTCCTTAGAGTCGCTCAAGGACGGGCTCCTTGTGCTGCACGCTGGGGGGAACAGAGGCCCCTGGGCCTAGATCCGAGCTCTAGCGTCAGGCGTTACCAGGCAGCTGGCAGCCAACCTGGACCAGCTAGGATTTGTTCTGCAGGAGAGTCACTGTCTTGCTTGTGGACATAGGGGGCCAAGGGCAGGGCAGCCTCTGCCACCACACTGGGGCTCTGTCCCAGCCGTGTCACCAGAGCCCATCAGGTCACAGCTGCTCCCATGTGTGTGTTGTTTGTGGATAATCATTGGCCCTTCGCTCCTAAGAGGTTCCGTCCTATATGCAGGACGCATGCTGCTGGCCTGGCTTAACTCTCTCAGCCTCGAGACAGAACTGTGCTGTGGGGCAGGTGGCACGCATGGGAGTTGGGGCTTCTTTCTCATCGTATCCCCTGAGTGTCCAGCTCCTGCGGTCCTACACCCTGGACCAGAGAGAGAGCTTCCTTATAGTCTCAGGGTCCCCAGGCAGGCTTTGCTCCCATAGCTCCTTAGAAAAAGTCTACCATTTGCTTCTAGAACGTTCCACAGGAGAGGCCCACCTCCCTTGGGTGCTGCACCCGGTGACTCTTGTTTGAATAAAGAACTCCTTCACATGGGGCTCCTGGGGCCCCTTGTCTTTCCAGCTCACACTTACTTGCTGCTGGTGCTTCAGCCCTCCACGGAGTTTTGCCCCTTTTTCAAACGGTGCCTCAAATGACACTGTAGTTTTGTCAGCTTCCTATCAAGCATTGAGGTTCCAGTCAGGTGGCTCTCAGATGGACATGTGTAGCTGGGACACGAGGAATGCCTTGTGGCTGTTGGGGTTACCTTTACTCCTAAGGGGATGTTTTGTGTTTCTGTGGTTGCAGCTAAAAGGTAAGGATTAAGGTATGCCTTGTGTTGCTCCTGCCAGCTCCTGGTGACCTTGAGGAGTGTTAGGGACTGGCCACGGGTGAGGTGGGAGCAGCATGTGCCCTGGGTCTCCTGGTGACTTGTGTGGTACTCCTGCTTCTTCATAGCTGCATGTTTGAGCCGGAAGGAAATGCTTGCAGCCTGACTGACAGCACGGCGGAGGAGCATGTGCTGGCCTTGGTGGAGCACGCAGCTGACGAGGCTCGGGACAGGATCAACCGGCTCCTCCCAGGGGGCAAGGTAGCGTCAGGAGGTCTGGGCGGCACTGCGCCCTGTTGATGCATTGTTCACTGCGGGGTTGTGTTGGCTCCTGTCACCCCCTCTGTTCCTGGGTGGGAAAGGCCTCGGAGGGTGCCTCACAGGCAGGACCCTCCCAGAGGCGGTGTGCAGTGGGTGGACGGCCATGAAAGACCCACCCTTCAGTGGGAATGTTGGTTACCGTTGATGGAAGCTGGGCCTGCCAGGCTTCTGCACCACAGCTTGAACCTTCTGGTGTGCTCATGTCTCTGCACCTCTGCGGTATGCCGTGGGCTCATGTGTCCCAGGTGTGGGCCTTGGGAGCTGCTGCAGCAGCTGCTGGTCCTCAGGAAGAGGCCCTTGCATCCTTTCAGCACTTTTTCTGCCATAAGAATAGATCAGCATGTCCTGTAGAAACCGTGCAAATATAGAGTGGTTTAGATTTTATTTATTTATTCATGAGAGACCCAGAAAGAGGGAAAAGCAGGCTCCCTGCGGGGAGCCTGATGTGGGACTCTATCCCATGACCTCGGGATCATGACCTGAGCCGAAGGCAGGTCAACCACTGAGCCACTCAGGCGTTCCCTGCGTAGTTTTAAACCATGTAGTCTTGGTAACAAGGACAGAGATGAAATTAATTCTGGTACGTTTTATTGACATGGTATATCCACAGTCTCCCGTCAGCAGGTACTCCATGAAAAACACTAGAACTTCACATTCTATTTTAACGTGAACTCTTCAAAATGTTCAGTGAACAGAATATAAAGAATTCTGACTGATGAAATTTTAGATATGCCAGGTTATATAAAAACACTGAGGTAATTTTTTTTTTTTACTTTAAAGCTTCCTGGTAGGAAGTTTGATGTTCCCTGTGTAGCTTGTGGTGGTGTTCTCCTGGACCTGCTGGTCTGCACGCCTGTTGTGCTCTAACCTTGGGGTCTCCAAGGAGCCCTGGGGCCCTCCCTCCATGGGTAGGGCTTGGAAAAACCCAGTGTTGACCTGTGTGTACTGGTCAGAAGCACGTGCCCAAACCAACACCCATTGCTCCTGGCACTGCACCTGCTTCGCTGTCCTCTGTTTTGGTGTTAGAATTCCACAGTGAGAAACCTGATGAATTTCTTGGTCAGGGACAATCAATCCTCCCGTCCCCACCTCTCCTCCCAGCCCTGCACTCAGGCTCCAGCTCGCAGGCCCAAAGGCCCTCCTCGTCCCATTCCCACATCAACGTGAAGGTGCTCCTCTTCCTGGACAAACGTTCCTAGAGATTTTTAGAGGAGGAGTGGTTTTGTTCATGGTTGGTCTTTAAGTGGAAGTAAGTCCCTTGTGGTTTAGAGATGGAGCCTCTAGGCTGTCCACAGACACGGCACTTGGAGACTAGGGTCTTGTTCTAGCTTCATCTGGTTCAAGTTCCCATGCCCTATAAATTGGTCATCTCTGCCTAAAGCCTATTTCCAAAGCGGCTTTAGAAGGGTCACAAGCCTGAGTCCTCCCAGCGCACACACGTCTGAAGTTAAATTGGGGAAGGTACGAGAGGGGCCTCTGTGGCCTTTTCCATGGGGAAACCAAGAACCTTGTGGCCTGGGATTCATCCCAGTTAGGCTGTACTGGAAGGCCTTGATTTTATTGGCATAGCAGCAGCAGCCACGATAGCAGGAAGCTCATTGGGGGTATAGGCACTCAGTTGTGCTTTTTTGCAGATGGGTTATCTGAGGAAGAATGGGGATGGCAGCCTCCTCTACAGCGTGGTCAACACGGCTGAGCCGGACGCTGATGGTGAGTGGGCTCTGGAGGGGCTGGGCTTCTCTGAGGCCCACATGCTGCTTTCTCCATCTCTGCACTGCCAGGGGTTTTGTTTGAGATCAGCGTTTCCCCTGCAGAGCGTGGCACCCATGGTAGAGCATAGATAAGCATCTCCTTGATGAGACCTGTGTGTGATAAATGGACAGAGGGCAGTCGTCCAGTGGGGGCAGAGGTGTTGCTCAGGCCTCTCATGCTCAGTGGCCCCTAGGCTAGGCGGCAGGACTTGGAGCTGCATTCCTGCAGAGCTGCAATTCTAGAAGTCCTTATGGCTCGACTTCCTGATGGCATCACAGAGGATTTTTTGATATGTCAGGGAGAAACCAGAGTATCCAAATCTCCACTCGCAGAGCTCGGAAGAGCCCCAACTGTGAGCTTTGGAAGAAATTCCCTGTTTGAGAATCCTGTTAAGGAGAATCTTGAGGGAGACACAGATGCTGGATCTGCTCACCTATGCAGTCACTTCTCTGGGCTCTAAGAAGCATGTGTATCCTCATCCATCTCTCAAAGGGTTGTCCTTTGAAGAAAGGCAAAGTTCGCTTGTACTTATAAGACACTCACGTACCAGGGAAAATGAGATACTGTGCATTGGTCTCGCCTGCATGGCTGTAGGGCTGCTCCCACCCGCCAGGGCACCCGGCAGTGTTCTCTTGGGGTGGGGAGGGGGCCCTGGACGGGAGATAGGTTTGCTTCGTGTTCTCCAATGCAGACCATGTGTGCGCTCTGGCTGGAATGAGCGGTAATGTTCTTGTGAGAGAACAGATGAGCAGATCAAGTGCTGGCTTGGAAAGAAAAAGAGAAGGTTTGAGAATTATAGTGGCTCCTGTGAATTTGACTCTAGCTGGTGTTTGTGAAAAGCGCCTGTGCCCTCCCCCATGCCCTTGCCCCTGCCCATGAGAGGCACTGCAGGGGCTGGGGGCTCCCCGAGCTGCAAGCTCACAGCAGGTCCTCTTGCAGAGGAGGAGACCCACCCAGTGGACCTAAGCTCGCTCTCCAGCAAGCTGCTGCCTGGCTTCACCACGCTGGGCTTCAAAGACGAGAGAAGGGGCAAAGGTGAGTGAGACGGGCAGGTCGGGGGGGCGGGTCACAGTAGGGGTGTGGAGCGGGGTCCTCCCCAAGGTCTTCAGGGATCACCTGTTTTTACTACTGTGTCCACATGCTGGCTCTGATGTAGCGGCGAAGTTAAGGTCATTAGGAGTGAGGGGAATAGAATAGAAGTGAGCGGGCGAGCTCTTCCGTTGCCGTCTGCTCTTACCAATGGGTGGATCTGAGCCCCATGCCAATGGTGGGGAGTGCATGAGAGTGTCTGGACAGCGCGAGTGGGCAAGGTGGGAGACGGAGGGCTGGGTGGGCACACTGGAGGAGGGAGGGGCTGCCGTGTTGGCTGCGCTGGTGTTTGTGGCCGGCTTGCCGGTTTCAGAGTATGTCAGGGCATGCAGCAGCTTTGTTCCCAGGGGACGCCTAGCAGTCCCTGGGGATGTTTTCTGGTCACACTGGTACTGCCGGCATCAAGTGGGGAGAGGCCCAGAGCACTCCCTCCTCTCAAGGTCTGACTTACGTGGAGGTGCCAGCAACGCCTTCTCGTGGGTGGTGATCCTCTGACTCCCTTGACATCCTCTGGGCAGGAGGCAGCCTCTGTCTGCTGGCACAGCTGCCAGCACTCTTTGGGATGGGATGGGAACCCGGTGCTCACCTCACTACAGAATGTAACCGGTTCTCTGCTTGTAAGACGAGGGTGTTGAGGCAGTTCTACTAGTTAGACCCAGAAAGCTGCTCTGGCTTCAGGTGTGTCAAGAGCGGAGTAGCACGCAGGAGGTGGGGTGTGATTGTGGGGGCGGGGGCGCACAGCCCCCGGACAATGCAGCGTGTCTCCTGCCGGGCACCACTAGCACATGTGTCTCATGTCCTCTTGCTCTCCCTCTTGTGCTCTCAGTGACGTTTCTCTCCAGTGCCACTACTGCACTTTCCATGCACAACAATTCAGTATTTGGCGACTTGAAATCGGACGAAACGGAGCTGCTTTATTCTGCCTACGGGGATGAGACGGGTGTGCAGTGCGCGCTGAGGTAAGCAGGTTTGGCATCACCACCCGGTTTCTTGCTTGCTGCACAGTGGGACTGTTCCTAGTGTGGGGTTGGCGGGGAGAGAGAACTGGTGGCAGTGGGTCTGCACAGCAATTTGCAACCTAATTTCTATAAACCACTGGTGTGCTGCAGGCTGATCTTGAAGTTCAGGTAACTCGGCTGGTACTGTAAGCAGGTGACGATCCAGGTTCTGCTTTAAAAAGAATGTGAGAACGTGTATATACAGCACCCGCTGTGCTTGTTTAGAGTTTGTTGTGTGATTTTACTGAAATATGGCTTCGTGGCTGTACTGGTCTGCTTGGACCACCAAAATGGAGCGCCACAGGCCGGATGGCTTTGATAACAGGCATTTGTCATCTGGTGGTCCTGGAGGCTGGAGTCTGAGGTCCCGGGGCAGGCAGGGCTGGTTCTCCTGGGCATGTAGATGCCAGGTCTCCCTGTGCCTTCACTTGGGCGTCCTGCACTGTGAGCCTGTGTCCTCATCTCTGCTTCCTTTAAGGACACCAATCATAAGGGATGAGGGCCCACCTTAAAGACTTCGTTCTAACTTGATCACCTCTTACAGGCCTTGTCTCCAAAGACAGTCCCATTCTGAAGCACCAGGGTTAGGGCTAGAACATGAGAATTATGGACACAGGCGAGTCCCTAATAGGGACTTTGATGTGGTTTTATTTTTTTTTTTTTAAAGATTTTATTTATTTATTCATGAGAGAGACACAGAGAGAGGCAGAGACATAGGCAGAGGGAGAAACAGGCTCCATGGAGGGATCCTGATGCCAGTCTCCAGGATCATGCCTTGGGCTGAAGGCAGGCACTAAACCTCTGAGCCACCCAGGCTGCCCTAGATGTGGTTTTAAAATCATAGATGCAGTACTGTGCTTTTGTAGAACTGTTTTTCTGTGTATTTTCTTGCTCTCCATGCTAGGTAGAGATGGGTCCCTTCTACAGAATTTTAGTAATTTTCCAGGAGAAAAATAAAATTTTGCTAATCTCTAAGAAATTGGTTTTGTCCACATTAGAGCTTCTTTTAATTCTAAACAGAATATAGGGTATATTTTAAAAATGAACAGTAAGAAGTCAGCCCTTAATACAGTAAGTGAGTACCTTATGCGACTTTTGTGAGACCAGAGAAGTAGAAGTGGAACCAAGGAGGAAATTTGTTATAGGCAAGGACAGGTCACAAGTGGTGACCGTCTCCTTTACCCCCTGCGCTGTCACAGCCCTTCAGGGATAGCAGCCACCTTCAGTTCGGGCGGCACAATGCTCCCCGGCTGTGGTGGCCTTCCCCAGGCATGTGCCTGAAACACACAGTACAGTGGAAATCCCAGTCCTGTGGGCAGTGTGTGGCAAGCAAATAGCGCTCCTCCCTGGTGTCCCCATGCCACTTCTCCACATGCTCTGTTCTGGGGTGCTTCCAGACCATGCCCTGCTCCCTTCACACCCTGTTTGCTGGTGTCTCCTAAGATGCTCCTGGTGGAGACTTGTGCATTGTCATAGTTTCGCTTCCACTCTGTGTGAATTTCTGACATCTGGGAAGCTGTTTGGAGCCTTTGCCTGGGCTTTGATGCTAGAACTTGGGCTTTTGTTCTTTGCTTCTTTTTCAAAATCTTTTATTTATTTTTTATTTTTTACCATTTATGTGGGTCCAAAAATCAAAATGATGCTCTAGGGTGTACATGGAGACTCTTGTTTCCATACCTTTTTCCCTCCTTCCCATTCCGGAGCATCTTTCCTCGATCTACTTAGTTTTTAAGTCCAAAAAAAAAAAAAGGTAAAATTAGGTTTCTTTTACAGAAGTTAGTAGAAGATATTTGGTTGACACTTGAGCAACACAGCTTTCAACTGTGCAGGTTTACTTATACGTGGTTTTTTCTTTCTTTTTTTTTTTTTTTTTTTGGCTTTTTCTTTTCATTAAGTGTAGTACAGTACTATAAACGTATTTTTTCTCGTATTTTTTGTAACGTGTTTTTATTTAGCTTTATTGTAAGAATATGATATGTAATCCATATAATGTACAAGATCTGTAGTACTCCGTTGTTTTATCTCATCAGAAAGGTTTCTGGTCAACAGTAGACTATTAGTAGTTAAGTTCTGGGGGAGTCAGAAGTTTTATGCAGATTTGCAGCTGGGCAGGTTGGCACCTCTAATCCTGCACAGATCATGGATCACCTGAACATGCGTAGACTGTTGTTCACATTGCTTTTTTTAAAAATAATTTTTTCTTGAATTGTTTCTAGCCTTTTTTGGGTCATAGACCACTTTTAAAATCTGATGAAGACTCCTGATACCCTCTCCGAAACTGTATCTGGGAGGTTTGCTGCTCTCAATAACACCCTCTCTTGTAGAGGACCGTCTGAGGAGGGCTGAATAGGGCAGGCTCCTAGGGTCAGGACCAGTGGCACTGGTGAAAGAATCTGGAAGACTAGAGCAGGTGGTGCCTGTTTGACATGTTCTCTCACGGCCCTTCCAGCCTGCAGGAATTTGTGAAGGATGCTGGGAGCTATAGCAAGAAAATGGTGGATGACCTCCTGGACCAGATCACTGGTGGGGACCACTCACGAATGCTCTTCCAGCTGAGGCAGGTGGGTGCGCTGTGTGGTCCTACTTGTCATGCACCCACATGCCCTTGGCTCCTGCCGTTGGCACCACTGCCATAGAAGGAGCCCATCCTGACTGATGTGGTTGTTAGGGAATTGCTAGCTATTCGTCCCTCATTCATTGTAAGTCCTCTCTGTTGACCACATATTCACTGTTTCTGGCACTCTTTATAACTTTGTGTGTACCTGAAATTTTTTTCATCTGCTCTTGTTTTCCTTCATCCCGGAGAACCTTCTGTAATATTTTTTCTGGTATAGACTCGCTGACAGTGTATTTGGTCATCTTTTTTTGGTCTGAAAAATATTTTTATTTTACGTTTATCTTTGACATTTGTCGTTCCTGGGTCTGGAATTACAGATGGTTGTCTTTCTGTCTCAAAGATGCCCGGTCACATTGTTTCTGAAGCATCTGTAATCATTTTTATCTGTTTTCCACTTGTCTCCCATTGTCTGGTCAACATCAGGGATTGGCACACTTTGGCCCATGAGCTACAAATGTTCTTTTACTTTTCTTAATGACTATAAAAAAAGAAGAGTGTGTGACAGACCTTAGGTTTGGTCCTTTGGAGAAAGTTTACTGACCGCTGCTCTAGATGCTTTTAAACTTTAATCATTGTAACAGATTCTCAGCGGCTCATTACTGATATGTCGTGTTCTTCATGTTTATTCCGCTTAACATTTGTTGACCTTCTTGGACCTGTCAGTTTATAGTTTTCATCAAATTTGGAAGATTTTCATCCATTATTTCTTCAAATACCATTTCTGCCCACCCTCCACTTCCTTCATTTTTCTAAGACTTCAACACTGGTGTTAGAGATCTCAACCATTCCACATGTTGTTAATGCTCTGTTCTTTTTTAGTCTTTTTTCCCCTCCTTCAGTTCAAATGGTTTCTGTTGCCGTGGCTTCAAGTTGAGTGATCTGTTTTTATGCCACATCTATATCTGCCATTAATCACAGACGATGAGTTTTTCATTTCAGGCACTGTATTCATCTTGACTTCTGTTTCGTTCTTTCTTGCATCTTCCCTTCTACCACATTGTGTTCATGCTCTCCTCTAAATCTTTGCACCTATTTCTGACGTTTATTACAGGTGCTTTAAAGTCCTTACACACTCATTCTGTCATCTCTCTCACTGCTGGATTTGCCTGTTGGCAGATTTTCCTTTGCTTCTAGGCCATGATTTGTTGCTTTTTTGTTTGATTGGATCCTGGGCGTCGCACTCTTGAGTCTCTACCATCTAGATTGCTAATAGAGCAGCCAGCAGCCTCAGGTGGCTGGTGGAAACATTACTGTGGCCCATCTGAACTTAGGATGAAAATGTGAGCTACAAACCAGAATTTTAGAGATGAGTACAAAAAATGAAATGTAAAAATATTTTATTGTTTTATTTGGATTATATGTTAAAAAATTCTTTTGGTACATTAGATTAAGTGAAATATGTATTGTTAGTTGTGCATTAACATTAGTTTTCATTGGCTAGTAGAAAACTGAAGTTTGATGTCTGCTCCTATTACCGCTGGGCAAGGCTGGTCTGGATTTTACTGTGTTCCTTTAAAGAATGTTGGCGTTCTGTTTGGCAGAGTTCTTGTGAATTACCTGATTTCTTGGGGTTTGTTTTTAAGCTTTGTCAGGGCGGGTCTAGGTGGCCTTTATGTTGGGTGAGTTAGGCCTTGATACTGAGGAATGGCCCTCTGGGGTCCCTTCTGGTGGACTGCAGTGAGGGCTTTGCTTGGCCAAGTGGAGCTCAGATGTGTCCCATTGTGCACGCCTGGCCCCGTAGTGTTCCATCTGTATGCACAGGTTCCTGTCTGCTGGGTTTGTCCCTCCTGGATTTTGAAGCCCTTGCTATGAGTTGTCCTCTCCAGACTTTGTCCCACCAGCCTGTGAACTCTCACTTTTCAACCTGCTGTGGCTACTGTGGCCTGAGGGTTTCCTCCCGGCGCTGCCCTGGGCCGAGTGTCTGAAGCTCTGTCTTTATGCCATGTGGTGGTTAGAGCAGAAAGCCCCATCACATCCTGCTGACTCACTTTGCTTTCTAGATTCTGGTTGGATGACTTTTCTGAGTGAACTTGCATGGTAGGAGTTGTGTGATTTCCAGCGTGCTTCGGGATTGGGTAACGTTTGATACTAAAGTGTATATGTTAGCAGAGGCTTATGTGTGAAATAGTGACGATATTTATTTTTCGATTTCACTTTATAAAAATCACAGTGGAAGTGGATTTCCAAAACATTATCATAAACAAAAGGTCTCAGATGCAAAAGCCTACAAGCCGACTGATGGTTTCTAGGTACATGCACACACTAGGGTATGCTGAAGGTGACGCTCCTGCAAGGTTGTAGGGTAGTTGGATTTAGGGTTGTGATCTCCACATGCGGTCATGTGTAGCTCGAAGTCCCATACGGAATGTGGTCACGCAGTAGTAGTGAAGTGGGTGCTGTGTAGCCTGATGAGAAGGGTACGTCGCCCCATAATGTCCCCCATCTGAGGGCACAGGTGCCTCTTCATCAAACACATAAACCACCAGTCTTGGCATTTTTCCCGTGTTGCCCCTGAGACAGTTCAATGTCAGGCTGTGACTTTGTGGAATAACATGGGTGCCCTCTTACTTCTTCATCTCCATCTCGCCCAGGGTATTCTCCGGGCACTTGGTAACCTGCCAGGGGTCTTGGCTGGGGCTGCATGAATCGTGCCTTCTACAGGTCGGCTTGGCTGTCTCGCTCCGTCGGCCAGCTCCAAGGAAGCAGGCAGGGCCCAGCTCTGGTTCACACTCTGGTGTGAACATCATGGGGACAATCCCAGTGATAGTAAGCTGTTTTCAGTTCACGCATGTGGATGTGACATGAACAGATGGTCCTATATAGAACTGCTTTGGAAAAACTGGCTTCTCTCCTGTTTTGATTTGCAGAGGAGAAATGTTCCAGTGAAGCCTCCAGATGAAGTGAAGGTGAGTTGTACAGACACATAAGTAAAAACCTAGTTATGAGCATTCCTGTGGGGAAGGGTCACATTCAGCCTCTGAAATGGGATGGCTGAGAAGAGGTTCATGTGTTTTATTGAGAAACTGATTAAGTGGTAGTCTCCCTGACTCTAATTTTTAATGACTTGGGTAAAGGATAGAAAGCCAAAGCACTTCTCTTCCAGCCCAGATGCAGCAGCCCGCAGAGCAGTGACCATGCTGGGGGCTCTGTGTCTGCAGGTGCCTGGGGGAGCAGGGGGCCTGTTGGGGCCTGTAAAGCGAGGAGTAAGCTTAGTTCCTAGAGCGGTGGGTTCTTCAGCCCTCTCAGCAGGAACTGTGTGCTGTTAGCCAGGTGCATGTGTACTGCACACTGGTGAGGAAGGCCAGCTTTGGAGACCCGTGTCCTTGGAGCATTCCCAGAACCTAAAGCAGACGGTCTGGATTTGAGGAAACTTAATTGTGGTCTGCTCTTAGTTTCCGCATTTCTCGTGTTCCTTGGGAGTAACTTGAAACATGCACATTGACGATAAGCTTTGAACATAGCCCCTGTGTTGGAGCAGCAGCCCTAGGCTTTGGGGTAGCCTGTGGGGTCCTGGGCCACAGGTGTTACCTGGCCTCGGTGGACAGAAGGCCCACTCAGGGCAGGTGTGACAGGTGCCCATCAGGTGGGGCTCATTGAGTGACAGAATGGGTGTCTCTCTGAGGGTGTGTTTCCTGGTGTGGCCAGGTTTGAGATGCAAGTGGGGTCCTGCTCAGGGTCTCTGGCCTGGAGCACATGTCCCACATGGTGTCTGTGGAGAGCTGGGACGTGCTGCAGGCCGTCTTGAGCTGGGAGCCCAGCACTCACTCCCTCTGTCCAACCACCCTCGCCTCCATGCAGACAGCCCAGGGGCTGCCCAGGGATCTTTCAGAAGAGGCCTCCTGTCACCTAGGCTGTCCCTTGTGCCGGGAGCACCAGGCCCCAGTTCCCCACCCTCTCAAGCCCATGGTAGCAGCCAGCCATTGGGTGAATTCCCACTGGCAGGGGGTGTGTGGCCTGGTCTTGGCACATGAGGAGGTGCCTGCCTCTCCCTCATCTCTCCTCATTCCATTGGTGCATGCACCCCTCACAGCATCTGTGGCAATGTCTCCCTGTCACCACTTACGGCTCCAGACATCTTTGCAAATACACCATACATGGTTTTCTTTAGACTTAAATTTTTAACACAGTTAAAGGCACAAACTCTAATGATAATGTCATTTCCACACTACTTTGGAGCATAGATCTCCATACTTAACAAGTATGCAAAACTGGCTGATGGGAAGGTGGGCACCAGAGTACTTTCCTGTAGGAGAGCCACAGGGCACGCTAACCTCTGGGATGTTTTTGGGGTGTGTGTGGAGGCTGTGGCTGAGTGTGGTCTCTAAGGAAATATTGTAAGCAAACCAGTTTCTTTGAAATTGTTTTTACGAGCTTTAAGGTGCCTCATGTTTTAGGGTCATCAGGTAAACCTGTAATAACCTTGAAAGCCATAGCTATGGGATAATTGCTCCAGCTGTGTAAGGATCAAGGGCCTTGTGTGGGGGCCCTGACAGACTGTGCCAAGCCTTAGTCTCTGGTTGCAGAGAGGGTGGTAGTTGTGGGGTGGTTGTAGGGCTATGGCAGCACTCACTCTGGTGCCTGGCTGCTGCCATACTCTGTAAACGTGGGCTCAGCCTGGTGTGTTGATTGCCCAGTCATCCCTGTAACACTTCTTTTAAGAGAAGTTATTTATCAGAGCATGGACAGAAGTGACTCTTAGGAAAGCCAAGTGAAAGAAACAAATTTACAAATCATCTAGAAGAACTTAACAGAATGGGGCTCACACCCAGGAAAGACAGCCCGAGGGGAGTAAGCTCACACCCAGGGAAGACAGCCTTACTGGAGTAAGCTCACACCCAGAGAAGACAGCCTGATGGTAGAGGGCTCACACCCAGACCCAGCCCCAGACAGCCCGATGGGAGTGGGCTCCCACCCAGAGAAGACAGCCCCATGGGAGCGGGCTCACACCTAGGGAAGATAGCCCGATGGGAGTGGGCTCACACCCAGGGAAGACAGCCTGACAGGAGAGGGCTCACACCCAGGGAAGACAGCCTGACAGGAGAGGGCTCACACCCAGGGAAGATAGCCCAACAGGAGAGGGCTCACAGATGGTGAAGACTGTCCTCCCAAGCTATGTCGGGGAGTGCAGTCTCATTGGACAGTAGCTCTCCAGCAGTGACCCAGGTCTCCCTTAAAATACCAAAGATGGCTCCTCTAGGTTTATTTTTAAGGTAGCCACATGTTAGCTGTTATATCCTAGTATCTTCGAACAACAAACAGGTGTGGAAGCTTTGTAAGTGGTGGGGAGTGAGTGTTGGGGAACGCAGCATTGTTTCTATAATGACGCAGAGCAGGAATTGACACTGTAGAGGCGCAGGAGGGCAGCAGGTGCCACAGAGGAAAGGGAACACACTGGCGTGGGTCTGCCTCCCCATCTAGTGTGCAGTCCACAGCAGTCGTGAGCCCTTGGTGTCCTGTGTCTGTTGCTGGGACCTGTCCCTCCCCAAGAACCCACAGCCTTTGTGTGGTGTCGGTTTGGTCTCCACAGGACAGCCTTCTGAGTTCCCCCCATGATCATGGGTGTGGCAGTGTGGACTGGACATGCTGTGGTCCTGCCTGCTGCTCAGATGTGGACGCAGCAGAGTGGGCCTGTCCTGCCTGTGGGTGTGGGGCCCCAATGCTGCCGTCGCTCCTGTGAGTTCAGCTGGTGTTAACTACTCGCTCAGTGACATCTTTTGTCTTCTGCTTCGTGTCTATCTGTCTCCTGCAGGCTGGGGACTCGCTGGGCGACGGCAGCTCCGTTCTGGACTTCATGGCAATGAAGTCCTACTCTGACGCCTCTCTGGACATCTCCATGCTTGGCTCTCTGGGTAGGTTGTGCTGGGCATGCTTGCATCATTGGGCTCCCTGGAAGAGGCGGACTCTGCTCTTGGCCCTGGTGCAGCAGTAGCCTACAGGGCAGCCCCTGGGGGTCTGGACTGATACACTGAGGCATGTCCTTGCTTCCAGGAGTGTGGCCACCGTCCTTGGGACCCCCTCCAGGGGTCCCTTGAGCAGTCTTGCCCCAGTCTCCTTTCTGCCATCGTGCTCCAAGTGCAGGATCGCTGTGCAGTTCACATAGGGATGAGCTGCCGGCCTCAGCCTGCCATTGCTGCATTGGTGTGTGTACATGTACCCACGTGGCCATGCCCCTGTGGACAGCTGACCCCTGCCCTGCCACACACAACATCCTCTGCTCTGCACAGCACTCGGTTTTGGGGTCTCCTTGACCACCTGGCTTCCTGCTGACCAATGGCTCTCATGGTGTTCTTCCTCTCCTTTACTTTGGACACACCGGAGCCTTACCTCGGGGTTTCTCTCCTGAGAGCACCCTCCCCTACCCCGTCCACCCAAACCCCCATCGCGCATGGTGGTGTCTGGAGACGTCTTTGGCCATCACACTTGGAGATGTGCTTCTGGCATTGAGGGGAAGGCCGCACATGCTGCTGAACACTCACTCTGAGGCGCAGGGAGCAGCCCCCCAGGAACAACCCAGCCCCAGGGGTCACTACTGCTGAGGTTCACAAACCCTGGCTATGTCAGAAGTGGGTTTCAACTGACCTTCAGATGACTTGAGACTGGGTCTTGCATGTCTGGCTTAGGGTGGGGTGTCTTTAGTGTAGTGTGTATAGTGCAGTAACCCCATCCAGTTTGGGTCTACCATCTTGCTTTTGGTTATTCTCCCAGTTGTTTGGAGGTCCCCACGCTGACCACCAGGTTTGAGGGTTCCCTGGGGCTCCTGGCTCTGGTTCACTATAGCACAGGGGTACGTGCCAGGATGCACAGAGGGAACGGGGACACAGGCGGGGTCTGCGGGAGACCAGGTGGCACATCTGCAGATCGCAGGCTCCAGGAAGGACAGCAAGTGTTGACTGGAAACCACATCGACGGTGTGGTCAGTTGATGTGCAGGGACCCCTGTGTCTTGGGGTGGTGGGGACCGTCAGCAGCCAGGGGCCATCCTAGCTTTTGAGGCCAGTGGTCTGAGGCTGCACTGGTAATGCTCTGCCAGCCGTTCTTTCTCGAATTCTGCTGACGATTTTCTCATCTGTGCTGGTTTTGGTAGTTTGGCTATAACGTGCTTCCACATGCCTTTGTTAGCTTGACCATTCCTGTGTTTGGTTCGGTTGGGTGACCTTGGGGCTTTGTTGACTTCATCACCCCTGGCAAGCTGGGTCCCCAGTTCTGCCATTTATTGCCTAGTCCCTTCTGTGCTTTGTGTCTGGCCATCCAGCCACCATGGCTGACCTGCTGTTGCCATTCTCGGGGTAGGGTGGGGGCTTGTTACAGACACCTCTCTCCCCCTGCCCACCTTTCTCCTCTGCCTTTGAGGGACAAGTGCCCAGTCAGTGATCAGTGTCTGTCTTGTTCATACCCTCCTGCTCTCCTGCCCGGTGGTGGCTCCCCACAGGTCACCCTGCAGCTCTGCCATCAGACGTGCTCGGTCTTATTCTGACAGGCCATGAGTGATGTGTAGCCTTTAGACCCTTCCCAGGTTTTGTTTTGCAGTGTTCTTGGGATAGCCCCAAGGCACATTTAGTGTAGGGGGGCCTTGGTCCCACCATTGGGCTATATCCTTTTGCAGACATAGGCCACAGGTGTTGCATACGTGTGTGAGCTCTTGAATTTCCTGGGGGGTTGTGACCTCCCCATGCACACACAGGTCTCCTTCCCGCCAGACCTGGGAGGTGTCTAGGCAGCCCATCTTCACCTGCTCTTAGACTGCCCACGGCTCTGGGCCCCCACCCGGCTCTGGCCTGTGGCCTATCCTGGCATTTTCAGGCCTCTAGTACACACTGTCCTGCATCCTATTTGTTTATGTGGGGGGTGGGGGGTTCAGCGGGGGGGGGGTTATAGCTCTGTGTGTGAGATGGCCCAGATTGGACGTGGCACCTGGTTCTTATCTACTCTGGCAATCTTGCCCTGCCCTCCAGGTTTCCCTGTGCTCCCCCAGCTTCGTGCACATTGGCTGTCATCCTGAGCGTGCATAGAAGTGAGGGAGAGCACATGGTTACAGGCCACAGATGCTGGCGTGCAGTGCTAGCCAAGGCTGCTGGCAGCCCCGCATCCAGTCGTCCTGTGTTTGCACAGGGAAAGTGAAGAAGGAGCTGGATGCTGACGACGGCCACCTGAACTTGGATGAGACAGCAAAACTCCTGCAGGACCTGCACGAGGCACAGGCAGAGCGTGGGGGCTCCCGGCCGTCCTCCAACCTCAGCTCCCTGTCCAACACCTCCCCATCTGACAGGGACCAGCACCACCTGGGTAAGGGAGCCCTAGGCCCCAGCATCTGTCTCAGCCCACAGGCGTTGTGCATCATCTGGGAAGAGGGCAGCCAAGCCGCTGGTGGGCGGGGCCGAAGATCCTGGTACTTGGGTGCTCACACGGGCTGCGGGTCAAGCCCCCAGAACTCTGCAGGCCCTGCTCCCTCCGCAGGGCGTCCCTGCCTCCGGGGATTCTGAACCACGTCTCCCTCGTCAGGCAGTGCACAGGGTCAGTGTTTTGAATGGAATTTATTCCGTGTTAGGTGTTGTGGTCTTGGCCGTGGGTGCTGGTTGTCCCTGTGTCAGGAGCCCTGGCTCCTGCCACATCCCAGGGCCCTTGGACAGGGAAGCACCAGGCCCCGGACACTGACAGGCACATTGAATTCAACTTTGGGGACGTTGGTTTCTTCTGCTGTTCTTGTTAGTCCTAGAATAGGGTGTTGAGAAATGCTTTGTTCCTCAGGACTCTGATGTGGGGAGAGCAGGTGGCCTTGGCCTGGGGCCTTCTCTCTTTAACGAGTAGGGTGACAGGTTGGGCAGATGCATGGACGCCACCAGGATTTCAGCTCCTCCAGGAAGGGAACCAAGTGTTGCTTCCTGGCTTCTTGAATTTGCTCAGTGAGCTCCCTGAGCTACTGTTTCAGTTCTCAGATACGAGCACCAGCTCTGCTGAGCCCCTGTTGATGTTGGGCAGTTAGGGGATGCTTATTAGCTTGAGGTGGGGGGTGGGAGGAGGAGGGTCCATGGCTCTGTGGCTGACCACAGTCACATCTGAGGACACATTTCCACGGGTCTGGTGCATGGTGTGTGTGCAGACCCATCGTGTGAGCGCCCCGTCTTTCCCACACTTGCAGGAAGCCCTTCTCGCCTCAGTGTTGGGGAGCAGCCAGAGGTGACCCATGACCCGTACGAGTTTCTGCAGTCTCCGGAACCTGCAGCCTCTACGAAGAGCTAGCCTTGTAGATAGTCTTCCATTATTTTTTAATTTTTTTTATTTGCATGTACAGAGTTTTTGTCCTGAGACAAAGACTTCCATTTTGTCCCCTTTAGCTTGCGGGAAGCAGCCCTGGGGAGGTGGTGAGTTGTCTCTAGTACCATGTCGGCCACGCACGGATCCAGTGTTTGTGTGCATAGCCCCATGAACCCTGAAGAGTGGGCAGCACACAGAAGGGTGTGTGGCCACATGGAGTTGAGCCGGTGTCCGTGTCTGAGCTTTGAGCAGAATGTAAAGCCCGTCCGTGCGCTGGCCTGTGCTCCCTGGGATGCGGACCTGCCCACAGCGGGACTCCTACGTGCTCTCTGCCCTCCCCACCCCCTGCGCCCCCACGTCTCCGAGGCAGGTCCTGGGGGCCCGCACCTTCCCGGCCTGGGACTGGCCCTGTGCTCCTCCTCCTGTGCCGGGAGAGGCCTGCCTTCTGCTGGAAGACCACACTGCCTCCTGGCCACGGCCACGTGCTGTGTCCATAGACCTTTTTATTCTGGATGTGTTTACTGGATGCCTGTTTACATTTGCAAAACAGAGATCTCAATAAAATACAGAGTGATTGCGTATAATTATTCGTAGCACCATGGGTATCTGCTACTGAGGGACTTCTCAGCAAAAAGCTTTGTCATGAAAGGTTGCCGGTGTCCACTTGTGACGCTCACCATCTCCCCTCCCTCTGTGTCTAGCCCATGTCTCTCCTGCAACAATATCCAACTTGACCACCCTGCACATTTGCTTGTGTTCCTTTTTTGAAAACAAAGTTGAGGGCTCTGTTACATCCCAGGGCAAGTCAGTCCTGGGAGAGAGAGAGAGTGCGTGACTGAGGCAGTGGGCGGCGCCATGCGCCCCAGCCCCCGAGCGCCCCTGGGTGCACAGGGCCCCTCACACACATGAGGTAAAGGGAGCACAAGCGAGGTGTCAGGAAGCAGCTGTGGCAGAGTGCCAGTGAAGGAACGAGCCGCTGGAGGGTGAACCACGGTCAGCTGCCAGCCTGCCACCACAAGGTCAGGAGGGTGCGGGTCTGTGGGTGGGCTCTGCCTTCCCCAGGGCTCCGAAGGTGAGGTTCTGGGCAGGGTTTGGCCCTGGGTTCAGAGGCTGGAGTTGCCTTGCTGAGCCCTTTCCTCTCCCTGGCCCCCAGCTGGGGTTCACAACCGTGCCTCTGGGACATGGCCCTGGTGTATGTTTTTGTGAGACCTACTGAGACAGTAGGAGGCCACAGAGCCCCATCCCCCATGAAGGGACCGGCCCCCCCACCCCGAGGGCCTTATCACATGTGCCTGTGCTGTAGATGGGCAGATCAGGCAGGGTGACCTGGGGATTCCTGCTGTCTGGGCATGGTCCCTGGGGAGCCACAGGCTGCTACTCAGAAGGCCACATGCCCCACAAGAGGGAAGACCGGGATAGGAGGGCCCACTGAGCCATCTTTTTATTTCAGTAAAATTCACGTGACCTTAAATTAACCACTGACCGCTTTAAAATATGCAATTGAGCATCATCTGGTACATTGACAATGTTGTGCAATCACTACTATTGAATTCTGGAATATTTCCATCACCCCAAAAAGAAACCCCATCCCCATTAGCGGCCGCTCTCATCCCCTCCTGGAGCCCCTGGCAACTGCTCCACTTTTGGCATCCATGAATTTTCCTGTTCTGAGCATCTCCTCTTAGTGGAATCTGCGCTACATGGCCTTTTGTGCCTGGCTTCCTTTCCTCAGCACAGTGTTTTCAACGTTCTTTCACGTAGGGTATGTCAGCATGGGCCCAGGGATGCCCTGTCCTTGCCACGGACCCTGCCAGGGCTCAGGCTGTTGCTGGCGGTGTCACAGCCATGAAGGGGGAACCTGGGGCTTGGGTTGCCTCCCTGGGCCCTCTGCTTGAGGAGCCTAGCAGGCTCCTGGTCAGTGCCTTCCACTCCTCGGCAGCCTCCTTTAGGGTTTGCTGAGGTGCAGGGCACCGGGTCTAGAGGTCACAGGCCCCAGGAAAACCCCTGGGGAGGGCCTGGCAGCCTGCACACAGGTGTATCTGGAGAAGCATGTTCCGTGCAAGAGGCAGAGATGTTGGTCATCTTAATTTACTGGAAAGCACTTTTAGGCCCTGTACAGACTGCACTTTCCAGCAGCTGGAGTGATCCATCACTGCAGATAGGAGCCGTAGACTTGCTGCTGACACTTGCATGCTCTGCCAGAGACAGGCCTTCCAGAAATGAGTGTGCATAGAATGACCACACTTGAGGGTGCCCTGCCCTCATGTCCAGTTCCCAGCAACCAGTTCAGTTACTCCTGACACCTCCCACCGTCCACAGCCCCTCCTGTGCTGTTGGCCGGATGCTCGGGGTTCTGAGACCCAGGTGTCTGGTGGTGCATTGGCCTGGCCTGGGAGCAGTATGGATAGTGGTGGCCGGCAGGCCCAGCTGCATGGGTCTCTGCCTCCTCCCTTGCAGGGACCTGGTGGTCTGCCCATGGGCAGGTGCTGGTGTGCAGGGCCCACAGGAGGCGGCCACTCTCCCTACTGCCAGCAGCCTGGCCTCCAGCCCCCTCATCCCCTAGGCCCCTCTCATCTCGGGCCCTGTCTTCTGCCCATCATGGTCACACAAGGTGGCCAGGATCAGTGTCCCTCTCATCCGCATGCGTATTCTGCTCCTTGAGATTGCTTGGGACATGTTGGGCCAGAGGGACACAAGTGTAAAGATGCAGAAGCCCGAGTGAACACAGACTGGGTGGAGGGGGACTGACCCAGCCCAGAAGTAGGCCTCAGCACCAGCCGTGTGGCCCAGCTCCCTGCCCAGAGAAGTACCCAGGCACCCCAGCAGGGCTCTCATGGCCGCCCTGGCCCTGCCCACTGGCTTCTCTTCCATCTTGGGCCTGGCCCTGCTGTCTGGTGAGAAGCAAAAACCCAACCACCATGGGTGCCGGGCAGGAGGGCCACACACTGCCTGTGGGAAGCGGCTCCGCACTCCTGGCTTGGGTGGCTTCCCCCAGGAAGTGTGTGATGCTGGGCTCTATAGAGCCTCTGCTGTCCCCCACCAGGGAAGGGTCAGAGAAGGCCGTGTGGGGCGTCCTTGGACCCAAATGGGCACTGGAAATGTCCTGTTCTTGATGATTGAGACCCTGAGGAAAGAGGCAGGGGAGGAGAGGTCTGTGCTGAGCCATCGTCGGGAGGGACCACTTCCTGGCACATGGTGTCCATGTGCCCTTCGCACCCCCCCCCCATGTTGGCCCTTCTGTGGCTCCTGAGGGGGCAGACTGGGAACAGTGGTGTCCGATCCGACCTGGACAGAGCATGTGAGTTTAGGCCCCTAGAGAAGACTTAGCCACCAGGTCAGACGTCACAAGGAGCCTTGGGATCAAGGCCCCTGCCACTGAAAGAAGAGGTGGCAAGAGCCTTCTGCTGGTTCACTGAGGGGCTGCCGTGAGAGGTGCTGTAGTCAGAACTTGGGACCAAGTAGAAGAACTCCCACCTGCGGGTGCTGCCTGCCAGCACGCCCTGTCGGGGGCCCCTGTGCCGTCTCTGCACCCCGCCCCTCCCCCAGCAGGTAGCGGGAGCTCCGGGGAGGGGGGCAGCCCTGGCTTTATGAGGCACCTCCCCGGGTTCCATTGCTCCCATGGCAACCAGGGGTCCTCAGCTGGGTCTGGGCCAAGCAAGAGGCCCGTGCTCTTCTGTCCAGCCTGGACCACTGATCGGGGGCTCGCAGAGTAGGTTCTGGCTCCCGGGGGGAGGGGGGGTAGGTGCCTCGAGCTTCTGTTCTGACTGGGGAACTTGCAGGTGTAAGCTCTGCATGTCCCAGGTGGGATAGAGAGCAAAGCAACCACTGAGAAGCTGGCAAGACCTGTGTTAGGTGATGAGTCCAGAAGGTCACATCTGCACAGGTTGTAGTGTCATAAATACGTAGGCAGGGTGCCCAGGATGCCTTGTGCTGGGGAGCACGGTGTGACAGGGTTAGCACCTGGGGATGGGGACACAGGAGATGTAGGAAGAGCAGTTTCAGCCTCCTGGCCCCATCTACAGTGGGGGGACCAGCACAGTGGCACCTACACGAAGCTCCTACAAGTTGGCCTTGCTCATGTTGGGGACGTGGAGGTGACAGTGGCCTTGTGGGAGCATCGCACACCAGGACACAGGCTAGAACCCTTAGGGAGGACAAAACACAAATGTTAGGAACCAAACGGGTTAAAATGGGCCCCAGGCCTAGCAGGGCTCATTTCCCAAGCTCACTACCAGGTCTACCCAGTGGGGTGTCATGCTCCCCCCTTCCCACGGGCGGGGTACAGACTAGCAGTTTCAGCATTTACAGGAGTAGATTTGGCGGGTGTCAGGGAGGTTGTCCAGAGACAGTGACACCACAACAGGCGCAAGATCAAGAGATGGCTGTTCGCAGGGATGGGGCACACTGTTCCAGGCCAAGGAAATAGGCTGAGAAAGAGGAGGAAGAGAAATGGGTCCAGAAACCCTGTGTGTCTGTGGTGTGCATTTGTGGTGCATGTGTTGTGTGTTTGGGATGTTTCTGTGGTTTACATACAGTGTGTTGTGTGTGTGGTGTGCATGTGATGCGTGTGTGGTGTATGCATGTTCAGGGAGGGTGGTGTCCTCTCGGGTGTCTTGTCTGCACGTGGAGCCCACGTTAACTGTGCCCTTCGCACCCCAGGAGACAGGATGTCCCACATTTGTTGCGAGCCTAGGGTTCATTTGCAAGTTTTGAACTGGTGTGATCCCCATGAGCTAAGGATCAGAGCAGAGGAGATGCTCTGCCCCTTTTGCACACACGTCAGACGAGTTGAGGAGAACGTGTGTTTTTTCGTGCACAGAGGTGTGTGTGAGCGAAGTGCCCGCCATGGGAGGGGACCCTTGCCCGCCGGAGCCCACGCAGCTGCGAAGCCCTGACTGACTACCGCCACGCCTGCCCCGCCTGCTCCTGGGAATCGAGGGTGAGTGTGCGCCTCCTGTGGCGCTCCAACCGTGGGCCCGGCTTCTATCTAGGCGTGACCCCTGCAACCCTGGGCTGCACTTGCCCCTGTGCATTTCCCTCGGTGTCTCCCGAGGTCTCGGGGCCTCCTCCAGGTCTGATGTGGGAGCTTCCCAGAGCCCTTGGAGGAGCAGGGACTTGGTGTCCCTCCAGACCTCATACTTGGCCACTGCACACTCGTGACACTTGGGCAGGGTCTGTTGAGGTTCAAACCGCTCTCAGAACCTGAAGAATCACTCTTTTAAATTTTACACATTGCAATACCAGTTGCAGCTTTGGAGCTTCCACACTCGGTCATGGTGACATTTCCATCCTGGGGAGCCCTTAGGACAGGGTGCCACTGCGGGCAGCAGGTTTGCTCCTTCTGCAGGATGAGTGGTGTCTCTACCTCTGTTCTCATGTTACTTAGAATTTCTTCTGTCAGTGCCATGGCGTTGCCTTCCTGTCCCAAGGTCTGCACGTGCCCTCGAGCAAACCATCACGGGGTTTGGTCCTTGGCTGTGTTCTTTCTGTTGATTGGCGCTTCTGTCTGAATGTTGTAGTTACTCAGGAATCGCACTGTCATGCAGGGTACTACCCCACTGCCCAGTGCTCTGGCCTCGCTGGGGATGGGCTGCCATCCAGTGAGATGGCCACCATGGGCCCCTGAGGGTCCCACTGACCAGCGAAGCCCCACCTGGCCCCACAGCCCAGGAACGAGGCGGCCGCCCATGGACAGCAGCCACCCTCTGCCCTCCTGTGGCAAAGTCTCAGGGCTCTACCTGTGGTGGCTGTGCTGTGTCGCTCACCCATCCTGACAGCCTGCTGCCTGGCCAGACGTGGCCACAGCTCCCTCCCAGCCCCTGGGCTCAACCCCAGTGACCCCAGAGCACCTGAGGCCCCAGAAGCCCCACGGTCCTCAGATCTTCGTCCTGTGGCAGGAATAGTATGACTCTCTGGGGATGTGGTATCTTGTTCTGTCCTTAAGGGAAACTTACAGGAAGATTCTCTGAGGATTTCAGGCAGGTGAAAGCATCACATGGTCACACCAACAAGGGTCTGCTTTTCCTGCAGACTCATTGTCGGTTTCCCCAGGGATGAGGGCTTCATCCTGATGTGGGTCTTCCTCCTGCACATGATGGGGTTCCTGATGCATCAGTGCACATTTGTAAACAAAGCCCACACTCATCTCTGGAGGTGGTCGCGGCCAGGCCTGCACTGGAGTCCTGGCGCGTACCCTCCTGGGTCCTGGGCCCTGTGGGCCTCACACCCTCCAGAGTGTTAGCACCAGTGCTTTGCTGCTGTGGCCTGGGCAAATTGCGGGATTCCCCAGGGACCCTGGAGGGCTCCACCCACCATATTCCTCAGGATGTGGGCAGCCCTGGGGTCCCCTTGCCACACAGGCCACGGGAAGCATCCATGCACACCTGTCTGCACCCCTTGCAGATGGATTTGTGCAGCAGGAGCTGGAGATGGGTCGTCCCAGAAGCCGGGGGCAAGCAGGCCACACCCCCCCAGCTGTCCCGAGTGAATGGCTGGTCGAGGCCCCTGCACTCCTTCCAGGTGGTGGCCTGGGCCACATTCCTCATCTTGGCTGTTGCCAACTTTGGCATCTTCATTCCCTTCCTGCCACATAACTGGAAGTACGTTGCCTACGGTGTATCCTTTACCTGCTGTCCCAGGGAGGCTCCCAAGGGGCCCTCCCCAAGCTGGCTCGGGGTCAGGCCATGCCTGCTGGTTCCCCTTGCTACTCTGTCCTCACTGCTCTGTCCTCGGCTCTGAGTCATCCCCAGGTGCATCACCCTGCCCTCTGATCCCACTCCCCCTGTTCACCCCAGACAGCCACCATGGCCACAGCGCCTGATGCCCACATCTGTTCCCTGTGTGGCTCACTGGCTCTGAGTCCTGACTAAAAGCATAGGCATGTCTGCCGCTTGGCCACCCTTGGTTTGGGGAGAGCACTCTCGGTGGCCAGGGGCGGAGGGGCCCCGGGGTGGGGCCAAGGACGGGAAGGAATCACATGGCCAGGGCATCCATGCAGGCACACATGGGCACAGTCCCACAGCAGCCATGCCTGTGTTCACACACACAGGTACTTCCTCGCATCCGAACAGCCCATCTGGCTCAGAGAGTGAAGGGTTTGGTCTCAGGGTCCACTCACATGTCCATAGTGGGCTGGGTCCAACTGGTTGGGTGGGGGAGCCATGCCGGGGGCCGAAGGGGTGTTTTTATAACACTGATTATAATGGTGGCCCGCCTTCAGCTGTTCATCATTGTGCTTTCCTGTTTGGTCCCTCTGGTAATACAGGAGCCTGTGGTGGGTGGTGGCAGACCTGGCAGAGAGAAAGCCTGCCGGCTGCTGGGACTCACAACACAGGCCACGGTGCAGGATGCATGGAGGTGCTGTGCTCCACCCCCAGCCGCCCAGGTTTCGCCCACCATGCCCCTCTTCACGCCTTACAGTGTGGGTGGCGGATCTCAGTTCCACCAGCGCGTCCGTGTCTGGGGGGCCACAGCTGCGGACCCCACCAGTGCACCTAGGCATCTGCCATGGCCTGACGGCGTGCCCACTGCCTCCCCTGCGCCCAGCGGCCCCTGACCTGGTGGTCCCCCTGCAGGGCCCTCAGAGTGCCTGGTCCCCAGGAGCAGAGCAGGGGAACATGGGTCCTGTGTGCCCCGGGCCCAGCAGCCCCTCCTGCCATCTGGTGGTCTGATGGGGTGTGAGGCAGGGCCCAATGCACTTGTGCTTTCACTGCCGACAGGATGGGTGGGAATACCCATCTTAAAGGCAGCCTATCTTAAAATTTCTCCAGTGGTCCTCAAAACATGGGAGTAATTTACCCAGAATCCAGTCACAGTTCACCCCTTGCGTGTGGTGTTGGTCTCCCACTCTGGCCCAGCGCTGTGTCCACGGGTGCCCTGGTCTGTGCACCACCCCCATAGCGGAGCCAGCCTGCAGGTAGGCCTTCCCATTGGAGCCCCCTCTGGCTGGGGCTTGTTGTGGGGGGAGTCTCTTTGCCACTCCTCCTGTGTGCTCAGCTCACATAGAGGCTGTGCATAGGGCAAGGTGGCAGCCGCTGGAGCAGAGCAGTGGAAGCCAGCAGGTGCGGGTGGGCTCCCTGTATTCTAATGTGTGCCCCTGACTGGGGTCTGCTCACGTGCTGGGTTACAAGCCCTCATCCTCATGGTCCCTCGACTGACCAGAGCTCAGCCTGTTTGGGGGTGTTTCTGAGCTGCCCTGTGTATTTTGTTCAGGGGGCACGCTGACACTCACCTGCTCTGGGGCCCAGAGGTCGATTCCAGCTGGCTTCACGGACGTCCAGGACTCAGGCTGCCCTGGGACAGCAGGCGGCTCTTGGGTCTGGGGACTTCCCTCAGGCCTCACTGCCGCCTGGGCCCTGCACTCTGGCCACCGGGGGGCGCCAGTGTCCTTCCACGCCTGCAGGGACCGCTGGGCCCCACGGAGGAGGGCACCTCAGGAAGACATTGCTCAGGAGGCGGGTCCATGGGTTCCTGGCTGACCCTCAGAGTCTGAGCCTCCCCCGCCATCCTGCAACGGGAAGCAGGCTGACCCCCAGCCCATAGCGTCCACTGTGCAGAGGGACCAGTGTCTGATGTGACGGGACTTAGTCCGAGGGACTGTGGCTGTGGCCAGGGTGCAAAAGCCCCTGTTGCACTGCTATGACAGTGCTGGCGACATCTCTCTGGCTCTGATTCCAGGGGCTGGGGTGAGGCAGATGCGGGGGAGGGCGGGGGGGCTCTGGGGGCGCCTCACCTCTTCCTGCTGAAGAACCGGAAGGACGGGAGGGTGTGTGTCCTGGGCTGGCGGGTGTCCTGGGCTGGCGCCATTGCCTGTTTACCAAACACAGATTGTTGCTAGGGGACCAGGCCTCTGCTAACTGAGAGCCAGACCTCCTACCCTGTTGCTTTCCCTCTTTGTCGTTCATGGGAACCTGAGATCCTCTTGAGATAAACGAGAGCGGGAATTTGGTGTGGTACCCACTCCGTGACACTGGGGGCTCAGCCCCTGCTCATTGATGTCCATCAACGTCCGCAGTATGTGGCTGAGTGAATGGTCTTCTGGTCCACATTTCTGTGGGTGACCTGGGCTGTGAGGGCCCCCCTGAACCTGCCTGAGCGCTGGCTGGGCGGCATTATGTCAGACAAACTGCTGGGCTGTGTTCTTGCTTGGGCGGCTTCATGCCCCTGGGTGCCTCTTCATTCCTGGGGGATGGGGGACCCATCCCAGGGGCCACCTGGCCAGGACACCTGAAGCATGGGGAGATCTGGGGAAATTGGCCACAGGCAGCTCCATGTGCCTGGCCCATCAGGCTCAGGTCACATGCCTTAGGTACCTGCACATCGAGGGTTGGAGCGCCAGCCATGCTGTCCCCACAGTCTCCTCGGTGGTCTCCTATGAGCCAAGTGTAGCCGTGGGGGTAGAGGGCTTCAACCACACATCCAGGCCCAGCCTTACCTGCTGCCCACCTGTGCTCCTTCTCATGTTTCCTCCCATGCTCCCTCCCGGGCTCCCTGTTGTGCTCCTGCCCAGGCTCCCTCTCATGCACCCTCCCGTGCTCCCTCCCAGGCTCCCTCCCGTGCTACTTCCCAGGCTCCCTCCCCAGCTCCTCCCAGCCTCCCTCCGATGCTCCCAGCCTCCCTCCGATGCTCCAATGCTCCTGGCTGCGCTCCCTCCTGGGTCCCTCCTGACCTCCCTCTTGTGCTCTCTCGTGCTCCCTCCCAGGCTCTCTCTCATGCTCCCTCCTGTGCTCCCTCCTGGTCACCCGCCCATCCAGTTCTGATGCAGGCAGAGAAAGGGGCTGCCCTGGGGCTGGGGCGTGGTTTCACTTCCTGCTGCATCTTATTGCCCTGGACCTGCTGCTCAGGATGTGCTCCTATTGCCCCAGTAACCACACAAACAGCACCATGCGTCTGGCCAGCGCCTCAGGCTTTGGGGAGCAGGTGCAGGGGGACTGGCCTGCCAGTGTTGCGTTGTTGTCTCCTGCTGTGGTAGTGAAGCCTACCCTGGCCCTGACCACCCGCCTGCTGCCCCATACCCTGCATGGAGCAGGGTCTTGATGTCACTGCATCTTCTCTATGGCCCGAGGGATCTGGTCAGTCCCTTCCCCCTGCAGGTCTCCTGAGGTGTGGCTCAGCTCATCTGCCCCTGGCCTGGGTGCCAGCCTTCCCGTCTGACTGTCTTGGCCCTCAGCTCATTCTTGCCTGCCCTCTGTACAGCCAGGTCTCCCCAGCAGGGCTGGCTCCCCAGCCTCCGAGCCCACATCCTAGGTCTGCACTGTACCTGGAGGTGAGAGGACGAGGGACCATAATCAGCTCTGGCCAGAAACAGCCTCTCCCTCAGGCTTTTGGCGCATCATGGACATTTCTTACGAGGAGCTGATGGAGGGAGGGGCACGCCTGCCAACTCCAGGCCAGGCCAAGGCTGAGTGTTGTTGCGAAGTGCGCAGCAGACCCCGGATCACAACAGTGACAGAGCCGAGAGGGACCCCAAGGGGGGCTTCCCACAGACCCTGCTCAGGAACCCCACCCCATAAAACCACTGCAGAGTCCTGAGCACCCGGGCCGCTCATTTCCCCACCACACCCTGGAGCCCTCCAGGGAAGCAGGGCAGGGCTGACAGGGAGGCGGCCTCCACCTCCTCTGTTTGGTTTCCATGGGGACGGCATGTTGGTCCTGAGGTGGAGGAGGAGGAGAGGGTGCAATCCCTGGGCCTGGTTTTACCCTGGGTGCTACAGAGGGAGTGGGTGCTGGAAAGCCGGAGGGGCCAGGGGCAGGGAGACATGAGGGCAGATGGAGGCAGACCGGGTGCCTCACACGACGCCCTCCCTCCCCTTCACTTCTTGATGATATGCCTGCCTCCTACCCCACATGTGCTGTGGGAGCCTCTGGAAGAGCCCCGACACCACCTTCAGCACCCGGCATGGCACACACCCCTCACTGCACTCTTGGGCTGTCAGCAGGCACCTCCATGGCCCCCTTCCAATGGGAGAGCCTGTCTCCTGTGTGGGGCTCCCTTGGTGCCAGGCACACAGCTCCCATGGCACTGACTGGCGGCCGCCTTGAGTGGGCACCTTCGCTGTGTTGTTCCTTGACACTCCCTCCTCAGGTGACTGGTGGGCTCTTCTTTCTCCACTTCCTGGTCCACTTGATTACAGTTTCCATTGACCCAGCTGAAGCTAACGTCCGTCTCAAGAACTACTCTGAGCCTATGCCAACCTTTGACCAGTCCAAACACACACATGTGATCCAGAACCAGTACTGCCACCTGTGTGAGCTCACCCTGTGAGTGCCCTGGGTGTGGAGGCAGGTGGCATTGGGGGGGGGGGAGCTGATCCCTCTGTGGCCTGCCACCCTGGGGGACCACGCAGGGGTGGGGCCGCCCAGGGCCACCCTGTGTCCAGGCAGCTGACCAGCGCCACTGTCCTCAGACACAGAGGGCTCCTCCCCGGTCTAGCCACCCCCATCAGACCTCTACCCGGGCTGGTCGAGGCCCTGGGGTCTCCACCCAGTGGGCAGCCTGGGAGGGAGGCCACAGCTCAGGGTGGATCTGAGGCCTGGCACCATGTGGATGCCCCGGGTGGGCAGGGCTCTGACCCAGCTTCCTCCTGCAGGTGCTGCCACAGACCCCCTCCTGATCTGAATTCTTCCTTTCAGGAGCGAGAAAGCCAAACACTGTAGCGCCTGCAACAAGTGCATCTCTGGCTTTGACCACCACTGCAAATGGCTGAACAACTGTGTGGGCAGCAGGAATTACTGGTGAGGGGCTGGGGGGCTGATGGGGGTCTTGGGGAGTGGGTGGGGGGGAGATCCAGGTGTGGGGGAAGGGTGAAGAGGTGGGGGACTTCCTGGGTGAGGGTGGGGGCCCCAGACAGTTGGGGGGTCACGTCCTATCTCCAGCACGGTGGTGTTTCATGTCCCTCTGTTCTCCTGTGGCTCTGAAACCTGTGACATTGGCAGGGGCATGGACCCAGCTGCCTGGTCATTGACCCGCTGGCCTGGGCCCAGCCTCCTCCTTCCAGTGAGGCCATCCAAGAGTATGTGGACTGAGGCTGCTGTAGGACGAGTGTCCAGGCCCGGATGGGCTCAGATGTAGGGCCCATGAGCATCACTAGGACCCCATGTGCTGGAGCCTGGCTCTGAGTGGCCATGAAAGGCTGCAGCCCCCCAGCTCACACTGGCCTTCGCTGACTATACGTGCCATCCTGCAGCTGATGTGCCGAGGGAAGACCATGTCAGGAGGGAGCCACTTGTTCAGGCCTGGGGAGCACTGCTTCTTTGAGCAGAAGGAAATACAGAGCTCTCATAGTTAGAAAAACCCAGTCAGCATCAGGTGACAGGGGCTGCCTGGAAGTCCCTGTCCTGCTTCCTCCCTAGGAAGAGGAGCCCAGGGCCAGCCAGTGTGGGGTGGCTCTCCTCTCCCCCTGGACGCACCTCCTTCAGGCCTTGCTGCCATGCGCTGGTCACCTTGAGGTCCAGTCAGCCGTTACGGGTGTGCAGCCCTGCCACTGATGAGGACTGAGTGGACTGGGTCCCATGGCACACAGGTTGAGCTCAGAGGTCCTGACAGTGGGCCCTAGGCCCAGCAGTCAGAGGGAGCTCCCAGCGGGGACGAGAAGACCCTGGACCATGGAGGAGCCCCGGAGCCCGCCTGGCATCTGCTGGGCAGGGTCGGCAGGAAGGAACAGGTGCCTGACATACAGCATAGGGTGTACTCAGAGTGAGCACAGGGCCACCGTCCCTGCACATCTGCCCAGATTCCTGTCCCTGCAATCATCCAGCAGAGAAAGCAAGAGGGAGTGACTGCATTTACAAGACAATTCGTCAAAAAAAAGTGATCAAAGCATAGCAAGCCCTGAGAGAAGCCAGGTCTTCATAGAGAAAGTGCTAGATGAGGTGCTGAGGTGCCACAGACACAGGGGTCAGAGAGGGAGGCAATGTTTCATGTCCTGAATGTTGGCTGGACAGGCCTTGGTGCCCTGCCTATTGGAAGGGCCTGTCAGGGCCTTGCCCTGACATCAGGACAGGACAGCTGAGGGGCTTCCAATGCCTACAGGGGCTCTCTGGAAACCAAAGCCAGGTACAGGACCAGGCTTGAGGACACAGGGCACTGGGCCTGGGCAGGACCATGCAGGAGACATACCTGGGGAACCAGGGATAGCCCTCAAGACAGCTACTCCCTGGGACCCTAGGGCCCCACTCCACAGCCACCTGACCCTGCAGGAACATGCACATTTTAGCTCTCCACCTAAAGACATATGTAAAGAACCCTCAAGAAGTTCTGGAAAGGGGATGCCTGGGTGGCTCAGCATTTAAGCGTGTCTGCTTTTGGCTCAGGGCCTGATCCTGGAGACCCGGGATTGAGTCCCACATCGGGCTCCCTGCATGGGGCCTGCTTCTACCTCTGCCTGCGTCTCTGCCTCTCTCTCTCTGTCTCTCATGAATAAATAAATAAAATCTTTTTAAAAAAAGTTCTGTAAAAGATAATGGAATCTGCTAAATTTCAGATGAAGAGACAATACTGGGATTGAAAATGTTAAAGGAGTAGTTCCCTTCCCTGTCCCAAGAGCAGAAAGCCCAGGGGAAGACGTTGCAGTGGGAGTATATTCCAAGAACTGCTACCCACAGCTTATTTTCTGGATGGATCAGTTATTCTCTGGGTCTCTGAGTACATGCAGGGCAGGCAGGACTGATTCTGGTCCAATGTCAAAGCACAGGACGTCATCGTGCACAGCAGCGTGCGCAGCCCCAGGGAGGGTGTGTGGAGATGGCCACTTGTGAGCTGCACAGGGCCAGGCCCCTGATAGAGCACACCCCTGGCCTCCCCAACCTAACCCGGCTTCTGTGCCCTGATGGAAGGCCAGCACCAGGAGCCCCCACCATGTGTCCACACCCAATTCTATTCAGTGGCAGCGGTCACGACCACAACCCAAGGCTAAGAGCCACAAGGGCTCATTTTCCACAGTTCTGTGACCGGGCGGGAGCCCCAGGTGAGTGGTAGCCGGGATGTGGGTGACTGTGCACCCTACTTGGCCCAGAGTGTCTGCGTCCCTACCTGTGGCCCAGGGTGGCTCCTCCTCACCAGCTAGCTGGTGGGGGTCAAGGGGGAACACGTCTGGAAGCCATGAGATACGGAAACCACTGGTGCTATCAGGGCGGCCTCAAACCAGCAGCGGCCCCTGGAGAACTCAAAAGGGGCTCCCAGGATAGGAGACGGGAAGAAGGCTGGGTCTTGGGTCCAGGTCGCCAGGCCCTGAGCCTGGCTCTGCGTCTGCCTCTCCTGCAGGTACTTCTTCTGCTCCGTGGCCTCCGCCTTGGCTGGTGTGGTCTGCCTGACAGCCATCCTGCTCTATATCTTCATCCAGTTCTTCATCAACCCGGCAGAGCTCCGCACGCACCCCTACTACAAAAGTACGCACTGGCTTCTCTGTGGCGTTGCTTCCCCTCGGGTCACTAGCAAGCGGTAGCCTGTCCCTCCGGCTGCCTTTGGGGTAAAAGCCTTCCTTCTGGGGAGCATCAGCCTGGCCTGCCCCCAGCTAGGTGAGCAGTGGGGCTGGCCGGTGGGCAGCAGGCTCCCAGGCACCAGGAGGAGGGGTTCAGGGCCTGTGGGCACCAGTTGCTGAGGCCATGCTCCCAGGTAGCACCAGGCACTGGAGGGGGCCCCTCACCCAGTCATCCTGGAGTTAGCCTTGGTGGGGTGGGAGGACAGGGCTGCTTGGGGACAGCTTCTGGGTGATGTGTGGTTGCGGGCCTCTGCTGAGTGGGTCCAGGACCTGGCCTTGAGAGCAGACGTGGGATTGGATGTGGCCTCAGAGGTATGTCCTGATCTCACCGCCAGACCTTATTTGGGAAAGGGTCTTTAAAGACGTGATTAGGGATCCTGAAATGATCATAGATTACCAGGGAGTGTGTGTGAGGGTGTTGGATCCATTGAGAACATCCCTATAAGAGACCTGAGGGACACAGCCACAAGCCCAGGGGTGCCTGGGCTTCTAGGCTCCATGTCTGTTTAAACCACCCAGACTGTGGTCATTGGCCAGAGCAGCCCAGACACTGATGCTGGGAGGACCTCAAGTGGAGTACCTTTTGTGTCTGTCCTGAGTGTTCAGGGACCACAGCCCTTGGGGTGCAGAGCAACGCTGCCTGTCCCAGCCCAGGCCTCTCTCCAGAGCACGTCATCATGGCCCAGCACAAAGAGCAGGAGAATGGAGGCACTTGTGGCCCACCTCAGAACATTCCAGGGACTGCCACCCCGCCCGGGCTCCAATATCTCAGCAAGGCCCTGTGTCAGGCTCCAGAGCAGGTCTGGACAGTGCCCTGCTCCCAGGAAAGTGAGCCGCCAGCAGCTACAGGGCCAGTGAGAGGATGCGGTGGTGGGACTGAGCCCCCGCGTCTCCCTTTTCTGTCTAACCAGAGCCCAGCTGCACCGCCCTTCTTCCTGGGGGGTGTGATGTCTGTGCACCTTTACCACTGGCCCACACAGCACCTGGCATGGAGGAGCCCTCGTGGCACAGACTGTCTGACCTGCATCTGCTCCAGAACACATCCTGGTTTTTTCTGTGGTAAAAGGGATCAGTGGGGGTCTCAGCGAGACCAGGCCCCACTCAGCAGAAGAGCCGCCCATGCTTTGCACACAGCCAGCTGGAAGCCTCCACCTGCGATGCTCCCTGACAGTCTCTACACGTAGCCTGAGCCAGGGGGGCTAGCCGTGCCGGCAGCCTCCAGAACAGTCAAGGGTGGGCGTAGCCCTTCCCATTACATGGCCTCCCAGGGTCCTTACACACTCCAAATGTGGCTTGCAGCTGTGAGTGGGGACCTCAGCACATTCAAGTGCCCGCGCTGCACCTCTGCACATTTCTTCATGGCCTCCACACTGATGGGTAGCGCGGGGTCACAGGGCATGGTGACTGCCTGGAGCCCACTAGCCTCTGTGGCCACAGCAGGTACAGAGAGGCCAAGTGACCCTGGCTTCTCTCTGGGACTTGCTGGCCCTACAGCCATAGTGGGACCAGCTACACATGAATACCTGATGACTGAGGCGATCTCCTGGGTTTGCTGTTTCAGAAGATTCCACAGGGCTGCTTAACCACCAGTTCCCTGGGACACTTTGCTGTCATTGGTGGGAATTCATCAAAACAGCACCAGCTAAGGGGACAGTGTGGGGTTGACCACCCCACAGTCCAGCCAGCCCCCCACCCCCATGGCGTTGCAGCCCCTGAGGCCAGCAGCCACCTTTTGGGGCGCTACGTAAGGGACTGGAGTCAAGCACCTTCTAGAGTGAAATGAGGGCATTTGAGCCGGAATTCCATCTCATGGGCCTGCCTGCAGATTCCTCAGTTTGGAAGTATCAGCAGCCTTTGGCACACAGAGGACCGTGTTCTGGAGATGCCCCGAGGCGCTGGCTACAGCTCTGTAGTTCTCTGTGAGAGTGGCTGGTTGAGAATGGGGAAGGGCTAGGGCCAGGCAGCGGGCCAGGCTCTGGGTCCTGGACACTAAGTTATCCTCTTCCAGACCCATAAGTGGGATTGTTGGGGGTGGGTGTGGCTGCACTTAGGTAAGGTAAGGCACATCCCGGGGCAAGGAAAAGGGGCTCCCTTGGGCTGGTTTCCTTCTCACACTGCTGAGCCATGTCCTGAGGGGAGGTGCAGCCGCCGTGCCCCCGGTGATGGACAAGTGGGTGTCTGCCCTGCCTCCACAGAGATCTCCAACAAGAACACCTGGCTGCTGTTCCTCCCACTTTTCCCTGTAAAGACGAAGATCCCGGTGGTCCTTGGCATCGGGGTGCTAGTGCTGCTGTTAGATGTCATCAGCCTCCTACTGCTTGGGCACCTGCTTATCTTCCACCTCTACCTAAGTATGTGTCTGAGCCCCTACTCCAGTCAGGCCCCCATGCATTCGCTTGTGTCCCAAGTCAGAAGACCGCTCAGCTGGCCCCTGCCAGAAACAAGCACAAGACAAATCACAAGGCGGGAAGAGACACCCCTTGAGGGGCAGCAGGGCTCGTTCTGTTCTGAAACATCTGAAACACAAGAAGGATTTTAGGATTTTAAGAGTGAGTTTGAATGTTCAGAAATGAAGGAGCAGAATCTGAGGCAGGAACAGGGCACCTTGAGAAAAGATCAGGGGATTTAGGGAGGCACTAAATCCAAACAATGAAAAAAGTAAAGCAGTGATGGGTATCTGCCGACCAAACTCACCACAGGGAGCCTGGCGGTTTTCTGGTGTCCGCACAGCATCGTGTGCCGCGGGCTCTGCCTGGGCACAGGGAGGGCAGGGTTCTCCCCATGAAGCCCTTCCTTGAACGTACGTGACTCTGTGGGAGAAGGTGGCACCAGTGGGCCCTCCCAGCTGATAGTGTCCTCATCCTCAGCAGAGCCAGACAGGACCAGCCTTGTGTAGCTCAGTTGTGGAAGTGATGCCCCATCACCTTTTCTGCAAGCTGCTGGGGTC
The DNA here is from genome assembly GCF_018345385.1 of Vulpes lagopus. Classification (NCBI taxonomy): domain Eukaryota; kingdom Metazoa; phylum Chordata; class Mammalia; order Carnivora; family Canidae; genus Vulpes; species Vulpes lagopus. Next base: position 31,569,693 of record NC_054840.1, on the reverse strand, counting down.
AGCCTGCTCTCCAGGGGAGGGGACTCCACTAATGCCCTGAGGTGGGGGAACTGCTGGGGGACACATCAGAAACTCCCAGCAGTTGGATGTTCCATTTCCAAGCTTGGGAAAAGGATATCCAGATGGGTCTGCAGCATGTGAGCAGGAGTGGGAGCGTTGGTGAGGGAAAGATCTTCCAGGAAGACACAGAGATGTGGGAGTGCCAGCAGCAGGGGTGGGGAAAGCCACCTTCACAAGTGGGAGCGAAAGCATCCTGAAGGACAGTGGCCCCCAGCTCCTGTAACGCTGGAGGGAACATGGTGGACACTTAGTGTACCCTGTGCTCTGGCTTCACTTCCTCAGCTGCATTTCCTCTTGTTACTCTCAGATGAAATTCAAGACAAGTGTGAGCTCTGGGAGACAGTGTGTGCTGACCATCTGATGGTGATGGTAGCTGTGCAAATCCATGCAAAAGAAGGAGTGTTTCCACTAGCATGTAACCAAGTGCAAATTTATACCCTGAGACACAGGTTCTGAGGGGGTGTGAGGAGCCAGGTGGCGTTAACTGAGAAAGAGAAGCCAAAGCAAACAAAAACAAAAGCACTTGTACAAAGCACCCAGGAAGGGGATGGGCTCCGTTCCACAGGAGCTCTCTCCACCTGGGGAGCAGCCACTGAGGGCTCCACGGGGGTGTGTGGAGCGGTCCGTCCTCCGTCTGCTCCTCGAGCTGCAAATAGGCTTTGGTGGGTGGCCTTTCTCACTTTCCAGAAATAATAAGCAGCCATCTGTCTTCATGTCTGTTGGTTTTAGGGAAAGAGAAATGGGAAGTTAGGCACCTCCACTGAAGCACATGGCTGCAACAGGCACAGAACCCATTTTGTGAATAGTGCTTGCTGTCTACCAGTAAACCCAGGCCTCAGATGTTCTTCCAGCGGCCCGGGGTGTTCCTGCCATGATGCTGGAGCTAGTGTCCCAGCCCAGCAGAGCTGGGCACAGCCCTCAGCATCGCTCCATATTGACTCTGCAGGCCTGGGAGGCAGGCAGGACAGCTGCTCGCAGGGTTGGGATCCAGCAGGCCCGGGGGTGTGAGGAGCTGCTGTCTGCTGCCCACAGGCCAGAGGGACTCTGGACTGGCCATCAAACAGTCCCCCCAGTGCTCCAGCTTAGGAGGCAGCTCCCAGCACCCTAGATGGGGGAGCCCTGGATGGCTGGGTTGTGGCACATGGGCCACTCTGCCTACTTGCATAATTGTAACTGCCTGTTTCCTCCTCTGTCCTCTCTAGTGGCCAAGAAGTTGAGCACATTTGACTACATGACACAGCGCCGCCACCAAAAGACTCCAGCAAGAGCTTTATCAGAAAAGAAAGAGCTGTCCTTCCCAACAGGATCCCCACAGGTACGGGGTGTCTTGCTACTTCACTATTCATATTATGTAGGCCTGAGACAATGCCAGGGTCAGCTTGCAGCTGGGACTTGTGTTGGCACAATCCTCTGATTCTGTATGTGTGAGTGGGTGAGTGTGCATGGTGAGTGATGCAGTGTGTATGTGTGATTTATCTCTGTTTAGTGTGAGATGCAGTTGTGTGTGGTGGTGTGGGAGTGTGCATGGTGTGTGTGGTTGTGTCTGTGATGCAGTGTATGTTTGTGTGTGTTGCATGTGTGTTATACATCTCTGCATTCACTATGTACAGAACCAAGCCAGGGGGCCGACTCCTGGCAGGGCTGACGTCATTTAGGGCCACATATTTCTGCAGCTGCCTCTCATCAAAATTAAAAACATTTGCTTTTCAAAAGGTCACCATTAAGAAAATGAAAATAAAAGCCACAGGCAGAAATGAAATACTTGTAAATCATATATCATGTCCAGAGTATACAAAGAACTTTCAAAATTCAGTTATAAGAAAAATGACCCACTACCTTAATTTTTTATTTTTATTTTTATTTATTTATGATAGTCACAGAGAGAGAGAGAGAGAGAGAGGCAGAGACACAGGCAGAGGGAGAAGCAGGCTCCATGCACCGGGAGCCCGACGTGGGATTCGATCCCAGGTCTCCAGGATCGCGCCCTGGGCCAAAGGCAGGCGCCAAACCGCTCCGCCACCCAGGGATCCCTACCTTAATTTTTTAAATGGGCAAAAAATTTGAACCAGCTGTTCACCAAGGAGGGTCTATGGGTGACAAAACGGTCAGCATCATTTACCATTAAGAAAAAACAAATGAAAACCACAAGATCCATTACACACGTCAGAATGACTATACTCAAAAGGAAAAACAATACCAAGTGTCGGCGAAGCTGTAGAGAGGAAGTCTCCTATGTTGCTAGTGGGGACAGCAAATTATATCACTTTGATAAGCAGCTTGGAATTTTCTTTAAAAAGTAAAATCTATTCTTCCCATTGAAGTCAGCGATCCCACTCTTAAGTTTCTTACCTGATAGAAGAGAAAACGTGAGTATTGTGGAACAAGGGTGCTACCCCCCCCCCCCCCCAGTGAGGTCACTTCCTGGGACCCGGGAGGCTCAGAACTACCATTACTCAGAATTAACTAATAAGTGGCTTGAATTTTGTAGAAGAATAAGCTCACAGTCGTCAATTTTTTTCACTTTATGAATTTTTATTGCCCACAGAAAGCAGATGGTCAGAGCTCTTCTGCACATGGGTAAGTCTGGAAGCCTGCTAGAGTGGTTTTATTTTATTATTTTTTAAAAGATGTTCTGTACTTATTCATGGGAGACAGAGAGAGGCAGACACACAGGCAGAGGGCGAAGCAGCGCCCTGCGGGGAGCCGGATGCGGGACTGGACGCCGGGACGCCGGGACCGGCCACCCCCGGGCGGGAGGCGGGCGCTCGACCGCTGAGCCCGCGGGGCGCCGGGGTGGTTCTATCCGCTCATAACGGTCGCTTTAAGAAGTCGTCTTTCCTGCAAAGTCACACAAACATCCTCCATATTCCTTGCTATTTTCACTCTTTTTATTCACTGTCCCCGCATTTCGACTTCCCAGCGACCTGAACGGTGTCTGCCCAGGGCGACCGGGGCGAAGGCCACGTCCCCCGCGCCCCGACTCACGCGGCCGCGGCCCCGCCCAGGACGCCGGGCGCCCCGCTCCCCGGGGAGACCCTCTTCCGGCCGCGCCCGACGCGTCCGGCGGGGAAGCGCCCTCCGTAAAATCTTCATTGCCCTTGACAATTCCTTCACGATTCAAGTTTCCGGGAAACCTTTAAAATCGCTTTGCGCAGCTCCGAGAGACGCGGAGCCTCCGCGGCGGCGCCCTGGCATCCCCTTGACGCGGGAGGCATCGAAGCCCGCAGGTCACCGCCCCGGAAGTCGGTCTCCTCCGGCGGAGCGGGCCGGAAGCGCCGCCGCACGCTCCCAGGTGTGCGCGGAAGTTCGGCCTGAGCGGAAACCTGCGGTGGGCGGGCTCCGCGTTCCGGCGGACGGGGGCTGGGACGGGGGCTGGGACGGGGCCCGGGCAGCTCCCGGCCACACGTCCCGCGGGAAAGCGTCTGCCCCCGGACCACCCGCTCGGCCCTTCGGCGTCGTTTCCACACGCCCGGTGGCCATGCTGCTGTGAAAACCGGCTCCTTCGGAGTTTCACTTGAAGCATCGCCTCACTGTGGTCCTTTAGGCACGATCTGAGCACATCCCCTCCGCGGTCCAGCCTGGGGGCGAGCCGCCGCCAGAAACAGCCGACACTAAACCCGGCGTCGGGCGGGGCGGGCGGGGGGGTGCTGGGACCCGCGGGAGTCGGGGTGGGGGAGGGGCGGGGCTGCGGACCCGCGGGAGTCGGGGTGGGGGAGGGGCGGGGCTGCGGACCCGCGGGAGTCGGGGTGGGGGAGGGGCGGGGCTGCGGACCCGCGGGAGTCGGGGTGGGGGAGGGGCGGGGCTGCGGACCCGCGGGAGTCCGGGTGCGGGCGGGGCGGGGCTGGGGTCCTGCAGTGCCCCCCCCACCGCCCTCCCACTTGCTGCAGTCGCTCCTGGCGCTCTGAGTAGTGACTACAAATACCATTTTAATAATCATTTGTGAGTTATACACACAATGCTTCGTTTTTATAAAATTATATTGTGTAATTTCTTAAAAGCCCTTTTAACAATTCCATATACCATGAACATTGTTAAAAGAAATATGATTTTTTAAAAAGATTTTATTTATTTATTCATGAGAGACAGAGCACGAGAGAGACGCAGAGACACAGAGACCAGGCAGAGGGAGAAGCAGGCTCCACGCAGGGAGCCCCACGTGGGACTTGAGCCTGGGGCTCCAGGATCACAGCCTGGGCTGAAGGTGGTGCTAAACCGCTGAGCGCCCCGGGCTGCCCAAGAAATATGATTTTTAAGAATAGTAGCTATTGTTTTTGGGATGAACCATATTCCTCAGTTCTGGAATATTATTTTTATTTTCAGCCTAGTGTTCACTTCTTCAAAAGAAAACGAGCTCACCTTCCTGGTTGAAGTGGGTTGTTGTGTGAGAAGTGTCACACAAACCTCTGGGTCACAGCGACAGTTTGGAGCAGTGGTGTTTCTTTATTGCAGAAGTGTCCCCAAGGGGTCCTGATAGCCTGAGAGTCCACTGCCTGGACACTTACAGCCTTATATCTTAGGCAAAGCCTGCTGTAGCAAGCAGAATATCAGTTCCTAGAGATCAAGGAATGTGTTTAAATCATGTGACATGATGCCAATCCAAATAAGAAAAATTAACTCTAAGTGTGGGTGGAGTGAGATAACATTAATTACAGGTAGATTTTTGTGTAGGTCTTTTTTTTTTTTTTTTAAGATTTTATCTATTTATTCATGAGAGACACAGAGAGAGAGAGGCAGACACGCAGGCAGAGAGAGAGAAGTAGGCTCCACACAGGGAGCCCAACGTGGGACTCGATCCCAGGTCTCCAGGATCAGGCCCTGGGCTGAAGGCGGCACTAAACCACTGGGCCACCCGGGCTGCCCCATGTGTAGGACTTTTTAAAGTGCTTCTTTCTAATGGTAGTCATCAGACCAGTTTCCTGGGAGTATTTCTTCTGGATTGTTTCTCTGCTATGGAAGGATAATCACATGTATTAAAGACAGTTCTTGCCTAATTCTATAGCTGTTGTACTTGGCTAATGTCCACCAACTGACTTCTATAATTTTCTATTGCTACATGGCAAATTCTCACCAATTTAGTGGCTTAAAACCAGACTCATTATCTCAGAGTGTCCCAAGCCTGGGTGAGTTCAGCGGGGTCCCTGCCTGGGGCCTCTCAAGGCAGCAGCCCCAGTTCACAGGTCAGCTGACGTTTCTGGAGGGAATGGAGAGGAATCTGCTTCTAGGCAGATTCAGAATGCTGACAGACTTGTCCCATTCTCACACTTCCCACCTTGCCCCTCCGTCTCTAAGTTGGTAATGGTGAGTCCTCTTGTCATACTTCAGATTTCCTGGATTTCCTCCTCTTTCTCATTTCTCGTTTGTGAAAGGTTCATGTGATTGTACTGGACCTACTTGGGAAATCAAGGACAATCCTCCTGCATTCATTGCCTAGAGCTGTTGCTAGAAATGAGTGGAGTGGTAAGGCCATGGGTTCCGAGGCCCACCTGGTCCATTTGTGAGTGATCCGTGCTGTACCCACGGGCTTTACAGTAGGAAGAGTGCCTCTGTGGCCTCCCGTTGGCAAGCTGGTAGAGACCTTTAGCCCTGGAGCTCTGGCAGGGTGTCTACCATTGTGCAGTCCAAGCAGGAGAGCTGCTGGCTCTGAGGGTCCGCAGACGAGGGCATCGCCATACAGGCGAGCATGTGGCGCTTCGCAGCCCTCAGTGGCACGCTCCAAGCTCAATGCCCAAAGCAGGCCCCTTCTTTGCTGATGGAAGTCTCTCCTTCCTTCTGCCCCGTCCCTACAGAGAGAAGCACAAGGAGCCGCAGCCACCGCCGAGGTATCCAAGTCTGTGCTCCACCACTACCGTGTACTCAGAGAACTCCTTGCTGCTGAAGGTGAGCACAGAGCCACAGGGTGCGTGTGTGCAATCTAGGAGGAGAGCCGCATGAAGGGACTTCGGCTCCCCCAGGAGTGAGGACAGAAGGTGGTGCTTGGAATTCCTTGAGTGACAGGTCTGAGACATTAACCTGGTCCCCAGGGATGCTACTTATATGGGAACAAAGGTGGGGAAGGGACTAGAAGAAACAGTGAGGGATAGAAAATATCCTTAGCTGTGGGGCTTGTATTGTGTGTGTGTGTGTGTGTGTGTGTGTGTGTGTGCAAGAGGGAGGGAGGGGGAGGGGGATGCAGCACAAACATGGGTTTACTACAACTGAAACGATATGTGTGCTTTGGTGAAAGAGGCAGATGTGTGCACTCAGCAGGCTTTGAGGGGCACCAGAAAATAAAATGATGACTGGATGATCATCTGGTAAAAAAATATGTACAGTGAACTTTTAACAAAGATAGAACCCAGATGTCGCTATTTGGGCGTTATTGTACAATCCTTACAACTTTTCTGCATGATGGCAATTCTTGTTTAAAAATGCTAGGAACTAAGTCTTAGGAAACAGGTGTGGAGTAAGAAGTGTCTGTGTGTGTCTGTGTCTGTCTGTGTGTGTCCTTCACAGGCCAATAGGGCTGCTTCCTTCTGGACCCACTCATTTTTGCAACTTCTGGGAGTTTACGGTGCCGTATTTTAAAGCAGGGTTTGTGACTTTTCTGACGTTGAAGGTCACAGGGGACCTTAGGTTTTCTGTGGGAGGGGTTTCATCCCAGCAGAGCCCCTGCAGACAGCAGAGGGAGAGCTCCTAGTACTAACTTACCAGGAGGAAGAGGCCACCCCCCCCACCCCCGCCCACTTGCAACAGTGATACTGTTAGCAAAGTCATTTTCCTTCCTGGCACACCTACTAGATGTTTGGAGACACTTTCGTGGAGACTGTCATGCCTCCTGCCCATACCCACTCCCCGGGCTCCACCACTAAAGATGACCCTCACTCCAAGGCGCGAGCAGGTGTTTCTTTGCTGCCCTGAACCCAGGTGACCCCGTGTTCCTGTTTGCCTGGGACAGTCCCATTTGACACCTGCTGCCAGCCCCGACCATGTGGCTGCCACTGTGACAGAAACTTTTCCTCGATCATGATGTTAAATCCTGCTACACTTTCTCCCAGACGCAGCTATATTTTTTCCGTTTGGTGTCCAACAGGAAGAATAAGGCCAAGCTTACCTCCTAAATGCACATAATATTTAAGCCTCTGAAAGCTGATCCCTTGTCCTATCCCACCCCTGGCAGGACAAATTCTTGTCAGTATTGAAGAATATAGAATACCAGATATGCACAATGACTTCTTAATGCAGAAACGGTAACATCATAGGCTTGGATCTCTTCAATTTTTCTATACTTAAAACGTCTTAAGGTTGAAACATGCTTTTTTAAGAAAGGGAGTTACCATTCAACTTAGCTGACATGAATGACCAAAACCGAGTCAAAAAGAGAGGGACACCTGGGTGGCTCAGTGATTGAGCGGCTGCCTTTGGCTCAGGGTGTGATCCTGGGATCCGGGATCAAGTCTCACATCGGGCTCCTTGCATGGAGCCTGCTTCTCTCTCTGCCTATGTCTCTGCTTCTCTCTCTCTCTCTTTCTGTGTCTCTCATAAATAAATAAAATCTTTTATAAAATAAATAAATAAATAAATAAAATCTTAAAAAAAGAAATAGAAAGTTCAAATAGACACATAACAAACAAAGATAATCACTAACTTAAATTTCCCACAAAGATCCCAGAGTCCAATGGTTTCGTTGATAAATTCCATCTGATATTTTAAGAAGAAAATACAAGCAGTTATGCACATCCTTTCAGAAAAAGAAGGAAGGAGCACATCCTAGCTCACTCTGTGGAGTCAGTGTGCGACACCAACACCAGACAATGTCATCCCAAAGAGGAATAGCATGAGCTGATGCTATACATAAATATAGATGCAAATACCATTAACAAAATATTAGCACACCAAATGTAGTTACAGAGAAACAGGATTATACATAGTGACTAAGTGAGGTTTATTTTAGGAATGCAAGGTAACACTCGAAAATAAATTAATGGAATAAGCATCTAAATAAAACAACATTAAACCAGAAACTGGTTAATCAGAAAAAGCATTTGACATGAGAACACATCCATATATGACAAAAACAATTCCACAACCCAGGGGATGGGGAGCACCCTTAATCTGATAAAAGAGCACCTGATGAAACTTGTAACTAATTCACACTTATTTTTTTAAAAAGATTTTATTTATTTATTCGTGAGAGACACACAGAGAGAGGCAGAGACACAGGCAGGGGGAGAAGCAGGCTCCCTGCGGGGAGTCTGATGTGGGACTTGATCCCAGGACCCCAGGATCACGCCCTAAGCCAAAGGCAGATGCTCAACCACTGAGCAACCCAGGTGCTCCTAACTCACACTTAATTCATACTGAATACTTTCCCCTTGAGACTGGGTCAGAGATAAGAATGCCCACTTCAAACTTCTATTTGACAGTTTACTACAGTTCTAGCCAGTGCAACACAGCAAGAAATATAAATTAAAGACGTAGATTTGAAAATCAAACTGGATTTTTTAGTGTGCAAGATTTAATAAAAAACAAAAATAGGAATGTTCAAACTGTATTTATTTGCAGGAAACATGCTTATAACAAATCTGCAAAAAAAAATCTGTAGAAATAATAAGGTAGCTCAATAAGGTGGTGGGATACAAAATCAATATAAAAACTTCAATTAAAGGTTCGGGAAAGAGTAGTGTAGGTGAGCAGGACGGGAGCAAGGATCCGGGGCCACTATGAGCTGCACCATCGAGAAGATCCTGACAGACGCCAAGACGCTGCTGGAGCAGCGGCTACGGGAACATGACGCGGCTGCAGAGTCGCTCGTGGATCAGTCCAGCGCGCTGCACCGTGGGTGGCTCCGCTATGCGGGAGGCGGGGACGGCGCTTCCGGACCAGGAAATTGAGAGTCAGATTGACAGAATCTGTGAAATGGGAGAAGTGATGAGGAAAGCAGTTCAGGTGGATGATGACCAATTTTGTAAGATTCAGGAAAAACTAGCCCAATTAGAGCTTGAAAATAAAGAACTTCGAGAATCATTGTCCATCAGCAGTGAATCTCTACAGGTCAGGAAGGAAAACTCAATGGACACTGCTTCCCAAGCCATCAAATAACTCAACTTACAAATGACAGCTGGAGATTGTTTATCAAGGAAGGAAGTTATTATCTTTCTGTTCGAGTATTGTCCATTTAGTGTCTTGCCTCAGACTTGATTTAGTGTGGATTAAAGGTATCAGGTGGTAGTTTAGAATTTGCAGTCAAATTGGCTGTCCACAAAACAGTTTTTGGGTGTGTTTGTGAAAATACACACTGAGTTTCACCATTCCTTTCTCTAAGAGACTATTTTTAATTTTCAGTTCTGGGACCTCAATTTCTATAAACTGTGGTATCAGATCCTTTTTGTTTCTTCACATCTCTCAAACTTAGATCTTTATTATAAGCCAGCAATTTTTATTTATATAGGATTGTAAGTTACAAGTCTAAAAAAAAAAGTCTAAAATTTTTTTAAAGATATTAGCTTTTTAAATCTATTTGGCATAGCCTAGATTTTTTTTTCCCCATTTGAGAAAAGGAATACAATTCCACAGAACTAGATTGGCAGATTCTCTGATTTGTAATGTCATTCACCTACTATGAAGTTTTAGGTCTCTGGTGCTAAGAGTTGGCACTTTATGACGTGGTGTCTTTACTCTTAATTTGAGAGAACCTACTGCTAGTGCCCAAGAAACATACTTGAAAATAGATCACCCTTTTCTTCTAGCGATATTAGAGTCAGCATATTGTTCAAAGAATCCTGAGAAGTTTGTCCTGTGTGTGTGTGCACATACATTTGTACCCTTAGTTCAACTGCTGAAAGTAGCTGTTATTTATTCTATTAGATATTAGTAGTCAACTTTTCAATATTGTCCTAGAAAATCTTCAACTTGGGTGGTTTATTCAGTGGAAGAGCATACAATGGGTTTATTCACATCATAGTTTTTAGGTACTACATTCTATTTAATTTATATATAACTTCTGTCTTATAGTTAAGGACCATCACTTACTTAGATGTCTTTCATTATTAGTATAGATAGTTGGCTTTATTTTTAGATCCATTTTTCACAAGGCAGCAAAGTTTTATCACCTAATGAGAGTTATTACATTCATTGTGCTGTGTAGACAACAAAGCAATGTTGAGATTCAAATGCTGAGTGGTCAACTTAGGCTCATTTATCAACCCATTTGCCCATCTCAGTTTAGTCACACATGACAAATTTACAAATTACTCCATGTAATTAATCAGTTTGGGTTTGCCCAAAAATAACTGAAATGATGAATCTTAAACCTATCCATATTTTCCAGTATCACTAAGCACCATACTGCATGGGAGAGACACAGTATTAAAAAAAGTTTTTTGTTAAAAAAAAAAAACTTCAATTATATTTCTTTATGCTAGCAATGAGGAACCTGAAAATGATATTAAGAAAACTATTCCATTTGCAATAGCATTGAAAATAATAAAATAATAAAACAAGTGCCAAATATGTATACTTAAAGCTGCAAACTACTGGTGAAAGAAATTGAACACAATCTAAATAAATGGAGAGATTTAGAATACTCATGGACTGGAGCACAAAATATTGTCATGATAGAAAATTTCCCCTAAATTAATCTGCAGACTTACCATGATCCTTACTGGATTTCCAGCAAGATTTTTTTTTTTAAGGAAATAGCAAGCCAATCCTAAAATATATATAGAAATTCAGAGCACCTAGAATGGCTAGTGTGGCCAAAATAATTTAGAAAAAGAAGAAGCAACTTGGAGGACTTACACAATCTGCCTTAAAAATTTATGACCAAGCTACAGTAATCAGGACCGTGTGGGACTAGCATGGGGATAGACCTACAGATCAGTGGGGTAGAGTAGAAACTTCAGAAATAAAACCTGAGCAGTGGATGTTTCACAGAGCAAATCAATGGGGGAGAAATTGGAGTATTTTTAATAAATGGTGCTGAAACAATTGGATAACCATAGCAAAAAAGGGGGGGGACTTAATACCCTACTTCACATCATACACAAATATAACTCAAAATCAATCATAGCTGAATTTAAGAGCTAAACTATAACACTTTAGAAAGAAAACAGAACAAGATCTTTGTGACCTTGAGTTAGGCAAAGTTTTCTTTAATATGACACCAAAGCACTATTAAGGGGAAAAAAAAGAAAAATTGGACTCCATAAAAAATAAAGCATTTGCTTTTCAAAAGTCACCTTCACAAACATAGAAAATATAAGTCACAGGCTGGAATAAATATTTGCAAGCCGTGTACTTATATTCAGAATTTATAAACAACTCTAACAACTTCATAAGGTAAAACAGCCCAATGTTTAAAAAATAGGGAAGAGATTTTAATAAACTTTATCAAACAGGATATCGGGGTGGCAGAGAAACACCTGAAAAGGTGTTCAGCCTCATTCACCATCGGGGAAATGCGAATTAAGCACAGTCAGGGAGCCCTTCGCAGCAGTGGGCACCTGGGCTGCGGGCCAGAAGTAACGGAATTTAAAGTGATGCCACTTGGGGAAGCAGTTTGGCAGTTTCCTGACAACTTCACTGTACTCTCCTCATTTGCTGCCAAGCTCACTCCCTGCTCCTGCCAGAGAGGGTTGGGCACGAGGGGAGCAGGAGTGGGAGGAGGCGGCTGTCCCACCCAGGATGCCTTCCTGCCACGGCTCCATCTCCGAGACACGCTCACTTGACACGAATAATGGACTTGATTTTCCGAAAGAATAACCTGAGTACCAACTCTTTCTTCTTTTTCATTTTCACTGATGCGGGACATGGAGGAGAACCTGAGTTCATCCGCAGAGAGGTAGGTTGCCCACTTGCCAGCCTGTTTGATCTGCTTGCTCTTCCTGACTCACATTACTTATATTATTAAATAGTGTGTAACACTATTTCCCTCAATACTAACACAGCGCTCACACATCTTTTTCACTTGCCTTACTTGGGAAAACCCCCTCCCTCTCTGCAGCTAATATCTGAACTAATGTGCAAAAATCCACACTCATTGATCGTCTAAGTCAAAGAACAGGGGGTGGGAAGTTGAGTCGAACCTCCTCATGACCTCTGATAAGACCTGGTTATTTTCGAGCACCAGTCCTCCTTGCCTTGAGTCAGTGTGCAGTGTAGATGGGGACAACCCATCCCTGGGGCACTGCACGCATGCACACGAGGCGTGCACCACTGTGTCCCCTGCAAGGTCACGGAGGCAGAAAGTGGCCAGTGGTGAAGTTCACCATCCAGGGTGAGTGTCTCCACATTGAAACTGCAGCTGTGAAAAGGCATCGCGAGGCAAGACAGGTGCTCACAGGACGGCCAGCATCTCCCTTTGCCCTGGCCACCATCACAGAGGGCCACCGAGGAGGCAGCTGGCTACAGACATGGTGGTCCCACTGTTCTGGAGGCTGGAGCCTGAAATCAGGGTGTTGGCAAAGTCATGGAGCCATCATGGCCTTTCTTCTTGGCATGTAGATGGTGACTTCCTCTTCATGTCCCTGCACATTCTGTATTTTATCCCTCTCTAGCAAGAATGATTGAAAAATTAAGGAACCAGATCATAAATTTCCATCTTAAATTTTGTCTCAGGATGGCACACCAGTGAGTATTCATATAGAAACTTTGGAGCTTAGAAACACTGCCCGTGTGCGGATGGAAATCCTTCCTTCCTCCGCCTGCCCGTGTCCTCGCTGGCACTCTAGCTGCCGGCTTTCAAGTGTCCCGCACATTTCTGTGCATCACGCACTTAACGTCCTCTTGTCTACAGTGACAAGCCCATTTACAGCTCTTCAGGAGCCTGCTTTTAAAACCCCATGTGTTGTGAAGCTTGTTCTGTTAAAGAAAGTGGCCTGCGTTCAGACTTCATCTGGAAGGTGTACCCTGTTTCTCATCAGGATCTTGTCATTTGCAACACGGTCTCGGGTTAGTGTTTAATATGTGAGGACCTAGGTCAGCCCCCGAGTCCCGTGGATGTGGCGACCACGAGTCAGGGGCAGCCGTTTTCCATGATGGGAAGTGTTCGTTGGGTGACTAGGGCTGGACGTGCCCACAGCCTCCAGGTCACTCCCGTCTAGCGGGCCAGACTCGTGTCTGGAGACCAGGGTTTGTCTCAACCTCTTGACGCTCACAGCAGTGTGTGTGTAAAAGGCGGAGGTGCTTGTGCAGTCAGATGATGGAATCGTGGGCTGGCTGTAATCACCATCTGGGCCAGCCATTGGACCACCTCGACTGCATGCCTGGCAGAGCACGTTCCACGGCGGCTCTACAGAAACTACCAGACAGGGTGGAACGTGACAGGGGAAGGGACCACATGTGTGAAGCCAGAGCTCCACGCAGCCGCCCCTCGCCAGGTGCCCGTCCTCCGTAGTTGCACCGCAGAGGGGCTCCTGACACCATCACCCTCTCACAGTCTCCAGCCAGTGAAATGGGCCTCTCTGCCCCATGGGACAGTGCCCAGTGTGTGGCCAGGGGTGCGTTCATTTCGGGAGGTGCTGGCCGAGAATGCACCTGTAGGCTCATCTGAGATACTGATAGAAGTTGTGTGTTCTCATGCTGTCACCTTCAGCCTGTGGGTCAGCGACGGCGGGCTGACTGCATCATTCTCCCCCTGGTCTGTGTGGAAAGAAGCCAATGACACAGCAGTCCCTCCGGGTAACTGTGCATCATCCTGTCGTGGTGGTGGAGGTCCAGGCAGCAGAGTCCCTCATTGGGTGGCTCACATGGCAGAGACATGTTCTGTCACAGTCTGGAGGCTGAAAGGGCGACACCAAGGACCTCGTCTTGTGCAGCCGCTGGGGGGCCCCGGGGCCCATGGCCTGTGGCCACACCCCTCCAGCCTCAGCGGAGGCTCCCCCTGCATCTCTGTGCTCTAGCCTCTTGTAAGGATCCCAGTGCCTGGACTGAGGGCTGGTCTCGGCCCTGGGGTGACGCTGTCCAACTGCATCTGAAAGTCCCCCACTGACAACAGTATGAGCTCATGGGTGGACACTGCTCGGGCCACGTCAACAGTTGCATTTACCTGAGTGACCCACGAGCTCTGTCTCTGACCCACACCATGACTCGTGGTAGTTCCTACAGATCTCGTTCTTCCTTCCCCTCAACTCCCTCCTGACCCCAGGGGGCACATAGCACCACCCACCCCTGCTGCTTCTGCAGCCCCTCCCCTCAGGTGCTCCTCCCCCCCCCACCCCCCCGCCCCTTCTCTGGCATCTCCCCCTGCGCAACGGATAGAGGGGCTGAAGAAGAAAGGGAAATTGCAGGAAGGAGCCACAATGCTGCTGTGGCCTGTGGCTTTAGCAGCCGTCTGCATTCCCTGCCTTGCTGACATGTGTCTCCCCTTCCTCCTGCCCCATCCTGTCAGAGTGAAGTCTAAGGAGCTCCTGCTGCCAGACCTGCACTCACGTCAGGCCTGCTCCACCACCACAGTCTCAGAGAACTCAAGGCTAAAGGTAGGTGAGAGGCAGCTGTGCATAAGCCTCAAATACAAAGGTGAGAGCCGACCTAGGGTCTAAGCCTCCCCCCAGGAACCCAGGGTAGGGCAGTATTTGGAATTACTTGTTTGGCTGGTTTAAAGCATTTATAGTGTTCCCAGGGATTCGGCTCAAACAGGGACAACGGTGGGAGGGGAACACAAGGGAAATAAGGTGAACGACACAGACATTGTAAGCAGCGGGATGGGTGGATGAGCAGAGAAGAAGATAGAAGAAGAATGGGTGTTGTCATGGGAACAGATGCATCACAGGTGTGCTTGGATGACGTGTGTGGGCATCCGCAGCCAGCACTCCAGCAGGCTCCTGGCAGGATTCTCTGGCATGTCCCCTAGGGTCTCAGCAGCCCACCTCCTGTCTCAGTGGAAGGGCTCCCCTATTCATCCCTGAGGTCAGTGGGGAAGAAGGACGCACCCAGTCCACTGTGCCATTACACAGCCTGGGCTCAGAGTTCCATGTTGGAGATGCTGGGGGCTGGTCTTCAGTGGGGACTGGTTGTGACAGGCCGAGTCACAGCTTAAACCATGGCCAACACAATATGGCATGACTCCCCCTGCCAGTCCACTGCCGTGTGACACATATAGACCTTACATACATGGAAACCAGGGTGGCACTCAATCCCAGGTACAAGTGGTGGTGGTTACAGCATCCACTGGTACCCGACCCCTGTCGTCTCCTCTTGGGTGGTGGCTGCCACACAGCTTCTTCTGAATGACAGGAAGGACGGATCTGGAGAAACAAAGACATGATGACCATGCAGGTGTTGACCGGGTGTCCCACCTGGTTGTAGTGTGTGTCCAGGTGAATGTACTCAAGCCTTCTTCTCCAGCATGTGGCTGAAACTCATCTCTAGAACGTGTGGTAGAGCAGTCTCAGGACCCTTCATTCCCATCCTGTCTCAAGAATCCAAATCAGCTGTGACCATTCATTGCCACTCTGCTGGACACTTGTCATCCATCATCATGTTTCATCCCTCTATGGATTATCTGAGACAGATCATCATTCCCACTTTGATGGCTAAGATTAAATAAGGCTGAGCTCACCTCTGAAGTGTGGGCAGAGCTTTGAGACCTCAATGGCTCAAACCCTCCCCACTTCACAAGCAGGACACATTCTCTTCTGCTTTCAAAACTGTAAATACCAAATAAGCATATATGGTTTTCTAATGCAGCAGAAGTAATAGCATGGGGTTGGGTCTCTTGAACTTTTCTATATTTGACTTAAAACTTCCAAAGTTGAAAAATGCATTCTTACTTAAGAAAGGTAGTTACCTTTCCAGTCAATTTACACAAATTAGCAAACCCAACTCAATAAAAAATAGAAAATCCCTAGCCCTGGTGGCTACACTGTTGAATTCTACTGAATTAAAAAAAAAAAAAAAACGACAGCTGTACACATGTTCTCTCAGTAAACAGAGGGAAAACCTGTTCTGTGAGGCCAGTTTCAACCTGATACCGAAGCCAGACAATGTCATCACAAGAGAATACCATGAAGCAAGATCCTTCAAGAAAATACAGAAACCATTGACTAAGTAGTAGCAAACCAAATCCAGCAACACACAGGATTAAATACCATGGCTGTGTGAAGACCAGTTGACCTCATATTAAATATTAACAATAAAGGACAATAATATAATGATGTCAATTCAGAAAAAGGAGATGCCAGTGAGAAACTGTCATTCATGATAAAAAAAAATGTTCTCAACAAATTAGGAAAGAATTGAAAAGATCTTCATTTTGACAACGAACTAGAACTAACTTCCTAGTGAAAGATTGAATACTGTCCCTCTTACAACTGGGCACAAAGCAAGGATGTCCACACTCACTGCTTTTATTTAACATTGTACTAGAGTCCCAGCCACTGAAATAAAACAAGAAAAAAGAATAAAGAATAGAAAGTGGAACTGTGTTGATTGCAGACAACATAGTTCTAAAGCAAAAACAAAAACAAACAAAAAAGCTAGTAATAAAATAGCTAGAGCTAAAGTAGGCTCTGGGACATTTATCTTCAATGAAATCAGTTAGAGTTCCCACCAGCCATCCCAGGAAATCACTTCAGCTGTGGTCAAAGAGTTTCTTAGTTGCCTTAGTTGACCTAGAAATGTTTTATGTAATTTGCCATTATCTGGAATGGAAACAGTTGTTTTTAAAAATCTCTTGGGGCACCTGGGTGGCTCAGTTAGTTAAGCATCTAACTCAGTTTTGGCTCAGGTCATGACCTCAGGGTTGTCAGATTGAGCTAGATTGGCTCAGCCTGTCAGATTGGTTGTCAGGCTCCTCACTGGGTGTGTGGCCTGCTTAAGATTCCCTCCCTCTCCCCTCTCCCCTCTCCCCTCTCCCCTCTCCCCTCTCCCCTCCCCCTTTCCATTTATTCATGAGACACACACAGAGAGAGAGAGAGAGAGAGAGAGAAAGAGAGGCAGAGATACAAGCAGAGGAAGAAGCAGGCTCCATGCAAGGAGCCCAACCTGGGACTCAATCCTGGGTCTCCAGGATCATGCCCTGGGCCGAAGGTGGCACTAAACTGCTGATCCACCCGGGCTGCCCCCCTCCATCCTTTCTCTGTCTCTCTCTCTCTCTCTCTCAAAAAAAGAAAAAAAGTCTCCTTTGACATTCTTATTAAAAAATAGCAAGTTTAGGGACATCCAGGTGGCTCAGCGGTTGGGCATCTGCCTTTGGCTCAGGGAGTGATCCCAGAGTCCTGGGATCGAGTCCTACATCAGGTTCCCTGCAAGAAGCCTACTTCTCCCTTGCCTATGTCTGTCTGTCTCTCTCTCTCTCTCTCCCTCCCTGTGTCTCTCAAGAATAAATAAAGTCTTTTAAAAAAAATAGCAAGTTCAATCATGTTTCTATATTTGGCAAAAATTAAACTGGAAATAATATTAAGTATTCCATTAACAATATTTTTAAAAATAATAAATTTAACAAGACTGGAGTAAAATCTAAATACTGAAAGTTATAAATCATTGCTGAGAGAAATTGAAGACATTTAAAATAAATGGTTCATGGATTGGAACACTTAATATTGTTAAGATAGCATTTTTTCCCCCCAAACTAATCTGTAGATTTAGTGCAATCCCTATTAAATTCCCAGGAGGCTCTTTCTTTCTAAGGAAATCAACAAGCTGATCATAAAATGTGTATGGAAATTCAGGGGATCTGGGGTAGCCAGAACAACTTTGAAAAGAGAACAAAACTGGAAGAATTATACAACCTGACTTCAAAATTTACTAAAAAGCTACAGGACTCAGGACAGTGTAGTTCTAGGATAAGGATAGACATATAAGTCAAGGTAGTAGAGTAAAAATTTTAGAAATAAACCTTTACATTTGTGGTCAATTGATTTTCAACAAAGGTTCCAAGTCAGTCCATTGGGGAGAAATGAAAATTTTGACAGATGGAATTGGAACAATTGGATATCCACTTTGAAATATAAGCAACTTAATACCATACTTCAACTATATAAATAACTCAAAACTGATCATACACTTGAATTTAAGAGGTAAAGCCTTAACTCTTTTAGAAGAAATTATAAATTGTGATCTTGTGTTAGGCAAAGGTTTCTTTGCTATGATAGCGAAAGTACTAAATACAGCACCAGGGATTATTGTGGAAGGTCTGGTCAACACCTCATCATCTCAAGTGGTTGCTAGTGTGTGTGTGTGAGATGCTCAATCTGGTGCACAGTTACCATGAGGTGCACGATCATAGGGTTAGTTTTTAAGTCAGTCTGTTGATGAAATTCTGACCCATGTGCCCCTGAGAATGAAAACAGACAGCAAGATTCCTGGATTCAGTCTAGCTCTGCCTGTAACCCTGGGTGGGAACCTCATTTGTCTTTGCTGTTTTCCTCATCTAAAGGAGGACAATAAAATTATCTTCCTATAAGTGTTTTGTAAAGATTAAGTGAAGATAATCCATGCACTTAGTACAGTAGCTAGTACTTAGGAAGTGCTCAGTTGTTTAATATTATTACCTGAAGGAGTCAGTTATAAATGTGGGCAAAACTTTATGCAGAGATGTTCACTATAACATCATTTGCAAAAAAAAAAAAAAAAAAAAACATCATTTGCAATAATGAAAAATGTGAAACAATGTAAAAATCCCAAATCAGGTGAGTTATTAAGCAAAATAGGCTGAATATCCAATTCTGAAAGATGACGGAGCCATTGGAGATTCTGGCTATGAAAGCTATATCATATCTTTTTTAAAAGATTTTATTTATTGAGAGAGAGCGAGCACAAGCAGCAGAGGGAGAGGGAGAAGCAGGCTCCCCCCGTCAGCTGGGAGCCTGATGTGAGGATCCATCCCAGGACCCCAGGATCATGATCTGAGCCACCCAGGTGCCCCTATAGTAACAACATTTTTGAAATGCTTATGATATAAAAAGTAGGGGAAAGCAGTATAAAATTACATTTATGGAAAATTTGCAATTGTATAAAATAAAAACAAATCCTATAAATGGGGAAATAAAGATTAATGGGAAAATGCTGAGAAATATATTAGGAATATGGAACTCTGGGTAAGTTTTAGTTTTCTCTATTTTCTAGAGTATTAAGTATATTCACATGATTCTTAGAGTAAAAATATATGAAATAATTTTAAATTATTTAACATTTAAAGAAGAAAAAATGATACATTGGACTTCATCAAAATTTAGGGTTAGATTTCAACAAACTTACATGATGCTCAGCATCATTCAAGATGGTGGGAAAGCAAGTTACAGCCACAGGAAGGGGCCACAACCACCCACCTAGAATGGAGCAGCACCAAGAATGTGCTGTCAGAGTTAATCAGAGCTGGTCAGAGCTGGTCAGAGCTGGTCAATGCTAGTAGGAGCTGGTCAGAGCTGGTCGGAGCTGGTCAGCAGAGTTGTGTCCATTGTGGTAGGGTGGAAGTGGGAATGGAGGTGATGCCATGCTGGCACACAGTAGGCAGTACCTCTGTGGAAATGAGCAGGCCTCACAGGAGTGGCGTCCCACCCTGGGTGCTCCCCAGAGGTGGCATGATGCACCAGCTCCTGCAGCTGCCAACCCCTGGCACAGACTGCGGCTTCAGTGAGGAACAGAGGATCTCGCCATCTGTTGGGAGTCTGAGGTCCAGGTGTCAAGGTTGGGTTCTTCTGAGGCCTCTCTCCTCTGCGCACCTGCATCCTCACTGCCTGCGCATAAACCTGTCACAGAGGTTGGCTGCCTGGTGGCCTCACTCAGTGTGCTCCCTCCGTACAGGCCCCACCGCCCAAGCAGGTGCCCTCAGGGTGCCCAGGGGTCGGGGCACCGGGAGGGAGGCAGTCTCCTGCAGGGACCCTTTCCCTGGACCCAGGGCCCAGGCACCCTTGCTCAAAACGAGCTAATAATGGACAGATTTTGTGTCAGAAGAAGCTCATGTCAAGCACGCCTTCGTTTCTCATGCTATGAATTCTCGTTTACACCCTCACAGGAAGCGGATGGTAACCCGACTGTGTTGGTACTCGGGTAAGTGTGTGAGTGTCCTGGGGGGTTTCCTGCCTGGAAATAGCCGAGTCCCACCCTACCCACCATTCCTGAGGGAGACAGTCTTGGGTGGGAGACCTCCCAACGCCGCGGGGATGGATTAGAAGACAGAATTGCTTCCCCCGACCTCACAGACGTGGATGGCTGCTCAAGCGGCTCATCACACTGGCTCTCCTCGGACAGTCACAGTACTGCTGCTCTACGTCCTTCCCAAGGGCCGTGTGTCCGTGCGCAGGTCCGGGTGGCGCCCCTTTATTCTGGTCCTGCGGCCCGTACAGGTGCAGGTCGTGAGTGTAGCGGCGTTGGGCCGAGTCAGGGCTTGTCCTTTTGCTCCTTCCTTGGCTCGGGCTGAAGTTGTGGCCGCCCCCCCCCCCCCCCCCCCCAAGGAGCACGCAGCCTTTCCACCCTGGGCTGCGGGGGCAGACAGTGGCTGCTGACAGACTGTAAGATCTGTGGAGCCTCCCAACTTCTGTCCCCACAATGAAGCCCTGCGGCCACCACAGGCTGTCCTCTCCTGGAGTGCTGCGTGCAGCACGCAGTGAGTGCCGGCTCCCTTTGTCCTTAAGAGGGTGGTCCTGCGAAAATAGTGTCCTAAGCCGTGCGTGGACAGGGTAGCCTTCATTCAGTGCCATTTAATGCAATTTAAAATAAAAATACAAAGGGCGAGTCATTTACTCGAATGTCACCCACCAGACACACAGGCCCCTCTCTGGCCCTCAGGTAACGTCCCTGCCACCCCCCACCCCCACCGCCCCGTGCTGTCCTCCCCTCCTGCCCTGCCACACCCCTGGCCTCCACGCCCTGGCCTGGGCTCCTGGGCTGGGCCTGCTGTGACCACGAAGGTCATGTGCTGACAGTGGAGTCAGGTAGCCATGCTGGGGACGTGGACGGGAATGCGGACGGGATATCGGAGGGGACGTGAGGGAAGCTGTTCTCTCACCTGAGACAGACATCCACATGTCGTGGGGTCCCTGAGGTCATCTGACCGGCCAGGGAGTGGCATCACCCTGATCCATGTGGACTTCCTTCTTTCCACCCCAGCAGCCTGGGTCATGGGGCAGCGAAAACCCTATTAGTCCTTTTTTGTTGCCAGAAGTGTTTCTATGGTAACCTAGCAGTTTGGATCGAGTGACCACTTGGCGCTTTAGACACCCCTGACCCCCGTTCCTTGGGCCTCACCTGCTGTCGCAGCAGCCAGGCTGGCGGGGAGCACAGCCAGCCCGAGCCCCAGAGGACCCGAGTCACCAGCGTGTGTCGGCGGGAACCGGTCACACATCACACAGACTTTCTGGCGTGTTTGTCTGTCAGGGGTGTTCAGCTCGCTAACGATAGAACTCAGCTGACAGAATGAGCATGTGAGGAGGACGTGGCCCACACTCGCAGCTACTTCTGTCTGCTTGACCATCCTGCTGGCAGAGGAAGCGAGTCCTTGCCAGAGGCCCTCCTGCCTGTTCTGCAGGACCTCAGCACTCAGACGGCCCCCAGCCGCTGCCTGTCCCTGAGGCTGCAGACGAGGGGACCCCAGCAGGGAGACCCCCATGACCTGTGCGTCTGCAGGGTCCCCGCCCTGCGCTCACCCAGAGTGAGGCCTCCTCACTCACATGTTTCTCCTTCTCCACCCACCTAGCAGACCTAGGCAGAAGGTGCTCCTGTCGCTGTCAGGGTCGACAAGCCTGAGCTCTGCCTCCAGCACCAGCCCGGAGAATTCCTTGTTGCCCAAGGTGAGCTGGGGCTGCCGATGACTGAGCTCAGACGCAGGGATGAGAGCCCACCGCAGGACGGGGGCCCCCCAGAGCAGAGGTCAGCACCGTGTTCTGGATGCTCGTTGCACCAGTGCTCCCCAATTCCCAGGTGCCAGGGATGCTGCTCAAAGGGCAGCAAGGGGCACATTGTGCTCCTGACATGGGGCCCATGTGTGCCAGATAGAAGCAGATGGAGTCCCCAGACAGGTGTCCCTGGGCCAAGCCCCGATGCTCTCTCTGGTGCCACATGCCAGTGTCGCCATGTGGTAGAGGATGGAGGGCAGGACGCTCTGTGACATTTCTGGGGTGCTCTCTGTGTCATCCTTCCAACTTCTGGTATGTCATAGTCGGTGCTGGAGAGTAACTGTAGAAGCAGATGGGGTGTGTGACAGATGGTCAACACTGAGCATGTGAGCGAGTGTGTGAGCCACACACGGGCTGGAGTTGGGAAGCCTCAGATAAAGGATGGGTGGCCCTGGGACGGGATGTGGGTGGCCCGTGTAGCCAGGCAGGGATCAGGCAGGTGCAGCACACTGCTGGTCACACTAGCAGGTGCCCAAAGACCCTGGCAGAGTGGGGCTGTACTCACGGGACTGCCCACCGCTCCCAGCCCGTGGGGCCTGAGTCATTTCTGTAGCAGCAAGAGACTCAGGACACCCCGGCCTGGACATCCTGTCCCCTGCACGTGCACCATGTCCACACCCCAGCCTGGACATCCTGTCCCCTGCACAGGCACCAGGTCCACACCTCGGCATGGGGCCTTCTGTCTGCCTCAGGCTCGGTCCAGAACCCATGTCTGACCCTGGCTGCACACCAGGCGCGCCCCTCTATGGGTGACCCCAGTGTCTGTAGCTTTCAGCCAAGTGGTTAGAAAGGAACAGGTCCTGTGTGGTACAGGTGGACTTGGGTTCATTATGCCCTGGAGATGTTACTGGTTCCACAGCCCAGAGCAGGTTTGTGAACCACTTGCTGCCTGAGTCTTGGGGTCTCCATGAGGGGGTGAAGGCGTGGCTGTCACTCTCAGGGTGTGATACGTGAGGACTCCATGAGAGGTTGTGAGCACTGCTGCCCGGTGGCCCCCATCCCCCGCATTGTCTTAGACCCTGGTGTGCAATAATCATAATTCTTGTCTGGGACACAAACTCATCATTGACCTCTGCATGATCTAATTTCTCAATTTACTCAGTATTTTATGTGTTTTTGGTGCCAGACAAAGTACCCACCGCCCAGGAACAGGCAGGGTCCTGATGTGGCCCCTGGTCTGTGGCCCTGGCCACACTCTTTGTACTTGTGTTTCAGGTTAAATATATTCCTGAAAAATACATGCAATTCATTGCTTACTGTTTATCTCATGGAAGGGACAGTGTGTATGTCTGGACTTTGGGAGAATCACCTTGTCACTTAATAGATGTCGAGACAATTGTGAGTGTGTATGCCTGCCCTCTGTGACCACTGCTCCCACAGCTGTGTGTGCACAGGATAGATGCCCCTGTAGGGGCCTCTTTCTAAAGGGTGTGTGTGGTCTGCACCCCCACAGAAGTGTTTGTGAAACCCCATAGGTCCATACCCCCCCCCAGCACCTGAGGCACCTGAGGGGTGCAGGCGGTAGCTTCCTGTCCTCCCAGCCTTTCCCTTAAGACTGATGGCACCGCATGTGCACTGGCCAAGTACGTGTCCTCCTACAGGAAGTGCTTGCTCTTGTCCTTGGCCCATTTTCCTGTCATGCTCTTTCTGCTTTTCTTACAGATTTATTTGAATTCTTTATATATTCTTGATACAGACCCCTCGTTAGTTGGGTGAATTACAGATAGAGTGTCACAGAGCACTTGGACTCCTGCTTAGCTTCACTGACATATGATGACCTAGAACCATCCTTTCAATATACTCACATTTGTACATATTTTATGATAATGCTTTTTGAAAAAAAAAAAAAGATAATGCTTTTTGGTCTTGATTAATCTTTAACTCCAGCATCTAAAAGAAAGTCATCTACAAGTTTTTGACATTCAATTTTAAGAGTTGAGTTCTCACCTTTATGGTTCACTGGTGTGTTTGGTGTGAGGTAGGGACCCAGCTTCATCTCTTCCCTGTGGGTTTCTGTTGTTCCAGCTGCATTCACCAAACATTAAATAGACTGTCTGTTCCCCACTGATTTGTTTGCTGTATGTCCCATATATTTTTTTATTCCACAATGCTTCCACTACAGCCTTTTTTGGTATTTAGTTGAATTTGCAGACTGTGCCATTTTTTAAAAAAGATTTTATTTATTTATTCATGAGAGACATAGAGAGAGAAGCAGAGACACAGGCAGAGGGAGAAGCAGGCTCCTCACAGGGAGCTTGATGCAGAACTCAATCCCAGGACCCCAGGATCATGCCCTGAGCCAAAGGCAGATGCTCAACCACTGAGCCACCCAGGTGCCCTGACTGTGTCATTTTTGTTCTCCTCTTCCTTCCTCCTTATATTTTTTAGTTATCTTCTCACTGGTTACCTTAGAGATTACAATTAACATCTTAAACTTTTTAAAAAGATTTTATTTATTCATTCATGAGAGACACACAGAGAGAGAGAGGCAGAGACACAGGCAGAGGGAGAAGCAGGCTCCATGCAGGGAGCCCGACATGGGACTTAGTCCCAGGTCTCCAGGGTCACACCCTGGGCCGAAGGTGGCACTAAACCACTGAGCCACCCAGGCTTCCCCAACATCTTAAACTTTTAAGAGTCGAATAATACCAACTTAACTAGTGTTTGTACTAGACAAACACTCTGATCCTCTACATCTCCAGCCCTCCTCTTTTATATTACTAACATCACAGATTATATCTTTACACATTGTGTGCCTATTAGGAAAGATTTATAATTATTGTTTTATGAATTTGTCTTTTAAATCACATGGAGAAGAGGAGCTACAAACCAAAGTGCAATAATCCTGGCTTATTATATATTAGCATGTGTGGTTATCTTTATCAGTTCTTTACTTCTTCTATTGTGTAAAGCCTCCATTTTAGCCCAAAACGCTCCCTTTAGCATTTCTTATAGGAAAGGTCTGTTGTTCATGAATTCTCTTAGCTTTTATTTATCTAAAAATGTCTTGATTTCTTCTTTATCCTCAAAAGGCAGTTTTGTTGGATTTAGAATTCTTAGTTTGGCAGATTTTATTTTCCTTACCTTACAGGACATGTACCCTCTGGCTTCCATGGTTTCTGGGGAGAATAAGCTGTTGGTCTTACTGAGGCTCCTAGTATGGGATAAACCATTTCTGTCTTTCTGCTTTCAGAATCCTGTCTGGGTTCTGAAAATCTGGCAGTGCCGTGCCTCACTCTGAACCCTTCTGTGTTTATCTGCTTGGCATCAGTTGAGCACCTTGGACATGCAGATCCATACCTTCCATCATATTTGGGAAGTGTGCAGCCAGCGTTTCTTCAGATACTTTTTTCTCCTTCTATTCATTTTCCTTCATTCCATTTTCTCCCTGGT
This sequence comes from Vulpes lagopus, assembly GCF_018345385.1. Taxonomy (NCBI): domain Eukaryota; kingdom Metazoa; phylum Chordata; class Mammalia; order Carnivora; family Canidae; genus Vulpes; species Vulpes lagopus. Next base: position 31,544,431 of record NC_054840.1, on the reverse strand, counting down.
CCCCAGACTGGATAATTTCAGTTGTCTTCAAGCTCACTGATCCTTTCTTCTCCTGCTCACACATGGTGGATTCCACTAGTGAATTTCACACTTTTCAGTGGCACAATTTCTGTTTGGTTCCTTATTGTAATGTCTAACACTTTATTGATATTCTTTTTTGTTCTTTCAGTATTTTCCTGAATTCCTTTAGTTCTTCGCCTTGGCTCACTGAGCACATTTAAGACAGCTGATTTAACATCCTTGACTACTAATTCAAATGTTTGGGTGTCTTCCAGGAAATTCTGTCAAATTCTTTTTCTCCATTGAGTAGATCATATTTTCCTATTTCTTTTTGTTTGTTTTATGATTTTCTTGTTGAAAACTTGATATTCTGAGTATTACAATGTGTTAGATCTGGACATCAGATTCTCCCCTTGCTCCGGGATCATTTAGGTTTTTGAATTATCAATTTGTGACTCTTCCAAAATACTTCTGTGAAGTGTGTATTTCTTGTTGTGAAGTTTCTCTCATTATCTGTGTGATCAGCCAGTGATTTCCTTAAATGTCAGGCTGCAAATAGGGGGAATAAATGATCCAATCAATGCCCCTGAAGGGAGCTATTGTTGCCAATTTGGCCAGGACAAGAGAGCACCTGTGCCGACCCCCGAGGGCACGACCAGACCAACCAAAAGGCACAATGCATAGGTTCTGGAGTATGGAGCTCCTGCTATCTGCCCAGGCGTTGGCTGCTCCAGGAGAAAGGGCTGTTCTCCTGCAGCCCCCGGAGGATTGAGGATGGATGGCTGCTGGCTCACACACTGCTCACTCAGGAGGGACAAGGTGTGCCCCTTCCCTGGTGCTGCACATTGTCACTGTGCTTGTCCAGTTCCAGAGCTGACCCTGATGGTGCGCTTCCACATAGTGGTTATTTCTGTGGAGGACTGACCTCTCGTGCTTCCTGCTCCACCACTTTGTCCTCCAGTGAAGGCTGCTGAGACACACTCTGAAACAGGAGTCACTACCTTCCCCAGTTCTCTCCCCATTGCCCTCCATGGTTACACTGCCAAGCTCTGTGGTGTTTTCACCTTCATTCTAAACAGATAGTGTGCTTCCCTGTATTTTCAGTAATACTGTGATCACCTTCACTTCCTGAGCACCTCCTGTGGGTTTTTCTCTCACATCTTGCCTCAACCAGGATTGCTGCCCCCTCTGTGGCCATCTGTGGTGGATGCCCTATTACTACCCATGGGCTGAGAAGTTTGATGGCAGCAGTCACCCACCTGGCTGCTGTGGCACCCCTATTACCTGTCAGAGCCCTGCTCCCACCTTGGTGCCCATGACTCCACGATGGAGCCCCTGAAAGACTGCCCATCCCAACAGCACATCCCTCAAATCTCGGCTTTCTACAGTCTTCCCATTCACTTCTTCTTCAGGGAATGGCCGTTCATCATCAGCAAGGGCTTCCCTTTCATTTCCTATAAAGTTAGATCTTTACTCATTCAGCATCAGTTTGTATCTTGACTGTAATTCTCAGGTGCCAGCTCAGGGAGGGGGACTGCTGCACTCTACAAACTTAGAAGTCTCCCAGAGACCCTTGTACTTGTAGGTCTTTCAGAACTTCCAGGGGCAAACTGTGCACAGTGCAGTGTCTGGTTCCTGGTACGTGCAGCCCTGAAAGTTAGAATGAGCACCATCCTTGGCCCTTTGGTAAGAACCATGCCCTCCCCTCCCAGCTGCCCACCCATGTGAATGGGATGATAGGTCACCTGATGGCAGGGCCTGGGAACACAAGGTCAGAGAATAAGCTGCCTGCTTTCAGGAGCTGGTATGAAGACACCGGGGCTCCTGGGGAGCCAAGACTCACCACCAGCAAACAGAGTTGTGCAGGGAAGGCACCAGGTAAGAGATGGCCTGTGCTGTGTCCTTCTTGCCCCTTCCTCAGTACCAAATGGGCTGAGACCCTCCTGCTCATTAGGCAGAGCACCACGTGTCTCCATCGTGAGAAGCCAGCATTCCCCTCAGTACAACTGTGTCAGCAGCCACACATGGAAGTGAGTGCTCTGAACTCAGGTGGCCAGGTGATTGCCTGGGTCCCAGAGCTCATCAGGGGCACAGCCAGGTTCATTTGCCGCCTCTGGCAGCATAACAGATGCATCCATATCCCCTGTTATTTCTCTCTCTGCAGGTTTCAAAGGAAGAATAAGGAGAAATAAGGCAGCCCATGAGAGGAGACAGTGCCAAATTTGTAGACTCAGCTTAAGGTAAGATACCCATGTTTTGGGTGTTCAGATCAACCCAAGTTTGACTCTCTAAAGAGTTAAATATTTTCTATGGAAAAAAAAAAAGGAGAGATCACCAATGGACGATCCCGGGTGGGACACTTGTGTTCTCAGTGACACAGAGGACAAGCTTGAGTTCATATAGAACATCTACAGGTGGTGCCTGACATCCCATGCTCACCCGCCTCCTGCTCTGCAGATACAAGAGGTGGGGCCAACACCTAGCAGAGGCTTCGGCTGGGAGCTGGCCCTGGGCGTCCTCTGTGTGACCACCGGTCTGAGCTGTGGACCCCAGAGAGCAGTGGTGGCCAACTAGTGGCCAACTCACTAGTGTGCACACAGAGCAAGGGCCACAGACAGTTTGATGAGCACTAGAACAGAAGGGCTGAGGGGCTCTGTACAAGCTCAGACCCGGCCACCCAGGTGCTGTCTGCCAAAGTGCCCAGTGATGTCGCTGTCTGCCCACGTGATCCTTGCGGGGTGCTTCTGAGCAGCGCTACCTCATCGAAGATGTTTACCACGGTAATGCCTCCCCTCAGAGTACACGGTGCTTGAGTATGTTGGCCTCTTACCATGCCTGTGCCATGGCATGGAATCAGTAGCTCCTAGAAAAGGAGGTAGAGGCTGAAAGGGTGAGTTTTTTTTCTCTATGATTCTGGAGAGGACTCAAGTTAGGTTTTAAGGATCATAAAATACAAACCAGTGGCGTAAGTGACAGAGAGCCTGCCTCAGGTCCACTCACATGGCATCTTAGCTCCCAGGTAGACTGACAGCTGGGGGCTGTGTGCTTGCCACTCATGGGGTGCAGGCACTCCAGACTGGTGAGGAGCTGGGGATCCTCAGGCCAGGGGCAGAGGCAGAGAGACCCAAAGAGAACTCCGCCATGGGCACCCCTTCCCCTGGGGAGCTACATCTTCCCAGCTTTCCAGGAGGGAGCCAGAAGACCAAGCTCAGAGCACAGCCAGAGTGGCAGGCAAGGGGGTGATCCCATAAAGTTGGGACTCAAATGGCTATCCCTGGATTGTCACTCTGATGGAATGCAAGAGTAACCAGCCATCTCAAGCCTCAGAGCTGAAGGGTGCTGAGAAAAATCTCTGCCAACAGCTTGGAAGGACAGACTGTCCCTGACTTGATCCCTAGACTCCTCAGGCTGAGGATTAGCAGGTGCTGGGAGGCACCAGGAAGAAATAAGCCGCTCTCCCCCGACGTGGCTGCAGACACAGACACACAAGGGCGTGGGGCAGGGGCTCGGGGACAAAAGGCAGAGTAACTGTGCTTATTGTTTCGGGAAGCAAAAGGCAAAGTGAAAAACATATGATGAGAACAGAAAACTGTTGTTTAATTTATGTGTGTATTTGAAAAAAAAAAAACAAAACTTAGGGCTCACAGTTCACTGATGCATTTAGCGGCATGGAACACAGCTGGAACCTGGAAGCATGACCCCAGAGCTGGAGGGTTCCATGGCCAAACATGGAGGCTGGTGAGCAAAGCTGGGCCAGATCTGTGGTGTGAGCTGTCCTGGCTATGGGGGGAGGTGGTTATGGGTGGAGAGCCCTGCGCTGCCCTAGCTGCCAACCCACAGGTCCTACGATCTGATGAGCCCAGGAAAGGTGAATGAGATTCTAGATACGCCCTGAGTTCCACTGGCAAATACCAGAGACAAAATGCGTATTTTTAGATCCCAGCAATACAAGTCGGAGTCCCTTCCGGGGTCTATCGATTAATTCCCCTCATCCCAGTGGAAGGTGGGGCTGCTAGCCTGGGGCGCCTTTTCTGGCTGACAAACCTCTTAGAATGAAGGTGGAGTAGGCATTTCTACATCAGTAAGGAATGTTAGCAAATGAAAATAGACCATGTTCAATAGCGGGTTTTTAAAAAGATTTTATTTATTTATTCATGAGAGACAGAAAGAGGCAGAGACACAGGCAGAGGGTGAAGCAGGCTCCCTGTGGGGACCCCAGTGTGGGGACTCAATCCCAGGACCGCTGGGTTACACCATGAGCCGAAGGCAGATGCTCAACCACTGAGCCACCCAGGTGACTCTTCAATAGTGTTTTAAAAATGAGGTCCCTGGGAATAAATTGAACAAAAGATATGGAAGACTTGCAGAGAAAACGATAAAACTTAACGAGAACATTGTGAGGAGCCCTAAGGAATGCAGACAGACATGGCCTATGGAGCTGACGCCTGGAGACACCAGGCCCCACAGCATGGCCGCTGCAGGACACCAGCCCCAGAAGCTGCTTCTGATGTGTGTGTGGGATTGTGCAGATCCTGGAGAGGAAGGACAATTCAGGATGGCGAGCGTGCCGTTTTGAGACCTCTGTGCAGAGTTACCCATAGGGCCCGGCATGGTGGCTTGCAGATGCCGAGGCCTATCCACCTGTGAGCACACGGACACTGAGTTGCAGGCAAGGCTGACTGATGACTGATGAGCAGGGCTGGGCAGGTTTTAATAAATGCTGCTGTAAAGTTTGGTGCCACGTGGGAAAAACTCTAATGAAATTAGACCCTACCTCACACTCTACACAAATTAATCTCACATGGACTAATGACATGAAGGGACAACTGTAGAAACTTGAAGATAGTGTTGGGTATATCTTTCTGTCCTCGTCGTATCTGAGGATGTGTGCAGTAAGGTTTTCTTAAAGGCGCTAACCACACAGGGACGCAGGCATACACTAGACCACAGGGAAACGAAGGATTTCTGAATACATCGAAGGGTCTCATCAAAGAGTGAGAAGTCCCGCCAAAAACTGGAAACACGTTTGTAAGTGACAAAGGACTAGTATCCACAATACGTAAAGGAGTATGACTAACGGTGACAAGCACCTCACAGAAGAGAGGACCCGGAGGCCAACAAACAGGAAGAGAACTTCACCGTCCGGGTCATCAGGCTGAAAGCCACGTGTGGTGGCGTGATGTCCCCTTCGCACGAGCAGGTGTTGGTGTCACATCACCAAGGACGGTGGCCGCGGGCTCCCACAGCTGCCCGAGGCCATCAGCCCCGTGCTAGGGAGGGTGTCTGGAAAGACACCCACCCTCTGCTCCAGGAGCCCAGCACTGGTCGTGGGGGCTGCTGCGACGCCTCGACAGGAGGCCCACATGGGGACGCCCCCACGAGGCCATTGCAGGGCGAGTCTCCCAGCACAGCATCTGTGGGCACCTGTGGTCGGTCCTGGGGTCCTCGTGTGTGCTGTGACTCAGGTCATTCCTGTGAACATACAGCACTGCATCACCTCCTCCCGCGGGTGGGATGTGTCTCACAGAAAGTGCCCCCTGTGTTCCCCGTGTTCCTTTCTAGGCTCTGGGATGGTGGGGCAGGGATGGTGGGGTAGGGGCAGTGGGGCAGGGGCGGTGGGGCAGGCAGGGGTGGGCAGGGGTGGTGGGGCAGGGGAGCCTGGCAGGGGAGGACTGTTCTCCCTGATTGCAGTGTGAGGCCAGCCGCTCCCCCTCCTCCTGGGCACAGGGAGGACACATGGCGCTCACCTCCCCCGCTTTCCCCTTTCCCGTGATCACCAAGACTTTCCTTTGCTCTGCAGGAGCCCCCTGCCTGTCCCCAGAACCTTCCTCCTGCAAAATCCCGGCCTGGGAGTTGAACCTGAAGAACCTCATGCTCCTGCACCTGCTGCCCAACCACAGCCAGAACATGCTGTCCTGAGAAGACGCACCCCCGCACCACCCTCTCCACCGCTGAGGAGCCATGCCCATCCCCAGAACCTTCCTCCTGCAAAATCCCGGCCTGGGAGTCGAACCTGAAGAACCTCATGCTCCTGCACCTGCTGCCCAACCACAGCCAGGACGTGCTGTCCTGGGAAGACGCACCCCCGGGGAGCCAGCAGGTCCAGGGCCCCTTGCCCACTGCCCTCTCCACCACCGAGGAGCCAGGGCAGGGGCAGGCCGTCCCGGGGCCACAGCACCTGTGGCACGGCCAACCTGAAGAACAGATGCCAGAGGTGGCTCAGGCCGGGGCCTCTCTGTCCAGCCGGGGTGCTGAGGGCCTGCCACCCACCAGGGCAAGAGTGGGCTCCCCTTGCGGCCCCCCTGCCAGGAAGCCCCTGAGTCCACAGCCTGCTTTCGGCCACCATCAGCGACCTGGGATCACAACGTCTGAGGGCTTGGCAGGGCCGCTGTGTGCAGAGGGCAGTGCATCCTGGAGAGTCCCCAGGACCATTCCACAAGGAAGGTCCCCTTGTGTCCCCTCCCCCCCACCAGACACCAGGGGGGCTGTGGCCTGGCTTCCTCCTGAGGGGAGCGCTGGGCAGTGTGGTGGGGAGTCTGTGAGTCAAGGACCCCAGCGCCTCTGGACCCAGGCTTCGGAAGACTTCCAAGAGCTCTGTGTTTGCTCAGCATGGAAGTCCCCTCCCTCCGCCCCACTCCCCGGCCCCGCCCACCCCTCCTGCTCTCAGCTTGGCTCCCTAAGTTCTTGGAGCCTCCAGACACGCCCACGTGCTGTCCAGGACTCAGGACCCACCACTGTGCTGCTCTCACTTGTGTCAATGAGCAGCATTGATAACAGATTTGAACTTAAGCAGCTTTTAAGGAAATTCTTCAGAATTTCTCAGGAAGTTATATTACAGGACATAATAGAAATTAATTTTATTGGCAATAAACTTCAAACCAATCTTGGTTAATTTTACATTTGAGTGCCAGGTGGCCTTTTTGCAGTCTTTATGTGCCCTGCCTGCCCCCAGCCTGAGCCACCCGGCGCTGGGCCCTGAAGTCCAGCATGCACCAGCCAGGTCTGGGCCTGCAGAAGTGGCCCCCCAGCCCACCCCATCCCCCTGCCCCAGCTCCCAGGCAGGCAGGTTGGGAGGCTAACTCGAGTGCGGCCCATGTGGGCAGCAACTCTCTGGACTCCAGAGGTGGCCACCTATTTCTCTGAGCAGTTTGCTGTGGCTCCAGCCTGAACCCACAGCCCCCCGCTGCCACGTGGGCAGGCTTGCTCGCCGGGCTTCCTGGAGGAAGGTGGCCCTGGCCCAGGCTCCTCACCTTCCATGCCTGTTCCTCCAACAGGCACCCTGTGCTCCCTGGGACCTGCCCATCTCCCCACCATGCTCGCCCTCACCCATGGACCTCCCTGCAGTAATCATTTCCACCCTTCCTCCTGATGGAACCTGTTGCCTGCAGGCCCTTCCCCAGGTGGGCCAGCCCTTCCTGCCATGCTCCCCTTCCCCATTTCTGTATCTCCCTGCATTGCCCCCAAGCCTCCCAGGACCTGTTCCCCCCAAGTGCTTGAAACTTGGTCATGGCCCCCACATGTCAGCTGCCCCGACCTTGTGTCCTGAGAGCCTCCAAGTCCACACAGGCTCACAGGACCACAGAACCCAGCACCTGCCTGACCTGACATCAACCTTGAGAGACGATCCTCCGGCTCCTAGAGGGGACGTAGTCTCGGCCTCCCACCCAAACTCACACACCAGAAGATTCTCCAACAGAGAACAGGTCAGAAACTAACCAGGTCTTGACAAGGACGACAGGCTGTGCGAGCTGCACGTGGAGCTGGGTGCTGTGGACACGGCCGGGGGCCACATGAGAGTCAACCGTGGAGCAAAGCCCAGGTATGTGATGCAAAGGAAGGGCTTCTGGCTTTATGGTGAAAGTTTCACCACAAAACAGTTGGCGCTGTCATAAATATGTAATTTTGTTGCATCCTGTATTTATACAGAGTGCGAAAACCCCCAGGAAACTTTTGAGAGAAAGATGAACTGAGACATAAGTGGTGAAGGGTTGGGGCTTCTTTGAAACCAGGCCTTGAGCCAGAAGCAAAGGGTCCAAGGTGAACCCGGCAGGCAGCAATCGGCTGAGCTGAACGGGCCCAAGTTGAGAAGCTTGGTGTCTCAGAGTCTAAGATCAGTGAAGACAAGCTCATGACCAAAGACCACAGACCATCATGGGTGAGAGTCAACAAAGAGTAAAGAGAGGATTCAGACGCCCAGGAACGTCAGAAATCAGAAATACACAATAGTAAGTGGGATGCACAAAATATTTAAATGTGAGACCGAAAGACAATAAGAAGAGGATTTTCTAAATGATCAGGAAGTTACACAAAAGGCCTGAATATAATTTTTAGAAATTAATATGCTTGTTACAAACTTAAACACCAGATTAGACCTCACTGAAGAGAGAACATTGGACTGGAACATAATTTGAGGAAATTATCAGAACAATGCGGCCACGAGGGTGATGTGCAGGAAGCCCTGGCTGCAGCGGAGGGTGGGGCCAGGCCTCACACATGTCCACCTGGACTCCAGGGGGACACGGGATGTGAGAAGGGATGCTCCAATATTGGGATCGCCCAGAACTCCCCAAAGATGTGAACGCAGAGGTACCGGGGCTTCGTGCACAACTGGCAGCACTTCCCGGATGGTGGATAGTGTGACCCTGCGAACAACCGGAAGGAGAGATCACTGGAAGGAGAGATCACTGACAGAGGAGTGGCAGGCAGAGGGCAGCCTCCCCAGCAGTTAGGCCAGAAGGGAGGGAGGTGAAGAGCTGTCAGCCCAGCGTCATGCACCCAGCAACGCCGTATGTACGCAAAAGAACAAAACCTGCATTCTTAGATGACAGAAATTGGGCTTATCAGCACCAAACCTGCCATAATGTGACTTTGGAAAAGACAGAAAGGAGGGGCGCCTGTTAAGTGTTTGTACAGAGGCCCCGGGAATAAGCGGGAAATGCACCCTCATGTGCGCCTGCTTCCTGGGGGCTGCCGGGCTGAACACACAATGAACACATAGATCCTGACAGTGACCCGCCTGATTCACGGGACGCCCGTGGGCCTGGCTCACAGAGAGGGCGCGTGGTCTCCCCCAGCACACACACTGTTCCAGAGACAGAGCCTGCACTGCCCTGTGCCCCTGAGCAGGTGTCACCACCCGGGTCCCATGGATGTGCCCTGCTCCTGGCCTGTCCCCATCCCCACACGCTGGACCCAGTCCCCCGGGCTTCTGGACCTCCTGCTCCTCGCCAGCGGGGTCCTTGTGCTTGCAGCTCATCCGCCTTCTTGAATCTGTCAGTTTGGGTTTACATCACATGTGGAAGCACTTTGGCCATTATTTTCCTGATGCTTGTCTGTACCCCTGCCCCTGATATTTCCTCCTCTTTTGGGGGGCTCCAAGTGCACAAGCATGAGGCTGCCCCACGGACACTGAGGATTAGGCTTATTCATTCTCTGTCTCCTGATTCACTTTAGGGAGTCTCTGGTGCCCCACGTGGAACGTCTGACCTGCCGCTGCACCATCTGAGATACTTTCCATCTCACACACCTGCTCACACCCCACCTACTCAACCGCGCTGCTGCCGTGACTCCCACGTCTCAACTGGACTTTCAGGCCCCATGGGATGTGGTTACAATGCTGCACTAACGCCCTCGGTCTGCCCTGGGTCCGGCCCAGGTGACTAATTGGCTGTCACTTGGGGCTTATTTTCCTGCTTCTTTGCACTCCTGAGACTTCTAAGTGGATCCCGGGAGTCATTATGTTTCCCTCTCACGGTGCTGAATAGTTCTGTATTCCTATAAATATTCTTGACATTTATTCAGAGATGCAATTATTTTAGTTCAATGTTTGTGCTTTGGCTTGGGCTGACCGTTCCCCCGAGCTCACCTCCTTCCCCGTTGTCTCCCTCTGCACCCTGTGGGTGCTGAGCCCGCGGGGTGACCGTGTGATCAGGTGCTGCAGCTCCCCGCGGCAGGGGTGTGGCTCCGGTCTGGGCCTCCGCTCACTCACGTGGACGCTACCCAGCAATTCGTGGGGACCCTGCGCCCTGCTGCCTGACGCCCAGTGTCTTGCAAACCTTGCCCCAAGTGAGAGAGCGTGTCTACTTCCCATCACCTCGGCTCGACACGACCGTCTGCCCTGTGACAGTTTGCTGCACCAGGCTGTGCTCATCTGTAAGATCAGGAGGTGCCATCGTGGGAGCAAAGCTGGACCTTCCAAGGCCCAGCTGCCGCGTCACCGGGAGGCAGAGGAGCACGGTGCTGCTGTCCCCACCCTGTGAGGGGTCTCAGTGCTTGGAGGACCACAGAAGAGCCCCAGCCTCGATTAACTGGGGGAACGTGGGGACCAAGCCAAGGACAGATGCCGTCACCACATGGAGCTGCCCCTGACGTGAGCGTCCTGGGAGCCCGTGGCCCTTCTCCATCCCAGAATCCGTGTAAGTGACCCCTGCTGCCAGGTTTTCACACACAAGTAGCAGGAGCTCTGACCTCTGTGGTGGTGACTGGCCGGTCTTTGTCTCTTTTATTTTTTTTAAGATTTTACTTACTTATTTGCCAAAGACGGAGAGAGAGCAGGAGTGGGGAGCAGGGAGCAGCAGGCAGAGGGAGATGCAGACTCCCAGGGAGCCCATGGGTCTCGATCCCAGGACCCGGGATCACGACCTGAGCTGCAGGCAGACGCTTCAGTGATGGAGCCCCCGCGAGCACCCCAGCTTTTATCACTTGAGAGCCTGTTGGGGTAGCCGCTTTGCTCGCCATGACCTGTCGTGACTTTGGTGTGCAGGACAGTTCCACAGAGGCCTTTCTTCCGTGGAGCCCAGAGCACACGGTGCTTCACGAAGGTGGTGAAGGGAACGCACATTCAGGGAACCGTGAGCACGTGCAGGGTACCCCACAGGACAGGGACACACACAGAGGGCACAGTGGCCACCAGCGCCATAGTCATGGCCACCATGTGTCCCCCAGGGAGACCCCAGCGCCAGGGTCAGCACCGCAGGTTTGTGCAGGGGATGGGGGGGTGGTACAGGGGCAGAGCAGACGCAGGATCAGCAGACCGAGGGCATGAGGCATGGCTGCACCCCGCTTGCTGGGCTGCTGCCTCTGGAGTTCTCTTATAAACAAAATCAGTAACAGACTTCAGGTTCTGAAAATCTTGAATAAAAATCAGGGAATTAGCTTAACCCTTAAATAAAACCGTGTGTCCTGTTCTGTGGCTGCAAGGAAACAGTCGTAAGGCACAAAAGCACGTTTCTGAGGTAAGCGTCACACACTGGCTGTGGGCACCAGCCCTGCCTATGTGACTGTGCATCCTCGGGCCAACGGCTCAACCTCTCCGAGTCCCGAGAGTTGCCCGGCAGCAGCTCCACAGTCAGGACTATGCTGGCCTCCAGGACGACCCCGAGCCCTACCCAACGCTCTTCTGTTGGCCTCTTGAGAGTCTTACCAATTTTTGCACACAGGACCCACATTTTCGTTTTGTCTGGGTCTCGTGTGTGTAGCCGCCCTGACTGGGATGCGCGTCTGCAGGGTGTGCAGCAGAGCGCAGCGCCGCCCGAGCCAAATGGCTCACCCGGCCATCTGTCCAGGGCACCGCTCATGCCCGCGGAGGACCCCCGGCACCGGCCAGCAGCCAGGACCGGGCAGCCCCGAGAAGGGATGGCACTCCCAGGGCTGGTGGCTGCCTCAGCCACACGGGATCATTTGAGCTCCGTTTGCATCTCATTTCGATGGAGAGCACTTTCCCCATCGTTGAGTGGCATCAACAGGAAGCCCAGCCAAGCTTCCTTCAACGAGTGCACAGCCCGTGGGTGGGACGGGCAGGGAAGCTGGCACAAGTGTGAGGTCCCCAAACTCTCGGTGCCGCCCGATGGTGGGGCCGCGGGGCCGCAGAGCCACGGCTTTGCGTGCACGAGCTCCCGCCACTACCTGAGTGCAGGCTGCAGGCACCTGGCAAAGTAACCTCCCACATCGGGGAACCCGCTGGGAAGGACTTGGATGTGTGGTCACGGTGCATTCTAACCAAGAAGGTGTGCTCATGTCTCTGAACCTGAGGACCCTCTTCCTGCCCACGGCTGCCCTCCACCTCCTTGGGGGGCCTTCCTTGGGACCCAGAGCCTGACAGCCCGGCAGGGACACCGGCCCAGTTCTCCTGTCCTTCATCTTCTAAGCACCTGACATGAAACCTGCCCAGGAAGCCAGGACAGGGCAGCCAGGCTCCTGCTGAGCCACTGTAGCTGCTGGGCCATACCTGGGAGAGCCAAGGAAGGTCTGCACTGGGTGATGGCGCCCCCGCCAATCATGTTCCCCTGGACCTCAGGGTGGAATTTCATCTGGAGAAAGGGCCTCTGCAGATATGATTAGGGGCCTCGACATGAAGCATCCTGGATTATCTAGGTGGGCCCTGATCCAATGAGTCTTTACTAGACACAGGAGAGGCGACCCTGTGAAGATGGAGGCGGGCGTGGAATGCCGGGAGCCCTGCCCTGAGTGTGCAGCTCTGCCCATGCCCTGACTTGGGACTCCTGGCCCCAGAATAGACGGGTTTCAGGCTGTCAGCATGTGGCCCTTTGTCCGGTGATCCCAGGAGACAAGCCCAGTGTCTCACATGTGCAGACCGCTCGGGCCTACGGGCCACGCCCATGCAGCTGCCAGGCAGATGTGTGGACGTGTCCTGCCAGCTGTGTCGGGTTGCAGTAATGAGAGGGCAAATGGAGGCTGTCCAGGTCACTGGCGGGCCAGAACCTGGAGGTACAGCTGCCTCCCCCACAAAGGGCACACTAGCCGGAGGGGGGCCGGTGACCCCTGGACCAGGGTGCGATTCCATCATGATTCTGTACAGCAGCACACCTGCGAACCGAAAACACTTTGTGCACAGCCAGTAACAGTCCACGAATGGGACGGACCACAGCCCCAGCTCCAGCCACTGGCTGGTCCAGCGGAGCGCCAGGCCAGCCCGGGACATGGGGGCAGGGCCTCCATGGGCTGTGGCTCTGCCTGTCTGGTCCTGGGGATCCCCTGGAGCCCGCCCATCACCCACGGCTCGCCTCTCCCCCTGAAGAACATGTTTCTTGAACATCCGTGCTCCTGAAGCCTGGTGCTCACCTCCATTGGTAAATCACACTGCACTCACGTCAGAGCACAGGGACGGGTTTGCACAACGGAGCAGACATCTTGGGCTGACGTGATAAGGAGAACACGGAGAGCAGAGTTTTTCGTGACTTCACTTGCGCTGTTAGTCATGACGCCCAGGAGAAGGTGGCGCAGGGGTGCAGCCAGCCCCAGCCTGGACAGAGCCCGAAGTCTCAGCAGGCACACCTCTGCACGGATGCCCGTCTGTCGCCAGTTTGGAGCAGAAACCAGAGGGGTTGAGAGGAGGCACGGGAGCCAGGACCTTTGTGGGGTCGGAGTGGGCTGAGCCAGGACACCAAGAGCTGCCTGTCCGAGGCTCCCAAAGTGTCAGGAAAAGCTGTCCCGTCCCCACCCCCTGCTGCTCCAGGCAGGCAGGCAGCCAGCGGTCCCCTGGGGAGCCAGCACCAGCTCCCCTCTCAGGGGCAGCACCCCAGTCTGCTCTGCTGCCTTTGCAGGCTCTGTGACCTGGCTGGAATCTGGGGTGAAACCCAGCGCCCCACTCCTACCTGCGGGGTCCTGCCACCACTTCTGGCTCCTCTGCGGGCAGGGCAGAGCCTGGAGGGGTCCCAGCCAGGACTTAGGAGGGTAACGGCTCCTCTGCTGGGTCCAAGGGAGGCTCCGCAATGAAGTGACCTCAAGGTCACCCCCCCTCCGGGCTGGGCTTCCCCACCGGCGGGCGTCCTGGGGGGCTCGGGGGGAGTCCCAGCGCTAGCGGGGGGTGGGGGGGGGGCAGTGCCTCCTGGCCCTGGGCAGGGAAGGAGCAGCAGGTGCCACCAGGAAAGAGAAAGGGAAATTGGACGAGGATTTCCGGAGGGCGGCGCTCGCACAGGCACCCAGGGGAGGCCCCAGGGGAGGCCCACCCCGGACCGAGGGCAACCAGGGCCCAGGCCCGGCTGGGCGCGCGGCCGCTGCTCGTCCGCCCGGAGAAGGCGGCTCCCGAGGCCCGCGCGTCCGCACGCTCCCGCCGCCGCAATCTCCACGCCCCGCCCGGTCCCCGCGGAGAGCCCCGCGCCCCGGCCGCCGACAGCCCCGTCCGCGCGTGCTGCGGGCCGGCCTCCGGGGGCCCCGGGTCAGGTGCGGCCGCCCCGCGCCCCAGCTCGCCTCCCCGCGGGGTTCCCACGCCCCGGCGCCGCGCCGGCCTTGTAAGGCAGAGGCGGCGCCGCAACCCGCCTCGGTGCGCCCCGCGCGCTCCCGGGCCCGGGGGGCGGGGCGGGGCGGGGCGGGGCGGGGCGCGGGGCGGGCGGGCCAATGAGCGCGCGGGGCGGGCCGGCGGGGGCGGGGTGGGGCGGGGCGCGGGGCGGGCGGGGCGGGGCGCGGGGCGGGCGGGCCAATGAGCGCGCGGGGCGGGCCGGCGGGGGCGGGCGGGCGGGGCCGGGGCCGGGGCGGCGGGGCGCGGGGCGCGGGGCGCGGGCGCACGCTGGACACCCGGTCGCGCGCGGCCGAGTCGCGGAGGCGCCCGCTGCAGTCGCCGCATCTCCGAGGTAAGAGGCCGCGGGCCGGGTCGGGTCGGGGCACCGGGCGCCGCGCCCCCGCCCCCGCCCCCGCCGGCGCCCGCAGCGCCTGCCACCTGCGCCCGCCGAGCCCCTCCGGCGGCGGCCCCGCGCGTCCGTGCGCCCCAGCCCTGGGCTTCCCGCTGCGCGCCGGTGCTCCGGGGACCGCGTCGAGGCCGTGGGTCTGGGGGCGCCGAGGGCGCTGCAGAGGACAGGTGGGTCAGCAGACGGGCCCTGAGGCTGTGGCCTTGCTCGGCGTCGGTGCTCCACGCGGCAGCGACGCCCCTGCAGCCCCTTCCCGGCCGCCGCGCGCCCAGGCCCCCACGTCCCGCTCCGCGGACCCCGTTTGCCGCTGCCCGGGCCGGGGCGGTGGCTGCCGCCCGCCGGACGCGGGGAACCAGGGCTTAGAGGGTCCTGCAGCGCCGCCTCCGGGAGCCCCAGGGCCGCACAAAGGGCCCGGGTCGAGGGGGACCCTTGGGCACAGACTCCGTCGCCCCGTGGGGTCCCAAGGCCCCCAGCCCAGTGTTTGCGTCACCATCATCACTGCAGGTGAGGCTGTCAGACCTGCAGCCTGCAAATCCAGAAGCCTCCGGAGGGGTGTTGTGTTCCCTCTGACACGTGAGCGTGGAACGCGGTCACCACTGGTAGCTTCCTTTCGCGCCACTCGGGGGGAGCCCGGCCCCAGCTACCCAAATGTAGCCCCGAAATGAGGTGGCAAGAATGTCCATTCCTGCAGGCCTGGTCTCGGGCATTTTGATAGGCGTTTTGTGCCTCTGATCATCAGACACCTTTTAGGGTAAGCTGGCTATGCTGTCATCGGTCTGCGCGTTTATTGGTTAATGCAGCCAGCGTTTATTGGATGCTTGGCAGGGTCTCTGGGGGACGATGAAAACAGGACCCGGTTCCCACTTCACACTCCCCACACCCAGCCCTCAGGGAGGACCCACTGTGGGGGGCTCTGCACAGCCCAGGGCAGCCCCTCGCCCCTAGGTGGGATGGGATCCTGAGTGCATGGGCCTCTGGGATGGAGTGCTGCGGAGAGCAAGCTTGGCACAGGCAGGAAACGGGGGAGGGGCAGTGAGCAGCCGGCTCGACCGTGGTTAAACTGGATTCCATGACCCCTTCTCTGGTACCAGCCACTGCTCCCATCACATGGTCGGCATCACAGGGCTCTGTGAGGGGTGATGGGGGGGAGGGGTGCTGCTGAATTTCCTGGGAGCATCTGCAGAAAGCTGTGGCTCACAGAGAGGTGTGCACTTCCCTGGGGAGAGGCCGGCCGGCCCAGAGAGGTGCTCTGCTATGACACGCCTGTCCACACGTTCCACGTGCGTGTGTGGGCAGCCGGTGCAATGGGGATCAGGGGAGGCCAGGCCAGCTGTGGTCTCACCTTCCTGGCGTCTTTTGGCTCATCGTCCGGAGTGCTTTCGAGTCATTGTAAATCATGGTCGTAGCTACACACAGGCTGTGCATCCTCAGGGCAGAAAACGTGCAAGTCACAGGAGAATCGCAGAAAGAAATTGAAATCATTCATCCTGCTTGAGGTTTGAGGGAAGGCTTTTAGCAGCCAGACTGTCCTCAGGGCAGCAGAACGCTCCCGGCAGGGGCGGCTGAGAATTAAAAGCTTCCTCTGGGAGAGGCCTGCTGCCTGCGAGCCAGGCCTATTTATAGCGGCTGATGTTGCTGGCGAGGCAGGGGGAGCGTGTACAAGATGCTGTCTGGGGACCTCGGCTGGGAGGCTTGGGCGCCTCTGCTGAGGGCCAAGTGCACCTGAGCCCTCCGACCCTGGACCCGCGGACGCTGGCTCTGGGCCGCCGGAGCCGGCCCCAGGTCCTGCCACTGAAGCAGCAGGTGTACTGGGGAGGAGGCGGGGGTCAGATGTGGTGTCAGAACCCGCATCATCCTGCTCAGCAGCCAGCCCTCTTCCCAGGGGGAGCCCCCCCCCGCCCTGCACCTGAAAGTCAGTCCGGGAATGGCTGTGATTTGCCCCAGGGGGGAGGGAGAGGGGACCCTCCAGGAATCCTGGGGTGAAGGGCAGCTCCACATAGGGCCTGGCTTGCTGATCCCGGGTCTCATCTGATCTGGGGAGTCAGGCTGGCTCCCGACCAACCCAGCGAGGGCACATGGTGGCCGCTCGGTTGTCAGTGGCAATGTCACGTCCAAATGCAGGACCTTCTTTGGTGAAGAGTCAAAAGTCTGACAGAGTGTGAGAACACAACCACTCGAAGCCTCCTCCCCGCCTCCCGCAGAGCTGTGCTCCTCTCCTTCAGAGGGGGGCCTGAGGGCCTGCCCTCCAAGGAGCATGCTCACCCCTTTTTCTTTTAATTAGGTTTATGGCAGGCAGGCTCTTAACTTTCCTCAAGCCGAGACATTAAAACCACCTGGAGCCTTTTCTGCTCCTCCTCCCGTGATTCAGTTCACCCACTGCCCCTGCATTGTCCCTAGATTGTCCCTAGCGCATCCGGGTGACTTTCTGCCCTCGGCCACGCTTCCCCAGATCCCATCCGTTCACACTGTGTGATTGCGTGTCTGCCGAGCACCGGCCAGGTGTCAGGGGAGCAGAGGCAGCCTCCACTTGGGAAGCTCTCCCTGCAGTGGGGATGCCGCTCAGCAGCCAGCCTCCTCCGGGGACCCCGCATGGCCTCACACACCCCACTGTCCCATCTGCACCTGGGAGGGGTCAGCCGGGTGGGCGGGGTGTGGGTGTGGCCCCTGAATCTGATCCAAGCTGGCTCCCCAGACCCTGTGGCTTCCAAAAAAGCCACCTTCTTACCAGTCCAGGTGGACACACGGTGCGTGCCTCACGGTTCTCGCTGCTGTCCGCCTTCCAACCTTCAGCCCCGCTCTGGGCGTCTAATGCTGGACAGACAGCCCCAAACCAGGGTAGGACAGCGACCACGTTGGCTTTGCTTATGGTCTCCATCTGCTGGCCAGGCAGGGCCACCTGAGGCTACCCTGCTCGCTCACATCTGGACACAGTGGTCTCCCTGTGCCAGGACAGAACCCGGGGGGTGGTCTCCCCATCCTGGGGCTGTGCCCCCTGGTGCAGGCAGCTAGGGAAATGCCTCCAATTCATTGGTGGGAGACGGTTTCTGGGTGTTTCTGAGAGCCCGTTGTGGCTGCCCCTGTGCCCCCAGCCCCATGCCCCTGGGCCACCCTGCCCCCTGCACCCTCCTGCTCTGAGACTCTGTCCTCCCGCTGCTGCAGGTGCCTGGGGCAGGTGCCAGCGCCCCAACTGCCAGGTGCCTGCCCCGGGGCCTCTCCCGCTGCCTCCTGGAGGCATCCCTGCAGGAAGTGCCACCCAGGGTCCCGCCTGTCTCTCTAGAGTCACTGTCTCTTCCTTACTGACCTGGAGGGTCCTCCCCACATTCTGGAGACAAGCCGATGTCCACCAGGCAGGACAGGTCTCGACCCCCGCCCCGCGGCTCACCGACTCTCTCCCCTTCGATGAGCAGGAGTTCTTGATCTCCAGAACTGTCTCCTTTGAGGACAGGGATTTCTGAGTCTTGCGTGTCCCGAGGAGTGGCTCCGTGGCCTTTCCTCATGGCCTTTCCTGCTTCAGTCTGTGATGCCCATGTCCCCGCACTTCCATGGCCTTCAGCTCTTCACCGTTTATTGAAAACACGCTCGTCCAATTTTCCTGCAGGGCCCCCTGGTCACGCCTGTGCCTATGCGGGCTTCCCGTCCCGTCCCTGCACCAGGGGATGCCACCCTTGTTCCCGAAGCTTCCTGGCCAGTCTCAGTGCCTGCGGACCGACCTTGTTCTTGTGTCAAGGTCACCATGTGTCCACAGCACTTCACCTACGTACCCAGGTGTGAATATCGTCAGAGTTCATATCTGGGTTCAGTTAAACCTGCAGTTGACTTTAGGGACAAGTGGCCACCTTTCTAGATTTAGATTCCAACCCGTGTTTGTAAGGTCATCACTTAGATCTTCTGTTTCTTTCAATAATAGTTTCCTATGTTGATGGTCTTGTGCATCTTTTATGGGATTTATGTGTCTTCATGATATTTTAAATAGTTAATTTCTAAATACTTCGTATCGTCTGTCTTTGCTGCTCTGTGGGCGTGAGGCTGACCCCATGTGCTGACTGTGTGTCCGAACATCACTAAACCCACCGGCTGACCTAACAACCCAAGGGCTTCCTTGCAGTGTGGGGTGCACGACCCTAGAAATTGCAGCTCACGAGGTTTTTCTTCTCTGACCAGTTTTCTATCTTTATTTCCTTTGCTTGTCTCATTATGCATACTTGCTCCAGCTTGAAAAGAAAGATTCAGTATTTTGTTCATCTTAAGTGTGAGATGTTTTAGTTTTTTGTGAGTGATCCTCTTTGTCAAATTAAGGGTTTTCCCCCCTTGTCCTGATTTGCTAACAATTCGTACGATGACTAGATGCTGAATCCATCAGATGCTCTGCCTGCAGGTGAGTGGACTGGGGTCCCCTGTGGCACAGCTCCCCACCCCTATGCGGGGTGCGTAGGCTCAGCCCAGCAGCGGGCACTCCACGTGCACTGGGAGCCTCCTCTAAACCAGAGGCCCGTGTGCAGAGCGGCCACCTGAGTGGGCAGGTGTCATGTGGACATTCTCCCCGGGAGCCCGTCCTCGGGAATTGGCCCCCCTGGCCCCTGGGCTCTTGGTGTCCCCACCCCCGGCTCCTCTCCTCCACGCCTGTCATCGGTGAGGGACACTCCTCCTTGCGTCTTGCTGGCCACACGAGTGCTCCGGGGCCACAAGCACCTAGAAATTTATCTTCTCAGTCCTGGGGCCAGAAGTCAGAGATCCAGGTTGGTGGGGGGGGCATGCTCCCTCCCAAGGGTCCAGGGGAGGGTCCTTCCCTCCTCTTCCAGCTCCCGGGGCCCCAGGGGCTCCTGGGCCTGTGGCTCTGCCATCATGTGGCCTCGTGTGTGTCTCTGCTCTTCCAGGAACACTTGTCATTGGATTCAGGGCTCATCGAGACCCCACCTGGAGAGCTTTAACTCCCTGGTATCTGCAAAGACGCTTTCTCTAAACAAGGTCACATCGCAGGTCCTGGGGGCTAGAATGTGGACTTGCCTTTTTCGGGGCTACCACTCGGCCCGTTACACTTGCCGCCTGCACGAGGAGCACCTGGGCGCCTGGGTCGCGCAGGCGCTGGTGGAGACACCTGGCCGGGTCTGGTGGGACGGGGCGGTGTGCAGGGTGCCTGAGGGAGGGCTCAGAAGCTTCTCCCCGTGTCCTCACCTCCTGCACGTGGTCACCTGTGTGGTCGTTGAGACCAGGTATAGAGCATGGGTAACGTGGCACCTATGTCCTTCATCTTCATGCCGCAGACGTGAGCTGCAAGTCATCGGAGCATTGAAGGAGAGCTCTCAGGGAAAGCACGGCCCAGACCGTGAGCCATGGGGATTCCAGTAGGTTCTCGTAGGGGCTGCCCTGGGCTGGTCTGGGGGCTAGTCTGGGGGCCTGGGGGCCTGGGAACCAGGAGCAGTGCACCGAGCCCCCTGCTCCTCTGTCCCTGCTGGTGCCCTGGGCCCACTGTGCTGTCCTTGGTTCCAAAGCCCTCTCCTGGGAGCGGGGGCTTGCCATGGTGCCCCTCAAGCCGTGCACCCCACACCCTTCATTTCCTTTGATCCACCTGCAGACATGTTCAGCCCCACACTCCTGGCTGGCAGAGTTCTCAGACCCCCTGTGAGACTGGGGCCCTACCTGAGAAGGTGCCCCCAAATTCCTGACCTCACGGTGACCAGAGAATGTCCTCCTTAGACCAAGGGGAGGGCAACCTAGGGGCCCTTGTGGGTGGGCGGGTGGGGGTTAAAATGCCCCCAGCCCACCATGGCCCAGGCCTTCCTCAGTTTCCCTTACTGGAAAGGCTCCTGCCCCGTGGGGCCGTCTTGGGAAGCGCACAGACTGCCCTCGGCCAGTCCTGACCCCTTGTGCTGGTCGCCCCTTGTGCTGGTCACCCCAAGTATCCCCCAGCCGGGCAGCGGCTCCTCGGGTCCAAGGGGGGACCCCCACAGTGACCTCACTGCGGGACAGCACAGGACAGGCTCGAGGCCCCGGGACACTTGGGGTGCAGACAGGACACCCGCTTGCTGCCCTGTCCGGAGAGAACTGTTTGCTCTCCCCAGCAGTGAGGGGTTTGGTTTTACTCCTCAGGCAGCTCCTTGGGCAGCCACAGCCCGGGGCCCTCAGGGCTGCCTGGCTTCAGGGCCTGGACATCACGGCCCCAGGGACCTGTCTGGCCAGTGGCCTCAGGTGATGGGCCCTAGAACCCGAGCGGGGTCCTGCTCACTCAGCTCAGGTCACGCCAGCTCTTGTACTGGGACTTCGATATGGGGGCAGGGATCTCGGGGCCGCGTTCTGCAGACAGTGGGATTCCGGACTGTCCTGGTGTCTCGGGAGTGCGCAGCTCAGAAAGGCCGCTTTGTGTGCCCCTGGAAGGCTCTCACCGCCTGGAACGGCCCTCAGCTGGGACGAGTGGTCATTCACATCGAGTGTCCAAGGCAGCCACGGAGTGGGGACCACGTTGATAAAAAGTGTGAACAATTGCCAAAGGGCCGTGTTGTGTTCAAGTGCACTCAGACATAGAGCTGAGGACGTGGGCTCGGGGGTCATCCCGGGGTCCCCGCAGGGTCTGCAGACAGGTGGATCGAGGATGCGGGCATGGGGGTTCCTACTGGGGACTCAGGGTGGCCTTTGCTCCCATCAGGGGCAGCACCGAGGGTGACACAGCTCTCGACCCTGAGGCTGGGGCCTGAGCTTCCAGAGGGCCCCTGGGCCCTGGCGGAAGGCAGTGGAGCAGGGAGGTAAGCCACATGGAATGTTCTGGAGCGCGCCATCCCGGGAGGCTTGCTGCCTGCACCCACCTGCATCCCATACTGCGGTCATGGGGCCTCGAGAGGCGGGGAGGCACAGTCCCCAGTCCCCTCTGGCCATTTCCCCTCCGTGTGCACATGTGGCTCGTGGTCCCTGGTAGTCCCAAGAGGCTGGCGGCAGGCCGGGCCTCCTTGTGGGCACCCTCCGCTCGGTCTGTGGGCAGTTGTGCTCCCGGCTGGATGCATCCACAGGAATGCTTGCGTTTCCGGGGCCCTCAGGGTTTCTTGCCCAGAAACGGGATCTGTCAGGACCTGGGGCCTGGGAAACGTCTAGGGGCTGCAGTACCCACGGCTTCCCCTGGACCAGGCCCACGTGTGACGACTCAGAGGACGTGGGGCGGGTGGTTCCCATGGGAGTGAAGATCAGGGACGCTGAGCAGGAACTCAGGGAGGGCCGGGTGGCTTCTGGAAGCTTCCCTCTGA
The DNA here is from genome assembly GCF_018345385.1 of Vulpes lagopus. NCBI lineage: Eukaryota > Metazoa > Chordata > Mammalia > Carnivora > Canidae > Vulpes > Vulpes lagopus. The sequence goes on along the minus strand of NC_054840.1, from coordinate 31,522,560 downwards.
TGCTCCCACCCCCAGAATCCCTTTCCCCCTGCAGGGCCTGTGGTGTCTGCAGGGACCCAGAGCCTGTTTCTCAAATTTTTTTAAAAAGATTTTTATTTATTTATTCACAGAGACACAGAGAGAATGAGAGGCAGAGACACAGGCAGAGGGAGAAGCAGGCTCCATGCAGAGAGCCTGACATGGGACTCGATCCAGGGTCTCCAGGATCACACCCTGGGCTGCAGGCGGCACTAAACCACTGCACCACCGGGGCTGCCCCAGAGCCTGTTTCTCAATCCAGCTGGCAACACCGTGTGTCCCACCCCCAGACCCCAGGGTACCCAGAGGGCTTGGCACTTTGCCTTTAGTGGAAGAGGTTAACACAAGAAGCCAAGATGAGATCTCGCCTGGCGGGGAGGTGGGTGCTGCCGGGGGCGCCGAGCGGTGGCAGTGTCTCCAGGAGCTTGGAGGGGAGCAGGCCCGTGGGCTTCGGGGTCACTATCCCCCCATTCAGGTGGGAGGCTGCATGGGTGCCAAGGACACCACTGCCCGCCCGGTTAGCTGAGAATGTTTTGTCTTTTTGGGTTCGCAATGAACCCTGGGATCCAGGTGCTGTAGTTGCAACATGTTTTCTGGGGAGACTGGTTCTCCTCATTCACCTGTTGTCTCCGAGGTGTGGACTCACACCGCCCTGTGAGCAGACGTCCCAGGCTGCTGGGGTGTGATGGGGCGGGCCTGGCCCCCCTCGGGGATACGGCTCCCAGTGTCAGGAGGTCTGCAGCTGCAGGCTCAGGCCGGAGCCCTGGGGGCCTCAGAGTGGGGCCAGGGGCAGGTGGGCAGGGAAGAGGGGCCAGAGGTTCCCAGCGAGGAGGGGCCCAGGAGGGCCCAGGGGGCGATGGAGCCAGCGGCATGTGGCGTGCTAGGGCCTGGGGTGACCTCTGTGTCCCTGTGGCCGGTCCAGGCTCCCAGACATGTGCGTCCTGCCAGCCCCCACCTTGCCCCACTCTGCTTGTCATCCCTGGGCCCCATCCCAGTGGGAGTACAGCTTGTCACCGAATACCTGGCCCCACTGACCGCACACACCTGCCCCTGCTCACTGCGCACACCTGGCCCTTGCTCACCGCACACACCAGGCCCCGCTCACCGCGCACACCCGGGCCTGTTGCAGGCACATCACTAACAGGAATTTCCTGTGCTCCTGGTCAGAGCTCTGTGTGCCGATGCCCATATGGAAACTGACAGTGGCTTGTCAGGGTCTGTCCTGTGTCACCTTTTCTCTAAGTTTTGCTTCATGAAGTCAAGGCTCAAGGAGGTTGCCAGAGTTATTCTGAAACGGAAGCCAGTTCATTTTGGATATTGGCCCTTGGCGTGGTGGTTGTTTGGAGCATTGGTGCTCCTGCGGGATCTGAGAAACAGCCTTCTGGTGGTGGGATAGTCCCTAAGTCTGGTGGACCCTTGGGGTCAGGCCTGCAGGCAGGGGCTGCCCTCGGGCTCCTCCCACTCTGGTCTGTAATTCCACCTTGGCAGGGCCTCTCCAAGCCCTTCTTTGAAAATGCAAATCCAGTAACACAGCCTGCACCACACAGTGCTTTATCAGTCCCCTGCGGCTGGCCCCTCTGGTCCCTCCCTCCGCTCACCCCCTGGGACCCCTGAGGCCAACAGCGGAGGGGGCCCAAGGGAGCTCAGCTGGCCCGTGTGGGCCTGATGCCGCAATGCTCGGTGCACTTGGCAGGGGCATCCCTTGGCCTCTGGCAGCCTCTACACACCCAGGATCCCAGCTCTGGCTCACTTCCTCCTCCCTCTCCGTCCCCGCAATTGATACATGTCTCAACAGTCTGGGGTCTTTTCTGGAAAGCAGATGAGTGAGGCCAAGGAGAGAGACTCTAGGGATTCACAGGGAGTGGGGGATTGGGCCCGGGGAACTCCTCATGCTGAGGGGGCGCACAGGGCATTGGGACCACCCAGTCTGGCCAGCCAGAGAGCCCTGAACACACCTGGGCACACCTGATGGGCCTCCACCCCTGCACCCCCCACCCCCCCCATGCAGGCTGGGTTCTCCTGGGGATGCAGGGCAGGGGAGAGTGGGGGGGGGCGCAGGGAGGTGGCGGTGGGGGGTGGCAGGGAGTCCCCGCGCCTTCTGGGAAGGCCTTCTTATGTGGGGGCGTCGTCTCTGGGCAGCACCATGGCCCAGTCAGCCTCTGCTGGAGACCTCAGGCTTTTTAAAATGAATTTTACCGTTATTACCTCATCTTAGAAACAGCACAGGGATTTATCAAAGGACAGGAAGGAGTGCCCGGGATGTGAGCCCTCCCACCTCAGCCCAGCAGGCTCCTGTTTCAGACAAAGAAATGGTGTCACTGATAATACTGGAAGCGATGGTGTCACCTGGCCTGTGTTCTGAGTCCCCGTGAGGGCGGGTGCTCCCTGTCCCCAGGTGGGTGGGAGCCCTGAGGGTCCGACCCATGTCTCCACCATCGTCCTGCCGCTGGAGCTCCGTGGACACGGGTCCTGGTTTTCTCACTGCGGCTATACTTCTGCGGCCCCCCGGGGATGCAGGGACAGCTGGGGGCTGTTGCCTTTGAGGACATCAGGTGGCGTTGAGCTGACTTGGCTCTGCTGACTGTCTCCGTCCGTACGGCTGCCCCCAGCCCAGGTGCTGTGCCCTGGCCTCCTCTGGGCAAGCTGGTGCGGGGAACTCAGGTGGGCAGCGGTGGGGGGAGCGGGGGGCCCCACCACCTGCGGGCTCTGCTGTCCAAGCTGCATTCCCCTCCTGCTGAGCCCCCGAGGCCTGGACGGCCACCCACAGCTCCTCTGGGACGGCTGCACACCACTGTGGGGCTCAGGCGTCCCCGGCTCCTGCCTGGGCCAGCAGCTGTGACACAGCGAAGGGGCGGCCCAGCCCCTGTGGTCTGCAGGGACCCACCAGCTTGGGGACCAGTGCCCCACAAAGGCAGAGACCCACAGACAGGTAGCAGCTGGCTCTGCCAAGCTCCTGACAGCAGGGACCCTATGGTGGCCTCCCTGGCACGGGTCATCCCCCCCCACCCCCGCCCGGGCCCCTGGGCGCTAGGTCGCCAGGCTCAGCTGTGAGTCCCACTCCCCATCGCGGGAAGGCTGTCGTTCTGGGGAGGGCACGGTGGCACGGTGGCGGGCAGGAGGGTGGCGCCCATTCTGATGTGTGTGGCCCCTCGGGGGCCCGGTGACCCTTCTCTGCCCCCCCCCCCCAGCAACATGGCTGAGAGTAAGGCCAAGTCCGCCAAGGCCGCCAACAAGACGCCCCCCAAGTCCCCAGGAGACCCTGCAAAGGACAGGGCAGCCAAGAGGCTGTCGCTGGAGACGGAAGGTGCCCCCGAGGGGGCGGCGGCCACGGCCCCGGAGCTCAGCGCCCTGGAGGAGGCCTTCCGGCGGTTTGCTGTGCACGGGGACACCAGGGCCACCGGGAAGGAGATGCACGGCAAGAACTGGTCGAAACTGTGTAAGGACTGCCAGGTCATCGACGGGAAGAACGTGACTGTCACCGACGTGGACATCGTCTTCAGCAAAATCAAGTAAGTCCCGGCCAGGCCTCACCTCTGGGGCCTCTCCCTGCTCAGGATGGGATGTCGGGGTGCCTGGGGTGGGGGCCTGGCCCATGGGCCGCTGCACTGGCCGTGGGGCGAGAGCAGATCCCTCGGGTGGGTGGGCAGGCGGGCAGTGTGGCCCTGGGTGAGTGCGGTGAACGCTGATGACAGAACCACTGGCATCGGTGCATCCAGCCTGGACTCGGTGACAGCTTCCTCCTGGACGCTGGGGTGTCAGGCATTGTTACCCGCACCCCTATTCCGCTGGGGGCCCTCCAGCTAAGGGCCTCCTCCTGCCTTGCAAATGTCATGACCACGCCTGCAAAAAGCAGCGGTGCCCCCGAGGCTACATGGTGTCCACTGCTTGTTGGCTGTTGTTGGAAAGTAGCTTTCAGCTTATTAGCGACACGTGTTCATCTGGGTCACTGTGTGCCGTCACCTGGGCATCTTCCATGTGAGGACTGTGCGTCCTCCCTGCTCATGGCTGGGCCCCCCATGCATTCGGCCATGAACAGTGTCTTCCATCTGCATTCCCAGCGGCTGGGCCTCCCTGTCACCAGACACTGATGTGTGTCCATCCCAGGGAGGTCTCCCTGACTTCCCGGGCTGACCACTGGCACCCGTGCCCACGACCCGAGGCCTCAAGGGCAGCTGTCACCATCAGGCCCTGTGGGGCAACACGGCAACCCTCTCCAGGGCCAGGAGGCTGTTCGGGGTGGGGGGGGGGTGGGCACAGGCAGACCCAGGAAGCCAACTGTTAGGAGCCAGCACAGAGCACTCACCAGGCAGAGGGAACATGGCCTTTCTGGTCCCAGGGGAACCAATCAGAATTTACAGTCCAGGGTCCCTGAGGCACCAGAGCCCTGGGGTTGGGGATTCCCAAGGCCCAGGGTCAGAGGGAAAGGGAAAGGGCTGGAGTGTGGGTGGGGGAGGAGGTGAAGAGGGGGTGCAGGTGAGGAGGAGGAGGTGAAGGCGGTGCAGGTGGGGAGGAGGAGGTGAAGGGGGATGCAGGTGGGGAAGAGGAGGAGAAGATGGGTGCAGGTAGGGAGGAGAAGGTGAAGGGGGTGCAGGTGGGGAGGAGGAGGTGAAGGGGGGAGGAGGAGGTGAAGGGGGTGCAGGTAGGGAGAAGGTAAAAGGAGGGTGCAGCTAGGGAGGAGGTGAAGCTCCGTGGTTGGTACAAGGCCCCAGGCAGTGACTTCCTCACCAGGACCTGGCTGCCCCCCCGGGAGCCCAGGGAAGGGGTTCTCCCGGGGGGCGCCCAGAACCTCGAGGCCCACTGTCAGGCCTGGCCGTGCCTGCCGCTCCCTCTGACCCCTGTGTTGTCTGTGGGGCAGGGCCCTGCAGAGGGCAGGTAGGCTGACCCCGGGGTACCTCGTCAGCCCCCACTGTGCCAGGGGCACCAGTCCCCAAATCCGGGGACTGCCCAGCAGACTGACCGCTCCTCTGACTAGGCATTCTGTGGTGGCATTGGGGCCCGGGTGTCCAGTCAGGTGTGTCTCCTTATGCCCCCCGCTGTGGAGGCTGAGGACACAGCCTGTGGACGAATCAGCCCCCCACCCCGTCCCCGGCTGGGCACTCAGGGCCCTCCATGCATCGTGGGCCTGTTTCCACGTGGGGTCCAGCTGTGTGGAGCTTCACGTGTGGGTGAGCCCCGCCCATCCCACCGCCCCACAGAGCCCAGCCCAGCTGGACCCCCACGCACCTGGGACGTGGGTTCCTAACCTTTTGCCACGCCTTGGGATTTCCTCTAGTTCCTCCTGGGCCACAGGCTGACCCTGGAGAGGAAGAGCTGTGCGCTGCTCAGCTGAGTCCGCCTGTCCCCAGGGTCACTCCCACAGAGTAGGGACCATGGGATGGGGAGTCTGGGGGGCGTGGCCTCATGACCAAGGACATTCCCAGGAGGGGCGAGCCAGGGAGGTGGTGCCCATAGGGGAGGGGGCCGGGTGGGGGCTGCATCTTGTCCTCTCCCGTGTGTCCGAGTGAGGCCCGTGGAGCCTGCCTCCCCCGCCGCCCCGGGACGCCCGCCTGGCAGCCTGCAGGGGTCCCTCCACTTGCTGTCCCTCCGGCCCTGGACTGTGTGGAGATGCTCTCAGCAGCAGGGACTGGGCTCCAGCGTGGGGTCCTCAGCGGAAGGGCTTCAGAGGCTCTCTGGCGCCGCGGCCTCCGCCGGGTGGTCTGACCTGCTCTCCCTGCTCAGAAATGCCAGCCTGTCTGCGGTGTGGCTCCTGGGGACGGTCCAGGGTGGTCTCAGACACATGCAGCTCTGCTGGCCAACCCCCAGACGTCAGGATGCGTCTGCGGCACAGAGCTTTCACGGAGCGCGAGCTCCCACACGCCAACAGGAGCCCCAAGGAGGCCCCACAGGGTCTCCCCACGCCCTTTCCTGGGGTGTCCTCCAGGTCCTGAGCATTGGCCTTGGGACACCATGTGCACCCAGGAGACATGGACAGACCGGGAGCGGGAGAACCATGCTGACTGCTATGGCCACTGGGGAAGGAGGCAGGAGGCGCCATTGGCTCCCATACCCCCGGCGCCAGCACACACGTTGAACCGCCGGGGACAGTTGACTGTGGCTCTTCTGTGGCCGTCTGTTCCTGCCACTTAAGCTGCCTCCGAGCTGCTGCATGTGGGCGTTTGCACACATATGCACACACGTGCACCGCTGCATGCAGGTGCACTCGCAGGTTGAACTCAGGCTCTCCACACCCTAGGTGGTGGGGAGGTGGCTCACTCCAAGGGCAGGTGCCCCCGACAGGCCTGGAGACCCTGTTTGCAGGAGGCACGGGCAGCCCACCAGCCAGGGAGGGATGGGGGTCCTTCTGCCCACCTGTGGTGCACTGGCGTCACTCATGTGGGCCCCAGGAGGGGAGCCCCGTCTGGTTGCAGTCCTTGTCCTGGGAGTGGGGCGGACAGTGCCCACTTATGGGCTGAGGCAGGGACTGTCTGGTGAGGGGGCAGTGGTGCCCTCAGCCTGGCATGGGGTCATGGTCACGACAGTCACACTAAGCTGCGCTGGCCCCAAGGGCACCTACCAGGGAGCAGGCACAGGGCCCTTGCCTGGGTAGGCTTGCGGGGCACCTTGGAGGGTGTGGTGGGGGCTCCTGCCCTTGTCCCTGGAAGGGTCATGGGGTCCCCCATCAGGAGACCCCAAGGAGCCTGTTAAAAGTTGTTTTCATTTGGCCTTGTGAGGGGGGTGGTGGCAGGCACATGCGCCAAGGGGTCTTGGGGCAGTTCTTCCAAGCGGCGGTCACGGCAGGAGCGCCCGTGCCTCGTGGGAGCCACAGCGTGGAAGGCGTGGAAGCTCCGAGGCGCTGACTGGTGGAGAGTCGCCCGCTCTCTGTTTGCGGGCGGTTGCCATGGCTCCGCGGGCGGTGGCGCCAGCCCGGGTATCTGCGGGCTTTGTTTAGGTCCTGTTGCCACGGCAGCGCTTGTTTGTTTTGATGTTACTATGTGTTAAATTTTAAACAAATTTCTTGCAGCTCCACACCAGGTCTTGATTGAACACTATTGTTACGGAGACCAAGGCTCCTGCACCCTCCCAACCCGAGGAGCCGACAGGGCAGTCTGAAATATTAATTAGTCCAGACTTGGGTGCACAGTAGGAATGTCACCCTGAAAGCCCTGTTTGGGGAGCCCAGGATGACGGCCCGTCCTGCCTGCGTGCTTGTGCTCGGGTCAGGCACAGGCGGAGAGGCCAGGCCCGAGGGCGCAGAGGGCGGCGGCATCTCCATCAGCCTCGCGTGTTTCCCGGGTGCCCTGTGTTCGCAGTGAGGGGCTGTGTTTCCCACCTGGGCGGGTGCCGCCGACTGAGCAGGTTAGGAAGCAGCGGGCTGGCGGGGCTCCCTGCGGCCTGTGGGCCACCAACCTGCTCCGTTCTTGCCACATGCCCTTATGGCCCCGACCAGGGCATGGCGGGAACGGTCTCAGGCAGGGAGCTGCAATGGCAGACACTCGCCACCATGTCCAGTGCCTGGGGCGGGAGATCCCCCAGGACAGCATGGGGGTTGGCGCCTGCAGGAGGGGCGGGTGGAGCCCTGATGGGCCTGGGGGCTCCTCCCTCCAGGCTGCGTCGGATTCAGGGTCAGCAGTGGTGGGCAGGTGACAGGCAGCACAGAGCCTCTGCGGCCAGGGTCAAGGCCGCACAGCACAGGAACCAGGTTGTTCCTGGCCTGATGGCTCCTCGCCAGGTTGATGTGGGCGCGGGGTCCCAGTGCACGACGGCCTTTTAAGAGGATGACCTTTGCCAAACACCCAGAAATGGTTTCGGTGACCTCCACGTTATCTGTCCCCACAGCCCACCCCATGCCATAGCCAGGACGGCAGTTAGGGGTGGCGGGGGGCGCCCAGGTCAGGGGCAGCATCGCAGCCGTCAGTGGCAGAGGGGAGCCGTGGGCAGGAAACGGGGCAGGTGTGACCGCAGTAGGTGGTCGTCCTGGGGCACAGCATGCAGTCGGAGCTGCTCCAGGTCACGTCCACAGTGAGGTTCCCAGGGGCCCCTTCTTCCCGCGGAGCCTCACCAGGGCCCTAAGTGGCCGCTCAACACCCCACATCCTGCCTGCACTGGTGTCCTGGCTGGCCAGGTGGCTGTCTGGACAGGTCATCCAGGGCCCTGGCTTTGAGGGTCAGGGGAGCCAGGGAAAGCCAGCAACTTCCAGCCGGAGGTGGCAAGTTATCTGATGAGCCAGGACGCCGGCACCACCTCTGAGAGAGGGGCTCCTGGGAGTGCCATCGAACCCGATGCTCGGAGGTGCTGGTGAGGAGTGTGTGGTCCTCACACATAAATCTGTCTCTGGAGGGCTGTGCTGGTCCTTGCCTGGCTCCTGGATGTCCCTGGGTGACCTCTGGCACTGGCAGGGTCCAGCCCCCTGCCCACCCACAGTTAGGTTAGAGGCCTGGGGGACACAGGGCTTGGGAAGCAAAGTGAAACCCCAGCTCACAGGGCCTTGTGTGACCAGTGACCCCCTCACTGCGGGGCCGGCCCAGCCTGGAGCTGGGGAGAGAGGGGGTTCATTGTGGGGACACCCTCCAGTTCTGTGAACTCTGGAGAACAGGCTCACTCTGTGTCCAGAGAGCGGTGTAATGTGATCAGTGTCTCTGGGGAAGAGACAGGCATTGTCATTCTAGAACTTGCTGGGGACAGCTCTCTGCAGCAGGGCGCCGGGTCCCCTGGGGCAAACTCCTTGCTGGGCAGTCACGGTGGGGACACTTGGGGACACCCAGCCCAGCCAGGTGGAGCGGGCAAGTCAGCCTGAGGCCTGTGTGTCCACCAGATCTGAATGTGGCCTCTGGCAGGAGTCCCCATCAGCCATCCCCCACCCCCAGCCCAAGTGACTCACACTGGTGGCGCCTGGTGCCGCGGTGCCCAGAGAGGGCTGCGTGCTCCGGCAGCCAGTCACTGGGCTGGCCGTCAGGCCTGGCATCCACACGCTGCCTGGGCAGGGCGTGAAGAGGAGACAGGAGTGCCTTTGATGGCTGGAGACAAACAAACAGGGCCTCGCTGGGTAGCAAGGCACGCGGGGTTCTCCGTGTGGGGCCGCTGCCGTGGGGACTGTGCTGCTCCAGGGGTTCTGCTTGGAGGCTGCACGGGGGTCAAAGCTGATTGCTTCGGGAGCAGAACCCACTGCCCACCACTGGATTTGAGGAAGCCCTGTGTCCACCAGGTCACCAGCCCCTGTGGTGTGGTTGGGACCAGTGCCACAGGATGGACTGGGCGGAGAGGGGGCTGTGCTCAGCATCCAGGCTGGCTTCAGACACACATATAAGGTGCCCACGAGCCCCCGTGTGTGCTGTCCGTCCCTTCGCTGCTGAAGGACACTTGGTTCATAGTTCACGTGGGGCTCCAGTCTGTTTCTCCCATAGAGTCCAGGTGCGGGGAGCGGGAGCCCTAACTGCCACCTGCCTGAGTGGACACCGGGTCTGAGTGCCCTGCTGCCCACACCCTCTCAAGTGCTCGTGTGAGCACTTCATTAGTCCCACCAGGCGTCCCGTGGGTGTGCACTGGGCCCTCACCATGGGCCAGGTGGGCTCGGGGTTTGCTGTCGAGTCTTCTGGAGACGCCGTTTGGTTCAGGGATTCTACTCAAGTGTTTGACGTTCGGTTGTTCCTATTGTTGAGTTTGAAGGGTTGTCCATTTCAGCTGTCTGTACGTGTTCCCTCCCCGCCTGCAGCTGGTTGTGGGACCCTCATGACCGCGTCTTTTGAAGGACGTGGTTTTTAAAATTTTGGTGAATTCCAATTTCTTTTCTTTTCTATTATGGACTATTTTGGTGCCATTTCTAAGAAATCATTGCCTCACCCGAGGTCACAAAGATTTTGTTAGATACTCTTCCTGAAGTTTATAGTTTTAGGATTTATGATTAGTCTAGGGCTGGGGGTTAATTTCTGTATGTACTGCAAGGCGTAGCTCAGAGCTGGGTCGCCGGCTGTCCCCACACCATCTGTTGAGAAGACGTCTCTCTCTGCTGGATCGCCTTTGCGCAAAGCCTTGTGCGGGTTTGTCCCCATGGCTGTGAGGTTATCAGATCCTCAGCCTGTTCTTGGCTTCGTAGGCCCTCTGCTCGCGGGCATTGACAGCTGCCTGCGGGATGCTGCAGAGTGCTGCGGGGTGTCCCACTCAGGATCCTGCTCCCATAGCTGTCCTTGTGCAGCGGCGAATGCCTCCACAGGACCTGGTTCTAGAACACTGATGGTTTGCCAAATGGATTAGCAGGGGGTGAGCCAGGCGGAATGGCAAAAATGGTGTTGAGCTAAAATGATAAAAGATGCAGAGCCAGTTCAGAACCTTCTGGAATCTTATGAACGGCCTGTGGCAGGCAGCACACAGCTCTCATGGTGTCCTTCAAGGGGGGCAGTGTCCAGCTAGGGGTGGTGGGGGGCCCAGGAGGTGGGGGATGCAGGCCCTGGGCCCATTTTGCTGGGTGTACTGAGGAGGCAGCCGCCCCCAGTGATAAGAGGGATGTTGGGCTGCGGCGACCCCAGGCCGGACCCAGCCTCTGTGCTTCTTGCCCTGACTTTCCCTCCTGCTTGGAGTGGACGCCATTCACGCCCCATTTTAGAAGCAGACAACAGCTTTGTTTTAATGTCCAGTTGTTCATAAAGGATGTGGTTCCTTTAAGCTTTTTTTCCAAGACAATTTATATTTGCTGCCGTCGCCCATGGCGACCGACTGTTGGGCATAAACAGTGCACAGCAGGGCGGGGGAGGGGCATAGTCTGTATTTTAATGTTACACCCGATTTCTGCTGTGGGAGCGAGGCAAGGGTTCCCCGATGTCAGTGGGCCCCAGGGTGGGAGCAGGGTCCCCCGAGGTCAGCACGTTCACAGGGCACCCTGGGGGGAGTGGCCCCGGCCAGCCCTGAGTGCTCTCTCCCTCAGAGGGAAGTCCTGCCGGACCATCACGTTCGAGCAGTTCAAGGAGGCGCTTGAAGAGCTCTCCAAGAAGCGATTCAAAGATAAGAGCAGCGAGGAAGCCGTCCGCGAGGTGCACAAGCTCATCGAGGGCAAGGCCCCCATCATCTCAGGGGTGACGGTGAGCATGGCTGGTAGGGACTCCCCAGGGAAATGTGGCTCCTGGGGCCTGGGGTCAGTCGGCAGGAGGCCCCTGAGGCTCATGGGGGCACCCCACTCTCTCCTCTTGCAGAAAGCCATCTCGTCGCCTACTGTATCTCGACTCACAGACACAACCAAGTTCACAGGCTCCCACAAGGAACGCTTCGACCCATCGGGCAAGGGCAAGGGCAAGGCAGGCCGCGTGGACCTGGTGGATGAGTCAGGCTACGTGCCGGGCTATAAGCACGCGGGCACCTATGACCAGAAGGTGCAGGGGGGCAAGTAGGCAGCCTGGTGGCCCCTCTTGCCAAGGCCCGCACCACCTCACACTTCATTACATTCCTGTGCTCCTTGGTCACAACTCAAGACTCCAGGGTCCGGGTGGCTGTGGGGGCAGCACCCGGGCCTCCTCCTGCCCGGGGGCCGGCGTGCTTCTCTCTGACCCCCAGGTAGGGCTCCTGAACTCACTGACCTTTTATAACACACCTGCCTCGTCCAGTGCCGGCCACCAACATATGGCCTTTTCCAAAGTGTCTCCCAGGACCAGACCACACTAGCCACCTAGCTTATAGGCCAGAGGGTCACCGTAAAGGAGCTGGTGGGCCACAGGGGTGAGTGGGACAGACCCTGTCAAAGGTGGTGCCAACCTCCTGACCTCTAGACCCATCCTAGGAGCCTCGAGGGCAACATGAGCTAACGCACTAACCAGCAGCACCAAGAAAACCAAGCGAGACCCAAACAGGACACCGTGCAGGTGTGGGGAGGTGGGATTCGTATGTGCCCGCATGCGCACACATGCTCACGCACGTGCTTGCTCACACACACACACACCTGCACATACGTCATGTAACCAGAGGCTGGTGAGCAGGGGAGGAAGATGAGCCAGTGAAAGGTCTTCAGTGGCTAAAGGAACACGGTTTGAAGTGCGAAGCCTGAAGATTTCCAAATGGAACCTGAGGACAGTTCACTTCATTGTGCTTTTCTAAGAAGAAATAAGAAATGTGTTTATTCTGAGAATGGGTCTGGGAACATTGGGAATTCCATTTCTGCCCCTTCCTTTCCTGCTGTCTATGTCCCAGGTCAGGACACAGTCACTTGGCTGGCATGACCAGGCATCCTCTGCCCCAGGCCCTGTCCTGCCCCTGGGGCCTTAGGGCTGTACGCCCACGTGGCGGCTCCCTCTGTGCTAGCACACGGCACAAACCTTAGTGGTTCGCTCTCTGCGGTGAGGTGTCCCTGACCTCTCCCAAGCCCTACGAGGGCAGAGAACCACACACCAACCAGGCCTGGGAGGGGCTCTGAGGCCTGCAGCATTGGCTAGCATTTGGTTTCTCCGTGAGGCTGGTCAGGGGACAGAGCATTGGGGCCCCTGTCACAGTGGCCCCACGGGAACACGTCCCTTTAATTAAGTGCAAGCCAATCCTGGAGAGTGACTGGTGGGGCTGTGTGGTCCTGGCACTGGTCCTGGGAAAAGCCCTCAGCAGCCTCAGGGAAATGCTTCCTGGAGCCCATCCACACTGCCACTGTTATGTGTCCAGGCAGCAGCTGATTGGGGGCACCCCCTTCCTGGGTATGGCCTGGCCTGCAGCACAGGCGGCAGAAATAAAGACTAGTACCACGGTGGCACGTGCACCGGCGTCCCTGAGCCCAAAGGGCACTCTGGCTGTTGCTGGAGCTGGGGACAGTCCCTGGTCTGCGCAGAGGGGCTCAGGACCTGACTCCCATCCAGCATGGTCCCTGTGAAAGGACAGCATCTCCACCAAGCTCCTCACTCACAGGCTTCCTCTCACCCCCAGCAGGGCCTCGACCCATGGGCAGTTGGCAGTGGCCTCGCCAGCAGCTTCCTTCTAAGGATCTAGAACTTCGAAGTGCATTAAAACAGAAGAAATGATGGGTCACAGGCTTTGAGTTACTTCTAAGACACAATCTCTGAGCTGCCTACCCTCCATTCCATGGCAGGGAAGGCAGGAAAACAGAGGACCTAGTGCTAGGGGAGAGAGAAGCAGGCAGGACACAGGGGGGACCCCCGCCCTGTGCCCCTCCACCCTTTCCCAGGCTTGACCCCTGTGAAGACCCAGAGGCGAGAGGAGAGTGTGGAAATGCGTCTGAATTCAACATGTGTTTTCTCGACAACAAGCGGATCACAAGGCAGAAAGCTGCTTCCAGAACCCAAAAGCTTTTCCTCATGGTCATGGAATGGGTCTCCCCTCCAGACCCGGGTGAGGCACCCTGCTGGGGAGCGCCAACCACCAGAGGCAGTGGGGCTGCTGCTCCTGCCCATCAACAGCGGTGTCCTTGCAGCACAGATGCCAGGATCCAGCAACACCCCGACCCCACAGTGCGTGCCTGGTGAGCAGAGGGTGGGGGTCCCTGTGCCACTGCCTGTAGAGGGAATGGATGCCCCCTGGCCCAGAGTCCCCCTCGTCCCCCAGAAGTCTGTCCCCTGTCCCAGAGGGGGTCTCCAGGAAAAAGTCTCCCCAGAACCACCCTGGGAGACTGGGGTCTAAACAGCTGCCTGCCCCTGGAGACTCTGCCACAGCACCCTCCCCAGAGGAGGAGGAGGAGCCCCTGTTCCACCACAAGGCACCAGTGCAACAGCCCAGCAGAGCCAAGGGAGCCCAGCTGCTCGACAGCAGACCATCAGCGGACTTCTGATGAATGTTTCCGAACGCGTTCCTGACTCTTCTAATAGCACCTTCCCTTCGGGCTCAAATAAGAACCAAGTGAACACAGCTGGTCCCCCTTGGTGGCCCGCCCTGCCCCACAGCACAAGGTCCGCTTGGCCACAGAGGCACTGTGGTCCCCACCGCTTCCCCTCCTGTCCCAACCCGAGGCCTCCTCAGATGGCATCCTCTTCCCCAAAGCCTGGGAGACGCACCTCCCCTCTGTCAGGGAGGAGGGAGAGGTAGCAAAGACTTGGTCATGAGGCTTCTGTGGTCACCATTCTGTCAGTTTAAAATCATCTGCTCCATCTGTCCATGCACCCATGTGCAGCCCTTGCACACAAAACAGGTGCTTGGGCTGCACTGCACGGAGACACGCACGCATGTTCCTCCGTCAGGGTCTGCATAAGTGAGAACACACAGGCCGGGTGTGTGTCTGTGCCGCATGTTTTTATGCAATGCCAATTAGCTTCTACTAACCGTGGTTAACTAGAAACCCAACGTCTATCTGTGAATAAACGAGACTGCACAGCATGGAGGAGACAGGACACATTGTCAGGGAGGGCAGGGCTGACGGTGTCTGAGCGTCAGGAGGGAACTGGAGGAGCGCGCTCCACACGATCACACCAGAATACTTATTTATTTCTACTTAACGTGACAGGACAGGCAACTAGGCAGTGGTCAGTAACACAGTTAGCTTTACCAAAATGAAGTTCAAATCACTTTAAGTTTAGAATGCTGTAGCAAAAGATACGTATTTATACTGGAGTATTTTTTCACCTCTCACATTCTCAGTCCTAAGTTTGAGACCGATGGAAATCGGACCAGATGTGAGAAGCCAGGGGGTGGGGACATGGAGACGGCTTGCTGGCACCACTTCCTGTCTGTGCCACTCTGTCTCCACATCCCTGTGGTCACAGCTCAGCCCAGGCCATGGGTGTCCCTCTGGCCGCTGGTGGACCGGGATCGTGGCAGTGGGCAGAGTCTCCTGCCCCCACCCTGGGCTGCTTCTGTGCTCAGGCACTGTCTGTGGCTGCTTCAGCGCCGCATCAAGTGGTGGGGAAGAAACGTAAAATGTTCACCATCTGCCCCTTTATGGGGAGCGTGTGCGGGCCTGCCCTGGGGGCCCAGCCCAGTTCCCCTCTCCTGCAGCCTGCACCACATGGGGCACCCTGTCGTCACCTGTTCCGTGCAGGCCAGGTTGACAATTCAGCTGTACTGTGAAGTTACCAATAGGCTAGAATGTCCTTAAAACACCTACCCTCAGTAGCTCCCCACCACTGATTTACTACTGAACACTTGGTGGAACTGGGCGGGTCAGGGTGTGGCCCTTGTCCATGGGCATGCAGAGGGCACGGCCCCAGGCAGGGCCGGCCAGTGGTCACCCTGACCTTTGAGATGCTTTCGCTCTCCCTTTTGACTCTTGAAAAACCAAACCAAGCCAAACAACAAAGGAAACCCGCACAACTTAAAAGAAAACTTGAAAGGGATCGTATACTACTAGTTTGTACTAAGTTTTTTTCAGGAAAGGGAAATAAATTTATATATATATGCAATATATTTTTACACTGTTTTGTTACCATTAGGGAGTTCTGAGTGTATCACTTTATCAGTGTGATGGTGACGTAGTGTCGACGTCTTGGGTGTTCTGACTCAGAAAGGCACATCTGTGGGCATCTAAGAGCCGTGCTCACCAGGAACGTCTATGGGTACAGGGTGGCCCTCCTCTCCATCCCCAGAGCGTGAGGCACGGTGTCACCTGTCAGAGCTGCTGTCAAGGCCTGGCTTGCAAACCTTTAGTGAAACAGCTCATGTCTGTCTGCATATTTCTCCTCCTGTGTTTGCTGTTGTTAACATTGTGTGTCAAATTGGTAAAGTGATAAATAAAGGTGTTGAAATGTGGATTGGTTACCCTCAAGGTGTGCGATTTTTAGCATCAATCACACACACAGGCCCTGGGAGGGGCTGAGAGAGGGACTAGAGCCACAGCCCGGGCAACCAGGTGAGATGTAATCTAGCCAGTGCAGCCCCAGGGCAGGCCAGACCCAGGAGGCTGGACCTAGAATTACGCATAAACATAGCGGCCCCAAAGGCAGGAATGAGGTCCTCATGTGAGCTCCAATCTGACCTCCCACACAAGCAAAACAGTTCTCAAAAATGAATATAAAGGCATTTTAAGACCCCACAGGGAATTTCCACCAGCAGACGTTAAAAGAAATTCTCAGTGCAGAAGGAATATGACCACAGATGGAACATTTGGAGGGAAGTCGTGTAAAGAGTAAACAGTAAATACAGATAAACAGTGTAGGGATCCCTGGGTGGCGCAGCGGTTTGGCGCCTGCCTTTGGCCCAGGGCACGATCCTGGAGACTCGGGATCGAGTCCCACGTCGGGCTCCCGGTGCATGGAGCCTTGCTTCTCCCTCTGCCTGTGTCTCTGCCTCTCTCTCTCTCACTGTGTGCCTATCATAAATAAATAAAATTAAATTAAAAAAAAAAACAGTGTAGATAAAAGCTTTCTCTGGCAATAAAAAAGATTTCATTGAACAGTGGGAGTGGAAGGGGTGCACAGGGAAGTGCAGGCTCGTGGCTCCTGGACACAAGGGAAGAGCAGAGGTCCTGACCCAAAGGGCACCAGTCACAGACGAAATAGAATGACGCAGATCTACGAATCATGGCTGCTGATTCGTAAGCAAGCATGGCAAGAGAAGGACAAAAACGATCGAGGGATGTTTAAAAGCCAAATATGTCTGTAATCTCAGCTGAAGATGGGACAGAGGAAGTGAGCGAAAACATGTGACTGAGCAGCAGAGACACTGTACAGGGGGGCAGGGCAGCTCCCCAGGGAGCAGGGGAGGATGCTGGAACGGGACCTCCAGAGCGGGACGTAGACCAAGCCTCGCCAGCCCTACAGGAGCCTGCAGCTGGCCCCAGTGTCCCACCCGCCCTGTCATACAGGGCTGCTCCATCACACAGTTCCCCCCCTACCCCCCCCCCCGCCCCATGTCCTGGGCTCAAGAGCTAAGGCAGAGCCTGATGTGGGCAGCAGCTGGCCACCCTCTCTCACCTGCATCCACTTTTCTCAATGGTAAAGTCTTGTTAAGGGACAATTGCCCCCCTCTGCCACAGGGACACAACTCCAAATGCTGAAGCCATCACAATGCCATTAAAAGACTGTAATACCAAAAAATTGGAAAATTAGGCAATCTGAACAAAATCCTAGAGATAGATCTTATGATTCCTCAGGAAGAAACAGAAAGCCTGCACTGTCCTCTGACTTCAAAGTAACTAAGCAGAAACTCCCCCCAGGCCTCGGTGGGGTGACACAACGAGATCTTTCTTACACAGAGTCCGGCCACGGCCCAGGAGGGATCTGTCCAACAGGAGAGAAACAGGCCTGCTGGTTTGGGACAACGCCGGCAAGGCCACCAAGGGGAGGGAGGCCACCCCAGGGGCCTGGCAGCAGTTTGTCGTACTCACACCGGGTCTTACGGCCCTAACGGGTGCTCTGTGAGGACAGGCCCTGCCACACCCTTTAGCCATGGATCAAGCAGAACCATTAGCCCAACATCTCCCACAGAGAAAATCCCAGGCACTGCTGACATCCTCGGGTCTCCAGGGAGCAGAGAGCTCGCCCAAGCACACTCTTCTCCTGGGGACGGGGGTGGCGCAAACCCTGAGGAGGACAGACTAGTTGCCGCCACTCGCACCTGCACGTGCTGCGTCAGAGGGGTCCTCGGGCCCAACTGTGCCTGTCACAGACTCGTCACCACACCCTGGGGCAGGTGACATCATCCTCATGCTCTACAGAGAGGAAGCAGACACCCATAGAGTTTGAATAATTCAAAATTAGACACTCGGTGCTGTACCCACCACATAAAACCCTATACAAAATATTAACCTAATCCAACGGCACATTTGCAAAGGAAAGTTCACCATTACTATGCTGTGCTTAACTTAGAAGTTTAGGTTGTTTTAACAGAGGGAATCACTGTAATTAACCATACTAACAGATATGGGAGAAAAATCACCAGTCAGCTCCATGGCTGCAGAATAAAGTGTTGGATAAAACTCATTCATTCATGATACGAACATAGCAAATTAACAACGGGAGGAGCTGCTTCAACCCGGAAAAGCTGTCTACAAAAGTGCCACTGATCACACACCCCCTAGAACGAGGACACTGAAAGCTCTGACAGAAAGTGCTGAAAACACGGACCAGACAGGCTTCCATCGGAGCAGAGCGTCAACATGACCACTGCGGGTGATATGCAATCACCTGCAGCAAAGGCAGCAAGAACAGGGCTCGGGAGTAGGAAAACAGGAGCATAATGGCGCACAGAGGTCAGTAAGAAAGAACCAAAGGGAATTTTAGAACTAAAAACATATATAATTTCTGAAATTAAAAATTCACTATACATATAACAGGCCTAATCTCAGATCAGGGCAGTAGAAATGACCCTAATGGAGCTGGGAACAAAAGATGGGAAAGAAGATCGGAGTGTCGGGATGCGTGGGGACTTGCGTGGTGTGTCACTGGAGTCACAAGAGGGAGTCGGGGACGGGGGTGGAGGGGGCTGGGTCAAACAACAATTTTGGAGAAATAGTGAGGAAAACTTTTCCAAATGTGATGAAAATTATAAACTCAGAGGTCTAAGAAGCTCACTGAAACGTAAGCAAGAGAAACCAAGTAATAGCATGGTGATCACTTTCAACAAGCTCAAAATGGATTAATGCTAAAATCTTTAAAATAAATAAATGATCCAATGATGAAAGAAACCTCCCCCCACCATACACACACAAAACCACATTTGCTGTGTCATGTTTTCCTGCTAAGTTACAGAAACCAATGCTGAAGGACACAACCACAACCAGACAGGGAAGGGGCTGAGGAGACCATCTCCCGAGCAACACAAGGGACCTCCCCCACCCCTCAACAGGTACTTCTAGGCCTGTCTGCTCTTCTTCCTCAATCAGCTAAGTACTGTTTTACAAAATTACTTTGTTTTACCAAAAAAAATGCAAGCATTTACACAAGATACAAAGCTTTTAAACTAAAAATCTAGTATTTTTGCCCTGTTCTGCTCTAATTTTCAGAAATGCACTGCAAGCAAGAGAGCACAGGGGTAGATACTTTCACTGTGGGAGGTCAGTATTGTTAATGTTTCCCCAACTCCAAGTGTTACTTTATTAAGTCCTGGAGCTAACCATGGTGCATAGCTTGTTTTATGAAAGAATTCAGGGAGAAAAACTCAGTTATAATTCATAAAAAGCCACTTTTTAAAACAATCTATTAGTTTATTGAACAAGGATTGAGTGTCACACAAAATCACTTAGCGATCAGACCCCATTCTCTTTCACATCAGGGTGAAAAATACTGCATTTTTTTATATCAAGATATTTTATGAAAAATTAATAATGTTGGCTCTCAAAATATATCAGTATGTCGTTTCAAAACATATGAAAGGCTTTTTTTTTTTTTTTCCGTTGGTAAGATCTCAGTTGTATTTCAGGACACAGGAACAGCGTGCTGGAGTCCGAGGGAATGATCCCAGTTGCCAGCTCTTTGCAAATCCTGCACCATATACACCCTTACAGACTCACCTATAGACAGATCAATCCTTTCTCAGGATGTTCTAGAAAATTGAGCTACAGGCCCCAAATACTTTTCAAAACATTTAAGATAATTACGAACAGAAGACCCAGCTCTCACCAACACAAACACTAGGTAGAAAGGAATTTCCACATTTTACTAGCTGTGTCAGAGCGAATACAGATGGGCTGGTCACAAAACCCAGAGGCCAGGCATGGGTGCCCAGGGATGGGGGTGGGGCTAGCAGCCTCCAAGGCTGGCGCTACCGTGTGGGAAGAGGGCCAGAGTCTTCTTGAGCTCCTTGTAGCTCCAATGCAGCTGCTCCACCTCGGCCTGGTGCTGTGCCCGTACCTGGCTCAGCTCCTGCAGAAGATGCTCATTGGTGCTGACCAGGGAGCTGCAGGAGAGCACAGGGAATCGACACCTGAGCCCCTCCTAAAGGCCAGCCTGCCGCCTCCTGCCCCCGCCCCACTGCCAACACCCTCCCGCCTCCCACTGGCTCCTGCCGCCTGACTCTCCCCTCCAGACCAGGTGGCGCAAAACCTGACCCGAGCCCTCTGCTGCCCCGCTGCATACAGGCAGGATGAAGGAGCGGAGCCCATGATGGAGGGCTGCTGCCCCATCGTTCCAGCCACACCTGGGGCTGAGAAAACAGTCTGCAAAGCCAGCGGGACCATGTTCTAGCTCCAGAGAAGATGCCCAGTCTGGCATATTTCTAAGCCCTGGTCAGCTGTGAAAAGCCCCTTACAAATTCTGACGTAGGAGCACCTCAGAGTCTGGGTCTCACAGTGTTGTCAGCCACTTCTATTGCTATGAGGACTTCAGCAGGAGAGCGGTACTGTACCTGCCCACTCAGCCATCTGCAAAATATTCTTGCCTCCAGTGAGCAGTGACAAGGGATGGATGGATGTGGGGGGCCATTTTCCCAGATACTTGCCCCCACGGACAGACCCACGGAATAGCCACTGGCCAGGTGGAGGCCCAGAGCAAAGTGAACGTGAACCCCCGCTGTAGGGCCTCGTCCACATGGAGCCCACCACACTGCAGATGGGGGGCTGCCGGGTTCTGGGAGCCATCCTGCCTCGACTACCCCTCCCTGCACCACGACGTCCACCTTCCCTGTTCTTCTGTTGCCTCCCTCTCTCTGCTCCAGCTTATCTCTCAGGAGCCCCTTCCCCTCTGTAACCTGTGCGTGGGATGGGCCTGCTGACTCCCTGGGAGGTCACAGCCCGGCTCCACCTAAGGCCACACGGCACTCAAGCCCAGGGGCAGGAGTGGTGGCCTCAACCTGAGGCAGGAGAAAAGAGGTGAGTTGGGCTCAGGCTCTGCACCTCTATCACGTGCAGGTGGCCCGTCCTCACCTCGGCCCACCCAGCGGCACACTGTCTCCCTGCGCCCAGCCTGCGCCAGCCAGCGCCCCTTCTCATCACATGATTCTCAGAATAAACACTGGGAATAAACACTTGGCAATCCCCACAGCTCCTGCTCCCTTCTCACCACCCAGCACACAGCCAGGAGTAAGGGTGGGGTCCCCGTGTTCTGGGAGAAGTGACGGGAGCTGCTCCAGGTAGACCAGGACACCTGAGCATCTCCCACCATCTCTCACGTGCCCCTCACCTCCCCTGGCCACACTTCTGGTCACACCCTCAGGCCCCACCTCACAGAATACTATAGCAGGAAGGGACACCCTCAGGTGTTCCTCTGTGCCCCATGATGCGACCAGGGCCGGGGCCCTGCCTCCCTGAGCCACAGGGCCCACTCAGCACCTCCACCCACGCCTCCCAGGGGCACCTGTGGCTCTCCTGAAGCATCTGGGTGAGCTCCTGGATCTTGTCATAGTGTGTCAGATGCTGCTTTAATTCCACAATCTCATCAGAGAGCCTCTTCACACTTGTCTGAAGTCCTGAAAGAGAAAAACAGTAACATTAGTTAGTGAAATTCGCACTAAGCAGTTCAAACATTTAAGTTAGACCAGACATAAGAAAACAATGTAGCCTGGAAAAGTCCTTCTGTGCACAACTCAGACACCCTTGGCTTCTGCCCTTCAGACGCTCAAGAACTAAATCTGCACACAGAGGGCAGGCAGACAGTGCAGACAGAGGCAAGCCAGTTGCCAGCTGGGGCCCCTGCACTGGACCTGCTGCAAAGTTGCAGTGCTTCTCCTCCCCCAGGCAATGGGTTCTGGGGACAAGTGACAAGAGGCTCACGGGGGCCACACATCTCCAATATGTCCTCTGGTCTCATGTCCATCAGTGACACAGAGCGTTTGGGTTCCACCCATGTGACTCCTGTCTCTGGGTTTCCAACTCGAGAGGAAAAGAAATATCATTTATTGGCTCCAAAACCCAAATCCAAGATCCAAATAAATCCACACCTAGTCACACGACTGTGAAACTACGCAAGAGGCAATGAGAGAGCCAGAGCAGGAAGGTGCAGGCAGGGCCCCTAAAAGTGTTACAATGGGGCCATACTACTCAGCAACTGCACCTGCCTATGTTGCTGCTGCAGGGCTGGCGAAATGGATCCTGGAAAGAGGGCAGTGAGGGCGTGGTTTCGGCATCTCCCAGAATCCCCACATTTGTCTAACACCAAGACTGACTAGATGACAAAACAAGAGCCCCACAAATGACATTACAGCCCCTATGATGAGGCAGCCTTAAGGCCGAGACACAAGAGCCACAAGCCATGGATGGCAGCCACATCTGTGAGGGAAGTGGTGCTTAGCAGTGGGGCAGCCACCAAGTGTCCCCCATTTTCACAGAAAACCTCTGCTGTGCTGGACCACCGAGGACCCATGGCTGACCGAGAGGGGCTCGGCCTCCCCCATGAGGTCAGACCAGGGGGTCCCTGTGTGGTCTGAAAGGACTGCAGCAACCCTGACCCCATGAGGCTGACCTGTCCAGTCCCTTCCAGAAGAGGGTTGTACTACAGAGGAATTGCTGGTGAGGGGCCCGGGGGGGAGGGGCAGGACAGTGTTCCAGAGAGAAGTGAGGAAATGAACAGGGCCCTGGGGGTCCCCAAAGGGGCCACCATATTTCTCTAGGAGTTTGGAGCACTGAGGGCAGACCCCACACAAAGCTGCTGCCCTTGACAACAGCGGCCACACCCAGAACCCAGGACTGAGTATTTCAGAATGAGCAAAAGACTAAGAAGTGATACAATAAATGGAGGAACAAGTCAGAACTGAGGATGTCAGAGGAGGTAGCTGAACTCAAGCCCATGGTCATGGCAGAGAAAGCTTCATGGGAAATGAAGGCTGAGCAAGGAGGAGTCTGAGAGCAAGCGGACAGGATGATGACATCTCAAGACACACATGAAAAGGGGACATTTTTTACATGGAAGTTAATGAAAAGGGGCGCTGGCTCAGGTTGTGACCTTAGGTCCTGGAATCAAGCCCCATGTTGGGCTCCCTGCTCAGTGGGGAGTCTGTTTCTTCATCTCCTCTGCCTGCCACTCCCACTGCTCTCTCTCTCTCTCAAATAAATAAATAAATAATCTTTAAAGAAAAGAAAGTTTCAAGAAAAGATTATAAAGAGCTCAGCCTTCGACCAAGCAGCCCAAGAGACACAACAGAAGAGACCTGAGCAGCCTGTGGGCCAGGGCCATGATGTCATCTGTGGCTGGGCTCCTGCGACCCAGCCCGTTGGGAACATGTAGATAGACCTGCTCTGAGGCCCTCTACGAATGGTTTTTGGACCCCTGGGAGGTAAGAACTGCATGACACTCAGTGGGCCAGTCCTCAGTGAAGTTAAAATTTCCAGGGGACCTTGCGGTTCACAGCCAGACGAGGCTCACAGAACACACACCATCTCCTCACTCAAAACCTGGGAATCTGAAATACCAAGGGCGTCTTGGTGAAAATTTCAAAACAGAAGCAAAGATGGGAGAGATGGAGATGAGAGTGACCTGAAAGAAATGGTGACCACAGAGAAAAAGCACTGCTCTGCTCCAGGAGTGGGGGCAGCAGAGGCACAGCCATCTGCATGCTCTGAGAGGCAGTGTGGGGGTGGGGGCTCCCCACAGTTGGTACTGCCACGGCTACAACCACGTCCAACCCGAGGCTGTGGAACGTGCAGGAACAGCTCTCATGAACCAAGATGACCCTCACCGCACTTTACAGCATGTACTGGACCTGAATTCTGAATCCTATGAGTAACTTTTTTTTTTTTTAAGATTTTATTTATTCATGAGAGAGAGGTGGGGGCGGGGGGAAAGAGGCAGAGACACAGGCAGAGGGAGAAGCAGGCTCCATGCAGGGAGCCTGACGTGGGACTCGATCCCAGGTCCCCAGGATCAGGCCCTGGGCTGAAGGCGGCGCTAAACCGCTAAGCCACCCGAGCTACCCTCCTATGAGTAACTTAAAATAAAGTCTACAATAGAGGATTTGAACACTCACATTTTATTAAATAACTTACCAAATAAACTACATACTCACCAGTGATCTGCACATTTAATGTAGCCGCAGTGTCTGCATTTTTTGCTTCTTTTTTCATGCTGAACAAAAGAGCCTTTAAGCTACTATTCTCTTCCAAAGATTTGTCTAAATGTTGCCTTAAGTCATCCTAAGGACATAGAACAACACATTTAAAACAGATAAATCAAATTCAGTAAAACGTACGTACGAAATCAAGGCAAATTTAAGACCAGCAGACATCAGTTTTATTTCACCTATCATAAGTGATAAATCAGGACGTGAACAACAGAAATCATAGCTGTCTCCAGGTGAGCAGCAGTGTCCTTCAGAGGGGACAGAGAAGGGGGGCACGCTGTGTGTGGGGCATCTCTGCTGGAGCCCTGCCTCCTCCAGGAAGGCCCCATGGTCACCACAGCCCAGCTCCCCATCCCTTCTCAAGGAGCAGGACAAGAGCTGGGCAGCACACCAGCCCCGTGTGGTCCCTTTAGGCTCACTTCTTGGGCAAAAGCATGGGCAGATCCCGGGGCTTCACATTTCCTGAGGCAGGCACTGCCCTGCAAGAGCCCCGTTCTGTAAGCACGTGGGCTTGCCATCCCCACCACAGGTGGGAGCTGCAGATGCAGTGGGCTCCTTTCCCATCCTCTGAGCCAGTAGCAATGCCCAGCACACCATGGACATTAAAGGGGAGGGCAGAGCACTGACACACTGTGAGAGCTGGTGGCACAGGGGCCATCACAGCCACCTGCTGCCCAGAGCAGGAGGCTGCCCCACCTACATAAACACCCGCAGACATAACCCCACCAGGGGAGCGAGTGGATCTGTCTCAAGGTGACAAGGGCCCCTGCTTTCAGGAAACAGCTATCCTCATTCTTCACCCTGATGGCCCACCCAGCACACCAACCCTCTGTGTGCATGCACACTCCGGGCAGTACAGAAACGGCCATGTGGCCAGTTATGGCCAATGGTTTGTCTCCCAAAAATGTGATGAGTCCTGAAAGGGAAGGGGCTGGGCCCTGGTCCTGAACAAGGTCTCAGCCAAGGCCGGAGCAGGGGCAGTGACCCATTGTGCTCAGTTGTACACAGCCCTGCTGGGAGCATGCTGGAAAGGCTCAGGAGCAAGACCTTGGCTAAGGCCAGTTTCCTGGGCATCAGGACCTGAGGAGACCTGATGGCAGAACCAGCGTCTTCACGATGGGGAGAAGTAAAGCTTTGTGGGGGACCTCTGAGGCGGCAGGTTCTCATAACATAGACACTGGCAGATGTTCCAGAGACTCATCTCAAAGCAGCCCCGTGGCTATTCTCATTCCCACCTTATGAATGATAATGGCCAATTCAGAAGCTGGGGGAGGCAGCTGCTGAGATGGCCCAAGAGTGTTCCCACCATCCTGTGTGTCCTCCCCTCACATGGGTGGACTTGCTGACTGGATCCTAAACCACCACATGCAAGCAACAACACTTCCCTCTCAAGAGCAGGTAACTAAGGACGGCCTCCTACGCAGGTGCTCTCTGGCTCTGATCAGCAGCTGCCATGCCAGGAGGGCCTCAGGTGCCATGTACAGAGCCAAGGCTGCCTGTGTGCAAGCCTGCAAGTGGATGCCTACCTCCATCAAGCCTTCAAAGGGGACCATGACCCCACTCGGCAATATGACAGCAAGACCCTGAGTCAGATGCACAGCTCAGCTGCACTAGGACTCCTGACCACATGGGCTGCCGGTAATACATGCTGCTGGTGAAGGAGCTGCACTCTGGGCAGCGATCTCTCTCTCTCTCTCTCTCTCTCTCTCTCACACACACACACACACACACACTCAGAGGCTTAAGTGATTTGCTCAGATGGAGCTGGCCCATAGTGGCCCAGTCCACCGTCTCAACCACATGACACAACCTCTCAGTACTGACTTTTTAAAAAAAGAGGAGCTCTTGCAGATTCCACATAATAAAACTCAACTATCATGATCAGCAAGATGAAAAACACTACACTTGGCTGGATGCACCACAAAGATTTGAGGTGTGTGCCCTGCTGGGTCGAGTGCACGGATGTCCCTGCTCTCACAGAGCTAACATCTGTTGGGGAGGAGAGGACCTGGGAGCTACACTGACAGCCAATGTGCAGACCCAGCACCGCACAAGCAGCTCCGGTCCTGGTCTTCATCTTCCTCCATGGCCACAGCATGGGACCCTTACCAACACTCCTGCCCCTGGTAACCACTTTCTCATTAGCAGATGGCTTCCTCTGTTATGCAGGGACTTCTGAGTTCACTAGAGTCCCACTTATTTAGTTTTGTTTTTGCATTTTTGCTGTCAGATTTAAAAAAAAAATTGAATAGACCCTATCAAGGAGTCTTTTCTCTTGTGTTTTTTAAAAGTTCTACAGTTTCAAGTCTTATATTTAAATCTTTAATCCAATTTGAGTTGACTTCCACATACGGTATCAGGGGTCCAGTCTTCCCAGCACCAATACTGAACAGACTGTCCTTTCCCTGTTGTGTACTCTTGGTACATGATGCCATTTGTATGTGGCGTAATCTTCCTGGGATCTCCATTCTGTTCCATCCATCTATGTGTCTGTTTATGTGTTAATACCATATCTTTCCATTACTACAGCTTCCTTCACAATAAGAATTTGAAATCAGAGTGTAAAACCTCCAACTGTTTTTTCTCAAGGCAGTTCTGGCAAAATTTTAGGGGTCTCCCATGTAACTAGAAAATGGAAAATACAAATTTTAAGAAAAATAATTACACAAATTTTAAGATTTTTTAAATTTCTGTAAAAAAATGCCATTGGAATCCTTACAGGGATTGCACGGAACCTGCAGATGACTTTCAGCAGGGTGGACTGTTTTAACACTATTACTTTTCCAATCCGTGAACATGGGATATCTTTCCGTTCATGGCTCGGATTTCTTCCATCCATGTCTTACAGTTTTCAGTGTTCAAATCCTTAATTTCCTTGGTTAAAAATACTATTTTTACAATACAAAATACTATTCCTAAGTATTTTATTCTTTTTGATGCTATCATAAATGGGATTGTTTCCTCATCTCTTTAGATAAACTATTGGTATAAAGAAACACAATTGATTTCTATTATACTGATTTTGTGTCCTGCAACTTTATTAAATTGATTATTTTTTTTTTTTAATTTTATCCATTTACTCATCAGAGACACAGAGAGAAAGGCAGAGGCATAGGCAGAGAGAGAAGCAGACTCCCTACAGAGATCCCAAAGCAGAACTCTATCCCAGGACCCCGGGATCACACCCTGCGCTGAGAGCAGATGCTCAAATGCTAAGCCACTCAGGTGTCCCAGAACTGATTAGTTCTAACACGTTTTTGTTGTTGTTGTGAGTCTAGGACTTTTTACACATACAATCCTGTCCTCTGTAAACAGAGACGATATTACTTCTTCCTTTCCAATCTGGATGTCTCCTTTTCCTGCGTGCTCTTGCTACCATTTCCAGTGTTGTGCTAAGCAGACCTCATGAGAGCATATGTCTGTGTCTGGTCGCGGGTCTCAGGTAAGAAAGCAAGGTTTGGTGTTTTCCCACCAATCACGCATTGCCTGTGGCCTTGTCATAAGTGACCTTTACTGTGTTGAGGAAACTTTCTATTTTGTTGAGACTTTTTATGATGGATGGATGGCTAAGTTTGTCAAATGCTTTTCTCCATCTATTGAGATGACTGTGTGGTTTCGATCTTTCAATCTGTTTGTATTAATTAGCATTTGTTGAACCAACCTTGCATTCCAGGGGGAGTCCCACTTGGTCATAGCGCATATTTTTTTGATGTGTTCTTGAATATGATTTCCTGGTATTTTACTGCAGATTTTAAAATTATGTTCATCAGAGATATTAGCATCTAGTTTTCTTTTCTTCTGGTGTTTTTGCTATCAGGATGAGGTTGGCTCCAAAAATGGGTACAGAAGTGTTCCCTCTACTTCTATTTTCTTGAAGAGTTTAAGGAGTATTAATTCTTACTTGAATGTGCAGTAACATTAAGCCATGAAGCCATCTGGTTCTGGGCTTTTCTTTGTTGGGAAGTTTTTGATTATCATTCAATTTCCTTATTTATTATTGCTCTGTTCAGGCTTTATTTCTTCTTCTTTTCTGGAGAGACATAGAGAGAGAGAATCCCAAGCAGGGTCCATGCCCAGCACAGAGCCCAACATGGGGCTTGATCTCATGACCCCAAGAGATCTTGACCTGAGCTGAAATCAAGAGTTGGACACCTAACCAAATGAGCCACCCAGGCATGTACTTTATTTCTTCTTGGTACAGTCTTGGCAGGATGTAGGTTTCTAGGAGCTTACCCATTTCTTTTAGGTTGTCCAGTGTGCTCACTTATAAGTACTCGTAAGAGTCCCTTATGACCCTTTTTTATTTCTGAGGCATCACAGTGGATGTGATGCCTCTTTCATTTGTGTTTTTGAGTCTTCTCAGTCTAGCTAAAGGTTGGTGGATTTTATATTTTTTTCAAAAATCCAACTCAGTTTTGGTTTTCTTTCCCATTATTTTTCTAATTCTCTATTTGATTTATTTCTGCTCTGATGTTTACAATTTCCTTCATACCTCCTGTTAACTTTGGGTTTAGTTTGCTCTTCTTTTTCTAGTTCCTTGAGGTATAAAATTAGGTTGTTTGATATCTTTCTGCTTTTTTAACATAGCCATTTACATGTTACGGTTTTATTATAAGGTTAGGAAGGACAAGGACAGCCCCGCCCAGCCAGGAGCCTTGGGCTCAGAGGCTGGGTTCTAGCTGTGCTGGCTCTGGCTGACCTTGGGCACCACCTGCTGGAGGAAATCCCTCTAGTCCAACAGCAGCACATCATGGGCTTGTGCTGGATGGTGCTGGTAGGACAGCAGCTAATTGGAGCCTCTGCCTGGACCCAGGAGCACTGCAGCCACATAAGCTCTACCTCAAGCCCAAGTTCATCCATGCTTTCTCCCTCACTCAGCCTCTCACAGAAGAGAGCAGTCACACAGGAGTGGCAAGGCTAGGAAAAGCATGGACACTGCTCTCTTCAAACGCCTGTTATATAGGGTTTGGGAGCCATGCGGACAGGCAGTGCCCCCAGTGGTGGGGGGAGCCTGCTGCTGCGGCCTGACGGCAGCTAAGGGGAAGCGCTCCCCTGATCTCTGAGGTTGAAACCCCTTGTGTGCATGAATAGAAATAATGCAAAAGCACGCTCACCATCTCCTTCTGTGTGTTGCTTAGTTCTGATGCCACCTCATTAATCTTTACACGGTACTGCTGCTGCTGCTCAGCAAGGTGCTTCTGTAGAGATTTATTTTCCAGAGTAAGGTAGCTAATTTCTTCACTCACAAGTGTTGAACTATCCTGAGTTGTTGTAAATTCTTGCACAGATGACAAAATATGTCTTGCCTGAGCTAAGAGTAAAAATCAGGTATTATTATGGCATTTATGTTAAAAGGATGAAGTAGAAACAAAGTACATTCATACATCTTGACTAACACAAACTACATGCCTCAAAAACACTGACCAGCATGGAGAATGACAAAGGGACATGGATACATACCACAGAAATCCCCTTACTCGGATTTCTGTACACACATCCAATTGCGGATGGGAGGTAGAGAGACAGGAAAACAGTTTTATTCCAGGGCAAAGGTGCCTATGAAGAGAAGGCTGTGCCCGGATAGTTACGCTGGATGCCCCAGTTAGCCTGCCATGCTCCTTCCACAGCACTGGCTGCTGCTGCTCCTGGCCTGGGACCTGCCATGCAAACACAGTCTGGCAACTCCACAACTGGGAGCATGAGGGCAAGATTTATGGGATCAGGATCCAGAGGATCCAGCTTCTTGGGGAGTCCTGCTTCCAAAAGCAGAAGCCCTGGGGCCACAACACTGAGCACAGAGCTCAGCTCTGTGCAGGGCCCCCAGTCTACAGACAGGAGGGGCGGGTAAGCTCCTGCTTCCACTGGCTGCCCCTAGGCTGCAGGAGAAAGAGACATCTGCCACCTAGGAGGCAGCATCTCTCACTCTGGAAGAAGGGTAGAGGGTGTGCTCTGGCACCCAGGCACAGGCAGAAGCAAAGCCAAGTCCTCCCTGGGGAGGGACCACCTTCCTAGGCCTCGTTCCCACTAAAGATCAGCAAATCCAAGGCCCTGCAGGAGATCATATGTTCAGAGGGTTCAAAGGAGACAGTGGCAGCTTTTTGATGTTTTAAAACCTTCACACAATACAGAGCAACAAGAATCAAACATCATCTGTGAACAGCATCTCCAACAAAACCAAAGTGACAAGGCATCTCCATAAACCCAAGTGCCAACAGGTAGGAAAACCAATAGCCACAAGCCTGCAGGACGCCCCTCTCATCTCACACCCCATGGAAGCCCCAGCTGCTTTGAGGAAGGCTGTCAAGATGCTCTGTGCAGTGTGGTGGGAGCAGTGACAGCAAGCGGAAAGGATGCAGCAAGGTGCGGGGCCCAGACCTCAGCAGAACAGCATCTGCAAACAGAATGCTGCCTGGAGGGAGGGCCCAAGTGCAGGTCTGAGCGGACCTTCTTTCCTGGCTCACCTTGGAACACCTCATTGCCATGCAGGGACTTGCAGCCACTCCAGTATCTGTCCACCAGGTCGAGGAGTGCCTCAAGAAGCATCACCTCCAGGGAAGCCTTCTTCCCAGGAGGCACAGCTGAATACAGTCTGGGAGCCACCTGCAATGGAAACAGAACTATGATGCTGAGACCAAGAGTTACTGCATGATGTGAAGCCTCTGACACAGGGATGCATGGCACCGCCCATGCATCATGCGGATACCCTCGTCCAGAGATGTGCACAATGGGGCCATCCAAACTTCACAAGGCTGTAGGGGAGGCACATGGAGGCGCGTCCCTACCCTCAGACATGTGACCCTGGTGATATCCCACACTAGGAGGACAGGTAAAGGACACACTACAAGGTGACACCAAGTATGAGAGTCATGAAACCCACATCATGGTTTAAGCCCTAAGGCTGTGGGAACTCCAGTCCCACAATAGCCTGTTCTGGGCCCTCCTGAACCAGTCCACAGGGACTCCTGGAGGAGACCCTTAAAGCTAGTCCCCACCTGAATGGTCATCAGACCACTGGCACCAGAAAAGCCCTGAATATAATCAAGTCACACACTGGACCACATGGGTGGTCAGGCCAGGATGATGTGGCAAAAAGGGCTGCCAGGAGAAACTATCAAGGCTCCACCCAAGGCCTGGCCACAACAGTGCTATATCAGCATGTACATCAAAGTCTCTCTCCTCCCTGCTTTTAGAAATTACTTTACCAATCTTTAAAAATTATCAAGGAAGAGAGAATGGCCTCTGCTCTCCTGACCACTTTCCAAGTATCCTGGGATTTGGGGGTGGAGGGGAGTAGAAGCTCACATCCATCTCCAGGCCAATGACCAGACCTGGGACACAGGCTAGTCCCAGGTGCCCAGGCAGCAGCTCCAAGCAGAAGGCTAGGGAGAGCCCCGCCTAGTGCTCTGCAGTTAGCTAATATCCAGAAGGCTTTTCTACTAATGAACTTCTGAAGACCCAGAGACTCTGAAATGAGGGGAGGCAGGTAAAGCCACTTCAGGGGGGACAGCTCCTCACCTCCTGCCACCACTGCCTATCAGGAGCAAGCCCAGCAAGCGAGCACTGCTTTGCCAAGGTCACACTGGGGGTAGGGTGGCATGAAAATACTAAGGCCTGGCTGCTTGCTCTAACAAGCTAAGGCTGAGAGCATCTGGGTGAACATCTGGAACCAACATCTCCATCAGAAGCTGTATCTGCACATTTGTCCTTAGGCACAAATGACAGAGCCAGGGTCCTCAGTGCGCTCACTCAACCTTCTGTCTCCCACCTGAGGAACACAGGGTAGTGCCCTCTGCGAGAGGATGATCACCATGAGGCTGCAGCCCCAAGGCAAGGCTGCATCTCCTCCTGTAGTCACAGCCCTACAGTGACTATAGGAGTTCTCCAGGCAAGGCTCTGCACCTGGAGAGGTCCATCTTTGGTGAGTGAAGCCAGGCCTCTAGGGCACAGGGAAAGGCTGGGCACGTTGCTATCTCAAGCATATTCCTCATTCGTCTTCCTTCCCTCAATCTAGACCATGAGAGCCTGACCATACAATGACCAGACCCTCTATAAGGGCAGCCCTCTGACGCACAACCTACAGCAACCATGCCCGGAAGCCAGCCAATCACCTACAGCAACCAGCCAGGAGGCCAAACCATGACCCCTGTAATGATTGGTCCAAAGGCCAGAACTTGACCAGTTAAGTGATAAGTTCCCTAATTTTTCTCCCTGTTTACAACTCAGGACTGACCACAGGAAGTCAAATCACTCCACTAACCAACCACATGGGAGGTCAGGCTTCATTCCCCCTCCCCCATGCTCCTCTCACTCCCCTCTCCCACTCCCCTGCCAGCACTGGGTGTGTCTGCCAAACCAGCCATAGGGCAGACTTCTTGCCACAGTGTGCCCTGCCTGTGCCTGCCTGAGGTCAGCCCTAATTCCCACAACTCTGTGCCTTCATCTCCAACAAAGCCAGTGACAAAGGCAACAGAGTCATTACCCATATGTGGCTCTGGGTCACTCAGAGGGTGGGAGGACTCCCAGTCCCTACCCAGGATGAATCCTGCGTTAAACCACAGGATGCGGGATCCCTGGGTGGCACAGCGGTTTGGCGCCTGCCTTTGGCCCAGGGCGCGATCCTGGAGACCCGGGATCGAATCCCACATCGGGCTCCCGGTGCATGGAGCCTGCTTCTCCTTCTGCCTGTGTCTCTGCCTCTCTCTCTCTCTGTAACTATCATAAATAAATAAATTAAAAAAAAAAAAAAACCCACAGGATGCCTGTCCAGGACACCCTCACAGTAGGACCCCCCCCCCCCCCATGGTTCTCTGGTCAAGATGATGGACCTCACTGCTGAGACAAGCACAGCACAACTGCCCTGGCCTGTGCCTACCCTCTCTCCATCAAAGCACTGAGCATGGCGTGAAGTGGTGTGGAGCCCAGTAATACCCTTCCGACAGACCAAGACATAGCAAATGCCGGGGAGAAGCAGGTATGGAAGCTTCTCCAGGGAGTCTGGTGAGCACAGCATGGGAGCAGGGCTCAGCAGCCCCCTGCGTCACCATCCTGTCCTGCTCACCTCTCCGCTGCCACTCCTGCTGTGGGGCCTCTCCTCTTCTGGCTCTGAGACCTCTGAGTGAGAAAAGGTCCTTTCACTCCTGCCCTCAGAGGCACTGTGCCTGCTCAGAGTCTCCTCAGGGCTCGAGGGCATGGCAGGCTTCTCCAGGTGGCTCAGAAACTCCTGGTTGGCGGGTGCCTGGAATCTCCCACCAGGCATTCTTCGCTTCCTGTACTTTTCAGGAACAGGCAATGGATTTACCACCTTTTGTGTGGACAAACTTGACTTCTGAGACATGGCTGGGTCCTCAATGTCTGTGGAATCTGTAAGGAGGGTGGGATACAGCCCTCAGCAGACCAACTTCCCTGGCACAGTCATCACTACAATAGTTTATTTTTTTTATTATTATTTTTTTTCTTGTACTACAATAGTTTAAAAAGGTGTGTATGCCTGTGTGTGTGCGTGTGCATACACATGTAGAAAATCCACCCAAAAGTGATAAAACTGAGCTAAGAGCTTTAAAAAAAATCAATCAACCAATTACCGTGTTCTTGACAAAGACACGTACAACAAAGAGAAGTGAGTAAAAACCTAGAATTAGAGGGCAGCCCAGGTGGCTCAGCAATTTAGCACCACCTTCAGCCCAGGGTGTGATCCTGGAGTCCCCGGATCAAGTCCCACGTGGGGCTCCCTGCATGGAGCTTGCTTCTCCCCCTGCCTGACTCTCTCTCTCTCTGTGTGTCTCTCATGAATGAAAAAAAAAAAAAAAAAAAAAAAAGAATCTTAAAAAAACACCTAGATTTTGGAAATTACAAAGGGTTTTAACCAATTTGCCCCTGTGTACCTCAGGCCCCTGTGCACTGTATCCCTCCCTGCTGTGGTCTTGAGGCAGCACAGCTCCAGGCTCTGCCTGGGCCCCAGGTCCACACCCTCCTCGCCAGACCACCCCTCCAGTCCAGGCTGCTCTTCCCGGCTCTTGCTGCTGCGTCCCAGCATGGCTTCAATGTCTCCACAGCTCCTCAGATCTGCCATCCACAGCCAAACCCAGAACTGCCCCCCCCCCCCCGCCCCAGGAAACCTGTACCTCAAGCGCTTGTGCCTTGAGTAGACTGTAGTCCTCCACCTGCTGGGTCAGAAGTCACCTGGACACCCCTTGCTCCCCCAGCCCCATGTCCACTGCTGAACCTCACCAAGTCCGCCCGACCACTGCCTCTTCCAGGGATGGGTCTGCTGTACCCAGTGGGACAGACCTCTCCCCCGACCTGTCCTCTACAAGCAAACACACAGCAGTCACTCCGTGCCACCCCAGCCCTGCCCCAGGGACAGACACAGCCCACATGCTGCCTTACCTCTCCCTGTGACCTGTGTTCTTCCTTCTCCCCCTCCAGCCCATGGCCACTGCTTGAGCCCACTCTCCCAAAATGCACATCTGAGTCTGGCCACCATGAAGCAGAGCAGCAAGCCACGGTGAGGGTAAAAGTAAAGTCTGAAAGCCTTAACACCCCCTTCTGGATGCAGAAGATGGAAAGACTGAAAAACTGGGCTGGGTCACAGGTGTCTGAGGAGAAGCAAGAATTAGATATGCTGCGTGCACCTGGATCAACTCCTGGACAATGTCAATGGAATGCCTGGCAAAACAGGAACAGGGTCTGTGGGTTAAGTGGCAGGTAGGTTTGTGGCAAAGTTCATGTCCCTTTCTGGAGAGTTAAATGCTCCTTATTCAGGAAAGTGCCCTTGCTTTCAGGAAACCATGCTGAAATGTTTAGAAGAGACAGGACCTCCTGCTCCAAGAAAGTTCCAGAAAGACCAATGACAGTATGTCCGCGCACATGTGCATACATATGAACGCACACCCGTACAGACGTACATATACATGTGTATGCCCACACAAAAATGCACACACATACATGGTGGGGAGAGGAGGGGCACACCAGAGCAAATGCGGTAAATGCCAACTCTGGGGCATCTGGATAAGGCAGATATGAAACTTCGTTGCTCTGTGAATGAGTAGGAACCCTGTGCCACTCACAGACATGGCACCACTGCTGAGCCTCAGGATACAGGGATAGTCACAGCTGTCCCCTCCACCCCACTCCGCAGAGGCCACAGGCAACCTGAGTGGGGTCACCAGCACAACCTGGCCACTTCCCCAGGCCCCCATGACCTCACCTGAACTTGCTTCAGGGACAGGCCAGGTGAATTCACACTGGGAGGTTTTCTGACACTTTTGCCAGAGGCACGCATGACACTCCCATTTAACAGATTTACTTCTTGTCATTAAATTTTAAAATGTAATTACTGTCATAACCTGTATGTACCTATGTGTGTAGAGAAAAGCACCGCAGAACTTACAGACGAGGACTCTACGATACGGATCTACTAGACATTTCAGTGTATGAGACTCCTTCCTAAGACAGTGTAGGGGGCTGACGGCAGGCACAGTGACAACACCGACCTGCCAGGGAACTGGCCAAGGCCACATGAGCCGGCTTACCTGGGTGTGGGGTAAAGAGTGCATGCGGCCCACACTGTGGCGGGAGCTCCCCACAGTACTGGTGCTGGAGCCTCTTCTCTGGACCACACCCTCGAGAGCTGCCTTTCTTCCTCTCGTGGCCCTTCTTTATGGAGTCCCCACACTGGTGCTGCATTGAGTGGGGACTCAACAGATGTCCAGAGTCTATCGTATCAGAAAACATTTTACAAGTTTTATTTCATCAGAAATTCCCTCTTAACCTTCCGATCATGTATGGCAGCTATCAAAGACACAATGAAATAAGAAAACGGTGACTGAGCAGGTGGTTTCATAGCTGGACAACCCAGCTGAGGAAAAAGGGCAGCATGGTGCTGGCACCAAGACACAACAAGAAACAAAACACCACCCGGAATAGAGAGAGAGACTCAAGGCAACTGAACTCACACACATGCCAGTCACCGGAAGAGAAGACAGTCTCTTCATAAGGGCGAGGCAGACAAAGATTTCTTGTCGACAAAAGGACACCCAAAAGCACAAACCATATGAAGAGCAGAACTGACCACCTGGATTTCATCGACAGCCTCTGCTCTGGGAAGTACTGTTGGCAAACAAAGCAAGCCACAGATTGGGAGCGTCTGCGGCACTTCCATCTGAGAAAGGGCTCATGTGAAGACAACCACAGAGCAGGCACTCTTATGACCAATACCAAGGAGGGGGGAACAGGAGGGGAACAGACCCAAACAGCCATTCCCATCACAGTCTTCAGGGAAGTGTGTGTCAGAACTTTGAGGAACCGTGCCCCCAGAGGAGCCAGACCTGAGGGAACCAAGACCAAGCCGGCGGGGACACCCAGAGTGCAGAGGTCCTCATGCCAGCCGCTGAATCCTGGGATTTCAGCCCAAATTTGTGCCTCAACCTATGGCTGTCTTCAGGAAAATTTCTTAGAAACTCAAAACAGAAGAAATGGAGCAGTAGCATATATACAAGTCCTGGTGGGGAAGAGGCCCTGAGCAAAGACCATGAAGAAATCCACGCGGTGCCAACACTCAGTAACATCTGCGTCCAGTCTAAAGTTCTGAACCCGGCAGGTTGAGCGTTCAGCATCTCCTAAGCTAAGTGGATAACCTCGGGGGATGGGTGGGGAGGGGATGGACACTAGTGTTACCAGCCACAGGATACTTTATGTCCTCGTCTACTCTGACCTTTTAGGTCTCCCTGTCAGTAGAGCTGTAGTCAATCTGAGAAAGGACAGTTTGAACAACCACGCAGAACAACATACTTAATATACTGACAGGTATCACAATTCTCTAATCCAAACTACTGGTAGTTACAAGTTCAGAGACTTCACAAGGATTCTGTACATAAAGGTGAGTTTTCTGGAAGCACAGCTTTGTTCTGGGGAGCCAGAGATCACTAACCCCCCAGCACAAGCTGGGCCCCCTGGGCCCTTGTGGTGGAGTAGAAGCCTACCTTGGGAACTATGGAGGTCAGTCTCTCGCTCCCTCAGGCTGGAACTTGTGCTCCCAGGAGGGTTACTCAAGTCCCACTCACACTCAGCGATGAGATTCAGGACTGCCTCGTCATCTGCATCCATGACCAAGCATTTCTTGGCCGAGGGGTCAGCACACATGGCCCTAGAGTGACACAGTCTGCAAGGAAAAGCAAACTCAGTGCTGTCGCTCAAGCCTGCATCCCGCACCAGTGCACATGGACCCTGTAAAGGAAGACAAGTGCCCTGCCAGCACAGCCACAAGGTCTCCAGGGAGGAGGAGCTGGTGCACAGCAGAAAATGGCTCTGGGTGCCTCTACTAAAGAAGTCAATGCAGGACTTCCCCAGGACAAGCACTGATGAAAAGAAGGCCCTGTAATGTCGCCATGCCATCTGAACATGGTATGGAACCCCAGTAGGGGTTGAATGAAAGTTCCAGAAAGCTCCTATTCTCACATCCCCTAGTGTGTTCTCTTCCTAGCATATCTGCAACTTGACACATGTGATCAAGAAACTTAAAGGCTATGGTGTTCCTTTAAATTTGGTGTTCCAAATTTCTATCTTTACATTAAGTGAAATCTCTCCACACTGACTGAATATAAAGTGTTCTACAATACAACATCCCTACCAATGGTGACCCTCCAAATGAATGCGAACACACACAAAGGGAGTTCATTTCCAACACAGGCAGCTTACAAAATCTCTTCAAGATAACATTCAATCATATACTATGAATGTTGGTTTTTACGATATCTGATTATACTTTCAGAAATCAACATTATTTTCTACTCCTAAGAGTTTTCTTGCCCACTGCAGAGGGAAGGGACTTGGGTTCTCTTTCTAGGTCTGCCCACAGAAACCTGACACATGACACATTTCTATCTTGTGGGTCTCCATGTCACCTCTAGATCATGAGGCTGCACCCTGTCATCTATTAGGCACTCTGAGCTCTAAACTCCGTGATAGTTCAGCCTTGAGATTGTCAAGGACAAGTAAACCACAAAATATTGTTGGAAGAAATTAAAGAAGATATGAATAAATAGAAACACATCCCATCTTCATGGACTGGAAGACTAACATTCTTAAAATGTCAATACGCCCCAAAGCAACCTACAAGAATCAGTACAATACCTATTAAAATCCGAATGACATCTTTTGCAGAGACAGAAAAACACATCTTAAAATGCATCTGGAATCTCAAGGGACTCCAAATGGCCAAACAATCTTGAAAAAGAAGAGCAAGCATTAGAACTCAGATATGGCAGTAATGCTGGCATTATTAGACTAGGATTTAAAACAACTCTAAGTAATAATGCTAAGAGGTCTAATAGAAAAAGCAGACAACATACAAGAACACATGGGAAATTTAAGCAGACAATTGGAAATTCTAAGAAAAAATCAAAAGGAAATGCTAGGGATCAAATGCACTGTAAGGGAAATGAAGAAAGTCTCTGATGGGCTCATCAGTAGCCTGGACACAGCCAAGGGCACAATCTCTGAGCCTGAGGATAGCTCAATACAATCCTCCAAAGCTGAGAAACAAAGAAAGAAAAAGACTGAAAAACCCCACAGTAAAATACCCAAGAATTGAGGGACAACCATAAGGTGTAACACATGCTTAAGAAGAACATCAGAAAGAAAAGAGAAAAAGGAACATAAAAAATATTTAAAGTCTGAAAATTTCCTCAAATTAATGTCTGACACCAAACCACAGATCCAGGAAGCTCAGAGAATACTGGCAAAATAAACACCCAAAATTTGTATCAAGGAATATCATTTTCAAACTGGAGAAAATAAAAGGAAAAGAAAAAAAATGCTAAAATAAGCCAAAGGGAAAAAAACATTTTCTGTGTAGAGGAATAAATACAAGAATTACATCTGACTCCCCCTCAGAAACCATGTAAGCAACACAAGAGCAAAGTATTTAGATTACTGAAAGAAAAAACTACCACCCTAGAATTTGGTATCCTGCAAGATTATCCTTTAAAAGTAAAGGAGAAATAAAGGATTTCTCAGAATAACAGAAATTGGAATACGTTGCCAACAGACATGCCTTATAAGAAATGTTAAGTCTTTACAGGGAAGAATGATACAAGTCAGAAATTCAAACCTATATAGAAAGGAAGAGCATTAGAGCCAGAATAAAATAAAAATTTTTATTTTATCTTATTCTTAATTGATCTAACAGATAACAACAACAATATATTTGATTATGGGTGCCCACATATTAGATGCATGATTATAGCTTATGCATCGTGAAACGAATGACAGCATCTGTAATACAAGGTACAAGAGAGTAGAATTTGGAACGTTTTGTTAGTAGGAGGTATTACCACTACCTGTGAAGTACTGCAATAGTATTTGAAAGTGGGCATGTAGTAAGTTGTGAAGGTCTCCTTCATACTCTAGGGCAACCACTAAAAAAAGTAAAAATGTAAGTATATCTGATGTGCTAACAAAGGAGAGAAAATGGAATGGTATAATACACTCATTTACAACCGCAAAAGGAAGAAACAGAGAAGACAAGAAAAGGAACAAAGAAAACAAGAATGAACATAGTAGATAGATATAAATCCAACTCTATCAATACCACTTTAAACATCAATAGTCTAAACATTCCAATTAAGAGATTCAAGAACCAACTACACGTTGTCTACAAGAAACCTATTTATTTATTTATTTATTTTTTAAGATTTTATTTATTATATTCATGAGAGACACAGAGAGAGGCAGAGACACAGGCAGAGGGAGAAGCAGGCTCCATTCAGGGAGCCCGACGTGGGACTCAATTCCGGGTCTCCAGGATCATGCCCTAGGCTGAAGGTGGCGCTAAACTGCTGAGCCACCCGGGCTGCCCAAGAAACCCATTTCAAATATAAAGACATATACAGATAAAAAGTAAATGGTTAAAAACAAGTATATCATGCTGA
Source organism: Vulpes lagopus (assembly GCF_018345385.1). NCBI lineage: Eukaryota > Metazoa > Chordata > Mammalia > Carnivora > Canidae > Vulpes > Vulpes lagopus. The sequence continues at coordinate 31,482,802 of NC_054840.1, read as the reverse complement.
CAGTATTCAAAAGAAAGCAGAAATAACTACATTAATTTCAAATGGAATAGACTTCAAAGAAAGGAAAATTATCAGGAATAAGAGGGGCATTACAAAAAGAGAAGATCAATTTTCCAAGAAGACATTAACATCCTTAACCTGTATGCACCTAACAACAGAGCACCAAAATATACGTGGCAAAAACTAACAGAACTACAAAGAGAAACAGACGAGTCCACTGGAGACTGGAGACTTCAGCACCTCTATACCAGAAATGGGCAGACCTGGCCGGCAGAAAATCAGTAAGGACACAGTAGAATTCAAGAGCACCACCAATCAGCTAGACATACCAACATCCACCGACCACTTCATCTAACAATAGACTACACATTTTTCTCAAGCTTACATGGAACATTCAGCTAGATAAGGCACACTGGGAGCCATAAAACACATCTTAACAAACTTAGAAGAATTAATAGAATATCTGCTCTGAGACCACAATGGAATTAAACTAATAATCAGTAACAGAAAGAGAACTAGAAAATCCCAAATATTTGGGAAATTAAAAAGCAAATTCCTAGATAATGACATATGGCATGAGTCAAGAAATTTCTAGAGAAATTTAAGAATATCTTGAATTAAATTAAAACAAATATATCAAGATTTGTAGGATGCAGTGAAAACACTACTTGGAATATAATTCATAGCACTGAATGCATATGTAAGGAAAATAATAAAATCTACAATCAATAATCCAAGCTTCCACCTTAGGAAATTAGAAAAGCAGAGCAAATTAAATCCAAAGTAAGCAGAAGAAAAGAAATAAAGATTAGAGCAGCAATCAATGAAATTGAAAACAGGAAGTCTACAAAGAAAAAAATCAACAAAACCAGAAGCTCGTTCTTTACAAATAAAATTGAAAAATCTCTATGCCAGGTTATAAGAAAAAAAAAGATACAAATTACTAATATCAGAAGTGAAAGGGGGATTGTGATGACAGATATAATGGACATTAAAAGGATAATGAAGAAATACCGTTAACAACTCTATGCCTACAAATTTGATAATCTAATGAAATGGACCAGTTTCTGGAAACACACATTCTATCAAAATTCACAAAAGGAGAAATGGATAATCTGAATAGATGTGTATATATCAAAGACACTGAATCAATAATTAATAACCCTTTAAAACACAAGGTCTAGATGGGTTCATCGGTAAATTCCAAAAAACATTGAAAGAAAAAAATTTTTTTTTTTAAACTTAGTCTTTTAAAAGTTATTTTTTTTTAAAGACTTTATTTATTCATGAGAGACACAGAGAAAGAGAGAGGCAGAGACACAGGCAGAGGAGAAGCAGGCTCCACAGGGAGCCTGATGTGGGACCTGATCCCCAAACTAGGATCATGTCCTGAGCCAAAGGCAGACGCTCAACCACTGAGCCACCCAGGCGTCCCTGAAAGAAAAAAATTAAATGAATTCTCTATAACCTCTCCAGAAGATAGAAACAGAGAGAATACTTTCTAAGTCCTTCAATTTGGCCATCTTTATTTTAACATGTAGAAAACTACAGGCCAATAGCTTTCATGAATACAGATGCAAAAATCCTCAACAAAGTATTAGTATATTGTATCCAACAATGTACAAAAGAATTATATGCCACAACCAAGTGGGATTTATTCAAGGCATGTAAGGCTGGTTCAACATTTTTTTTTTTAAGATTCATAACAGACACACACAGAGAGAGGCAGAGACATAGGCAGAGGGAGAAGCAGACTCCACGCAGGGAGCCCGACATGGGACTCGATCCCGGGTCTCCAGGATCACTACCCCAGGCTGAAGGTGGTACTAAACTGCTGGGCCACTGAAGCTTCCCTGGTTCAACATTTTGAAATCAATGTAATCATCACATCAACAGATTATAAAGAAGAAAACTCATATGCTCATATCAACGGATACAGAAAAAACATTTAACAAAATCCAACATCCATTCATGTTCAGCAAACTAGGAATAGAGGGGAACTCCTCAACTGGATAAAGAACACCTAAGAAAACCTGCAGCTAAGATGACACTCAGTGGTGAGAAACTAGCTGCTTCCTTGCTAAGACCAGGACAAGGCAAGGATGGCCTCCCCCACCTTTTTAAAAAGATTTTATGGGATCCCTGGGTGGCGCAGCGGTTTGGCGCCTGCCTTTGGCCCGGGGCGCGATCCTGGAGACCCGGGATCGAATCCCACGTCGGGCTCCCGGTGCATGGAGCCTGCTTCTCCCTCTGCCTATGTCTCTGCTTCTCTCTCTCTCACTGTGTGCCTATCATAAATAAATAAAATTAAAAAAAAAAAAAAGATTTTATTTATTTGACAGAGAATAAGAGAGTGAGAGCACAAGCAGGCAGTCAGGCAGAGGGAAAGCAGGCTCTGTGCTGAGCAGGGAGCCCAACGCGGGGCTCGATCCCAGGACCCTGAGATCATGACCTGAGCCGAAGGCAGACACTTAACCATCTGAGCCATCCAGGTGAAGGGTGGCCCCTCTCATTCCTTCTTTTAAACATAATACCAGAAGTCCCAGCTAATGCAGTAAGACAAGAAAAGGAAATAAAAGGTATACAGATTGGGAAGGAAGAAATAAAACTGACTTTGTCACAGATACATGATTGCCTATGTAGAAAACCCCCAAGAATCAACCAAAAACAAGGGAAAAAAAATCTCCTGGAACTAATAAGCAATGATAGCAAGGCTATCAAATACAAAGACTTATGAGTCGCATTGTGACCTCCACAACCAAGATATGAAGTCTCAAAACCCTGTACCTCAGAATGTGACCTTATTTGGAAATGGGGTCTTTATAGAGGTAATCAAGTTAATATGAGGTTAGGCTGGGCCCCTAATCCAACCTGACTGGTATCTTTTGGGGAAACTGGGATACAGAAGCAAACATGCAAAAGGAGAGATTCTGTGAAAAGACAGGAGGAGAAAAAAGACAGCCATGTGAAAACAGAGGACTGGAGAGATGTATCTGCAAGCCAAGGAACACCAAAGATTTCCAGCAGACTACCAGGAGAGTCATGAAGTAGATTCTCTCACACAGAATCAACTCTTCCAATACCCTGATTTCAGACTTCTACCCTTAACTGTGAGACAGCAAATTTCTGTTACTTTAAGTCACCCAGTCTGTGGAACTTTGTCACATCAATAGGAAAACTAATACACAGGGTTAATATGCAGAAGTCAACCTCTTCCAACATACCAGTAATGAACAAATGGCATTTCAAATGAAATAGGGTAGTATTATTTACATTAGCACCCAAAAAATAACAGCTTATGTATCATTTAACAAAACACGTACAAGATCTGTTTGAAAACTACAAACCTCTGATACATGAATCAAAGAAGAACTAAATAAACGGACAGGTATTCTATGCTCACAGAGACGAAGACTCAATATTGTCAAGGTGTCAGTTCTTCCCAACTTGATCCGTAAGAATTATTGCAATCCCTGTCAAAATCCCAGCAAGGTTATTTCATGGATATTGACAAACTGATAATTTATATAGGGAGGCAAGACTCAGAACAGCCACCAAAATACTGAAGAACAGTCAGAGGTCTGATACTACCTGACTCATAATCAAAGAGGCTAGGAAACTTTGTAGTGTTTGTCTCTCTAGGAGCCACCAAGCCCATTCATGAGGCTCCACCTTTATGACTTAATCATCTCCCAGACGCCCACCTCCTAACACCATCACCTAGGAGGGTTAGAATTTCAACATATGAATTTAAGGGGCCACGAACATCCAGACCATCACACAGGGTAACGGGAATAGCTGTCTACACAGTAATTAACCTAGTTTGGAATGGGGAGGTAAGGAGAGTGGGGGCTAAAGGGGATCTGATGAACAGGAGACCCCAAGGATTTAAAATTGATCCTGAGACATTGGAACAGAAACTGGCAATGTATAGCCACAGGTCCAATCCAGCCTACTGCCTATTTCTGTAATAAAGTTCAATTGGAACACAGTCATTTGTTCAAGTATTACCTATGGCTGCTTTCATGCTACAAAGGTAGAATTCAAATGTTGAGAACGAGATCATGTGGTCCACAAAACCAAAATCATTCACTCTCCAGTCCTTTTCAAAAAAGAATTGGTCAGGGGGAGGGGCAAGATGGCGGCAGAGCAGGGTCTCCAGGTCACCTGTCCTCAGCAAATTACCTAGAAAACCGTCCAATCATCCTGAAAACCTACGAATTCGGCCTGAGATTTAAAGAGAGACCAGCTGGAACGCTACAGTGAGAAGAGTTCGCGCTTCTATCAAGGTAGGAAGACGGGGAAAAAGAAATAAAGACACAAAAGGCCTCCAAGGGGGAGGGGCCCGCGAGGAGCCGGGCTGAGGCCGGGGCGAGTGTCCCCAGGACAGGAGAGCCCCGTCCCGGAGGAGCAGGAGCTGCACCGACCTTCCCCGCGGAAAGGGGCTCCCCGGGAATTGGAGCAGGATCCCCAGAAAGGCGGGGACGCCCTCGGGCTCCCTGGGACAGTAACAGAGGAACTGCGCCCCGGGAGATGCGCCGAGCTCCCTAAGGGCTGCAGCGCTCGGCGGGACCCGGAGCAGCTCGGAGGGGCTCGGGCGGCGGCTCCGCGGAGGGGGCTGCGCGGCTCCGGGAACAGCTCAGCGGCGGCGGCTCGCGCAGAGGAAGAAGCTCCGCGCGGAGGGGGCTGCGCGGCTCCGGGAACAGCTCGGAGAGGCTCGGGCGGCGGCTCCGCGGAGGGGGCTGCACCGCCGGGAGCGCGAATCCAACAGCGCAGGCCCCGGAGCACAGGGCGCCGGAACACAGCCCAGGATCCGGCCTCCCCCGGGACAGGCAGAGGCCGGGAGGGCCCAGGACAGCAAGGACGCTCCTGCCTGGAACTGAGCAGATCAGCGGCCCCGCCCCGGAGCCCCCAGGCCCTGCAGAAGGAGAGCCCCGGAGCTACTGCGGGGGCTGGATCCAGGGTCCCAGAGCTGCCCCCGCCACTGTGGCTTCCTCCCGGGGCCTCACGGGGTGAACAACCCCCACTGAGCCCTGCACCAGGCAGGGGCAGAGCAGCTCCCCCAAGTGCCAACACCTGAGAATCAGCACAGCAGGCCCCTCCCCCAGAAGACCAGCGAGACGGACCAGTTCCAAGGGAAGTCAAGGGACTTAAACTACACAGAATCGGAAGATACTCCCCCGTGGTTTTTTTTGTTTTTTGTTTTTTTGTTTTTGTTTTTGGTTTTTTTTTTTTTTTTTTTTTTTTGTGCTTTTTTTTTCTCTCTTTCTTCTTGATTTCTGATTGCTTCCCCCACCCCCCCTTTTTTCTTTTTTCTCCTTTCTTTCTTTTTCTTTCTTTTTCTTCTCTTTTTCCCCTATTTTTTTCTTCTTTCTCTTTTTTCTTTTTCTCTTTTCTTTCCTTCTCTCTCTTTTTCTCCTTTTCCCAATACAACTTGTTTTTGGCCACTCTGCACTGAGCAAAATGACTAGAAGGAAAACCCCTCAAAAAAAAGAATCAGAAACAGCCCACTCTCCCACAGAGTTACAAAATATGGATTACAATTCAATGTCAGAAAGCCAATTCAGAAGCACTATTTTACAGCTACTGGTGGCTCTAGAAAAAACCATAAAGGACTCAAGAGACTTCATGACTGCAGAATTTAGATCTAATCAGGCAGAAATTAAAAATCAATTAAATGAGATGCAATCCAAGCTAGAAGTCCTAACGACGAGGCTTGACGAGGTGGAAGAACGAGTGAGTGACATAGAAGACAAGTTGATGGCAAAGAGGGAAACTGAGGAAAAAAGAGACAGGCAATTAAAAGACCATGAGGATAGATTAAGGGAAATAAATGATAGCCTGAGGAAGAAAAACCTACGTTTAATTGGGGTTCCCGAGGGCGCGGAAAGGGACAGAGGGCCAGAATATGTATTTGAACAAATCCTAGCTGAAAACTTTCCGAATCTGGGAAGGGAAACAGGCATTCAGATCCAGGAAATAGAGAGATCCCCCCCTAAAATCAACAAAAACCGTTCAACACCTCGACATTTAATAGTGAAGCTTGCAAATTCCAAAGATAAGGAGAAGATCCTTAAAGCAGCAAGAGAAAAAAAGTCCCTGACTTTTATGGGGAGGAATATTAGGGTAACAGCAGACCTCTCCACAGAGACCTGGCAGGCCAGAAAGGGCTGGCAGGATATATTCAGGGTCCTAAATGAGAAGAACATGCAACCAAGAATACTTTATCCAGCAAGGCTCTCATTCAGAATGGAAGGAGAGATAAAGAGCTTCCAAGACAGGCAGGAACTGAAAGAATATGTAACCTCCAAACCAGCTCTGCAAGAAATTTTAAGGGGGACTCTTAAAATTCCCCTTTAAGAAGAAGTTCAGTGGAACAATCCACAAAAACAAGGACTGAATAGATATGATGACACTAAACTCATATCTATCAATAGTAACTCTGAATGTGAACGGGCTTAATGACCCCATCAAAAGGCGCAGGGTTTCAGACTGGATAAAAAAGCAGGACCCATCTATTTGCTGTCTACAAGAGACTCATTTTAGACAGAAGGACACCTACAACCTGAAAATAAAAGGTTGGAGAACCATTTACCATTCAAATGGTCCTCAAAAGAAAGCAGGGGTTGCCATCCTTATATCAGATAAATTAAAATTTACCCCGAAGACTATAGTGAGAGATGAAGAGGGACACTATCTCATACTCAAAGGATCTATCCAACAAGAGGACTTAACACTCCTCAATATATATGCCCCGAATGTGGGAGCTGCCAAATATTTAAACCAATTAATAACCAAACTCAAGAAATACCTTGATAATAATACACTTATACTTGGTGACTTCAATCTAGCTCTTTCTACCCTGGATAGGTCTTCTAAGCACAATATCTCCAAAGAAACGAGAGCTTTAAATGATACACTGGACCAGATGGATTTCACAGATATCTACAGAACTTTACATCCAAACTCAACTGAATACACATTCTTCTCAAGTGCACATGGAACTTTCTCCAGAATAGACCACATACTGGGTCACAAATCGGGTCTGAACCGATACCAAAAGATCGGGATAGTCCCCTGTATATTCTCAGACCATAATGCCTTGAAATTAGAACTTAATCACAACAAGAAATATGGAAGGACCACAAACACGTGGAGGTTAAGGACCATCCTGCTAAAAGATGAAAAGGTCAACCAGGAAATTAAGGAAGAATTAAAAAGATTCATGGAAACTAATGAAAATGAAGATACAACCGTTCAAAATCTTTGGGATGCAGCAAAAGCAGTCCTGAGGGGGAAATACATCGCAATACAAGCATACATTCAAAAACTGGAAAGATCTCAAATTCAAAAGCTCACCTTACACATAAAGGAACTAGAGAAAAAGCAACAAATAGACCCCACCCCCAGCAGAAGAAGAGAGTTAATTAAAATTCGAGCAGAACTCAATGATATCGAGACCAAAAGAACTGTGGAACAGATCAACAGAACCAGGAGTTGGTTCTTTGAAAGAATTAATAAGATAGATAAACCATTAGCCAACCTTATTAAAAAGAAGAGAGAGAAGACTCAAATTAATAAAATCATGAATGAGAAAGGGGACATCACTACCAACACCAAGGAAATACAAACGATTTTAAAAACATATTATGAACAGCTGTATGCCAATAAATTAGGAAATCTAGAAGAAATGGACGCATTCCTGGAAAGCCACAAACTACCAAAACTGGAGCAGGAAGAAATAGAAAACCTGAACAGGCCAATAACCAGGGAGGAAATTGAAGCAGTCATCAAAAACCTCCCAAGACACAAGAGTCCAGGGCCAGATGGCTTCCCAGGGGAATTCTATCAAACGTTTAAAGAAGAAATCATACCTATTCTACTAAAGCTGTTTGGAAAGATAGAAAGAGATGGAGTACTTCCAAATTCGTTCTATGAGGCCAGCATCACCTTAATTCCGAAACCAGACAAAGACCCCACCAAAAAGGAGAATTACAGACCAATATCCCTGATGAACATGGATGCAAAAATTCTCAACAAGATACTAGCCAATAGGATCCAACAACACATTAAGAAAATTATTCACCATGACCAAGTAGGATTTATCCCTGGGACACAAGGCTGGTTCAACACTCGTAAAACCATCAATGTGATTCATCATATCAGCAAGAGAAAAACCAAGAACCATATGATACTCTCATTAGATGCAGAGAAAGCATTTGACAAAATACAGCATCCATTCCTGATCAAAACCCTTCAGAGTGTTGGGATAGAGGGAACTTTCCTCGACATCTTAAAAGCCATCTACGAAAAGCCCACAGCAAATATCATTCTCAATGGGGAAGCACTGGGAGCCTTTCCCCTAAGATCAGGAACAAGACAGGGATGTCCACTCTCACCACTGCTGTTCAACATAGTTCTGGAAGTCCTCGCCTCAGCAATCAGACAACAAAAAGACATTAAAGGCATTCAAATTGGCAAAGAAGAAGTCAAACTCTCCCTCTTCGCCGATGACATGATACTCTACATAGAAAACCCAAAAGCCTCCACCCCCAGATTGCTAGAACTCATACAGCAATTTGGTAGCGTGGCAGGATACAAAATCAATGCCCAGAAATCAATGGCATTTCTATACACTAACAATGAGACTGAAGAAAGAGAAATTAAGGAGTCAATCCCATTTACAATTGCACCCAAAAGCATAAGATACCTAGGAATAAACCTAACCAAAGAGGTAAAAGATCTATACCCTAAAAACTATAGAACACTTCTGAAAGAAATTGAGGAAGACACAAAGAGATGGAAAAATATTCCATGCTCATGGATTGGCAGAATTAATATTGTAAAAATGTCAATGTTACCCAGGGCAATTTATACGTTTAATGCAATCCCTATCAAAATACCATGGACTTTCTTCAGAGAGTTAGAACAAATTATTTTAAGATTTGTGTGGAATCAGAAAAGACCCCGAATAGCCAGGGGAATTTTAAAAAAGAAAACCTTAGCTGGGGGCATCACAATGCCAGATTTCAGGTTGTATTACAAAGCTGTGGTCATCAAGACAGTGTGGTACTGGCACAAAAACAGACACATAGATCAATGGAACAGAATAGAGAACCCAGAAGTGGACCCTGAAATGTACGGCCATCTAATATTCGATAAAGGAGGAAAGACTATCCATTGGAAGAAAGACAGTCTCTTCAATAAATGGTGTTGGGAAAATTGGACATCCACATGCAGAAGAATGAAACTGGACCACTCTCTTTCACCATACACAAAGATAAACTCAAAATGGATGAGAGATCTAAATGTGAGACAAGATTCCATCAAAATCCTAGAGGAGAACACAGGCAACACCCTTTTTGAACTTGGCCACAGTAACTTCTTGCAAGATACATCCACGAAGGCAAAAGAAACAAAAGCAAAAATGAACTATTGGGACTTCATCAAGATAAGAAGCTTTTGCACAGCAAAGGATACAGTCAACAAAACTAAAAGACAACCTACAGAATGGGAGAAGATATTTGCAAATGACATATCAGATAAAGGGCTAGTTTCCAAAATCTATAAAGAACTTATTAAACTCAACACCAAAGAAACAAACAATCCAATCATGAAATGGGCAAAAGACATGAAGAGAAATCTCACAGAGGAAGACATGGACATGGCCAACATGCACATGAGAAAATGCTCTGCATCACTTGCCATCAGGGAAATACAAATCAAAACCACAATGAGATACCACCTCACACCAGTGAGAATGGGGAAAATTAACAAGGCAGGAAACAACAAATGTTGGAGAGGATGCGGAGAAAAGGGAACCCTCTTACACTGTTGGTGGGAATGTGAACTGGTGCAGCCACTCTGGAAAACTGTGTGGAGGTTCCTCAAAGAGTTAAAAATAGACCTGCCCTACGACCCAGAAATTGCACTGTTGGGGATTTACCCCAAAGATTCAGATGCAATGAAACGTCGGGACACCTGCACCCCGATGTTTCTATCAGCAATGGCCACAATAGCCAAACTGTGGAAGGAGCCTCGGTGTCCATCGAAAGATGAATGGATAAAGAAGATGTGGTTTATGTATACAATGGAATATTACTCAGCAATTAGAAACGACAAATACCCACCATTTGCTTCAACGTGGATGGAACTGGAGGGTATTATGCTGAGTGAAATAAGTCAATCGGAGAAGGACAAGCAGTGTATGTTCTCATTCATTTGGGGAATATGAATAATAGTGAAAGGGAATATAAAGGAAGGGAAAAGAAATGTTGGGAAATATCAGGAAGGGAGACAGAACATAAAGACTCCTAACTCGGGGAAACGAACTAGGGGTGGTGGAAGGGGAGGAGGGCGGGTGTTGGAGGGGAATGGGTGACGGGCACTGAGGTGGACACTTGACGGGATGAGCACTGGGTGTTTTTCTGTATGTTGGTAAATTAAACACCAATAAAAGTTAATTAAAAAAATAAAAATAAAAAAAAATATATAAAAATAAAAAAAAAAAAAAAAAAAAAAAAGAATTGGTCAACCACTCCATCAGAGGAATTTAAGGATGAGCTAAAGCACTTAATGCAAGAAGAAAACCATTAAAAGCTCCAGACAAACAAAATGGTGTATAAGCACATATAATCGTAGCACATTACAAGCAATATAAATACTGCCTTAAAAATCAACCTGCAAGGGGATCCCTGGGTGGCGCAGCGGTTTGGCGCCTGCCTTTGGCCCAGGGCGCGATCCTGGAGACCCGGGATCGAATCCCACGTCAGGCTCCCGGTGCATGGAGCCTGCTTCTCCCTCTACCTATGTCTCTGCCTCTCTCTCTCTCTCTCTCTCTCTCTGTATGACTCTCATAAATAAATAATAAAAAAATTTTAAAAAAAAATCTTTAAAAAAAAAAAAAAAAAATCAACCTGCAAACCACAAAGACACTTTATGATTTCAGAACACATTTAAATACTATTAACCTTCACAGTGTACAGTTAAACCTAACAATGGAGCTGACAAGAGCTGGGAGGGGGCACGGAAGTGGGCATAGGCAGACAAAAGATCCCACTCCCACAGCTCAACTACATCGGGCAGAGCCAGCCCAGGCCACAGGACACTGAGCAGAGAACACAAAAAGGATCATATTCCATGGACTGTACCGCTGGGGTCAGAGAGGAAGGGCCTGTGGCAGGGGTCAGTGACTGCTTAAGGTGCTCACACCCATAAAAGGTGATGTGTTTGCATGTTTGGAGATGAGCGAGTAACTCAAACAAAACCTGCAAGCAGAAACAACTGCAGAAGCAACCAATGATTGTCTCTGAGGATGGGGCTGAGGCAGCAGTAAGGGGCTGTCATTTCTCATCACAAGCCTCTCACACTATTTGATTTTACATGTATTACTTTAATAAACTTTTCAATATTAAAAAAGAACTATGGAAAACACGGACAACAGAGGGCGAGAGACACTGTCCCACCATCCCCTTGAGCCCCACTGGCATCTGAGTGTTCCCTTTCCTCTTTTGGACAGCTCCCCTTGAAGTGGCAATCAGCACACAGAAGTATATCTTTTAGGTAAACAGTCTACTAACAGGAGAGTCTAAACAGCTCCTCTCAATGTTCAAATAACCACTTCTGTTCATACCTTCCGGCTGTGAAAACGGCTGGGAAGCTCTGCTTCGAGTTGAGTGACTCCTCTGATGCAAACTGTAGCTGGGATGCTTTTCGCTCACTGTCTCTCACAGGACGGTCATCTAGGGATAAAATGCCAGAGAAATCAGCAGCCACCACCATGAAGCAGGTGACAGGCCCCAATGACCCAAGCCCCACAGGAGTCCCTCCCAGAACCCTTGAAGCACCTGACCTTCCCCTTGGGAATAAGGATGCTTCTATCGCACACCCTGCAGCACACTGCACACCTGGCTGGGACTGCCACCACTTGCTCACAGACCTTCCATCCCCTGGGGCCAGCCGGCCCTGCCAGAAGTATCCCCATAGGCACTGGGTCGACCCAGTGAAGGAATGCTGGGCTGTGTGGCTACACTTGGTTTCCCAGAGATGCCGAGGACTGATTCCAAGAGGGCTGGCCTACTCACATAAAGCTACTCCTCAGACACTACACTTTGGAGGCAGCCTGCAGCCCGTAGGAAAAGAAATCCACATGCAATTCACAAACAGGCACTTCCGGCAGCACGTTCACCTTCTTTTAATACGCATTCTGGGTACCCAATGAGGTTCTTGAACCGCACTGAGCACATGTGAGTTGTCTCTGTAGATAAGAGTCCTGAACATGTTAAAGAGAGGATGTCGTGGCCACGTGTTTGGGCCTAGGGTTTACATCCTCAGTTCCGACGTTTCAACTGTCCCCACATGTGTGCCCCAGAAGGCCTCTACTCAGTTCTTACTCCTGGGTCTTCCCTTAGAATATCTGAGGTTTAAGATGGTTCCCAACATCAAAAGTCAATGCTTTGGGGACACCTGGACGGCTCAGTCGGTGAAGTGTCTGCCATCACCTCAGGTCATGATCCTGGGGTCCTGGGATCAAGCCCCCGGGATCTTCGCTGAGTGGAGAGTCTGCTTTTCCCTCTGCCTCTGATCCATGCCGCCCCCCTGCCCCACTTGTGCTCGCTTTCTGTCTCTCAAATAAATAAAATCTTAAAGAAAAAAAAAAAAGTCAGTGCTTTGGACCATTAACAGATCCCACCACAGAATTAATATTACAATGGTTAAATTCCAAACCTGCTTCCCAAAGAGCACTTAATCTATGGCACACTCCAAAAAATATACCATTACAAAGAGCAAATGAGTAACAAATCAATAACCACTGTCAAAGTGGAAAACAAAGGAGTTGTGCAAATCATACACAAGTGCCTCTGGGGGCTACGCCCTGCTGCACGTGGGACACCCCAGGAGCTCCCCTCCTCAAGACACAACTGCCTGAGAGATGCCATCTCTCATGGCGTGGACACTTGCCTGATGGCTAACACACAGCTCTACTCACTTAGCCTTTTCTTCACTTCTGAGTGAGTTCCAAATCCCCTACTCTAAGAACACTTCTCTGGACTGTCCCACTATACACTCAGACTCAACACAGTTAAAACCAATGCAAACGCATTTCTCCCCAAATCTATAACCCCTTCTGACTTTGCAACACTCTCCTCTCCCAGACCCCACAGCCCCCAGCACTGAGTCCCCATATGCTCCCCTCGCTGTTCTTCTGTCCACACTCCTCCAGGGGCTCTCAACTTCTCACCTGGAACCCGTGATGGCTCTGATCTTACTGGGGACCCTGTTAGTGTATATGCTTCCAAAAGGAGCACTGGGTACCCTGTTGGGTAGAGTGAGTCTTCTAAGGGTTCTGGGACTCCCACAGGACTCTGACCTTCAATTGTGTTCCTTTTGCACACCTAAAGGTATCTTTCTTATGTCCCTTCTCCACACAAACACTGTAAAATTCTGAATCTAAAACTTTTATAACAAAGGTAAAATAAGGATTTAGGATTGGAAATGGCAAGATTTTCCCATAATATGGACTAATAATGCTTCTGAAAAGAACCAGATTCAACTATTCATAACTATTCATAACTATTCATAACTATTCAACTATTCATAACAGTCAAAGAAGTTAAGAACATCAGCCTTTACTCCTCCTAAATGCCTAAAAATTAAAACTAAACATTGAAATTCTAAGTAGGCTTGAAAATAACCAGTGTGCCAATAGGGAAGTTGGTCATTGATACCCACAGCCCATCCCTATGCCCAGGCCCAGGCAGGTGTGGCCTAGCAGAGTGGCCAGTCTCCCTAGAGCCTACAGTTCACCAGTGCAGAGTGGGGGAGAGGCCCCGGGAGAGAAGCCAGCACAGACTCGTGCAGTAAGGTGTTTATGAGAGAATCTATCTACTCACAGCCAAGAGATGCAAAACATGGGGTCTCCAGGACACTGGCTGGACACTGCCAGGATAGGAGCCACAGTATGCCCACAGCTCAGTACCCACCACACACAAGGACAGTGGAGTATCTTCCCTGACAAGTGCTGCTGTGATTTGGGTTTTACTTTGGTTTCATTAAGTCAGCACCCAGAAGATGGAGACACCTGAATGCCCCCCAACCTCACCAAGCAGTGAACTGGCTCTCAGGACCGAGGACACACTGATCACTGAGGACACACTGATCACTGAGGACACAGAACACTGCCCTTCCAGCAGACATGCTCACACCGCCACCACTCAGCACTTACACCCTCTTCACATGGGACTGTGGGCATGAGGCTCCAGGCCCTCTCCTTCTCCATGCTCTAGCACTGGACGTGTTACACAGGGTAGGCACTGGCAGGGCCACCAGCCACATGCTCATGGATAAAACAACTCTTGGTAGCTGGGGAGGTGGGTGGGAAGGTGCCACTATGGTTTTCCCCAAGCAGATCCTCCCAACTGGGCATGCCTGGTGGGCACTCCAGAAACTTGGCCTGTGAGCTTGACACACAAAGATCTGTTTCTTCAGGGACATGGGTTACTAAGCCAGTGAATGTCTACACCTGCCAAGAGAACCTCGTACTCTCCTATCCCTATCATCTGGGAGAGGGTATGGCACATACACTTCTCTTCCTGTATCTAACCTTCCAGGTGGATGTGAAACCAGGTAGAATCCAACTGTCTAGTGAGCCTAAGATGAAGCCCAGGGAGCCAGGCAAGGAAAGGGCACCAGACGTTCAGAGAATATATCCAAGCCAATCAGCTAGAAAGTGGAGGGCCAGAAATGATCGGGCAGCCTGGCCCCTACCTGTGCTCACGGCCTTCCTCAGCAGGTCTGTGTGGCCAGAGCTCCCTGCCCTCCTGCCAGGCACCATTCCAACAAGACTCAACCTGAAACACAGGGACTCAACCAGAGGAGTAGAAAATAAACTTCTAGCATAGAGAACACCTATTAGTGCTCCTGTGAGCAAGGATGTGAGCACAGCCATGTCACCTACCTAGCTGCCGGAGCTTTGGGAGCATGTACACAACAAAAAGGCGGTAATCAGATTCATTCTTTACGACGGGGTTCAGCCGGAAGTCCACATCTGTGAGTTCCGTCAAGGAGTGGAGCCAAAGCACTTCTGCTAATGAGGAGATACTGTTGTAGTAGAGATTGAGACTTTCCAATGCAGTCAGGTACTGAATGCCCTGTCAACAGGACAAAATGCAGAATCAGTTCACACTTCTACAAACATTGAAACAGACCATCAATATGAATCAACACCAACTTAGCAAATGCACCTGCAATGGCCATATGCCACTATCAGGAAGAGCACAAAGACAGAAGTGTTCTAGGTAGGAGGCTCCGTGTCTCACACAGGAAATGGCCATTCGGCATGACATGTCACGTTCACAACAGTCCTAATGGCACTGAGGATGGCCTGTATCTACTGAGTTCTCACTATTTCATTCAGTCTGCACACAATCTAGGTGTGACACACAACCTCACACCACAGAGTAAGAGTTATTACTGTTCCCACCATACAATGAGAAACCAGCTGCACAGACTGAGAGGTGACCCAGCACAGGGGGAAACTGGGCTGAGACTCACAGGTGACTCTGAGCAGGGGCCCCACCCCATGTCAGGGGCACACTCTGTGAAGGGGGCAGGAAGGCATGAGCAGAAAGTTTGCACAACTTTCCCACTTGCCATCACCTGGGTGATTTCTTCCTTGCTTACGAGGACCAAGCACCCACGTAAGGAACACTGCAGGAAGCCTCTCACTCATGGCACCACCACGCAAGGGTCTGAGGCCACCAAGAGTCAGACTATGAACAGATGTGAAGTGCAGAATGTGGATGAAGAAAAGCACAGCTGAGACAGGGATGGTAGTGACTGACACACACACTAGTCTTTCAGGCCTTATTTCAGTTCCTTTAAAGATACAACTATTTTCATCAGAGATAGGACTTCTGGTTGTCAAAGTCATTTAAAGACGTAATGAGATGCATGAGAAAAACCCAACACCTATAACTGTGGTTAAGCATACAGCCTACACATAAGCACAGGTATAAAACAGACTGCATTTCTTTTTTTTTTTTTTTTTACCATAAATGTACTTTCCACTGCTGATAGCAATTAATATTCTTTTAGGAAACAAACCTAAAACTTACCTCTAGGCTCACCAAGGAGTTGCGTGAGAGGTCTAGTGATTTTAGACCTGTTAAATGCATCAAGGAATTTCCTAGGTGAGTAATCTTTTCTTGGTAAGTTCCAGGAATAGATAATGACCGAAGTTCAGCTAAGAACAGAAAATTATGAGACTTTAACCTTACTTTTTAGTGGAAATAAATTATTGTAATAAAAGTGAGCTATAGCAACCTCAGAATCTGAAAAAATCATGAAAATAATGTAACTCATTCAAAGTTTCAATACCGGTAAAGACGAAGTGCTAAGGTTTTAGCTTGTTTACCTTCAAAAAATGTCTCTGAGCCCTTGCCCTGCTGCCCATCCCCTGCTTCTCCCCTCAAACCCTCTCCCACCAGCAATACCCTCCTAAGTGGGCTCGTACTTTGACAACTGGCTGCTCAACTCCATTGCCCATGCAGCCTTCACTTAGAGATCACAATCTGAAACCCACTGGTTAGCTAACCCGACTGTTCATGCCAGTCACAGGCGAGGGCACAGTGCATGCTCTATGCACCACATGCCTCTGCATGGCACACTCAGTAAATGACCATGAAGTCAATGTTGCTACAAAGTTTCTGTAGCAAAAAGACAGTTTGGGTCTGGGCACACCAATGTTTTAAAACACATCTCAATTTAATTTAAAACTGGTCTGTGGGCCTCCATTTCCAGAAAAGACAGAATAAACCCATTTCACCCTATTCCTACTCACATATTATGCCTAACTCCCTGGACAACAATGTATAAACCAAGCACCAGACAACTGTGGAGTGTGTGGAATGGGTCCACATCTAGGGACCTCAAGAAGTATCACGCAGTGAGGGCCCTGCGTTGGTCTCAGGGCTGTTTTGTCTTCTATACATCCCAATCCAAGTGCCAAAGAAGCTAGCAACCCAGAACCATCAATGGACTCTAACATGTAAGGGTAAGCCTGTGGTCCAGGGTAGAAGGACCAGGATGGGGGTCTTGCAGCATATGCTCCTGACACCAGCCCCACGCTAGCTCCATACACCTGCCACGCACAGTGGCCAGCGATGGGACTGTGTGAAGGGACCCTGACTACAACTCCAGCTGGGCTGCCAGGAGGTGGCCCACAAGCATCTATGGAGGCTATGTGAGCAACAGGAGCCTGTCACCACCTCAGAAACAAGGCAGTGCGCACTCAGTGCCAATACTGTGTAATGAGATTTAAATAAGGAACAGCCTCCTAATACCCAAAATGTCCATGACATAATAAAAAATGACCAAAAGCTGGAAAAAAAAAATCTCAATTTGAATGAGAAAAAACAATCAACAGACACCAACATGGAGATGACAGAAGTCAGAATTATTTAACAAGAGTTTTAAAGCAGTAGTTCAATGAACAATTATCAACACTCCTAACTAAAACAAATGATAAAACGGGACCTTGGTCAAAAAACAGAAGATATAAAGAAACAAAAAGAAATTTTAGAAATGTAAAATATAATAACTAAATAAAAAATACCCTACAGAAGCAGCTCCGTAACAGAATAGAGATGACAGAAGAAAAAAAATTCAAAGTAAATGCAAAGATATTGATCAAAATTGTCCTATTTTTCCAGCAGAGAGAAAACAGGCAAAAATAAATAAATAAAGAGCAGAGCCTCAAGTGTCCATGGAAAAAGATCTAACATTTCTGTCAAAGTCCCAATGCAGTTCCAATTAGAGTTCCAAGAAGAAGAGAAAGAAAAGACATTACAACTAAGAAAAAATTCTAGCAATTAAAGAAATAATGGCTGAAAGCTTATCAAATTTGGCAAAAGACATAAAGCTACATATTGAAGAAACTGAGAAAACCCCAAAAAGACAAAAAAAAAAAAAAAGCCACGCCCAGATACATCAGAAATAAACTTCTAAAAACTAAAAACAGTGAAAGGATCTCGAAAGCAACCAGAGAGAAAAAGTGTGACCCACAGAGATAAAACAACTCCCAGGGCAGGGAGGTGGCCTGAAGGAAGGAGCACCACATTTCTGGAGTGTCAAGTGCTGAAAGAAAGAGTCTTAGGTACTGAGGTGAAACAAAGATATTTTCAGATGAAGAATCAAGACAATCTGTCACCAGTACACCTGCCCTAAGGCAATTGCTACAGAAAACTCTTGAAACATAAAGGAAGGGTAACAAGAAAACCTGGAGCATCAGAAATGAAAAAAATAATGAAACAGGTAAACATCTAGCTAAAAATGTTTCCTTCTAATTTAAAATTGTGGATGACCATAAATGAAAAAAAAAAAGATTAATGTGGTTCTCAAGGAATACAGAGAAAAATTTTAAGACAACTAAATTATAAAGGAGACGAAAACCAAAGAAAACAATGGGTGTAAGGTTTTGACATTTTGCATGAAGGGGTAAAATGGCCATACAAGTAGAGTGTATTAAATTATACAAATCCACTGCAATTTATAAAGCAACTGCTAAAAACACTATACAAAGAGATACACTCAAAAATATAATAGATAACTCAAAATGAAACACTAAAAAAAATCCTCAAACCACAGAAAGGCAGGAAAAGGGAAACAAAAGAAGAAAAAGGAAATGAACAGAAAACAATAAAGTGGCATGCTTCAGCCCTCACATATTAACAATTGCGTTTAATGTAAACGGTCTAAATACGCTCTAAAAAACAGAGGTTGGCAGAGTAAATAAAAATGAACTAACTACACACTAATCTACAAGAACCTTATTTCAAATGTAATGATGTAGGTTAAGTTTAAAGATTAAATTACAAATAACGGGGAAAGATATGCCCCGTAAACACGAATCCAAAGGAAGCTGGCGTGGCTACACTAGTAGACGTCTCAAGGACAAACAGGTACATTGCATAGTTACAAGGGTCACTCCAAATCCTAAATACGAACGCACAGCTTCAAACATATGAGGTGAAAAGAGAAACAGATGAATCCATGACTAGGATTAGGGGTTTCAACACTCCCCTCCCAGTAATTAACACAATTGCTAGGCAGAAAATCAACAAGGATAAAGAACTGATCATCATCAGCCAATAGGATGTAACTTATACTTACATAATACTCCACCCAACAACAGAGTACATTCTATTCAAGTGCACTTGGAACATTTCACCAATTCAGACCAGATCTTGGAACAAAAACAAACCTCAACAAATTTAAAAGAATTAAAATCATACAGCATATGTACTGTGACCATAATGGAATCACACTAGAATCAGTAACAGAATGAAAAAAATAAAATCTCCAAAGACACAATGAGAAAACACTCCCAGATAATCCACAGGTCAAAGAGTAAGTCTAAAAAGTCTAAAAATACACTGAACTGGGGCACCTGGGTGGCTCAGTAGTTGAGCATCCGCCATTGGCTGGGGGAGTGATCCTGAGGTCCTGGGCCTGAGTCCCACATCCGGCTCCCCACAGGGAGCCTGCTTCTCCCTCTGCCTGTGTCTCTGCCGCTCTGTGTCTCCCATGAATAAATAGTTTTTTAAAAAATATATATTGAAAATGAAAATATAACAAAATTTGTGAATGCAGCTAGAGCTGTGCTTAGAGAAAAATTTACAGCACTAAATATTTATACTAGAAAATTAAAAGGCCTCAAATCAATAATCTAAACTCTCACCTCAAAAATCTACAAAAGAAGGGGCGGGGCACCTGGGTGGCTCAGTTGGTTGAACGTCCAACTCTTGGCTTTGGCTCAGGTCATGATCTCAGGGTTGTGGGATTGAGCCCCTACTCAGGCTCTGTGCTAGGCCTGGTGCCTGCTATGATTCTCTCTCTACAAGCCCCCACACCGCCTCTCTCTCTCTCTCCTCCTCTTTCCCCCTCCCCCCCTTAAAAAATCTACAAAAGAAGAATAAAAAATAAATGTCAAGTGAGCGGAAAGAAAATAATAAAGAACAGAATCAATGAAATTAGAATCTATGAATACAATGGAGAAAACCTCAACACACTGAAAAGTGACTCAATGAAAAGATTAATACACACAGTTCACAAACTCCTACCAAGTCTAAAAAAGACAGAAATGACTAACATGCAGTATGGAAGAAGGGTTTCAGGACAGAACCCAAGACCTTAACAGGCTAACACAGGAGCATGACAAACAACTCTATATGAATAAATTCAACAACTTCTATGAGAAAAATCAATTTTACAGATCCCAGCCATAATTCCCTCACCCGAGAAGAAACTGGTAAGAAGAGTTGTATAACAGATAAATTAAATTTGTAATTTAAAAGCCTCAAACACAGAACGTTCCAAGGCCACAGAGTTTCCGCGGGAAAACTCCATCAAGGAAGAATGAGCACCAATTCCACCGGACCTGTCCTAGAACACCAAAGAGGAAGCACTCAGCCTTACCCTGCTGCCAAAACCAGAGAAAAACAGGACAGAAAGAAAACTGCCACCAGCATCCTCCGTGACAGAGGATGCTCCTGCGGAGAGGAACCGCAGGGCCAGCTCTTCCACGAACGAAGGCTGCTGGTTCAAGGCTGTTCTAAAAGCCAACCCAATCTGCCTTATTTAGGGGTAAAAAAAAATAAAAAAAAACAAACCCATAAGGGTAGTCAGTGCTCTTCTTCCTTTCTGCTCAGGTCACGACCTCTGGGTCCAGGGACCCAGTAGGGCTGCCCCAAACCACTCAGAGGAGTCTCAGAGGAGTCCGCTCCTCAACCCCTGCCCCACCCCTGCGCCCTCCCCACCACAGGGCCCCCCTCCCCACCACAGGGCCCCTCCCCCGCGCCCTCCCCACCACAGGGCCTCCCTCCCCACCACAGGGCCCCTCCCCCGCGCCCTCCCCACCACAGGGCCCCTCCCCCCGCGCCCTCCCCACCACAGGGCCTCCCTCCCCACCACAGGGCCCCTCCCCCGCGCCCTCCCCACCACAGGGCCCCTCCCCCCGCGCCCTCCCCACCACAGGGCCCCTCCCCCACGCCCTCCCCACCACAGGGCCCCTCCCCCCACGCCCTCCCCCACCACTAGGCCCTCACGGCTCCTTCGACGGTTAAGAAGAGCTCGTCAGGACGCCGCGCCTCTGGCCCGACCCCGTCGGCGGACGCCGTGGGGGAAGCTCGCTCCCTCAGCCAGCCCGCCGCCC
The DNA here is from genome assembly GCF_018345385.1 of Vulpes lagopus. NCBI lineage: Eukaryota > Metazoa > Chordata > Mammalia > Carnivora > Canidae > Vulpes > Vulpes lagopus. The sequence continues at coordinate 31,461,591 of NC_054840.1, read as the reverse complement.
CCGCCGCGCACCCAGGTCGTGGTGAGGCGCCAGGCCGCTCTTCTCCCGGATCTTCTCCTCACACAGAACCAGCCACGGGCCCGCAGGCGCCATACTTTCAAACGGCAGGCACCTGCGCCCGCGCCTGCGCAGTGGGCCGCGGGGGATCCGCGAGGGGCGGGGCCGGGGCCGGGCGGGGCCGGGCGGGGGGCGGGGCGAGCGGTCGCCGGCTGGCCTGCCTGGCTCTCAGGGAGCCCTGCCCTCAGTGGGCGCGGGGCCCTCCCCGGGAAGGCCCGCCAGCCCGTGGGGTCCCCGCTCCACCTGGGGGCCCCAGCCTGTGGCTCCTCCGCCGACCATCCCTCTAGGATCTTTACGGAGCGTCGTGAGAAGGACTTGAGATCATCAGGGCTTAGGGAAGACCCCGTTCTAGGTCCCAATGTGCCCAACCAGCCAGGTCCATGGGGTCTCCCCCTCCCTACCCCCTGTCCTGGTGTCTAGGGACCCATCTGCTACCCAAGATATGACCAGCCTGTTGGCAAAGCCAGCTGGCATCTCACTGCCTGGGTAGTAGCATAGGCGGCTGTTGAGCAGGGCGTGTCGGGGAGGAGTATGGGGGTGCACAGCATGGTGGGGTTGCTGAGCCACGCAGAGTCTCGACCTGGCCTCCCACAGCCCTTGCACTGGTGCAGCGTCTTTTGAACTGGCAAGTGTGCTGTAAGATTGTGTTGACCTGGCTGGGGTGCTGTGGGATTGTGTTGACATGGCCAAGGTGCCATGAGGTTGTCGTGTAACTGACAGAGACTCCATTCCAGGTATCCTGTGTTTCCTTTCCCAGGGATCTGGGCATGTCCCAGGCCCAGCAAGTGGTCACCACAGCAGGTCAGCTGAGTAGAACTCTGTGCAGGCAGGACAGAGTTAGAAACTGGACAAACGGGGGATCCCTGGGTGGCGCAGCGGTTTGGCGCCTGCCTTTGCCCCAGGGCGCGATCCTGAAGACCCGGGATCGAGTCCCACGTCGGGCTCCCGGTGCATGGAGCCTGCTTCTCCCTCTGCCTGTGTCTCTGCCTCTCTCTCTCTCTCTCTCTCTGTGTGTGTGACTATCATAAATAAAAAAAAAAAAAGAAAGAAAGAAACTGGACAAACGACTGGCCTCGGAAACACCCACCCCCCAGGGGAGTCAGGGCACAGACCCCTCCCTCCTGCAGCAGCAGTCACTTAGGGAGGAGTGAAGATAGTGGAACAGCACCACACAGAGTCAGTGTTTCTATCACAATGGAAGTGCCAACAAACCTCAACAATCCTGTCCCCTGCTTCCTGAGGTACTATATATTCATTGCAGAAAAGACGCAAAATGCCAGAAAACAAAGGCTAAATACTCGGCCACACTGAGATGACCATGTTAACATTTTCACCTGGATCTTTCTAGTGTGTTTTCCAAGTCTGTGTATGTTTTATGATATTGAGACCATGCTGACCATTCTCATATGTGGACACACATATTTTTACTCTGTATGAACTCTTTATGTCACTAAATATTCTTCAACATCATTTATTAAATGTCATTTTTAGTGATCACATTAGGTCATGAATTAAACCCAGGTTTAGACAACCCGTCTTCTGTTCTGGACCTTCCACCTCTCCATTTGTTTGTGGTGATAAATCTACTGGGGGTATGATCTTGAAGTTCCTTCTGAAGAGCTGTGGAGTGACCTGAGGATGGACCTATGCCCGGGGGGCTGAGCAGCTTGAGGGGTCCTCTAGGGTGCAAGTGGTCTGAGACCTTTGGACATTTACTAAACGATAACAGTCCCTGTCAGGGAAGGGGTGCAGGTAGGTGGAGACCTGCCGTGTGCTCACAAGGGATATGGGGCAGTTTCTCCTTCTCCCCAAGAGAGGGGAGCTGGGCCCAGCCCTGGGAGCCAGTGTGGCTGAGGGGTGCCCGCTGTATGCTCCTAGGGAGTCCTGTCAGCTGCCGTGAGGCACCCCCTCATCCTGTGATGTAAGCCAGCACCACGTTCTTCCCTGGCAGGAGACAGACTGAAATTGAAGTCAGCCTGGAGCACAGCTCAGCACCCGTGCCTCTGCACCAAGCCCCCTGCATGCAGGGGCTCTCGTAGGACACAGATGAGCCCCCAGTGGTCTCTCCCAAGTCCTCACACATGTGCACATGTAATGCTCACAGTCACAAATCCTCCCACACACAGCCCTCCCCAGACTGGTGGTGGAACACGCCTCCCACCCGGGATGACGTGAACACCCCACACATACATTCATTCAGAGACTCTGTGGGGTAGGCCTGCAGTCTGATGCTGCTACAGGTGCCTCTTTAGGGCCACATTGGGGGAAGGCGTGCAGGGCAGCACCCTGTCCCCCATCCCACCAGCTCTTCCTCCTGGAGGAACCTCTGAGGGAGGGTAGCTGCTGCTGCATCCTTACATGTGAACCCAGGAGCCCAGCCCCTGGGCAGCTTCCAACCCCAGGAGTAGCATTGCTACCTGCCAACTGTCTGCATGTCCCTCAGCCAGCCGCCATCTCCTCAGTGTGAGATGAGGTGGGGCCTGGGCCCTGTCTGCACTGGTTTAAGGAAACACTATCAAGGGTGGTTTTGGGGCTCATGTGAGAATCCTAACCTCATACCTGACTAACCCTAACCCAGACAATGGGGTGGTGCTGTCTCTCATCTGTGCGGTGCAGGGGAGTCAGCAACGGGGACAAGGTGGGGGTTCTGCAGGCAGGCTGGTGTAACCCGCTGTGGCAGCCACGGCCCCAGCCCCGGAGCAAGTCCAGCTGTGTGGACTCCACATGATTTTTTCAGTAAGCACTCACTGCACGTGACTCTGGGAAGGGTGGTGCCAGGCCTCTACTGGCAGGACCTGCAGCTCCAGGGGAGCTCTCCTGGGTGAGTGGGGCCCTGACCCCTGTGGTACTCAGCCTGGAGACAGCCCCTCATGGGTTATTGGTACAGTGGGTGTCTCTAGACCCTGGGGCCGAGACGCCAGTGTCTATATGGAAGGGGCCAGTGGGCCCAGCCTCGGGAGCATAGGCAGGGCCTGTGAAAGCTGGTAAACATTCTGTTTGGTTCAGGTGTCAGATAAGATACTAGGCCTCAAGGAAATAGGCAGGATGGCTGCGGCAGGGCAAGTCAGCTTCACCACCAGTGCCCAAACCTCTGTCCTAAAGCTCGGCGGCAACGCAGCTCCCAGGGCCTGGGCATGATTTGTCCCTCCCTGTTCAGCCAGACACCCCTGCTTGCACACCCCACCCACAGACCCCAGGAGGGTCCCCTAGCCCAGGAATCTCCATGCATAGGGTGGGTGCCTGGTGTCCCTGAGCTACCCCTGCACCCATCAGAGCTGAAAACCAAGATTTCTCAAGAAGAGGGTGACTTCCAATTCCTTCTGGAAGTGGGGACACGGACAACTGGCACAGTCTCCCTACAGGGAAGGCCTGTGAGCCCCTCAGGCCTCTGAGCCATGACCCTCACCTGGAGGTCAGGGGCCCTGCCCACCATCTGGGACACAGGTCCACTCTGGCACACTGGACCCCGTAACCACCGTGCACCTAGCATCTTCCAAGTGGGAACTGCCCCTGTACCCACCCCCTGCCTTCCCTCCCACGACCTACTCACCTGCTTAGTTTCCAGGAAGAGCTACAGGGCTGAGAGAGTAAGGCCACCTCTGTCAGATCTGGGGTCTGCAGGCTGCTCCCCACCTCTGAGGCTCTAGTGAGCACAGGGCTCAGGGGCCTTTGGACCAGGCAGAGTGTGGCCACACAGAGCTCCCCATCCTGGTCCTCTGCTCAGGAGCCTGGGTCATCCACCCTAACCACTCCAGAGAGCGTGCCCCCCGTCCCAGCCGACACTGATCCCCGCAGACCGTGGCCTCACCTTGCCCCCAGCAGGACACTGTTCCTTGCTGGGTTCAGAGCCATCACCTGGCAAAGCTTGGCAAATGCTGGGAGAGAGGTCAGGTGCCGCCCCCTGTGTGGCTCGTGGCTCACGTCCACTGTACCGGGCAGCATGGAGAGCAGGAACACGGGTGAGGCGCAGCTCTTCTGGTTGACCAGTGCAGCTGGAGGCAGGGACAATGGCGGCAGGACAGCCAGCCTGTGAAGCAGCCAGCGCCTCGGGCAGGCCCGTGAGCTTGTGTGGCCAGGGCAAGCTGCTCTCTGGACCCTGATTTCCCCATCTCTAAAAAATAATCAGCAGGGTTTCAAAGGAACCAGTGGCTCCCTGCCTCTTCAATTTTGCCTGTTTCCATCACAGAGAATACAGAAGCTCTCTGCATCTCTACGGGGCGACACTGCTGGCTGCTGAGAAGTGAGCACAAGGAGTGGCATTTGGGGGCAAGGTTTTGATTTTCTGGAAAAAAGAGTCAATGTAGGCAGTATGCACCATGCCCTTGAACACAGGTGTGATACCTGCAGTCAGCAGCACTTTACTTGGGGACAATGAGGGTAAAATCAGCGTTGCAGAGGTGCCTGAACTGGGCTCTAGCTTCTTGGCCACTGGTGACTTGCTGCTGCCTGCTGCACTCCCACCTGGTGTCAGGGGGCACCGTGTGTGCACAGGCCATGTGAGATGTGAGACTGAGCCTCAGCGGGCAGGGCGCAGGGGCTCCCTTTCTGCCTGGGGAGGGGCGGGGGGGCGAGCGGGTGGGCATTGCCAGCAGAGGAGTGGGGGTGAGAGGACCTCCCAGGCCCCAAGGCCCAGTACCAGAGGAAGGGCCTGGTGGGGTGGGCAATCCCTGCCTCTGCCCTTGGGTGGAGCACAGGTCCAGTGTGGGTGCAGCCTGGCCAAGTGCAGGTGGTTTGTGCAGATGGGGGAGCCGATGAGGGCTGGGTATAAACAAACTGGAAACTCGGTGGACTGGTTTCCCTACCGCACAGGGAGTGAGAATTCCTGCAGCCGGACGCCTGCACGCCTGCCTCCCTCAAGGTGATTACAAAAGTAAAGATAAATAGTGGATGGCCCAGCCACACCCATCGTGACAGATATGTGCAGGAGATACAGCAGGAATTCAGGGTCTTACCTTCAGAAAGCTCACAGTTGAAAAGGCTATTTTGGGGAAACTTTTACAGAACCAGAAGTACTCCTCCCCCCCTCCTCCCTCCCCACTCCAACAAAATCCACATAAAATCCCTGGAATCTCCATGCCTTCTATGGCAAATGATGAGACTAATTTAAAGCTCTTGAGAGGGATTTATCCTGGATTATCCAGAGGGCTGTGAAGGCAATCTCATGACAGGCAGAAAAGGAGACACACAGACACACACGCACAAAGAGGTGGCAGGGCCGGTGGCTGGGAGGCCCTCCCCAACACACACACACACACACACACACACACACAGTGTCTGGAGCACTGGCAGCTGGAAGGACCCCTGGGGAGCCTCCACAGAGAGCTCAGCCCCCAGTGACTCGACCTCAGACTCCAGCCCAGAGCGTGAGAGCAGGTTTGTGTTGGGCAAAACTACCCGCCTGTGCCTACCGGTCACAGCAGCCACAGGAAACCCATAGGTACACGTTCCAAATTCAGTAGCAAGTTGAAACACAAAACGATCTCAGAAGTCTCCTTAATTGGTCCCCTCACGTGCAGAAAACGGATGTTCACAGACATGGAGGGTCTGACCCACGTTCCCAAGATGGCCAGCTGTCTTTATCTTTGAGGATGCTGTGCGGTGGCGCCCGGCCTAGGCTGCCTGTCATGTGGCGAGTGCTAGGACACTTCCACAGGGTGCCCGCATCCTCCCACATCTCCGAGGGCCGCAGCAGTCCTGCAGACACGCAGGCCCTGCCGGGGCAGAGTCCACCATGCAGGCCTGGTGGGCGGTGGCATGCATTGTCTTGGTCAGTAGCCAAGAGGATCCCACAGGACAGAAGGTCCCAGTCTCCCACACCCATTTTACAGGAGAGGGAACCAAGTCTCAGAGGAACTGCGAAACTCGGCCGCCCCTGCCAGCCCCTAAACACACCTGAGTGCCCTTGCAGAGAGACCTCCAGGGTCTTGTTGGGCCCCCTCTGGACTCTAAGGGCAGCCCCAGGGCAAAGACCGTGCGACCTCCTGTGGCTCATGGGCTGTGTGCTCCTGTAACTTCTAATACTCAGGTTCAGGACACAATCCCTGTAAATATTTCTTCAAAGGACCCTTTTCAATCTCACGGAGCGGGAAGTGATGTGCTTTTAAAAAACAATTAGCCACACATTTTTGCTCATTAAATAAATATTTTTACTTTGAACCCAATTGATTTTTCAGACACACAGAACAATGAGGCTGAGTCACCCGTTTGCAGCTCTGGAGCCCCTTTCGTCCCTGGAACTTTGAAGTCTCCGCAAGTCTGTGACACCTGGCCTGTGGGGGGATGTAGGGCTGGTCCCACAAATGCACACTGAAGTTCTCACCCATTTCTAGGGGGTATGGAAATTGGTTTTGAATCTGTGAGCACATCCCTCTTCTTGGCCTGCCAAGCAAACACACAAGGAAAGTGCCCAGAAGGTGAAATGAGGAGCTGCCCTGGCCACTCCTGCAACTCCAGCCTGCCCCAGCCAGCCCTGACTCACCTTGCTTCCTGACACCACTCTCTGTTTCATGGCTGCTTGTACCCATGGAAGACAGGTGGGCGAGCCAAGACTTCCTCCTGTGGAAGGAGCCTTCATTCACCCACTCGATGATGTTTATTGAGGGCCTACTTATTCCAGGTCCTGTTCTATGTGCTAGGCATGCAGTAGACTTTGTTTCCAGTGAGCAGAGGTGGGAACTGGGCACCAGGAAATGCTTTGGTATGCCCACAGGTGAAACATGCTATGGAAACAAAGAGGGGAACAGGACAAGAACATGGGGTCCGGGCACATTGAGGTTTTCAATACGCACAGGATAGACCTGATCCAGAGATGGTGTTTTTGCAAAGACCTGTCCACATCAGGTTTAGCTGTGCACACCGAGGCTCCGCAGGACAGGGTCCAAGCACAGGGAAGAGCCAGGTGAGGTCTTGACTCAGGGGCTCTGGGGTCAGGTGGGGCGCAGCCTGGCCAGCCTGGGGAGGAGGTGGAGTGGTGCATGCAGCCTTTCCCTCACTGACCGGGCCCCTTCTGACCACATTGGCACCTCCTGAAATCCAAGTGCTAGATGAGAATGTGTCCTTATCCTTTCTCCCACTGACTTCTTACCTGGAATCACTCTTCTGCTGACCTCCATTTTTTTTTTAAAGATTTATTTATTTATTTTATGATAGCCATAGAGAGAGAGAGAGAGGCAGAGACACACAGGAGGAGGGAGAAGCAGGTTCCATGCCGGCAGCCCGACGTGGGACTCGATCCCGGAACTCCAGGATCGCTCCCTGGGCCAAAGGCAGGTGCCAAAATGCTGAGCCACCCAGGGATCCCCTGCTGACCTCCATTAAATCCACTTCCCACTTAATGTTCCGCTACATTTGGTCTTTCTTCATTTTTGTGCGGACTCACAGAATACCAAACCAATGGTGGGTTTTACACAAAAATATATTTAATTTTGTTTTCTTAAATAAATATCACATCACTTATTTAAATAATCAACTGGTAAGTTTATTTTATTTTTTTAAAGATTTTATTTATTTATTCATGAGAGACACAGACAGAGAGAGAGGCAGAGACCCAGGCAGAGGGAGAGGCAGGCTCCATGCAAGGACCCCTTTGTGGGACTCAAACCTGGGAATCTGGCTTCACGCCCTAAGCCAAAGGCAGGCGCTCAACTGCTGAGCCACCCAGGCATCCCAACTGGTAAATTTAATACTCTTGCGTGGAAGTAACTGTAGGTATTGGAAGAGTAAGTAAAGACTTGGGTTAAACTCCAAAGAGGCAGTATAGACAAACATTGAAATGTGGAAGCAGGTAACTCTCAGTTCTCAGTTGCTCTCAATTTAGTTGTTTGCACATTCATAAGTTGATCTCTTATCTTTGTTAATATAGATTGGATTGGACTTGTTCATTTTCTAATTCTTGAAATAAACTTTGGAACTGGCTCATGGAATAATTTCTAACCCACGCTGAAGGGTGTGTGTCATTGAATTCAGTTAGCACCTCAGAAGAGCATGCTAGAAACAGATGAAAACCACAGTCTAAGATTTCAAAGGGAGCCAAAAGGAAACAAAATGGTAGGAGCTACGAAAGAACAACACAATTTAGAATCAGAACAATTGAGAAGGGAAGGCATGCAGAAAGCGAATATTTGGGAAAGTGAGATGACTGGACTCAGGGAAGAGTTTAAAAGACTCTTCAACTTTAGAGAAGCTGACATGAGAGAAGCAAACTAGAAGTCACAGTGGACACTGCCTTCCAGGAAGAGGAGGTGGTGGGGCCGCCCACTTGGCAAGCAGGACTCCTCTCACCTGTCCCCAGGGGCCTCTGCAGCTTGCCCAGCAAGCCCTAGCACAACGTGCCACTGAAGAAAATTCTCCTGAAGGAGGCACAGCAAGTGAGGGCAAGCACTGAAAGAGGACACTGAGCAGTGGAAACACACCCAGAATGACCAGCAGTGAGGCCTTCAGCAAAATTGGTGAACCTTTAAAAAAAAAGAGAAATAATTTGGTCATAAGACAACAAAACCAGATCACTTTTAAAGGAAAGGAAGTCCGCGTATCCTCTTTTTTTGCCTGAGATAATGGAGTGACATAGTTAAGGAACAAGCACATAGGCCAGGGACGTTACATCTCGCTAAACTGATGGAGGGTGTTAGCAGAGGACCACAGGCACACACCCGGGGCCCTGCGTGTGTCGGCCAATGCTGCCTTACGGGCTGGATGGTAAGCAAGCTCTAGGGGTCAAGAGGCTCACTGAAGATATTATAAAGATGCTTCCTTAATTAACCATTTAAAACATAAAAACTGTTCTTTGGGACACATAGAGAAGCGGGGGCTTGAGCGAGCCTCAGACAATCCAAATGGCTGGGGAGGTATCCACTTCAGAATTTGGAATCTGGTTTTGGATTCAAGATTCTAAATGCAGAACTTGGAATTCAGAATCTGAACCCAGAACCTTAACTGACCACTGAGAAACAGGATCCAGAATGAGAATTGAAAGTAATGGCTGAGCAGTTCGCTGCCGGTATCGGCAACATTTCTGGAACTTGTAGAATTTATTCTCTTTCCTTTTCATCTTAACTCACTTAGCCAAGGTTTACTCTGTTCTAACAAAAATGAAATCATCAGGACACAAAACAGTTTCAACACTCCAGAAACTTTCTTTAGGCTGCCCTTGGGGGGTCGAAGCCCTCGACGACCCCAAACTCCTGGGAACTCTCATCTGTTTCTCCGTCTCTAAAGGTCTGCCTTTTGTGAAATATCACATACAACGCACCTTACCTTTCTGTGCTGACCCCTTTCACTCAGTGGGTGTCTTTGACATCATTCAAGTTTTTACCTGTATGCACTGTTAGTTCCTTTTTTACTGAGGAGTATCCCATTGTGTGCATGTGCAACTTTGTTCATCCGTTGAGAGATATTCAGTTTCCAGTTTTGAGTGATGATAAATAAAGCTGTTATAAATAGTTGTGTATAGATTCTTCTATGAGATAAATTCTCATTTCTGTAGGGTAAATGTCTAGGGATGGGATTGAGGAATCATACAGTAAGAGTGTGTTTAACTTTCAACGAAACGGCCACTTTTCCAGAGTAGCTGCACCATCTTCCCGTGCCCACCACAATGGAAGAGTGCTCTGCACTCTCACTGGTGCTTGATATGGTCAAGTGTTTTCTTTATCTTCCTTTTCTCTCCTTCTTCCTGTTGTGCTATTCTGATGGACAGAGAGCAGCACCACATTTGCATTCCCCTTGACCAACACTGTGGAATAGCTCCACATGTACCTACTTGCTGTCCAAAATTCTCTGGTGAAGTATCTGTTCAAATCTTTTGCCTTTGTTTAGTGGGTGTTTGGGAGTTCTTTATATATTCTAGATACAAATCCTTGTCGGATGCATGGCTCACAGATATTTCTCTTTAGCCCATACCTTGTCTTTTCACCCTCTTAACAGTATATTTTGCAAAGCCAAAGTTTTAATTCTCAGGAAGTCCAATTTATCCATTTTCTCTTTGACGGTATGCATTTTTGGTGTCATGTCTAAGAATTCAATTTCTAACCCAAGGTAAAAAAAAATGTTTTCTCCTTTGGTTCTAAAACTTTGATGATTTTACATTTTGCATTAAGATTTATGCTCCATTTTGAGTTAATTTTTCTAAATCAGTGCAGATGTGTACATCAATGTTTATCTTTTTGCATATGGAGGTCCAGTTGTTTCAACACTATTTGTTGAAAAGATGGTCTTTCCTCCATTGAATTCCCTTTGCATCCACTGTAAAAATCAATGGGCCATATTCTTGTGGGTCTATTTCTAGAACCTCTACTTCTTCCCGTTGATTTATGTGTCTATTTGCCAGAACCACACTGTCTTTATTACCTTCACAGTAGGTCTTAAAATCAGGGAGTATGAGTCCTTCAAGCTTACTCTTCTTTTTCAAAATTGATTTAGCTAATCTAGTCCTTTGTCTTTCCATATAAATTTTAGGACATGCTTCTTTTTATCTGGAAAAAAACCTTGCTGGGATTTTTACTGCAATTGCATTATACCTGTAGATCACTTTGGGGGCTAACTAACCTTTTTAGTGTGTTAAGTCTTCTAATCATTTATTTGAGTCTATGTTGGTTGCTTTCATCAGCATATTGTATTTTCAGCATAAAGATCCTGTTCATGTTTTGTTTAGTGTATACGTATTTCATTTTCTGTGGACTAGTTGTGAGTGGCCCTGAGTTGCACATCTTGGTCTCCACAAGCCCACTGTTAGTGTATAAAAAGTGTGATTTCTGAGTGTCGATTTTGTATTCTGTGACCTCACTGCACTTATTAGCTCTGGGTATCTTGTTTTGTTTGTAAATTCCTTGAGTTTTCTACCCAAACAATTATAACACCTGCAAATGGAGCTGTTCTTATTCCTTCCTTCCCCATCTGTATGCTTTTTGTCTTACCTTCCCTCCCCACACGAGTGAGGATGTTAGAAAGGAGTGGGAAAATCAGGAGTCCTTTTCTTATTCCAGATCTTGGGGAGAAAGTTCAGTTCTTTGCCATTTAGTATATTAGCTGTAGATCTTTTAATAGACATCCTTTATCGGACTAAGGAAGTTCCCTTCTTCTAGTTTGCTGAGAGTTCTTGAATCATGAATGAATCTTGAATTTTGTCATTTTTTTTGTGTTATTTGAAATGATCATTGAGTTTTTCCTCTTTCCTATGTTAATATGGTGAATTGTGCCTACTGAACTTCAAATGTTTAGCCCACTTTGTCACTATGCATTGTTGCTTGTATACATTGTTAATTTGATTTGCAAATATATTGTTAAGTATTTTTCCATCTGTTTATGAAGGATATTTGTATGCTGGCTGTTTTTTTTCTTGTCATGTACCTGGTTTTGCTGTCAGGGTAAACCTGACATCATGACATCAGTTGGGAAGTGTTTCTCCTCCTCTATTTTCTGAAAAAGATTGTGTAGAATTGGTAGTATTTCTTCTTTAAATATTCACAAACTCACTAAGAGAATTGTCTTATCTGGAATTCTCATTCTCAGGTTTTTCACCATGAAGCTGATTACTTTAAGACAATAAGGATTATTCAGGTTCTCTATTTCTTCTTGGATGAATTTTAGTAGCTTGTGATTTTCAAATAATTGGTCTGTTTCATCAAAATTGTTGAATGTATGCACACAAAGCAGTGAGTAATGTCCTCTACTGTCTTCTCACTGTCTCTGGGGACAGTCGTGATGTCTCATCCTCCATTACCAGAACTGGTCACTTAACCTTCTCTCTCTCTCTCACTGGTCTGGTTAAAGGTCTATCAATTTTATTGGTCTTTTCAAATAAGCAGCTTTTAGTTTCACTGATTTTTTTTCTTTATGGTCTTTCGGTTTTAACTCCATTGATTTCTCTTATGTTTGTTATTTCTTTCCTTCTGCTTGCCCTCAGTTTACATGCTCTTCTTTTTCTAATTTCTTAAGGCAGAAGCTTAGATTGTGGATTTCTAACTTTTCTGTTTCAGATATAAGCATTTATTTCTTCTTTCTAATTAAATGCTAATATAAATGTACCTCTGAACACTACTAAATTTTGATAGGTTGTATTTCTATTTTCATTGTTTAAATAGTTTATAATTTTTCCAAAATATCATCCAGGATGCATGAATTATCTAGCTGTGCGCTGCTTAATTTCCACATAATTAGGGAAATTTCCAGGTATTTTCATTATTGTTTTCTAGTTTAATTCCATCGTGAATTTTTTTGTTTTTGTTTCAAATTTGTTAAGATGTGTTTTATGACCCGAGGTTGGGTCTGTCTCAGGGAATGTCCATTAACACTCAAGAAGGATGTGTGCTTTGATGTTATTCAGCAGAGTATTCTATGAATGCCAGTCCTTCCATTCCCTCGCTCATTTTCTGTCAACTTTTCTATCAGTTACTGAGAGAGTCTTGTTAGGACTGAATTGTAGGGAGGCCTGGGTGGCTCAATGGTTGAGTATCTGCCTTCAGCTCAGGGTGTGATCTCGGGGTTCTGGGATTGAGTCCCACATCGGGCTCCCTCAGGGAGCCTGCTTCTTCCTTTGCTTATGTCTCTGTCTCTCTGTATCTCTCATGAACAAATAAAATCATTACCAAAAAAAAAAAAAAGGACTGAATTATATGTCCTCCACCTCACCCCCCCCCCAGTTTGTATGTTGAGATCAGAGGCTCCAGCAGCTGTTTTGAGAGATGGACCTGTAAGGAGGTAATTAAGGTTAAAACAGGAGGTAGGGCCCTAACTTGACAGACTGTTCTTATAATTGAAGGAATAGACACCAGCTACCTTTCTGTATCCCTGTCTCTTCGTGCAAGCACAGAGGAAAGGCCCCTTAAGGATGTAGTGAGAAGGTGGTTGACTACAAGCCAAGGACAGCACTCTTGCCTTGACCTCAGACTTCCAGCCTCTAGGATCTTGAGAGGGAAATCATCCTGTGAGCTGCCTGGCCTATGGGGCTCTGGTACAGCTGCCTGAGTGGGCAAGACAGGGCAGGGCTGGTCTGCTTCCCCTTTCCAGGCTATCAGCCTTTGCTTCATGTATTTTGCTGCTCTGCTAGCAGGGGCACACCAGCCGAGGGCCTCTGTGTCTTCTTGGTGAACTGACTGCATTATCATTATGTGGCATTCATCCTTACTGCTCTGAAGCTCACTCTGTAACTTCAGTTTTTTAGAATGCTGCTTGCTTTGCATATTTTTTCTACCTTTTTATTTTTTTAAGATTTTATTTATTTATCTGAGAGAGAGAGAGGCAGAGACACAGGCAGAGGGAGAAGCAGGCTCCATGCAGAGAGCCTGACATGGGACTCGATCCTGGGTCTCCAGGATCACGCCCTGAGCTGAAGACAGCGCTAAACCACTGAGTCACCTCGGCTGTCCCACCTTTTTATTTTTAATCTACTTATATTGGTTATAGATGCACATAGGTAGGTCGTGTTGCTTCCGTCTGGTATAAATTTTCTTTTTAAGATTTTATTTATTTATTCATGAGAGACACAGGGAGTGGCAGAGACATAAACAGAGGAAGAAGCAGGCTCTCTGAGGGGAGCCCGATGTGGGACTCGATCCCAGGACCCTGGGATCACAAGCTGAGCCGAAGGCAGATGCTCAATGACTGAGGCACCCAGGCATCCCTGGTCTAACAATTTTTGTCTTAATTGGTATGCTTAGATGATTTACACTTTTCTTAATTATTGATACATTTGAATTTAGATCTACCACTTATGTGTTCCATTATATGTTCTATATTTACATCCTTTGTTTTTCCCTTTTTCTTCCCTTTCATGCTTTCTTTTGGATTATTAGAATATTTTTTAGCTTTTTTGTTTTGATTTACCTATTTTTTGTTTTACTTTATCTTTTCTACATAATATTTTAGTGGTTTCTCTAGAAATTACAATATAGATATTAACTTCTCACTTCACTTTTCAATCTACTTAGAATTAATATTTTACCATCTCAAGTGGGATGTTAGACCTCATAATCATAGGAAGAAACAGAAAAATTGGACACACTGATCCAGCAAAGACATTGAATCAGTAACAAGAATCTCCCAACAAACAAAATTCCAGGACCAAATGGCCTCAAAGGCAAATTCTACCAAACATTTAAAGAAGAGTCAATACCTATTTTTTCTCAAACTATTCCCAAGAAGAGGAAGGAAAGCTTCCAAATTCATTGTGAGGCCAGCATTACCCTGATACCCAAACCAGATAAAGATACCACTAAAAAAGAGAACTACAGGCCAATATCCCTGATGAACATGGATGTAAAAATTCTCAACAAAATACGAACAAACCAAATCCAACAATATATCAAAAAAATAACTGACCATGATCAAGTGGGATTTATTTGTGGAATGCAAGGATGGTTCAATGCTCACAAATCAATAAATAAAATCATATGATCATTTCAGTAGATGCAGAAAAGGCATTTGACAAAGTACAGCATCCATTCATGATAAAAAGCCTCAACAAAGTAGGTGTAGAGAGAACATCCTTCAAAATAATAAAGGCCATATATGAAAACCCCACAGCTAACATCAATGGTAGCAAATTGAGAGCTTTTCCCCTAAGGTCAGGAACATGATAGGGATGCCCACTCTCACCACTTTTATTCAACCTAGTACTGCACATTCTAGCCATGGCAGTCAGACAACAAAAAGAAATAAAAGACATCCAAATTGGTGAGAAAGAAGTAAAACTGTCACTATTTGTAGATGGTATGAAGTCTCATCACCATATGGATCCCTCTAACTTTACCCTTTATGTGTGGTCACCAAGGGTATCATATTCACATGCATTAAACATCCTCAGGCAGCCCTACTAATGTTAGACGGAATGGATGTCAGAGCCAGGAGTGAGAAGGATAGATCACCCACTGCATTCACTCGGGATCTGCTGCTCCTCTTGCCCTTCCTTCTGGAAGTTTGTGTTTCCATCTGGTATTGTCTCTTTCTGCCTGAGAGACCTCTGGAACATCTTTCAAAACGCATACTGTAGGAAGTGCTAAGAGTGCTTCTCTTCCTGAGAGTGTATTTCCCTAATTTCTGGAGGGTGCTCTTGCTGGATGAACAACTCTCACTTGTAGCTCTTTTGGTTTCATATTTTAAACATGTTATTCCACATGTTCTTCCAGTCTCCATGCTGTCTTATGATAAATCCACCCTGTTTGAATTATTGTTTCACATGGGGATGTGTCATTTAATTAAATTGATTAATTTAAATAAACACTCTTTTTCCACAAACCTTTTTTTTTTTTAAAGATTATTTATTTATTCATGAGAGACACACAGAAGGAGAGAGAGGGGCAGAGACACAGGCAGAGAGAGAAGCAGGCTCCATGCCAGGAGCCCGATGCGGGACTCGATCCTGAGACTCCAGGATCACGCGCTGGGCCGAAGGTAGATGCTCAATGGCTGAGCCACCCAGGCATCCCTTCCACAAACCTATTGCGCGCCTGCCACCCGTCACTCCTGGACACAGTGGGAAGTGGGGCTCCCTCCAGGGTGAGGCAAACATGTAACAGACACTTGGAAATCTCTCCTGCTTCTGAATAGTCTCCTTTACTGATGATGGAAAATGTTTTGCTCACATGCTGAGATCCCAACTGCCCTTCTCTTACCCTCACACAAAACCAAAACCTCCTCTGTAGTTTATGGAAAATACTAAGACCATGATTCTTTGTTCATTCATTGAGACAGTATTCATCTTCCCAAGAAAATTTTCAGTTTCTCCTGAAAGGCAAAGGTTGTGCTTTTTTTCTTGGAAACTGCATGGAATGAAATAGACGTGAATTAGAGATGCACATTCTCATCACAGCCCTTTCACCTGTCATTATATCTTCCTATCTGGGCAAGCATCTGCCCTTCTCTGGAAAGCAGTTCCTTGTGTGGCTAAATATGAAAATAAAACAGGGTAATTATTAAGGTCTTGCTTAGATAGATGACTTGCCAAACCTACGACTTCTTGCTACATTAGGAGCACATTAAGCAGCTGATAAATGTACATCCTGCACCTGCTCTGCTGGCGGCAACCTCTCCATAGCCCCCGTGGTCCCACTCCTGGCTTCCTGCCCACGCAGCTCCCATCACAGGAGTCGGACCGTGTAGCCAGCAGGAGGTGGCAGCTGTGAAGGGATGTCACCTCCGAGCGGGGCTGATGGGACCACTCTGGGGCCCTCTCTCCAACTACCGGCTCTGGGAGATGCTTCAGTGGCACCCGGAAAGGAGCTAGTGCCTCCCGTGAACCTCACGCCAGTGAGCTGGGAAGTGGACCCTTTGGCCCCCAACTGAGATGAGGCCACCACACGGGAGCCCTGAGAATCTGGGCCACCCAGCCAGACCGGCACCAACCTCAGCCAGGCACTGTGAGGTGTTTGCGGGCTACTGGGATTTAGGTGGGCTAGTTACGCAGCAACAGACGAGCACTACTCTTCTGGGCAGGGTGGTGCGGGTGGAGCCAGGGCGGTGGGTCGAGTTCTGGGAGCACTAGCCATTGTCCTCTCTCGGGTGGGAGTGATAACTGCAGAGCCCAAACAGTGTGTTCCTCACCGCGTTTTCTATGATAGTGTAATGGCATGAGAGCAAGATGAAGATGCCCAGCATCTCACAGACGAACATCCTGCTGAGCCTGACATTTCTGGAGGTGCTTCCCGACGGCTTGGACTGGACGCCAGGGGTTCACACCCTCTGTACCTGAAGGTGGAAACCTTCCAAACTGGTGAGCCACAAGATAACCCCCAGCATGCTGACTGCTGTGGGGAGGTGGGTGCCAAGATCGGTGCATTCCCTTGGTGTCGCGGCCCCGAGGGATGTGGGTCCCCATTGTTCCCGTGGGTGTTGGCTGCAGGCTGAGTCATGGGCAGCCCAGCCCAGGTTCTCCTGTGGGCCGGGGGTGGGGATGACTATGTGTCTCACTCTTACTTCAGGGTACGGCTGAAAACATCATCAATATTTTAAAATCTACTCTCTACAAACATTTTGCAGTACTTTGACAGTAAACAGTTCCCAGGACAGCAGTACAAGGCTAAGGATGCGAGTGGGGGGCCCATCAAGAGGCAGGTGGGGAGGATTCTGCGGTCAGCGGAGTCAGCCTCCTTCTGGAGACATGTGCTGCACATACCCAGGCAGCAGCTCTACAGCACAGACTGGCTTAACTCTACCCAACGCACACATAGCTGGTGTGGCTTCTCACCATGAATGCCCAAGACCACAAATTCCAGAGAAGGAACAATTGAGAATAATTACTATGTGGAGTGGTTGCCAAGGAAATGATTACGTGCCCATTTCCCCCTGATGTCTAGTTTATTAACTAAGGTAGAGAAAGGAGCTTGAAGTAGTTCCCTGGGTGGAGAGAAAATAAAAGCAGAGCTGGGAAAATCTTTTTCCCTGACAGGAAGAAGGGAGTCTGGGTTTGGGGCAGCCAAAGAGCATTGGTTCAACTTTCGCTCTTGGAGAACAGAGGATACCAAGGCTTGTTGTTGGGACCCCACATAAACCAGAAGGTTCAGCTCGCAGTCACCATCCAGGGTGAGTCCCAGGTTCCAAGGCTTTGGGGCAGGGGGCCTGCTGGTCAGCTCTGGTGGTGCCAGCAGGGAGGACGGCATCAGTGCCCCGCAGCACAGCTGGGCTGTCTGCCTCTCAGTAGCCTGACTCCTGTGACCTTTTGTTCTTTTCTTTTTTTTTTTTGACCTTTTGTTCTTTGTGGAGTTTAGTATGGGGTGAATGAGTTAATGCGTGTCTGGCCCTTGAAACAGTGCCTAGCACTATGTTAGCTGTCACACATGTTTCTTTAAACTTTCCTCCAAAAATGATAATTAAGCACATGCAGTAGAATTGAGACACAGTTAGCAAAGCTTCATGCTGGGGAGGCAGGCGAGGCCGCGCAGGTCCCACATTCATGCCCGGGGGGTGGTGTGCAGCTGCGTGCCCTCGGGTCACCTCAGAAATCACACCTTCCCTCTCCACCTCTTCACTGTCCAGCTGACCCAAGCAACGGGTGGTCACTGCACTCCAAACAACAGCTCCAGTGCACCTGGGGACCAGCTCCAGAAAGCAAGTTAAACAATGAAATGGTAAAGTATCTGAGCAGGCGTGTCCCAGGTGGGAACAGACTTGTAGCCAGGACAAGAGCGCCCCACACACATGTCTGCATCTGCTTGTGCAACTGTGTTTTGAAAATAGAACGTGTCTGATATTCAACATGGAACACCCAGATGTAAGATATAAAATGCCCGTGCAGGTGCTGCTCACCCGTGCAATGCTAGCCGCGGCGTGCTGTCAACAGTTCCTTGATTCCTGAAGCAAACACGTCCCCCATGTCCCATACCTTCTATCGTGGCCAGAGCCCCTGAGCACCTGTATTCAGGAGCCCTGGACAGGTGTGAGCGCCCTGTGTCTGCGGGCGCGTGTGGGGCTGAAACGTGCTCTACACCTGGGGGGCATAGGGCTCCCTGTCACAGGGCACGTTGACAACTTGCAAAATGCAGTGCAGTGTCCCTAGCAGGCTCTCTGCCTGACAGTGCCTGAAGACACGTGTGAGTCACTGCTCCCACGGAAAGGTAGTGTTTTCAGGACACTGACCAAACAGTGAGTCCACAGGAGGCATTTTCTAGAAGGCAGTGGGGGCGCCCTAACTCAGGGACTTGAGCCTGGCTGCACCCCAACGCTGGTCTTGGGCAGGTGATCCAAACACATCATGTCCACACTCAGGTTAATCCCACTCTCTGAAGACCTGCAGGTAATGAGGTCATCGCTGGCCTGTCAGCTGTAGTAAGACAAGGCTTCCTCCCCTTCCCTGGTTATGCATTCTAGGACAGGTGGGGACGGTGGGTGGTGGGACCCTCGGCATCTCTGAGCTGCTGCTCCCCCTCAGAAAGGCAGGTGGAGCCCACCCCAAGCTGTCATGGCCTCGTCTGGGTGATGCCCAGACGCCCTCCATGGGCCCAGGTCTCTACAGAAACAGAGCCCCTGGCATCACTGGGCCGCAAACGCTCCCCACGGAGCAGTGGAGGAAGCTCCGCGGGGTCACCGCACAGACCCGGGAAAACAAGGTGTGTCCAGCACCTCAGTCAACAGAGAACTGTGAGATCGGGAGAGAAATCTGAGAGGAGATGAAGGTGACAGGAAAATGCTAGAAAGAACCAGGGGATAAGTATACGGGTGACAAGTGGCTGCGGGGTAGGGGGGCTGGCGGTGGTCAGGAAGTGGGGAGTGATTGGCTCTTTCCCAGGGGTCTCCCCGCTCCTTCACCCCCAGGAGGTGAAACTGGGAATGGTGAGATTGAGTCCACTGGTTTAGACAGATGTCACTCCCCAGAATGAAGCTCTTCCAAGGTGAGTAAGGAAGTGTACAGAGTTCCACACAATCCCATCAGGGCCTGGCCACCACTGAATAGAGAGTGACCTCCCTGCCCCTGGAAGGGGTAGTGTGCCTGGAACAGTTTCTAAAATAAACAAGTTTCATTATGAAAGTGTCTGACAGGGCAGCCTGGGTGGCTCAGTGGTTTAGCGCTGCCTTCAGCCCAGGGCGTGATCCTGGAGACCCGGGATCGAGTCCCATGTCGGGCTCCCTGCATGGAGCCTGCTTCTCCCTCTGCCTGTGTCTCTGCCTCTCTCTCTCTCTCTCTCTCTGTGTGTGTGTGTGTGTGTGTGTGTGTGTGTGTGTGTGTCTTTCAAGAATAAATAAATAAAATCTTTAAAAAAAGAAAGTGCCTGATATCCATGAAAGCAGAGAGAAGAGTATTGCAGACACCCAGGCACTTAACACCATCATTTAACAGCTTCACATTTTTTAATATTTACTTCATTTACCGTTTTGGCCAAGGATTTTGGCCAAGTGACAGAGATCATAGCATTTTAACCCTCACCACTCCAACAGGCATTTCTTGAAGAATCAAGACAGTTGCCTGTGGGACCCGGTGCCACGGTCACCCCTGACCACAGAGTTCCCCATGGGACCTGGCGATGCAGCCATACTCAACCAAATAAGTATGATCCCTCAGGTCATCCAGTGTCTGTCCACATCCACACCTGCCCATTGTCCTGAGAACCGTATCACATGCTGTGGCCCCTGCTATCCAATCACCATGTGCAGTGCATTTGCCATTTGTGGACATGGTGGTTTGGTTACTTGTATCCAGAGAAGCACAAGGAGAAAACAAGAGCAGACCATGATCTCCCCATCCAGAAACTCCTATTAATATTTCTGGAAAGTAATAAAAGTGATTAGATGAGATCGAGCCATGGAGCAGTGATGTGAAGCTCTCTGGCGCTGCCCAGCCCCGCAGGCAGGTCCTGTCACTCGCCCTCCAGGATGCACACGTGCAAAGCTCACGCATCCCACCGCTGGTTCTCCCCGCACATCCAAAGTGGCTTCCACAACAAAGCATCAAAGTAGGTTGTATCAGCAACTTGAAAATTCACCTTAAAGTCAAACACATCAGGGCACCTGAGCGGCTTGGTAGATGAGGCCTCAACTCTTGGTTTCAGCTTAGGTCATGATCCCGGGTGGTGAGATCGAGCCCTGCGCCGGCCGTGCTCATGGGGAGTCTGCCTGAAAGTCCCTCTCCCTGTCCTTCTGCCCACCCCACCGCCTATGCTTGCTCTCTCTCCTTCTCAAATAAATAAATATTTTTTAAAAATAAAAAAAAACAAACACATCATTCCAAGAGGTGACACACAGTGTTACTAAGTCGCGCAGTGATTTTGGGGTGGCAAATCTGCTTAAAAAAAAAAAGTACAATTATAAGTGGCAGGCATATTCAACTTTCCTCAAATCCCACCCATTGCCCCATCCACTCGGCTCCTCCAGTGGGTTTTCAAAATGCCCAGAGTTTCACAGCTTCTGCACCTGCCCAGCTGGCAGCTCCCCGAGCCGGAACGCCCAGGGCCAGCATCACTAGCCCTGACTGCATGAAAGACATCACGGTATTTTTTCTCTTCCTGCTTTTTAATTCTGTAGCAAACAAGAGCATAATACCCGTGTGAAGGTTCAGGAGTTGGAAATATTAAGTATCAGCAGAAATGAAAGAATTAAGAGCGGAGAAGGGAACGCCATACGTGTGGTGTCACACGAACGCCCTAACGAGGCAGAGCGAATGTAAAGAAATTTTTAAACACGTAACGAGACTGGCTGACATTCCAAACACGGTGGACCTTATGAAAGGAAGAAACTGCCCGCCCACCTGAGGGCCACGGTGGGAGGACACGGTGCTGGCTCAGACGCTCAGTTAGTCCTGCCCACCCGAGTCGGTGTGGGGTTTTTCCAGTCGATCTTAGTTGCTGAGAGCCTCTCTCGCGTGGAGTTTGAACGTGGCTGAATGCTCTTCCTGTTCCGATTGCAATATTCACGTAGGCTCCTCCTTTCTTTTGTCACAATATGGTGAATTCCATCGATCTGACTGTCACTTGCTAACCTAACCCTGCATTCCTGGAAGACCCCTACGTTGTCATGGTGTTTGACTCCCTTTTTTATATGTTACCAGGTTCAACCTGCTAGTATTTTGTTCACATTTTTTACATCTCTCTTCATGAAAGATGTTCCTCTGTAATTTTTCATACTTCATTATGTCTTTGACATGAAAACTAAGCTGGCCTCACAAAACAAGTTGGGAAGGGTTTTCTTCTCCCTAGTTTTTGAGATATTTTATGAAATATTGGCATCATATCTTCACAAGCTATTTGATAGAATTTATCTTTGAAGTGTCCTAACTCAGGTGTTGTCTTTAGGGAGGCATTTGATCACAAATTCAATTTCTTTACTAGACATAGGACTGTCAATAATAGTGTTCAGTCCATTAAAGTTCTCACCTAAAAAAATAGGGCTATCCAAATTTTCTATTTTACCTTGTGTCAATTTCGATAAGTTGTGTTTTTAAAAGAATGTCAAATTTAAGCTGTTAAACTTATCAGTATAAAATTATTCATAGGGATCCCTGGGTGGCGCAGCGGTTTGGCGCCTGCCTTTGGCCCAGGTCGCGATCCTGGAGACCCAGGATCGAATCCCACGTTGGGCTCCCGGTGCATGGAGCCTGCTTCTCCCTCTGCCTGTGTCTCTGCCCCTCTCTCTCTCTGACTGTCATAAATAAATAAAAAAAAAAAATTAAAATTATTCATAGTGTTCTAATAGTATCCTATTAAAATATGTAGTGATGTCCTCTCATATTTCTGATATTGGTAGCTTATGGTTATTTTTTCCTTTGATCAGTCTTGCTAGGGCTTTATCAATTTCATTAATCTTTTCCAAAAACAACAAAACAACCTTTGCCTTTATTGACTTCTCCATCAATTAACTTCTCTGTCAAATAATTGTTATTAATTTCTCATCTTTATAATTTTTTTCTACTTCCTGCTACTTAATTTGGATTTATTTTGCTCATTTTTCAAACTTCTTATGGTGGGATCTTAGATCATCTTTTGAAATTTTAATGTGAACATTTATATAGTTTTTAATTATAGTTTTCCCTCTAAGCTCACCTTCACCTCATCTTATGGATTTTGTTTGTTTTATATTCATGGTCACTCAGTTTGAAATATTTTCTAATTCCTCTTGTGATTTTTTTGATTATGGATTATGTAAAAGTGTGTTCTTTAATTTGTAAATATTTGTGTTTCCCCAGATGGACAATTATTATTAATTTCTAATTTAACTCCATTGTGATCAGAGAATATACTTTCCAAGATTTCAATTATTGGAAATATGAGATTTATTTTATGACCCAGCATATGATCTGTAGTAATCTTAGGTTCCAGACTTTCCATTTGGTACTCTAAAAAGATAATTTCTATTTCTCTGCTGAGAGTCCCCATCCATTTATCCTTTCTGACCATATTTTCCTTGAATTCCTTGAATGTATTAAAGTCCTTATCTTTTAATTTCACCATCTTTCATTATCTTGAGGTATGTTTCTACTGACTGCTTTTTCTTGATAGGTCACATTTTCCTGAGTCTTTACATGTCTAGTACCTTTTCATTGTAAATTACTGTGTACCAGTCATTGTCCTCTGCATGTTGTAGCAACTCTGGATTGTATTATCTTCATTGGAGGAGCGTTTGTTTCTGTCCTAGCAGGTTGCCTCGTTGGCTGCAAACATGTCTGTCATCCCTGATGGAAGCCAGTGCCGCGTCTGCTGGGTTCTTTCAGCCTCCAGCTGTTGCGTTTCTTCTCAGAGGCCTTTGGCATCTTCCCTACATCTGCAGCTCAGGAGTCAGACAAGGATTTGGATGGAGTTTATACAGATTTACGGGCCTTGTGGTAGCTCCCTCCTGGGGGTTTCATTGGCCACTTCTACCTCTGGCAGCTGTGTCCTCAGGCCAAACGCCCTTTCCCTGTGGGCCACCTGCTGCAGGCCTGTTCTGTCTGTATTCCCGTCTGTATCATCTTCAGTTGCTCTCCAATATCTCCAGTGTCTTTAATTTTTCACAGAACATGTGATTATTATCTGAGGGAAAGTTACTCTGACACAAGCTACTCTGCTGTTTACAAAGCAAAACTCTCATATAGTTGTTATATCTCCCTCAAGTTTTAACTTAATTTTTTCTCAAGTTTTAATTTTAAAATAATTGACTCTATTTACCTTTACTAATAGGATTTACCAATGTTTTTGCTTTTGCTCTTTCAACCCACTCCTGTTTTCCTTCCTGACAAAGTATACTTAGTGGCCACTCCAGGGAGAGCCTGTAAGTTAGATACACTCCTTTTGGTCTTTAAATGTCCCAAAGAGCCTTATTTTATCCATTCTGGAGTGATAGTTTAATGGATAATTTAGTGTTGATGGTTGGTTACCCTTCATACCATAAAGCTTTTGTTCCATTGTTTCCTGGCATTTATTGCTGTGGATGGGACGTCTGTGGTCAGTTTGATTGCCTTCCCTTTATGGGTATTTTGGACACATCCTACATACCTTCACAGATTCTCTGAGCCCCTCTTGCCTTCTGGACCCAAACTACCTCAGCCTTTGCCATTCTTAGGTACCTAAGTATCTGAGATGCATCCATATCACACATTCTGGAAAGAATTACTCTAATATATACTCCTGTCAGTGAAGAAGATTATACTTTCTAAGTTATAACAAAAAATTAAAGAAAAACAGATTGTAGTGTTTTAGGACATGGCACAATTAAGGATCTCATTTCAACCTCCATTAGATCTATTTTGGAGTCCTTTGGGTGTAATATGATAGACGTGTCAGGCACTGAGAGACAACAAAGGCTCATTGTCCCTATAAGTCTGTCCAAGACAATGCTGAGCAATGTTCACGAGCTCCCACCCATCTTCCTACCTTATCAAGGGTAATATCTTAGGGGACTAAGCAGTTCTGGTCCTGAGTGAACTGGCCTGCCAGGCGGTGGTGGATAGGCACAGAGGAGATTCCCACGGCCTGGAGTCAAGCCCTGGGGGAACAGCTGGGTGTCAGTCCTGGAAAGGAAAAGTGTTCTGGCCACTCTCACTATCTTCCTTTAGGGACTTTGGGATATCCAGGCATAGTTCTCTTTCTTCACGTAGGACACTCAAGAGCTGGTTTCTTCTTGTTTTCCTTGGAAAGATAGGTGCTGTTGGATAGCCAAGGAGAGAGGTGCCCTTCTGGGCTCATGAAGCTATGTCATGCAGATTCTCTCAAATCCAGGCCATGTAAACCCAGCAGACGCCAGGGTTTGGTCTCCTTTTCTAGTGCCATAAGCAAATGAATCAGGTTACTTAGGGACATCCCCTAGCTCTTCATAAGACCAAAAGTATCAGATGTAAAATACAGTCTAATATTTCTGGTCACCATTTTCCAACTGAAATGGAACAACTGCTCATCTTAAAGGGGAAGCAAAGGAAAGTTAAGGCTGAGTTAGTACTACCACCCTTTAGAATGAAGAAAATGTTATGACAAGAGGGAACATTTCTTTTTAAAAGGTTGTGAAAGGACCCTAGGAAGATGGCAGAGCAGGGAGCACCAAGAACCTGTCTCCCCAGGCAGAACCTCAGTAACTTCTGGAACTGTGCGGTCTGTAGAAGGCAGGCCACTTCCAGGAGAAGGCTTGGCCGTAAGCTGGCTGACTTTTGGTCACTTTCAGCTCTTAACACAGGAGCTTCCCAGCCCCAGCCCGCCATGCATTCCCGAAGCAGCGTGCACACACCTTGAGGGAACCAGGGAGAGCAAAAAGGAGCACGTCCTCCAAACATTGGAGATAGGTGCTTTGATGGCTAATTGCAGGTTCTGAGCACAGCACTGTAGACACAGAGGTGAGAGTGATTGTTGTTGTGCCTCCCCACACCCCCACCTCATTGTAGCAAGCTCCTTCCTCTGCAGCTGAAGGGACTTCCAGGAGATTTGAAGGGCCAGGGCCCTTCCTTCCTTTCATAGCTATGGAATACACACAAAAAGAAATGAGAAAGGAATTTAAACATTTCACTGCAAAAAATTACCTAAACACAAAAGAAGACAGGAATGCAGGAAATGAGGGACAAAAAGGCTATAAGGCATATAAAAATCAAATAGCAAAATGACAGAATTAAGGCACCCATTTTTAGTAATTGCCTTAAATGTAAATGGATTAGACTCTTTTTTTAAAGATTTATTTATTTATTTATTTATTTATTTATTCATTCATTCATTCATTCATTCATGATAGACAGAGAGAGAGAGAGAGAGAGGCAGAGACACACAGAGAGAAGCAGGCTCCATGCTGGGAGCCCAATGCGGGATTTGATCCCGGGACTCCAGGATCGCGCCCTGGGCCCAAAGGCAGGTGCCAAACCGCTGAGCCACCCAGGGATCCCCAGATTAGACTCTTTAATCAAAAGACAGAGACTGGCAGAATGGATAAAAACACAAGATCTGACCATATGCTATCCACAAGAGACTCACTGGTGATCCAAACAGATTGAATGAAAGGGTGGGAGAAGATATTCCAGGCAAACAGTGACCAAAATAGAGCAGGAGGCCAGACAAAGTCATCTTGAAATCAACACATTTACAAGAGAGGAAGAAGGCATGATATGTTCATCAAGGGCTCTTTGCAGCAAGAAGATACAATTATAAACAGTTTCACACCTATAGAGAGACCATCAAAATATATGAAGCAGAAATTCACAAAACTGGAATATGGACAGCTCTCTAATAATATTTGGGAGACCTGACGATGTCACTTACAGTAGTGGACAGGACAACCAGTCAGGAGGTAAGTAAGGACGTAAGGACCTGAGCAACACAATCAACCTACACCTAACAGACACATCAAGAGTACTCCACCCAGGGCGCCAGGGTGGCTCAGACAGTTAAGCATCTGACTCTTGGTTTCTGCTCAGGTCATGATCTCAGGGTCGTGAGATTGAGCCCTGTGTCAAGCTACACACTCAGTGGGGAGTCTGCTTGAGATTCTCTCTCCCTCCCTCTGCCTCCCACCTCCACTCTCTCACATGCTCTCTCTTTAAAATAAATAAAGCCTAAAGAAAGAACACTCCAACCAGCAGCCACACACATGCTCTTCCCAAGAGAACATTTTCCAGGACAGACCTTATGTTAGACTGCAAATTAAATCTCAATTTATTTTGAAAGATAGATATTCTCCAAAGTATCTTCTCCAACTACATTGGGATGAAATTAGAAATTTATAACAAGGGCAGCCTGGATGGTTTGGTGGTTTAGCACTGCCTTCAGCCCAGGGTATGATCCTGGAGTCCTGGGATCGAGTCCCAGGTCGGGCACCCTGCATGGAGCCTGCTTCTCCCTCTGCCTGTGTCTCTGCCTCTCTCTCTCTCTCATAAATAAATAAAATCTTTTTTTAAAAAAAGAAATTGATAACAAAAGAAATGGAAAATTTTCAAAATTGTGGAAATTAAAGAACACATGTCTAAACAACCAATAGATCAAAGAAGAAATCAATGGAGGAAATGCTTGAAGACAAGTGAAAACAAAAACACAGCGTACCAAAACTTATGGGACACAGGGAAGGCGGTGCTAAGGGGAAAATTCACAACTATAAATGTTTACATTAAAAAAATATGAAAGACCTCACATCAACAAGCTAACTTTACAACTTAAGGAACCGGGAGAACAAATGAAACCTAAAGTCGGGAGAAGAGAGGAGAAAATAAAGATGAGAGCAGAGAGACAGAAAACAGAAAAGAAAACCAATAGAACCAATCAATGAAACAAAAAGTTGGTTCTTCAGAAAGGTCGACAAAATTGACAACATTTTAGCTAAATGAACAGAGAGAAAGGGAAAACTCAAATACAAAAATCAGAAATGAAAGTGGTGACATTACTGTTGATTCTACAGAAATAAAATGGATCGTGAGAGTACTATGAACAACTGTACACCAACACATTGGATGACCCAGATGAAGTAGAAAAGTTCTAAAAACGCAAAACCTACCAAGACTAAGTTATGGAAAGTAGACAATCAGAATAGACCCATAATTAGTGAGAAGATAGAATCGGTGATCAAAAGTCTGACAAAGCAAAGCCCAGAAACTGATACCTTCTCCGGCGAATTCTACCAAACATTTAAAGATGAACTAGTACCAATCTCTCTCTAACTTTCCCCCAAATTGAAAAGCTGGGAATATTCCTAACTCATTGTGAGGCCAGCATTTCAGATCAGAGCCATAACACTCATCTCCCTTATGAACACAATGCAAAGTCCCTCAACAAAAGAGTAGCAAAGGTAATTCAGCAGCTTATTAAAGGATCACACACCGTGATCAAGTGCCCACGGACAGAAAACAGATGAGCAAATGTGCTCTAAGCATCATAACCGAGGTGGCTGGCATTATTAAACTGTTGGCTGCCAAAGCGTTCACTTCAAAGACATCCGTTCCAATAAACAGTGCCGGCTTCACAACTAGATAAAGAGCCTGGCTGCTCCAGGAAGCTCTCCAGGACCTAGGTAGAGACGGTCTGAGTGACCTCACTCTAGTTCCCACTCCTATGTTTTAAATCCGCCAACAAAGAGTGAACCCACAAACCCCACGCAGCCCACCCTGCACCCCCGTAAGGGCAGTGCTCACTCTCTCTCTGTTCCGCTGTAGCCTCACTGTGCGGCCCCACGTGTGCCGTGGGTAATAAGCCTGGTTTCTTCATGGTTCCTTGATGGCTCTCTTGCAGTCACGGTAAGAACCACCAGGGCGGGTCCAGCCGCAGTGCCAGCTCTGGTCAGGGAAACGTCTGTGGCAGCTCACCGCAGGTAGGAGGCCCCAGGTGAGTGCCTCTGGCATTTTACTCTATAGTACCACTAGCCATAGGCCAAGACCACCCAAAACCCCATGTGGTGGAAAGTCATTCAGCTTTAAAAATGAAAGGATGGGGTGCTTGGGTGTCTCACCCAGGTAAAGTGTCTGCCTTCAGCTCAGGTCATGACCCCAGCATCCTAGGCTGGAGCCCCATGTCAGGCTCCCTGCTGAGCAGGGAGCCTGTGTCTCCCTCTTCCTCTGCCCCTCCCCCTGCTTGTGCTCTCTCTCTGTCAAATAAAGAAATAAAATCTTAAATAGTAAAAAGGAAAGGAATTCTGGAACATGCTACAGCATGGATACACCTGGAGAACATTAGTGAAATAAGCCATCACATAAAGACAAACATGATCCCACTTATGTGGGGTAATTACCCTCATCAAATAACAGAAGTGTGAAGCCAGACAGCAGGGCCGGGGGCTGGGGTGGGAATAGGGTTCGGGTCTCTTGGGATGGAGGTTCAGCGTGAGGATGATGGTGGTGGTGGCTGCACCAACGTGTGAACATGCTTCATACACCCAACCACATGCCTAAAGATGGGTAAGGTGGAAAATTTTATGTTATGCATTTTAGCCCAAGAGGAAAGTGTAAAAAAAAAAAGAAAAAAAAAGAGTGGTTGAGGAGAATGCATGCGGTTTGGAGGAATGGAGGAATAAAGTAACCAACAGACGTCGTACCATCCACGGCCAAGTACATGCCCTTGAGAAGTGCATATCCATACAAGAACTTGTACGTCCACGGTCACCCCAACAGGATCTTAGTAGCTGAAATGTAGGAACAGCCCAACAACCAGAGACAGACTGACGGATGCAGGACAGCAAGTGTCCGCACAGAAGAGCACGGTTTGGCAGTAAGAACTGCGGAGAGTGGAGGAGCCTGGGACACACAGATTCTACGAGAACAGCCAGCCATGGGGGACCTCACACACATGGCTTCCCTTCCTCGAAGCATCAGGGTGGGCAGGTCCCTGGAGACAGAGTGGATTGGCCCCCAGGTGCCCCCGGCACCAAAGGGTTTCTGTGCAGGGAGCACGTCGCCAGTCGGTAGTGCTGAGGGACGCGGAGCTCTGGGAGGTACTGAAAGCCGTCGAAGGACACACTTTCATAGGCAGATTGTAGAGTATGGGAATTATATTGCAATGAAGCTGTTTTTAACAAAACAAAACACAAAAAAAGCGAAGAAGTGTGTAAGGAAGGACCACTAACTACTCCACTTTGCGGAGCCCTGGACTGAACCATATGCCGGCCGCGCTCAGTGCAGAGGACACTGCAGGTGGGGGGAAGCAGAGCCCTCATTCTCGGAGGCTCTGGTGGTCAGTCTGCTGGCGGGGCCCCCACCACCGTCTCCACCAGGATCAAGGGCAGCTTCCCTCACAGAACAACTTCTTCCGGAAAATCCTCACCACAGAGACGACCACTGACCTGACAGCATCTGACACGGAGACCGGTGAGGCCAGGCAGGGTGGCCTCTCCCAGGGACGGGGACCCCAGGGTTGGGCTCCTCTGCCAGTGGCACCACCACAGTCTGGGGCCGACTCTCTCCCCACCCTGTCCTGGGAGAGGGAACTGGCACCATAGCACGTTTTGAAGCTATATATATATATTTTTTTTTTTTTAACAGAAAACACACATATAGAAAATTCAAACTGGACAGAATGTGTTTGTGTGAAGAGCAGCCCCCAGCCTGCCTGCTCTTGCTCTGGAAGCAGTGGCTCCAGTTGGTAGCTGTGCTCTAGAGCTTTCCATGCTTTGTCTCCCCCCAGGACACACACACACACCTTCTCCAGTGGCATGAAAGACGCCATTGCTGTGACCCGATCCATTGCTGTGACCCGATCCCTCACCCAGGGTGCCACCTGCTGCTCTTGCTTCCCCGCGGGGTGGCCTGTTCATGCTCCTGTTATTTGTTTGGTGTCTAAGCTTTACTATCTGTCCACCTGTCTCCACGCGGTGGGGTTAGGCTCACCCTGTTGCCAATTTTATACACCGTCCATGTTTGAGGGATATTGTTGCTACGTATCAAATTCCAGGTTTGTGGGATTTGTTGTTTTCCCAGGTTGTGTGGCCCACTCGGTGGAAGGCACTGCTCCTGTTGCAAAGGTGGCTAACAGTCCAAATGTCAATCCCCAGGATAGCACATCTGTTTTCCTTTGGCTGCTTTGGTTTTTTTTTTTTTTTTTTTTCCTTTGGCTGCTTTTGGCTTCTTCCTGACATTAGTTGTGGGGCTTGGTGGTGAGCTCCCTGCATGGGGCCTCATGAATGTATTGGGGGGGGTGTTCCCTGTGTTTCACATCACTTGATTGACATCATCTGTTGGTTTTTGGAGGTTCTTGGGCCTCAGTTTCTCAAGTCTCACTCCTGAGACATTCCTTGTAGTCTCCTGGGCTGGGGCCCTCCTGCGTATAAGAGCTTCAATCACGTGACAATTCTCCTCTCCTATACCCCGGGCACTCTGACGTGCCTGCCGTGCTGGGCCACATCAGCCCCAACCAACCCGCTGGGTGAAAACCATCTCTCATGGCTGCCTACACTGTGATGGAGCAGAAGGCAAAAGTGTGTTTTTTTTTAGTATTTGTAGATTTTTTTCCTGTCATCTATTTTAAAATGTTTACTCTTGACAGAAATACTGCAAGAACAGTCCAAGAAACTTTCTCTCATGTGATGGTGTAAGAATAAGCTTCCCGTGTGATCACCCCCACCCACGAGTCAGGATGGGTGTGCCCACGTGCTCGCTCTGACCTTACACAGACGTAGGGTTTTCAGGCATCTTCACTGTGAACTGATCTTCTCTACTATGTCATTAATAAGCGTTGTGGGGGCAGGCTTTCTGAGAATGAAAACATCATGTTCCTCCTCAAATTTTCCACATATGGACTTGGGTAAGAATGGACTCATGGGCTCCAGTTTTATTCGATAGCTTATAATTCATTGCTATTATTATTTGTTTCCATGATCGAATTGTCCCATTTCAGCTGGCATGTGCTGGCTTCGCACAGCCTCATCGTTGTTAAGATAATTCTTCACTTTCTGACATGGGTTCCTGATTTATCTTCCCAGGGGTGCAGGGCTCCTTCTGGGGGAAAGTGGGACTTGGAAAGCCAGGCCTGGCGCTGGATGTGCTCGTGGCTGAGGGGGCGATGCCGAGGTGGGGGCACGCATGCTCACTCACATCTACGGTTACATCTGTATCTGCTTGTGTTTACTTGTGAAGGATTTTATTCATTCGCTCGACAGAGAGAGGGCATGAGCAGAAGGAGAGGCAGATGCCCCACTGAGCGGGGAGCCCTATGGGAGACTCGATTCCAGGACCGGAGCCCCCAGGTGCCCGAGCCTACCTGTGTATTTTGAAAATGATCCATTCACACAGATACTATCAGTTCCAATCCTGACTTGAATTTGCTTTTCTCTTTTTCCCAAATTTATAACTCCCTTTTTTTGACATTAGGAAACTCAGCTTACATATTGGCTCCGTCCCCTCTTGGGTAACGGGCCTCCTGTTACCGCCACCCCTCCCGCTCACCCCTCTTCATCTTGCTTGGGCTCTGGCCGCCCATGTGGGGTCACCCTGCTTGGCTTCCAGCCCCACAGGCCAGGCCTTCCCTCCCCACCATCAGCCAGCTGTGCTTGGGGCTGACCCCAGGGGGTGCCCCACCCCTGCAGTTCTGAGTGTCTTTACCCGCAAGGGGCAAGGTCACCTGGGCACAGGTAAGTGGGAAGAAAGGGGACCCGGCAAAGACAGAGGCCCAGGGGCCACTCTGACACCCAGGGAGGTGAGGGGGTCTGGGAGGGACATCCTGCTGCAGACCCCACAGGGTAACTTGGCTGCCACTCTGGGTTTGCAGGTATTACTGGGTGTGCTTTCCCCATCCCACAGCCGTTTTCCAAAGACTGAAACACCTGATAAAGAAGCAATTAAACCCCTTTCCTTCATCTGCTTTTATTTTATGTGACAGGCAGCACCTAATCTTGTGGAGGGACGGGCGGGCCCCTTATCTTCCCAGCACAGGGACATGGACAACCCCTTCCCAGCAAAGACTTTGAACTCCTGCGGTGCAGCCCCAAGGAAGTCCGCTGCAGAGTCAAGGAAGGAAGGAAGCAGGAGCTTATCTGGGGGTGGCCTGGGGGCTCACAGGCTGCCCAAGACAAGGCTGGGCTTACAGTTAGCCGAGGGAAGGCAGGTGGAGGTTGCGGGCAGAGCAGGCTCAGCTTTGGGATGAGGCTGCGCAGACAAGGTCACCACCACAAGTGGTGAAGCCCACAGTGGATATCCAGACCCTGTTGGGAGCCTGGCACCCCACACACAGCATGTGGGCACAGGGCCCGTGTGTCTTTGTGCTGGTGGTCTGGCTCACGGGCACCATCCACTCCCAGAGGCTCATCAGCAAGGGCCAGGGGATAGGGCCTACACTCATCCGAAATGGCACCGGGACCCCAGTGGCCAGTCGTCCGCGGCCCTCTGTGTGGGGCCCCTTCCTCGTCGCCCTGTGGACCCTGGTGGCCCTCTCATCCCTTCTGGGTAAGCATGTCATGTCGGTCGAGGGTTCCCACTCTTGTTCGTAAACAAGTCGCCACAGTGTGTGCTCTGGTTCCATCAACAGAGTTTTTCTGGTTTTGTTTCACGACTCCTTGAGCCCTGGAAATATTCTTGGGAGGGTACTGTTCTTCCAGAAGGGCAAACAGCCTCTAAGACCCCCGGGGAGCAGGCGATGAGCCCTGGTCACTCAGTGTCCCCTCCATGTACTCTGGGACTCTGACACCCAGTGGGGCAAGAGGAGGCAGGCCAGGGCCTCACAGTCTGTTGGGCTTTCAAAGACCCCTCTGGGGTGAGATGGCCCATGTGAGCACAGAGAACAGTTGTTAGGGTATTTAGCTGTTAACTAAAATTTCCACTACACTAGCCAAGGTGTCCACCTGATGCAGCCCCTGGTGAGGGGCCTACGTGCCTGGCCCCTGTGTCTGTGCACAAATGCACAAGGAGGGTTGTGTCCCTTGCACAGAACCTCAGATGTCCCCCTGCAACCTCTTGGTGCATTCATTTAGCCTGTTTTATATTGAGTATGATTAACGTCAAACGACCCATGTTTCCACAAATTTCAAATTAGCAGAGTCTGAATTTGTGTTTATTCCTTGTAAAGTACGTAACCTCTTGGTAAAACTGCAGAGCAAGTAATTCAGCCCTAAGGGTAAATAATCTGGGGAATATGGTATCATATTAAATTAGAAACTGACCATCCAGCCTCGATGAGATTAAGATAACAAAGATGTAGAGTGTTATCAAGTTTGCCTGATTCCAACGACCTCTTTATAAAGAGTACTGATTTGGCCGGAGAGCTCCGGTGGCTCCTCTGTGTGCACTTAGGACTGGCTGGCCACAAGTGTGTGCTGTGCGTGAGGACCTGGTCCCAGCCTGCCTGGCCGCTGCCGGCCGAGGGTCCCTCCTAAATGGCTGACTCTTGGCTAGTGTCCTACTGAGCACACAGGCCGGCTTTGCTATTGCAGAGACACCTATAAAGAAGCCTGTACCAGAGACATGGGGCATGTCAGCAGACAACAGGTCATCGCCACCCAGCTCGGGGTACAGCCACTTTCCCTGGGAACAAACTCCCCATGTAAGCACACATGTGAGCAGCATCCCTCTGCTTCGGCAAAAGGAACACTAGGATTTCAGTGAGAGCCTGGAAAGACCAGGAATTGTGGGGCTGGGGACTGAGGGGAGCCTAGATGTACGAGCTGAACACAGGCTCACAGTGGGGGGAGCACCCCAGAGCACCCAACTCTCCTCCCGTCCAACCTAGCTGTGTGCTCAAGGGCCTGAGCTCAATTCATCCAAAACCCTGTAATGACCTTTCTGAAATCCAGGCAGCGCCGAAAAAGTTTTTCCTTAAGTTTGGTGCAAAGTCTGGCCTGCACTGTACTAGTCTTCATTCCTCACCTACTGGGAGCATCCACTAGTGTGCCTAATTTGGGGTGCTGTCAAGAGCCCACTGCGGCATCAGCCACCGGAGGGGACAGTATGAGCACCACATTCAGCTTCTAAGACTGGCAGAGGTGTGCACTCTGCAACCACCTGCTCTAAGGGTGTCACACAAGGACTGCATGTGGCTTCATGTTCCAAAGCAGTGAACTCTGAGGTAATGGGCTTTTTCAGCATCTTTCAGAAAGATACATACATGAGCAGCACAGGGACCTGCCCCTTGGAGTCAAGGGACTTAAATGCTGAAATGCAAACCCGGCTTCACAGTGGCTATGGAGCTTTAGAGAAGAGGAGGCTGTGCCTGAGCCCTGGGGCTCTCCTGGAGGCTCTGTGTTCAAACCCTGGGTGGCCGCTCCCAACTCCCTAACGTAGCAAAACTCACGTTTTGACATTTGAGGATATATCTGGGGTTGGAAGATTTGTCTTCCTCTGGCAGTATGAACCGGTAAAGTCTCAGGAGCCCAGAGAAGCCCACGAAAGGGGCTTCAGGCTGAAGAAACTGAAGGGGAGGGGGAGGTCATCAGAGGCAGGGGCCTTGGGAGTCTGCACAACCAAGTTCTCCACTGCTGCTGTGGGCGCCATGGGATTGGGGCTCTCGGCCCGGCTGCCTTGGGCTCAGCCGCTGGCCTTCCATGGTGGGAAGCACTGCCCATAGTTCAGCCTGGGGTGACGTGTTCACGTGTGGCCTCTGATATGGACCTACACACAGGAGTGGACCAGACAGAGAGGCACTACCACCAGCCCGAGGCCCTGGTGGGAACTGCCTGCCGCTGGTGGGAGTGGACTCCACGCCAGCAGCTGTGACCACCTGCACAGGTCGAGGCCGAGGGGGACAGGCCCGGGGAGCTGCCCTGACTCGGTGACATAAGGCCATCCAAGGCACTGACCACCCTCCCCTGCATGCTGTTGGGGAGCCAGAAGCCGGGACTTACAGGGTGCTACGGGGCATGCCCAGGGGTGGGTCTAGCCAAAGGGAAGGCTCCCTCCTGGGTTAGGGATGCACAGCCCGTCTGTGTGCTGAGAGCAAGCATCAGGCACAGAGGGAGGACAGGCAGTGGCAGGGGGCCCAAGTTGGGTGATGCTGTGTGGGCAGGCCCCGTGGCAGGAAGGAGGAGGTTGGCAGCGATGGGGCACAGGGTTCCTGTGTGGACACAGGGGGACCATGCTGAAGGTGCAGATAGATAGGAAGATGCCTGGTGCAGAGGGATGAGGCATCAGGGGACCGTGAAGGGCCAACGGTCAGAGGCCTGGAGGCCCTGCTCGGGGAGGTCAGGGAGGAGGAGGCTGGCAGTGGGGCTTGGGCAGGGCTGGGGCTGGGTCAGCATGGGAGTGAGGAGCCCGTGGTGGGTGGAGGACAGGACCCCTGTGGGGAGGAGCTCAGAAAGGAGCCAACAAAGTTCGAGGGGGGGTGGTCTGAGGGAGACTGAGACCAGGAAGGGGGTGGCTGTGTGATGGCGGGGGGGGGAGGGTCCAGGAGCTGCGGAGCAAGCGGTCTGGTGCGGGTAGGCCCGCTGAGCAGGGGCGCAGAGCGTGGAGCGGGCAGCCGGCACCGGCGGAGCTTGTACACAGCCAGGGCTGGTCCCCAAGGTCCAGGTGCGGAGGAGGGGAGACCGCGAAGGGGAAGCGAGGAAGGCACGTGCCTGTCACACCACGGACAGGGCTCACTGCCAGGTAGCCCCCAGGAATTGCTGCGAGGGCTTCCTGCCTTTTGGGGCTGCCACCTGTTGCATACGTGTGGGCCTGGGGGGCAGGCAGGCTGGTGGCACGCCCTGCACTAACAGAGGGCTCGAGCTGCAGGCCCTGGTGCTCCGGGCGTCAGGGCATCCTGCGTCCCCATGGCCCCCACCTTGTGTAAGCTGGGCATGCGTGGTCCTCCGGGGACCCATGTGGGCATCGGGAACTCCCCCCCCGACCCCCGCTGGTGGGGCCATCAGCCTTCTTCGCAAGCCCTGCACCTTGGGAGCCCCAAGGCTGAGCCCAGCCGATGCTAGCTCAGTGCTTTCGTGTGCAACCCTTATAAGTGTGGGAAACGTGCTCTCATCTTGAGTAAGGGTCATCTTGTCACTTAAGATGTCCCTGGTCCAGCTCTGCCCCAGACTAGGGGGCGTCTACACCACAGGAGCTTCCTGCTTTCTCTTTCCTTAATTGTCAGGGACAGAGAAGACACTCCCAGTATCACACCATGTCCACCCCTTTGGGAAAAACTCTCGGTGGCACAGTGCTGTGATTCCCTGCCTATAAAACAGTAAGTTGGTATCACCTACCTCATTGGGTGGGATGAGGATGAGCTGATGCACGGTGTTAGGAACCATGCCTAGAACATGATACCCACCACAGTGTCGGCTGTCATTATTTCCCTAAGGAGGAGATGTACAGATACTCTGAGCATGTGGGGGGTCCATGCAGGAGGAGATCTGTGCAGTAAGGGTGGTCTGTGCAGTGAGGGCAGTCTGTACAGTGAGGGTGGTCTATGCAGTGAGGGCAGTCTGTGCAGTGAGGGTGGTCTGTGCAATGAGGGTAGTCTGTACAGTGAGGGTGGTCTGTGCAGTGTGGGTGGTCTGCAATGAGGGTAGTCTGTACAGTGAGGGCATCTGTGCAGTGAAGATGGTCTGTGCTGTGTGGGCGGTCTGTGCAGTGTGGGTGGTCTGTGCAGTATGGGTGGTCTGTGCAGTGAGGGGAGTCTGTGCAGTGTGGGTGGTCTGTGCAGTGTGGGTGGTCTGTGCAGTGAGGGCAGTCTGTACAGTGAAGACGGTCTGTGCAGTGAGGGCATCTGTGCTGTGTGGGTGGTCTGTGCAGTGAGGGTGGTCTGTGCAGTGAGGGAGGTCTGCACAGGTGTTGGATGGGCTGGAAGTGTGGGGTCTGGGGCAGAGGGGAAGCTGACCAGAGAGGCATCAATGTCCCTTCCTCTGCCCGCACTGTGGGTTCATGGCTTCAACACCCTTGCATCTCAGCCAGGACGTGACCACTGGGCACTCCTCCCACTCTGACTGAGTGGGCCAGCTGAGGCCCAGGGAAGCAGCGGTTCTCCAGCAGGTGGCAGGACAGTTGCTTCCTCGCAGGGCCACCAGGCACAGAGGCCCCTCCTTTGCTCATTCCTTCTCTGCCCCTTTTCAGCTCCACAGCACGGAAAGGACCTGCTGACCTGACCACTTTTGTTGATCTTGGGAATGGATACACTCATTGTTTATTTCAAGGCATCTTTTGTTCCACTTAATCAGAAGGTGAGGCACTCTGATCCTGAGCAGAGCTCAGGGAACCCTCTAGAGAGAGTGGCTCCTGGGAGCCAGAGATGCCACCGGAGAGGGAGCCCCGAACATCCCTGCCACGAAGCTCGGCAGAGACTCCCACTGCTGCCCTCCGCGGCTGCCCCCCTCCAGGCAGGGGCCTCATCTGAGAAGGGTCAGCTGGGGAGCAGGGCCGAGGCTCCGGGGAGGGCACATAGGCAGCCCCCCCTCCGTGTGGAACCAACCAATCCACCCTCGTTGCCCGCACAAATTATTCGCAATGTGTGGAAGGCAGTGCTCCCCAGCTGTGGGTGAGAAAGGTGAACTTCATCAAAGTCCAGCAACCCCTGCACGGCCACACGGGTGGGAAGCTGTGTAACCTCTGAGCTCAGCTCCGGGCTTATCTGCAGGGCCGTCCTGGGCGCCCGGCAACCTCAGCCTCGCCGCTCCGTGTTTGTTTTCTATTTATGGTAGTCTTTTTCCGTGTTCAGCATAATCTTATAAGCCGCCCGAAATTCCTTTGGGAAGCAGATAGGGGTGTATACCTAAATAAATAAAACAGAGTGGTTTGGTGAAAGGTAACGGCTGGTTTATGTCCCTCGTCGTAAACATACCGTGATAATGCTGAATGAAAGCTCGGCCAGCAGCAGCTTTGCGGACCGAGGCACCTTGCCGCCGGTCTCTCCCTGCCTTCAGAGCTTTCCTGCAAAGAACTGTTGAGTGATTTGCATGCGAGACTCCAAACTAGGGAAGGCACAGCTAGAAATAACAGAACTAGCAGCGCCCCCCCCCCCCCATTAGCTGATTCCTGACGTTGCCTTTGGGCATTTGTGGCCGGTACCCGTAGCTCCGCCTGTAAACACTGCCTGGTGAAGGCCGTCCAGCTACCCCTCACGAGGAAGACGCCTGTTGCAGAAGACGGGGCTGCGCACAGGGCTTCCGCTGTTCTCAGGAACCTCTGGGGAGCATTTCTCACACCCTCCACGCGTTTCTGCCTCCGAAGGTGGGCCCCTGTGCTGCTCTCTGCTGGAATCCAGCGCCGGCGCCCTCCCCACGCCCCACCCAGGCAGGCCCTCACCCCTGCTCACACCCAGGACCCACCCCACTTGTCATGAGGAAGACTTGAAGATGTCTGCACTTGACTCCAGACCAGGAGCAGTCGTGGATGGTGCTGAGGCACCAGCTGCAGACCACCCAGTACTGAATAGCACCTGCATTTAGAGCTGATTTTTTACAAGAACTAATGTAGAATTTCTCACCCATCCACTTTTTATTTAGCAGCTTTATTGAGGCACAACTTGATGCCTAAGTCTGCTTGATGCACTGGACATGTGTCTACACTCGTGAAACCACCACCACAAACAAGATAAGGAATATCTCCGTCACCTCAAAGGTTCCTCATGCCCCCCATGACCCGTCCCTCCCGCCCGGCCCTGTCCACCTCCCCACAGGCTCCCAGCAGCCTCAGACCTGCTTCTGTTACCACAGATTCGGAGGCATTTTCTACAACTTTTATAGAAATGTAATAATACAGTATTTACTTTTTTTGGTCTGGTTATTTCATTCCAAGTAGTTATGTTGAGATTCACCTGTGCTTCTGTGCAGCTGGGTACGCTCCACAGGGACTGACCACAGAGCCGTACCCACTAACATCCAGCACATCTGAGCTCTTCCTACTTTGATATTAATTTAGTCCTTCCAGCTTCGTTTGGTGACAGTCAGCATCTTGGAACCTTTCCAGTCTTTAAGTTTCAGCATATTTATGTCTTTATATTTAAAGAGGGTTTCCTGGGGCGCCTGGTGGCCGAGTTGGTGAAGTACCTGCCTTGGGCTTGGGTCCTGATCCCAGAGTTAGTGTTAGGCTACTCCCTGACCCTCTGCCTGCAGCTCCCCGTGCTTGTGCTTGCTCGCTCTCACCTTCCTCTCTCTGTCAAATAAATAAATAAAATATTTATAAAAAAAATAAATAAAGTGGGTTTCCTATAGGGAGCATATAAAACAAACACTGTGCAGGCAGGTGGTGCTCAGGGCAGAGGCAGGCCGCCGGGCAAGTGCTGACCCCTCTGACCACTCCAACAGCTGCTGGGCCAAGCTGCCTGTGGGAGGGGTGATGGGGATACTGCTGGTCCCCACCTCACAGTACAGGGACCCCTAGGCCATCCTGGGATGGTCTGCACCCTGCCGGGCCCCACGAAGGTCCAGGAGAGAGCCAGTCCAGGGCTGCCCTTCCTGCCTGGCCAGGCCCCTCCTACTAGCCATCGACCACCAGTGGTTCTGGGTTCAGACCCTGTGGGCTGCCTCGAGGTAGGTCTGACCCCCAGGACCACTCAGCTAGACGTCCAGCAGCCGCAGCCCACACTTGCTGCCTTTGCTGGTGATGGCAGTTTGGAGCAGCCTTGACCTTGAGCCCCTGACTGAGCCCAGGGTAAGAGGCTGACCCCTTCTCAGACCCAGAGCCGTGTGAGCTGCTGGACTTGTGGTCTGCTTAGCACCCCCATAGCCCCCATGCCACAGACAGTACTGATGAGAAAGAGGGGCCTGTCTGGTGGTTCTAATGTCTGGCCCATGACACCTTCCAACTCCTTCCTGGCTCGGCAGGTCCTAGGGGCCTGGGATGGACTAAAGGGAGCGGCAGGCCAGGACACTGACTCCACTGTGTCTCGGGGCTGCTCATGCTTCCAGGCCCCCACCCTGATTGTGTCCTCCTGG
Organism: Vulpes lagopus; assembly: GCF_018345385.1. Classification (NCBI taxonomy): domain Eukaryota; kingdom Metazoa; phylum Chordata; class Mammalia; order Carnivora; family Canidae; genus Vulpes; species Vulpes lagopus. Next base: position 31,421,427 of record NC_054840.1, on the reverse strand, counting down.
CTCCTGTGAGGCCCCACCTTTAATTCTCCCTCTGCCTGGCAGGCAGGGGTTGGGGGTCTTAGGCCCTCAGGGGCCCTGTGCTCCCCCAGGATGGGCCCACAAGTCGTCAATCTGAGTGAACAGAGGGCAGCAGTAGATGGGAACTGTGTCCTGACCACAGGGAGACTCCAAGGCCAGCGCTGAGCTCTGAAGACACCTCTTTTGCCTTGGTTATCAATCAGGAAGCAGGAAGTCAGCCCCGCAGGCTGAGCGGCAGAAATAATCAGATGTCACAAAGTCCAAGCCTGTAACTCTGTGAACTTTATTGGCAGGAGGAGCCATCTCCTCATCCGCTCACCCCTCTTCTAAAAGTGGTCTTGGCACCACATTGGTGGTGTCTCAGCCCAGAACCAGGCAGCTCAGGGCAGGAGTCATCAGAGCTCAGCGGAGAGGGCAGCAGAGGGCTGAGACGCCTAGCCTCCCACAGCCCCACAAAGCCCCAGTGCCAGGGTTTTGAGGTCACACAATGTCAGGGCTCAACTAAGAGGCATAATTTCCTCATGATAAGCCCCTGGCAGCTGCTCTAGGCCTTGGCCAGGACACACAATGTCACTTCCCTCTACCTCCTCGCAGGCACCTTCCCGAAGCCGCCAAAGGTGGTGGAGGCTGAGCCTGTTGGTAACCAGAGGAATGAACTGCAGGGCTGTGGAAGCAGGACCGAGACAAGAGGAAGGGTGGGAGGGATGGGCTGTACAAAGCCCTGTAGAGGAGGAACCGTGCTGGGAAGAGAGAACGCAGGCGGCAGACCAGAGCCCTCTGTAAGGACTGCGGCCGGCTTGCACCAGGTCTGGATGCCTGGCCCCTGGGAGCCCCTCCCCACTCAGAGACACAAGGACGAGGCCCTCGGGGAGAGCTGTGTCAGCAGAAAGCTAACCTCCGCCCCTGCCCGGCCACAGTGCACAGAGCTGTGTCTGTGGCCCTCAGCAGCTGTGAGGTGCCTGCTGCCCACACCCAGTGAGTCCTGGGCTGGGGCCAGGGAGGCTGTCACTGGGGTCTACAGGACCCACAGCCCCCCGAGGGAGCCCACAGCCTGCAGGGTCGCCCCCAGCATCTGACCCCACCTCCGGGCTTCATCCAGCTGCACGTTGGCACAGCAGCACCCAGCAGGAAGGAGTTTCTAACAGCGAAGTTCGAGGGGGGTACATCCGAGTGTTAGCCCCCACACATCACCTGCTCACCCTCAGAACTTCTTGCTTCGGTTGTGACCAACAATAGGCACACCTGGCCTGTGTTCGGGGTTGCTCTCACACGTGCTCCAGGTGCTCCTCTTTAGCGGGTTTGGAGCACATCCAGGAGATGTGTAGGGACTCTCTGTGCTGGGGAGCAGGGCCGGGAGAAGGGGCCAGGGGCCAAGGGCAGCAAGCAGGGGCACTGCTATCTGCGCTCTGCTCCGCTCTCTGGTCTCAGGCCCCTGAGGGACATGACTGGGGCTGCCCAGCCAGCCCGATCAGGCCCGCTTGGGTGTTATGCTCCCCAGGCTCACGGTAGGCTGGACGGGCCCCATGGGCAGCGGGGAGGAACCCTTGGGTGGCCACAGCCTCCTCGAGTCTCACTGAGCAGCGGCCCTGGTGCTGGGCAGAGGCCCCACGCCAGCCCCTCACCAGCTGGGCCAAGGAAGCAGGCCCTGCACCCGACGGCTCCTGTCCTCAGGGAAAAGGTTGTGCCCGGTGGCTGTGCGCTCACTCTCAGGGGGTGGGATGCCAGGCTCTATGTGCTGGAACCCCAGCATCTGATGGCTGCCCCACCTGCCCACTTGTGCTACTCACACGCCTGCAGGCCACACAAACAGTGCACAGGAGGGGAGGCAGGAGTCACAGGGGACAGGCCCTGAGGGGTGCTCATGTGGACGCCCCCACTCCAGCCAGCCCTTCACCTCCTCAGGAGCCAGAAAGTGATGTTGGGGTCCTCGGGTCCGAGGCAGGAGCTCCGACAGTGAGACAGTCCTGCTCTCCCATGAGGTCCTGCCACGGACCTGTTTTCTCTCTTTGTTCAAACATCACAACATCCAGTTGTTCTCGACGGGTGATCATTCCTTTGCTGAGAGGACGGGGTAAGCCGCAGGAGGCCAGCTACTGGAGCAGCCCTGGGGCCTGGGTGGGAGGCTTTGCTGCCCGGGGGCCTAGCGCCCTTCCCTGTGGGTGTGTACTGGGTCCTTGCCACCACCAGACATCAGGCAAACGTGGTCACTGGCCCGGGGGGTGGTGAGGACCTGAGGACCTGAGCAGGGCCATATGTGTGGGGCTTGTGGGGCCCCCGGAACAGGAATGGAAGATCTGGGTTGGCAGCTAATGACCTCCGTATGCAGCCCGGGCGGCCTCAGAGGGTGTTCTGCAGTCTCTGTTCCCGCTGAGGTGCCCGCCTGGCTTCTCCCCCGGACCCGGGGCCCCTGCCTCAGCCTGCCTCTAGCACCCTGTCTAGGCGGAGCCTCCAGAAACCACAAACACCTCGTCCAGCTGGGGTGATCTGAGCAGCTAGTGCTGTGTCTTCCTAATAAACAAAAGTGAAGCATCCCTAAAGATTACTTCCGTGACCTCACGGCAGAGGAGAACCACACAGAGAAGCTTTCCCAGTGCAGACATGTTAGTGGTGTGCGGCCTGGAGCTGGGCCTTCCTGGCACGCTGACCCAGGTCTGCTGGGGACCCCCTGCACCATTCTTTCCTTATTGCTGGTTTGTCCTGTGGTGCCAGGGGATCAGCTCTGAACCAGACACAGCCCCCAGAGTGGGCCGGGAGACAGATGCCACGTCCTGTGGGGTGGGTGTGGCAGGCGCCATGGGGGGAGGGGGCAGGCAGTGGGCACAAGCTGCGAGGGAGGGTGGCTCCCTCAGAGGGCAGACTGTGGGCAGAGAAGAGGTGGCTGGTGCAGGGGCAGGTCTCCAGGGTGCAGCAACAGGAGCCTGGACCAGACCAGGGAGGTGGCAACTGAGTGTCCTGCCTGCCTTCCTCTCATGGCCGTGCTCTCGACGACCTACCACTCATAGCCAAGTTCTGCTCCTCCTTGGGGTTAACTAAACTCCATTATCCCATCCAGACATGCTTTTTGTTGTCTTTTCCTATTTTTTTCAAGATTTGATTTTCCTAGTGCAGTTTCTGGTTCATCAAAAAATTGCAAGGAGGGTACAAGGATTTCCCACGTGCCTCCCGTCCCCCTAAAATTCATAGCCATCTCCATTATGAGCATCCCCTGCCAGAGTGGTGCCATGTCGTCCTTGATGAAGGTGCACGAACACGTCAGAATCATCCACAGCCCGTGGCTCACCGTGGGCTCTCTCCCGCTGCTGAGCGTCCTGTGGGTTTGCATGAACATACACTGATGTGTGTGCCTTAGAATATCAGGACTCTCACTGCCCTAAAAGCCATCGTGCCATTCCTGTTCATCTGCCCCAAACCTGCCATGACCTGGCCACCACTGGTCATCTGTAGTTTTGCTGTTTCCAGAATGTCGTAGGGTTGGAACCGTCTGTGGGAAGCCTTTTCCGATGGGCTTCTGTCGCTCATGTGCCTCTAAGTCCTGCATGTCTTCACAGGGTGATGGCTCGCTTCACTTTAGTGCATCGTCCGGATGGACCCCAGTTTTCTTGAACTTTCACCTATCAAAGGGCCTCTTGGTTGCTTCCAAGTTTGCATAACTATAAATAAAGCTGCTGAGATGTCTGCGTGTCAGTCTCTGTGTGGACTCCGTGGGTACAAGGGACATGGCTGCTGTGTCTTCTCACGTGCTGGTCGGCCACCTGCACGTGTTCTTGCTGAAGTGCCTGTGAAGGTGATGGGCCCATTTCTTCATAGTGTTGTTTGCCTTTTTACTGTTGAGTCTTAAGACTTCTTTACACATTTTGGTAATAGTCCTTTAGCAGATATTTCCTCCCCATCTGTGGCTTGGGAGCTGTCACTGTCTTTCTGAAAGCAGAGGTGTTTACGTTCAGTGAGGTCCAGCTTCCCAGTTCCTTCCTTCATGGGTCCCGCCCATGGTGGCACATCTAAAAGTCCTCCCCAACCTCAGAGTCTTCTAGGTGTCCTCTTACACTGCCCTCCAGGAGACCGACGGGTTTGCATTTCATGGCGAGGTGTGTGGCCCGTTGTGAGTCGTTACCGTGAGGCTGTAGGGCCTGCGTCCAGATTCACTTCTCTGCACGTGGACGCCCCTCGTTGAAGACACGGTCTTGGCTCGGCTGTGCTGCCTCTGCCCCATGTTGAAGGTCAGGGACTGTGTGTCCGTGGGTCTGTCTGTAGGTCTGTGCCTTCAGGAGTACCGGGCTGCCCTGTCCCCATGCTTCTGTAGGATCTGGAAGCTGGGGTGTCAGTCCTGCACTTTGTTGTTGTCGCCGATGCTGGGCCAGCCATCCTGGGCCTCCCGTGTCTCCATGAAAGCACTAGACTTAGTTTGTCCCAATCCATCAATAGATTGCAATAGATTGCAGACTTGGCTGTTAATACCTACGTGACCCTTCTTCCCCGGTTGCCACCTCCCCAGCCCGGGGCTGTGGCACTCTTGCCACTCCCCTCTCCCCTTCACAGCATGGACTCAGGAAATTGAATGCATCTGAACATTCTCTTGGACAAACCAGTGACTAGCAGGCATTTCTCCAGGAATGAATATAAACTTTACTTTGAAGCCAAACGTGACGTGAATCCTCTTGCCCCGAGTGGGGTGAGGGCATGAACATGACCGTGGAGGAGGAGGGCTCTGTGGCAGAGCGGGGCCTGTGGCTGGAGGAAGGCCAGCCTACACTACAAAAGCCTCCTCTTGGCCTACCCCAGCCCCAGCGTCCTGAAGAACTGCAAGTGCCCTGGGGGCTCTGGAGCCTCTACCTCGGCCAGGTGGCCAACCTCCCCACTGAAAGCCAGTTACTGTCCCCAGGTCTTGGGTCCACCAGCCACAGCAAACCTCAGCAGAACCCTGGCTGGAGCCACACTGCCTGGCCCCCCTCCCAGGAGAACCTGGGCTGAGGCAGGTGTGCAGGCCTGCTGGTGGGAGGTGAGCATTGGGGTGGGGGTCCCAAGAGGCCTGTCCAAGGTGAGGCTTATATGGGACATTTCAAGGACACCATCTACCTGGGCTACACTGTACCTGCTGGGACCTGGCTTGGGGCATCCAGCCTGGGGAGCTAAGGACAGATTTAGGGCTCCCCAGGGGTGATGTGTGCTGGCACCCGCCTCCTCCTGGGATCTTGGGGTAGGTCTCAGCCAGCCGCCCCTCCTGCTCCCCGAGGGACAGCAGGGCTAGTGTCCCAGACCCGCACTCGAAGCCCTGCCATCCCCTTCACTATGAACACCAAAGAAAACGTGGCCGCACGGACTCCACCAGTGCACGTACATCATGATTGCATGAGATTTACCCCAAGGGCGCCCTGAGGGAGACACCAGGTCCTCAGCCCAGACCTCTACCCAAAACCACACCACCCCGCCCCCAGGGCCCCAGGGCCCGCCCCCTGTAGGCTCTAAAGCAGAGGAGCAGTCCCAGGGGGAGAGGGAGCTGAGACCCTGAGACCCAGAGAGGCTACAGAGGATGCAGGACAAATGGCCAGGAGGCGGTGAAGCGTCCTGCTAGGGTCAGACGCTGGATGGGGTGTGCCAGCCAATGCCTGTGCCTGGCATGGTTGGAGGGTGTGTACCCGTCCTACGCCAGCCCCAAAGTCCCCTGGACACCTACTAGTGATGGGGTGCTCCAGGTGCCACAGCAAGCTCTTTCTCCCATCTAAGGGGCACCCCCCAACTAGGCCTACTCCCAGCCTCCAGGTCCCCATTTGGCCCAGTCCCACCCCTACAGTCCAGCCATCCCTGCCTGGGCCACCCCACCCGCCCCTCCCTGCAGGACCCTCCGCCCAGTGAGCCTCCTACCTGACCCCACAGGGCCCACCACATGGTGTTTCTGCTGACAGAGGAGGTCATCCAGGCTTTGGGTCACCACTGGGTGCCTTTGCCCTGCTTTTCTTCCTCAGAGTGTCCCTTCCTCCTCGGCCTCTCCCAGGCTCCTGGCAGAGCCAGTGCTGGGGCTCCTCCAGAACTGGGGGTGCTCTTGACCAGGAACACAGCGGTCCCGACCAGAACCTCCCATGGCCAGGCTGTACCCCTGCAGGGGCCGAGGGTCAACTTTTCCCAGGAGGAGAAGCTCTTGGGACGCCTCGGCCCACTGCTCACCACCCTTCTGGGTACTGTTGTTGCTACCCTGTTATTATTGTGCATGAAATGATCGTGTGTCTGGGGTGGCTTCAGAATAATGGGGCAAGCAGGGAGGGGGATGTGCCTCTGGGAGAGCTGGTTCAAGGGCAGCAGGTCAATGTAGGAGTCTGTGAGCTTCGTCCCCCTAACTTGGAACAGGCTGGGAAGCGAGACCAGTTTTTGATAAACCCTATATTCTTCTCAAACCCCAAATGCTTGTGCCACATTAACTTATTTGCATTCACTCCCTGACCTTGTCCCCCAAGATCACTGTGAGCCACCAGGAAAAAGCACGTGGGAAGGGAAGCCCTGGGTCCTGGGGGGTGGGGGGGGTCCTGTGCAAACAAGCCCCTCATCAATGCTGCAGTCTGTGTGAAACATAAATACAAAAGAGCAAGAATAAGATCACCCCTGAAACTGTCAATAAAGCCGTGTGCTTAGACATTGCCCCAGAGGCACTGACAAAGGTGGCGCCAATGTGAGCGGAACCCCAGGGCCTGGGCAGCACTGGGGGGCTCATGGGGCTGGCAGAGTGGAGGTCTGGGCCCACCCGCCACTCCCTCCCTGACTTTGATGCTGCTCACAATGAGAGAAGGCCCTTATCAGGTGTTTCCAGAAGAATCTCATTAAATCCTTATCAAACAATAGCACTGGCTCTGGTGAGATCCCCATGGGGTGCAGAATTATATATTAACCTGTGTGAATTAATGTTTATGCAGCACTTTAGGGCAGAGGGTATTGTGGACCACCTTTGACAGCCACTGTGGCAGCTTCTGTGCAAAGGTAGCCACAGGGTTCATCAGACTCAGGCCCCACGGCAGGACCTGCCAGTGCAGCTACAAGCCGAGGCCCCCAGGCTGACCGGGCCCTCCCCTACCCTGCCCATCTGAGCCCCTACCTCAACTCACAGCTGTTCCACACAACTCTTGGGCCTCCCTTCTGAAAGCAGCAGGAGCAATTTCGGTGAGGAGGTCTGGGCCTGTTTATACGTGCTGCCCCAAAGGTCCCACTCCCCTCCAGCTCACATCTGGCCTCTGGGTCCTCCCTCTGTGTCTGTTCCCTCCCCGCATGCTTTTCCCTGGTGGCTCGCAGACAGCAATCTTGGGGGACAAAGTCAGGGAGCGAATGCAAACGGGTTAATGTGGCACAAGCATTTGGAGTTTGAGGAGAATATAGGGTTTATTGTAAACTGGGCTCGCTTCCCAGCCTGTCCCAAGTTAGGGGGACAGAGCACACTGCCCGTTTATGGGCCTGGCCATCAGCAGCGAGCAGCTCGGTGACTCAGTGCTGACTCCTGCTCTTCCCCAGAATAATTCTGCCAGGGTGGGGTAGGGCATGGCGGGTGGGGCCCCAGCCTTCCAAGTAAGTGGAAGAGGAATAATTCAGGGGCCCCTCTCCCCAGCCCCGCCCTCCACTTCTGGCTACTCCATCCAGACAGTGACTCTGTCAAGGCCACAGCTCCACCCTCATCCCTCCAGGAGGAAAGCAGCCCCCCCCCCCAAGCCTGTAGGCACAGCCTGTAGGCACAGCCCCCCTCAGATGAGCGAGTACAGGAAGGAAAGGGGGAGGTGACCCATAAAGGCACATGTCCTTAAGAGGACAGTTCGAGTGGACTAGTCCACAGGTAAATCAGCCAAGGGCTGCGCTCCAAGATGCAGATACACAGAGTTTGTCGTTCCTGGTTTTGGAGCACACACGCACCAGCTTTGTTCCCAATATCCAGTCACAGTTGCGAGGACAGCTTTCCAGACAAATGTGCTTGGTGAGCCCCCACCGTGCCTGCCTTGTGTTCGGAGCTCTGGCAGGTGGATCATGTCAATTCTGGAGGCGTATTTGGGGTCTGCCGTGAGGGCAGTGTGTGTGCAGTGGGGGCTGGGCAGGAGGCAAACCCTGCAGAAATACCCCAGGAGAAAACCTGCAGGTGTGCACATTTTCCAGCCAAGCAGAGCTGTCACACATCAGCTTGCTCTCAGGGGCACTGTGGCACTCACAGAACAGCAACAGTTGACTCCAACAGATTTGTGAATAATCCCGTGGCCAGCCCCCTGCTGGTACCAAGCCAGGAAGCCCTCTCCCCAGGGAAGCCACTCTTGGGGCACTCAGTCCCATGGAAGTCCAGGGCATCTGGAGGGAACTGCATCCACAGACGCAGAGGTGTGGGTGAGGCTGAGCAACATCCCAGCGCTCATTCTGTCTCCGGAAACCTGCCAAGCATTAGGCTCTAGCAGCTGGTCAAGGACTCTTCTGGGTTACCGGCCCCCGTCTGCTGCTGCCCCAAGCCCTCTGAGGCCTTTGCTGGCCTGCAGGCGTAGGTGCCCGGGGAGGGGTGACAGTCGAGGCTGGTGGCCTGCTGCCTGCTACCCGGGGCCGTCTGGACAAAGGAGCAGGCCAGTGTGCTGTTAGCTCCAAGACGCTCCTTGAAACAAAGCAGCTCCTTGGCTGCCCACCGGCCTAGCTCTAGGTGATGGGGATATTCATTCTGGCCAAGCTCTGTTCTCCCCTCACACCTGGGCAGTGGCTTCATAGAGACCATCACAGGGGCCTCCTGTATAGGCAGACAGTCCCCCTTCTGTGTGGGCGGCCAGTCGCCTGCCTCTGCCCTCACCCAATCCTGGAATCTGGACAATCAACGTGATGCCGGCAGGCTGAGTGCCATTGCCATCACTCTGACGGATGGGGCACAGAGAGGTTCAGTAACTCCCTGAAGGCAATGCAGCCGGCCAGGGGTCGGGGCAGGACTCCCCCGGGCTCTATCCACAGGAGCTGCCTTGGAGGGGGCCTGCCTGGCTCTGCGAGTGTGTGATCGGTGGGGAATCATGGAAGCCTTCAGCTTCCTTGCTTTGAAATGGAATTAGGAGGTGTAAGCAGTAGATGTGAGGCCAACCTGCCACATGGGGTTCCCATGGGTATCAGATGAAAGCAGGGTGGGGAGTAGGCAGGGGGTGGGCAGCAGGCAGACCTATTGTTATTTTTCTGTGTATTTAATACCTGATCTCCAAATAGGGAAGTGAGGAGGAGAACAATGGGCATATTCACTTGCGGACAGAGCTGGCCAAGTCCTAAGTCTGGAGCCCAATGACCCCCTGCGCTGCCTGGAAATAGGAAGTGCCGTGTCTGTGCCCATGCCCGGGGTGGCCCACCATGGAATCACGCACATGTGAGAGTGGAGCGTACTGTATACAGGTTTGCATTCATGCAAAGGCTGAGTTAATAAAGGTCCCGACCCGAGCGGACACCTCCGTAGAGGCTCTAACACCCCCGCGGCGATAGTTAGGGCAGGGGAGCTGGTGGCGGCCATGAGCAGGGTATTATGCATTTGATTTGGCATCAGAACCCAGAATTACTGAAATAAAACTCACAGGCATTTTTATGCCAGGGAAGTGATAAGCAAGCCTCCTCTCTTCTCATTTTATGGGCTCATTACATATGCAGCCGTGGCCAGGCAAGCCTCTGCCAAGCAAGCCCACGGGGCCGATGACCCGGCCCTCTTCAGGAGTGTCTGTGCACATACCCAAGGAAAACACCCTTGTTTTAACAGGCAGACACGGCAAGAGTGGCACAGATTGATTTTTGAAAATATTATTCCTGAAACCTAAACTTGCAGCTGGCGTTTGCTGGCAGCTTAGAGTCAGGACACCGGCGTCCACCCTGGGGTTTGGCTGAAGCCGGTCAAGGAAGCACATTTGAACCGGGAGGAAAAACCTGAATTTACATATTGTCCTCTACCCCAAATCTCAAAAGCCAGCTGGGTGGTCTTTATGTTGGTCCTGGCCTGCCCCAGAGGGCTGCCAGGGGTAGGGGCAGAGGCAGGGCAGGGGCTCCCGTGGCTCGCACACCTTCCACGCCCTCTCCAGGGCCACTAAAGCGTAACTCAGCTGGTGCTGCATTCCCCATTCTTCCTCAGGATTACACCCCATAAACCTGGCAGCTCCTGTGTCTGGGAAGAAGTCCTGGTTTACGGCCAGCATGGCTCTATGTCTCCTTTACAGTGTAAGTGACCTCAGCCCAGCCCTGTAGCCACAGGTGCCCTTGCTGTCGGGTGCTGGGTGAGTGCTCGAGGCCAGGCTGTGTGTTCTGCCCCACAGGCCTCAGGAAAAGCTTGTAACCTGGGGCTCCAGGGGCAAATCCAGGATGTCAGAAGTTGTCTCTAGCAGTGGGGGGAATGGAGGCTGAGAGGGGGAATAGAGTCCAGGAGGGGCTCCTGGGGTCCAGTCTGAGCCTCCCTCCTGAGACAGGTGGTAGCCACGGCCCCACAGCCTGGTACCCAGCGGCCCTCAGGGGGATGGACTCCACATGCCTCTCCCTGCCTCTCCCAGTTGGCCTTGCGTGTGAGAGTCCCGTCCCAGTTGGTGTTGGCTCCTAGAACCCAGGACGTCACAGCCCCCTCCACCCCCCCACAGGGCAGGGCGAGGAAGGACAGCAAGGGTCTATGTGGCCACCAGCCACCAAGCTGGGGCAACACCTAATGTCTTCCTGTGCTTCTACTCCCACTTCTGCGGTCCTGGTTTCAGCTTCCCTCCACCCCGCCCTCTCCTGCATCTCACAGACAGGAAAGGTAAGGCTGGGAACAGCCCCTGCCTGAGCACTGTCCATGACCCGCCGAAAACTATGCTGGGGTGAGCTTGGTGCAGTGGGAGCCCAGCAGTCCTCGGTGCCAGGGACAGAGCAACTGTGCTTCCAGAACTCTGAGGAGGGCCCTGCAAACTGCAAATGGTGTATACACACTCGTGCTGCCTCTGGGGACAAGCCCAGGGCTGCTGCCCTCTGGAGGCGGGGCCATCTGTGCCACTGTGCTCCCAGGGACCTCAACTTGGAGCCGCCAGCAGGGGCCCATCTCGCTCCCACCCACATTCTCCAGAATCCAGCACATATCCCAAAGAGTGCGATGCTGGGGGTGTCTGGGGGCTTGAAGGTGAGCACTTGGACAACTAAGGACTGCCCCGCCTTGCCCCTGCTCTGCCCTGACCTCTGACCCTCCCCGAGGAGGCCAGTCGGCCAGTGCCTGCTCCCCAAGCTCTCCTGGGCCTGCAGCCTACAGTAAAATGCCTGTGTCTTCAGGGCCATCTTCTCCCGGTGGGGATGGGCTCCTGGAGGGTGCTTATTTCCGTTTTGGAGGCGTGTCTCACGAGTGTCTGAATGAGCAGGTACACCCCAGGCAAGCCTGGAGCAGACAGGGTGGCCTCCTTGGTGACCGTGCAGCATGTGTCAGCAGGACTGAGTCCCCCCACCGCCCCTGGGATGGGCTGAAACGCTCATCCCTGCAGCCTCCAGACAGCGCCCTCCCTCCCACAGCCGTCTCAGGTCTGCCGGGGGCTGCAGGCTCTAAAAGGTCTCAGGCCTGGGCATCCCAGTGAGTAGCAGTGGCACAGATCAGGTGGGACAGAGGTGCACCTGGGGCTGGAGGCCACCTCCCCGCTGTGGGAGTCCCCCTGCTGAGCCAGCCCGCCTATGGGCTGGCCAAGACGACGACGTCAGGTCACAGGTCACATGTGCAGCGGGTGCAGGGCGCCTGCGCCGAGCTGAGTGGAAGAGCAAGAGCCAGTCCCTCTTGCCTCAAAGCCCAGAGGAGGGTCAGGCGGAGGTGGACAGGTGCATGTGGGCAGCCCCCCACTGTCCTCAAGGGTGGGAGCCAGCTGGTGTTCCTCTGCGCTTCTGATGAAGGGGGGGTCAGCTTCTCTGGGGGCAGGCGGGAGCCGGGGGTGTGTGCTGGGACCTTGACTCTGTGCCCCAGGACACCGCGTCCCCCAGAGGCCGTTCTGTGCCAGCTAGGTCTTGCATGAGCACATTCCCATCTGAAAGGCTAATGTGTGTGAGCGCATGGTCTCCCTAGGAATGTGCCTTCCCCACCACACTCTGCACACATTCCTCCCGGTGAAAACTTTCCACTGTCAGGGGAGCGTAGCTGGGCCCAGGCAGGACGCCCCATGGCCACTCTCTGGGGTGACCCCCCCTTCATTTCCACTTCTGCACTCAGAGCCTGTGATGGGGGGGGTCAGGGGCAGAAGTGCCCGAACACAGGGCCTGGGGTCACCCAGCCAGAGGCCCTCAGGGTGATGCTCTGAGTTCAGCAAGCTGCGGGGTGGGGCGGGGGGTACTGCTCACAAGCAGGGGGCTTCTGAGCCTAGACTCCCATCATGAAGCCTCCCTCCCCATCTGCACCCCCTCGGGGCCCTGACTTGGGCTGATGGTGATGGTGGAACCTACTGGTGCCAGTAACAGGCCTGCAGGCAAACCAGCCGTCCACCCAGCCCTTAGCCGAGCACAGCTCTCTGGGCTAGTCTGCTGGGTACCAGGTCCCGGTTTTGCCATCATTGTTCCCGGTGATCCTCGGTGGGAGCCAAACAGGTGGAAATGAGACACGAGTGGGGCGTGGGACCTACCACTTCCTGTGCTGCTCCTCCTCCTGAGCCACAGACAGAGACAGCAAGGGTCCTCCTCACAGGTGCCCACCTCTCCCAGCTTTCCCAGCAGGCCTTCCAGCAGCAGGGAGGGTGCAGGGGGCAGGAGGGGGCAGGCTGATGACCCCACCTCACTGCAAGGACAAGTCTCCACCTTAGCTCCTCCATCTCTGGGCCCCCGGGTCCCCCCCTCACCTTCTGGGGTGCTCGAGCCCAGGGCTCACTTTGAAACCCCAAGTCTTCCTGCATCTGGAGCTTGCCAACCAGATCTCAGGGTTGGTTCACACTTAAGAATGTGAGTCAAAGGACAAATGCATGAGAATGTTAATGGCCAGTTTTCAGAGCCTGCTAGTAGGAGTTCCCAAGTTATTCCCGTCAGCAAAATAGCCATTCTTCGTAGAAATGTTCCTGGATTCCTCTTAGAGGAAATGCTATCAGGAGTGGATGTTAACAGGACTGTGTCCAACCCCGTGAATAGGGGCTCATCCCAAGAGCAGCCGAGCTGAGCACAGTCTCTCCAGGAACACAATGTGCATTGTGCTCCCCCCTGGGCGGGCAGCACCAGGCTCAGAGGCCTGAGAGGCTCCGAAATCCTTCGCACACAGCGGATCAGCCCTTAGACAAAGCCCAGTGGCCCCACTTGCCCCCGTCCAGCTATTGTCATCAGCCTTTCGGGCTGTGTGTTTGCTCTGGGCCTGGCCTGATACCATTGATGGGCCGGTGAGGTGGGGCTCTGGCCTGGGCAGGGAGGGCAGGCTGTCAGGTCCACAAGACCTGGCCCCTCTTCAGCTGCCTCCTGCCGGTGTGTCAGCTCTGCATTGCTCCTGTCCAGCAGGTCCAAGGAGCAGGGAAGAGGCTGGCAGACCTGTCCCAGGTTATTCTGAATTTTTGGGACAGGAACCCACCGTGGTGCATAGTGTGGGGTGCGGAGGGTCCAGCTTGGAGCCTGCCTCTGTGTAAGGCAGTGGGTGGCTCCTTGAGGGAAACTGAGGCTTATCTGTATCAGCAAGATCTTGGCCGAGGCAGGCGAGGGTCTCGCCTGGCATCTCTCACCTGAGGCTTCTGACCAGAACTACCTGGGGCAGCCAGGCTTTCCTGGTCCAAGTGGAAGTGAGGGTAGGAGCAACTGAGCTTGGATGGGGTCAACAACAGGCTGGTTGATCCATTCCGTCCTTCTTCAGTAAGGTGTCCAGGGCCAGAGCACAAAGGTCTCAGAGGGCAGGCCGGATGCTGACAGTGGGCGAACAGTGGAAGGGTAGGACGGCTGGCAACCCACGGCATGCCCCATGTGAGAACCAGCAGGTTCAGAGCACCACTGCGCTCCTGGCGTGTGCACCTTACAACCATGGATACGTTGTAGGGACAGGTGGCACAGGTTGCAGGGCGAAAAGCGCTTGGCCACCTGCTCCTGATCTGCTCCTGGCTGCTGTGTGGGGCGGGCTGCAAGGTCCTCAGTCAGCTGTGAGCCTTGGGGTCCAGCTGGGAGCACCACCGCATCGTTGTGAGGGGTGAATTACCCTAGAACGTGGGCAAATCTGCAGAGAGGCAGTGTGAACGTTCGGTGTCCTGCCGGATGCTCCTCAGAGCCCCAGGAGGCCTCTGGGCCTGGCGGGGGGGGGGGCGGGGTGGAACACCTGTGGGATCAACCCAGTGTGAAGAGCTTCAGGGACCCACCGGCTGAAGTCTATGCCAACAAGGACTAGGAATGGACAAGAGCAGGGAGGTGGGCAGAGCCGGAGCACAGCAAGGATGGTGAGATTCACGTTGTTGGCCGCCTCCAGAGCTCCCCTCATCCACCTCTCAGGCTCATGACCCATCGTCTGGCACTTACAGGCTGGGGACCCCCCTCCCGCATGTGGACAGAGCCATCAGAGGGCATTTCTGTGCTATGTGCAGAACCTCAGTCCAAATATTGGCTAAAGGGATGTGAGTCCACAGGGGACACATGGAGAAGGACATGGGTACATACAGCAGTAACATTCCAGAACACGGGTGTATGGAGCTCATTTTTCTCTGAGCTGAGGCTGTGTACATGCCAACACGTGTGGGCCACGTCCCCAGCAGGGCCTTGCCCCCGACATGAAGACTACCGTCTGCGGCTCAATGAGGAGCAAGAGGCGGGCAGCAGAGTCCGGGTCTGTGAGCCCCTGGTCCGTGGCTGGTATGGTGCCAGTCAAGCCTGGACACACAAGGACAAACCCGATCGGGCCTGATTAGAAAGCCAAGACCACACGTTACAGAGAAAGATGAATCGATCGTAGGCAAAGGAATGGGAAACGATACACTTGACGTGTATTAACCAAGAGAAAACCAGGGTGGCTGTGTGGATGTCGGAGCGGACTTTAGGCAAGACTTGGAGATAGAGGGACATTCCACGAGATAAAGAGCCAGTCCAACCCGAAGATTTAGCACAGCTCAAATCACGGAGAACAAAAGCCGGCAGACCTAAAACGACAAAGCCACTAGCACAGGGTGAACACGTTTTTTTCTTACTGGAATCAGTAAGAATGTAGAAGGTCGCTTTCTTACTGGAATCAGTAAGAATGTAGAAGGTCGGAACAACACAATGAACCAGTTTGACCAAATGTACAAACCGGGAACCCCGGTTCCGACAGCTGCAGACACACATTCCTACCATGAGCATGTGAGTATTTACCCTGACAGCCCAGATGCTAATCATAGAGCAAGTCCTAGCAGATGTGAGGGGACCGACGTCATCCATGATGCTCTCTGGCCACGGTGGAATGGCATGAGGGCCCCACGACCGCGCGGTGAGACGCACAGTCTGCACGCGCCTGGAAGGTAAGCAGCTCGCTTCTGAGTGACCCACGTCAAAGAAGGAGTCATAACCCTGAAAAATCAATGACCAGAGCTTCTAGTTAAAGAAGCCAGAAAAAGAACATGGAAATAGGAGCAAAGAAGGAAGGGAAGAATCAAGAAGCATGTGAATCAGAGACAGAAATACAGTAGAGAAAATCAGCAAAACCAAATTTAGGTTTTGCTGAAAAGATCAATGAAGTTGGAGGACCACCAGAAATATTGATCACTAATGAGAAAAAAACAGCATACACCAACCTGAGGAATAAGGAGAGAGACATCACAGCGGGGTCTTACAGACACGGAAAGAGCATAACGGACTTTATACATCGATAAACATGAATTTTAGATGAAATGGGAAAATACCTTGAAAATAAAACTTACCAAAATGGATACAAAAATAAACAGAAAACCCGAATGATCATGTATCTAACAGAGGTTGATTTCATCGTTTAAAATCTTTCCTGTGTTCGCTGGAGAACTCTCTTGCATCTTGCATATCTTCTGTTAGATTTGTTTCCTACATATTTTGAATTTTTGATGCTTTGTAAACAGTGTCTTTAAATTAACTTTTGTTTTCTGGAAAGTTTGGGACAGTGTATAGGAATGGCACTGGTTTCAGAATATTGATTTTGAGGCCAGCAATCTTGCTGACCTAGCTCTCCTCCATCCCAGTGATCCATCTCCAAGTCCTTGGGGTGTGCACATGGGCAACCATCAGGTGCGCCTGGAATGGAGGCTTGCTCCTTCCTCCCCATGCTCCCCCTGGCCTGTCCTTTCGGCCCCTGTGCGGCCTGTGGCTCTCCCTGGGAGACACCACCCATGCTCGTCGCATCCAGATTCACAACGGGTGTCTGTAGATGCCATTTATCAGCTCAGGCAATGTGCTTCCGTTCTAGGTTTACTAAGTTTTCCCTCTTGTAGGTGTTGTCTTGAGTGGATTTTCAGCCTTACCAAAGGCCTTCTGCCTCTGTGGGTGCCTCACTGAACCTTCTCCTCCCACCTGTTAACTGAGGGACCACAGGGGTGGCTTTCCCAATATTGCATTCACCTTTCTTCCCTGAAACGTTCAGTCTGCTGGGTCCCTGTTACCTTCCCTACATATTTCTGGGTTGTTGGGAATCTTTGTGTTTATGATGGTTCTGGCTTTATTCCCAAACAATGGCTGGTAGAGCCTCGGGAGCAGATGGGTTACTGGCTCTGGGAAGTCCAAGGTCCCCATCTGATGGGTTTTTATAGGGCCTCCATGAGGAGCTTGGGGTCAGTGGTGTGCACTGGACCTCTGACCACAGGTGGCACAGCGTTCCAGGGCCGTTGTGGGGAGGGGGCAATGCAGTTCCAGGAGAAAGTCACCTGGTGGACACCTGGAGGATGTCAGAGGGCGTGGCTCCTAGGAGGACTCCCTCCTGGAATGGGCGTCTTACTTCCAGAAAGAAGGGAGGAGCCTGAGACCCTGCAGAGGGAGAGGCAGGGGCAGAGATGGGGGCACGAAGGGGGTCACCTATGTCCAGGGCTTCCAGGAGACAGCCAGGGTCTGCGTGAGGTCAGTGGGCAGAGGGGGTGGTGGAGGCCAGGGCATGATCAGGTGCGGTTGGGGAGGGACTCTTGCAGTAATATAACAGAGCCCCAGGAGCCACTTGTCAGAAGGTCCCCGGTGTTCCTAAGGGTTGGGGGGCACAGGCCTAGCCTCCTGACCCCACCAAGAAGAGCGCTGTGAAGGTTGACGTGGAGTGGGGCACTGGGCACAGATGGAGTCCCCGGCAGGGTGTCAGGATCCCGCAGGGAGACAGGAATCTGGGACCCTGGTGGGGCTGGGGTCCTGGGTGGCACTGGTGTCTGGCCAGGGGTAGGGTGTTTGTGTAGGGCCCCCAGAGTTCTGGCCATAGATACCCTCAGATGGACTGGGGGAGGGGGGGAGGGGTGGCTAGGACCTTGCACAGCACCCTGCCCCACCCTGTTGCCTGGGGCCCGGGAGCCTCAGCACAGTGGACTCCCGTGGTGTGCTGGACCTCAATCCCTGCCCGCGCCCCCCCCCCACTCCCATCCATCACCAAGGAGCCTGTGGTCCACATGCACCTGCTCCAACTCCTGGCCTGGCTACCTCATCAGTGGACCAGGGGTGGAGCTACTGTTTGGAACAAGGCCCCAATCAGCAGGGACCCCGGACACTCCTTCCTTGCAGGCTGGGCTTTACTTACAAAGGCTCTAGGCTCACCTGCAATCTCACAGGCACCAACAGGCCAACCACAGAACAGTGGTCGCTCACAATCCATAGGAAATGCAACTTTAATCCAGCAATCACCTAAGAAATGATAAATGTGCCATTATGATGATTTGGGTTGGCTCCCAGAGGGTCTTTGTCTGAAGAGCACCAGGCACACCGTAGGTGCTCAGCAAACAGGTGACGGCAGGCCGGTGCAGAATTACTGGCTTGGAGGTAATGGCGCTGGTTCCCTCCTGCTCTGCAGGAGGGGCTGGTGTGTGATCACTCGGGGCAGAACTGTGAGCTTGTGGGTGATGACGAGCTGTGTGCAGCCTTAGAGCTGAATTAAATACTCAACTCCCCCTGTGGTCTGTGATGTGTTGTCAGCAAGAGCATAAACGGACCCAAAAACCCTTGTCTCTTCACGCACAACACATTTCATAAACCACATGAATGAAATGCATAATCAGAAGTTACTGTGATGGACCAGATGTGACATTCTTACCTGTTTTCCTAGTTTTGAAGCTCAGCAGCTCACAGCAGCTAAGGGAGCATGCAGGGGTCTCTTGGGGATGGTTTACTTGCATTATTTTAGCAGCTCTGAGTGTGTCATATGGGTCATGGCCCTTCTGTGGCTGCTACTGAACAGTTTCCCCCCAAACCCATAAGTTAAGGTCCTGAGCACCACTGTGATGGGGTCTGGAGACAATGTCTCCAGGAGGGAATTTGGATTAGGTGAGGCCATGAGCAGGGCCAGTCGAACAGGGTAGCCTTATTAGAAGAAGATGAGTACTCTCCCTGTCCCTGCTGTCCTCCTGTGCTCTGAGGACAGACCCCTGAGGACACAGTCCCCGCCCCATGCCAGGACTGGACTGAGAACTTCCAGCCTCCAGAACCGTGAGGAAAACAGGTTTCTGTTGCTTAAGCCCCCATAGTGGGGCACTTTGTTCTGGCAGCCCAAGCAGGCTAGGACAGTCCATGTGCCAGCAAACCTAAAGGTGATCCAGGCCCCTGGAGAGAGGTGGGGGGGGGCAGGAGGAGCAGCATCTGGGGCTCATGCCTGCCCCATGGCAGTGGTGTGCCCGGCAGTCATCGGAGTGTCATACACAGGCAGGGTCCTGAGGACACATCCCCAGACGCCCCACAGGCACATCCCAGACCCCCCTGTTGGCCTCACAGTTGTATGGGTCATACACAGCACAACTTTGAGGGGTGCCATTCATAGTTCTCCCTGATGTGGATGGAAGGCCTGGAGAGCCAGGGTGCTGTAGCCCTATCTGAAATCACAAGTTAGTTGGAGGCAGAAAGGCCAGGGACTGCCCAGCCACCCTGTGCCCTGTCCAATGGACACGTGGGTTGGGGGTGGTGCCAGCAGCCAGGGGTGGCTGTTAGGAGGCGCACACACTCTGCTCCCCAGAGCTGACCTGCACTTGTCTGAGGCCGTGCTTAGGCCTGGGCACCATGTAGCCCAGGGCTTCCCGGGAACCTGGAACCCAGATACACTCATCCTTCAAATGCCCACGATCCTGCCATGTGGCCCTACAAGTCCACCCCATTCCAGGGCCTTGCTTCTTTCTGACTCTGCATTGGGCATCCTTTGCCTTGTCCTTGGGCCTCTCCCAGCCACCCCTGCAGCACAGCATCTGTTGGCCACTCACCAGCAGCAGCATTTGCGCTGAATCCACAAGTCCACATGACGATGCTCAGCTATCCTGCCCTTTGAATACTTCCTGGGTCTCAGATGCAGCCCCTCCCACAAGAAATGTGGTGAAAACCTCAGAGCGCATAGTGACCAGAGGGTCTTTGGGCATGATAGCACGCACTGTTCTGGTGGGCACTTGGCCTTCTTGGGGAAGGCGAGGGCACCAGCCTCAAGGAGGACATTCTCCCTAAAGGCTTCACTCAAGGACCATGAAAAAGAACAGAGAAGTGTGTCTGGGCCAGAGGTGACCCCTCTTGTCCAGCTGGCACCATCTCTGGGACAGGAGGCTAAGGAGGGTGCTGGGGAGAGAAACACAGACACGAGATGACTCCACAGTCTCTATGGCTCCCACACAAGGCCACTGGCAGCCAGTCACCTCCTCCAACTGCCAGACACCGTGCTCAGAGTCACTGGGCCATCACAGAGGCCCTTGCATCTGGACAGTCCTCAGAGGACATGCAATGAGGACCGAAGCCCTCTGCAGCACCCTCCCAAGAGGTCATGCAGACATTCAGTGCTCAGGCATCCTGACAATTCACCCAGTTAGGCATGACTTAAATGTCCTTTATCTCCACTACACAACTGATGACCACCTCTCTTTAGCAGGAAATTCCCCAGGCGTCCAGCTCAGCACCGTCCAGCTTAGGCCTCCTGGGACCCTCACATACCCTCTGATACTAGAAGATGCTTCCACTTGGCCATCCACCCACCTGCCCACCTGCCCCTCTGGCCATCCACCCCAACCAATTTCTCCTGCATGTTCCAGCATCCCTGTACACCAGGTGCCATTTCAGGAAGGGGATGCAAGGATAAGCTGTGCAGGCTTTGTGGAACTCACAGAATAGACGTTCCCACGGACAGGGCAATCACTGGTCAAATCGAGTGGACTGCAGGTGGGAAGACAGGGAAAAACACAGCCAGGAGGGAGGGGGGCTCAGATGTCACACTGTGAGCTGAGACATTGCCATGGGACAAGGACCTCGGGAAGGAGAAGGGGTCCAGCAGTCAGGGTCCCCAGGAGGGCAACTCGGGGGTCAGAGGGGTCCTGAGTCATGGGGGCACTGGGCATGCCCTCTGACCTGGAGGCTCAACGGGAGAGTGGACAGGACAAGAGGCCGCACAGTCACGAGGCCCTTGCGGCAGCCAGTGGTGGCTGGCCTGCTGAGCAGTGACTGGGCTCCCTTTGCATTTTGAAGGCAGACAGGACAGGAATCCTGAGAGACTAGAGACAAGAAGCAGAGGAGGCACGTGTGCGTCCTAGACTCGGGGCAGGACCACTGGAAGATGGAGCTGCCCGGTGCTGGGGCTGCAAGGAGGGCTGGGGAGGAGGGAGGGGGTTGCCTCGTGGAATCCCCGCCCAGGTGAGCCATCATAGGTGACAGCGGGCAGGAGGCCTTAAGGGGGACACCCTGCTTGGATTTCACTGGAGGCCAAGCCCTCAGGTAGAAAGAGCATTCGGGCTGCACCCTCGCAGTTGGCTGCAAGGTCAGGGGTGGACCGTGCCTCACGGAAGGAGTTGTGGCCGCCGGGCGGCAGCCAGGGCAGGATGCCTCGGATCCTGCCCCAGCACTGGTTTGGAGGGAGAGAACCCGGTTTCTGACAGGTGGATGCACCCTGTTGTGAAATGCACGTGTGCTGCCGGCCTGGCCCCTCTGGCCCCTCTGGCCCCCGCCTCTAGCGCGGGTCCGCAAGCCCCATCCTGTGTTAGTGCAGAGGCAGCGTCTGGGGCCTGAGCACCCGCAGCCGTCCCGGCACCGGGCCCGGAGCGGACGCCGCCGCCGAGGGGCGCCCGAGGCACCCGGAGCCCCCCCGCCCTCGGCCAAGGGCCCCGGCGCGCGACCCACGCCCTAAGGAGGCGGTTGCGCCCCGGCCGACGCCCTCCAGCCCAGGCTCCGGCGCAGGGCGGGAGGGGGGCGCTGGCGGGCGGGAGGGGCGGAGAGGGACGCGCAGGGGCTGAGCGCGCGTAAGGAGGTGAGGTCAGGGCGACCCGGCGGCCCGGGTGGGCGTGTGCAGGCCGGGCGGGCGTGCCGGGAGCCTGCGACGGTGTCCGCGCTCGCGTGCGCGCCGCGGGGGCGGGAAGGCCCCGCCCCGGGGCGGGAGGGGGCCGCCGGATTAAAGGCCACCGGCGGGCGGGGACCGGGCCAGCCGCCCTCGCTCCGAGTGCGCTGGGCGCCGCCTGACGCGGGTCCCCAGGGTCCGACGGCTCCGGCGCAGCGCGTCCCGCCTGGCGCAGCAGGACCCACGCGGCATGAGCGTCCGCACGGGGTGCTGAGCGGCGGCGGCGATGTCGGGGCGCGGGGCTCCGGGCTGCAGCCGGGGACTGCCCCTGGCGCTGCTGCTGGCGCTCGGCGTGCTGCCGAGGGCGCGGGCCTTCGAGGAGCAGCCTGGCAGCGCGCACGGGGAGAGCCAGGGCTTCCAGGTGGTCACCTTCAAATGGCACCATGTCCAGGAACCGTACATCATCGCCCTGTGGATCCTCGTGGCCAGCTTGGCCAAGATCGGTAAGAAGCCTCGGCTCGCTGGGGCTCCGCGTCCCAGCCCGCGGCGACGTGCCCCGGCCGGCTCTGGGGTCTGCGCGCCCCCGCCCGCGCCCCCGCGTGCGCCCCGGGGCGCAGAGCCCTGCGTCCGCGTCCGCCCTGCCCGGGGTCTGCGCCGGTGCGCGCTCTAACCCGTCCCGCGGGAGCTGCCCGCGCTCGGAGCGCCCCTGTGAGCCCCAAGGGCCAGGCCTTCGGGTCGGGCGGGGCGAGGCGCGGGCTGCGAGCCTGGCCGGGCCCGGAGCAGCCGTGCGGGCCGCCGGGGTTCCCGATCCCGGCCAGGAGCGCGCCAGGCTCCCGGGTTTGGCGTCCCCGCCGCCCTCTGCCGCCTCCAGGCCTGCAGACCTCGGGGCCGCCGCTGCTCTGCGCGCCCCGGGCCCCTTTCCTGTCCGGGGGCTGGTGGGGGCTGGTGGGGGCTGCCCGGTGCGGGCAGACACAGCAGGCGGTGGCCCGCGAGCGCCGCGGTGATATTTGGCCCCCAGTGCAGAAAGACAGCGGTGCCACTCGAGATTAAACCCAGTAAAATCCTATTTATAAGAGCAATTTTTCCATCGACGATGTTTCTCTTTTAAAAGTCCTGGTCTGTCTGATTTCTCTTAACTTGCTTCAGTGAGCCAGCAAAGTGGGGACTGCAGGTAACTCCCGGGCAAGGTGATGGGAAGGTCAGCCTTCTAACAGCTTCTGAGGCCAAGGTTTCAACGTGTTGGTCCACCAGGAGGGGCTTCCTGGAGGTGTTGCACTGAGGATGGCCTGCACCACTGACTAGGTGGAGGCTGGGGGACAGCGAGGGAGGGGGCCTGAGGATACCCTCCCCAGGGAAGGGGAGGGACTTGGCAAGGCGGAGGGGCCCTCGTGGGGCCTTGGGCTCGGCTGTTTTCAGCAGGATAGCAGGGTCATGCTCCGGGCAGCCTACTAGAGAACTGTGAGCCCGAGTTTTGGGGTGCCTGGTGAACCGTGCTCCCTTCAACACCACCTGCTCTGTGTCCTGCTTATGCCGACCGCCTCCCTGGAGGGCCTCTGGGTTCTGCTTTCTGGGTCTCGAAGGCCCCCTGCATCTCTCTGCAGGTCTCCTTGCTCACCTGGCCCCGACTGCCGGGTGTCATGCTCACTCTATCCCACACTGGGCTTTCCAGGGTTTTGCGAGACTAGGAGTAAGACTCCAGCACCCACACGAGGTCTCTTCCGAACACCTCCGCCGGGGACGGGAGGGGGGGCTGACACTGGCACTTTGTACCGGTCATCTACTGGATGGGGCCAGCTCCAACCTGGGCTTTCCCAACACTCACATTGCCCACCTCCCCCAGGAACAGCTAGCTGTCCTCTGCCGCCCGCTCTCTGCTGTGAAAGCACCATAGGGATGCTATGTGCAGGGTGAGGGGGCCGTGACACTCTGGGGTTCCAACCCTGGGATGTGGAGCACCCTCGTGTAAAGCAGATATGTGCTTTCTTGGCAAGCTGGGCTTCTCCTAGTACAGCCCCGGCGTCCAGACCTGGAGCCTGGCATCGCATTCCAGCAGTGGCTGCTGGGCTCCCTTTGGCCGGGAGGTCCCGAGGGGACAGACTGCGGGAAGGCTGATCCGAGGATTTGCCTGGCCCCAGTGCTGCTCTCCTAGGAAGAGCCATAGCCCTGCAAGTCTCCAGCACAGGTGGACTTTGTCTCAGGGCACCTTCTCCAAGGTGGGTGGCCACCCGCTGCAGCCGGCTCCGTTTCATGGTCAGGGCAAGCCCAGAATTCATTTTCCTACCCACGTTAATTTAAAAAGCATCGTCTGAGCACCACATCCTCACTCCATTGCTATCATCTGGGATTGCTGACTCCCCTTGAAGGTCAAGGCTTGGGGGAGACCTTGGCGGTCCTCAGGACCCCATGAAAAGGACCCTGAGGGAAGACCCATGGGGCTGACCAGCTACAGCTTCAGTGCCCTCCTGCTCTGGGCCACACCCTGCCCTGGCTCTGCCTGGGTCCCCAAGGTCCTCCTGCTGGCTCACTATGGGCCTTGGGTGACCCCACCTCTGCCCTTTCCTTTGCGGCCCCCACCTCCTTCGCTCTGGCCTTTTCCCCATTGCTCATCAGCTGTCCCTCCTCCGGCCACCTCGGCACCCCACCCCCTGCCATCTCTCAGCCTCCTAGAGCTCAAAGACCAAACCAAACCTTCGCAAATAAGCCAGACCCACCTGCTCACGTTCAGCCCCACAGACCAAGCATTAGAAGGAAGTACTCACCTCATCTCAGTGGTCTGCCCGCCCTCTGCACTCTGGACCAGACTTGGGGAGCTGGAGCTCCCCTCACCCATCATTCCAGGTCCTGGAGTTCCCCTCACCCATCATTCCGGGCCCTGGAGAGCCAGATCTAGCCTGGTCAGGGGTTACCCCCAGGGGCTCCCCAATGCCTGGCCCCCTCCCTGCCTGGAGGTAGGACAGCCTCTGCCCTGTGGCTTCTCCCCCCTTCCTGCCCTGGCTCCCAGACCCCTCCCTGTGCACCCCTTCTCCCAAACCCCACAGAGCACTCACAGCCACCTTTGCCTGCTTCTGGTCAAGCCTGGAGGCCTCGTGGTGGTGTGTCCAGTTTTTGCACAAATGAGGGGAGGGCTTGGGTCCTGGTGTGCTTCCTCCTTGACCCCGCGGTCCAGGGTTCATGCTCGTGAAGCTCTTTGACCCCTCTCATCGTGTAAGATGGTCAGGTATTTCAGTCTCAAGGCACAGGAACAGAGGGTTTCCGTCTATTTCCAAGCACTGGCCAGGTTCTTCCCAGTGGTTTCAAGTGTTGGCTTTAGCTCACATGCCCCTCAGTCTGCAGAGCTCAGATTCCTTCCAGCCATGTGTCACCTTGCTGGGCAACGAGATGCCGAGATGCTGGGGACCCTGGGACAAAGCAATCATACCCACAAATGTTTTGAGCCAGCTTCTCACCTCAGGTGGCTTGGGACAGAGAAAGGCCAGGGGGCAGGGTCACAGCCACCAGTGACTGGGCCCAGGAGTCCTGAGTTCACGCCTGGAAGCTCTGCTGGAAGCAGCGCCTTTGCACTGGTGAGAAGTGTGGCTGGTGAGCCCAGGGACCCCCAGCCCCTAAAGCCCTGCGTCTGCAGCTCCGTGAAGGACTCATTGGAAGCATTTGGCCTCCAGGGGCCCCTGCCTGTTGCTGTACCCTTCAGGGATTCAGAAGGAGAAGCAGGAGCCCCTACACAGGTGGTGCCTGCTGGGCCGGGGTGTGAGGGTCCCTGCAGTGGGCTGGGCCCTGTCCCTGGGTGGGGTACTTCCTTGCTCTGGACCCCTGGTGGCCCCCAAGTCTACAGCTGCCCCTACCAGGCTCCCTTTGGGCCTTGGACCAGGCGGGGATTTCTCTCCTCAAACCTTCCTCGGGTAGTGAAGGCTGGGCTGGCAGCACTGGCCGTGTGGAGGTCGTGAGGCCACAGGGAACGGGGTGGAGGGCCCACCTGGGTGTGGGGATCCAGGCAGCTCCTGGGGACGGAACTCTGGAGTTGGCAGGGTTACCAGGAAAGGTGCTTCTGCAGGAAGAGGGAGGTTCGAATGTTGGAGGCCAGAGGTGAGACCAGAGGGAGGCCACCAGAGGCCAAAGCAGCACAACCACAGACCCTGTAGGACTTTGCTCCCTAGCCAGGGTGGCACGAAGGGGAGGGACATGAGCAGACCTGGGCTCTCAGACTCCTGCCTTGATTGTAGGGCGGAGAATGGGCAGGAGGGGCAGCAGGGGGACCCTGGGGGATGGGGTACTTCTGGGTTGACAGGGTCCATTTATTCCTAGGCATCTTGGTTGGGGGGGCGGGGGTTCAGGGGACAGACATGGCTCAGGTGTCCAGCTGACATCCCAGTGGGTCCAGGGTGAGAGGTGGGCAGTGAGGGGAGGGTCTGGGTCCTGGTGTGCCCCTGGCCAGAATGGGCTGCAATGGCAGAGGCCCAGGGGAGGGGCAGTGTCAGGGTGGGTGGGCTGGTCAGACACCCAGTTTGGGGACAGGCCCTGGACGTGGAGCTCATGGGGACGTGGAGCCTCAGGCCAGAGGCTCAGGGGTGCTGGTGAGAAGGTCTCTCCTGGTCCCCATGTCCTCTGACCCTCAGGCCCTTCCCCTGGTGCCCTGGGGCTTTACAGGCCCTCCCCTTTGGCTTGACACCTCCCTCTTCACCCCTCTCTTGGGGGAAGAGAGCCCAGGGGGCTGGGGTCACCTGCAGGAGTAACAGGGCAGGAGTGTAGCCTTGGGAACCTGCACGGTGCATCTGTGTGGAGGTCCTTTCCTGTCAAGCCTTTCCGTGCTGGCGCATGGTCCAGCCTCTCCAGCCTCAGGGCCGCGGGGGGCCTGGGACATCTGTGGGCACTGCAGCACCCCCTCCACAGTGCTACCCAGGGAAGCCATGCGAGGCACTTACCTCCTGGTGTGAAGAGCAGAGGCCTTTGGTTTTTCCATCATGTGCTCTGGTTTAGGACAAGGAGCCTCTGGTGCTGAGCCTCACCCCTTTCCTGCTCCTTGCGTGGGTCTCTGGGCACTGCCCATCCTGCCCCCTGCCTGCCTCCACTGAATGTTCCTTACTCCCTTCAAAGGATGCCTGAGGGGATCTGGACAAGATGACCTCACAGGACAGTGTGAGCAGCAGGAGTCCCCAGTGGGTCCCACCCATCCTTCCCGGGGTAGATGAGTCAGTGGGCCCTAGTGGACCCCAGCCCTGGCAGGACAGAGGCAGTCACTGGGCCAGAAGTCAAGACCCATCATCCGAGGAACCAAGGGTCCTCCCAAGAGCCTCTACCGTGTGGAAGGTGTAAAGTCTCACTTTTCGGACAGGTTCATGGGGGAATTAGCCTCAGGCTGTAAAACAATCCATGGGCATTTGGAGCTAAGGTATCACCCTGAAATATCCAGAGGGAAGTGGGGCAAAGGTTGGGAAGCGCTGATAGCCTCCTGTCCTGCCCGGGAGGCTCTGCCTCAACCAACTTCCTGCAAGTGGACAGGTTGTCCTGTGGGCCTCAAGGCCCCACGCTGCCCTGCGGGTCGCAACCCAGGTCAGCTCGGGGACAGCACCGTGCTGTGCAGGTGCCTGTGACCTGTGTCTGCCTTCCCGGCCTGGCCCAGCTCAGCCTCCACCTGACCTCCAGACAGATGTGTCAGGACACACACACCTGCCCTTCAAGGAGGGGCTCTAGGTTCTTCTCTGTCCCCCTGGGTTGGAGGAAACACTTCCTGCCACACCTGCCAGGCCCAGTGCTGGGGTCTGAAGCTTGGGTGGGCTTGAAGTTAGGGCTCCCAGCATGCATGTTCCCCCGGTGACCGGTGTGTGGTGTCCAGAGCCCTCCTGGTGGTGAGTTTTACCTGGAGGGGTGGCACTGGCCATGAGAGGGACGGGGCTGCAAGGTCCCTCCGCTGTTGTCTGCCGCCTGCCCTGCCCCATCGTGGGCTCTTGGCCTCCCTTGGAGAAGGGCCTTGGCTCTACGTGGCTGTGTGCAGGGCCCCAGCACCAGGTCCAGCTGCTGGCTGCTCTCAGGCACTGGGTATGCATCTCCAGGTCTCAGGAGCTTGCTTTGGGCAGCATGGCATAGCCCGGGGGGCAGTTTCCTGCTTGGGTCCGGGGGCACAGCTAGGGTGCCTGTTCTCTGCAGGGAGCAGACCTTTGAGGCAGCCTGGGTGCTCTACTGGGCGGATCTCTGCCCCCACCCTGTGCCTGCACCTTGTCCTGTCCTTCCTGACCTGACTTATCTCTCATCCCCATTCCTATCTCTCCTTCATACCTTTGTCTTCTGTCTCCTGTCTCTGTTCAGGCAGGGAGAAGGGGTGCTGAGTGGGCCCAGGGCTCAGTGGCTCCTGCTCACCCCAGACCTGCCCACAGGGCCTGCAAGGCTGGGGGATGCTGAGCTCCTGGGCCCTCTGGGCTGTGTGTGGGGGGCAACAGAGGCCCTGAGCAGTGGGTGCAGGGGAGTGGGGGGTAGGGACCCATGGGTGCAGGGTGGCTCCCACGCTGGCTGTGGCCCTGCCTTGTGTGGCCTCCCCAGATTCCTGGGGAGCCCAGACTCCACCCCACCCTGTGAGCCCACCCCTGCTCCTGGGATCCTGGTTCTCTGGTTCCACTAGGTGAGCCCTGGGAGCTGAGGGGCCACTATGTGCAGGTCATGCTTGCCATCCATGCCAGCACCCTGCTGCTGGCACCGCTCTCGCACACCTATGTGGATGGTGGGGGAGGTTGAGCGCACTGCTCAAGGCCAGCTTCCCATCCGCAGCTTCACCCCAGCCGTCCAGGTCGGCCTGGGGAGACGTTCCATCCCTGAATTATTTCCCAAGCCTCACACAGCCTCCTGGGAGCCCCGCACCCCACTGCTCACCGGGGTGGCTGTGTCCCCAGGACCAGCTGCGCTCACCCTCACCAGCAGAAATCCCCTGACAGCCGAAATCCTGGTCATGCCTTCCGGAGCAGGGCACCACAGATCCACCCAGTCAGGCCACGCACACTTGCCTTTGTCTGCCTGCCTCTGCGGAGCCCGGGCAGTCAGTACCCTGAGCACAGCCTGCCCTGGCATTCAGGGGCATGACTGGCCCGATTTCCTTCCTCAGTGCAGCTGCAAAACATTCGATGTTGAGCATCTGCAACTCTGGCTGCTGGAGGAGTGCTCCCCACTTGAGGGCTCAATGCACAAGCACCACGCAGCCCAGACCCCAACAGTGCCAGATCCTGGGGGTCAGACAGATGAGACCACGCCACAGGACCAATGGCATTGTGTGCTCCACAGAACAGCAAATGGGGCAGGCAGAGGGGAAGGGGCCATTTTCAGGAGTGGATCAGCCTGTGCAAAGGCACCAAGGTGTGTGTGTGTGTGTGTGTATGTGTGTGTGTGTGTGTGTGTGTGTGTGTCTGAGGAGCAGTGGTGGGGGAAGTCAGCCAGGGGAGGGGTAGAAGGGGAGGTCAGAGGGGCCAGGAAGGCAACCAGTCATGAGGGTCACAAGGAGGCTTCTGGGAGGAGGTGTGCATGGCTCCAGCGAGACGGACAAGCCCACATCAGAGGATGAGGGTGGCTCAGACCTGCCACCCTGTGAGCTGAGCCTTCCCCAGGAGCATTGTAACGCTGGCATCATCCCGCTCCTTTTATAGGCTGCTTCCCTGAGGTGTTTAGTCCATATGCGCTCCAGGGTCTAATCAGAGATTAAGGTCACCTGGAAGGTCAAAGCCTTCCCCTCTGAATGTCCGGGAAATGAGATCTCTGAGCCCTGAAGGGCGTCGCCAGGGCACCCAAGGGCACAGGATCCAGCAGGTGAGAGGCCAAGAGGCTGAGTGCACAGGGCCACCCCCGCCTGGAGCCCCCACGCTGCCGGGCCTGTCCCGCCTGACACGCATGGCCCTCCAGGAGACTGTGACGATGGGTGGCATCCAGGCCACTTTCTGGGTCCTGCGAGATGCCCTCCTAGGTCAGGGGTCTGGCCTGGGGCTTGGCTTCACGCTGCCTTTCCTTGGAGCTGGCTGTGTCTTGAGTCCACATCTACAACCCAAGGGTTCATTCATCGGTGCTAGAAGGAATTGAGAGCCCCATGGTTTGCTGGACACAGGGGGTCAGAGTCCAGGTGGAGGAGTCAGACTGTAGCGGAGTGTAGGCTTCCCATGTGGGGCACGGTTGAGGTGAGCCCGTGGGAGGGCGGGGGCCAGCCAGCGTGAGAGGGGCTAGGGCAGGGGGCCAGGGGGAGGCACGGGGTGGGGGCCCAGCAGGTGGCGAGGGCTGACCATGCGGGCTGGGGCCTGCAGGCAGGTGTGGACTCCCGGCAGAGGGGGCAGAGGGGCACAGGGGGTGGTGAGCTGAGTCCCCTCCCCGGCTCCCCTCATCCAGTGGCCGGCTCTGCTTCAGACACAGATGTGGCCCTGAAGGCAGCCATCAGCCCGGGGAGGCATCCTGGAAGCCCTGGCCGGGGGGTGGGGGCTGGGGGGGGTGGAGGTGGGGGGGCGGCACCAGCCTGGAGGGGTGCGCAGAGCTGTGGGGGAGGGCCGGGCCTTGCTTCTCCCCTTCCTGAGTGAATCAGTCAGGAAGCCTCGGTGAATTCACCACCTGCCGAGCTATCATGCTAAAGTCCAACCGTTGTGAGCTCCCAGCTGGGGAAGGGTTTCTTGTAAAAGCAAAATGGGACCGGAAATGCCTGTTTCTGGCAGCTTTTCTGGCAGTTTGTGGAAAACCACTGGCTTTGGCTCCTTGGAGTTAGAAGCCCTGGGTGCTGGGGTGCAATTCTTGCTCAGCCAGCCAGTGGGGCGCCGCCTGAGCAGGACAACACCTCAGGAGGAGGACCGCAGGGGGCACGGGGTGGGGGGCAGGTGCCCAGGGGATACTTGGTGAATGTTCGAGTTCCTGTCATCCGTCCACACGCACAGGTCCAAGGGACTGTCCCCATGCTGGCTGTCCAGTCCTGCACACAGACTCACAAGTGGGGGCTCCCGGTCTGACTCCCACAGGAGCGGCCGGGCTCCTAGGTGGAGGGGCTGAGGCCACACCTTGGCCATCCCATTGGAGGCAGCCTCCCGGGAGCTGTGTTTCAGGGTCACGGAGGCTTCTCCGACTGGAGAAGCCAGCAGGCCCCCTAGACTGCCCCCTGCCAGGCGGGACCCTCTCCCCAGGCAGACCTGGGGATAGGTGTGTCCACCCCCAGGGTCAGGGCACCACGGCCCCTCCACTGCTTCATGGAGGCTGAGTCTGGGCCACTGCCCCAGACCCTGGGACAGTGGCCACCCTCCCTGCGGCCTGAGGCAGCTGCGCCTGCATCCTGCTCCTTCAGCTCAGGATTCAGACAGGGACCAGTTGCCCGTGTACCTGGGGGGGCGGGGAGGGGTCAGTGTCTGCTCTGACTCTCATGGGCCCCCGAGGAGCCTGGTGAGACCCACGGTGCTGGGTCCAGCTCGACCCCAGGGCTGGCTCCAGACAATTGAATCAGAGCTCCTTGGGGTGAGACTGGGGTCCGGGGCCCAGCCCAAGGGTGCCCAGGGTGGGAAGAGCAGAGGGAAGCAGCCACTGCCCAGCCGGGCTCCTGGGACCTGGCTATGTCACACATCCACGTGCAAGTCCACGGGACTCTAGGACTGGACTGTCCAGGGCCACCCACATGGGGCCCCTGCCGGGTGTGTTGCTGCACCTGAGGGACGTGTGTGGTTAGCTGCCCTCCTCTGTGCTGCTCTGACCTCCTCAGCAGGGACATGGCTGCAGGTATGCAAAGGCCCAAAAGGTGCCTGGTGGGCAACCCGTGGACACAGTGGTGACTGTGCGCGGTGCCCAGACATGACAGCAAGTCAACAATATTGTGTGAAAACAAAAATGCCAGGAGAGTCGTGCAAGAGCTGAGGCATGTGTCCCCGGGCAAGGGTGAGAAGCCGGCCCCCCTGCCTGGTTCTGTGGGGACCCGGGTCCTTCCACGTCAGGGGTGGGGGGGGAGTGGGACTCGGCAGCCCTGCACCACACAGCCCGGCTCCCTGTGGCCTTCTGGGCCTCAGCTATCCTGGGAGTGGGAATGGTTCCACAGCCTCACCCTGCAGGGTGCCGCCTGTCATTGCCGGGGCCTCAGCTGGATTGGGCCAGGTCTGGGGGACCACCCTGTGACGGGCGTGCCTCAAGCCTTGGCCACCAGGTTACCTTTTCTTCCTGGAAACGGTGTTCCTCCCTCCCCCTGGGCTGCTGTTGCTGGCGATGTCCAGTTCAGGGCTACTGGGGTTGGGCAGGGGCGGGGGTTCAGCCGACAACCATTTAAAAACTATAATTAGCGAACGGAGCAGGGGTCGGGGTGCAGGTGTGGGACAGGGCCTCCAGACAAGGTCACCCTCTGCTGGCAGGTGGCAGGTGTAAGTCTGGCCCCTCCCCCCTGAACTTTTCTGGGGGTAAACTGGAAGAGGAAGGCAGTTTTAAGTTTCTGGGAAGGGCCCCGGTGTGGAGAATTCAGCCTCCCTTGTCAAACCCTTTACTCATTAACTCAATAATGCCGAGAACATTTCAATGGCTGGGGTGCCCTCAGCCCCCGGCCGGCATGAGCCTTCCCTGCACTCTGCATTTTGGGCCCTCAAAGCCTGAGAGGAGTGTGTCCTGGCAGCACACTCGCCCTGGATCATACTCCCCGCGGGAGGCACCGGCCGATGCAGGATGGGCATAGGTGGGCGCCGAGGACAAGGATGGGCTCCCCAGGCCATGCCAGTGCGCAGTGGGGAAAGCTGACCCCCAACCAGTGCCCTGGGACGGTCTTCCCACCCCCTCCCCACAGTGGCTCCCTCCAGTGACAACAGGGCATAAGGGCATCTGTCTCGGCACATCCCCGTCCTGCAGGCCCCACCTGGGCCCCTCCA
This sequence comes from Vulpes lagopus, assembly GCF_018345385.1. NCBI lineage: Eukaryota > Metazoa > Chordata > Mammalia > Carnivora > Canidae > Vulpes > Vulpes lagopus. The sequence continues at coordinate 31,389,282 of NC_054840.1, read as the reverse complement.
GCTGGCTCTGTTTACAGTCCTGGTTTTCTCGTGATCTGAAGCTGAGTCTAAGTGTGCAGTGTGAACTGAGTGTGAACCTCTCGCTGCACTGAGTGTGAACCTGTCGCTGAAAATCCGAGTGACTTCCCAAGCCGGTGCTGGCATGGCCCTGTGACCCTGAAAGGCACCTCCGGCCTGTGGCCGACACAGAGCCAGGCAGAGTCTCCGAGGAGAATGGACAGGACACAGTCGTGTCCATTCCCCGGAGAAGAGCAGGAGGGAGGCCGGCTGCCCTGCAAGGCCTGTTCTGGGGGCGGCTGCCTACAGAGGGAGAGGGCCAGAGAGCCAAGCCAGGCCCTGTGCTTACCTGTGGACGTCACTATGATGCATCCCGCCAGTCTGCACCTTTGTCAGAGGGAGCAGGGGGCCTGTGCAGTTCAGGCAGCCTGACCCAGAGCTGACGGCCCTGCCCATCAGAGCCCCTGAGATCGGCCAACCAGGGCCCATGGGGCATGTGTGTGGGTGCTGTGGAGGCATATATGTGCCCAGCCGAGGGCATGCGGGTCACAGAATTGAGGGAGACCTTAGAATCGTTGCCTCCCATGCAGCTCGTGTTCTGGGATGGGCACCTGTCAGGCAATGTCTGGGGAGCCTCTGTCCCAGCAGGGAGGGGACGGGGCGGGGCGGCTGATGTGTGATACCCGCATCCCGGCAGGGGCGTGTGGCCACGGGTTGGCAGGCAGACCGTGTCCCTCAGGAAGGCCCATCCTGACCCATCACGAAGGAGCACCCAGCTGTCCCCCTGGCGGGTGGGCAGGCATCTCACCCGGGCTCAGACCTGAAGCCACAGATGGGCCTGGAGCTCAGGATGGCAGGCGCCTCCCCCGCCTGTGCTCACAGTCCTGCCCACATGTGCTTGCTCGCACAGCTTGCAGTCACACGTGCTTACACCCGCACATGATCACCCAACAAACGTCCCTGAAACCTTGCAGGGTGAGTACAGACCGCCGACGGGTCGGCATGAGGCCACACGCCGGGTTCTCCCTACGGGCAAATGGCCGTGCTTCCTGGCCTGCCCACCTCCCACCCCTCAGCCTTGATGTGCTGTCCCTTCTGTCCCTGGCCTCACCACCTGTCACCTCTGAGGCCACGTCACCCCCCAGGCGCACCCAGCACAGCCTCGGCAATGCCGATCTTCAAAGATTAGTAGACGCTGTGTGTTTAGGAAAGGTGTAAACGTACAAAATAAGTGAGCAGATAGCACTGCGTACCCACCTGCGGCCCCCACCTTGTTACCGTCTGGCGTCGCTGTGCTACACGGGCTGCAGTCGATGAGCCAATGCCAGTATTTTACTCCGTCCGTAGCTGACATCTGGGTGCACTGTGGGCGTTCACACAAAGTGTGCGGACACGTGCCCCTCGTTACAGCATCAAGTACCCTGCCTGCCCCACGCCACCTCACTCCCCGACCCTGGCAGCCATGGGGCTCTTTCCTGCCTCCATAGTTTTGCCTTTTCTGGAATGTCGTAGACTAGCTGTCCTGCTGTGTGAGGATCCAGACCGCAGCCTTCTCAGACTGACGTCTCCCCCTAAGTAGCCTGCAGTGCTTTCCCGTCTTGGTAGCTCCCCTTTCAGGGCTGAACGATACTCCATCTGTGGGTCGCAGAGTCCATTTACCCATCACGCCCTGGAGAACGGCCTGCTTGCTCCCAGGGTCTGGCTGTTACAGAGCTGCTCTGAACGTGCATATGCAGGTTCCCATGTGGACATCAGGTCTCATTTCCTTGGTATAAATGCCGAGGAGTGTGGCTGTGGGTTAGGGTTTGTGCAGGTCTGCAGGAAACCACCAGACTGTCCTCCCCCGTGGCGGCACCGTGTTGCACTCCCAGCAGCAAAGCATCGGAGTTCCTGCTGCGCCACGTCCCAGCCAGCATCAGCTGTTGGCAGGGTTTGGGTTTTGATTGTCCCGATAGAGGTGCAGAGGCACCGTGTTGTCTTAATTTGCATTCCCTGACTACGGATGGCACTGGGCACCTTCCGTGTGCTCACTTCCCACCTGCGTATCTTCTTTGATGACGTGTCTGTTTAGATTTTGGGCCCGGTTTTCAAGTGGGTAGTTTGTTTTCTTACTGGGGTTTGAGTTCCTCGTGTATTCGGGATACAGATCCTTCAGCATACGTGTCTTTAGCAGATATTTCCTCCCCGTCTCTGGCTTGGGAGCTGTCACTGTCGTTCCGAGAGCAGAGGTGTTTACGTTCAGTGAGGTCCAGCTTCCCAGTTCCTTCCTTCATGGGTCCCGCCCGTGGTGGTGCATCTAAAAGTCCTCCCGGACCCCAGAGTCTTCTAGGTGTCCTCTTACACTACCCTCCAGGAGACCGATGGGTTTGCATTTCATGGCGAGGTGTGTGGCCCGTTGTGAGTCGTTACCGTGAGGCTGTAGGGCCTGCGTCCAGATTCACTTCTTTGCACGTGGACACCCCTCGTTGAAGACACGGTCTTGGCTCGGCTGTGCTGCCTCTGCCCCATGTTGAAGGTCAGGGACTGTGTGTCCGTGGGTCTGTCTGTAGGTCTGTGCCTTCAGGAGTACCGGGCTGCCCTGTCCCCATGCTTCTGTAGGATCTGGAAGCCGGGGTGTCGGTCCTGCACTTTGTTGTTGTCGCCGACGCTGGGCCAGCTATCCTGGGTCTCCCGTATCTCCATATGATAAAATAACCGGCTGGGATTTTTATTGGGATTGCCCTGTGTCCATGGGTCCTGCCGGGAAGAATGGACAGCGCGACCCAGTCAAGTCCTCCAACCCACGCATGTGGGGCATCTGTCCATGTACAGAAGTCTTCTGTGATGTGTTCCTCATATGGGTCCTGTACTTGTTTTGTTAGATTTGTAACTAAAGGTTTTTAAAATTTTTTTTGTTTGTTTTATAGTGATGACGTAAATAACCTTGTGTTTTAGATTCTGAACCTTCATTGCTGGTTTGTAGGGAAGGGGTAGACGGTGTGTCCCGCAGCCCTGCTCTCTCATCACACATGGGATTTCCCACATGGGGGATCCCATTGTCTATGAGCGGCCCTGCCCCTGCCCTCGAGGCCCACCTGCTCCCTGTGCTCCTGGCCTCGCTGCCATGTGTCGGGCATGCTGGGCTCTGTGGCCAAGACCATGCCCATGCATGCCCGAGGAGGGAGGGACATACTGTGAGCTTGTGGGCTGTGGGGCTCCTGCCGGAGGGTCGACACAGAAAGCCCGCCCTGCCCCCACCTGCATGCTCTCTAAGTTCTGGGGTTTTCCACCTGAATTTCAGTGCTGGCTGGACACTATGACCACAAGGACTGTCTCGGGAGCCGTGAGATCATGTGGGACCATTTTCCATTTCCAGGACAGCCTTTATGTTATGTGAAGTCAGTGAGTGCTGTCATTGGCGCAGTTTTGCGTGGATCTCAATGATCCTGTGTCGAGCTTCAGGCTCCGGGCTGCTGTGCAGGGCAGTCTCGAGGGTTCCCAGGCTTCTCCTGTCCGGGGCGTCCAGCACGGTGCTCCTCCCCATCCCCGAACACCGGGCACCTCTCCCCTGGATTGCAGGCCTTGTGTCCTGGGGGCACCTCTATGGTTCCTTCCCCGCCACAGGTGGCTTTTCCCCTGTTACTTTGCAGACTGGCCATGCAGCCAAGTACTGACATCTAGGTGTCACCACAGCCCAATGGCCTCTGGGATGGGTCTGGAGGTCACAACCCTCCCGGTCCCTCCAGAGTTGATGTTAGGGCCACACACCTGCCCCTGTCTGGGCCTCGTGGGGGCGCTTCCCTGTCCTCCCCCATGCTCCCTGCCATTCATAATGAGCGCATCCCCCTGCTGCCACCGCGCCTTCTGAACATCCCTGGGCCCTTCTCACTGTCCCCGCCTGCATTCTCCTCTGTGTCCAGAGAGACCTCTGTGACTTCACCTTTCACCTCTTCTATTGAGCACTTCACCTCTCATGGAGAAGAGGTCTTCAGGCCTCTGGATGGACTTGCTCATGGTGACGATGCCGCCAGGGGCCCCTCCACCTTCCCTCGCTTGCTTCCTGTGCTTCTGCGTGTCAGCTGAGGGTTTCAGGCCTGAGACACCCCCAGCTGTACCTGGGCCCACGTGTGTGTGAGCAGAATGCCATGTCTACGAGGGGCATGTCCTGCACCCTCATATCCCTCCTTCCCGTTGTTCCGGCCAGGAAACTAAACCTATAGGAATTTAGTGACGTTACCCTCTTTTGTTTTCATCGGGCCTGGGGAGAACCACAGTCCACCTTCCTTGTGAGAACCTGATTTTCATTTTACAACATTCCAGAAGGGTTGTGTTTATCCTCTTGTCACAAGGAAGCCAAGTCCACAGGGATAAAATAATAATAGCTTGTGAAGGCCCCTGGCAGTGGGGGAGGCCTTGGGGCAGCTCCCAGCCAGGCCACCCGCAGGGTGCGCCCTTGCCCTGAGCCTCCTGCATTTGGGGCAGATGACGGGAACCCAGGGGTGCTGCAGCCACCCCCACAAAGGCTGTCCTGGTGGCGCCATCTACCTCCAGGAATGGCCCATGTCCGTCCGGTGGTCCAGTGGTCCATCCGGCTTTTCTCGAGACATGGGACCTGTGCCAGGCCCTCGGGGCTGGCGGCCACCCCGTGGTCTTCCCACCTTGGGGAGGCCTTTGTCCTCTTGCAATGCTGCATCAATATCAAGAGTCAATAGTCCCCATCACTTCCTGCCACAGCGTGTCTGGGCAGCAGCCCATGACAAAGTCCTGCTTCAGGGGCTGGTGCTAGGAACACCCTGATAGTGGTGACGGCAGGGACGCCACTGCCACAGTTTACAACAGCTTGGGCCATTGCCCACACGTTATCTGCACAAAAGATGTCCTTAGAGAAAATGGCCTCACTGGAATTTTCCCATGAAGTGTAAAGGTCAAGAAGGTCTGAACTTGCTCCCCTACAGAGTCTGCTCACAAAATCCTTGTAGCCTCTTGAGGGTCCCTCATAGCCCCCCAGCCCCACCCTGGACTGAAGCATCTTTGTGTCTTGGCTTCCGTGTATTTTCCAACGCATTTGAACATGGGGGTCAGTCTCCACATCTCCAGCCGACCGCCAGGTCAGGAGCACTGTGGGCTCTGAAGGAGGCCTCTTCTGCATTGTCTGACCTCCCGGGCACCTGCCTGCCTCCAGCTCCTTCCATGGAAGCAGAGTCCCCAAGTCCCAGCCTTCAGCCACCCTTTCCACACCCTCAGCAGAGGCAGGGCACTGGGGGTACCACCAGGATCCGTGTGACACACGGGTGGACACAGGTGCCGCTGCCACCGCAGCTGGAATGCAAGTCACCGTTTTGTGAAAAAGGGTCTTGGGGAGCTGACCAGCAGCTTCCACCCGCAACTGCCCTCTGTGCCATGGGCTTGACTCGGGGGCTCTGCTCAGGCTTTGGGGGCAGCCCTCTCCCTCCCCCCTGACCTCTGACCTCCTGGGACCTTCCCCCATCTGCACCTGCTTGCCCTGGACCCTCAGCTCTTCTCAGGCCTATTCCAAGGTCACTTGAAGACTGATCAATGGGAATGGGAATCAAATAGAAATCCAATCTGAGGGACTTCTCAAACCTAGGAATTTATGTCTTTCACCAAACTGGGGACATTTGGAACCCTTACTTCCTCGATTTTTCCACCCCATCCTCCCCCTACTCACCTCTGGGACTCCATTTACATACATATTGGACCTTTCAACACTGTCCCACTGACCACTAATGTTCTGTCCACTTTCTATCTTTTTTATCTTTGTTCCTTAGATCGGATTTTTCCACCAATCTCACTTCCCATTCACTATCTTTTCTCTCATCTCTGTCTGCTGTTAAGTCTATCTGTTGAATTTCTTATTTCAGATATTGAGCTCTTCGATTCTAGAATTTTCATTTGATTCTTTTGGATTTCTTCTATTTTGAGAGTCACAGACAGTCTTTGGGCTAGCTACCTGCTTTTGTAAATAAAGTTTTCTTGGAACACAGCTGTGCTGATCCATTAATGTACATGCTGGTTGTTCTCGTGATGCAGTGGCAAAGCCGAGTAGCTGCAGAGCAGGCTGGGTAGCCCACAGCCTAAATAATTTGCTGTCTGGCTCTTTCAGAAAAAAATTGCTAACTCCTTTTCTGCTACTGAGATCTACTATTTTTTGATTCATTACAAACATATTTTCCTTTACATCCTTGAGCGTAGTTACAGTAGCACTTTGTAAATCCTGGTCTACAGAATCCAGTCTATGGATCATCTTGAGATCTTCACTGACATATGGGTCCCATTTTCCTGTTTCTTCATATAATTTCAGATTGTTCCTAGAACATTGTGGCTCATACACTGTAGAGACTCTGTATTCTATGTTCCTCTGGAGAGCATGGATTTCTGTGGTGGTTGTTGCTGCATTGCTGCTTGACCAGGAATGACCCAAAACTCTGATGATGTCTCCTCTGTGGTGACAAGAAGTTTGGATCTGCCTCTCTTGTGTGTAATTCAGGGACCAGCCAGGAATTTGGGAAGAGCTCATGCATAGGATGTGGGATTTGGCCTTGCATTGTGCAGCTGCAGCAGCCATCGCCTTCTGTGTGCTCCGCTCTCTCCATCCTGTAAGACTACGGGTTCCTTTTGCTTTTTTTTCTTTTAAGATTTTATTTATTTATTTATTTAAGAGGGAAAGAGAGAGAGAGAGAGAGAGAGCGTGTGCATGCACATGACCAGGGGCAGAGAGAAGCAGAGTCCCCGCTGAGCAGGGAGCCCCCACTCCCCAATGCAGGACTCGATCCCAGGACCCCAGGATCATAACCTCAGCTGAAGGCAGATGCTTCACTGACAGAGCCCCCCAGGTCCCCATACTATAGGTTTCTATCTGAGTTTTAATTGCACTCCACAATTCCAGCTGGAAAAAGCCATAAAGAACAGGGAAGTCAGAAAAACACAAATGAAAAGGGAAACAGGGCACTCGCCCATTGCCACCCCATCCCTTAAGGTCTGGAGCCCTCCAGTGTGCCTGTCTCTCTACCGTGTTAGTGCTTGTTAGGGGGGGGTCGATCCCCGCAGATGGTTGGTGCGATGGGGCTACCCCACCTGTGCCCACCTCAAACTTATAATTGTCCTAGATCCTGCTCTCAAATCTTCATTTAATTTAGAGCCAGTCACAAATCATAAGAAAGCAAAGCTTAAAGTATATAATCCTTTACACACAGAGCCTTGAGAAGCCGCCTGGCCAGGAGGGTTGAGGAGGGGAGGATGCTCAGGGAGGAGGACTGGTGGGGATGGCCTGCCGGGGCTGGCTCAGCTCGGCTCTGGCACGCCATCCACCTGGACGTTCACTCATGGGTCGGCTTGACAACACTTACTGTTTGCTGTTAGGAATGTGTGTATTTAGATGTGAGATTATCAAGGACCCCTGGTGTGTGGTGTTACTGCCCCACCTGCCCTACGAGGGACAGCGTCTGGGGTGGACGCCTCTCAACAAAGGAGGACAGTTTTGTTTGAAATCCAAACGCCGCTCTGGGTCTCCCTCCAGTGCTTGAAGCCGGCCAGGGCCCACCTTCCTTCTGTTCTCACTTCTGTTACTCATGATGGCTCAGAATGAAAGAATATGATGCTTCCTCGGAGGCTAGTAACAATTTTCATTTTTTTAATTAAAAAATTGACAAAGTGGGGCAGCCCCGGTGGCGCAGCGGTTTAGCGCCGCCTGCAGCCCAGGGCATGATCCCGGAGACCCTGGATCGAGTCCCACATCAGGCTCTCTGTATGATGCCTGCTTCTCCCTCTGCCTGTGTCTCTGCCTCTCTCTCTGTCTCTATGAATAAATAAATAAAATCTTTAAAAAGAAAAAAAAATTGACAAAGTGTGCTTGAGTTTTGTAGGCGTATGATGTTTAAAGTGTTTTGTGGTTTGTGAGCAGAAGGGCCCTCAGAAGGGCCAGTCCTGAAAGGGCTCCATTGCTCTGGGAGCTGTCCTCAGGGTCCCGGAAGCAGGCCCTCCCTGGGGAGCGGCCAGGCCAGCTCACCGACAACCCTCTGAGCGCTCATCCACAACATCGTCGCAGGCAGGAGGTGTGGGCTCAGCTAGGTCACTAGGCAGTATTTGAGGACACTATGAATATCTCCACCTCCTGGCCTGGGCCGGCAGCTGACACATTTACTATAACTCCTGCCTTGGGCTGGGGCACAGATCAGAGTGAGCAGGTCGGCTCCTGTCCTCACAAGTGGCTCAGAGGCAGTCCCATCCTGGGACAGGACGTGTGTGCGTTTGTGTGACCATGCGGGGCCAGCCCTGACCTGCTTGTCCTCCCGAGTGCAGCGGGTCCCCTGCATGTGCCAGGTGCTCCCGGGCTTCTCCGGGACGGGTTTCGCTGCTCCATCTGCTGACTCTGTCAGGCCGCATGGAATTTACCAAAGCTCGTACGCGTTAAAGTAAAACCAAAGGATTTACTGTGCTGCTGCATTTGCGTGGACTCAGCTAAATTTTGTTGGGAGATCCTTGGAGGCAGTGGCCTCGTAGGGCCTGACCCTGGGCCCTGGGCACCCAGGCATGTCCTGGGGGGCACCCAGCCCCACCCACAATGACCTTCCCGAGCCTCCAGCACCCGCCCTGTCCAGGGACCATTGCAGGAATGGTGGCCGGCTGGCGCCTCCTGACCTTCGACATCCGTCAGAGTGTTTGTAATTAGAACTAAAAGCATGTGCTCCCCTGTCCTTACCGTCCTGCAGCCAGGCCGTCTGTGCTTAATTAGCTGTGACCCTCCCGGCCTCAGCAGTTGCCTGTGGGCCTGGTTGTGGAAAGTCCGCACCTCCCTCCTTGTGCTGCTGTCTACGCCTTCCCGCTGCACTTCCACTTGGTTCTCTCCTGTTCCTGTGGCTCCATCTTGTCTGTCCTGCGAGTGTGCACTGCCTGCACCACCTGCATTAGCACCTCATGTTTCCTGAGCTGGAGTTTATGCCAGGAGCTGGGAGTCGGAGCGGCTTGCAGAGTGGCCTGCAGAGCCGCAGCTGGGCCCCTGGTGGGCACAGCAGGGTGGGGGCTGCTGCCCTCTCCCCCGGCAAGGCATGCAGGGAAAGCCAGCGGGCTCCCCAAAGGCCCAGACGTTCTCTGCCCTTCCAACCTGTAGGGTTAGGCTTCTCCCCCGCAAACAGGGCCATTTTGAGGTGTGAGGCTGCACCACCTAATTGCTTCCTGAGGTCACAGCCGCCCAGGTGGCACCTGGCCTTTCCCTGTGTTCGCAGCTCAGACTCCAGGACAGGCCACCAGTGGCGGCCCCAGCACTGAGGGTCCCCAGGAGGTGCTCTGCGTTACTGTTCAGGCTCACCTGTGCTGGGCCCTTCTGTTTTTGGAGGTAAATCCAACAAGGGTTGGGAGGAAATTGGGATCTTCCCTGCCCCCGTCAGAGTCTGAATGGCCCAGCTCAGCATAGCACATGGTGTCTGCAGCGTGGACAGAGGTGCTGGGTGTGTGGTGAGGGGGCAGGGGTGAGGCACCTGCCCCTCGTGCCCACTCCCTCGGCCTCCCAGGGGCCCAGGGTGCCCAGTGGGGTTGCAGCAGAGGCAGTGTTGTGGATTGTGGACAGAGACATGGCCTCCACCCTGTGTCGGATTTTCACAGTGACCTGATGATGGGCGGTCGCGGTGACCCGCCCCGACTAGGAGCCACATTCCTGCCTGTGTCCATCCAGGTTCCGGCCAGCTGCCGGAGCCCGACGCCACAGGGCACGTCCAGCAGGAATTCGGCTCACCGGCTCCTAAAATGCCCATTATATGCTTAATGGCTGAACCAGCAGCAAATTGCCACTTAGAATCAATGAAGTCTTTCATTTAATTAGCTCATTACAATGCAGCTGCCATCTGGGAGGGGTCACAGGCAGTGGGGAGAGCCGCCCGCAGGCCTGACCGGTCCCTGGCTGCTCTTGAAGAGCTCCCGTCCCCGGAGACCCTCCCTCACGCCTGGGCAGGATGGCACAGAGCCAGAGGGTGCCCCTGCAGCGGGGCTGTGCTGCCAGCCTGATGCCGGGTGAGAGCAAGGACCAGGGTCTCCCTGCGGCCTACTGCCAGGCTCTCAAGCCCCAGAGCAAGGACAGCGACACCCCAGCCCAGCCTGTAGTTCCAGGGAGGACCCCTGGGCCCATAGGAGGCTGAAGCCTGGATCAGACATTGCCCCACATCCATGAATGCAGAGGAGAGGTCGAGCAGAACCTGGAGAAAGGCACCTGCAGCCACAGTGACATCGTAGGAGAAAGAGGGAGGACCCACCTGGCATAAAGCATAACCGCAGAAACAGAAGGGAGGTCCCCACAGAGCGTTACACCCCCAGAAAAGGGTCAGTGCAAACTGCACTAGGAAGACGCTCCGGAAGACAGCAGAACGGGAAATCGTTGGAGGGTTTCCACAGGTGAACACGCAGGGTTAGGTCTGAGACATAAGAGCAGGAGGGCTGGGGGGACAGGGGGGTCAAGGACTTCCATCAACATGGGGGGACACAGATGGGAGGGGGTGCCGGGGGGGACTGTCTGGAGAGTCCGCAGCACTGTCCGGGGGCCACAGAACCGGAGGACAGGCATCACTGGCTGGGCAGGGACACGCCGCCTTCTGCCCCAGGGTCAGTGGCCGAGCAGGACGTCTGCTGTGGACCCGCATCTAAGACAATTGGCCAGGGCAGGGCAGGTCGCCGACTGGGCGCCTGGGGAGTGAGGAGGTCACAGGAAGCTGCCCTGCAGACTGAAGGGGCATCCCCAACATGAGGGAAGGAGAGTTGAGGAGAAGATACACCTATCCGTCAGGGAGTTCTCGACGACGAAGCTCTCACGACTGCCAGACAGAAAAGGCCAGGGAACCAGGCAGGGGGAGACAAGGAGCAGCAGCCCCCCACTGTGTCCTCTGTGCATGCTCAGGGCTTGCTCAGAGCCAGGGCAACACGTGTGGCCCCAGGACCAGAGCCAGGCCACGAGTGGTTGGAGAGCGGAGGTGAGTGCACAGAAGTGAGGGACGCAGGAGCACACGGCCAGGATGTCTCTGGGGATGGGCAAGTCCTCCCGTTCACCATTATTTTTAAATATTTTCTTTCCTAAACCCCAGTTGGACGGAATGTTAAACGCGTAGCAGGACACACAGAAGCATGAGTGGCTTTCAAGGGCATGAAACTCAGAAGCCGTAAAACAAAGACCTGAGTTTACCTGAACAGATGTCTGCACGACATAAACAGAGTCAAAGGGCGAGCACCTGACCTCGGAGGGTGCAAGTGTGCGGCTCCGGGGTGTGAGTGACCGCCTGCCCAGCCAGGCTGTGGAGGAGCCGCCAACACCATGAACCCGTGGCCCACAGAGGAGTGTCCCATGGGCGAGGAAGGGTGTAAACCTCCCTCCGAACAGGAGGGACTGGCCCTGAATCTACCAGCAGACATCCTCACCTGCCTGAACAGGTGCGTCCCCTACCTGGGCAGCAGTGACAGGTGTTTCTGTCCAGGTCAGAGGTGACTCCGCACTAAAGCACACATGCTGCCCAGCCCCCCGGATCGCACCTGTGCAAGGTGCGCCCACCATCGGATGGTGCGTCCGTCACCCTGTGTGTGTGCACGTAGGTTTCCTTCTCAGTGAGCCAAATCTGAAGGCACCTCCTCTGTGGGTTCTCAGGGCTTACTGTTAAGCAGGAGCCTCAGCTCTGAAGTCACCTCGTGTCTCATCTACTAAATTAATTAGATTGTAAAAAAAAATTAATTAATTAATTAATTAGATTGTGAGATACTGGGCTGCCATGCAGGACGCATCTGAGGACCAGCGACAGTGTCACCTGGCGCTTCCTGGGACTCCGCGTCCTCCTGGGAAAGATCAGTCTATGACCAAGACCCCGTGTAAATCCCTGATTTGGGGACAGATTGTGGCTCAAGACCAAATACTCAGCAACGTGACCTGAAGCCAGCTCTGGGGTCAGACCTCAGTGAGGGGCTTCCTAGAGTTCAGAGGTCACTCGGTGCCCCCCGAACAGAGGAACAGGGAGGCTCCAGATGGGGGGACACGCACCCCACCCCGCCTGCGATGGAACAGTGCTGGGTCTGCGAGGCCCTCGTGGTGTCTGCCGCCGGGACTGGCAAGGAGGCAGGTGCTGCCGGAACTCTTCCCGAAGCATGGGGTGGCCCCACATCACAAGTCCTGGGTGCTGGGCGGCACCCTGCAGGTGTAGGCACCTCTCTCTGTGCCCTTGCTGGGCGCCGGCCTCTCCTGCTCACATGGTGCCCCTCCCAGCCTGCATTGCACCGTGAGGCCAAACCATCCGGATGCTTTCCTGCTGACGAGCGGGGACAGCCCTGAGGGCTCCCAGGAACCTGCCCTCCATCATTCTGGGCGGCCACCCCCTGAGCTGTTTGCCCTCCGTGCCCCGGCAGGGTTTGGTAACAGTCATCAGGCAGGTGCCAGGGTGCTGGCTCCTTGGGGCTTCCCCGTGTAGGGACGTTCACCAGATGAGCGTGAAAATTTTCAGGAGGAAGAGTGGAACTTGACGGGAACACGAGGGTACAGCCGTGGCCGGAGAGCCCGAGAGCCCTCAGCTGTGTGGGGCAGGGGTCCCCAGCAGGTTCTCCAATCCCAGAAGCACTGGCCCCTTCTGCCCCTGCAAGCTGAACCCTGGCCCTTCCAGAACTCGGATCTGGGCCCTTGGCTGGTGACCCGTGGGTCGGTGACGCTGCGGCACCCCCGGAAGGTCCCACCTGCACACCTGCCGCTCTGCTTCTCAACTAGACTTGGGAGGCCATGCACAATGGGGAAGACAAGTCCTTGGGACTGTCCTCCACAGCCAGCATCTGACCCCTGTGGTGACCCCATGATTCAACAGGCCAGGGACGCAGAGCAGAGCATCTCAGGGCAGAGCCTGGCGGGAGGGGTGAGTAACCAGACCCCAGGCTCGCTGCACACCAGCCCCCAGGTGGGCAGGCTCACAAGATAATGCCCTTGCTCTACATGGAGAGGTCTCTTGATACTCAGAACTTCAAGGAATGGAAAAGAGAATTATCCTAAATGTGAGCCAGGCTCTCCAGTCCATGTTCCGACTATTTTGAAATCAGGCTTAATGTAGAAAATCTTCTCACTTGTTTCTGAGTCTTAAAATAGAGCAAATAAAATAGAAGGAGAAATGGGCCCCAGTAGGTCCTGCCTCACCTGGAAGGACCTGTGCCCTGAGGTCCTGGTAGGGTTGGTGGGCCGACGGGGCCCTGGGGACAGCTTTTGGCAGGGGGACGCAGACCCCACTGTCCCCACCAGCTCCCATGGGGAAGTGGAGCTCGTGCCCCCGGGGGAGCCCTGCCGACTGTGGCCTCCGGAGGCTCTGTTCCTCGGGGCTGTGACCCCACGCAAGCCAGAGGGGATGGTCCCCCCCAGGCTTCAAGCAGGCTCAGACTCCAGCACCTGAGAGGTGGAGGAAGCGGGCCCAGAGGCAGCATGAAGGGGTGAGGGGTGCAGGGGGCATCCCCACTCAGGCCCAGAGCGGGCTACCTGGGGCCTGTGGATGTGGGTGCCTTGGGCTCTGCCCACCCAGCTTGGGGCCTGTTATCGAGACCTGAGTCCTCTGTCCGGCTTCTGTCACAGGAGGCTCTTCCTGTCCGGCCCACCTCCTCCCCAGTCTCCTGGACTGCCCGTGGAGGAAGAGGGCCATTCCCCCTGCAAGGGGCAAGGAGACCCGGAGGTGGGGTCCTCAGGGGACAGCAGTCAGCAGTGCAGTGGCAGGGCCTCCTGGCCACATGATGGGCCATAGGGGTATCCCCAGACCCAGACGTGGCACCTGGCTTCCGGGGCGCATCCAGGTGTGAGCAAGGAGGTGTAGGGGACTGGTCACAACATCACCACTTCTCCCTGTCGCAGCTTCCAGAAAGACACCCACCATGCGGGAGGGGCCTGCAGTAGCCCTGGCCCAGCCCACTCCTCCAGGGGCAGCCTGGCTCCGAGGGGACCCTGTGCCCTGACCGCCCCCTCCCCCACAGGCTTCCACCTGTCACACAAGGTCACCAGCGTTGTCCCCGAGAGTGTGCTGCTCATCGTGCTGGGACTGGTGCTGGGCGGCATTGTCTGGGCAGCTGACCACATCGCCTCCTTCACGCTGACACCCACCGCCTTCTTCTTCTACCTGCTGCCTCCCATCGTGCTAGACGCCGGCTACTTCATGCCCAACCGGCTCTTCTTCGGGAATCTGGGCACCATCCTGCTGTACGCCGTCATCGGCACCGTGTGGAACGCGGCCACCACTGGGCTGTCCCTCTACGGTGTTTTCTGTAGCGGCCTTATGGGTAAGGGGGCATGGCATCCATGGGGTGTCCTTGGAGCAGGGGATGGTTGGGGTGAGGTCATCCTGGGTGTGGGGTCCTCGGGGTGGGGTCCTTGGGGCGAGGTCCTGGGGGTGTCCTCAGGGTGGGCTCTGCAGGAGCAGGGTCTGGGCAGGATACAGAACACAGACCCAGAAAGGGGATGAATGTGCAGGGTGACAAACGTCACTGGTTGGTCCACTTAACCAGTTTGGTGTGTTGAAAATAAGGTTTAATTAATAAACAACAGTGGTCTGGGCATTCCCAGGCGGGACTCGTGTCCTACTTGGGGATGAAATCCTGTCAGACCAGGCTAGCGGGTGGGTGAGGCGGGTGGGGTCGAGCCGCTGAGCACAGAGATTGGGTCGTTCGTTGTTTGTACGCAAACCTGCAGGAAAAGCCAGGTCGACTGCTGCTCCGCATCCGTAGCAACTTCTCCTGCAGTTTGGGTTACTTAACTCAGCGGAGGTGCACCCCACCCGCCTGGGGAACTGGAGCAGGTGGGCCGGGGCCCAGGGAGCCTCACACAGAAGTGCATGCAGCCCGAAACACAGCCCTTCACGGTGTCACATGGGGGCCACCATGGAAAGGGGCTGTCAGCCCCACGGGCGCCTGTCCGTGCTCCACCTTGGCCCCAAGCACCTCCACCTGCCAGGAGGGCCGGGCCATGATTTCCTTCTGACTAAGGATGAGCCTTGGGCCCAGCTCCGGGGAGCAGGGCCTTGGAGCCTGGATGACACAGGACCTGCAGCCAGCACGGGAGGCCAAAGGGCCCCTGCCCCGAGCCATCACCTTGCCTGGTCCATTTGTCATCTTGGGACTTTGTCCTCAGCCCATGAGGAGCACACATGGTCCTTTGAGCCCCCGCTGCCAGTGGGTACCACCCCCAGGCTCCCCGAGGGTGACACAGTGCCCGGTGCACCTGGCCAGGCCTCGCAGGGAAGGAAGCCTCAGGTGTATTGTGTTGCATTTATTGGCGATGCCCTTCAATAGTTGGGACATATCTGAGATAACAGGATCCCCTCTGGCCACTGGACCCTGGGGAAGGTCTCAGGGGTGGGGGCAGGAGCCCCCTGTGGGGCCTGTGTTCAGCCCTCAGGATGCCCCTGGTCAAGGCCGGGCATCAGCCACAGTCATGGAGCAGAGGAGCACTCAGGGGCCAACAAGTTTATCCTGGCCCAGAACACCCAGAACTGCAAGCCTGGTGGGGCTGGGAGGGTAGGGGTCAGTTTCTGGGGACCCGTGGACTGTGGAGCACCCCTGTGAGCAGAGGTCACCCCCAGGAGGCCTGGCATGGGGTGCCAGGTGGGCATCTGGACAGGCCGGCGCAGGGAGGCCCAGCAGAGGCTCCAGGTGGTCGGTCCGAGAGGCTTCATGTGGGTGAACCTCAGGTGGTGGACAGAAGGTCCTGGAACTCGTAGCCTGGGAGTTGGGATCCCACAGTCCAGCCTGGTCCCAGGAACCTTGTTGGCAGCACCAGTGGGTGGTAGACGGTCTCTCCAGGGAAGAGGGCAGGCTACCCCAGACCCGGGACGTTGGAGTGGCTTCCAGAATGTGCCACAGGGTCTGTCAGGATCTGTGGACAGCGAGAGGCCAGGGAGTCAGGAGGCATTTAAGAATGGACGCCTCAAGGGTGGGTGTGCACTGGGAAGCCCCTGGTGTCTGAAGCCTGGAAGGACTGTGTTCCCCTCACCCCGCCTCACCGACCACGTCTGGAGGCGGAGAAGCAGAACCTCGGGTGTCCCTTCCGGAAGAGACATTTTAAAGTCACAGGAAGCAGTTTTGACACCTGCCCCTGCTCCAGCGAGGATGCTTCCCAGGCCCCTAGGAACCAGGTCTAGGGCCCGGCCTCTCTGCACACCTAGCCTTCTCCCTGCCTGGCCCTGAGGGAAGCCCCGGCCACACAGAGGCCACCGTCCTGGACCCGAGGGCCCCACAGCCCTGTCTCCCTTCCTCTCCCTGGCCCTCCAGGCCTGACTGGCCCCTGGGGTCTGTTGGAGTCCGCTCAGGCTGGGGAGGGAGCTCATGCCAGCAGGCCCCTGGCCGAGGACCTCCCCAAGCAGCCCAACTGGGGGCAGGTGTGTGTCCCCACAGAGCCTGGACCCCAAGTGCAGACTGCTGCTGGGGCTCCTGTGTGGCCCGGTGTTGCTCTGGATCCTGACACAGATCTGGAAGGACAGAGGCTCTGGAAAGAGCATCTAGGCATGACCCCCGCCCCCGAGAGTGCCAGGAACCCACAGGGCAGGGGCCACTCCCAGAAGCAGGCTCCTCCAAGGCCCTTGCTCCCCCTCCCTCCGCTCTGGGTCCCCAGCTGACCTCCCTGCAGCCCCTCCGATGGGAGCCCCCAGGACCCTGTGAGGCCTGTTGTGCCCCTGCCTCCAGCTGGTCCTGGGGGCTCTGGTCTGGGCTGAGATGTCAGTCCCCAGGGAGGCCTCCCCCATGCCTGTCGAGCCCCGACCACCTCCCCATCACACTCACCACCTACACCCCTGCACTGTAGGCCCCCAGGGCAGGGGCCTGATTCCCTGCTGTGTGTGTCCCCCACCCCCAGCTCCTCATCTGCCTGCAGCAGGCGCGATAGGCTGGAAGGAGGAAGCAGCCGGGGCCCAGGGGAGACCAAGGGAAGAAGTGGGGTCAGGCAGTTCCCCTGGGGATGAGGCCAGCCCTGCCTGAGGCTGTGGGAGCCCATGGGGGGAGGCGGAGTCCCCATCCTGGGGGGCTTCCAATGCAGCTGTCAGCGGGACAGCGCCTGGAAGGACCCTGAAGGCCTGGGGGCAGGTGTGCTGACTGGAGGCCCTCATTCGGCCTGGCTGGGGGCTCTCCCTGACGGCCCGCCTGTCCTGCAGGAGACCTGAACATCGGGCTGCTGGATTTCCTTCTGTTCGGCAGCCTGATCGCTGCTGTGGACCCGGTGGCCGTCCTGGCCGTGTTCGAGGAGGTCCACGTCAACGAGGTGCTGTTCATCATCGTCTTTGGGGAGTCGCTGCTGAACGACGCTGTCACCGTGGTGAGTGGGTGCCAGGCGGGCCCAGGGACTTGCCAGGGAGCATCTGGGGCCACCGGGAGGGGACACGCGGTCACGGTGCAGGAACCGTAGAACTGCCTGGGGCCCTCGGTGCAGCGGGCAGAGAACGCTGCCTAAGCGAGGGGCTGGTCCTCTGCTCGCAGCTCCGACTGGAGGAGACGTCCCCATGCCAGCCCCGGGCGCTCGCACCCCTTCCCTTGCCTCCTCCTAACCCAGAACCACTGCCTGTCTCACCAGTTCTGGCAGCGCCTCCCCACCCCCGCCTCGTTCTCAGAGCAGGACACCTCTACCTGGGGGCATTGGTGCCACCCATTCCTGAACCCCCTAAGGGAGCCGGAGCCGCTAAAACAGCAGGATCTCACTAGGATTCAGGAGGGAAGACGAGCCAGCACCGGCCGCAGCGCTGGCTGTCATGTGCTCGGAGGCGGCACTGTCTCCAGGAGGGAGCTCGGCAGGGCCCCCGTGTGTGGGCAGGGGCTGGAGGACCCTCAGTCAGGGCATGAGGCCGCAGCACCTCTGCAAAGTGAACAGAAGGTTTGTGAAATGCGGGGACGCTGTCTCAGCCTCAGAGCCGTCGGCCTGGAGTGCCCCAAAGCCACCCCAAGCTGAGCCAAGTTACGGGCAGCCGGCCTGTGTGTCTCTGAGCACCTGCTCCGGACCCCGGGGTCAGCCCCTTCCCTCGTCCCTGGGGTTTTGCAGACACGGCAGGATGTGAAGATCCGTCTTGGCTCTGAGTACCCATGGCCTCGCTAAGACACTCCCTTCTGACATCCCTTTGGGGTTCAGGGGTCTGAAAAGCCCTAAGGTGCTGCTGCAGTTTCCTGACATAGCAGAGAGATGTTCTCCAGGAATTGTGAGCATTAGAGACTTAATCAGAAAACATCTGCACAGCCCCTTGGAGGCTGAGCTGCTCTGTGCCGAGGCTTCTCATCTCTGCAGAAGCTCAAACTGACGTCTGGACCCTACGTTCCACGTCCCCTCCCACCCACGTGTCCACAGAGACACCTGAGCTGAGGTCCAGCTTCAACACCTTCCGTCCTTGGAGGCTGCCTGCCCAGGCCCCGCGCACGGTCCAGCCTGCCTCACCTCCCTGCCTTTGGGGTCCTCTGACCCCCGGAGCACACCTGGAGAGGGAGGAGCCTGCATCCTGCCCACCGCAGTCCCTCGGCCCCTGGCCCCTCACTGTGGAGTGGCACCTCGTCGGGGGCGGAGGGGGGGTGCAGCCCTGGAAGCGCTGCCCTACCTCCACAACTTCAGCCTGCATGCAGTTCCTGAGCTTTTCATCTTGAAAATCTCGGCGGGATAAGGTGTAAATGTCCACACTTGAAGACGCCAAGGGGTGTGAGCCCACCACAAGGAGCTGGCACCATAGTGAAGTCGCTGAAAATGAAACTCTGGCTTCATCTTGGAAAACAAAACCATTAACCACAGTGGGTTAGCTTTGTGATCATTGCTGCTTTGCTGAGAGTATGAAAGGGTCCCGTTTGCTCCTGAAGGGTCTCCTTCCTTCTAGAATGTTCTTCTGACTCTCATCTCATCTTTGGCCTTTGTCTTATTGACCATTCTTGCCTCCTGGTGGTCTCACTCAGTGATTTTGGGTTTGCAGGATAGGGGGCTGCCAAGGGCTGCTCCTTCCAGCCCAAGTCCTCAAGGCCTGGGCCCTGAGTCGGGACGGGCTGAGCACTGGCGGAGGGCTGACCCGAGGTCATGCCTGCCTCTCTGTCCTCCCAGGTCCTCTACAATGTGTTCGAATCTTTCGTGACGCTGGGAGGTGACAAGGTGACTGGTGTGGACTGCGTGAAAGGCATAGGTATGTGGCTGGTGGGTCTGTGCGCCTGGGGAGTATGGGGTCACGTCTCCTCTCCAGCATGGGGACCCCCTCCAGGCTTCGGCACCAGCACCACCCCCGGGTTCCACAGCTTGTGCAGGGAAAAGGTGTTTCCACTCTGAAGTCTCGGCAGCAGGCCCTCCCATCCACCATGTGTTTCATGAACACAATTTTGTGCGTTCCGGCCACACTGGGGAGGCAGGGGCTGCTGCCCCATGAGACCCACTAGCATGTCTGGTTGGGGGCTTGGATGCTGGTGTCCCAGGGTCCCAGGGATGCCCCTACCCAAGGCCACCTTCTTGGGCTTTCTCTACACGGGGGCGGGGAACCAGGCCTCCCTGCTCTTCACAGGCTGCCTCTCAGGGCAAGAACTGGCTTCTTGTTTGCTGAGTTATTGGCGCCTCTGTGGGGGTTACTAGGCAAC
This sequence comes from Vulpes lagopus, assembly GCF_018345385.1. Taxonomy (NCBI): domain Eukaryota; kingdom Metazoa; phylum Chordata; class Mammalia; order Carnivora; family Canidae; genus Vulpes; species Vulpes lagopus. The sequence continues at coordinate 31,369,737 of NC_054840.1, read as the reverse complement.
CCACAGTGAGGAATGGTCTGGAAGGACGGCTGGTCAGCCAGCCCACACGGGCCAGCCACGCCCGGCCACAAAGGGCCTTTCAGGCAGCTCAGCCAGCATCCTCCACCCGCAGTGTCCTTCTTCGTGGTGAGCCTAGGAGGCACGCTGGTGGGTGTTATCTTCGCCTTCCTGCTGTCACTGGTCACCCGCTTCACCAAGCACGTGCGTATCATCGAGCCGGGCTTCGTGTTCATCATCTCTTACCTGTCCTACCTCACATCTGAGATGCTATCGCTGTCAGCCATCTTGGCGTGAGTTCCCCTCACTCCCACGGCCCAGGGGCCAGAGCTATATAGTGTCTGGGCCACACACTGGTGTGCGGGGGTGGGGGGCAGGGGCACTCCACAGCACAACCAAGCAGCTATGCCAAGGATGGGAGAGGAGGGGAGAGGAAGGGAGAAGGGAAAGGGTGCGGGAGGGAGAGGGGGTGCGGGAGGGGGAGAGGAGGAGGGAAAGGATGAGGGAGGGGAAGGGGGACAAGGAGGGGAGGAGGGAAGGGAGGGAGGGGGAAGGGAGGGGGAGGAGGAAGGGAGGGAGAGGAGGAGGGAGAGGGTGGGGGAGAGGGTGGGGGAGGAAGGAGGGGACCCTCTCCTCTGGGGCAAAACATTCCTGGCCCCTCCTGGCCCCCTCTACCCAGCCACCTCCCTGTGAGGGGTGAGAAGCCACTGTATGGGTGAAGAATCCGGCCTATTCAGGTTTTAAATCATGAGTTGGCCTTTTCACAGAACTGCCCTTGAGCTCTGCCTACACACAGCCTCTTCTGGGTGCTCTGGGCAGGAAGCTGGCAGGCACCCCGTGACCCACATCTGCCCCAGCACCTCCCCCCAGAGCCAGCTGCTGGCCTGTGGTCAGGCGCAGACAGCCCACTGGGTGGCTCGGGGCTCAGGTCTTGGGGGGCTGCTGGGACCTGGGCCCAGCTCTGAGAGAACACCCGTCAGTGGGTGGGTGGGTGGGTACCCAGGACGCAGACCCTCGGGCCCCGTCCCGGCAGCTCACGGCCCCTGGTTTCACTGCGTGCCTGTCCCACCCCCAGCATCACCTTCTGTGGCATCTGCTGTCAGAAGTACGTGAAGGCTAACATCTCTGAGCAGTCAGCCACCACCGTGCGCTACACCATGAAGATGCTGGCCAGTGGGGCAGAGACCATCATCTTCATGTTTCTTGGCATCTCGGCCGTGAACCCCCTCATCTGGAAGTGGAACACGGCCTTCGTGCTCCTGACCCTGGTCTTCATCTCTGTGTACCGGGCCATTGGTGAGGGCGCTGGTGGGGGCGGGTACTGGGGATGAGGGGTGTATGAGATAATGACAGGGATGATGGGGAGGTGGGGAGTGGCAGGGGGATGGGGATGATGAGGGTGAGGGGAGACGATGGGGGATGACCAAGAGGAGGGAGATTAGAGGAGATAATGGGGAGGAGGAGGATGGAGAGGAGGGGAGAGGATGGGGGATGATGGGGATGACAAAGATGAGAGGAGATGATGGGGATGAGGGGAGAGGATGAGGGATGGGGATGATGGGGATGAGGGAGATGACAGGGAGGAGGGGCAATGACAGGGATGCTCAGGGCATAAGGTGTCCAGGGATGGGGGGCGGTGGTGGGCTGTGGGCATGACTAGGGATGGTGAGGATGGTGGAGGGCGGACACTGGGGCCCGGCTGAGGGAGCCTGTGGGGAGCCAGGATGTGGGGTTTGTGTGGCCCAGGGAGGAGCAGGCTCCAAACCCTGGGGAGCCTCAGCATGGCCAGGCCAGTGGTTATCATCAGCGAAGGTTTAGGCTCTCTGATGGACGGCCTTGTTCCCTTGAGATAGAGGTAGCATAGTGAGGGGTCAGGGTAGAAGGTTCTAGAACCCAGGGGAATCCATTTGGTTTCCCCTGGACTCACTGTGGATGCAGTCACTGAGGAAGCAGATGATGCTGCAGTGAGGCAGGGGCCCTGCTGGCTGCCGTGACCATGACCGAGCTGGCCATCGCTGTGTTTGTGTAGGGGTGGGGGTAGGGGACCACCTGTGCTTCCCGGGGCCTGGGGGCTCCGAGGAGCGGCTGCCAGAGCAAGCAGGGTCGGTGGTCCCGGAGCTGCCTGAGCCACCAGAATGTGAGGCCTCGGCTGAGCCACGGGGTGGTTTGGCCCACGGTCAAGAGAGAGTTCCGGTATAGACAGTGTAGACAGTGTAGCTGGTGTAGACAGTGTAGACACAGGGGAGAGGGTGTGGGGAGAGCAGGGCTACAGGCTGGAGTTTTTGTGACCCGTTGCTGGGAGCAGAATCCATCAATGCCTGAGGAGGGAATCCCCCATGTGCTCCCCACAGGGCGAGGTGGAGCTGGGAGGTGTGAGGGGGGGTATGTGTGAGGGAGCTGGGAGGGGTGAGGGGTGTGTGAGGGAGCTGGGAGGGGTGAGGGGGGTGTGTGAGGGAGCTGGGAGGGGTGAGGGGTGTGTGTGGGAGCTGGAGGGGTGAGGGGGTGTGTGAGGGAGCTGGGAGGGGTGAGGGGGTGTGTGTGGGAGCTGGAGGGGTGAGGGGGGTGTGTGAGGGAGCTGGGAGGGGTGAGGGGTGTGTGTGTGTGAGGGAGCTTGGGGTGTGTGTGAGGGAGCTGGGGGGGTGAGGGGGGTGTGTGAGGGAGCTGGGAGGGGTGAGGGGTGTGTGTGTGTGAGGGAGCTTGGGGTGTGTGTGAGGGAGCTGGGGGGGTGAGGGGGGTATGTGAGGGAGCTGGGAGGGGTGGGGGTGTGTGAGGGAGCTGGGAGGGGTGAGGGGGGGTGTGTGAGGGAGCTGGGAGGGGTGAGGGGTGTGTGTGTGAGGGAGCTTGGGGTGTGTGTGAGGGAGCTGGGGGGGTGAGGGGGGGGTGTGTGAGGGAGATGGGAGGGGTGGGGGTGTGTGAGGGAGCTTGGGGTGTGTGTGAGGGAGCTGGGGGGGGTGAGGGGTGTGTGTGAGGGAGATGGGAGGGGTGGGGGTGTGTGAGGGAGCTGGGAGGGGTGAGGGGGGTGTGTGAGGGAGCTGGAGGGTGAGGGGTGTGTGTGTGTGAGGGAGCTTGGGGTGGTGTGAGGGAGCTGGGAGGGGTGAGGGGTGTGTGTGTGAGGGAGCTTGGGTGTGTGTGAGGGAGCTGGGGGGGTGAGGGGGGTGTGTGAGGGAGCTGGGAGGGGTGAGGGGTGTGGGTGTGAGGGAGCTTGGGGTGTGTGTGAGGGAGCTGGGAGGGTGAGGGTGTGTGTGTGAGGGAGCTTGGGGTGTGTGTGAGGGAGCTGGGGGGGTGAGGGGGGTGGTGTGAGGGAGATGGGAGGGGTGGGGGTGTGTGAGGGAGCTTGGGGTGTGTGTGAGGGAGCTGGGGGGGTGAGGGGTGTGTGTGAGGGAGCTGGGAGGGGTGGGGGTGTGTGAGGGAGCTGGGGGGTAAGAAGGTGTGTGTAAGGAAGCTGGGAGGGGTTTGTGAGATGAGTTGGAAGGGGTGGGGAGGGAGGGAGAGGGGAGGGGTGAGGGAGCCAGGAGGGCTGGGGGGGTGTGGTGGTGAGGGAGGGAGGGATGGCGGTGCTGGGGGGAGGGGGAGGGGGGAGGCAGCCTCCGCCGGCCCCACCCGGTGCCCTGGAGCTCAGCCCAGCCCCCCGCAGGTGTCGTCCTCCAGACGTGGGTTCTGAACCGGTACCGGATGGTGCAGCTGGAGATCATAGACCAGGTGGTCATGTCTTACGGCGGCCTGCGCGGGGCCGTGGCCTTCGCCCTGGTCGTCCTCCTGGACGAGAAGAAGGTGAAGGAGAGGAACCTGTTCGTCAGCACCACCATCATCGTGGTCTTCTTCACCGTCATCTTCCAGGTAGGGGGGAGGCCGTGACCTGCCTGTCCCCTGACCCCGCCTGCCAGCCCCACGCTGCCACCAGCCTCTCCAGCCTCGAAGCCCTAATTGGTTTTTACTATTTTAGTAACTAGGAGCCGTTTTGTAGGTTTTCATGTGGCCCCACAGGGGACGCGGCACCATTTGGTCTAGAAACGTCCTCCCTCCTTCCCGCGCTGCTGGCTGATGAAGCCCCAGTTAGGGTGGCGTTGCCCAGGGCCCCCCCAGGGCAGTGTCCCACTTCAGCCACCCCGGAGCCCTCAGAGCAGCGTCAGGGCCCCCTGCACCTGGGGGTGGCCGCGGACTCACGTCCCAGGGGCTCTGTGGGTCAGGCTGGGCCCTGGGGTGGAGCCCACCGGCCACCAGGGTCGTCCCCGTCTTCCAGGGCCTGACCATCAAGCCCCTGGTGCAGTGGCTGAAGGTGAAAAGGAGTGAACATCGGGAGCCCAAGCTCAACGAGAAGCTGCATGGCCGGGTAGGAGCGGGGCGGGGTGGGGGTGTGGGGAAGGGGGGCCGGGGTGGGGGCAGCCCTCCACGTGATGCTAATGCCCCTCTCCTTCCCCTGAAAGGCTTTTGACCACATTCTCTCAGCCATTGAGGACATATCCGGGCAAATTGGACACAATTACCTCAGAGACAAGTAAGTGGCAGCAGGTGCCCTGGCTGTACGGAAACGAGGACACGTGGAGCCATGTTGGTCTCCACTGTCAGCTCCCCTCCCTCTGCCTTTGACGGAGGACAGAGGACAGAGGACACACAGGGTAGAAAGAGCTGCTCACCTGCCTGTAAACCAACCCCACAAAGCCCTAGGGAACCAAGAACACTTCCTTGGAAGGGGCCAGAAGGTTGCTTGTCAGACTGAGACTCCTCCTCCCCCTGGGAGGCCCATCCCCCTCCTCCCCCTCCTCTCCCTGGGACCTCCATCCCCCTCCTCCCCCTCCTCTCCCTGGGACCCCCATCCCCCTAGGACCCCCCTCCTTCCCCACCCTTCCCCCTCTCCCTCTCCACCCCTCCCCCTCTTCCTCCTGGGACTCCCCTCCCCCGGGACTCCCCTCCCCCTTCTTCCCCCTGTCCCTCCCCTTGAGATCCCCCCTCCCCACTCCCAGCCCCTCTTCTCCCTCCCCCACCACATGGGGCTCAGCTGGATGTTACCCCTCTGATCAGCCCTGGCACTGTGCTCTCCTGAGCCAGTACTCTGTGCAGGATTTAGAGCCTGGTTCTCCCCACAGGGGTCCCTCCTCCCCCAGCCAATCCCTCTGCAGGAAAATGTGCCCACTTCCCTGTAGCCAAGGCCTGAGGGCCCCAGGGCCCTGCCCTCACCTGACCCCACCCTTTCCAGAAGGTTAGAGTCACTGGAAAGCTCTGCAATACTGTATTGAATGAGAAAACAGAATCCATAATTCCACATACATTCTGGTGAGACAGGCCTTCAGGCAGGAAGGAAGGAACAGAGCACAGATGAGGAACCAGCACCCCTGATGTTTATTGCTTTCATTTTAGAACTCACCTTTGTGGTTGTTGGGTGAATAAAAATCAGGGTGGGGGGCGGGAGGGCGTCCCCTGGTCTGAGCTCCTGGGAGACCCGTGCATACAGGTCTGGGCAGTGGGAGACCCGGGCCCACCGGACCCCTGCTCCCCACCCCCACCTGCTGCCAGGGGCCCTGTCCATCCTGGGGCCACCCCAGCGTTGACGTCTGTGTTGCTTTGAACCCCCCCCAGGTGGTCCAATTTTGATAGGAAATTCCTCAGCAAAATCCTTATGAGAAAGTCTGCTCAGAAGTCACGCGATCGGATTCTCAATGTTTTCCATGAACTCAACCTGAAAGATGCCATCAGCTATGTGGCTGAGGTACCAGAACATTCCATGTGTTCTCTTTGTGAGAGCTGGGGGCTGAACCAACACCCAGACATGGGATGTGGGCAGCTACTGGGGTCTCAGGCACTGGGCCAGGGAAGGCCCCCCCCCGCTGAGGCCCAGCAGCACCATGCCGAGGTCAATGATGAGTTCACCCCGTTAAGATCATGGGTCCCCCGATACCCTGAGAATGGCTGCGGGAGCTGAGGCACAGAACCCTCCCCCACGGCTCTCTGTAGGACACTCTAGGGCCTCATGGAGTCATGCCCCCAATATACGGGTGCACACGGTATGCACAGCCGTGCAGTGTGAGGTAGATGAGTGGGCTCCAGGTGCACATAAGGATGAGGGACAGGCCCTGCCACATGGGCCGCACAGTGACTCTGGATCCCGTAGTGTCTGAGGCCACGTGTCCTGCGCCAACCCACAGCCTCCCAGGGACTGGAGATGTCAGAGTGACTCAGTCATACAGGTCTCTCTCAGGTTAAACCCACTCCTCCGGGGACACAGTCTGGCTGGCCCCTCCCTGGTAGCCACAGGCCTCCAAGTGGCACTTCCTGGCTTCTCAGTGCACACGTGTGACCATGCCTTGGTCGTTGCATCGATCACTCAGCTGCCTTTGCCCCACTGTGTCCCCACACATGGTCCCTGGCCTGAGGTCACCTGGCGCCTCGCCAGCTTGGACCCACATGGGGCCTGGTGAGCTAGAGGTCTGCACTTCCCTTTGGAGGGACAAGCCCTCTTAGCAAGCCCTTGACCTCGTAGAGGGTGGAGCCCTAGAAGCATCTGTTCTTTCAGGGGGGACATGGATCCCTATCTCCAGGGGCTTGTCCACACCCGGTGTACAGCCTGATGCCCCAGCACAACCCAGGGTCCCTCCCAGGCACAGGCGGGCAGGGGCCGCAGGCAGATGAGCACCTACTGAGCTGTGCTGGGCCAACCCCACTCCCCTGGGCTCCAGTCCATGAGCTGCAGACCCCGGCAGGACAAGGACACCTGCTGTCTGCCCTCTGGCCCTGGGTGGGGAGAGTTCAATGCCCGGACCTCCGCCCTCGGGGGCTCTAGAGCCAGGATGAGGGATCAGGAGAGGTGGTCCTGACTGTGTGTGCAGTGTGTCCCTGGGACACAGTGATGCCCCAGCCCCACATGGAAGGTGCAGGCACTGGCAGGGCCCCCACTGCCCACCACACCACGTGCCCCGGCCCATGATTCTATTGTTCCCCTCTCTGGGGCACCGAGGATGGCTGGCTGGGAGTCCCCAGGGCCCTGGGGGCATTTCCCCAGTCCTGTGGGGAGCTGCAGTGTCTCCTGGCACCCCGTGCCCCCAAGGGGCTGGTTCAGGGACCCAGGGTTCCCTCTTCCCTTTCCTTTTCGACCATTCAGCGTGGCCTCACTGTGGCCTCAGCTCTCCAGGGCTGGCGGTCACCTGGCTGTGAGGCACGCCAGGCTGTGCGTGGACAAAGACTGTTTCCTGCCCACAGGGAGAGCGCCGTGGGTCCCTGGCCTTTATCCGCTCCCCAAGCACTGACAACATGGTCAACGTGGACTTCAGCACGCCACGGCCCTCAACCGTGGAGGCCTCGGTGTCTTACCTCCTGTACGTGCCCAGGTTCACACTGGCTCTGCCAGAAGAGGCCATCCCCCACCCCTGCCCCCCCACCCCCCCACCCCCTGCTGTGACCCTAGTGGCTGCTGGCTGCTGTGGGCAGGGGTCTTGCCTGACCTGACCTGTACTTCCCAGGCCTTCCTGGGCACAGGCAGCAGGGCCCCTCCGGACAGACACTGGCCAATGGACGTGTAGGGAACTGAGAGCCATCAGGGGTCGAATAAAGACCCCTGGCTGGGCCCCTGAGGGGTCCAGGGAGGGTGTGCACACAGGTGCCAGGTGTACCCCTGCACGATGCACCTGGAGTAAATGCTAGCATTTGCCTGATGTGAGACTAAGGGTGGGGAGGGCCAGATGGAGATTTGGGGCTGAGACCTCATCCCTGGTGCCCCTACACCCACCCCTGGTCCTGGATTCTGGACCTCTTGACTCTGTAGGGCTGCATGGCTGGGGCTTGCTCAGCTGGTGTGCAGGTACCGGGCTGGAGGGGGGTGAGTTAGGAGGGCAGGGGGCCAGTGGTGGTCAGGCTCATGGGTGAGGGGCAGGAAGGCCAGGCGATCACCGAGGCCCCCATACAGGAGGGAGAATGTCAGTGCGGTGTGCCTGGACATGCAGTCCCTGGAACAGAGGAGGAGAAGCATCCGTGACACGGAGGACATGGTCACTCACCACACCCTGCAGCAGTACCTGTACAAGCCCCGGCAGGAGGTGGGTGTGCAGAGTCTGGGCGGGGTTCAGCCCTCAGGCGCCTCCCGACCCTGGTACAGAGGTCCTCACAAGAGTGCAGTGAAGGCTCAGGCTGAGAAGGGCTGCGGGAGGCGGTGGCCTGGGCTCTCCCACACCTGGGTCTGTCTGGCTGGGGTCGGGGTAGCCCCGGCACCCCCACCCGGTGAGCTGTCCTCCCACGCCCCACGTGTGACCGTCCCGCCTGCCTCTGCCCCAGTACAAGCACCTATACAGTCGGCACGAGCTAACTCCCAACGAGGACGAGAAGCAGGACAAGGAGATCTTCCACAGGACCATGCGGAAGCGCCTGGAGTCCTTCAAGTCTGCCAAGCTGGGCATCGGCCAGAACAAGAAGGCGGCGAAGCTGTACAAGAGGGAACGTGCCCAGAAGCGGGTGAGGGCCAGGGACCGTGGGGCTGCCTGGGGGCAGGGGTCACACCCACAGGGTCAGGCCTGTGGGAGTCTGCACCTGTACCCCCTCACAGAGCAGAGCTCCCCTGGGGCCGTTGGGGCCCGGGTGCGGCTGTGCCCACACCCGCTAACAGTTTCCTTTTGCTTCTCAGAGAAATAGCAGTATTCCCAACGGGAAACTGCCCCTGGAGAGCCCCGTGCACAATTTCACCATTAACGAGAAAGGTACGGGTTGGGGCCGGGGCAGCACACACGCTCACCAGCAGGACCCAGGGATGGTGATGGGGCAGCCGGGGTGCAGAGGGCCATCCTGCCACGGACGCCCTTCCCCTCGGCAGCCAGGTCAGGGCAGGTGAGGGCCCCAGGCACTGGGGCCGGTGGCCAGCGCCCCCGAGTGGGGTCCCACACTCCCAGGCCCAAGGGCCAGGCTGGGTGGGGAGGAGGCGTGGGGCCAGGAGGGGTGGATGCACTGTGTGGGCACTGCCACCCGGCCAGCCGCCCAGATGGGATGGGCAATGACCCTGGGGTGCTCTGCCAGCTGCTCGGGGTTGTCTGCTAAGGGCACTAAGCGGGGTGTCTGCAGCCAGCCCACGTCCCTCATGCTGCCCTCCCTTCCACCAGATTTGGAACTTTCAGACCCAGAGGAGGCTCCCGACTATGGTGCCGAAGCGGGTGGGGGGATCGAGTTCCTGGCGAACATCACTCAAGACGCCACAGCGACGGACTCCCCTTCAGGTGAGGGCTGGGGCCGGCCCTCCTTGGCCCCAGAAGTGGGCACGTCGTTGGTGGTTATGGGGTCCGCAGGGCCAGGGAGGCCTGGTGCTGGGTCCACGTGGGGGTGAGTTGCAAGTGGGGAGCAGGGAGCTGTCCCCTGCCCGGCCTGCCGTAGACGGAGAGACACAGCAGACCCCAGATACCTTCCAGTGACCTTCCAGGTGTCGGCGGCGGCAGGACAACTGTCGGCTGCACCCTTCCTCCCTGCTGTCCAGGTTCACCTTTGCCCTTTCTCCTAGGGATTGACAACCCCGTCTTCTCCCCGGATGAGGACCTGGGCATCCTCTCCAGGGTGCCACCCTGGCTGTCCCCCGGGGAGACAGTGGTGCCTTCCCAGAGGGCTCGTGTGCAGATCCCCTGCTCTCCGGGCAACTTCCACCGCCTGGCGCCCTTCCGCCTCAGCACCAAGTCCGTGGACTCCTTTCTGCAGGCCGATGGCCCCGAGGAGCAGCCGCACACGACCCTCCCTGAGTCCACGCACATGTAACTCCTGACCCCGCCTGACACCTGCTCTCTCCTCAGCTCCTCTCCCCTAGCTGGCTGCCTTTCTGGCTCTGGACCTGAGTTCTGCTCACTCTTCCTCCCTCTAAGCCTCTTTTCCAGCTGCACGTTTCTTAGGACACCCTTCCGAGTCTCACCTTCTCCTGCTGAGATGTCAGGATCCAGAGCTGTTTGAGATCTCTAAGTCCCGGGCTCTGGGCTCCGCCATGAGCCTGTCCTGAGCTCAGAGCAGGGCTGGGTGGGGGGCTGCGTGGGCACATCTCTTTTTCTCCCCAAAGGCCCTGGGGCTTTGGGAAAGGCCCATGTGAAAGAAGTGAGTCCAGGAGAAGAGCATCGGGTCCCTTTCGGCCTCATACAGATGAGCTCCAGGAAAGGGTCCAGGGGAGTGGGGGGGCAAGCCTCTCCAGGTCAGAGCAGCCCCCGCTTGGGAGGGGAGGCCAGAGCAGGCGGTCTTGGGGGCGGGGCAAGGCAAGGTGGCAGGCAGGGGCGTGGCACCTACTCTGCAGGAAAGAGGGTTTGCCCCTTGATGCAAGGTTTTGGGTTCATTTCATGTTTCCTTTGGGTGTTTGGTGGGTGCTTGGGAGGAAACAGGAAACCTGCCCCAGCACAGGAGGGGCTCACGCAGGACGCTTTCCCACTTATTCCAACTGAAGCAGGAGCTGCTGTGATTCTCTCCTACGGAGGCTTGAAGGGGCGTCCATCCCTTCCCTGTGGGGTGTTCCAGCAAGTGTGAGGGGCGCTGCCTGGTGCAGCCTTAGCCTCGCTTTGCCGGGGTGGCGGGGATGTTACTGGGGAGTGAGCTCGTGGCTCGCCGGGTGGGCAGGACCTCTGGGTGCTTCTGCTGCTCCTCTGCCGTCTCCCGGCTTCTGCCTCTGAACCCCACACCCTCCTCGACCCGGAGAGGCCGCGCGGCGGGGACCATCTCCCGGCAGGGTGGCTGCCAGGGCGGGCACACACTGGACACCCAGGGGCTGCAGGAGCTAGTCCTCCCCCGACCCGGTCACCGTGGGCCGCGCTGGCCACACGGCCAGGCCAGGGCCGGAGACTGTACCGGTGGTGGCGGTGGGGCCCTGGACGATGTGGGGGGGTCCACGGGCCGGGGTGTCCCTGTGATTCCGTCCCCGCCCGGGGGCTGTGGCAGCTCCGCCCGCCCCACCCGCAGGGACCCGAGGCCCCCGCCGGTGCCCGCGGCGCTCACGCCGTCTTCCCCTGCAGGTGACACGGGCTCCGATGTGCCGCTGACCGGACGCGCGTCCCCGCCCGCCGCCGAGAAGCCCGCGCTCCCCGCGCGCTCCCCGCGCCCGCGCGCCCGCAGCCCGGCCCCGCCCGCCGCGGCCCCGCCCGAGGCCCCGCCCCCCGAGGCCCCGCCCGCCGCGCCGTCCGACCGCGAGGCGGGGGCGGGGGCGGGGCCGGAGCGCCGCGGGGGGCCGGGCGCGCATGCGCGGTCGGCGGCGGCGCGCAGGGTGCACAGCCGGCGCTCGTTCCAGCGGCCCCGCGCGCGCCGCCGCCCGGCGCTGCTGAAGCTCGCGTCCCTGCCGCCGTCGTGCCACGCGCCGCCGCACGCGCTGGAGCAGGAGGAGACGCCGCTGTGACCCGAGGCCCCGGCGTGTCCGCGGGGCGGCCGCCTGCACAGAGCGGGGCCGGGCGGGCGGGGCCCAGGGCCCGAGGCCACCTGCGCCGGCCACCTGCGCGGCCCCAGCGCGTCACCGCCCCGCAGGTGGGCTCCGTCCACCGCCCCGCAGGTGGGCTCCGTCCGGCTCCAGGTCTTGCCGCTTGGCGTCCTCCCTCCCATCAACACTGGCAGGGACACGGAGCCCCCGTGAAGTGACGTGGGCGGGCCAGGTGCGGACGCTGCGTTGCAGGCCCGCCCCTCGGGGATGTGGGCAGCCCGGCCCTACCTGGCCCCTCCGGTCCACTCCCCGTGCCCCGCACTGCCTGTCCCCTTAGGGACTGTCGCGTGCTCACCCTTTGTGTGTTGTGAGGTCAGAGCCCAGCACCGGGGTGGCTCTGGCCCAGGTGTGGGTGGGGCGGCCTGTGGATGCAGGTGCTGCGGGGGCACCTGGTCTCCGGCCGGAGCAGTCCCGCGGACACCGACACCGGGAGATGGCCCAGGCTGTGTCACAGGTTGCACGGGCCGTGTGGACAGGTCTACACAGCTCCAGCTGAGTCTGGCAGGGCTGTCACTTAGCAAGCACCTTCATGGGGTCAAGGCCCGGTGGGCGGAGCTGCCTACCCGCGTGGAGTGCCAGGAGACTTGGCACAGCGCACAGGCCCGCCCCCCCAGCCCTGAGAATGTTGTGGCCCGCAGTCTCACCCCCTCCAGGGTCTCAGGGACAGGGCTGCCCCCTTCACCTCCCACCCCAGAGGGAGACCCATCTGGCGGTCCAGTGGGGGGAGCGGCTGAGGTGGGTGAGGAGGCTGCCCCAGTGAGCCCAGGACGGGGCCCTCATGTGCCCTGGCCTGGCCCTCAGACTGGGTTTTGCGTGAGAAAGACGTAGTAAAGATCAGAGGGATACGGACACTCCTAGAAGCTTTTCTCAAGAGGCCCGGCCCTGTTCTGCTCAGGAGCGTCAGCTGTGCCGGGACCACACTGTGATGGTATAAATTCCCACAGCCCTCACAGTGAGGCGGGTAGCACTTTGTAGGGTTTTAATCGTGCTCATTGGGATGCTGCTGGAAAGAGGCTGTACATCTGCTGTTTACACCTTTGCCATAGGCTGTTCAGCAACACGAAGCTCCTGACCCTGATGGCAGCAGATCTTCTCCTTACTGGAATCACACATACCTGGTGGGGTTGGGCTTTCCACAGTTACCCCACAGTGTGCAACCATTATGACCAATTCCATAAGCACAAACTCCAGCCATTACCCACAGAACAAAACCTGCCTGTCAGTGAGCCCAGGCCCCGCAGCAACTGGGCCCATGGCCAGGAGGGCACATGCCCTGTCCGCTCCCTGCAGAGTGCTTCGTCCAGATCAGGGAGGCCCTGACACACCAGGGCCTCCAGGGTCCCCAGCCCAGCTGGTCTGGCACCTCCAGCTGCCTTAACAACTCACCTGGGCCCAGTTCCCAGCTGCAGAGCAGAGGCTGAGTCGGGGGAAGTGGGTCAGAGGCATCCCCTCAACACCAGAGGTAGTAAACCGGCAGGTGATGCATCTGTTTGACAGATGGCTCCTGGCTCAGCACTTGGCTAGGGTTTTCTGTGCTGGACGGCCAGTTCGCTGAACGGCCACGAGGGAACCCCAGTCCAGGTAGGAAGCCTCCCTGGTGGAATCCCACATTTCAAGCCCTAGAGAAAGTGCTGGTGTTTCCTCTGTGGACAGTCCTATGTGCCCTAGTGCTGTGGATACATTTCATAGACAAGAATCCTAGCCGTTCTTGTCGTTGTAAAACAGAATGTAAACAACGTCTTATGAATGTATTTCCTTAGGAAAACTGTTGTAAAATTTTTTATTAGAAAAATTCCTATTTATTTCGTACTGAACTTTGGCCTACTTTATGGTAGACTATAAAGAACACAAATCTACGAGTTGCTAATTCTCACTTCTGTATTTTCTTGAAAATAACTTTGTTACAGTGCTTCTGTACTGTGTACTAGTGAATCTTCTATTGTGAAAGGAGATTTAAAATTTTCATTGAAACTCTAGTAGAAATGTACGCTGAGTTAGGAGTGGTGAAAATTGTGTATGTGAATTTGGTGAATGTAATCTTAGTCAATTTTGTGAACCCCTGATCACAGAACAATGTGCCTTACAGGGCTGCCCTGGATGCGCTGGACAGGGGCCCATCACAGACCCTGTCACACCTGCACGATCAAGTCTATTAAACATGTTTCGAGGCACTGTGGGTGGAAACTTTGTGAGAAATCGTATGGAGGAGATTTAAGGGGCAGTTTGCTCTGGCACTGAAATCAACATTGACATGCACGTGCGTGCAGAGGCAGCCCCTTCTATGGCGCAAGGTGGGCACTGGGACTGGCGACGGCTGCACATCCTGGGCCGAGAGCTGGTTCCATGTCCTAGCCATAGGTGGGCGGATGCCACCACGCACTCAGACTCATCCCTGCACACAGGGCGCAGGCCCTGGAAAGGGCAGAGCAGGAGCCACCCAGCCAGAGTGGAAAGATGAAGCCCCTGAGATGTTGAGAGGGGGTGGGCCCAGGGCTGAGGAGAGGGGCTGGCGGAGCCGGGCCCAGAGCCTGAGTGGGCAAGGGCAGGCTCTGACGGTCAAGAGGAGGCTGATGGGAGGGCAGAAGTGTGGGTGACCCGACTCAGAGCTGCACACCTGCCCCTGCAGAGAAAGTGAGTGCACAAGCACGGGTGTGGAGGGAGGGGCAGAGGGAGAGAGAGGATCTGAAGCCGATTCCCGGCTGAGCACAGATGCCGACACGGGGCTCCATCTCATGACCCCGGGATCACGACCTGAGCTGAAATCAGAGTCCAACGCTCAAACAACAGAGCCTCCCAGGCACCCCCAGACACATCTTTTACTTTTTAATTTTTTAAAATTTTTTTACCAAGCAAGGGGAGCAGTTGAGGGAGAGGGAGAAGCAGACTCCCCGCTGAGCAGGGAGCCCGATGCGGACTCGATCCCAGGACCCGGAACCATGACCTGAGCTGACGGCAGACGCTTCACCAACGGAGCCTCCCAGGTGCCCCCACATCTCTTAATAGTTAAAATCTTGATGTTTAATTTTTAAATTTTTATTTATGAGAGACACAGAGAGAGGCAGAGACATAGGCAGAAGGAGTAGTAGTCTCCATGCAGGAAGCCCGATGCGGGACTCCATCCCAGGACCCCAGGATCACACCCTGAGCCTAAGGCGGAAGCCCAACCGCTGAGCCACCCAGGTGTCCCTGATGTTTATTTTAAAAAGAAAATAGCACATCAATGCCAAGTCTGCAGGTAGTTTTTAAAGAGGAGTCTAATCAAATTTTAGCCATTTCAAAGCTGATAGGAAGGAGTCCCAAAGAGCAGGGGTTCTAGGACTAAGCCAAGTACTGCAAACTGGTCAGCTTAAAACAATAAACTCACTGCTAAGAGGCCCCAGTGAGGCCAAGGCCTTGCTTCTCTGCTTCTGTGGGGAGTCCTCTGGCCACATCTGTCTGTGTCCATCCGTGTCCGGTCCTCTGGGGCTGGGAGGAGCATCACTTCAACCCGCCGTGTCTGTTGCAGCCCCACTGGCTCTTCCCAGGCCTGCTGTTCAGGGAGCCCCTCTCTGGGCTTCTCCCGGCTCTGAGCCATGTGTCCTCGCAGGGCCGTGCCACATCCAGGAGGGCGGGCAGGGCAGCCAGCAGCCCCCGTGTGGCCCTCCCTCCCCAGGCACTCCGTGCGTGGACTATATGCAGCCCTCCAGGTAAGCATCAGTGTCTGTGCTCACATGACTACACTATGGTGTTCAGGAGACCCCTCCACCATGCCCTGGAAATCCGATGAATAAAACTTTAATGTCAAGGAGATCCCCTACCTTGAAAGATACTCTCAACTGAATGGCAAGTGTTCTAATAACAACCCCAAGACCAGTGAGGCCACAGTGGCCCAACACGACCTGTTCTTGGTACGGGCTGCAGGCTGCCTAACCTGTTAAACCCACTTCCCAGCATGTGGCCTGGAGGACTGTCCCCTAGGCTGTCCCCTGCCCCCCGGGACGTGGCCCTCCGCTGCCCACTCTCACCCCACCCTGGTCAATGGACTGCCTTCAAAGTCAGATGTCCCATTACTTGGAATGTGGCACCTGGCCTTCATGCCAGGTGGCCAGAGCTTCACCCACCGTTGCCGCCACCATCCCCGAAGCTGGGGTGACCATCCCACAGCCAGAGCAAGAACACTGCAAGGACCAGATGTGCCATGGGGATCTGCCGTCATTATTTGAATGTTCACCCTCGTTATTTTTTCCTGAAGTAACGTGGAGTGAAAATTCAGACAGTGAAATAATAAATGTATTTTTACTGTTATAAGGGACAATAATTAGTGATAGTTAACTGTTGACTTTATTAGTTTGAAAACATTTGGCACTTACTCCTCACTAGATGGTAAAACATACACTTAACACAGACACAAAGAGATAGGACATTAGTTCCGTATTTATAGAAGTTACCTCTCTTCTGAGCCAGAAGCATTTCTAAGAACTGCATCTGGTGTTTAGTCACTTAATTGCATTTAGGTTTTGATTCTTAGAAGAAAAAGTCCTACCGGTGAATTGTTTACTCTCCAGAAGAGAAAATAAGTGCAGTGATGGACTCTGTCTTTAGCGTGGCTGGAGAGGAAACAGAGCCCCTCGGAGGCTTGCGCTGAGTGCTCCAAGCAGGCCATGCATCCGCACAAAGAGCAGCAGAGGGACTGCATTGCGGGGCTGGTGGCATAGTGGGGAAGGGGCTGCACTCCCCCCTCCTGACCCAGCAGTCCCAGGGGCAACTCTCCCTGCCCCCCGTTAGCCCGCAGCACTCGGTGAACCAGGGTGCAAGCATACCTGAGATCCCACTGCGGCTGGTGGGGACAGGTCAGGACCCGCAAATGGCCCACTGTTTATGCTGCTGCAGCCCGTTTACTGTGCGATTCCAGACTAATGTGCAAACGAGGCCACCACCAGAGCCTCTGGCGTGGAGAGATGGCCATGCAGAGGGGCCTGAGGGATCCCGTGTCACGTAAATGTTTGCCTTCACCGGCGATTTCACTTCATCAGACCCGAGGCTCCTGACATCACTCTCTCCCCTCAAGGTTCCGCCCAGCCACACCCACCCGGTACCAGGGGTGCTCCTTTGGAACCTGTGGCATGGAACCTGTGGCGAGACCCACTGGGGAGACGCCTGCCTGACTCCTGCAGGGCTCAGCACATCAGAGCCTGCAGCGGGACAGGGCCCCATGTGGGCTGAGGCACACCCTGAACCTGAACGCAGCTTCCTGGCACTGGAGGCTTTACCAGATCATCCCTACTAAGAAAACCTTCACATCTGGGAAGTCGTCTATTCCCTTGAGGAATTCAGACTCTTTTATTGAGCAGCAGTTCCGGAGGTGTGGACACTGGGCAGACATGGGGGAGACCTGGGGCTCTGGGGACACCACAGCTGCCTCACACAGGACAGCAAGAAAATGAGAAAGCCAGAAGAGCACGGCCGTCAGACTGCCTGTTCTTCACGAGGCCGTGAGCATGGCAGCAGGAGGCAGGCACGCAGAAGTGGGCGTCTCGTTACTCTGCCTGCTGCTGGATTCCAGGGGTGGGGTGACAGGCACAGTACTGGGCGAGGCTGGGGCCTGACAGCTTACTTGAGGAGCTTTGCCACATTCAGGCTGGGAACCACGATCTCCTTGAAGATGGGCACGTAGTTTGGGTTTGCCTGCGTTGGGCCCTGCTCCAGCGTCTCAATGATGGTCTGCTTCATGTCCCGGTTGGTATCCCCTCGCATGGCCAACAGTGCACTAATGTGCTCATCCCTGCAGGCACGGGGACACCGGGGACATGTCAGGCTGTGCTCCAAAAGCCGCTCACCCCCCATGCCCCACTCAAATTGCCCCCAAGGCTCGCCCTGCCCAGCCTGGCCAATTCTGAGGCCCTGGAGCAGGGTGGACCACCACGGACCACAGGTGTGGGCCCCTCATCATGATGGGAGAGAAACCTCCGTCCTCCTCTCACTGCGGTCTTTTCTTCAACCAACAGTCACAGAGTTGTTTAAACTCTGCTCTCCTAGATCTTCAACAGTCTAACCAGGGCCAGAGGCCCCTGGAGAGCACAAAACTGCCAGTCCCTCCTGGTGACAGCAAGCCCAAAGCATTGGCAGGAAGATGCTGGCTGAGGCAGGTGCTGTCCTGAGGAGGTTCAAGGCTTCCTTCTCTGAATCCACAGCACAAGATGAGCTTCCTGGAGTCCCTGTGCTCTGCCACCATCCTCCGCCAGTGCACGGAGTGCGGTGACGCCCCACCTGCACTGGGCCCCCTGGTTCCCACCTGTGCTGACACTGGGAGGTGCGTGGACCAATGCTGGGGTCCCAGGGGCCCCAGGTCCAGCAGCAGGGCTAGGGAAGCAGAGAGACATGGATGCGTCTGTTACTGCTCTCTGCAGGCGCTCTGCTCCTGGCCACGTTCCACACAGCCTGCTCTCCCAGGTCAGGTGTGACCCCAGTGCTGCTCACACCTGACAGTCAGGCCCTACAACCTTTCTCAGTGGCCCTAGGAATGAGCTTACCGCCCCATTCCATGAATTCTAGCTGACACGGATGGCACATGGGCCTTTACCTGATGTCTGGGTATTTGCTGACCAGAGTGGAGACTTCTAGGTAGAGCAGAGATGGGTCTGTCAGCTTAATAACTTCTGCGATGGCCACAATGGTGTCACAGTGTCCATCTGCATCCTCACCAAACCCCTGGAAGACAGCGTGCGCACAGCTGCCGAGCACCGTGAGGGGATACAGGCCACGTCTCTGTTGAATGTTGTGACCCAGGTGGCTGCCAAAGGCTCAGGATTGGCCCACAGGGGAGCTGTCCTGCATATCCTCAGCAGAGATGCTTTGAAGGTGGGGCAGGCAGCCCACGGAGGCAGGACCAGTCTGGCCAGGGCAGCCCCTGTGAGGCTGGGAGCTACGCCCTTGAAGCTACCCCCAGCCACAGGGAGGACACACTGGTCTTTCAGTCCCTGACATGACTGGCCCATGATGGATTCAACAGCCCCAGGGGGAAACAGAGCCAAGGCAACACTCACTGAGGCCAGCTTCCGGAATAGGAGGCGGAGCTGCGAGGCCTCCTGGACCATCCTCTCAGCGCCCTCCTTGCGCTCCTCTGCACTGCGGAAGGAGATGCGCTTCTGCATGACGGCCCGCAGGTACTCCAGCACCACGCGTCGCTGTGCCTCTGCAGTCATCCTCTGCGGACAAAAACGGGGTCGGCAGGCAGGCCAAACGCCTCACTGAGACCCCCACCCCGCCCCCATCCACAGACGGCAGAACCTGAAGGAGCACATGGGTGGTTAAGTTATTCACTAGGCTTCTTTCCAGAAGCAGTAAAAGTGGTGACTGTCATACCAGACAAGCCCCGCGGGGAGGGCCACGCGCAGGGGCTCCTCAGCACCAACTATGAAATCAACAAACCAAACGTTTACAGAAATAAACGGTGGCACCAAAAACTGTACCAGCAACAGACTAGAGGGTAGCGCCCGGACTTGTGAACAGCCAATAGCCTTGGGCGCCTGAGTCAGTCTGGTTCCAATCACCAGCTCACCCTACAGGTACCACTTTCACTGGCAGGGTCACAAGAATTTCCTTTAAAACAAGGACTCAAATGAGGCCTGTATTGGGTCCAAGTCACCACAGGACAAGAAGACACGAAAGTGTGAGAACCAGAGATGAAAAGTGTCCCTGCTGACACAATACAAGCACCTACAGAGATCTGAAAGGATCCCGAGACAAATCCTAGAAATAATCAAAACATTCTGAGCACGAGGTCAGTATATCAAAACCACTTCCTGTAAGCCAGGAAAAAACATTCGCAAAGTCTGACTTTTTAAAATCTATCACTTGTGGGCATCTGGGTGGCTCAATGATTGAGCTTTTGCCTTCAGCTCAGGACGTGACCCCGGGGTCCTGGGATTGAGTCCCGCAGGGAGCCTGCTTCTCCCTCCGACAAAATCTTAAAAAATAAATAAATGTCTCACTTGTTAGAGCAATAACAGCAAGTGCCGCCTAATGCCCGGAAGATCCATGAGGAGGGATGCCCAAGCCCTGTGGGAGGAAATGCCCCTTCGGGGAAGCCCCAGGGGGATGACACAGCCGAGGCCCGCAGGGACTCTGGGCATCTGCAGCAGGGCTCCTAGGTCCTCCAGGGCCACAAAGAGAAGAGCCCTGGGGCTTCTGCTGGAGTGGACAAAAGCTGGCAGCCTGCCAGTGCCCTGGACACAGATCCTAGGGAGGGAACCGCTGCTCGTCCTTGGTCCAGAGGCATGGCCCCCAGCTTCCCTTCTAGGTGTCCTCGGGGCTGGTGGGGAGGTCTCTAGCACAAGCGAGGCCTGGGTCTGTGGCCATGTGTCCAGGAGGGTTTGGTGTGGTGTCAGGGGGCAGTAAGGTTAAGTGAGCAGCAGCAGCATTACCTGCACCTGGCTTACCTTCACATACTCCTGTCTCATGCCTCCCGAGGTTAATAAATCCACCTGTGAATGTCCACTCATGGAAGAACCAACTGGACACTGAGTTCCACACAAGGTGCCAGGGGGGCTCTGGCCTGCAGGTGAGCTCACAACCACATGACAGTATCCACACTCATACCTTTCTATACGGCTTCTTAATTTTGGCAAAATCACTGAAATAATCTTCCACAGTAACACAAATAATGTCCACAGCATTGGATCCTAACAGCCACTTCCTTGTCATCAGCTCACTGAGATGTTGCTGAAAAAAACACAGAAAATGTCACCTGTACACCGTCCCTGAGTCACGTGTACCTAGGAGGAAGGTGCCACAGAGCCTCAGGGACATCATGTGACAGTGATACACATGTGAAACCTCCACTGGTGTGTAACCGGCAAACACGTGCCATAACTGTTGAGACAGTCATCAGCACTACTTCCGTGACGAGCTGGCATTCACTGAGGACATCTGTCTGTACATACCTGCCTTTATCATTTAAGTATGTTATATGGATATCCTGAAATTTATTTACCCAGTCCTGATGGGACACCAAAACCTGTTCACATTTTGCAATGATAAATAACACTGCAACTAATCTGTGCATTTCTGCAGGTGAGAGTCCTGAAAGTATTAACTGCTCGGTCAACAAGTACTCGAACTAAAACCCTGCAAACTTTCCACACTGCCCTCCAAAAATGACAGCCACAGAGAACACACGATGGCATCTCTGTTCCCACACCTGCAAAACACCTGCCACCCCATGAAGCAACAGAGCATACTTGGTGTGTCTGTCTCTGAAGATCAGAAGACGGAGTGTGCTGTTTTCCCATTTAGGACATTTGTAGTCCCTTTTCTGTGAAAAGGCTTACTCATATCCTTTATCTACTTTTTTTGTTATTTTTTTTTATTCTGAAATAATTTCAAATGAATTCATTTCATGTGTTTCCTAAACCATCTGTGAGAAAATTACAGCCCTCACAAAATGATCCCACCGCTCAGCTACTTCCTTCCCAGCAGGACCTCCGGTGTCCACCCCTGCATCTACATAATGCTAAACCCCTTTTTGTATTTCTGAAATAAATCTTGTTTCTTAGTGTATCATGCCTTTGATAGGATGCTAAATGCATTTTGTTAATGACTCGGTTTTGTATTTTTATTCGAAGTTGAGACTGGTCCATGTGATGTGTGTTCGCATTCCAGTATCAAGAATTTGCTCATGACTATACTGTCTTCTACATGTGTGTTTCCATTTTGTACTGATCCACTGAGCAGATCAGTCCCTTTAATATTTCCTAGCAATCTGACCAACTACCCAAGAAGGACCTCAAGTGGGCCTGTGTCACACAAGGCTCACATCGCAGGGAAGCAAAGGCCCGTTAACAGTGAGAAACGTGAACTGCAGTGTCCGCTCTGCTCAGGCACAGGGTACGTCGCAGAGGGCACACAGGATGGAAACACTGTTTTCAGCCTGGAAATGAAGCAGCAAAGAGTCAGACCCCACCTCCAGGTCCAGGAAGACCTCCTCCAGCAGGCTGCTGCAGCCCGCCTTTGCAATGGCGTCCAGAATCCCGTCCATGCTCGGTTGGCTCAGAGACACGCCTTCTTCCATGTCACTTTTCAAATATTTCCTTTTTAAACTGACTATGGATTCTCTGTAAGGAAAGAGTTGAGGCTCGGTGAAGCGGCTGAGTCTCCTTACCTCCTGCTCTCTTGCTCTTGGGTTACTCTGTCACCGCGGTCACTTACTTAAAGGTCTGGCAGTTGTTGATGATAGCAATCATGTACTGGACGTAGCAGTGTGGGTGCTGCCGATTCCGCAGGTGCTCTTCTTTGTACGACTGCGCTTCCTCTTTGTATCTGAGAACACACAGCACCCCCCCCCCCCCCCGGAAAACTCTCAGTAAGGGGGCACCTGGGGGTGTACCAGAAACCAGGACGACATTACACCTGATAAATACATTTGGCACTGCTAGGATCTGGCCAGGTGCGTCTTTAAAAATAAAATACATCTTTGGATAATCTGTACAAATGAAAAATCAGGGAAGCTGATCATTCTAAATGGATTACTGAAAATAAATTTTATATCAGGCTTTGAAGTATGATTCAGTGTTCTGATTATATAAATATTTTGAAGTATTTGTGAGTAGAGAATTATAGAACACTACAATGCACTGTACATATGTTTAAAAGACCTTAAAAAAGGAACAAACAAAACTGGCAATTAAAGGGAAATAATTACGTACTCTACCTTTCTGTCCGTGTGGTTCAGGAAATCAAAGTTTTGGGGTTGATGAGAAAGATTTCCTCGTTCTCCTAACAAAATGACTAAGGCCATGATCCCCAGGTGCATCAGTGATGGGGACCCTGGGTCTCTAGGGCAGGAGAGAGGGACATGCACTATGTGATGTACTGCAATGTGGAGCATGCACATGGCCTATGGAGGGTTCTTGCAAAACAGTGAATCCCACAAGCCTTTAGATCTAGCCAACATGTGGCTTACAGGCAGACGGCCATTAGGGATAGACAAGAAGGTGCTGGGGACTACTAGATAATCAGCTGAAGGAGGGGCGAGGCCATACTCCTGCACCCAAGACCTGGGAGCCCAGAGGACCCCACACACTGCGGACCTGCTGCCAGCCCAGTCTCAATGTATAACTAGAAAAAGGGTCTGAAACCACTGGGGAAACCCACATGTAAACTTGGTGCAGAGGACCCTGAGGTCCAAGTTAGAACAGGGAATGACATGCCCAAATGGAATCTGCTTTAAAGTACTTGTGGGGGCGGTGGGGAGTGCAGATGAGGGTGCTTTAAAAAAGGAACAGCTTTTTAAGGGAGATGAGGGGTCAAGGTTTTTTAAGCCATTCTTTCCGCTGCTGTGTTGAAAATCTTCAGGGAGGAGTCAAAGGGAGGGGCATCCTGGAGCCACACCTAGCCACCTGGGAGGGCCCACTTCCACTGAAGGAGTCCCTCCCAGGCCCTGGGCAGTGCAGATGAGGAAAGAAAGGAGCCTCTGTCTGGAGGCCGAGCAGGCCCATCTGGGCTCTCAGGAGAACAGTGAATCCATTCCAAAGGAGGATGGTAAGAAATGGCTTGTTTCAAAATAACAAAGGTCATGCAGCATATCCAGACTTAAAAGCATTTTTTTAATATCAGGCATATTAAGACCAAAATTTTGCTTTTAAAAAGTTTTAAAAACATATACTTCCTAGATGAGCACACCGTCAAAAATACATACCTACTCAGGAAAGAGTTCATTTGCTGAAGACACAAAACGAGTACCTTTGTTTTCAAATCTTCACTTATCTGAGCAGCAACTTGAAGATTCTGTTCGAACATCTAGAAATTGGAGAACTTATGAATTCTAATATAAACTCACAAAGGTGCAAGTTCCCCATTATGTAAAACCCCTATCTGCCAAGTGCTATACTCCAAATTCAGAAAGAAAAAAAAAGAAAAAAGAAACCACTCAAAAACTAACAAGTTAGTTAAACCTTCTCACCAGGTGAAAAGACCCAAGTGAATCACTTCCTAATTACCTGCAAACAAGCTGGTCTCCACAAAGAGGGAAAGCTGACAGGGACACGGGGCCCAGGGAGGTCGGGTGCAGCTGGGGTCACATGGGTGCCAGGGGCTGGGCTGTTATTTGTGACGCAGATTCCTTACGAAGCACTGGGAGCTGAGAGGAGCCACAGGTGGAGAGGTGGAGAAGCACCGGAAGGCCCAGTTCACCCCAGGCCTGTGGTACGTGTTCTGTCATGACACCAGTTTCCAAAATAAAGGAAAGGGTCAGGCCCCACCTGCTGCTAAGGGGTCACCCAGATAGATGCCCACAGTGCTCACTTGTGCCCAGCTGGCACCCAAATACATTCCAGTGACATGGTCCCATCAAGGATTAGAACATGGCTCAGCCCTCTTCCTGCCAGACACCTTCCTCCAGGAAGAAAAGCCAACAGGCCCGAAGGAAGGACAGTAAGAAGCTGGAGGACACCCTGGGTGCCAGGCATCAAGAAGTAAACACACCATAAGAAGGCATGATTACTGTGAAAAATATAAAGGGCTCTCGCCCAGCTTATATTCAATCAGGTGGCATTTTTGAGGACAAATCTCAGCCACTGTAATTACAACATCAGAAAATATCAAACAACCAAACTCAAATATGAGCATCGCATGCAAATAACACGGAATTAGGTTCTAGTTCAAATTCAAACATTTTAGGAAAACTAGAGTAACTCTGGGCAAAACTGCTTAGCACTGGTGTCCCTCGATGTCTCCTGCTTCAGAGAGGGGCCTCAGGCATCAGGTGGGGCTCCCTCTGTCTTTATAATGGAGGGAGGCACTCACGGTCATTTGTAAAACTCACAGACCCCAGGAGCAATCCAGCAATGAACCCCAGAAGTACAGGATGGTACCTGGAAGACGATGGCGGGGAGTGTCGTCTGGTAGTACCCATCCTGGTCCGCTTCGGGCTCTGTCTCTTTTATCCAGTCTTTCTTGTCTGTTTCTAGTGCTTTCCGCAGCCAGGCAATGATGTTTGACTAAAGAAGTTGAGCATTGCAGGAAAAGGAAGAACAGAACAGGCCCCCTGAGGCAATGCACACAGCATCTCTCTGCAATGTAGCAGCGGTAACCAAACTCAGGGCCCTGGGAGTTCCTGTTTCCAAACCAGGGGATGCCAGGGAAGCCATCCCACAAGCTGCCTTCACTGATCACCTTTCAGATGAGCAGCACTGCAGGAGGCCAGGCTGATAGGCCTTCAGCAGGCCTGTCCATGGAAGACCACACAGCCCTCCCCTGCTGCCCAGTGTGAGGCTCAGCATCTCAGAATGCTGTCTGCTGCTCGGGCACACTCTGTCCTAGGAAGCAGACCCTGACCTCCTCATGTCACTCGTAGACCATCTGGAGGTCACAGGAGAGGCGGGGGCCTTAGGCCCCCCGTGCCACCCTCTCAATCCTGGGCTCAGCTCTAAGAGGCTGGCAGGCACCACTGCCCATGGACAGGCTCACCATTGTAGCCAGATGTGGTTTCTGTACCTATGGAACACACGCCCCATTCTCCAGATCCAGGGCCAGAGAATGAGCCACCCTCTCTGCTAACTGGCCAACACATATTTCAAGACCCAATTTCCCAGAACCAGAGCCCACATATCCTTCGGAAGCCGACATCAAAGCAGGTTTCTCCCCTGCATTCTGTGACCTACGGGGCCTCGGTTTTGGTGTGACCAGAGAGCCCACACAGCGTGGCTGGGCACACACTGCTCTACTCACAGTGAGAGTTGACATGTACGTGTCAAGCAGCTCAGAGACCACATCTGGAGAAAGCAAAGGCTCCAGGGTGCTGACATCCACTTCCGGGGCCAGCTCCATGTTCCCCATCATCTCTCCACTGCGGCAAAACCAGGGATGACAAAGAATAATTACTGGGCAGACAAAATGCTTAGCTAAGCATTGCTATTTCTTTTGACACACAAATGCCCAACCACCCTCAACACTGTGTCAGGAAGGGGAAGTGGCCCCCTGGGGAGAGCACTGGGCAAGATGTGGCCACACAAGGCACCTCTGTCCCTTGTTCTCAGCCCCACTGCATCCACATCACACAGGAAAGAAAGCCTGTGGTGGGGAGGTCAGCTTGGTCTGACCCTGGGGAAGGCCAGGGCCTGGCAAACCCTAGGTGACAAGTACACAGGCTCTGTCAAACAAGGGAATGGCACACGAGAACCCTGATTCAGAAATGTATGCGCTGAAGAGAATGCTGCTGATCCCTGTGCTTCTTAACAGAGCACGAGTCAGCAGAAAGCATTAACGTGTTCAGGCAACTGTGCTTAAGAAGACAGGGATGTGGACGGAATTTCAGAAGAAAGTATCCATGAAAAGCAGTTAATATCTGTGTGTGGTTGGGTTCAGAAAATTCACATGCCTTTTGCTATATTCCCTAAACACAAATTCACAACCAAACATGGAGTCCTAACAACTGGTCCACTATCTGTAAGAAATACAAGGTATTCTGGAGAGTGAAGGCATTCCACAAGATTTTGCAAGTATCAAAACACTATTCACTCAACCTACATTTTCACCCAAGAACCTTAATTCAGTGTGAAATGCTTCTAGTATGAAAGTTGTTCAGTTTTTCCCACAAGAAAGTCCAAATGCTAGAAAGTGATGGCCAGTATGCAGCAGTCCACACACAGAAAAACACACAAAACTCAGACACAAAACTGTGCACACCAACAAATGCACACCCAGTGTGGTGGCCAGAGCAGGGTTTGAGGGCCCAGGGCTAACTCTACTCCTGCTCCCCACCCGCTGGTCAGGTAAACGACGGGTGCGACCCCCGGCACCCCAGTTTCCTCAAGCACAGAACAAAGATGATCTAACCTTCCTCATCAGGTAACGTGACATGGAGGCCTACACAAAGAAGGGAAAGGATGGGAAGTGGTGATCACTCTGACTCATGGGCTGGGTAAGAGCAGGGCCGGGGAGGCAGCACCCAGGCCTGGCACAGTGAAGCTGCAAACGTGCCAGTAACCACCATCATCATGAGTGAGAGGTAATTTCTCTCACTCATGTTCTTATGTTGAGACGTACACATTCTCTACTATAACCAGTTACCAAAATACAAACTAAACACCCCAAATCTTATTGCCAAAGTAGGTTTAATGAATTTCTGCACACAAGCAATAAGACAGACTAAAAATAATTCCAATACAGCAATGTACACTGTTCTCTATTCTCAAAACCCTGCAAATCAAAATGCACCGTCGTCTCCTCAGCTAGCCAACCTTAAATGTCAGAGTACCCCACCATCGTCTCAATTCTCAAACCCAACCTCACACTAATAAAAACACAAAATCGCTCATGTCCCTTTTGTGAAGTGACAAAAACCTCAAGGCTGAAATGCAAAAAGAACAGACTGTCCTAGGGTACTGGTGAGAAGAAAGCAAACAGGGGCACTGGAAGCTAGGAGGAGGGAGCCTCTGTCTCCTCACCCATCCAATGGGGTGAAACCATATACTCGGTGCCACCAGGAGGACGTGAGTTAGTGCATAGCAGTCACCTGGGGTCATAGGAAGGCCCAAGGCTGAGCTGCTCGACAGAGATGGGACATCAAGGGCAGGGGTACCACAAGAACACCAGAGACTGGGACCTGACCTCAAGAGTAAGCCCACAGATGGATCAGAAGACTTCCAGCAGCAAAAAACAAACAGGGTACTAAGCACACGCTAGAGGAGTCCGTTCTACTAACAGAGGTACAGAAGCACACCCAGACACACCTCGTGTACGTGTTTAAAACCCACGTCAATAGGCTCACGATCTCATTGGCTTCCAGGTCTTCAGACGCAAGTTCCTGCATCCGCGTGCTCAGGGCCTGGTGGTACATGCTCAGGAGGTTTTTGAAGATCTCATAATGGGGAGGGAAACACTGAACCATCAGGTTTTTGGCAATGATGAGGTCATCTAGGACGTACTTTCTTATGATTTCCAGGTGGCGGACAAGCCACATCTTGTCGGACTCCCTGGTATCTGCCTGGGTACCCTCAATTCTCGTAGTCACAGTTCTGTCCAAGATGATAAACATCTTCTCCTTCCAATTCTTGGGCCTCCCGGGAGGAACAAAACTAGTTTGCTTTTTTCGATCAAGTATGCGCCTGTCAATTTTTTCTTCCCTTTCAATAATTCTAACAACTGAAACAAGCAAGGTGGGGTCACGGCGAACAGTGACCAGAGACCTCTGCAGCACCATCCAAAGCTGCTTGGCTAGCTCGTCTGAAAGCCCCTGCGTGCTCCCAAAGTAGCTGTGGATAAGGGTCATGTCGCGAGTATTTCCACTGTCCATGCGGTACTGCTCATACATCAGCCCATCCCGGGAGCACTCCAGGTCCATCAGCTTCCGATGCGCTTGCAGGAGTGCCCCTTGTTCTATGAGGTCCTGGGTCTCTCTCACAATCTCGGGCACTAAGGAAAAGGCACAAGAGGGCACTGTGAAAAACCACACAAGGCTGTGTTGGACGCTGGCAAGATGGCAGAGGAGGGAACCTGCTACCCAGCCAGACAGCATTTTCACTGGCAAAATCTGAGTAACTATTCTGTAACTGTGCAGTCTGCAGAAGGCAGGCCACTTCCAGGAGAAGGCTTGGCCGTAAGCTGGCTGACTTTTGGTCACTTTCAGCTCTTGGCACAGGAGCTTCCCAGCCCTAGCCCACCATGCATTCCTGAAGCAGCATGCACACATCTTGAGGGAACCAGAGAGAGCAAAAAGGAACACGTCTTCCAAATACTGGGGATCTGGCTGCTGCCTCCAATCAGGGAGATGCAGACATAGTGGTGGAACCCATCATTACTGCACTCAGGCTACCCATGCTGTAAACTCCTTGCCCTAGAGCCAGATGACTTAAGGAACCAGTGCCTTAAAAAAAAAAAAAAAAAAAAAAAAAGGAACCAGTGCCTTTTCCCCTTCAGACATTAAAGACCAGAATGTTCAAGAGCAACTTCATATACGGGAGAATTTAAAAAGTGCCTGCACAGGCTCAGGGAAAGGTCCAGGTTCAAAGAGAAGTCTTTAGTTTACATCTCAGTCTGATTCTCAGCACAGAGATAGCCTACAATAACCAAAACAAAAACAGTAAACAGAAATCAGACACCCTAAGAGGAGAATCTGGTTTTCAGAGTTATGTTATTTGATTCAAATGTCCAATGTTCAACAACAAAATCGAAAGACATAAAAAGAGGAAAGTATAGAGATTCAAGGGGAAAAAATAATCCCTGAAACACTAGGTGGTCCATCTTTTAAAACAAGTTGTAAATGTGCACCAGGGACTAAAAGATGTGGGGAAAGTCTAGAAAATGATCAGGAACAAAATGCAAACCTCAATGAAGAGACAGGAAACCTACAAAGTAACAAAAAACAATTCTGGAGATAAAAACTACAGTAACTGAAACAAAAACTCTACTTCAGGGATTCAAGGGCAGATCTAACAGAAGAAAAAACCAGCAAAGGTGGGACAACGGAAATTACCAAGTGTGAGGGCCAGAAAGAACAAAGACCAAAGCAGAATGGACACAGCCTAAGGCCTGGGGGGCATCAAGTGACAGCACGGGCACTGTGGGCACTCCAGAAGAGGAAAGAGGGAAGGAGACAGAGAAGCTGAATAATGATCAAACGTGCTTAACTTGATGAAAGACAGGAATATAAACATCTAAAAGCTAAATAAACTCCAAGGAGGAATTACTCAGAGACCCAGAACAAGACACATTAAAACAAATTGCTGAAAATCAAAGACAAGGAGAGAACCAGGAAAGCAGTGCAGGGAAGCAGTAGATCACCTACAAGACAGCCTTAGTGAAGCCACAAGCAGATTTTTCATCTGATGCTTTGGAGGCTGAGCGCAGGGGGCTGGGAGCATCAAATACCAAAAGAAAACAACTGTCACCCCAGGGCTGGACATCTGGCAAAACCATCCTTCAAAAGTGAGGGAGGGGGCACCTGGTGGCTCTGTTGGCGAAGTGTCTTCCTTCGGCTCAAGTCGTGATCTCAGGGTCCTGAGACCAAGGCCCTTGTTGGGCTCCATGCTCAGTGGTGAGCCTGCCTCTCTGCCTCTGTCCCTGCTCATGTGCTCTCTCAAATAAATAAAATCTTAAAAAAAAAAAAAATGTGAAAGAGATACAAACGCACTGGTGACGAACACAAGCTGAGTGCTCCTAACTCTGGAGAGCTGCCGCAACGAATCCTAGGTAAGATGAAAGGGCACTGGACAGTAACTCACAGTGGGATGGAGGAATAAAGATCATAGTAAAGGCAGATACTCAGGCAGCTATAAAAAGCTAGTGTTAGGATAACTTTGGTTTGTAATTTTACTTTTTGTTCTACCTTATTTGTTTTTAAAAAGATTTATTTATTCATTAGAGACACAGAAAGAGAGACATAGACACAGGCAGAGAGAGAAGCAGGCTCCCTGTGGGGAGCCTGATGTGGAACTTGATCCCAGGACCCTGGGATCACAACCTGAGCCAAAGGCAGATGCTCCAACACTGAGCCGATGAGCCACCCAGCCGTCCTACTGTTCTACATAATTTATTTATTTATTTATTTATTTATTTATTTATTTGTTCTACATAATTTAAAAGATTAATACATTTAGGAAAAAAAAATTATTTGTCCAAAGCTAATTATTACTGTAACTGGTTTACAATTCCACATTGTGTTTTCTACCTAATTTGAGAGACTAATGCATATAAAAGAGTCAGTCTAAGTTTCTGGACAATGTATAAAGATATAATTCTGTGATATCAATAACTGAAAGGGGCGGAGGACAGTATCATGTAGAAACAAAGTTTTTGCTTGTTACTGAAGTTAAGCTGGTATAAATTCAGAGTATTTTAACTTTAGATGTTAAATGTAATCCTCATGGTGACCACAAAGAAAATAGCTTTAGAATACGTAAAAAAGGAAATGGAAAGGAATTAAAACATTTCACCATAAAAAAAAAAATTTTTTTTTTCAACTAAACACAAAAAAAAGACGATGCAGAAATGACATGCAAGGGACACTGGGTGGCTCAGCGGTTGAGTATCTGCCTTTGGCCCAGGGCGTGATCTTGGAGTCCCGGGACTGAGTCCCACGTCGGGCTCCCTGCATGGAGCCTGCTTCTCCCTCTGCCTGGGTCTCTGCCTCTCTGTGTGTGTCTCTTATGAATAAATAAAAATTAAAAAAAAAAAAAAAAGGCAATGGGGCACCCGGGTGGCTCAGTCAGTTAGTGTCTGCTTTCGGTTCAGGTCATGATCCCAGGGTCCTGGGACAGAGCTCCACATCGGGCTCCCCACTCAGGGGGGCACCTGCTTCTCTCCCTCTCCCTCTGCCCTCCAACTTGTGCTTGCTTTCTCTCTAGTGTTCTCTCTAATAAATAAAATATTTTAGGGAAAAAAAAAAGATGAGAAAGCTGTAAGGCACATAGAAATCAAATAGCAAAGTGACAAAAGTAAGCCACTTATTTTCAGTAATTGCTCTAATGTAAATGGATTAGACTCTTTAATCAAAAGACAGAGACTGGCAGAATGGATAAAAACACAAGATCTGACCATACGCTATCCACAAGAGATTCACTGGTGATCCAAACAGATTGAATGAAAGGGTGGGAGAAGATGTTCCAGGCAAACAGTGACCAAAATAGAGCAAGAGGCTCTAATACCAAAGTAGACTTGAAATCAACATGTTTACAAGAGAAGAAGAAGGCATGATATGTTCATCAAGGGCTCTTTGCAGCAAGAAGATACAATTATAAACAATTTCACACCTAAAGAGAGACCATCAAAATATACGAAGCAGAAATTCACAAAACTGGAATATGGACAGCTCTCTAATAATATTTGGGAGACCTGATGATGTCACTTACAGTAGTGGACAGGACAACCAGTCAGGAGGTAAGTAAGGACGTAAGGACCTGAGCAACACAATCAACCTACACCTAACAGACAAATTAAGAGCACTCCACCCAGTAGCTACACACATGCTCTTCCCAAGAGAACATTTTCCGGGATAGACCTTATGTTAGATCACAAATTAAATCTCAACAGATTCTGAAACATATTCTCCAAAGTATCTTCTTCAACCACAATGAGATGAAGTCAGAAATCTGTAACAAATGAAAAATTCACAAAATAGTGGAAATTAAACAACACAATCACTGGGTCAAAGAAGAAATTGCAAGAGAAATTAGAAAATACTTAAGACAAATGAAAATAAGAACCCAGCACACCAGAAATTACGGGATCAGTAACAGCAATGTTGAGGACAAATGTATAGCTGTCAATGCATATTTATGTTAAAGAAAAAGAAAAATATTAAATCAACAACCTAACTTTATAACTTAGGGAACCAGAAAAATAATAAGCTAAACCAAAAGCTACCAGCAGGAAGGAGATAATAAAGAGGAAAAGAGAGAGAAACAAAACAGAATAGGAAAACAACAGAGAAAATTGATAAAACCAAAAGGTGTTTCTTTTGAAAAGATCGACAATTGACACATTTAGCTTTAGCTATGAACTTGAAAAAAAAAAAAAAAAGACTCAAATACTGTAACTGGATATGGAAGTAGGGATATTACCATTGACTGTACAGAAACAGGATCATGAGAGTACTACGAACAATTGTACACCAACCAGTTAAGATGACCCAGATGAAATGGCAAATACCTAGAGACTAACTCATGAAGAAACAGAAAATCTAAATATACTCCCAACTAGTAAGGGGAGGGGAAATGGGGAGCTATCGTCTAGTGGGTGCCAAGTTTGGTCTTTTTCTTTTGTTTTACTAGCATGTCAGTGACATACAGCAGTGTACAGTTTCAGTTTTACAAGATGAAAAGAATTCTGGGGGCAGACTGGGGTGACAGCTGCACCATAATAAAGTACGTAACACCACACAACTGTACACTCAAAAACAATCAAGATGGTAAATTTTTTTTAAACAAAGTTTTTTTTTTTTTTAGTATTTTATTTATTTATGAGAGAGAGAGGCAAAGACACAGGCAGAGGAAGAAGCAGGCTCCATGCAGGGAGTCTGATGTGGGATTCGATCCTGGGACTCCAGAATCATGACCTGAGCTGAAGGCAGATGCTCAACCACTGAGCCACCCAGGCGTCCCTCAAGATGGTAAATTTTATATTAAGGGCCTCTCCTATTAAAACAAAGTGGAGGAAAAAAGGTTGTATGCACAGTACTCCCGAATTACAGGCAATGCAAAGTCTGAAGGAGGTCAAACCAGCACAGTATCTTCCCAGTAAAGTCTACTCCTAACAGAAACACAGATATAACAGAGCCTTTCATTCCTCAAGGGAAGAAAATTATTTTCAAGTCCTGTAAATGAACTTCTTCCAGTAAAGTAACTCTTTGGTTATTTAGCATTAACTTTACAAGACTGGAAGGAAATATTACCAGTCAACAGGAAATCGTAAGAAAGGAAATTAACTAGCAAGGTGCTGGCCCAGTGTCATGAAGAGCATTTGGGCATGGGGACTACGTTCCAATTCCAGGCAGCCAAATGTCACCAAGTTGAGCTACTTCCGTAGCAGCCACTATGGAGTTGTCAATGCTGTGCTATTCATGGGGACGTGTGAGAAGCAACTTGGAACGTGGCTCGAAGTATCGGACTCTGGGAAAATAAGCATGCAGACAGCAAGGGAGCCACGCAGTCAACAATGCTGCCATCAGACATGGGCGTGAGAGGAGTCTGAGGAGCAGGGGTGGAAGAGGACACAAATCACCAAGGTACAATGTGGCTGGAGCAGGACCACCCATGCTGTGCCTTTATAGTGGTGCAAAGAACTGTGTACCACATTACACTCAGGCGTTAAGCAGAGTTTAGGGAAGGACAGAAAGAATTCACTGAGACCAGACACAGGATAAAGGAAGGAAAAGGGTCTGACTATCCTAAGGCTTCTTACTGGGATGTCAAAGGTGGGGGATGAGGGGTAGGAGGGGCTCTGGACTGTGCTGAGCAGACATGGAGCCCCACCCCCATGACAACTGAGGCTGTTCCTGGAGAGGCTGCAGAGCATACTTACTGGTGAGGTACTAGGACACAGCTCTCAAAGGGCTACCCCCACACACCCTGTCCCCACACCACCCCAACCAGCCCCAAGGCCTCCATCAGGTCCCATCAAATGCTGACCAAGGCTGCAGAGTGTGTTCTTTCTCTACCCTCCCCACCCCCTGGCCTGTGTACACTCTTCTCCACCTGGGAATGGCCACTCGCCTGCATTACCTCTCCAGGTGGGAGCTGGCCCCTCTCTGTCCTGTTCACCCAGAACAGAGAGATGCATCTCTCTTCACCTGTCAGAGGCCCACCTGGTCTACTGATCGGACAGCAACACTGCAGACTCAGGAATGAAGCTAACAGCACTTATTTCGTTAACCTATCCCTGTGAACTACAAGCATTCTACTGGTCTGTGCTTGCTCAACAGGTCCCTTCCACTCTTAGTGCAAACAAGAAGTTAACAATACAGGTGGGAATCAAACCCACTATCTACCCCGAGGCAGGTCTACAAAGTACACCAGACAGAAGAAGCTAGATCCGCCTGTGCGCCACCCTAAGAGGGAGGACAAACGAATCACAGGAAAGAGAATAGACAGCACTGTGCCCAAGGGCCAAGGCACCCGCCATCCCCTGCTGTTCCCAGTGGCCACCTGAGAAGATGTTCTTGAGGTTTTCCACGGCCGCAGCAAGCTGGCTGTGCCGCACGACAGCATCCTTCACATCCTTGAGGCTCTCAATGGTGTTGATGCTCTGCCTCCAGTCTTTGCTGACGTCAGCCAGGGACCGCTGGATGTCTTTGACGTCGTTCAATGCGTTGTGGAGCTGGCTCAGGCCTGTGCGCACACCATCCAACTGGGACTGGATCGCAGCCTAGGAGAGACACCCAGAGGCAAGGGCATTGTGAGCAGAGCTGGAATGGCCAGGAACAAGTCTTCCCCAGGACGCTCAAGTGCACAGGAGCTGGGAACAGTCATTACTTGGAGAAAAGAGAATAAAATTCAACAAGGACTTAACTAATTCACAAAATAGCTTTTCCTTTTTTTTTTTCATTGCTGCCTTGGAACAGAATAATGCCTTTTAAAGTTTTGCTGAGAAGACCTCCCAACTCCTTACCCAGGCCCTCAGCCTGAAGATGCTGGACACCACCATGGGCATGCCTCAGGTCCTCTGGCTGCCCAGGATGACCACACACATGGTTCCCCAGGCATCCCTCAGGCCTCATCCAAGACAGTCAGGACTTGCTCATCAGCTTTGAGCTAGAAGGCCTCCTGCCGCTCAGCCAGGACCACTCAGCTCAAGGAGGGTTGGCTCCACCGTGCAGAGCTGGTACATCTGAGATTTGAACTCACTCCATGGGCATGCCGAAAGGCCATCAGCAAGGGGTACAGCCAGAGGGAGGGGACACGGAGGAGTGTAAGTCAGTGGAGGGAAAGGCCAGGAACACACTTGACCCAGGAGCAGGAAGTTGCCCATGGAAATAATTAATTAGGATGGTAATGGACTACACAAGGTTTCTAGGCCACAATAATGATCCTCAGTTAATCCCACAAGTTTCTGGAACAGATTAAAATGCTGACTAAAAATGTAGCAGATCCAAACTATTTCATAAATTAAAGTAAAACTACTGTTTTAAGTAAGTCCAGTCTTTGGAGGCTTCATTTTTGGTACAAATGAATGATCCTCATCCTGTCTCATCAAGCCTGCTGCTGGTGAGTTTTCAAGGGGAGAGGTGAGTTCACCGTCATAAGAGTGTGAAAATGAACTTTCCTCAAAGGCATTCTCTTTATCCCCAGGACCGCTCTGCTGCCCATCAATCACCCCAGACCATAATCCTAATGTTTTTATAACTACACTGAATGTATGTTTTAACAAAACCTCACCTCTTTATACAAATTAAGTCGAAAGCGAAAGCAATCATAAAATACCTTGAAAAAGAATAATTTTCTTTCTTGCCTCTCTCTCACATTCTTAATTTATATGCCTTGCTCTCCTCCCTCCTTCTTCCCCAGGGCCAACAGAGTACCAGGCACAGCCAGCCACTGTGTGCTGGAAAGTTCTAAACAAAATTCCTTTTAACAAATAAGGATAGGTGCTATGCTGCCAGTATTGTTTAAAAGTTAAACGGACACTTCAGGGGTGCTTAAAACTTTGTTCCTTCGGTGTTTCCAGTATTCCTGCTATCTTCTCTATAAATCTACTGCCTGGTAACGTAGTGTTGGAAAGAATGTCTTAAGTAAAGCTGATGGTCTAATTCTGTCTGTTTCCAGATCATCACAAAATCTAATTAACCAAAATGACAATCGTGATGTTGTGCAGGAACCCGAAACTCCATATCCATGGATCTATCCTGACTGGGAGTAAAGGATCTATCACGACTATGGCCTCTCTGGTCGTGTACCTTCAGTCTGGCCTCCACGGATGCCTTCTTCCGGGCCTCTCTTCTGCGGTACTGCTCCACTTTGTCCAGCTGGTCCGGGCGCTGAAGCATCCCAGCAACCCTCTGGACAGCTGTTGCTACAGCCTCCCGGTCTGTCTCCTTCATGGTTAGACAGCAGGTGGGGTGTCTGCACCAGTCATACTAGAGGAGTCCTGCGTGCATAGGGAGAGAAGGGAGCAGGAGAAGACAAGTTAGGACGGGACAGAACTCATTCCCTGTAATGGTCAACTGTTCACAGACGCTACAAGGAGAACTTCTGACAGCACTACTCCAGCAAAGCTGAACTCCTTAATACACCTTCAGGGCGTGATCTGGAGACAGCTGTACCGTTGAGCAGAGGCACGTTACAGTTAAAGCTATGAACAAACAGAGGATGTGTTGATGTGGCCTGCAGACCCCTCATCCTATCAGAGGTCCATCTCTCCCGTGGACACAGCCAATTTCTGGAGCCTTCACAGCAGCTGTTGGCAACACCAGTGAGGCAGCAGAGCCGGGAGGCCGCAGTGAGGAACAGAGGCACAGGACCAGGAGATGCCTCAGCTCAAGCCCCAGCACCTGCCCTAGGGTTCCCCTCAAAAACCACTACTGGGGCACCTGGGTGGCTCAGTCCATGAAGCACCTGACTCCTGATTCTGCCTCAGGTCACCATCTCACGGTCCTGAGATGGAGCCCCAGGTCAGGGCTCTATGCTCCCTGACTCCGCAGGGAGTCACCTTCGGATTCTCTCTCTCCCCGTCCCTCTGCTCTCCCCCGCCTGCATGCGTGTTCGCTGGTGGGCACACTCTCTCAAATAAATAAATATTTAAAAATGTTTAATAATGTTTTTAAAAATCACTACTGTTTGTAATATCTGAAACTCCACTGGTACATTTAGGAGGTGTGACAAACAAGACGAGAGGGCAGAGCACAGGTGCAGAGCGCACAGGCTTGACCCCAAAGCCAAACTACCATCCACCCCAGCGGCCGCGGGTGCCGGTGCCCATGCCCAAGGGGTATCCGGTGCCCTCCTGGCCAAGGACAGGGTCTGGTAAACACGCGGGCCCTGACCTCACACCTTACAGGCCCTCGGCATCCATGTTTTCTGTACACAACTTCTTAAAATGATGAGAAACACCCCCCTTCTCCCTGGTCCTACCCCCAGCCCCGGTGCTCTCAGCAGAACCCTGAAGGCGCGGCAGGTTCCCAGCGCCTTCCGCACGCAGGTGGCCCTCCCGCCGCTTCCACACGAAAGCCAGCGGGACAGGAACACGCGGAGGGCAGGGGCGACGGCCGACACCCAGGAGGCCGGCGAGGCCACCGCAGGTACCTCCGCACCTGCTCGGGTCCTCGCCGGCAGCGACTGGACGGCCGCTCCCCCGCACCCCGCCCTCACGCCCCCGCGGCGCCCGCCCAACGACCCCCCACCGGCCCCCGACCCGGGGACCTAGCCTCCCCCGCGCCTCCGCACCGCCGCGGCGCTCCACGGGCGGCGCTCCGGGGTCCGCGGCGACCTCGCCCAGCCGGGGGCGGGGCTCCGAGGGGGCAGGGCCCGGGCACCGCGACACCGCCGCCTCCGCCTCCGCGCGGCCTTCCGGGCCGCGAGCTCCGGGGACGACAGCGCAGCGCGGACGTGCTCGGGAGCTGCCGCCGCGCTGCCCGCTTCCCAGGCCCCAGACCCCGGGACCCACCGCCGGAGCCGCCCGCCGCCGCGGCCACCCGCGACCACACTCACCACAGCCGCCGCCCGCCGCCGCCCGCCGGAAGTGAGCGAGAGGGCACTTCCGCTTCCGGTCACGCGCCGCAGGGGCGGGGCCTGAGCTGTCGGAGTGGCTGCTGGAGGCGCCGTGGGCTGGGGGCCCGCTCCTTGGACTCTCCCCGGGGGACCGTGACCCTCAGGACGGGGTCCCCGCGCCCTGGACTCTCCCCGGGGACCGTGACCCTCAGGACGGGGTCCCCGCGCCCTGGACTCTCCCCGGGGGACCGAGACCCTCAGGACGGGGTCCCCGCGCCCTGGACTCTCCCCGGGGGACCGAGACCCTCAGGACGGGGTCCCCGCTCCCTGGACTCTCCCCGGGGACCGAGACCCTCAGGACGGGGTCCCCGCGCCCTGGACTCTCCCCGGGGGACCGTGACCCTCAGGACGGGGTCCCCGCGCCCTGGACTCTCCCCGGGGGACCGTGACCCTCAGGACGGGGTCCCCGCGCCCTGGACTCTCCCCGGGGGACCGAGACCCTCAGGACGGGGTCCCCGCTCCTTGGACTCTCCCCGGGGGACCGTGACCCTCAGGACGGGGTCCCCGCTCCCTGGACTCTCCCCGGGGACCGTGACCCTCAGGACGGGGTCCCCGCGCCCTGGACTCTCCCCGGGGGACCGAGACCCTCAGGACGGGGTCCCCGCTCCTTGGACTCTCCCCGGGGGACCGTGACCCTCAGGACGGGGTCCCCGCTCCCTGGACTCTCCCCGGGGACCGTGACCCTCAGGACGGGGTCCCCGCGCCCTGGACTCTCCCCGGGGGACCGAGACCCTCAGGACGGGGTCCCCGCTCCCTGGACTCTCCCCGGGGACCGTGACCCTCAGGACGGGGTCCCCGCTCCCTGGACTCTCCCCGGGGGACCGAGACCCTCAGGACGGGGTCCCCGCGCCCTGGACTCTCCCTGGGGACCGAGACCCTCAGGACGGGGTCCCCGCGCCCTGGACTCTCCCCGGGGGACCGTGACCCTCAGGACGGGGTCCCCGCGCCCTGGACTCTCCCCGGGGGACCGAGACCCTCAGGATGGGGTCCCCCACTGAAGACTCTGGCACTCAGACTCCACCCCAGCTTGTTGCGGTGAGAAGCACCATTTGCCTCAAATCTGAGTGAGGGATGCATCGTGTGCTCAGGATGGACAGGCACCTCCTGGGATCAGCCACATTCACACACAGGAGGGACTCAAGCAGGCAGGACCCCGAGTAGCAGGGAGGAAGGTGCAGTGCGGTGCCCGTGTGCAGTGTGAGCATGGGGCCGGGGGCGGGGGTGCTGGTTGCGAGCCCCCACATGGTGGTGCGGTCCTGGGTCTTACTACCTGATGACCCATCCCATTGTGGTTCCATCAGTCCCTAGCAGTTAATGAAGGTATATTACTAAGGTCAACAATGAAGAATGTAAACAAAAAGATAAAAATATAATTGTAAAGGCATTTTGAAATTAGTAAATACTTGGCCAAAATTATCAAAGCTTTGTGGACTTATTTCAAAATACAGCCACATTTATCATAGCTGGGTAGCACCTTGTGCTATTGACAGTTGTGTGTGGAGGTAGGACTCCCCATAGCTTCCTCAGCCGGGATGCTCAGTACTGGGATGGCTGTTGTTGTTTTTTCTTTTTAGGATTTTATTTATTTGTTAATGAGAGACACAAAGAGAGGTAGAGTCGCAGGCAGAGGGAGAAGCAGGCTCCCTGCGGGGAGCCCAATGCAGGACTTGATCCCAGGACCCCGGGATCATAGCCCCGGCCGAAGGCAAACTCTCAACCACAGAGCTACCCAGGTGCCCCTGGGATAGCTGTTAAAGAAAGGACTTTTTTCTCCTCAAAACTAAAAAGACAAAATATTGGTTAAAATTTTTCGACTTCTCTTTTTGGCAGGCTGAAAAGCCTATAAAACATGGGCTGAAAACAGTGAGCAGTGTTTTAAAGCACCCTGCCCCTGCGCCCGCCTAAGCTGAGGAAAGCAGGAAGGAAGAGTGTGCTAGAGCTGGGATGGGTGAGGGCGAGAGGGCCTGGTGCCCAGGGTGGGCTTTCGCACCCGTAGGTGGGGTCGGGCTCCTCCATGAAGCTGGGGTGCTCAAGGGATGCCTCCTCAGTGCAAGAGCAGACCAGAACACTCAACAAAGCCCCGCAAAGCAGTTCCTCCCCAATCCTGGGACCCCGAGCCAGGACAGCCACTCACCCAAGAGCTGAGGGCTGGGAGCCTGCAGGTCACCTGGGTGCAACTTCCTCCTCGGCCTAGCGGCTCTCACTGAATCCCTGTGGCAGAAGCGGCCCCAGGACTATTTGTTGTGAAGACGCCCACTCGCCTACTCGTGGCAGGGGTATAGAGCCGAGCAGCACGTCCTGAGGTCCTGAGATCCTTGTCTGGGGGGGGCCGGGGAGATCTATTCTGTGAGAATAGAGCTGCTGCTTAGCTTTGGCCTAGACTCTGGTAGATCCTCAGGCAGAACATAACCAGAGGGGATCCCTGGGTGGCGCAGCGGTTTGGCGCCTGCCTTTGGCCCAGGGCGTGATCCTGGAGACCTGGGATCGAATCCCACGTCGGGCTCCTGGTGCATGAAGCCTGCTTCTCCCTCTGCCTGTGTCTCTGCCTGTCTCTCTCTCTCTCTCTGTGTGACTATCATAAATTAAAAAAAAAAAAAAAAAACAGAACCAGAGGCCTAACTTCTAGACATGGGGGGGGGGGGGGATGTGGGAGGAACCAGACAGAAAGGCAGCAGTCCGGCAGGGACACAGGAGGACAGGAGGAAACACCAAAGGACAGATGGACCCAGAGTGGAGAAATACATTCAGGTACATCAACTATCAGAGCACAGGTAAACAGATTTTAGTTTGTTTTATTTTTTAAGATTTTATTTATTCATTCATGACAGACACAGAGAGAGAGAGAGAGGCAGAGACACAGGCAGAGGGAGAAGCAGGCTCCTTGCAGGGAGCCTGATGTGGGACTCGATCCCGGGTCTCCAGGATCACACCTCAGGCTGAAGACGGCACCAAACCGCTGGACCACCGGGGCTGCCCTGGTAAACAGATTTTAAAATTGGCAAACGGTTATGAGAAAAACACGTAGAACACGAAGGAACATGACGGTCGGGGCCATAGAACATTGGTGGGGCCCTGTTAACGTCAAAGTCACCATCAGCTTTTTCGTAAGATGCTAAATGCATAATCCATAAAGAAAAAGACTGTTTGCAATGCTAAAATTTTATTTTATTTTTTTCTAAAATTTTAAACTCTTGTATGATATCTTATAAAATCTTTAAATGAAAAGACAAGCCAGAGACAGAGAAAATCCGTAACTGAGAAGCTGCTATCATGATGTAGGGAGGACATGGACACATCCACCCGATGGGTCAACAGGTGTGGAAAGACCAGAGGGGCTGAGCAGCAGGCCAGGCCAGTGGCGGGCAGGGAGGGGGCTCCCTGTGTCCCCGTGTCCTGGTGTCCTGCCCCGCAGCCCATGTGCCCCTCAGCCTCAGCGGGGCAGGACACCAGGGGCATGCCTCAGGTCCTCTGGCTGCCAGAGCCCTGCCCTCCGATCTCCATCAGGCCCTCCCCTCGCTCCCTGGCTCTGGCCCACCAGCCACCCCCAGGCCCCAAGCTACTCTGTGACCCCCGCCCTGTGTGGCCTTGCCCACAAACTCCCGCCTGAGCTGTGCTCTGCTAGCCTGGGCCCTTTGTGCGTGACACAATGAGGTGGTTCTGTGGTC
Source organism: Vulpes lagopus (assembly GCF_018345385.1). Taxonomy (NCBI): domain Eukaryota; kingdom Metazoa; phylum Chordata; class Mammalia; order Carnivora; family Canidae; genus Vulpes; species Vulpes lagopus. Next base: position 31,328,503 of record NC_054840.1, on the reverse strand, counting down.
ACGGGTCTGCACATGCAGGGACGTGGGCTCCGGCACTGCACCCCCAGCTCTGTCTTCCCTTCCTCGTTGTGTCCCTACACGGCCACTGCCCTCGGCAGCTGCTCAACAACACTGCCAGTGGACGAGGTTAGGAAGGAGGAAACACACCACCACCACCACCCACCACTTCACCCCCAAGTGCACGAAACCCACGTGACAATGCCAAGTGTCAGACGGCGTGAGACCTGGCGGGCTGCTGCTGTGGCTGGAATGTCCCGCAGATGTCACCCCTCCCCTGTTAAGCTATGAGAATGGGATCAGCATCCTGGAAACAGAGACCCCAGAGAGCTCACTTGCCCCTCCTGCCCGTGAGCCCACAGTGAGCAGCTTACGGCCCCTCCCCGGGGCCAGGCTGGCAATCCCATGCCTGCACACACTCACACGCGCACACTCACAGGGGCAGCTGTCCCCTCCCTGCAGAACAGGGCAAGTCTGCAGTGTCTAATGGCATCTGTCAGGGTCTCCGGACCCTCGATGATGGTCAGGAGAGGGCTGGTGGTACAGGGGGGACGCACCACAGCATTCACGTGGCCAATCGCTCAGCCTCCTCCCTCTTCCTTGCAACTTTTGGTGCCAGCATATCTATTTTCACTTTTATTTTTGCCTTCTGTCCAGTAGTGAAGGACTTGTCTTAGAACATAAATTAACCAACACACGCTCAAGGAAATATAGTTACTTCTTTTGGAAAATCAAGTAGACATTTCTGTTTATGGTAAACATGATTTAACAGGTGATTTATTTTATATCAATATTGCATATTTAGTACAAACCACAGTATCAGAAATATATTTGAAAGCTTTCTAAAAGCACTGAGGAAACAGTATAAAAAGTTTCATTGTAATACATCCATTTTTAAAAATTCAACAAGTCTGTCTAGATACTGAAAACATTTTCCTCCAGTAGAAGCTGTAAAAATATAAAATGTTACTTGTGTTCACCTCCTCCTGTCCATCCATCCCCACATTATATTTGATTTTAATTTTTTCTCAGCTATATAAGCAAAAGCTATGAGACAACAGAAAAATATAAGCCTGTAATTCATACTGATAATGACATTTTAAAGCACAAGTAACCACATCTGCCCTCCTACATTCCATCGTCCCCCTCACAGCGTGTCTCAGGAGGAGCATGGCTATACGGTCACCATGGTGCCGCCTCATGGACAGAAAGGGCCTGGGCCCCAGGTGGACCAGGGGCACCCCCAGCACAAGGCCCGTGGAGCTGGCATCCAGCTGTCCGCGTGCCCACGGCAGGACATGGCTGACCGCTGCGTGAGGGGGCCATGGGGGCTGCACCACCCGTCTGTGGCGTCCTGACAGAGGGCAGGACAGGCATCACTGTTGCGGGAGCCCCGGGCATCTCAGGACCCAGTCCTGCAGCCAGCCTGGGCCCGGTGCAGAGAGAGGGTGGGCGCCCTCGGGAATGGGGACCCCAGCGGGGTGGGGCATGGTCACAGGAGAGGGCCAGGACTCGGCTGCCGGGTTTGAGTAGGACTCAGATTCCACTCTGTGTCTCAGGGGGCAGAGATATGCTGTGCTCAGCATTAGAACCCTGTGAGGAGGCCCGGGGCCAGCCCAGGGTGTCCAGCAGGTGTCCCCAGGGGGTTGTGCCACCATCTAATGGGGGGGGACACTCTGGTCGGAGAAGTGGGAACAGTACAGCACCAGTGTCTTCACTTCAGGCCTTCTGTAAGGCCTCAGTGAGGTGAGTGGAGGGAGGCTGCTGGGCTGCTCCTGGGGGCCACCCACTAGCCACTTAGTGCCAGGAGGGGTCTTTGGCTCCTACCATCCCTCAAGGGGGCCCTTCCACAAAGCTGGCAGGCTGCACCCTGCACCCCAGGACCCTGGTCCCGCCAGCCAAACCCCAAGTACTGACAAGGAGAGCAAGCACCTGCCAACAGCTCCAGCATCGACTCAGCTGAGCACTGCTTCTAAGATACAGATGATGGTGAGGCGGCGAGGAAGACTGGGAGCCAAGAAGCAGGAGGTGCCAGTGCTGGAGCCTAAAGTCCTTGCTGGGGGCTCCTTCCCAGCCCCCCGAGACTCTGGGGTGGAGGTGACATTAGAGCACCTGCCTCCCCGAGACTCCTGCCTCCCCGAGACTCCTGCCCCCCCGAGACTCCCAGGTGACGGTAGCCTGCCCCACGAGACTCCTGGGTGGTGGTGACGTTAGGGACCCTGCCCCCTGAGACTCCCAGGTGGAGGTGACGTTAGGGACCCTGCCCCCCCCCCCCGAGTCTCCTGGATGGAGGTGACATTAGGAACCCTGCCCCGAGACTCTGGGGTGGAGGTGACATTAGGGACGGGGCCGTGGTCCCTGAGGGGCAGAAGTGCGTCCATCACAGTGCGGCAGGCCCCTGACAGCACAGCCCACGTTCCTGGAGCACAGGGGAGGGCCCATCCTTGGTGCTGAGCATGCACAGGGACTCCCACTTTGTGATTTGTCCCAGTTTCCTACAGTCAGAATGGACGATTTCACAGGTTTTCTAGAAAATGCTTCCTATCAGTCTTGCCTCTAGTAATTCCTACTTAGGCGGTGATGGGAGCTCTTACGTGAAAGCCCAGCCTCTACGGGCAGCCTGACTTCCTGCCTCTGTTCTCTACATTTGTCCTTGTCTCTGCCTCCAAACCCAGATCCCAAACTGGAGGTTCACCACGTGCTGCAGACAGACCAGCACAAACCATCTTCAGAGGCCCCTGAGAAAAGCCAGAGAGACTTCCAGAAGGCACAGCACACACTCCTGCCCATGTCCACTCTGGGCACAGCCTCAGACTCCGCCATGGGGTGGGCGGGGGATAGGCAGGACAGGGCCCAGCACACACAGCCTCTTGGGCCTGGAACCTTCCAGATTCTTTCCATGAATAGGGGCGCAGTCACCTGTGGCTCAAGAGAAGCACGTCCCTGATTTAGTCCAAGGTGTGGCTGTGTAAACCCACCTTCCCATACTCGTGAAGCTGAGGGGTGGCTGTGAGGGCCCGGGAAGGTGCACTGTGGGATGCTGGGCAGCCGGGAGCCCACCGCCTCACAGACAGTGGGGTGTGCCCCGGCGGGCCTACTTGTCTCACTCTGGCCCTCCTTCTGAAAGCTTTTAGTCCTTCAAAGAGAAATAATGTCGTACTCCAACAGACTTAAGACCACTTTGCCTTTAAGAACTTGTGTGACATTTTACAAAATACAGAACATGCTATTATTGCACACACTGCGCACACCTCATAGGACTGAGGGGTACAGTGGGGTCAGTCTGAGTGTGGACACAGGCCAGCTCTTACAAACACCCCACTCTATGGCAGGAAAGCACACTCAGGGGCTTTGGGCGGCATCAGTGTTGCCATGGCACTTTTGGGGAACATTCCAGGCACCCTACCCTGGCCGTGACTGGCCCATGGCGGTGAGTCCAGGGGCTCTCGTTTGACGATGGGCACGGACTCTGGGGCTTGGCAGTCACAGGGCAGTGAAGAGGGCTGCTGAGCCTGCGTACAGAGGTGGCAGGGGCCATCCGGCTCAGGAGGGCCATGCACGTGCTCCAGGCAGGCACAGTGTGTGGGGGGGAAGGGGGTCAGGTCTCTGCCAGCTCTGAGCGGAGCCCGGCCACTTGGGTGAGCCTCCAGCATGGTCTGTCCCAGGTGCGCAGCGTATAGGTGGTGCTTGGCGTCCGGCTCCGTTTTCAGGTGCATCCTGGTAGGGAACGTGACCCGCTGTCTTTTGGCCACACCAGTGGCTCCCGGCCACAGCTGGCCTGGGGCCACAGAGTAGCCGTCGGCTGCATCTTCAGACCCAGAGTCACTCTCTGTCTTTATGGGCACATCAAGGGAAAGAATGGGGTTGCACGGAGCTCCCAAGGGCATTGGCCCACCTCGAAACTTGGTGTCCTCAATGGGATAGCCCGCCACTGCAAGGCGCTGCCCTCTGGATGGAGGCAGACCACTGTCCAGGCTCCCCTGGGGGAAGGGGCAGCTGGGCAGAGGGTGCAGCTGGCCCTGATCACTGTCCCGAAAAGCTCTGCTGGTGGGGCTGGTGTAGGCACTGGGGGAATGGCTTCCCGGGTGACAGCTGGGTGGATTCCTGAAAGCAGCGGCCACACTGGAGTGGATGGCACCCGGAAGGCTGGGGCAGGGCACGCAGGAAGTGCGGGACACAGCAGTCATGGAGAACGGGTCACTCTTGCTGGGCTCCAGCTTCACCCTGGTGCTGCCCTCCTGACTGTGTTTCCCCGGCATCCAGCTCAGGTGCCTTGTGGGTCCTGGTGCTTCGAAGCAGCAGCTGTATGCATGTATTTCCCTCCGCCCCCTGGGCACCCTCCCGTGTTCCTCTGCTCCCCTGTCCCTGAGGAGAGGAAATAGCTGTCAGACAGAGCAGGATGGTGATCACGTGACCCCCTGAGTTGGGGGGGTGTGCTCTAAAGGAAGGCACTAACTAAATCAGTGTGGTCCTGGCTGAACCTGGAAGGGCTGCTGTGCCCTGGGGCCCAGGCCCACCTCCGCCTTTCACACCCACCCCAGCCCTGTGGCCCTGGTGAGGGTGCCCTCCTCTCCTGTAACTGCCTTCCCCAGGGAGGCCTGTACCGCGTGCCACAGGTCAGGCATATCCACCCCAGACGCAGAGGGCCCTGTCACACTGCAAAGCACATAGATGCCCTCTAGGGCACTTTGGAGGAGCTGGGGCCTGTCACGGGCACGCATGCCGCCGTGCTCAGAACACCCTGTGGCATCAGGGCTGGCACCTGGCGTGACAGGGGAGACGGTGCCCGGGAGGATGAGGTGGAGCCCCGCAGCCTCACAGCCAGGCCAGTCCTCCAGGAGGAGCTCTCCTGGTCGGGGTGAGGCCGCGGGGAAGGCAGAGGCTAGGATGGTTGTGCAGGATCTCGGCTTCAGGTGGAGGGTGAGTCCATGGGTCCTAGCGGCCTCAGCTGATCCCCAGACGTGTAAGGACGACTTCTGGGGTGGGAAGCATGTTTAGGCATGCTCCACGGACACTTGCATACTCATATTCCCCTAGGAGCAACATTCACCTGTCGGACCCACAGCCAGTAGCTCTTCCTTAACACCCAGCTGGGCCTCAACACCACTTACCCTGCGAACCCCTCGGGATTGGAGACGAGGTCAGGGCCATTCCTGAGACACAAGCATGAGGCCCTGGCTGGAACCCGGGCCCAGCGGCCAGCGTCCGTGGATGTCCTGAGCACTGAGATGTTTTCTCCATCACTCCTCCCTGTCAGGATTCAGAGAGCAGTGCTCACACACTCTGGCCTGGGTTTTGGAGGAATGCACCACAAACGCTGAGGCAGGGGGAGCACCCCCAGAGGGACCAGACACATTGCACCCTTTTGAAGCATGTGAAAGAGCAAATCTGTAGAAGTACCTGCTAAGTAGTTGGGTTTCCCATGCAATTCTGGTTCACACAGACTCGCGGCAGCTTTTGCTCTGTGAAGAACAGATAATAGGAAACGTGTAGGTAAATTTGTGCTGCTGGTAGGAACTGACTCGTGCCAGTGTCAGGTCATCCTGGGAGGGAAGACACTTTTAACTTCTCATAGATTGTCAGTCTTTGCTCAGCTAAAGATTTGCTAAAAACCCCAATTCATATCAATTATCAAGCTAATGCATTTGCTCCAGAAAATAGACACCACATAAAATGACCACAATGATAATAGTCAATCTGTGATTTCCAGTAGTTACGTTCCATAAACTCACCATGAGAGCCACACTAGTGAAAAGAAAGTCGTCTTCCGTAGGGTAGCAGGCACACACACACACAGAAACCATCATCTTAAATTCTAAGCAAACTCATTCTCACAGATACTATTTCATTATTAAAAAAAAAAAAACAAAAACTGTTAAGTTCAAAACTGTTAAGTGAGGTCCTTTAGGCCACCTCTCTAGCAGACATCAGCCTTGGGACCCAACCCCAGGCCAGTGGGCCTCAGAGCCAGGGCTCCCTATACAGTACTCCTGTCCCTGCCCATCCTCTGGTCCCCTCTGTGAAGAGCAGGGATTGGGGGGCAGGTATGGGGAAGCAGGGATAGGGGAGCAGAGATGGGGAGCAGGGATGGGGGAGCAGAACAGGGATGGGGAGCAGAGATGGGGAGAAAGAATGAGGGAGCAGGGATGGGATGGGGAAGCAGGGATGGGGGAGCAGAGCAGGCATGAGGAGTAGAACAGGGATGGGGAGCAGAGATGGGGAAGCAGAGCAGGGACAGGAGAGCAGGGATGGGGGAGCAGAGCAGGGATGGGGAGCAAGGATGGGGAGCAGGGATGGAGGATTGGGGGGGTTTGGATCTGAATCTTTAAATGACAAGCGGGGCCCTGCAGCCGTCCCTGCATCCTCATGTCTGGCCTGACTGTGTGGCTCAGAAGCAGCCACTGTGACGGGTGTGCTGAGGGCTCTAGAGTTCAAGTCAGAGCAGGTAAGAATTCAGAAACACGGAGGAAGCAAAGACGTTACTTTTTTCTCTCTCTCTTGTACCATGGTGGTGGGAGCCTCTGTGCACCCCTTTCTAGGATCTGACAATACCCTGTACCACACGAGGTCTAGTCCTGACCGCACTGTCCCATGTGCAAGGGCGCTGGGTGACCTGCTGAGCCACACCTGCCACCCCATACCTGCCAGCACTTCCCCGCCTGGCCCAACCTCACTGGAGAACCAGGAGAGGCTATGGTTCCCTCTACCCTGGTGCAGGCTGGAAACACATAGAAAAGAGAAGTTCACCATGAATTTAAATTATGATTATCGAACTGAAAACTGTTTAAGGACACAGAGAACTCCAGGACAGTCAATTAAAGTGGGGGAATGTTCCAGTGTGGCCAGGATGCAGGTGGAGAATGTGGCAGGCTCTGTGCGAGCAGGCACCCTGGGGCCCCCTCCACATTGTGTTCCCAGGATTGGCCTGCCCTCGCCTGCCTGCGCTCAGAAGCTTTGCCCCTGGGTATTCTGGTTTTCCTCCCTCATGCTTAGGACGTGTGGCATCTTTAACAGTAACAGGGCACATACGTGTACTTGTAAACACTCGGTCGGCCGCTGTCTCCGCATGCTGGCACCTGTTGGGGCTCCAGGGCGGCTCTGTCCCTGAAGCCTCGCCACCCCTGCACCCGTCCCTGTTCCCACAGCGACTGAGGCCGCAGGGGCAGAAGCGAGGGCCCGGGATGGAAGCCCTTCCCGCCCTGCAGATGTGGTCCAATTTCTCACTGTCTGACAGTCAGCCTGAATAAGGCAAAGCTGAATGGTGGCCCATGAAAATGGATAGACACACACCCACGAGAGGAGAGTCACAGAGGAGGCCCTGGGGCTCCCTGTGGAGGGGACCCTGTTGTGGGGGAGACACTGGGGCAAAATGTAAGCAGGACCTCCTGCAGGACTCAAGGCTAAGAAGGGGATTCTGCTGGATGTGACGTTTCCACCAGTGATGTGGCCGTGGCACAGACGCATACTCCCCATACCCCAAGTGACAGGCGGAGGGAGGGGAGCGAACGTGCTCTCAAATCCCAGAGCTAAACCTCATCTGCCATCAGGAGCCTGAGAGCTGAGGAGCTCAGACACCTCCTCACTGGGCAGGGGTTCAAGGAGCCGAGACCTTCCCTGCGGGACATGGGGTGGGCGCAGGAGCTGTGAAGCCACACATTCTCTGGGAAAGGAGGGGACCATCCACCTGCCTCCTGAAAGCACCCAACACGGCATTAACGGGCAGCATCTGAGGCCAAGGCTTTCCGTGTTGGTGGGAGGCAAGAGGGAGGACAGGCACTTCCCAGAGGTGGAGATGCCAGGTGTGCGAGTTCACGTGGGTCACCACGTGTAGTGTCAAAGGCAAACACAGAGACAGCATGCTGGTGGGGAGGGTGCCGAGATAGACTCCCTCCTGGGGCAAGGGGACTTGGTCAGAGCAGCTGGAAACCTTTCCTGGTTTGACTTCCATCTACCTGAGAGTTCAGCCGTACCCCAAAGGCTTGCTGGAGGCCCTGGTGGGTGTTGGATGATGCACCCCTGCAGCCAGTGAGCCTCAGTGACAGACTGTCACCCAGGGACCAAGACTTGGGAGTCTCTGATGTGTTGCACCTATAGCTGGTACAGATGCCAGACATCCTGCCCCACACCTGGTCTCACTCACATGGCATGGAAAACACAATTCACAGATGCACAGGTTTTTTTTGTTTGTTTGTTTTTTGAGAGAGAGAGAGAGAGGGAGGGAGAGAGAGCACATGGAGGAGAGGGGAGGGGCATGGGAAGAGAGAGAATCTCAAGGGGACTCCTCCCTAGGCAGGGCTCCATCCCACGACCCTCCACTCCCGCGACCAAGAGTCGAAGCTTCACCGACTGAGCCACCCAGGTGCCCCCAGATGCACATTGTGATCACTTTCAGGACACTGGTCCTGCAACACAGACCTAATCTGCTCCACAAAGTATAGACGTGAATTGCCTAGAAAACTAGATAAGAGTTTTTCTACCACTGAAAAGTTGAGAAAACTCTGGGGTGGGCAGAGGGGGCCTCTGTGCCATGTCCTCACAGCCGGGGCACTTCTGCATCATGCACAGGTCCCCATGCAGAGTCCTGTATGCGGAGGGAGGGCTAGTGCTGGGGAAAGAAGGCATCAGGCCCAGCACTCGCCACCCATGGCAACCAGGGCTCAGGGCACCTACTTTGAGGCTGTAACTGGGGGGACTGGGGCACAGTGATGCAGGCAGATGTGGTGGCAGCGTTCACAAACATTAGTTTGAAAGCATTTCTGTTCTCTAAGCGCTGTTTCCTGCATGATGTACTGGCTGTGGAACACCAACGAAGAACGAATATACATAATATCGAGTTTCCACTGCCAGCTGCTGTGAGTGTGGCTGCTTTCCGAGGGGACCCCCACTCACTTTGCATCCATTGAGGCCGAGACGTCCACCCTGTGCTTCACCCTCAAAAATGCGCTCTTCATCTTCATCTCCGCCACAGAAGGTAGGAGGACAGGCACCACGATGCAGAACAGCGAGAGCCGAGGGGGCAGGACTGTCCCCGACGGCGCTTTCCTCTTCTGTCCAAACAGGAATTTTAGTTTTCCTTGAAATTGCATTGTCTGGTATTTTAAAGACAGAAATGAAGGTGTGTTCACAGAGCGAATTAGCAACACCGACACCATCCAAGAATGCAGAACTCACATTCTCAGGAATAGAAACATGGAGAAGAATCTTACTCCGAGTCACTAAGGAGACACAAACCAACAATTCTTCCACACTTGGCCTATGGGGATGTGGACCACCCCAGGCCTTCAGAACCATTCAGGCTCTCTGGAGTCTCAGCAACAGCCTCTAACTGACAAGTATGCACTCCTGTGCACACTCACAGGTGTGAGGGTGTGGGGGCCTCACCTTACATGGTCAGTGCTAATGTGCATGGACACCAGCTGTCACTGGCCCACGGCAGAGCCATCAGCCACTCCCCGGCAGGATTTGCTGGAGCAGAGGCCTCTGGGAGGCCTGTTCCAGCTGTACCTCTCCATTCCAAAATTGCCATTCCTTCATTCACAATGATAAAGCTTAGGGACAATTTGATTTTATTCAGAGTATGTAGTATGAGTTAGGCAGCCAACAAGTAATTTAGGAGTTGGTGATAAAAGAAAATAAAAGATCTTTCTACAGTGGAAAAGGTGATCTAAATCACTAACTGTCTTCAGTGCATCCCTGCGCTTGATTAAAGAATGACCCCACAATGTGGCCTCTCTCCCTAGCCCTCCAACCCTCCATCCTCTCATCCACCCGTCCACCCACCCACCCATCTATCCTTCCACCCAACCGTTTACCTCATCCATCCCCCATCCTCCCATCATCCATCTGTCCAGGTCCTCATTTATCTATGAATTTACCAAATGAACAAACATTTGCAAAACACCTACTGCTTGCCTGTCACAAGCTTGGGAGGATCAAGGCAGCGATGCACTCAGATATGTTCAACATCCAGCTCTCCAGAGAAAAACCTGATTTGTAATGTTTGCCCATTTCTCTGGTGGAAATATTCCCATCATGGCTGATTTCAAGCTGCCAACTAAATGTCAACTGGACCTTCAAGTTCCTGATGTTGTGACAATGGGCTCTCACGGGTGGCCTGAGCTGGTCTGGCAGTTGTACTGCTTTGACCTGACTGTGGAAACAGGGTGGCTTCCATGGAGTCACAGGGGGATGCCAGTAGGAGCCCGAGTCAGGCCCATGTGCCCATTCTCAGGACATTCCTTGTCAATGCCTGAGCCCTTTCCAGTGTGTGCAGTGACGAATTTCACAGATTAATACAATCAAATATTTTCAGACAAAATTTCTGTTGCTTATTTCCTTGATTCAGTGTGTTGTTTTACAGTTTAACCTATATCTTAATTTCTTCTTGATTGTATATTAAATCCCTCCAATTTTATGTCATCTGGAAATAAGGATTTCCAAGTTACCAGGAATTGTTTACCTAATTTAAAAAGTATACATCCCTTATCAGCCAATAAATAGTAACTATATTAGTTTCTATCAAATTTAGAACAAAATATTATCAAAATAAAAGACTTGATGGTCAATCAATCACCTAAACAAAATGAGCAATCATTGTATGCACAGTGGCAGCAGATCCGGGACCACTGTGCAAATAAAAAGCTGCTTCTCTTAAGGTCCTGGTGGGCGTGGAAAGGCCTTTAAAAATACGCAGACATGTGGGATGCCTCTGCTATAGGGCTCTGCCTGTCTTGGGTCCTCAGAGATGGTCCCACCACCACCCACCAGCCCTTGGATCAGGAGAACAAATCCAGGGGACACAAATCCGCCACTATACTGCTGGATGGCTGAGGCCCACATGTGGCCATAAACGCCACATGGCCCCAGAGGTAGCCTGCGGTTATCTCTTAAGCTTCATCAGTTTGGGCAAACGCAGAGCAACTGCACAGCTTGGGTGGCCTGAGTGGGTGACATTGGACTCTGGAAGTGCAGCATCTCAGGTGAGGACATCCAGTGTGTAGAGGGATCAGCCAGGGAGGCTCAGGGGCCGGGGGCGGGGGAAGCATAGGTGGAAGCAGAGGGGGCCGGAGCTCGCGGAGAGCCCACAAAACCACCACAAGCTCAGCCCACTCACACTGGTCAGAGCAGAGCAGACAGTGGGGAGGCTGAGGGGAGCTTCAGGAAGGGCAGTATTGGGGCACAGACATCTGGAAAGGGGCCTGGGTATGCAAAGGAGGGACATTTTTTGGGTTTTGTTCTCTGCTCTTCTGAAATGGCTGGATATGTATTACATACGGACAATGTTTTTACTTAAAAAAAAAAAAAAAAGACCAGCCAATAGGAGAGGGTTAATGGAAAACACTGCCTACCGGTGGGCCAGTGGGATGATGAGGCGTCTCCCACTGAGCTCGGTGTGTGGCGAGGCTACCCCGTGGGATCTCTCAGTCCCAGGAGGCTGCCGCTCAGCCCAGAACCCATGGGTGACTTGGATGCAGAGTGGCTTGGGGCATGCACTTCCCAGAAGCTGCTCAAAAACAGTAAAGAACCTCTGTAGCAGCTGGTCTGCATGGTCCCGCTGGCTGCAGGCCCTGGGCTGGGAAAGGCCCGAGTGAATCCGGGAAATGGAGGGCACCTCGCAAAAGGTGGGACACGCCAGCAGGCAGGACACCCGGAGCTGGCGGTGACAAGCAAGGGCCGCCGGGGCTCTCCCCGGTTTGTGGGGCTGCTCCAGGGCTCCCTGGCCTCACAGCTATTGGGAGACCATCCAGGGGAACGCCCCTGTCCTCTGCCCACCTTCCCTCCCACACAGGCTGAGCGCCTCCTGGAAATTCCCAGCCCCGCGGCCGCTGAGGGTGCACCCTTCCCGGGGACCCCTGCATGGCCTCAAGGGAACGTGAGAGACCCGGAGGGGCCCGCCGGGTGGGTGGGGCTGGGGAGCAGGGCACGCATCCGCAGGCCTGGGCGTCCTGGGGTCCCAGGTCCCGGGGCTGGCTTCTCCCAGGACGCGGGAGGCCAGGCCGGCAGAGGTCTGGGTGGGCCCGGGGTCGCCCCTGCCCCCGCCCCCGCCCCTCTCCCCAGGGGCAAGAGGAGGACTAGAGATGAACTCCCAGGCACCTGCTCGCAAAGCGCCTGCGCGGAAGCCTGCGGGGGGCGGGGGGGTCTCTAGGTGTCCAGGGGGGCGGGGCGCGAGTCCGCAGGTGACACGGCCACCGGCCGCCAGGGGGCGCGCACTCACCAGGAAGCCCGACGTGCTGTCCAGCAGGCAGCGCACGCGGCACACGAAGCAGCGCGTCAGGAAGGCGGAGAAGTCCGTGGGCGAGCCCGCGCCCCCCTCCTGCGCGCGCAGCAGCCTCCCCAGGACAGCGTCCTCTGTGGCCACGACGGCAAGGGGGGGACAGGCAGTGAGTGCGCCCCGGGGGGCTCGGGCTGCACGGGCTGGGTGGCCTGCTCGCCCTCCTGCCTGCGGCCTGCCCCTTCCACGGCCACGCACGTGTGCTCACAGCCACGCCCGGTCAACACGGTCACGCATGTGTGCACACGGTCATGTACAGCCACACATGGTCACACACAGCCACAAACGCGTGCATGGTCACACACATGCGCACATGGTCATATACATGGGCTCCTGTTCACACACCCACTCAGTCACATACAGTCACACGCAGGCTTCCCACACCACCGCCCTCTGCCTGGGCCCTGTGTGCTGCCACTCCCCCACAAAGCAACCTCACAAATACACACCCACTCACACACATCCCACTGCCCAAACACAACTCATACAGCCTCACACAACCCCAACTCATGTACCATACACACTCCCAAACTGACACACACCCCACCATGTACATACACACAGCCCACCCTCACACACACCACCCCACACATATGCAACCATCACACACATCCACACCCCACCTTGTACACACACCCCACCATACACATCCCACCATGCACACATACACCTCATCTCACACACCACACAAACCCCATCTTGCACACACCCTCACACACACCTCACATACACATACCACCTCATAATACACGCTGCTAAACACACACACCCCATCTCTCACACACACACCACACACACCCCATCTTGCACACATACCACCTCACATACATACCCCGCCTCACACACAAACATCACCTCACACACACCTCACCTCACACACACCACACACTCACACACACACACCATGCACAAACATCCCACCACACAAACACACACACTGCATCACACACATCCCATCTCCCATACATACCTCAAACACACATACTACCTTACATGTACATGTTGCCAAACACACATACCTCACGTCACACACACAACCACCTTATACACATACCCTCTCTCAGACACACACGACCTCACATACATACCCCCACCACACACATCCACACCCCACCATGCACACATACTCTGCCCCCTACACCCTGCCACACACACATCCTGCCACATACACACCCATATACACACCTACCCCACCAATACCCTCACATACCCACTCCCTCCATACACCCGCTCACCTCTACACATACATCTGCTCTACTACATGCACACACACATCCGCCACACACACCCATCCCCCATCCATCACATGCCCCCATTGCATGCCTGCCCTGTCTCTTGGACATACACACACACACATGCATGTGTGTTCCACTTAGCACCACTGGCGTCTCTCCCTAGGCTACCCACCCATCCTCATCCCCACAGTGATCGTTGCTCTGACAAATTTTGCCTTCATCATTTGCCCTTAAAAATATCATTTCAGTACAACTGCATGTATGATTATGAATCAGTGGTCTTGTTTTTTTCTGAGTTTTATACAATGATATTGTGTATTGGCACCTGGGGTTTTCTTTTTTCACTCAACTTTGAGGTAAATCATGGTGTTGCCTGAGACTGTGGTAGAAGGTTTTCTTGAATTGTTTGCAACTTCTGACAAAGTGTGTGGAAGCGCTGGGATCCCAGTAGACGCTACCCCCTCCCCTCGACCTCCCATCTGCTCCGCTACCCATCATGGAGATGGAGGCCTGCGGCACATGTTGTGATGGCGCAGCGGCCATAGATCTGAAGGAAGTGCTTTGCTGGGCGAGGGGGGGACTCGCCCACAAGGGGTGAAGAGACAATAATCTTTGGGCCTTTTTTTCGGGTAAATCTAATGTGGGCCAAAGGAAATTCCTGGAAGATGTGCATCTTGAGGGCAAGTTTGCAGAGAGACAAGCACTGCAGCTTCTTCTGAGATGGTCTCACGCTCCAGCCATGCCAGAGATGCACATGCACGCAGGAGCTGGAGAGCTAAGTGGTGGCACCTGGAAAAGGGAGGGGTGTGTGGAATGGGGTCTCTGAAGGAGAAGGTGAGAAAGTATGATGGTCCTTTCTCAGGAGGCATCCACATGTTTACACAAACTGTTCCAAGTCTTGGTTAGACCCCCAGAAGACCCACAGACCCACCTGTCTCTGAGTGCAGGGGCTGCCCGAACACCACCTGTGGCGGGTCCATGGCCCAGTGGAGCTGCCGGCAGAAGTCCTGGCGGTCGTCCACGTGGATATAGTCATAAATGTTTTGGTGCATCACATCCGTCTGCAACATGGCAACAGTTGTTTTAAACTAAGTGAATCTGCTTTACAAAGCCAGTGATTAATAATTGCAAAAACCATCTCAGGCTTAGCCATGGAAAGATGTCTCATGAGAAAGGCAGGAGTTTGGCCTGGAGGGCACTCCATATCTGGGGGGATACATCTTACATACACCTGGAATGCCAGACATCTGACTCGTGCGAGGCCCCCCACCCACCCACCAGGCTGTGCTTTCGGGGACAGAGCAGGAGGCTCGGAGACCAAACACCTTCAGGGGCCAGGATACCCACTTTTCTCCAGGACTCAGGGGGCTCATCATGCTGTGTGTTTATGACGCCGGCACTTTTTGTCCTATCACAAAAGTTTATTAGGAAAGGATCCCTGAGAATTGAGGTGGGAACTGCCAGGTGAGACCAGAGTCTTAACATGAGACAGGAGCTGCCAGATGAGCTGGGCGCCATCAGAATAGGTAAGAGCCTGGCCAGGCCTCCTAGCCATTGACTTCCTCCATCCCCAGGCCTGGCTGCTGCTTCCTTCTGTGATGCCATAGGACCTACTGGTCCCCAGCCCTCTCTCTGGTCCTCTGTCCTCCCACCTGCTTGAACCCTGAACACAGAGGCCAACCCTCAAAGGCACCAGGTCTACACTGGTAAGCTGCAGTCCAGGGCACAGAGGCTACAACCACGGGCTACAGAGATTGGCTTCTGAGGAACATGACTACTGCGGTTGTCAGCAGAAGCGTTTTCAGGGAATAGTGCACACCTCCCTCTTACCCTCCCTTAACTAAAGGGTGTCACCCATTATCCACACTGAGAGCCTGGCCGCGGAATGACACCTGAGTAACTGGGTGATTTCTTCAGAGTGGGCCATTTCTACGTTTGTGTCATTTCCCAATAGGACCATTATGATAATTAGCTGGAGGGGAAGTTCCTGAAGAATGAAGACCAGAAGTTAGTTTACTTCTAAAGAGAGTAACTAGTAAGCTCTCCCAGACTGGATGAGACCCACCATCTTTTCCAGGGGCCCGACTCTGGTCATAATTCCACGGCTAAGGTTCACTGGGACCCCCCAATGTCGAACAAGATGCAACTGCAGGAATGTAGAAAAGGAACATGATCATCACTTGAAGTCTGAACTACAATCACTTGTGCATTCCTTAGTCCACGGAGAGTGTTTTCAGAGAAAGAAGTGGTCACAGAGAAGTCAGAATGCTTGCTCCTTGGCCATTGTCATCCAGGGTCAGAGGCTCTGGATGTCAACTTGGGGCCAAAAGGCAGAGACCAACTCATGGTGAAAGTGGACACACCAGGCTTTCCCCCACTCACCTGCCAGCTCCTAGCTCATCTGGTGGCCCTATGATCATGAGTGCCCTTCCCACAGGGCTGCTTTCCTAATAAACTCCTCTGATTCAGTACAATATATTGGTTGAGAAGTGCCCAAATCCTAGGCATACAGTTGGATGAGTGAGTTCTCAGTATACCCAACACTCAGATCAGGAAACAGGACACAACAGCTTCTCAGAGCTCCTTCCCCATATCCTCCTGGGGTGGCTGAGGTGCAGCCTACTCGTGCTGCGGTCTGGTTATGTTTGTAAACGGAACACTGTTCTCCGATGTCTGTCCTCCCGCTCGTCACAGTTGTAACGTGTTCACCCATGCCGTGTGTGTGGCAGCACTTTCTCATGCCCACAGGGAGAGTGTTTCCCCTGGACTAACCCACAAGGTGCTGCTGTGTCTGAGTGCATCGCTCTTAGGTGCAAACTTGAGGGTAGGGTTCCTAGGTCGGGGGTGCCAGAGGGCCTGTGTTAGTAGACAGCACCAAGCACCTTTCCAGAGTGAGTGCACAAATACGCCACTGCAGCAGCGCATGGCAGACCAGTCGCTTTACACTCTGGCTGACACACGACATTCTCAGCCTTCTGCGTCTGAGCCACAGTGGTGCACGTGCCATGGTTTCTCACCGTGATTTTAACCTGCACACCATGAAGATGAAATTGTGTATCTTCTCACGTATTTATTGGTCTTCAGGTACAAGTGTGATCGTGTGTGCCTATGTCGTGTGGGAGGGCGCGTGTCAGCTGTTTGTGCCCTCCTCTCAGACTTCCGTTGAGGTACCTTGCTGATTTTTCAGTTCTTCATCTGCTCTGGAATTGGGTCCTTTGCTAGGTGGGCTCTGTTGCCAACATCACCACTTCCTGGCCTGCCATCCTGCTCTTCTGGTGGATCTAATGCAGCCAATTCATTAGTCTTTCCTCATGCATGGGGTCTTGCCCTCATCAATCCCCTAACTCAGTCCTGAAGCTTCTAGAAACTTCTACTATCACTTGATATTTACTATGCATGGTGTGAGGTAAGAGTCTGGATTCATTTCTTTTCCGTGTGGATCCAGTTCACCCGGCTTTATTTGTTGACAAGACCACCGTTTCCCCACCACTGGGCAGCATCCTCTTTGCTATAAATCCCACGATCCTGCACCTGTATCTGCTCTGAGCCCCCAGTTCTGTCCTGTGGGCCTGTTTATCAACCTTTGTGCCAATCCCACACTGTCCCAACAACCGGGTTTCATAGGCAGTCTTGTGTCCAGCATGTAAGGGCCCTGTAATCACCACTCTTACTCCTTTGCCCTCTCCAGATGGTCCTGGATAGTCCCATCTCTCTGCATTCCCAAAAGCTTGGCCATTTCCACCTAGAAAAGCTGCTCATTTTTTTAAATAAATTTGTTTTTTATTGGTGTTCAATTTACCAACATACAGAATAACACCCAGTGCTCATCCCATCAAGTGCCCCCCTCAGTGCCCGTCACCCATTCACCCACACCCCCCGCCCTCCTCCTCTTCCACCACCCCTAGTTCGTTTCCCAGAGTTAGGAGTCTTTATGTTCTGTCTCCTTTCTGATATTTCCCACACATTTCTTCTCCCTTCCCTTATATTCCCTTTCACTATTATTTATATTCCCCAAATGAATGAGAACATATAATGTTTGTCCTTCTCCGATTGACTTACTTCACTCAGCATAATACCCTCCAGCTCCATCCACGTCAAAGCAAATGGTGGGTATTTGTCGTTTCTAATGGCTGAGTAATATTCTATTGTATACATAGACCACAGCTTCTTTATCCATTCATCTTTCGATGGACACCGAGGCTCCTTCCACAGTTTGGCTATTGTGGACATTGCTGCTAGAAACATTGGGGTACAGGTGTCCCGGCGTTTCATTGTATCTGTATCTTTGTGGTAAATCCCCAACAGTGCAATTGCTGGGTGGTAGGGCAGGTCTATTTTTAACTCTTTGAGGAATCTCCACACAGTTTTCCAGAGTGGCTGCACCAGTTCACATTCCCACCAACAGTGTAAGAGGGTTCCCTTTTCTCCACATCCTCTCCAACATTTGTGGTTTCCTGCCTTGTTAATTTTCCCCATTCTCACTGGTGTGAGGTGGTATCTCATTGTGGTTTTGATTTGTATTTCCCTGATGGCAAGTGATGCAGAGCATTTTCTCATGTGCATGTTGGCCATGTCTATGTCTTCCTCTGTGAGATTTCTCTTCATGTCTTTTGCCCATTTCATGATTGGATTGTTTGTTTCTTTGGTGTTGAGTTTAATAAGTTCTTTATAGATCTTGGAAACTAGCCCTTTATCTGATACGTCGTTTGCAAATATCTTCTCCCATTCTGTAGGTTGTCTTTTAGTTTTGTTGACTGTATCCTTTGCTGTGCAAAAGCTTCTTATCTTGATGAAGTCCCAATAGTTCATTTTTGCTTTTGTTTCTTTTGCCTTCGTGGATGTATCTTGCAAGAAGTTACTGTGGCCAAGTTCAAAAAGGGTGTTGCCTGTGTTCTCCTCTAGGATTTTGATGGAATCTTGTCTCACATTTAGATCTCTCATCCATTTTGAGTTTATCTTTGTGTATGGTGAAAGAGAGTGGTCCAGTTTCATTCTTCTGCATGTGGATGTCCAATTTTCCCAGCACCATTTATTGAAGAGACTGTCTTTCTTCCAATGGATAGTCTTTCCTCCTTTATCGAATATTAGTTGACCATAAAGTTCAGGGTCCACTTCTGGGTTCTCTAAAGCTGCTCATTTTTTATGTCAGCACCTCTACAACGTGTTCTGACATCTTTATAATGATAATTGGAGCCCTCCAGTTCATAAATATGGCATATCCTTCTGTTTATCTAGTTCTTCTTTAATTTCTATAAATAATGTTTTATATTTTGTGTGAGGTACTGCCTATCACTTGGTTGACTCATTGTGGGAATTTGGTATTCCTCTATCCTGCTGTAGATGATGGCATTTCCCCGTGCTGACCTCTGAGCACCGGGCAGTCACAGTTCCCATGGTGAGTTAATACACAGGCACTGTCATTCAGTTGTTCTCTCGTGAGTTTTGGTGGGTGATCCCATGCTTTGCAGAATCCCAGAAAGCGGGTGTCCCTGGGTGCCCTGTTCATGTGTTCCCACACCTTAGTTAATTAATATGGACAGGATTGTGGAATTAATGCAAGAGGGGGTCTGCGGCTTAACCAAACCAGGAGACAGACCAACTGGAAAGATATTTCTGACTCAGACAAATTTGAGGACGTATCCAGTATGGATACTTTTCAGGTTGGGGGAATAAAGTACCGACTAGTGTGACACGTCTGACTGCCCTTAGTCTCCTTCCTGTCTCAGGATCTGCTCCCTACAGAGCAAGGTCGAGAAAAATACGCAGTGGGGAGATGTGACAAGGAGTAGAGAGAGTAACATAATAATTATTCAAATAGTGGAGCGAAATATGGTCTATATATACAGTGGAATATTACTCAGCCATCAGAAAGGAAGAATACCTACCATTGGCTTCAACGTGAATGGAACTGGAGGGTATTATGCTGAGTGATGTAAGTCAATCAGAGAGGACAATCATCATATGGTTGATCCTGGAGTACCGGGATCGAGTCCCACATTGGGCTCCCTGCATGGAGCCTGCTTCTCCCTCTGTCTATGTCTCTGCCTCTCTCCCTCTCTCTCTCTCATAAATAAATAAAATCTTTTTTAAAAGAATAAATAAATAATATAAAAAAAGAAATAGTGAAAGGGATTATAAGGGAAAGGAGGAAAAATGAGTGAGAAAAATTAGAGAGGGAGACAAAACAAACCATGAGTCTGAGACTCCTAACTCTGGAAAACGAACAAAGTGTAGTAGAAGGGGAGTTGGGTGGGGGGTTGCGCGGGGGGTTGGGGTGACTGGGTGATGGGCACTGAGGAGGGCACTTGACGGGATGAGCACTGGGTGTTATATTATATGTTGGCAAATCAAACTTCAATTTAAAAAATAGGTAAAAAAAATAGTGGAGCAAAAATCAAATAGTGGAAAAACAAACACAGCTTTGATAAAGTATACACAGCCTTTATTTTAGCTCTAAGTCACCACTTATGGAGTTAAGAATAAAATCATTACTAATTTTTACAAACCTCATTCCAATCATTGTCATCTTTACTTTCTGTGCAAATTGTGTACACATCTGGTACCTGCCTGTGGGATCTTAGCTGCTCTAGTGCCATCACCGGGTTCACACAGGGACAGCATTCCCCCAGCTGCTGGCCTTTGAGGGAACCGACCATGTCTTGAATCAGTAAATGTCAATGGCAACTAAAATATGCATCTAAAACTTGTTCATCGCAAAGACTCCTGAATCTGAAGATACTAAAATAATGGATTTCCGACTTTTAAAGCATTTTGTGAAAGAAGCTCACAACAGCACAAAGCTGTTCTAATATTTTCCTGAAACATTTTGCATAAATAGAGGCAATGCCTGATTAAATGGCATTTGGAAACAATTTCCTTATAATAAAAGGCAAAACTTTATTTTGCATCTAACACTTGGTGGAAAATAACCAAGCTCCAAGAAAACAGAGAATCCAGGTAGTATGTTTAGGCCGAGGACCATAGCTGCTCCTCAGGACATTTGCATTTACCACCGAGGCAGCCCCCGGATCATGGCTGAAGGTGGGCAGCCCTGGGTGTGTCTGGAGAATCCACAGGGCAACTCAGCTCACAGTGGAGGAGGAGAATCCTGAGCTTGGAAAAGGCAGACCAGACCCATTTTTCTAGATTTGGGGCTTGTACATGGAGTCGGGGAGACAAAACCAAGGGCTTCATCGTTTGGAGGCTGGAATCACATGGTGTCCACAGCTTGTTTGTGGCCATCAGCGGGCCTCTGAGCTCCGTGCTGCACAAGGGGCCCCATAGTTAGAGAGCCATGCAAGCACAGCTACCTTGAGAGTCAGGGGGCTCCTCTGTTGGGCGACGTCTTCCCCAGCACTTCCCATCTCCTGCCACTCATCTTGCACATCTTCAGGAGGTGGAGACAGACCCAAGGACACAGTGGTGGGGCCCTATCATCACCTACTGCAGCCTCCCGTGAGTGTCACCAGGCGGCTGATTGCTCTGCTCATGGAGGAGGAAACAGGCTCAGAGAGAGCAGGGCTGTGCTAGACCCACTGTCTGACCGGGTGGCCCCAGGAGTGCCCTTGGTGGTCACCACACCCACCACACTTCAGCCAGCCCACACCCAGCCCTGTCTGGGGGTCCTGGCCAGGCCTTGCCTCCATGAGCCACAGGGTCGACCCAGGCCATCCTGTGAGAAGGCCAGTGGCCAGGACACCATGTGTCACCCTTCGGTCCTGGGCTCAGGTGGTAGGAAAGCAAATGTAGAGGTGAGTGTAAGAGGAACCGCTTCTCAGAATCATCTGTACAGTGACAGCCACTTCAGTTTTGGATATGAATCAAACTGACAATTCATGGAAATTAGATGGAATGCTCCAATCAGCCTCAGGGGCCTCAGACCGACTTGAATTTTCACATGTGTTAAAGGACCCTCATTGTCTGATACTGGCTTCCACTGCCCTTCGCTTCTGGGCACCCTTGGGTCTTCCACCTACCTAGCGAGATTTTTGTTATCAACTCCACATACTGCCTCACTGGGTTCTGATCCTGGATCCTGCACACATTTCCCCTCTGCTGGCAAAGGTTCTCCTGGTACCACAGGAGGGCGGCTGGGCCCCTGAGTGTCGGCCACACCTGGCCCAGGTCCGCCCGCCATGGGGTAGCCTTCCCCAGGACCTGGCCAGCTTCCTGGTGGGCAGTTTCCCCCTGGCTTGGGGCACTTCTGTGACCTCTCTACCACCCAGGGGCCATGGCCTCACCCTCACCAGTGAGGAGGACCCGGCCTCCTGCGGGCTCTGTGGCCCCTCCACACTCTGTGCTCTTGTGTTCCTAGTTAATGATTCTTTATACTAAACTTACAGTAATTCTTTATATTAAGCCATTCAAATCACTTCACAGTTCCTGCCTCCAAATAGGACCCTGACTGATAGACACACAATATGCCTCATTTTTCAAAGTTCTGTTTTGTTCTTTCTCTAAGCTGCCTATTTCTATGTCGAATGGAGTGTGTTCATAATTTTGCATGGTGAACCCCTCTTCAGAGAGAATGGCTGTGACCCTACTGCTGAAAGGTCATATTTGTGTTTCCCTGGGCCCTGAGATCTCTTCTGTCCACTGCTAGCTCTGGACTTGGGGGCCTGCCTCACGCAAGAGTGTGAGTTTGGATTTGGACTTCAAGCTGAAGCTTTGGATTTCTCATGAGCAACTTCCTTCCCTCTCAGAGTCCAGGCAGAGGTGACCTTTCCTCTCCCTGGGCCATGGGTGGGGGTTCCAGCGCACCTTTTCTTGGAGGAGGATTCCAGTGTTTGATGGGTCTCAACCCCAGAGCCCTGCCCAGATATTTGGAATCATCCAGCCTGGGCAGGCCTGGGGCAACGGGCCAAATGAATGAATTGTCTGCACATCAGTAAGGGCATTTCTTTTTTTTTTTCTTTTCTTTTTTTAAAGATTTATTTATTTATGATAGAGAGAGAGAGGCAGAGACACAAGCAGAGGGAGAAGCAGGCTCCATGCCAGAGCCCGATGCGGGACTCGATCCTGGGACTCCAGGATCGTGCCCTAGGCCAAAGGCAGGTGCCAAACCGCTGAGCCACCCAGGGATCCCCAGTAAGGGCATTTCCAGAACACACCATTCCCTGAATGTGCCCTCTACCTGAGGTTCCAGACAGGGATACTGCAGCAAGGAGAGGCGCCCTGGTGCTCACCAGCCCCTCACTGAGTGAGAGACAGTGGTCAGGGCACAGCCAGCAGAAGTCACTGTCCTGTATGCTGTGACACCCTGCACACTGTCACATGTCCAAACCCTAGAGAAAGCTGAGGTGTGGAAATCCTTACCTGATAAAAGCTCCATGATAGGAGAAGCCTGATTTTACAGGTGTTTAAGGCTGGAAGACAGAAAGCACATGCAAGACAGTGGGAGCCACTGAGTAGTAGATGGAAGAGCTGTTTACCTGGTGGAAGCCCAGATAGTCCACGATTGTTGCTGACGCATAAAATATCATGCCTTCTGCACTCACGACGAGGGCAAAGCCATCGAGAGACTAGAAGAGACAAGAACTTGAGTTGGCTCCTGCATGCATTCTTAAAATCCTCACAATGAGAAAGCGCAAGGATTGTTTTTGCTGCATTTTCAACCATTTCTCCCATTTTGTAGTCTGTATTCACAACCTCCAGAAACACCCACTTTTAATTTATGACTCTTATGCAACAGATCCCAAGTTAGCAGATGACAGGGGATCTTGGTCATGGGTTATAAGCTTCAAGACTTGTGTCCTTCTTTATCTAGTGATTATAAAACTCATGTTTCACAAAATGCAAACATCATCATGACAAGCTGAGACTCCACCAGTACCTAGACATTATACGAGCCTTACTTCACTATGTGGACTGTCCCTGTTCATGCCTTTCTTCCAGCCTGTGTTATGGTTTTCCTTGGTTTTATCATGAAAAAATTTTGACCTCCATCAAATACTATTTCTACATCTACTGAAATAATCACATAATATTTCTTTAGCCTATTAATGTGGCAAATTTGGTGACAGGTTTCTGATGATGAATCATTCTTGCATATTATGGGGTAAGTCTCATTGTAATTTTTATTTTTACTTTTTAAATATTTTATTTATTTATCCATGAGACACAGAGAGAAAGGCAGAGACACAGGTAGAGGTTGAAGCAGGCTCCCTGCGGAGCCTGATGCAGGACTCATAATTTTTAATATGTTCTTGGAATTGTTTCATTTCACTTAGGAGATATTCATCTATACTTAAGGAAAAACTAGCTTACGACTTCATAAATATTTCAATTTGTATCTTTAAAATACAGACATTTAGAGACTTTAGATCAACTTTTATGAAGCTTGTGGCTAATGGCAGTGTATCACAATACTCATTTCCCTTAATTTTGGATGATGTGCAGTACTTTTCTTTCTTCTTTCCTCCTTCCTTCTTTTCTTTCTTTTTTAATTTTTGCCAATTTGTTAGGTAATAAATTTTTTAATATTATTATAATTTTCATATCTTTGAGTATTAATGGGATTGATATTAATGAAATCTCATACATTCACTGCTAACCTGTACTTCTTCTTAAGTAAACTGTCCATGCACATCATGTGCTAATTTTTCTGTTAGGGTTTATAAATATCAATTTATAAGAGCTTTAAAATGACTGGTATTGAAGTTTTCTAGGCATCCTAGGATAATGGCAGCCACTTAAACCCAAATACCTTCACTTCTAAATGATGGAAAACAACAAGAATGAGCAAAACTATACAAATCCATGCCTTTGTCATGATGAGAACAAAGGGAGTTGGTAACTTCCAAGTACATATTAGCAGAAAAGACAGTACTAAGTCCCAGTGAGCTATGGAAGGAAGAAAGTGTGTAGTTTCCTCTTATGAAACTAGGGGAAAGGAGCCAATCAAATCCAATGTAAGTGGAAGAAAATAAAGCAAGAATGGAAAAAATTGATGATATTGTTTAAAACTGACAAATAATAAACATCACCAACAAAGTCAAATTTGGTTCTTCGGAAAGATTAATAAAATTGATAAGCTCCTAGAAAATTTGATCAAGAAAAATAAAAATTGGGCAGCCCGGGTGGCTCAGTGTTTCAGTGCCGCCTTCTGCCCAGGTCGTGGTCCTGGAGACCCAGGATTGAGTCCCACATCAGGCACCCTGCATGGACCTGCTTCTCCCTCTGTCTTTGTCTCTACCTCTCTCTCTCTCTCTCTCTCTCTCTGTCTCTCATGAATAAACGAAATTTTTAAAAATTCTGTTTTAAAAAATAAAAATTACTGCCACCAGAGATTTAAAATCATTACAGATCCTACATACATGAAAAGAGTAGTAAGAAAATATTAAGAATGAAATTCAATAAATTAAGCAATTTCAATGAAATGGACAAATTCCCTGAAACATACTAACAAAAGTGATATAAGAACAGCCAGAAGGGGCACCTGGGTGATTCAGTCAGTTAAGCATCCAACTCTTGATTTCAGCTCAGGTCATGATCGAGGTCTGCATGGGGCTCCACACTGGGAATAGAGCCTGCTTGAGAATCTCTCTCTCTCCCCTTCGCCCTTCCCCACCCCGTGCATGCTCTCTCTCTCTCTCTCTCTCTCTGAAAAAAAGGAACAACTAGAAAATCTAAATAGCCTAATATCTATTAAACAAATTGAAAATTTTAAAGAGATTTTATTTATTTATTTGAGGGAAAGAGAGCATAAGCAGGGGGAGGTGCAGAGGAAGAAGGAGAAGCAGACTCTGTGTTGAGCAGGGAGCCCAGTGACACAGGGCTGGATACCAGGACCCCGAGATCATGATTGGAGCCAAAGTTAGGTGCTGCACCGACTAAGCCCCCCAGGTGCCCCTACACAAATCAAATTTGTAGTAAAAACCTTCCTATAAAGAAAACTCTAGTCCCATATCAAAAAACATAAAATACCTAGGAATAAATCTAATAAAAGATGTGCAGAACCCGAATATCCAAGAGATATGCTATGTTCTTGGATTGAAAGGTGCAGGGACGCCTGGGTGGCTCAGTGGTTGAGTGCCTACCTTCAGCCCAAGGAGTGACCCAAAGGTCCTGGGATCGAGTCCTCCATTGGGCTCCCTGCTCAGCGAGGACCCTGCTTCTCCCTCTGCCTGTGTCTCTGCCTCTCTCTCTTGTCTCTCATGAATAAATAAAATATTTTAAAAAAGAAAGATTTTGTGCAGATAGAGTCCAGTTTCCAAAATCCATCTGTAGATGTGATGCCACCCAATCCCAATCTCATGTGCAAAGGGCCCACTTTACTAAAGAAACCATGGTAAAGAAGGACACAATTTCAGAACTTATGCTGACTTCTGACTTAGTGTAAAGTCCTGGTAACGAGGACAACATGGCGTTAACGTGTCTGGGACAGCTGGTTGTCTATATGGAAAAAATGAACACTGACTCCTATCTAATTCCACAAAAATTAATTCAAGACATAGTTCAGGACTAAAGATAAAACCCCATAGTCATAATATTTCTAGAGGAAAATAAAATGTCTTCATGAGTTTGGGATAGGCAGATATGGATAGGACAAAACACTAGCCCTTCATGGGAAAACTTGACAGACTGGGCTTTATTAAAAGACACTGTAAGAATGAAGACACAAGCCACAGACTGAGAAAATGATATTTATGGTACATTGACAAAGGACTATATCCAGAATATGTAAAGAAGGTCTATAAATCAATAGTAAAAAGATGAACAACCCAATGTTTAAAAAATGGGCTAAAGACTTGAACAGACCATTTTACTAAGGAGATGGAAGAATGGACTACAGATGGAAACTCACCAACATCACTAGTCATCAGAAAAATGCAAATGAAAATCATATTAAGATACCATTTCACACACATTGGGATGATTACAGTCAAGAAAACAGGTAACACTAAGCGTTGGTGAGGGTATGAAGCATCACTGGTAAGAACAGAAAATGCAGCAATCACATTGGGAAACTATCTTGTGATTCCTCATAAACACGAACGTGCACCTCTCCTATGACCAGAAACGCCACACTCTTTGTGCTCACCCAAGTGAAATGGGTGTGTTCACAAAAACACTCCAAAACCCATGTTCATAGTGGCCTTATTCACAAGACTCAAACTCTGGAAACAATCCAGCAACTATCAACCTGCGAACGCACTGCAGAATAACCCTAACGTGGGAACCACCACGCGGACTGTGGGGCCTGTGTGTCTGTTTACACAGAGCCCAAGAGCAGGCCAAACAAATCCATGGGATAAATGCCAGAACCCAGCTCCCTGGCAGTGGCAGAGGGGAACAAATTAAAGGAAAGTAGGAGAAAGATCTCTATACAAATAAATCTGAAAACCTAAATAAGTGTATGTTTTCCTAGGAAAATATGATTTACCAGAATGGACCCATTAGGGACAGAAACCTTAATTGATTTCTGTAGAAGAAACAGAAGAAGTTACCAAGGAGCCAGCCCACAAATATGTACCCGGCCCAGATGGCTTTAAAATGTAATTCCACCAAGAATTAAAGATCAGATCACATTGATGCTCCATAAATTGTCCCAGAGCATAGAAAATGAGGAAATGTTCTAATTATTTTTAGAAGTATAGCACTGACACTTAACTCTGATAAGGAAAGTACAATGAAAGTAAAATTATAGGTCTTTCATTCTTAATGAGCATGTGCAGATAAAATATTAGCAAACAGACTCCAATTTCACATTAAGGAAATACAATACACATGACCAAGTAGATTTATTCCAGGAATGCAAGGTTGACTCAATATTAGGAAATCCGTTAGCATAATATACCATATTTATAGATCTAAGGGGAAAAGTCTTATAATTACCTCCATGGATGGTAAAAAAGCCTTCCACGAAATTTGAATTTACTCTTTATAAAAACTCTTAAGAAAATGGGAATTATAGGTAGACTCCTAACAGGATAGTGTCCTTGTGCATGTGTCATTCCTAAGGCACCAACTTACTTAGTAGGGAAATGTTCTGTGTTTCCAGTAAGATCAGGAAGTGAGGCAAAGATACCCATGATCTCCCATTCCAGCCTGAACACACTACAGCCCCAAATTTGGCCTGCCACTTGATTTTGTAAATAAAATTTTACTGGAACACAGCCACACCCATTCATTACTTATTGTTTGTGGCCACTCTTGCACTGAGTGCTGAGTCGTGGCGACGTATGGCCCACAAAGCTGAAAATATTTACTATCTGGCCTTTTAAAGAAAACGTTGGCTGACTCCCGTCCCACGGTGACCAGCATCAGATGGAACAGCTGCATCGGGGCAGGAGAGGCTGACAGGAGGCACAGGGAACTGGGAAAGTAAAATGGTCTCTGTTTGTAGATGAAATCACTGTTTTTCTGGAAAACCTTAGAACACCAATGATAAAATAACTAAAAAAAAATTATTCAGTAAGGAGGCAGGATATACAGTGAAATACATATGTTCAATAATCTTTCTATACTTTGTACTTCATATTATATACTTTGTATTAGAAAAATGACCAAAGTAGAGTGTGTGATAATAGATAAAACCTCATTTACAAACACATCAAAGAAGATCCAAGTACTTTATAAATAAACTTAACAAGAAATGTGCAAAACTCTATGGGGAGAAAGCTTGAGAGCATCTCGAGACACGGAATTTACACGTGAACAAATGGAAAGACCTCCTTTGTCCTGGAGACGACTTGGCATCGTGCAGATGCTCATCCTTCCAGGAGACTCCGCCAGCGGACCCAGCCCTGTCTGCACCACGCTGCTTATGGGAGAAACACGCGCACCAAAAACACGGGAGGCGTGTGCAAGGGGCAGGGAGGGCTGCCGACCTCTGCAGTCATGGCAGTGGGGGCGGCGGAGGGAGGCCAGAGACAGGCCCCAGCCAGTGAGAACACGGCAGGGGAAGCAGGCATCACCCCGAACCA
The DNA here is from genome assembly GCF_018345385.1 of Vulpes lagopus. Classification (NCBI taxonomy): domain Eukaryota; kingdom Metazoa; phylum Chordata; class Mammalia; order Carnivora; family Canidae; genus Vulpes; species Vulpes lagopus. The sequence continues at coordinate 31,300,073 of NC_054840.1, read as the reverse complement.
CTGGGACAAGGATGGGCTCTTCAGTAAATAGTCCTCTGTCCACCGTCTGTCATTACCGCGTCTTGCTCACCTGTCTGACTGGGCTGGAGAATCACCCAGGAGGCGGTTTTTCCCCTTCAGGTCGCTGAGTTGCTGACTTGACCTGAAGCATCCCCTTATTCCTGTGGCCGCGGCAGCCCATTCTTTTATGACATGTACAGACTCATGTCACTGTTGCTTAGAGTTCTTTCGTCCAGCATCAGGAGCACATGAGCGGGTCTGTCCATCCGGCTTCAGTGCAGGGCATCCTGACCTCACTGAATTTGCGGCCTACCCTCTCCTTGCCTTCTGTGCTCTGCAGTGGCTTGAGGAACGTGGGTTTTCTGCTCCTTATGGATTTCCTAAAACTTGCCCATAGAAACAAGTGGCACAGGCACCCCCCCACCTCCGGCTCCACTCTTGCTTGTCAGTGTGATGAGAGTCAGCTCAGGATAACATCACACGGATCTGCAAACGGCTCCCACCCGGCTGTCACAGGCAGGAGCTGGGCTCCGGGGAGCCTCCCTGCTCTGCACCCTCGAGCTCCTGCGTGAACATGGCTCACCGTGCGGCACAGGGTGGAGCTGGCCGTGGCAGGGGCCGGAGCCCTCACCGTCACAACCCCGAGCTGCCAGACTGCGCGGTGCTGTGTCGGCCTCTCACGGCACCACAGAGGACCTGCCCACGGGAACGTGTCTTCTTCTGAGCCATGCCTTCTCTTTCTTGCTTGCTCCCTACTTTGTTTTCAGGTAACTTTGTGAGAGATTTTCTGCCTTCTTCCTCTCAAGGTACATGCAATTGTCGTTTCAGATGTGTATCTTCTGTGTTGGGGCCAGAGGTGTGGGGGACGTGCACCTACCAACCAGAGCTGGTGTTCCTCCCCAAGGTGGTACTACGGCACTTAAAGTCCCTGGGAAAAGCCTCAGGGCAAAGGATGAAGCCTTCCAGCCTCACGCAGAGCCCGCTCTGCTGCAAAGCCACACATTCGGCCACTGAAGTATAATTCAAAAAGGGAAGGTCACAGTACTCATGAAAATGTAAAATAGACACTTGCCAAAGATCTTATTTAAGAGGGAAGAAGTAAGATTCAAAATCCATCCAAACGGGGCAGCCCGGGGGGCTCAGCGGTTTAGTGTCGCCTTCGGCCCAGGGTCTGATCCTGGAGACCCGGGGTCAAGTCCCGCATCGAGCTCCCTGCATGGAGCCTGCTTCTCCCTCTGCCTGTGTCTCTGCCTCTCTCTCTCTCTCTCATAAATAAATAAAATCTTAAAAAAAAAAAAAAAGCCCATCCAAACAGCACTCAAGAAGCGAGGTGTTCACAGGCAGTCAGGATACGTGTCTGATATAAAACCACCCCCTCCAGATAATCCTGGGCTGGCCTGGCTGCTCCGTGACTTGAAAGTTTCAAGGTTTTGGACAATTTTCTGATGCAGAGGCTCAAACACCAGGGCAGTGACTTCACCAGAGGACTCAGACTTTGTGCTGAGTTTTCTGGGCAAGAAATCCCAGCCTCATGCAGCCCCCTGCCCATGCCCCCACCACCGAGCCCTAAGGTGCTTCTGAAGAGGAAAGTGACCTCACACCACATAGGCGTCTAGCAGAAAGTCTCCAGGAGGCGAACAAACTGTGCTGTCACTTTAGTGCCCGAGTCACTCCTGGGACGAATGTGGTCCTACTCCCCTAACACCTTTGAGTGGTGAATGGAAGGTCCAGTATCTGCCCAGACCTCATCCTAGGGGACTATTCGAGAGTTAATATGCCTGTGCCCTCCATCCCGGTGCCTCTGTTCTCAGACATAGAGTATTGGGGGGGGGGCACCTGTAAACATTTGGGATTTGTTTATATCATTTACCAAAAGTCCTGCCTTCTCTGCCTGAGATAAAAGAGACACGGACACACGTGATGACATGACCTACAGGTGTGGGGGCCTTGCTGAGTAAGAGGGCACCCGGCACCCACTGACCCGGTGCCGGCTTCAAGCACTTCACCTCGGCGGTGCTGGAGCTCCTCTCTGCCTGGGTGCCCGGCCTTCCCCCTGCCCCACGCACGGCCCTGGCGCCTGGTGCCCATACGGGTGGCAGGCTGTGGGGTGGCAGCAAGAACGGGTCAGGACCACCCACCTCCCACGCAGTGACAGGGACCCTGGGATGAACCGGGCGTCACCACAGAGGCCCATACCTGATCCCAGGATGGGAGCACCCTCCCATGGCCCCACCCTCGGGATCTGGACCCCACTGGCCCCCACAGAGGGAGGACATCTGTTCTGAGAATGGACTGTCTGAGCGACTGCTGTCATCACTAAAGGTGAGGACCTAATTCATCTGCAGGCCTCGAGGCCAGGTGATGCGCTTGCAGGGTGGGAGGGCAGAGCAACTGCTGCGCGGTGCTGGCGGTGAGGCTGGGGGCTGGTGGGGGGTCCTTGGCGCCAGCCTCTCCAGGCGCCGCCAGAGAGAAGAGGGGCACCCGCGGTCTGCCAGCTCCTGGAATGGCTCTTCCCAGCGCAGGGGCTGCCGCACGTCAGGATGTCCTGCTAATGACAGTTCAGAGACCAAAGGACAGTTCGGGGCTGGAGTGTATAAAATGCCTTCTTAAAAAAGATTTTATGAGATTAGTCACAACCAAAAACAACCTTAATTTTAACTCACAAGGCAGAAGATTTTTTTAAGAAAAGGAAAAAGGCCATAAAACGCTATTTGCCGAGTCATATGGATTCAATATCAGATTGACATTCTGGTCCAGAATCATCACGCCAAATACTTTTACACATGTGGGACCGTCTTTCAAGTATGCATCACCAACGTTTGTTTTCTCCCGGTCTCTTTTAATCCTACAAGAGTTTTGTGTTTTTTTAAACATGGTACATGGAAAATGAGGTCACTTTTCCAAGTGGAAAAAAGGATTTGGTCCCAAACTGAAGACTGAACTTTTTTAAGGGGAAAAAAAATCATCTCTGTTCAGTTACTGAAAGTCACGAAACGTGCACCTGCCATTCAAGGAGGCCGCGGGGTCAGTGCAGGTGAGGGTGTGCAGTGCCAGCGCCTCGCCCCGCACCCCCCGCCAGACACTGCTGCCCCTGCAGCCCCTCTATGGGGCCAAAGGCAAATGTTTGAAAAACCCAGGACTTCCTTTGGCAAACCCTTTGAATATCCTGACCTCGTCCAGTCTCATGGCAGAAAAAATAGCCGGCAAGTACTTCAAAGATCATTTCATCAAGGTCACAGCAGAGGAACAAAAAGAGGGAAAAAGAACAATTCTAAACGGCCCCTCATGGCTCCTCCCTGGAATAAAGGGACTCAAGCAGCGGGGAGCAGCACAGTCCCCTGAGAGCCGTCGCCAAGGCGACAGAGAACAACACAAGGCCAGAAGGCCAGGCCGGCTGGCCGCAGTCACGCGAGGCGCGGGCACCGGGCAGCTGCTGGGCCCCGCTGGAGCCAGATCACTCGCGGCCTCTCCATGGGGCCTGCGTGCGTGCGAGGCGCGTTCCTGCTCAGGGAGCGGAATGACTGGCTGTTTATAGATCCCACAAACAGTAAACTCAGCCTTGAATTTCTGCCACGAGGCAGCAACAGCTCTAGAAAACGGTTCTTGGGAGATGCCGTGGGCCGACCACAGCCGGGCCACAGACACAGAGGCAGGTGTGCACCCTGAGGCCCCTCGTGCTGTCCCGGCCCTGCTCTGCTTAACCCAATGCCCCTGGGATCCCTGGGCCCACCTCCCTGAGGCACTGACCTGGTGAGGAGATGGTGCCAGGACAGCGGCAGGAACAACCGCTCCAGGGCCTTCCCGGCCGCCCCCCGCCCAGGGCAGCAGAGCCCAGCACCGGTGCAGGCTCCCACGCCGAACTCCCCTCCCTGGGACTACACAGGACAGCAGTGACCACCCATGGGGTTAAACAGGCTCTGCCCAGCAAGAGAGAGCATAGAATCAATGCTTCCACGAATAATCACAATTAGAACTAGAATGCAAGACTCTGGCTGGACACATGATTTCGAGACCAGACATGGTAAAATCAACTTCACCAAAGTGAGAACAAAGCATGTATTTTAACACTGGGATCTCCTGTGGAGTTTAGTCTGAGGGCCCATGGGAGGAAGAAGGGACATGCCATCAGGGGTCCTGATGATTGGAGGGTTTCACCTCACTGACCCCCAAAATCTCTGACCTTGCTTTCTGGACGTGTCCTGGACCACCAGCCTCGGCCTGGCTGCCATGGGTCCCCCAGACCTCTGGGTCACAGCCTGTCTTTGGACAGGCTCTGGACCTCTCCTCCACCCAGGAGAGCCCGGGCCCCCTTTCCTCTTATGCCCCACCGTGTTTGAGCAGCAGGAAGGAGGGGGTAGCTTGGGGCTGAAGCCCTCTTGGTGGAAAACCACCATCAGGAAGGAGGGCACGAGGGCCAAGCCTGCAGATGAGGTGGGCACGGGTGGCCTCCTCCTAAGGCGAGGTTGGGGTGTGAGCCAGGGTGCTGGTGGGCAGTCCCCAGGCCCCCGGGTGGCACGCTCTGAGACGGGACAAGGGCAGGGTCCCACCAGGCGCCCCAGAGCCCAGGTTACAGGCATATTCTCAGGCTCCCAGAGGTTCAGCTGCTCCCCTACGAAGCCAGGATGGCCCAGGACTGGCCCCAAGGTCCTCCCAAACACCAACCCTTCTCATAGTCCCTAGAACTCCACCTGACGACTCTGGGCTACAATTTCTCAGGGTTCACAGATGAAAACATTAAAATGAGTGAGTGAACAAGAGATCTGACGAGTCCAGCTCTCCTCCTTCCATGGGGCTTCCCCACCAGGACCCGGCTCAGGACCTGGTCCAGGAGGCCCACCTTGTGCTGGGGACCTTTCCAGGGACTGGGAGCTCTGTGGGGGCAGGGCCTGTGACACGCGTGTCTGAGCCTACAAGACCCCCGGGAGAGCAGGGCCTGAGTGAACACTTGGTCACTAAGCAGTGAGGGCAATCCAGTGCCCATGGACGGTTAAGGGTCATGGTGGGCAGTGGGGGGCTCGTAGTGAACGGTCGGGGGCTCATGGTGAATGGTTGGGTGGACATCAGGGGCTCATGGTGGACAATGGGGGGCTCATGGTGGACGGTGAGGGCTCATGGTGGATGCCAGGGGCTCAGGGTGGATATTCAGGGGCTTAAAAGTATTTGGTTGGGGGCTCATGGTAGGCGGTAGGGAGCTCATGGTGATGGTCAGCAGCTAAAGGTGGTCAGTTGGGGGATCATGGTGGGGATGGCGAGGGGCTCATGGTGGATGGTAGGGGGCTCATAGTGGACGTTGGGGGCTAAAGATGGATGGTCCAGGGCTCATGGTGGACGTTGGGGGGTTCATGGTGGATGGCGGGGCTTCATGGTGGACTTTGGGGGCTCATGGTGGATGGTGGGGGGCTAAAGGTAGATGATCATGGGCTAATAGATGGGAGGTGTTCAGAGTCCTAATGAGCTAAAAGCCACAAAGAGGCCAGGCCCACTCAGGTCCCAAATACCTGATCCATCCACAGAGATGGGGCCAGGAGCTATCACTTCTGACCCCACAGGGAGGCCCCTGAGTGGGTAGAAGGCACAGCCCCATGAGCCAGGGCAGGGCAAAGTTTCAAAGGGGCATGAGCCGGCATGCAGTGCCCTCGGGTCAGCCTGGGATGTCTCATGTACATTGTCAGGCTGGTCACAGGGCCTGGGCCCAAAGCAGATGAGGTGAGGGGCTGCAGTGGGAGCAGGGAGCCCAGCTGGAGGCCTCTGTTGAACTCCTAGAGAAAACTGAAAGGGGCTTTGGAATATGGGTCCTGCAGGCACAATGGAAGATAACCAAGGGCTGATTTCTCAGAGTAGGAGGACTGAAGGGCAAGCAGAGCCTGGAGACCAGGAGGTGGACCAGGAGCTGCAGCCCGCCCTATGAGGGACACCGAGGCAGGGGATGCTCTCAAGGGTCGTGGGGTCCTCAGCCCACCACTGCCACGGGCCCCCAGCAGCCCACTGGCACTTGTCCTGGGTCCTTCATTGCTGTCCTTCAAAGTCCAGGACACAGGTGGTCACAAGACCACCCCTTCGGAAGCCAGTTGACCTACAGGGCCAGCCTGAGCAGGTGGAAGGTGTGGGGAGCGGCCCTGCACCTGCTCCTGGCTGGGGAGTCAGGCCCCAATCCCAGCACCCCTCAAGCTGCAGTCCCCTCCATGGGCTGGGACCCTTGCTCCTACACCATCCCCCACACCTGACAGCCCTGCCCTGCCGTCCAGGTCGACACCCACTGTGTCCCCCTTTCTGCAGCAGCAACCCCAACTGTTGGTCATGAGTTTGCTGGGGTTTTGTGCCTATTCTTCCCAGCTTGTGTTTCTGGGGACTTGTCTCTCAATCCAGCCAGTACCAAGTGCAGGGGCTGCAGAAGGTGACAGGCTCTGGGCAGGTTCTTGGGTCATGAGGCCCAGTGGGAGCATGGGTTTCTAGGTCTTTCTTTAGAAGAGCCATGGCCTGAAGGTGACAAGTCTCTGTGCTTATGCTTCAGGGTCCTGGGAACATGTCCAGAAGCCATGCCAGTGTAGCCCTTGGCTTCCTGCAGCATCCTGGCAGGTCCCCTGGACAGTCCCCGCAGGAGTCACCATCCCCAGGCCCAGGAGTGCCTGCGATGGCTGGAACCCCTTCCCTCCCTGCAACCTACAGCTCAGGACACAGCACACAATCAGCTTTCCTCCATGTTCCCTCCTGGCCATGTGTTCAGTCAGATGTGGACGCAGGGCTTCCTGGCCAGCATAGGCTCTGGCTCCTTCTTCCCAAAATCAGGCCCAGGAGATAAGAGGAGGAGCCCCAGAAAAGCTGTTGCTGGAGTGGGAAGCTGAGGAGGGGGCTGGGTTTGGGGGCAGTCAGGGTGCAGTCTGCCCAGGGACGCCTCCTGGTGGGCCACCACCCCTGCCCCTCCTTGAGCCACCGCCTGCCTTAGCACAGCTCACCAGGGGAGCAGCACATGGGGCTCCTGACAGAGATGAGCGTGAATTTTAAAGAATATACATTTCAGGAGATAAGACAAAACAAAGCAAAACATAGCAAACGAAGTAAGAATAAGAAATGTTAGAAATGAATCAAGTGACAATACTAGGTATGAAACTGTAAGCAAGGAGCTCACAGTCCAGGGAGTGGATTATGGACACGCGGGCACCATGGCCGCAGGGAGGGTCCTCCCCTGAAGGGCTGGGGAGGAAGACCAGACAGGAAGAGGAAGCACCAGCATCTGAGCAAGAGCAGCCCCAGACGATAGAGCGGGAGTGGACAGATGGCAAGTGACGGACACAGAAATGCACCGTCGGATGGAAGATCCAGGCCATGCAGCCAACGGCTACGGCACACGCACTGCAGGGACCTTGGGAGTCCAGAGCCCAGTGCCCAGCCCTCAGCAGGTGCAAGTGGGGCACTCGGACCCCCCCCCCCCAGACACGGGGCCGCAGACACCACGGGAAGCTGCATGCAACGGACCCCGTCTCCAATGAGGGAAAGGAGTTCGAATCTAAGACTCTATATTTAGCCAAATTATTATCTGATTGTGAAGGCACAATGAGCGCGAGACCAGGGAGACATCACAGAGGGACCCCCTCTGTGGACACCCCCCAGGGAAGCACCCAGGAGAGAAACAGCCCAGCAGGCCTGCGGTCCCAGGTGGGACACATCACTGTCCTCCCTCCTCTGAAGCTCTTCCCTGTGGCCTTGCAGCCTCCAGCCTTCCAGGTGAGGCCAGGACTCCTGGGGCTCAGTGCTTCGCCTGAAACCTGCTCCTTCTCTCCGGAAGCATTTAGGATTTTCTCATTGCCACTGGGGCTGTGGAATTCCAGAAAGATGGCCACCCTGGTCCTTTCCATCTGCTGTGCTGGCTGCGCGCAGGGACCTTCGGGCCGGAAACCCAGCCCTCGGTTCTGGGAAACCCTCCTGGACAGTTCCCGCCCTCGATCTTTCTGGAACTGGAGTGTGCGGGCCTCTCGGGGCCCATATTCTACACCTAGCTTCCTTTCCTTCTCAGAGAAGCTGAAGTGACCCTTCAGCGTCAACTCTGGGTCTTTCTATGGTTCCTAAGTTCGCTCTCATGCTTTTAATTCTTGAGCTCTTTCCAAAACCTCTGAATATTCCCTTTGTGGCACCTGTTTCCACTGCACGGCCACTGTGAGGAGGTGCCCAAAACCAGCTACTTGGTTTGTCTCCCTTGCTCACCCGAGCTGTCTTTCCTCCTGAGTCCCAAGTAAGCCTCTGGCCTGGAGGGTCTATGACCCCCTTGTGGGTGGGGATAGCCACCAGGAAGCTCCGCAGCCACAACGGAGCCGAGAGCTTGGGTGGGACAGCCCCGACGTGAGTGTCTGTGGGTCCTTCTAGGCTGTCCGGCTCCACACAGCCACTCGGGCCTTCCCCATGCCGCGGGCTGAGCTGGGGTCTGCCGCTGGTATGTGGCACCACCACCCCCCGCCAGGTTCCCAGATCCCAGCCCTCTCCTGCAGCATGGCAAGGCCACATGCCTGCTGAGTCTCTCTGGGACCGCAGGCGCCCTCGTGCTGGTTGTGCTCTGCCTTTCAGTCTGCAATCATCCCTGAGGACGGGGGTCCTCACCCTGGACTGTGAGCTCCTTGCTTGCAGGTCGCGTGCCCAGTCACCCTGCTCCAAATGGTTTCCATAGCTATTTCTCTTACTTAGGTCTTGAGGCCTTTGTGAAATGGTGAAGGAACCACTGACATTCAGCTTCACCTCTCAGCCTATGCCACCCTCGGGCCGCCGCTGTCCCTGCACCTGGGCTCACGAGGACTCTCCGCCACATGGCCTCTGAACTCCCATGAGGGCTGGTTTGCCCGAGAAGCCCCGCAGTGCACCCTGGGGCTCGGGGCACCCTGGCCCATGCTCCTCCCTGGGTCAGCCCAGCCAGGCTTCCCTTTGAAGCATCAGACGCTTGGGGTCCTTTGCCCTTGGGGTTCTGATGGTCCGTCTTATCTTTGGTGTGAAATGCTTGCAGGAAGTCCTCTATGATGCAGGTTTCGCCATGAGAATTGGTGTCCTTTAGGCACCCAGCCCCACCAGCCACGGTGCCCTCCCTCCACCTTCCTGTTGCGGTCATGCCAGCGGGAATGAAAGGCCTGATGCATGCCACCCCATCCAGCCATCCCCAAAGGCTTTGAGGCTTGAAACAAGCCCCCAAAATGCCCTGCAGGTGTGCAGTGAGACAGGCTTCCAGCTAACACCAGCCCTGTACCAGCCAGCCTCATGGGGCCACAGGGACATTGGAGGGAGTCCCCTAGGGAGATGCAGTGGGGCCAGTTCCAGCTTTGCCTTCCCTAGTATGTGACAGCAGGCAACCTACAGAACCACTCTGTGCCTCCTTTTCCCCATCTCTAAGATGGTCACAATGACAACATCTGCCTCTTGAGGCTGCCGAGGACCCGGTGAGTCCCCAGGGCTCAGAGCAGCCCCAGCACACAGTGCTGAGCTCTGGCTTCAGGAGAAGTTCAGGGCCTGGGTCCCAGAGGTGGGAGAGGCCTTAGTTCCTGCCCTCACCTGCATTCTAGCCTGAGGCCCCTTCCCTGAAGAATGGACAGCTGGACTGGACTGAATAGTAGCCCTCAAATTCATGTGCCCATGAAACCTGTGAAGGTGACCTTATTTGGGCAGGAATCTCAGCTGTAATTAGACTAAGGACACTCTCAATTGGTCATTTCAATTGACCCTAAATCCAAAATGACTGTTGTCCTCATGAGAGAGACAGAAACACAGGGGAGATTGAGTGTCAGCAGACATAAGGGAGGCATACTCTCCCCTAGAGCCATCTGCAGGAACCCACCTGCCCACACCTTGCTTTCAGCCCCATGACCCTGAATTCAGACTCCTGGACACCACAGCTTGAAGAGTACATTTCTATTGTCTGAGCCACATTCAGACCCTGCTCAGGTCACTGCTGTCCTCAGAAGAAGCTGTCCTCAGAAGGCAAGGTGTGTGTAGGCCAGTGCCCCAGCCTTGTGCCCTCTGTGAGGATCAGAGGCATGGTCTTCAGAACCCCATTTTCTCTCCTCTCTCCACCCTGACCATGTGTTCATGCACAGATCCACCACAGGGCAGTGGTGGATAAGCTCCAAAAGAAACAGGAGAGTTCTAGCCAGAGAACCAGGAAGAGGGTCCCAGGAGGGAGCAGGTATGGGGGAAATCCTGCAGAGGAGACATAGGGAAAGGACCCCACCTCTGTGTGTGGCCTGACATGGTCCTTGCTTAGTCCAAGGGGTATGTGTGTGGAACATGCCCAGAGAGGCAGAGTGGTGGCTCTGAGCAGGGTTGTGATAGAAACTGCTGCCCTGGCCCAATGATGACTATGGGGGAATCCAGGTGGCATGGCCAATGCACACTCAAGGAGACATCCTAGGGGCCAAGCTCACTGCCCACGCAGCTGTTGCCAATACAGGACGCATGAGGGTGCAAGACTCAGTCTGAATTAGTTCCTCTTGCTGCTATAACAAATTAATACAGACTAAGTGGCTGAAAACCATACACTTCAAATATATCAATATAAATGAATTAAAAGCAAAAATATAGAACAAGATATGACAAGCAAACAGTAATCAAAAGAAGGCTTGGGTGGCTATATCAGTATCAGATAAAGTAGACTTGAGAGCAAGGCAAATAGCCAAGAATAAAGGAGCATTTTACATAATGGTAATGATAGAAGGGTTGATTCATGAAGAAAACATAATAATCCTCAATGGGTATGCACCCTACAACAGAACTTCCAAACACATAAGGCAAAAAGTGATAGAACTGAAAGGAGAAATACAAAAATCCACAATTATATGAGAAGATGCTAACACTTATCTTTCAGGTTGAGACCAGACAGAAAATCAGTAAGGATATAAAAGACTTGAAAGCTATCAACCAACTTGATGTACATAACTGATGTTTATAGAACACCTCACACAGTGACAGAGGTCAAGTGGGGGCCCACTTCCTGGTTCAGGGATGACTTTTCACTCTAACCTCATAGGGCACAGAAGGGGCAAGGGAGCTGTCCGGGGTCCACTTTATAAGGCTTAAATCCTATTTGTGAGGCTCCACCCTCATGACATAAGCACCTCCTGAGGGCCTTGCCTAACACCTTCACATTGGATTTCCAGGCTAATATGAATTTAAATTATATTAATTGAACAGGGGGGGGGGAATACAAATATTCAGTTGATAGCAACAATCAATGAAACCAATAGCCATGTCTTTGAAAAAAAAAATCCATAAAATGAATAAACCTCCAGCCCAACTGACTAGGAAGAAAATGGAAGTCACAAATTACCAATGGAATTAGAAAGAACACATAGCTACAGAACCTACAGACATAAAAAGGACAAAATGGGAAACCTCAAGCACTTCTAGACACACAAGTTCAAGAAAGTAGAGGAAATGGACCAACTTCTTCAAAGATGCAAGCTACTAAAATTCACACTAGAACAGATGACTAAATAGTCCTACATTGATTAAAGAAATTGAATCCATAGTTTAAGATCTAACAAAGAGGGACACTTGAGTGGCTCAGTTGGTTGAGCATCTGACTTAATTTCAGCTTAGGTCCTGACCTCAGGGTTGTGGGATCAAGCCTGAGTTGGGCTCCACACTCAGGGGAGGGGAGTCTGCTTGAGAGTCTCTACCTCCCCCTCTGCCCCTCCCCCACAGCTTGCTCTCAAAAAAAATTTTTTTTCCTAACAAAGAAAACTCCCAGACCAGGTGGATTCACTGGTGAACACAAACATCTCAGGAGAAAGTGACAGAAGAGAAGGAAGCACTCTCAGGGAACTGCGCGGGGCCTGCACCAGTGTGCTCATAACCAAAGACACTACAAGAAAACTGCAGAAATGGTTCTCATGAACACAAACACAAAAATCCCCAGAGAATATAACCCAAGTTTAATCCAGCAACATAGAAATAAGATCTATCCTAAGCTAGCAAAGTTTGGCCAACACTGAAAATGGATCAATGTAATTCACAATATTAACAGACTGGAAGGAAAAAGCCACAGTCATGTATCTCAATAGATGCAGACAAAGCACTGGACAACATTTAATATCCATTGGTAATGAGAACTCTCAGAAAATACAGACTAGAGGAAAATTTCTTAATCTGATAAAAGGCAGCTGCAAAAAACAAAACAAACAAAACCTGAAAAACAAATCTAAGCTGATATCATATGTAAGACTGAGAGACTGCAGGTTTCTCCTTGAGACGAGGGACAAGACAGAGATGTCTTCTGTCCTCTGTGTCGCTCAGGAAGCCCCAGGAGGGCACTAAGGCAAGAAAAATAAAGTGTACAGACTGATCAAGTAGATACCAACTGCCTCTATTCTCAGACAACAGGATAATCTGTGTAAAAATTCCCACAGAATCTACAAAAAAAGGTCCAAGAATTACCAGTGAATTCAGCAAATTCATAGCTACAAAGCCAACCTAGAAAAATGTCATTTCTATAGCATTCTATTTCTTTCTTTTTGTTGTTGTTTTTTAAGATTTTACCTATTTATCTGACAGAGAGGGAGAGAGAGGGAGAGAGAGCACGAGCAGGGGGAGGGCTGGGGATGGGGGGGGAGAAGCAGGCGCCCTGCTGAGCAGCGAGGGCCCCGGGAGACGCTTCCCTGAGGGTGCCACCCAGGCATCCGTGGCATTCTACTTCTATACAACGATGGATTTCTATAAAGTATTGGAATATAGTATTGCTATGTAGTAATAGAAACTGAAATTAAATAACAGTCCTGTTTATAACAGAAACAGAAAATACTTATGTAGAAATCTAACAATACACGCAGGTCTCCATGCCTCGCCTCAGACACAGAGGAAGCAGTAAAAGACCTACGGGTATGCGGGGCTGGGAGGAGGTGTCAGTTCTCCCCAGATTGATCTACTACTGATTTAACACAATCCCAGTCCAAATCCCAGTGGGAACTTGTAGATAGCCACAAGCTAACTCTAAAATTTATATGGAAAGACAGAGAAACCTGGAAAAGCCAAAGCAATTTTTTTAAAGATTTTATTTATTTATTCATGTGAGACACACAGAGAGAAAGAGAGGCGCAGAGACACAGGCAGAGGGAGAAGCAGGCTCCATGCAGGGTACCTAATCCCGGGACTCTAGGATCATGCCCTGGGCCGAAGGCAGGCATTCACCCACTGAGCCAACCAGGCGTCCCAACAATTTTGGAAAAAGAACAAAAATTGGAAGATTCACACGACCCGACTTCAAGACTTACTCTAAAGCGGCAGTGACGAAGGCAGGCTAGTGCCTATTTCCTGAAAGGTCGTGCACACCATCAATGGCAGAACAATGTCCAGAAACAGACACAAAACTCGGCCAAATGTGAGGATATTAATATGCAAAACGATATTATCTCAGCCTAGATCTCACACTTTGAACCAAAGTTAACGAAAAATGAGCCATAGGCTGAATGTAAACATGAAGCTATAAAACTTTGGAGGCAAACATAAACTAAAAATCTCTTCAACCTAGGTTATGTAAAGAGTTCTCAAACTTGACACCAGCATAATGATCTATTTAAAAAATTGACAAATTGGGCTTTGTTCAAATTTCATTAATTCAAGATAATGAAAAGACAAGCCGGACTAGAAGCAAACACATACAAATCGTACACTCAGTAAGGATCGTGTGTGCAGGATACATAAAGAACTCCGAAGTCAAAAGTAAGGGTGCAAACAACCTGATGTTTTTAACTGGGAAAATATTTGAACAGCCTGCTCACAAAGGGGCTCTACTGATGGCACACGCACCCAGAAGGCGCTCAGCATCAAAGGTCGTGAGGGTGTGGACCACCGCGCCTCCTTCACTCCTACTACACAACCCACAACCGCACACGAGCTGTTACCCAAACAAAAACAAAACCTATGTTCATAGAAAAACCTGCATGTGGATGCTTGTTGCAGCTTTATTCATAAATAAACACCAAATCCTGGAAGCTGAACTCTCCCTCACCAGGCAGGTGGACAAGCCAGTGACACGAGTCCACACCACGGGATGATGAGACAAGCACACTATATGCAGCCACGTGGCTGGATCTCAGCTGCACATCCTGCTGACGCCCAAACTCCCTGCTGTAGGGCCCAGCCCTGGGCATCCTGAGAAGCCCAGAGTGGCTGGAGCACGCTGGTGGAGTGGCCAGGGTGCCACACACGGGAAGCCCCAGGGAAATTTGGGCATGGTTCTGTGTCCTCATTATGATCGTAGCCACACCTACCGCCGAAAGGAACTAATTTTAGCATGCACTAACTTAAAAATAAGTGTTAGAAAACGTACCCACGTTACTCTTGAACTCTAGTTAGGGGCGGGTGGTCAGCAGCCTGGCCCCTGACGGCCCGAGTCTCCAGCTCCTGCTAGCATGCTGACCTGTCCACACCAAACACTACGGCCCACCTTAAAAGTAGGAATAGAAACCCAGGACACTGCTATTTGTGACCTGTTATGTGTGTTCCCAAAAGCTGCCAACCCCACCTCGCTCCTGCCCTGCCACCCCGGGCCCAGAACCCTCGCCAACGTGCCGTCCATCCTGGCCTCCAGAGGGGCCATGGGTGCACAAGTAGTAACCAGTGACGAGGAAACACCAGGCCCTGCTCCAACCTCAGCGGGACCCGGGACCCCTATCGGCTCCAAATCTTGGTTCCTTCATCTTAAAATAGCAGACATTAGACCACAGGCCTTTTAAGTCTATGCCAGCTCTAAATTTTTATGAATTTATGAAGCCTGCCATAAACTTCTCATTTTTTCCAGTTTGTCTTTAAGAGATTGAAGATTGGAAATAAAAGCTGGATTTTCTTGTTATTGTGGCTTGATTTGTTTATTTTGCTGTTAGGGAATATTTTTAAACTTCAAAAAGAGTCTCTGATTCTGGAGTTTTAGAACCCCCACACCAGAAATGCAGTGAGAAGAACCCTCCCCATACAACCTAGCCTGCTTCCAATCCAAGGGAACTCCAGAAACTTCTGTGGTCATAGGGAACCTGTTATAAGAGGTGGTGGAAGGAGACTTCAGTCTACAAGATGGAATGGGGGGTGGGGGACAGTCCCCTGCGCCAGGGCAAACTGATCTGCAGCTTCGGCCCATCGCAGAGGGTCACTCCCCAAACACACACCCACTGGTCCAGTGACAGGCATGGGGCTGTGGCCCCGGGGTCAAGGCTTCAGCCGTGTGGGGACCACTGTGGCTCATCCACGTCCTGATGCCCCAGGGGAAACTCAGTCTATGATGGAGGGTAGGAGAGCTCCCGGGGACCCACAGAGGGGGTGTGCAGGGACACACGTGGGGAGGACACATGTGGGGAAGGACATGTGTGTGAGGACATGCATGGGGGAGGACACGTCAGGGAGGATACGTATGGGGAGGATGCACGGGGAGGACATGAGGGGAGGACACGTGTGGAGGGACACACGTGGGGCAGTCCCTTGGGCTCCACTAGATGGGATGCTCTGTGCACATACAACACATGCTTCTGTGTTTATAGTTGGGACACAGTTCAAAGATTCATGTTTAAGATTCTATTCTCTCGATTTTGAACACGAAATAGAAGGAGAACAAGGCAGTCATCCTTCGCCCAGAGTAAAAGTCAAGCTGGCACAATGTTTTCCAGCTGCAGGCTCACTAGCACTGACAGAAAAATCCAACTTTAGGGGAAAAATTAATTTTTGAGAATCTGCTTCCAAAAAAATGATAAATAATGAAGTATGGAAATAAATCCTCTTTGGAAACCATGATATTTCTAGAAGCTCCCCGTCACTAGAAGCCATGCTCTGAAAAAAAAAAAAAAAAAAAGAAGCCATGCTCTGCTCTAAACAGACAGACCAGCCGGGGCTCGAGGACGGGGCCAAGGCGCCCCCCCATACTGAATATTCATGGAGATTAAACACAAATATGAACTTCCTCATATTTTTTTTAAAGGAAGTGATTTATAAGCTCCTGATGTTCATGAGAACAACCACCCCAGCAGGGGTGAAGGCCTTGGGGGGCTGTGGAAGCTCTGCAGGACCATGGGGGTCCCTACGGGGCCATATGGGTGGTGGGTGATGGTGGGCGGATGAGAACCCCCAGACTCCAGGCACAGGCATCCCGGGCCCCTCCGACCAGCCCAATGTGTCCCATCTGTTCACGCATCCGCCAGCACATAGTAGCACCCCATCCTGCCCTCTCCCTCCAGGTCATGCAGAGTGAGGACTTCTCAAGCTGAGGTGCCCTAGGGGCATTCTCCCCCCGCCCCCCCACACACACAGCCCACTCGCCAAACAGCTGAGAACCAGGAATTCACATACAGACAGGGGAAGCTGCTGCCGCTGTCCAAGGATACATCCAGGGAGTGGGCAGTCAGAAGCAGGAGGGCGCACCTGGGGGCTATCTCTGGCCTCCGTCCTCCCTGAGGGGCACGGCACCCACGGGGGAGCACTTGGTGGACAGCAATCCCCGGAGATGTTTTTGTGGGGATGGTGCAGGGCAGTGGCTGGGGTGAGACAGGGCACCCATGAAAGGGACCTACGGGCTCTGGGCAAGCTCACGTCACCAGTGTGAAAGGCGCCGATGAGCCACCATTCTGGGCCTGCAACACGTCTGCCCGACAGATGGGAGGATGCTCGCCAGGGGACAGAACTGCCCAGCAGATGGGGCTGGAGGCAAGGGCCTGGCGCAGGGGTCCCAGGAGGCCAGCAGGGGTGTGTGGGCCCACCGCCCTGAGGCCGCCCGGGGAGCACGGCCTCGGGGGCACTGGGTGCTCACAGTGCACCCTCCTGGGCCAGGGCTCCATGCGCAGCCCAGAGGGCTCCACCTGGCCGCCCCGTCTTGCTTCAGCCTCCTGTGCCCCTTGCGAAGCCAACCACAGGACAGGGTGGGACAGGGCGCAGCCCTCGCGGCCGCCAGGGGCGGGAGAGCCCGTCTCGGGAGAAGCCTGACCCAGAGCCCTGATGCCCTGTGTGCAACACCTGGGCCCGTGGACACAACTGCCAACCCTGGGATGCTCAGAGCGCAATTCTCTGTCATTAAGTTAAAAACAAAACGTGCTTAATGTTTATTAGGTTCTTCCACCGATGAGTACAGCAGAGACTGCAGAATGACTGACACTCGGATCTGAGGTGCACGGAGAAAGGTCAGCATCGTTCCCTACATCCCACCTGCTAGGCCTTGTGCTGCGCCTAGGGCCATCCTGCAGCATGTCCCTCGAGGACCCGTGGTAGGGACAGATGGCCACACCGCATGACGTGACAGGGGTGTGATCGCGGGGCAGGGCGGCGCTTACCTCCAGCAGCAGCCGTCCCTCCAGCACCGCGGACCCTCCGCTCAGACCATCTTCTGGGGATTGGGCACTGGCCGCTGGCGGCCGTGGGCACTTCTGCACGGCTGTTTGACAAGAAGGGAGCAAGGCTGTCAGCACCCTTCTGGGCTCCACACCCACCTGCCCTCCCGAGTCTTCCCTAGTCTTGGCTGCCCACCCTAGTGGACAGAGCCTTGTCTCCTAGCTGACTGGGGTGCACCAGGACAGCCAGGGCAGCCAGCTGGGAGACCAGGGTGGTGTTCAGGAGAGCAGGCCATCTACCCTGGGCCTGACTCCCTGAAGCCCTACCTCAGGAGCCCCCTCCCCAGGATCCTCAGACCCCTCTCTGGAGACCCAAGCTCCAGCAGATGCCCTGACTTGGCACTGCTGGTCGACACAACTCTGACCACCCTCCAGGGTCTCATGTGACCTCCTCACGCCCCCAGCTCCGCCCCCCGCAGACCCCAGCTGTGGAGCAGTCCCCAAGGACTGGAAAGGAAGTCCCAGGAAGGCCTGCTGCGTGGCTCAGGTGTCCCCAATCCCTGGCCCCCGTATGGCTTAATCTCCATTTTGGGGTGAAGACCCCAGACATACAGACATGCAGGTCACACAACGATGTCATGCACATCCCAGCAGAGCACGGGGAGTTGCGGAGGGTCCCCTGGGGCAAGGCAAGGGCCCTGGAGCCACCGCGGGGCATGGGCAGGGTGGGCAGAGCCTCCCAGGGCACATCGGGGTCAAGGGGCTCCACACGAGGCAGATGGAACCCTTGCGTGTGTTCTGCTCTTGAGAGAAAACCCAGCCAGGTCGGTCTCCCTCATTCTCTCTTTCAGAACCAACAAGCTATACTGAGCTTCTCTAGGACATGTGGGTCTGGGGTGCTGTGCTGTCGGGGCCGCCCGGACGTCACCCACCCTCACCCCACAGCAGCTGCACCATGCCGCTGGCGCACCCTGCCCCCCGCAGAGGGTCCTGTCGTGGCAGGTGAGCCCAGTGTCCAGGGGACAAAGTGTCAGAGGCAGGGGGTGGCCCTTGGGAGAGCCCCACAGATGGTGGCACATCGTGGCCTGTGGTCTCTGGCCACCCATCCTGCCATCTGTCAGAGGGCTTTGCATTATCAACTGCCTGCCCGCAGCCAATAAGCACTGGATGCTCCTTCTCTGCACTAAATGTTTCCAGAAATGAGCCCAGAAGGCAGGTGTGTCCAGGGAGCAGGAGCAGCCAGGCCTGGCGCTGCCGGGGCTGAAGTGCAGGGGCAGGTAGGGCTATAGGCCGGCTCCTCTCCTCCTCACAGAAATCTCACCAGCAGTCAAGCTGGGTCATCAGAGCTGCAAAACCCTGAGCTTTGAGCCATGACGATTGGAGGTGCATTGTTCTACCCTCCCCCTGACAGCCACCCTGTCCACTCAGTGCTCCGTCTGGAAGCCCGAAGCTCTGCCCCCAGCGCCCAGGAGAAGCCCCCCGAGGGAATGCCAGAGGCTGACCCCATAACCCCAAAGGCCAAGAAAGATACAGGAGGGATAACTGAGGGAGTGCACAAGCCTTCGTCCCATCCCTCCCCACCCCGCCCCTAGATGACATCACAAGGGCCCCAGAGGGTCCTGTCCTATTGCCACACCAGGGAGGCCACAGCTCCCCACAGTGCAGGGCTCACGGCCACGGGGGGCAGAGCTGGGGCTCGGTGAGGGCCAGGACCCCACCTTGGTGCCCCCTGGGCCCCCTGCCCACACACGCAGCCCATCAAGCCTCCCTCAGAGCAAACAGCACTGCAGGGGTCACTTCCTCCCTCACCCCTGCTCCAACAGCTCCTTGCCCCCAGCCTCAGGGCAGGGGGACCATCCCGCCTGCCTGTTCTTGGTCCCCACAGCCCCCGTGGGGGTGGGACAACGCCCACAGGTGTGAGCCAGGGTGGGGGAATCGCGGTGCAGTGACATCACCGTGCTGTGGGATGTGTGCCCCTGCAACTGATGGGCCAGGCCGCACCCACACCCCCCAGAGGCAGAGTGCGGGGCACCCCCAATGTGTCTCCCCTCCCCACCGGGTCTCTGGCTCTGCACCCCAGCATGGCCTGTCCCCCCAGCTCGGCACCCCCACTTCCCCTCCTCCGCAGCCACATCCCGGCGGGGCACGCCCGGCAGGGCCTCCTCTGGGCTCCTGTCACGCGATGGGGCCGTCAGCGCCGCAGTGACAGCCACCTGGATCCCGGCCAGGGCCTCGCGTGCGAGCAGAGCCGCCAACGCGCCCCACCCCCAGGCCTGTGGCAAGACAGAAAGAAACCAAGCAAATGCAGGAGCCGGGGGCGGGGGCCAGCTTTCCCGGAAATCCATGTGAGCTCACAGCACCACACTTCCCAGGTCCCCGAACTCAGGCGCCCGCAGGGAACTGAAACCAGGCAGGACTCCAGTGGGGGTGGGGTCTCACAGGTCCCGCCACTGCCCTCATCAGGGGGTGCCCAGGCCACAGCAGGGCAGCCTGGGGGGTGGGCAGCATCAGCTTCTCCACCTCGGCACTTCTCCCCAGGACTGCGGGTCTCACTGGGCCTGAGCTGGGCCTGGGAGGGGGCTGGGGCTGTGTCTAGGGGCTGCTAGTGCCCAGGAGCGTCTGTGGACAGACCCCAGCCCCACTGCTGGGGGGTCATGCTCTCCAGACCCAGTCTCCTCCACTGAGGGACATGCCACCCCTAAGTCCCCATCGCCCCCTCATCTGCACCTGACGGTCCACCATGAGGGGTCAGGGAGAGGGGCTCTTGGGGATGTGGAGGGGTGAGGGTGGAAGTGTGCCATGCCCCCCAAAGCCGGGCTTGTTGAGGAGGCCGTGAGGAGGGAAGCCCCAGGGTCCAGCTGGCAGTCGAGAGACCCACCAATGCCCAAGGGCCCACCATTCTCGCCCGCCGCTGGCACTGTCCTGCCCAGGAAGGAGGCCAGGCTGCCATGCCAGCAACTGCCATGACCATGTCCCATCACCCCTTGCTGCTTCCCTTGCCCGCCTGAATATAAGGGGCAGCTGGGGATGGGCCAGAGGCCAGCATTCCACACAGTCTATCAGACAGAGCTCAGGGCTACTGGGCAGGCCAGAGACATGGGCCAGGCTGCCCACTCCCAGAAATCCTGACGTGAGCCCCACAGCTGTGCTCCAAGCGCCTTCACCGCCCTGAGCCGCCCCACGGCCCTGGAGCACCAGCCACACCGACTCTTGCTGCCTAAGCCGCCCCCCAGCTGGTGGCAGACTCACCGGGGCTTGTCTCTTCAGCCATTTCTTACATTTCTGAGATGGTTCAGACCCTCAGAAAGAGTTTGAAAAATCATGGAGACAGTGGCCACCCGTGTAGACACACAGATGGGGTGTGGGGTGCTCAGAGACAGACAGGCCTCTTCCCTCTGAGGCTTGGATGGGGGCTGCCTGCACCCTGCCAGCCCCACCCAGCACCCCACCTCCTTGCTAAGGGACCTCTATTTCCATCACACGTGGAACATTCTGGGCAAGGTGTTCCCAGGGCCCATTGCCCCCTGCAGTGGCTGCTTAGTTGTGTGGCTGGTCTGGCTAGTGAGAGATCCCAAGGGTTCATAGTGGAGAAGAAGCTGGAAGACTCTCCTGTGTCTGCCTCTGGATGGTGCTGTGATGCTGAGAAGGTGGCAACCACTTTGTTCCCAGCTTGGGTGAAGCCAAAGCCTTGGCAGGTAAGACAGGTGAGCCAGGATCGGCGGGTCCAGGATGTAGGATGCAGTGAAGGTGAGATGCATGAAGTCCTCTAGGGACTAGCTAATGGTCCATCACCTCACAGCGTTCAAACTTTCAACCATCCCTCCCTCTACTTTTCAAGGACTAAACGTGTAACTTCTTGTTTTGCCTTTGGCAGAGGAAAAGGAAGCATCCATGCTGGAAGAAAGGAGTATGCGGTGACTCTTAAGGGCCTCAGGCTATTCTCAGATGAAAAGTCCTGGCCCTCTGTTAGGTCCTAACAGGAGTCCTCTGCGCCCGGATGCAGAGAACAAGTTCGTTCACTTCACTCCCTAAGAGGCTTGTGGCTTTGGGAACTGTGGTGCAGGAGGTCAGCCTGGCTCCCGTGTGGGCAGTGGTAAGAGCAAAGTGGAAGGCCGCTCTGGGGCTCTCCATGTGGGAGGCTGCTGACAAGCACAGCCTCATCCAGACATCAAAGGAGGTGAGGTCCTGAGAGACAGGTGGGGAGCACCCAGGTGGGCAGCTGGCTTGAGGCAGGAGGACAGACTGCAGATGCGGGGTACAGGGTGGCTCTGGGAAGGCACTGGCAGCTGAGCACAGTGGGCTGTGTGCCAAGCAGGTGAGTCCAGCACATGTGGGGAAGGGCCCCTGGACAGGGTGGGTGTCTGGGGAGAGGCCAGGATGATGTGGGGGCTGGAAAATCCCCAGCCATCTCAGAAAACAGGCAGCACCAGGTAAGAGGGAGTAGAGTGCCAGTCAGGCTGGTCCTGTGGATGGGGGTGGGATGGGCCCACCCCCCTTCATGGGGCATCCACGGAGGCCCATCGGTCCTACACCCTCAGAACGAGGGCAGGCTGGCCCCGTTTCTGGAGGGCAGGCCTCTTAGGCCTGAGTGGAGAGCAGACAAGACTCTCCTCCGCAGCTCTGCAGGGGCCTCACCTGCCCAGACAAGGGGCACCCACCCATGACCTGCTCGACTCTGCAGACACATGGGGGCTTCTGGATGGAGGCTCACAGGGATACTCTGTTGCACCAGGACTGAGGGCATGGCCAGAGGAGACCCCCAAACAGGCAGCACAGGGCCGAGGTGAGCGGCAAGTCTGCCAGCCTCCCCTTCCTGGTCCACTGTCTGAGCCGGGATGTGTCTCCATACAAAAGAGGGGGAGCACCCCGGCCACACCCCGATGGCCCTTCCAGGCAGCGCCCTCTCCTGTGAATCACAAAATGATTCCATGATTACAGACAGGGACCAACGTTTACCTCTCTAATCCCTGGGTCACAACAACCAACCAGGTGGGCCCAAAAGGTGAGACCAGAGGCCTGGAGGGGCGGATGCAGGAGGAGTAACGAGGGGTGTGTGTAAACTAGCAGCCCCCTGTGTGGGTGTGTATGCTCTGTGCTGGGGCCTGGGCAATAAGGGTGAGTCTGAGGAAAGGCAGGAGAAGCAGAGTACTTTACGTAGGTTGCTTCTGACATGTGGCGTGGGTGCGTTTAACAGCAGAAGATGCCTGTGCCCTGCACGTGGGGGAGAGCCAATAGCCCGGCCAAGAGTCCCCCCACGTGTGTTGTGGCGAGTATGTGTCCTTCCAGGACACTTGCAATGGGGAGAAAGGGTTAAAGAGTATCAAGAGTATAAATGAACATGCTCGTTTCTCGCAAGCACTGCATTTAGAAAATGCGAGCACAGTTGGAGATGTCTATACTGCATCAAGTTGTTGGTTTTCTATAAACATTTTCCACACTTTCCAAAATGTACCAGCAAGCTTTAGAGACTTCACACTTTGATACCACTCAGAAAGCACCACAAAAAACGCATCTCCTGGGGGCCAGGGATGATGGAGAGGCTGTGGGCACCCCATCCACTTGTTCTGGTCAGAAGAACACATTTCCAACCACTTTCTGGGGGTGCTCTGTGTAACCTGGGTCACACATTCCACAGAGAAAACACACTCTTCCCTTAAGTTCCCAAGCAAGATGCAACCAAAAATAGCTCCTTGGGAAGAAAAAGAAAAAGGCACATTACACTTTGCAGATCCATATTCTCTTCATGGTGTGAAACATCTGGAATAAGCCAGCTAGTTGAGCATATTTGTTAAGTTTCAACACATCAGAAGGGAAGTCTCAGCCAGGGTTCAAGAAACATTTTGTGAAACAGAACAAACGAAAACCCAAAAAGGATGCTGGTGCTTTTAGAAAGTCAAATAATTATTTTATGAATAACCACCTGCCTGGCATGCATGAGAAGGAGCAGCATACACGACTCATGGCACTTACAGCCCCGGATTCAGGGAGCCCTGGTTAGCGAGCGGCAGTTCGCACCTCGGGGGCACGCCCTGCAGCGTCTTCGCCAGCAGTCCCAGGGCTGTACCTACAGGCCCAGTGTCCCGAGGTTTGGAGGAGCGACGCTGCCAGAGAACATCTGATTCATGTATAAAGAATGAATTTATAATAAATTTATGAAGAAGCCTCCAGTTACATAACCTCGAACTTGCAAATAACCCAACTTGAGGTTGGCGTGTGAGTCATCCTCACACGTCACCGTGGAGCGAGCGCTTCCTATCAGCCCTGCGTCATTCTCCGTCAATGCTGCACACCGAATGGAAGTGGAGGCCCGAGTGCCCGAGGCCGGCCGGGTGCGCAGCGGCCTCTGTGGGACGCCGTCCTTCACTTGCTCACACAGGCACCCTTTCCTGCAGTGGCTACCAGGCCAGCCTGTCCCGGGGGTGCACTCCTGGGGAGGCTCTGCCAGCAGCTTGGGGGAAGCGTGATGGGAGGAGTGTGGCTGAGGAGGCCGCCTCGGGGTGACACCGAGTGACCACCTGGAGAAGCTGAGGGATGGGGGAGGTGAGGCGGGTGGCAAGGAAATGAGCCCAGCAGGGCTATCAGAGAGGCATCCTCCAAATGAGACACGGGGAGGCCCCCCTTGCTCCAGGGCGCCCCATCCTGCGTGTGATGTCCCCACCCACCTGCTGCCCGCCTGCGCAGCCCAGACCCCATCTGCGGGAAGTGCTAGCTGTCCTCTCTCCACTGAAGGTGCTCGAAGATGCCAAGTGCTCCTAAGAGGTGTAGACGTGACCTGCCTGAACAACACGCATGTGCCACGCTCACCTGGACACACGCCCGCCCGCCATTGCCTCTGGCTCCTCTAAGGACTTGCTCCTGCACCTGCTCCAGAGCCACTGTGACTCACACCTCAGAGCAGCTTTTCAGGTTTTCAGTTTTCTTTCTCCCTCCTTTGGTCATGTGTTTATGTTTTATCTTGAGACAACATCCAACTTACGGAAAAGCTCTAAGGTTAGCACAAAGTGCAGAACTCCACTTTTCTCGGAGATTCCACCAACAGTCCTGCAAACACCCTTTCAGCCAGGGCTTTGGTCCTGGGGGTCTATCTGCCCAGTGTCCTTGGTCCTCTCTGACTTCTATGCCCTTGACCCTGGAGATCATTGTCAGTTCCTTTGCAAACTGCCCCTCAGTTTGGGTCTGTCTCGTCCCCTGTGGTTAGACCAAGGTCTACCCCCCCCCCCCAGTGGAATATCACCCAAGACAAGATGTGTTCTTCTCTGTCCTGTTGCAAAGCATGTGACACCCGCGTACCCCACTATCGATGGGGTCGGATTTGGTCATCTGGGACAGGAGGTTTCTCCATTATAAGTTTTTCCCTTAGGCATGCATGTGTAGTTTGTTGGGAGACAGTTCAAGACTACAAAAATCCCACTTCTGACCCCACTATCACCGACGGATTTTAGCCTGGACATTTCCTGCCTAAGCTATTACTGCAATGGTTAGAGACCACTGACTTTATAACTCACCTCTGTCTCCAGGCCCCTACCCACAGCCCCGCCTCCTGTCTATATCAGCAGTCTGCTCCAAGGAGAGCTACCTCTTATCATTCATCCAGATCAGTGTGGGCTTATGGAATCCTATTTTATTCACTGGGTTATGGTCTATTACTACTCCTTTTCAATTATTTTTAAATATTTTATTTATTTGAGCGAGTGCAAGAGAAAGAGAGCATGAGCAGGAGTAGGGGGGAGAGGGGGAGAGGGAGAAGCAGGCGCCCTGCTGAGCAGAGAGACTGATGCGGGACCCTGGGATCATGACCTAAGCCAAAGGTGGACACATAACCGACTGAGCCACCAAGGTGCCCTATCCTTTTTCATTTTAATGCTGAAATGGTCCAGGCGTGGCCCGTGGGAGCCCCTTTGGGATGGCTGTGTCCTGTGACATGTCTCCTATCTTTCTGAGCACTACCTCACTTTCTGGCTCAAGATGCTCCAAGCTGACCTGTACTTTCCCTGCTCCAACTCTGGAAGGAGGCCTGAACTCCTTTTGACGGTGACTGGCATCTGGAAACCAAGATCTGAATGTGACCTATGCTCACTCACATCCACCTCAGACCATGCCAATGGGCAGAGCACACACATGTACACATATTTATGTCTATAACTATTTTTATATTTTGAAAACCATAAGCTCACTCCAATACCTCCAATTCCAATTGAAGGATTCAGCACAGAGTGGAATGACTTTTCCTTTAATATTTAGTAGAAATTGCTTTAAAAACCATCTGGGCCTACATTTTAACTACCAATTCACTTTTTTTAATAAAGATTTTTATTTGTTTATTTTGATAGAGAGAGAGACAAGAGCACAAGCAGGGGGAGGGGCAGAGGCAAAGGGAGAATTAGACTCCCTGCTCAGGATCCCCATACAGGGCTCCATCCAAGGACCCCAGGATCATGACCTGGGCCAAAGGCAGACATTTAACTATTGAGCCTCCCAGGCATTCTTCAGCTTTTTAAAAAAGATTTTATTTATTTATTTATTTATTTATTTATTTATTTATTTATTTAAAAAAAAGACAGAGTGGGAGCGGGGGGGGGGGGGCGGGCAGAAGGGGAGGGGGAGGCAGAAGGGGAGGGAGAGGCAGGGGAAAGAATCCTAAGCAGACTCTGCTAAGCATGGAGCCCAACATGGGGCTTAAACTCACAACCCTGAGATCATGACCTGAGCCAAAACCAAGAGTTAGATGCTTGATGGACTAAGTTACCCAGTTGCCCTCTAAATCAACGTCTTTAATAGTCATATGACTACTTAGGGTTTCTGTTTCTTCTTGAGTCTATTTTAATTAGCTATATTTCTAGCAATGTGTTCATTTATGTTTTCAAATTTATAGGCATAAATTTGTTCATACTAGCCTCAAATTATCTTTTTTTAAAAAGATTTTATTCATTTGTTAGAGAGAGAGAGAGCAAGTGAGCGCACATGCAGGAGCATAGGGGAAGGGCAGAGGGGGAGGAAGAAGCAGATGTCCTGCTGAGTGGGGAGCCCAACATATGGCTTGACCCCAGGACCCTGAGATCATGACCTGAGCCGAAGGCAGACACTTAACTGACTGAACCACCCAGGAGCCCCTCAAATTATCTTTTAAATATCTGTAGCATCTATAATCAAGTTCCCTTTGCATCCTTAATACTCTTTACTCCTTTTTCCTCATTCAACCTCACCAGATCTTTATAAATTTTATCACTGTAGAGGAATTCTGTTGTATATTTCTTTTCCATTTCTCCAGTATCTTCTCCTTTATTATTTTCTTCCTTTGACTCTCTTTTTATTTTGCTTTTCTTTATCAGAGCTACTAAACTGAATACTTAGTTCATTAATTCTCCACCTTTCTTCTTTTATATATAAACTCATAAGGTTATTTATAATTGAGGATTGCTTCAGCTGTACAGTACACATTTTGATTTGTAAATATTTTCTTCATTACATAATGTTTTCTTTTTTAATCTACAAGTTATTTACAAGTGTGTTTATTTCCCTTATTTGATAAGGGTTCAAGTTGTTTTTCTATTATGATTTCTAGCTCAACTGCACTGAGATCTTAATATGAATTTGTCATGATCTTGTCTTTTGAAATTTATTGAGACTTGCTTTATTGATCAATATGTTTTCAGTATATTTACAAATTTCATGGGGGTTTGAAAAGATGTGAACTCTATAGTTTCAGAGTATAATGTTTCGTGCATGTCTTTTACACTAACCCTTTTGCATTGTTGAAATCTAGAATCTTTACTGATTTGTACTTATTTGATCTATTAAATACTGAGTACTTAAAATCTTTCATGATGATAAATTCACATATTTTTCTATATAGTTCTGTTAATTTTTGTTTTCTATTTTTAAGGTTATGTTACAAGAAGCACACAAATTTACAATTATTTTAGTAGTTGATAAAAATTTGCCGATCAAAAATTTTTTAAAGATTTTATTTATTTATTCATGAGAGACACAGAGAAAGACAGAGACAAAGGCAGAGGGACAGGCAAGTTCCCTGCATGGAACCCGATGTGGGATTCGATCCTAGGACTCCGTGATCACGCCCTGAGCTGAAAGCAGACGCTCAACCACTAAGCCACCCAGGCATCCCTCAATTTAAATTTTTAGTTGATTTAAAGTTTTAAAATCATTATGTAGTGACTCTCTCATGATCTCCAGTAATATTTTTAACCCAAAATCAAATTTTTTACATTAAAATGGCTTCATCAGATTTCAGTTAACATTTTTCCAACATATTTTTTCCATCCTTTTCCTTTCACTCTTTCCATGCTGTTATAAGCTGACATAGTAATCCACTCTAATAATACTCATCTTCTAGTTGGCATGTTTAGTAAATTTCACATTTGCTGTGATTTGTGACATACTTGGGATTTCATGTTTCCCATTCCACACTTCCACATCTCTGTTTTCTCCTTTATTGTCTTTTCTTGATTGGTTACATTTTCTCATTCTACTTTTTCTCTCCACTAGTTTGAAAGGAAACTCCATTTCTTTCATCCTGATGACTATCCTGGATGTTGTATGTAGAATTACCTCATCAACCCTCCCAGGAAATTAACACATGAACCACTGAAGTCTGTGCCTCAAGTCCTCTTCTCCACTTCTATATGCTTTTATGGTTAGGAATTTACTCTCTCTCTCTCATTTTGTTCTTACAACACATCATTATTTCCATTTTACAAAGTCAGTGTTTGCTTCAATCTGCCCACATAGTCACTACCTCCTGTTCTTCCTTCCACCTCCACTCCAAGTCTCCACCTGGAATTCCTTTCCTTCTGCATGAAGTCCTTTAAAACTTCCTTTTATAAGATTCTCTTTGGGTTCTTAGCTTCACTTAGTTTTTGGTCTCTGAGTATTCCTTAATTTCTTGCTGGCCCATCGATATATCTTAACAGGTTTCAGATATCTATCTTTGCATTCTGGGCTGTTAGCAGCAGAATGATTGATTGGTTACTGGTCCATTGTATGTTTGGAAACAGAAGAAACCATATGTTTGGTAGCAGAATTCCCTACTAGACTCTAAATGCTAAGTGGATGGAGATCACGGTGGCTCTTCTGTTTTCTTGCCTTATAACAGGTTGTTAATATGGAACTCTTTCCATCTGCAAGAGTTGAGGCCCCAAGACAACAGGTGCCAACTATATCCAAGTCCCAGGTGACCTAGGCAGGGTTGCAAGGGAAGTGTCAGAGACAAATAGTGCTCAAGGCTGGGAGGAGAGTCTCCTTGGAGGGGCTGTGTAGTGAGTCCCATGTGCCTCCACCTGCAGCAGGAGATGGGTGGGGGCTTTCTCTCCTCACCTCGTGCCCAGTGAGAGGGGCTTCATGAGGACCCCTCTGAGGGCCTGCCATGTGCCGGCAGGGGCTGGTGGAGGCCCCAAAGACTGCTGTCTCTCTACACTCCAGAAATCCCAAGGACAAAGGCAGCTCCTGGAGGCACTCAGGATGCAGGGATGTGGAAAGTGCCACCTGACAACCTGGTGAGTCCAAGGTACCCATTTCCTGGAGAGCAGGTAGGGCCACAATGCCCCAAAACTGGCCTGGGAAGGTGCCTGAAGATGTGAGCAGAGGCCTCAACAAAAGAGTCTAGAGGCACCGTCTGACACTTGAGGCTAAGAAAGGAGGTGCCAGGGATCCGCTGGAGAGGACCGGTGTGACCAACTGCAGCAGACGACCCCCGGGACCCCACTGAGCCCTGCCTGCCAGCTTACAGCATTGCTGACCACATAGGACCTCACTGAACCCTCGCCTCTCCTTCCTGCTGCTGTGCTGAATGGAAGGGCAAGAGACCACAGCTACCCCGGGGGCAGGATCAAGAGGAGAGGCCCCAGGTGAGGGTGGGGAGAAGGCTCACACTTGAAACATAGATCCTGCTAATATCAAGCTCAGCCTGTTTAAGGAGCCAATGTGATGGGGGGGAGGGGTTGGAGAGAGACACTGAATTCCCTGAAGGGACCAGAAACATTGGGGCTGTCCTGGCTCTTGGAGGGCGGGGGAGAAGCCAGCCACAAAGGAGGTTTGCTGGGCAGGGAGAGAAAAAACTCAGAGCTGTTTTGTATTGATCCTGATCCTTCTTCTGGTCCTGAGCAGAGGCAGGTAGCGGGAGGGCAGGAGGGAGTTAGTGCATGCACAGGCCAGGGAATGGCTGCTCCTCTTCCTGGAAGTGATTAAGATGTGGGACGGGAAATAAAACAGCACAAAAAATAAGAATGATCTGACGACTAGTGGGGGACCTTCCTGGGGCCTGGGGTCAGAAGCTGGTGGCCGCAGGCATGGGGACAGGAGCTCCATCCTGAATGACTCAACACTAGTTCATCTTTGCTGGAAATGCCCCAGGAGCCATCTTCTAGAAAGCGTTAGGGATAGAGAGGAAGGGGCACAGGGAGGGGGCCTCCTGCAGTGGTGGAAGGAGGGGTAGAGGCAGCAGTGACCCACGTCCACATCCCGGGGGGATGGGTCCACTGGACATAAGAGGGGAGGAGGCAGTTCCCAACCCTCCTGCTTCAGGCGGTTCTTCTCACCCAGCTCAGGCTGCCCTGTGCAGACAGGTTCCCCTCACAGATCTGGATGCTGAGGTCCAAGATCAGGGCATTAACAGATTCGGTTCCTGGTGAAAGCTCCTTTCCTGACTTACAGATGGGGGTGGGGGGGGTGTCCTCTGGCCACTCTTCTCAGATGGACCCTAATCCTGTGGGGTCGAATCTACAGCAGGGCCTGGTTAAACCTTAATACTCCTGAGGCCACATCTCCAAACACAGCCACACGGGGGCAGGGCCTCAGTGTGTGCACCCAGGGCGGGGGGGGGGGGGGGGGGGGGGGTTCAAATGTCCAGTCCAGGATAGGGCTCATCAAGAGGAGGGTAGCTCTAGGGGCAGCCGAAAAGGGTTGTGATACAGCTGAGCCACAGATGCTCCAGTCACGGGTCCCAACACCATCCAGAGGGCTGCCTTCCTGACCTGCCTCATGCGCATGGCCTCTCTGGGAGGCCCCAGGCACCCTAACCCTCCTGACCAGCAGGCTTCAGAACGCACCCAGCAGGTAAGCAGGGGCCCGGATCATACAGGGCTTCCTGCGGCATGTGGAACAGAGTAGGCAAATGGATGGGAGGCCCCAACAGGACTCACAGGCAGCCCTGACCTGGGGGAGGCATCTCTGTGCTCCCACAGGAGCCAGAGTGGCTTTCCACCCTTCCCTCCTCATTTGGCTTTGTCTGTCAACACTGTCCCCTCTCTGACCTGGTTCTCCTCAGCATCAGGGCCCCGCAGTGGGTGGACCTGGGGCCCACTTTCACCTGTGAGCGGTGGTTCTCCACCACGGGCGCCTGTCCCTGCAGCTAGCAAGTGTCCCACAGGGGCCCACATGGCAGAGCTGCTGCCCGGGAAGAGGCCTGGACTGGCCACGGGGCATCAGTGAGGGGGCGCTGGGGCTTCCTGGGCCCCCATCCAGGGGGATCCGGCTCTACTCTGCCCAGCCCCCACGGGTGAACAGTGAAATCCCAACTGTGTGTGGACAGAGGTGTTGGTGGCGTGTTAGCAATGCGAAGACAATGTAAATAAAACTAAAAACCCTGCTGCCTTTTGAAAATCCTTGAAAACCAACACTAAACTAAATATTATAGGCAAATTTCCAGGCATTATTACCCTTTGAGCTAAAATCTTCCAGGCCAATGCTTCCCAGAGGTGCCATTTTATGGAAGCTTTAATGAAATTAGTTCATCTATTTCTGAGGCAGGAAGAACAGATTAAGATCCAATTTCTGTAGCCTGACTTTTTTACAATGACACAGTGGAGCTGAATTCAAGGAAGTTTTTAGAACTTCCTCTAAAATGTACAGCTGGAGACATCACACTCTAGAATCCCTGGTGGAAAAGGCGAGGCAAAGAACTCAGGTTTGTTCTGACGCTGAGCCACGGCCTCCATACAGTGTGAGCTCCGACTGGCGACCCGCCAAGGCCAGGGTGCCTCTGAAGGCCCGGCATACGCGAAGGGCGTCCACCTGCACCGGCAGGAGGCGTGAGGACCGAGACATCGCGGGCTCCTGGCTCAGAGGAGGTGGGCCTCGGGCAGACACTCGGACAGCGTCCTGAACTCTCGGACACAGTGCCCTGGAGCCTTGCTGAGACCAGACCCCTGGCTGGGCATGGCTGGATCCGTCCAGGGAGGGACCTGGTCCCCTCCCAACCACCCAGCCAGGAGGTCAGGTCAGCAAGGGCATGTCAGGAGGGGCAGGTGAATCGCCAGCCCCAACCGGGCAGCCCCATGCCTGGCCTGAGCCGACCAGACAGGCCGCGGCAGAGCCATGGTGGCCAATCAGAGCAGGGGTGCTTCACGAAGGCCAGCTGGGAGACTCATCCTCTGTGCATCCTGGCCCCCATGCCCCCGTTCTCCACCACAGTCTGGATGACTGGCTCAATTCCCTCATCACATCACAAACCTGGGAAAACACCCTCGTCCTGCAGCTTCCAAAATGTTCTGAGTCACTCCAGTAAATGGACCTCAACACCCCGGGGCTCAGAGTGACCGCCAAGCAGTCCCAGGCATGGGCACGCAGCCTCCCTGAGAGGACACAAGGAGGGGCTGGCAGAGGTCTGGACAGTCCCCCATGGGTCTCCGTGAGGCTCCCCAACACTGAGCCCAAGGCTGGCCTAACACAACACAGCCCCAACCCCACACAGAGGCTCCACTGCTGATTTTTCATTCTAAAAGTATTTTGAATCCCCTGAGGGGATGTTATTCTCAGTTTCTGCTGAGAACACGGACAGGAAGGACACCATACCCTCAGGACCCGTGTAGACGCCCCTTTTCATCTGTGGGATTTCCTGGCCCTTCGGAGACCCAAGGTCCCAAGGTCATCAGGCCCCAACACCTATAACACCTGAGCACCAGCAAGAGATGGCATGACCAGATGTGGACACTGGGAGGACAATGAGACAACATGCACACATGGAGGAGGACAGGAATGGTGACAGGGATTTGGGGGGGTCGCAGACGGTGAGAGAGGACGTGGGGGGATGTGGATGGTGAGAGGGGACATGGGGGGATGTGGATGGTGAGAGGGGACATGGGGGGACGTGGACGGTGAGGGGACATGGGGGGATGTGGATGGTGCGAGGGACGTGGAGGGACATGGAAGGTGAAGGGAGATGTGGAGAATGGGGACAGTGAGGGGGACAGGGAAGGTGAGAGGAGACATGGGGGGATGAGAACAGTGAGAGGGGACATCTGGGACAGGGACAGTGAGAGAGGAAGTAAGGGGATGTGGACAGTGATAGCTGACGGGGAATGTAGGGGACGTGGGGGGACGCAGATGGTGAGAGGGGATGTTGGGGGACATGGACAGTGAGGGGAGGATGTGGGGGGGATGGGGACGGTGGGGAGGATGGGGAAGGTAAGAGGCGACGTGGGGGGACGCGGACAGTGAGGGGGGACATGTGGGGGACGCAGATGGTGGGGAGGATGTGGGAGCGACGCGGACGGTGAGGGGAATGTGGGGGGATGGGGAAGGTGAGAGGGGACATGGGGAGAAAGGGATGGTGAGAGAGGAAGTGAGGGGACATGGACAGTGGGTGGACGTGGGGGAATGTAGGGGATGTGGGGGGGGATGTGGACGGTGAGGGGGACGTGGGGGGATGGGGATGGTGAGGGGGATGTGGGAGGACGAGGACGGTGAGGGGGATGTGGGGATGGGGGCAGTGAGGGGGACATGGGAGCATGAGGATGGTGAGGGGGACGTGGGGGGACACAGACAGTGAGGGGGGTATGGGGGACGGGGAATATGAGGGGGACGGGGACCGTGAGGGGACATGGGGGGGATGCAGACGGTGAGGGGAGATGTGGGGGGGGATGGGGACAGTGATGGGGATGTAGGAGGACAAGGACGGTTGGGGGGAAGGTGAGGGGGGATGTGGGGGAGACGTGGGCAGTGGGGGGGATGTGGGGGGATGCAGACAGTGGAGGGGACGTGGGGGGATGGGGATGGTGAGGGCGGACATCAAGGATGGGGACGGTGAGAGGGGATGTGGGGGCCGCGGATAGTGAGGGGGGATGTGGGGGGGACACAGACAGTGAAGGGGGATGTAGGGGGGACACGGAGGGTGAGAGGAAATGTGGGGGGATGCAGATAGCAAGGGGGATGTGGAGGGGATGGGGACAGTGAAGGGAACCTGGGGGGACGGTGAGGGGGATGGGACAGCGAGGGGGACATGGGGGGACGTGGGGGGACGGGGATGGTTAGGGGGATGTGGGGGGATAAGGACAGTGAGGGGGATGTGGGAGGGATGAGGACAGTGAGGGGGACATGGGAGGATGAGGATGGTGAGGGGGACGTGGGGGGACATGGACAGTGAGAGAGGAAGTGAGGGGACTTGGACAGTGAGAGTGGACCTGGGGGAATGTAGGGGACGTGGGAGGACACAGATGGTGAGAGGGGATGTGGGGGGACACGGACGGTGAGGGGAGATGTGGGGTGACGTGGGGGGATGCAGATGGTGAGAGGGGACATAGGGGACATGGACGGTGAGAGGGGACGTGGGGGGATGTGGACGGTGAGGGGCTGTGAGTGGGTTGGGACAGTGAGGGGGATGTGGGCGATTGTGGACAGTGAGAGGACAAGAAGCCTGTGGCCTGGAGGCTGGGGAACAGAAATGTGCACTGCATACAGCTGCCCTGGAGGATGGAGCTGGAGGGACATGGTCCAGGCTGGGGAAAGGCACTGTCCCCTGAGAGCCAGGATACCAGCTGCTACTGGGAAGAGGCCCAGACCCAGGGGCTCCACTCAAGAGACAGGACTGTAGCGGCTCTGGGCCAAACTCTCAGACAGCCTGCAGACAGCACCTGCCCCTTGCCTCCTCCAGGAAGCCCTCCAGCCCAGGGACCCTTCTGGCCACCTCCACTGGGAGCCAGTGCAGCCCCTGGCCCCACCATCCCTGCCACCTTCTGGACCACTCCTGCAGTAGTTGCAATGTCACCACCAGCCATAGATATTGGGTATGGAACCTGGAGAGTACCCTTCTAACCCAAAGGAAGTGTGTCGTTTAGTGAAGACTGACCTGGGCTGAGCCTGTCACATCTCACAGGCCTGCCGGGAACAGGCGAGGCAGTAGCAGTGGGGGGCTTGAGGACCCAGGGAAGCGGATGCCCTAGAGGGTTCTGGGCATGGCCGATGCCTTGGGCACCCACCCCAGGACCATGCCTGGCTCAGGAGACCTGAAGGCCATGCAGCCCAGGGCCCTTGGCCTCCCCTCAAGAGTGGGTGGCCTTTCCGTGACGGGACATCGGGGGCACTTCGTTGAGCAGCGTGAAGATGTGGAGAAGCAAACCCCAAGGCCTGAGGGGGAGCACAGCCTCTGCTGTTCACCGCAGCCCCACAATCACCAGGCCATATCTGCCCCTTTGCGCTTTCTTCTACTCACTCCAAATACACATGGGAAGTCATGATTTTGTGAGAAGTTAGGACTTAGCTAGGGATGATGGCAATAGTCACAGGCTCTGATACAGGGTGGGGACAGCCACACTTCTTTCCCAGGAGCTGGACCCGGCCACATGAACAGCAAGTCCTGGCCCAGAGCATCAGATGTAGGAGAGCAGCCACCCACAGCCACCGTGACAGTTGGAGAGGCCAGGGAGCCCTCGTGCAGCGGGGCTGGGCCTGGCCAGGGTTACAGCACCCCCAGGGCACACAGAGGTTGGCCACCAACAGTTACACCTGCTAATAGGGGCCCCCGGCCTCCCGAGCTCAGCCGCGGCCCTGCTCCCCCAGAGGCAGACCTCCCTGGGCCTCTGAGGCTGGGAGGGAGCCAAGCAGAGGAGGCCCAACTGCTGCCCTTCACACAGCCTCTCTGCTTCATCAGAACTCAGTGGCTACTCCTCTGACTCCCCGACACAGGAGGTACAAACTAGCCCATCCAGCAAAGGAGGGTGGGACCCAAGTGGGCACAGGTGACACCCAGTCAGGCACACATGGGCACAGGTGAGTCCTACCTTGGAAGAAGCTCTTCACCCTGAGGTAGCTGACGCTGAGACGCAGGACAGAAAGCTTGTCCAGCTTAGATACGATGTCAGGAGGAAGTGGCAGCAGGCTGGCCAGGTGGTCCAGCTCAGCATTGAGGCGGTCGCGGTGCCGCTTGGACGGGTTTGACTTCTCGGCCCCCGTGGCAGGCCTCCTGCGGGGAAACAGCCACAGTCAGAGTCCCCCCAGGGCCCGTCACCCGTGGGGGGCAAACCTGTCCCCAGAAGTGACCTTACCGTGCCATCAGCTTCTAAAGAAAAATGGTGCTGAAAGGGACAAGAGTCTCTGGATCTTGAGCCCAAGGAAGCGGGGACCCATGACCCGGAAGGGCGCTTAGAAACTGAGAGCAGGCCTCCAGGGAGCACAGCTGGAGCAAGCTGTGCGGCTCCGGCACATTTCTCGACCTCTCCATGCTGACTTTCCCCCGAGTGGGAGGGGGAGCCCCGGCCCAGGCTGTGCATGCTCAGCCGGCTTCAGGCTGGTTTCAAACACAGGACTGGCCCCTCTGGGCTCAGTTTCTCCTCCACACAGCAAGGCTGAAAGGGCCTGAGGAGAGAGACCTGGGCACCCCCTTGGAGGCCCAGAGGCCCTGGGCTGTGCTGCAGTGAGCCGGGAGGTCCGCACGGATCTGCTCTCCCCCACAACCGGGTCCCCCTTCCCATCCAGGGAAGGATGCTTTCCCATCGGCATCCTTGCGTGGGGTGAAGCTGATGTAGATCCCAGCTGTGCCCAGAGGCGGCCCTCCCTGGCTCCGCCCTCCCCCACCCCTCCCCATCCCCAGCTCCTTAGGGGCCCTTTGGAAGTATCACCCACATAAAAGCATCTGAACCTACAGTGGCAGCCAGCAAGGGGGGTGGGGGTAGCCGCCCAGGAGGGGCCGCTGGCAAGCTCTGCAACAGGGTCGCCTGGCTCCCAGAGCCCCCTTCCCTGGAGTCACAGCACCTGCTGCTTTTAGGGGCGAGGGGTGTCTCTCTTGTCCAGAAGTTCCAGTTGTCGCTCACAAGTACCAGGAGGTCTGGTGGCCTGCGTGTCTGGGAGAGACGGTGGCACAGCCCTGCTCTGCAGAGTCTGTAGCCCAGGCCTCCGAGGACCAACAGAAGCCTCCAGTCCCAGATGCCATGTCTTGCTCTTGGTCTTTGTTTTTTCTCGTAACACTGACCATTTAAAAATGTACGCTCATGGTGCCATGTAGCCACGTGTCTATCAAGTTCCCAACCATTTCATCATCCCAAATAAAACCCTGGACCCATCTTCCAGTTTCTCCCCGTTGATCCTGCCACCAGCCCCTAGCGACCACAAGCTGTCCTAGGTCTCCATGGACTCACTGTTCTAGACATTTCATCCATGCAGAATCCTACCATGTGAGTCTTCGCATTGGGTTTCTCCCACATAAGGTCATGTCTTCAAGATGCACTTGTGGTGATCAGGACTCGGCTCCTGTTTTCAGGTGACAAGTGCTCCACTATGTGGATGGACACACTGCACTCAGCTGTTCCCCAGTGGGAGGCCGTCTGGACACTGTACACGATGCTGCAGTAAACACTCCAGCCTAAAACTTTGTGCGAACCTAGTTTTCAGTTCTCTCTGGCACATGCCCAGCAGTGGACAGCAGGGTCAGCATGGTCATCATGCTTCACCTTCGGAGGACCTGACAGACTCTGTGCCGCCGCAGTCACACCTGCCAACATGCTCCCTCTACCCGCAACGCGTGAGGGTTCCGTGGCTCACATCCTAGATGACACATTATTTTCCTTTTCCCAAAGAACAGCCATTTGCAGTGGAGGGAGGATCAAACATCACTGTGGTTTGATCTGAATTTCCTTCACGACCAATAACGAGGGGCATCTTTTCACAGGCTTGTCAGCCATCTATGTGTCTTCTTTGGAGAAATGTCTACCCGAGTCCTTTGTCTATTTCTTCATGGGGTTATTTGTCTTTTTAGTGTGGAGTCCTGACAGTCCTTCATATTGCAGATCCAAGGCCTTTACCAGGTATGCAATTCACAAGTATCTCACCCTTGTCACCTTCTGCTGGTGTCCTTGGTTAATGAGTCACTTGCCCCCAAATTGCTCATGCTGCCAGCCAACATTTAAACCTGCAGGAGGCCTGGGGATACATTGAGCAGCTCCTGTGTGGCTGGCGCTGGCTGGCGGGAGGGGAGGCCCTTCAGATTAGGGAAAGATACTCACAGGCAGTGCCCAGTATGGGTGTGAGGGTCAGAGAAGGGGACACAGTGGGAGATGGGCAGGCGGTCCCACCTGCTCCCAGACAGCCTGTACCTGAGAGTGAGCTGGCTCCCAGAGGCCTGCCAGAGAATCGGGCACCAGAAGAGCTCCTTCAGAGACTCTACGAGCCCTGTCCGCAGCCCCACGGACCAGAGCAGGAATCATCCCACTTCTTGTCCAGGGGCGTGAGGGGGGTGGGGGCAGACAGTCTGTGCAGGCAACTGCAAGTACTGGGGTGGATGAGCGGGAGGTGAGGTGGGACAAGAGGCCAGCTCCACGAGCATGAGCATGGGAGCCAGGCCAGAAAAGCCAAGGCTCAGATGCAGGGGAGCCCTGAGCCCAAAATGTAAAATACCTGCAGCAAACCTGGCAATGCTCCCCGCACTGAGCTCTACATTCAATGTCATCACAATCAAAATCCCAGCAGTACTTTTCACAGAAACTGGCAAGATGATTCTAAATTTACATGGAAATACAAAGAACCAGGAATAGCCAATTAAAATACACAATTAGAGAGAACTTATCCTTTTGATTTTCATCTTTCTATAAATCTGCAATATTCAAGATGGTTTGCTACTACAGAGAAGATAGACACATAGAAAAAAGGACCAGAGCAGGACGTCTAGAAATAAACCCAATTCCTTTGACAAAGATATTACAGCAATTGAATACGGAAAGAAAGTCCTTTCAGCAAATGGGGCTGGTCTACTGGACGCCCACGGAGACAAGTGAACACCAGCCCTCACCTCACACAACCCCCAGAAGAACTCAAAGTGGGACATAGACCTAAATCTGCAGGAAAATACAAGCGAAATCTTTGAGACCTTGGGATAATCCCAGGATGCTTAGAAGACTCACACACTCAAAATCATAAAAGAAAACATTTATCTTCATCAACATTTTTTCATGTCTTTTGAAAATCACCATTAAGAGCATGAAAAGGGGGCACCTGGCTGTCTCAGTGAGTGGACATGCAAGGCTTGATCTTAGCTCGACCCCACGTCACGCATTGAGATTACTTAAAAAAAAAGAAAAGAAAAAAAGACAACAAAATGAAAAGGAAACCATAGATGGCGGGAAATGTGCCTAAGAGCTTGTACTCTGAATACATAAAGAAGGTTTACGATTCAATAAGAAGATAAACAACCCAATAAGAAAAAAGGCAAATTATATAAACAGACCCTTCACCAGAGAAGATCTGCGGATGGCAAACTGGCACATGAACAGGAACAGGTACCAGCACCACTAGGGAAGGGCAGACGAGAGCCTGGGAGGCCGAGCAGCCCCAGCCCCCGAGTGCCAGGGACGCGAGATGGCACAGCTGCTTGGTGGTTTCCTAAAAGTCAATTCGCATCTGCCGGGGATGTCAGAAATCCCACCCCCTGGGCATTTACCCAAGAGAAATGGAAACACATCCACACGAAGACTCGTACGTAGACGTTCACGGCAGCTTCCAGGCCCAAACCTGGAAGCACCTGAACATCCATCTGCTGGTGAGAAGACAGAGCGGTGCCTCCAACATGGCAGTGCCGCTTGGCGGTAAACAGGCCCTCCCTCCACACACACAAGCTGCGGATGAATCTCAAGATCCTGCTGAGGGAAGGAAGCCCAATGTGATGGTGTGTGATTCCAGTCATAGAAAATTCCAAAAATGAAAAAAAAATTCCAAAAACGCAAGGCAGGCTGCAGGACAGGGCACCTCAGGACTGCCTGGATGGTAGTGAAGGCAGGCACAGCCTGTGCCGAGTGCACTGTGGTATGATCCTGTGTTGGTTACCGTGATGACCACACCGCGTCTACACACGCACAGCTTCATCTCCTTCAGTCACAGCCCAATAGGAGAAAAGGACAAGCAACAAACAGCTCCGGGACCTCACAGCGCCAGCCCCAGAGAGCAATAGGACCCACGGGGCTGACGCCACAGCATAGGTGGGTAAGAGTGCACAAGAGCATTTCCAGGCACCACGGGGAGAAGGCTCCGGCTGGCCGCCCATGGCCCACAGCCCGCCAGGACCAGAACCCCAGGACCAGGCCTCCAGGACAAGGCCCCCAGACCCAGGTCCCCAGGACCAGGCCCCTGGGACAAGGCCCCCAGGATGAGGCCCCATGCATCTCCTCCGTCCATCCCACGCTCCACAGTTTTCATCACTGACCCCTTCCAGGAGAGAAGACAGGCTCGCACGGACCACGGGACGGGGCCGACGACAGCCCCAGAGCCCTCGGGCACGGCACAGCAACAAACAGGCCACGGAGCAGCTGGCGCAGCCGGAGTGGGCAGGGATGCTGGCTCACATCCAGGAGGGGTGGCGGGCATGGGTGCCCTGCACTCAGACATCAAAAACAAATCTCTGACCTCCAGTTTCCCTAGAACGGGTCCCGAGAGAGGCATTGTGCTAACAAGCACCCACCTGGCAGCCCCCCGGAGCAGACAGACACAGCAGCCGTCCGGACACACAGACATGCTAGGAGCCAGGTGGACTTGGAGCTACCCCACGGTCTCTCATTGCCGACCCCCAACTTAAATGTCCCCCAGGCTTAAATGCCCAAGACCCTTTCAAACCCGCGGGGAAGAAACCAATTGTCGGCAGCATTGGGAGCAAGCAGCCGTCACGTGAAAAGAGGCAGATTCAGATCCTGACCACAAACCAGGAAAAATTCCAAGTGCTTGAAAATTTAAAACATGTATTAGGGACCCATAAAAATGTAGAGAAAATACTGAAAATTCCCTCATAAGCTTATAGCAGGGAGATCTTCCAAACTTCCACGTAACATTAATTAGTCACAAGGGAAAAGATTAATAAGTCCTACCTCATAAAAATTAACTTTTGTGCATAGCAAAGAACACAATCAAAACTGTAGGGATGTGTTGGAAACACACTGAAGAACTAGTGTCTCCAGTACACAACTGCTCCAAAGATTCAAGAAGCATAAAAACACAAACAACCCAATAGAGAAATGAGCAAAAGTTATCAACACAGTTCACAGAAAAGGAAATCCAGGTGGTGTTTTAACCTGACTTATGAGAAGAATGCAAATTCCAGTGACCAAAGTCTGAAAAGCACCATGTGCCCAGGGCAGGAAGGAGAGATGAGCAGGGACGAGCGAGCCCAGAGCACCTGGCAGCCCAGGGGGGGGGCGCCCCTCACGATCCCCAGCCCTGGCCTGTGGACAGAGAGCCCCCCCCTTCCAGGAAAGGAAGCTGCTGGGCAGCACTTGATTCTGCCTCTTGCTCCATGGGTGCTGGTGGCAGGCACGCGTGTCCCAGGTCATGGACAAAGGGTTCATTACTCACTGCACAGCAGACTGCGTGCCCCTCAGCATGTCTGGGTCATTTACCACGTCCCTGAGTCCCATGGGAGTGACACAGATGGGCCCCAGGCAGGTACTGCCATGGGGGGTTTGCAGCTGAGGCCTCAGCTGGGAGAGTCCCGTTTCCTCAAGTTTGCTCACTCCAAACACAACCCTGAGAGGCTGCCCTGGTAAGGGTGGTGCCAATGCGAACACGCCAGGCTGTGTGGCACCCATCGCAGACTACCACCTGATTGTGAGCATGCGTGCAAAATGAGGCGGAGGTTCTCAGCGTCAGTGAAACAGTCTATGCAGGTGCCACAGGGCAGGCACGGGTGTACACCCACATGGAAGGACGACTGTGCCGACGCCATCACCCTGAACAAACGGAGGAAGCTTGCGCACTGTGCGGCTGTACGT
This sequence comes from Vulpes lagopus, assembly GCF_018345385.1. Taxonomy (NCBI): domain Eukaryota; kingdom Metazoa; phylum Chordata; class Mammalia; order Carnivora; family Canidae; genus Vulpes; species Vulpes lagopus. Next base: position 31,258,831 of record NC_054840.1, on the reverse strand, counting down.
GCTGCTTTATACAGGAGACTCTTGGGACAGGCTCGCAAAAAACTACTCACGTCAGTGCCGATGACTGGGCAGGAGGCACCTGCTGAGGGTCTGAGTTTTGGATCAGATGAACACGAGACCTCTTTAAAATATCAAGTAAAATGAATGACTTCCTAATACATGCCTCAAAGACTCATTATCTCTGACCCTGTTATTGGAACAAAAACAACAAAAGCAGGAAAGCTCCCCTGCCCCAGATGGCCCAGCACATGGAACATGGTACACGCATGTGCTGGGAGGATTTTCTGTCCTTACCCAACATGCCGGCACACATGTTCACCAGGATGACTCCTGGCCAGCGCACACAAGCAGGACTCCGTCCCACCACCATCCTAGACCCGGCCATAGAAACACCCAGCTCCTCCACCTTGTCAGGGGTGCACTCGGCTGCCTTAGCCCCACTCTTCACCTCCGCAGCTGGGAGGCTGCTCAGGTGACAGACCCACTTCCCAAAGTCCAGCCTCTCAAACCTTTGCTGCCTAACCTCAGGTGGTGGTGGCTGCATCCCTGCAGACCTCTCACACCATCCTGCCGCCACCAGAAGCCAGGAGGGCAGCCTGGGTCACAGAAACACAGGCCCACGTGCAGCCACCACTGCAGAGAGCTTTGAGTGCACATGCCCACACTCAGAGCTGTGTCACACACACAGAACCCCAGTCGACAGTGGATATGTTGCAAGACCCTCCCCACGGGAGGACCAGAGGCAGCCCCACGCCCCATAATTCCTGCCACCACTGCAGACTTCACACCTCCGTGTCCTAAACGCCACCGGGCCAGTAGAGGGACTGTGAGCAGTGACGTTGTGTCTAGGGCACTAGGACTACAGGTTCCCCTCCCTACTCTGCAAACCTCGGAGAGGCCCATGGGCAGGGGACAAAGCTTGCCCTGTGTCCTTCACCTGTGGCAAAGCTCACACATGGGCTGTGGGTGTGTCCTGGTGAGGACAGGCTTTCACCAGGGCAGAGAGGGGAGCTGGGCTCACTAACAGTCACAGTGATGTCTCAGGCCCCTACGCTGACTTCTGGCCAAAAGGTGTCACTTGGCTCTAACCTCATTTTCTAATCACAGTTAGGAAAGCAGCCCAAACCCACTAAGAAAGGCAGCAGTGGCTTCCCAGCTGCGCAGCCTGCCAGCCTAGTTCTGCCACTGTTGCTGCAAGTCCCTCTACCCATCAGGAAGACTCAGCAAATCCTCCCCCTCACTCACTTTGTTCCTCAAATTCGCTTCTTTCAATGAAAACGCAAATACCTTCCCCCTCAACAGTAACAATCAGCAAAAACAGAAGACATGATACTTTACTGTTTCTGAATGGGCTTCCTTCTTTTCCTTCCAGCATACATGCACTCCCCTGGTGGAATCATCATCTCTGGCCCTAAAAGAGAAAGGAGGCATAAAGTTGTTTATGTTGAAGAGGGCCCATGCCTGCATACCTCATCGAGGAGTCAACACTGACCCCATGCCGGGTCCCCCTCCTCCAGCACCCACTGAATAAGATGTCCCAGGGCACTTCCAGCACAAAGCCTGCCAGTGAGTGTGAACCACTCAAACCCTATTTCCCTCAGCAGAAAGATGCTGAAGGGCTCAGTGAGGACACACAGCCTTGGCCGTGACATCTCCCCTTTGACCAGCAGCATCATGGTCCCCAAGCCTGGCCTGAGGACCTCAGTCACCACACTCGTACAGAGAACAGCCCTGTGCTCCTGCATCTGGCTCAGAGTGCTTACACCTGAGTAAATATCCTGAGCCTGCCCGCAGAAATCAGAAGCCACTCCATGGGCATCCGTGAGCAGGACATACGGCTCAGGTACCAAGGAGCAGTTTGCTGTGTCAGGGCTCTGACTGGGCTGGGCTGTTCCTCGCAGGAGCTGCGTGCACCCTCTCTTGGTGGTGTTTGTGGTGGGTGTTCTTCCTCTTCCCAACCCTCTCCTATGGCTCTGTACTTCTGAGCCAACAGGCTTCCTCTTTTGTATGTAAAATCTCCCACTCAACTCCATAGTGCTGGACTTCTATGTTAGCCACTAACTCACAGCTGCACATACCCACCAGCCTCTACCAGCAGAGCTGGACATGGCGCCTGCACACAAGAGAGGAGGTCCCCAAGGAGAAGCCCAGGATCTGTGCCCTGAGACTGGTCAGCTCACCTATCACCTTGGGGATAGCATCAAAATCTTGATATTTCCAAGCAGTGAGGATGTCTGAGCCCTCAACACATCCTGCAGACCGTGTGCAGTGACCACTCATTGCCAGGCACTGGGCCAACAGACTTGGAGCAAAGGCTAGGAGCCCTCACCTGGCCTCGAATGGAGGTGAGACCCAACACACAGCATCCACCCTGTGTGTGAAGAGCCAGGAAAATATTGGAACCATGTCATGAACGTGCTTAAATATAAACTTTGAATATAAAGACATAAGCATGAACGTGCTTAAATATAAACTTTGAATATAAAGACATAAGTAGGTAAAGTAAATGGACAGGAGAACGTATGCCATGCAAACAGTAATCAAGAGAAGTGGGGGTAGTTATATGAGTATCAGACAAAGTAGACTTGAGAAGAAGGAATATAACCAAGAACAACAACATTCCTTTCTCAGTAATCAATACAAAAAGTAAACCAAAAATCAGGAAGGATTTAGAAACAATAACAGACCTGAAATGATTGACATTTATAGAACACTCCACTCAACAACAGCAGAATATGCATTCTTTGCACATGGAACATTCATCAAGATAGACCAAATTCTGGGACTTAAAACAATCCTGAACAAATTTAACAGAATAGAAATCATATGAAATATGTTCTGTGACAATGATGGGATTAAACTAGAAAGATATATGGAAAATGCCCAGATATTTGGAAAGCAACCCACTTCTAAATAACCACGGGTCAAAGAGAAAGTCTCAAAGAAATTTAAAGTATTTTGAATTTAATGAAAATGAAAACAACATATCAGATTTTGTGGGACACAGCTGAGCAATACTTTGATGGAAACTGATATTATTAAGCATTTATATTAGAAAAAAAGAAGATATCTCAAATAATTTAAGCTTCTACTTTAAGTAACTAGAAAAAGAAAATAAATACAAATCAAGCAGAAGGACAGAAATAAGAAAGAAGGAAAAAATCAATGAAAAACTTAAAACAGAGAAAAATCAATGAACCAAAAGTTGGTTCTATGAAAAGATCAACAAAATTGATAAACCTCCAGCCAGAGTGATCAAGAAATAGAGAAGATATAAATGACCAATATCAGGAATGATAGAGGGGTCATCACTACAGATCCCACAGAAATTAGAAAGAAGAAAAGAGTATATAACTTGTGTCCCCCAAATCCACATGTTGAAGCCCTAACCCTCCACTGGAGGTGGGGCCTTTATGGGAGTGATTAAGGTCATGAAAGCAGAACCCTGATCTATCAGAACTGCTGCCCTTATAAGAAGAGGAAGAGACACCAGGGCTCTCTCTTCACCATGTGTAGTCATTGCAAACCAAGAAGAGAGCTCTCTCACTGGAAACTCACTCAGTGGTCTTAGGAACAGTCATTGAGAGGACATGACCGCCAGTTGACCTGTGAGCTGGACTCAGGTACTAGGAAGCTCCTCCCTCCATCCCCCTCCTTGGATGTGTGCTCGGCTCACCCTTCCTGCTCCCAACAGCTGCTCCAAGGACACAGCTTGAGACCAGGATGTGATGTTGAAAACATGTGCATGATATATGTGACTGAACCTAGTTGAGGCCTCTTCATAAACTTTTAAGATATGGCCAGTGGGTACAGGATCCACTCATCTTTCTTCCTCCTAAGACAAACCTTTGTATATCATTTCTCTTTCGTTATTAAGACTGTCACCTATCAGGGTGCCTGGGTGGCCCAGTGGGTGAATCATCTGCCTTCAGCTCAGGTCATGATCCCAGTGTCCTATGATTGAGCCTGGAGTCAGGCTCCCTGCTCACTGAGGAATCTGCTTCTCCTTCTCCCTCTGCACCCCACCCCTCACTCATAGTTTCTCTCTCACTCTTAAATAAATAAAATTTTAAAATCTTAAAAAAAAATAAAACAACAAAAACAACACTGTCACCTACCAAGCTGGAGTGGCCGTGTCTTTCTTGGTCTCTCCCTGCCCTCTGCAAACAGGGGCCAGTTTCAGAGTCCACTGAGGAACTTGCAGAACCAACAAGCAGATGCCCAGATCTTGGACTTCCAGCCTTCACAACCACGAGAAACCAATGTCTGTTGTTCAAGCACAGCCTGTGGTATTTGGTCATGGTACCTGAGCAGACTGAGACATGATACTATTTCCACAAATCCAACATTTTAGATGAAATAGACCAATTCCTTGAAAGACACAAACTACCAAACTCACTTAAGAGAGCAACTGTTTGGTCCTATATCTATTCCAACAATAAAAACAAAACAAAACAAAGAACATCTAGGCCCAAATGATTTCACTGATAAATCCTACCAATTTAAGAAAAAAAATGGAATACCAATTCTCTGTAACCTCCGTCAGAAAATTAAAAATAAAATTGAAGGGACGTCTGGGTGGCTCAGCGGTTTGGCGCCTGCCTTCAGCCCAGGGCATGATCCTGGAGTCCCTGGATCAAGTCCCCCATCAGGCTCCCTGCATGGAGCATGCTTCTCCCTCTGCCTGTGTCTCTGCCTCTCTCTCTCTCTTTCATGAATAAAATTTTAAAAATATTTTTAAAAAAATAAAATAAAATTGAAAATCGACAACTCATTTATAAGTTCAGCATCACCCCAATACAAAAACCAGACATCTCGAGAAAACTACAGATGATATCCATCATGAACATAGACACAAACATCCTCTATCAGATATTAGCAAATGGAATCCAGCAATACAAACAGGGCAAAATGGCACCACAAGTCAGGTTTACCCAAGAATTCAACACTACTGCAACATCCAAAAATTGATCACTGCAATTCATTACGTTAATAAACCACAGAAAAAATACATATGACCATCTCCTATGTTCAAAAAAAATATTTGACAAAATCCAAATCCATTCATAATAATGAAAAAACTCTCATCAAACTGGGAATAGAAGGGAACTTCATTATCCTGATCAAGGGTGTCTAGACTAGTGTCACAGCTAATGAAGAAGACCCAGCTCTGCCCCTCAGATCACAGGCCCTTCATCCCCTTCCACCCAGACCACGAGTGATGCCCATCAGGACAAGATGAGGGAAAGCAGACTGTGACGCTGGGGAGGGAAGCTCATAGATGTCATGATCGTACATACAGAAAATCCTAGAAAGTTTACCACAACAGATCTCTTATGATAACTGAGTTCATCCAGGTCAAAGGGTAAAAGGACAACATCCAAAAGTGTGTTTCTGTACACTAGCCATGAACAATCAGAACACAGATTTTTGAAAATCAGTATCATTTACAATAGCAGCAAAAGAAAAATGAAATATGTTAGTATTTCAAGAAGTTTGCTATGTGTGTAACTGGGGCTCCAAAGAATAGGAGGTGACAAGAAAAAAATTTAATAAATAGTAGAAATCTGTCCAAACATAATGAAAACTGTAAACTGACAGATTAAGAAGATCAATAAATTCCTTTTTTTAATAATAATAAATTTATTTTTTATTGGTGTTCAATTTATCAACATACAGAATAACACCCAGTGCTCATCCCGTCAAGTGCCCCCCTCAGTGCCCGTCACCCATTCACCCCCACCCCCCGCCCTCCTTCCCTTCCACCACCCCTAGTTCGTTTCCCAGAGTTAGGAGTCTTTATGTTCTGTCTCCCTTTCTGATATTTCCCACACATTTCTTCTCCCTTCCCTTATATTCCCTTTCACTATTATTTATATTCCCCAAATGAGTGAGAACATACAATGTTTGTCAATAAATTCCAAGCACAGAAACATTAAGAAAATCACAGCAAGGGCAGCCCCGGTGGCGCAGCAGTTTGGCGCCGCCTGCAGCCTGGGGTGTGATCCTGGGGACCTGGGATTGAGTCCCATGTCAGGTTCCCTGCGTGGAGCCTGCTTCTCCCTCTGCCTGTGTCTCTGCCTCTGTGTGTGTGTGTGTCTCTCATGAATGAATAAATAAAATCTTTAAAAAAAAATCACAGCAAGGCCAATCATATCAAATTGCTCACAAACAGGGATATATAGAACAGTCTAAGAAGCCACCAGAGAAAAGAGCCACTGGGTGTGGACAAACAAAGGTGAGGGTGACAGCAGGTGCTCCATCAGAGAAGGACGACGGCGGGGCTACGTCCCCACAGAAACAGAATGCCACAGCCTGCGAACATAGGTTTCGAAACTGAAGGCAGAGATGTTTTGAGATGCACAAGAGCTGAAAGATTCCTCGCCAGCTGCCCGACACCATAAGAAATGTGAAAGGGTGTCTTCAGGCCAAAGGAAAACGATACCAGATGGTAACGTGGGTCTACGAGACGAAGAGAGGGCATGGGCACAGGCCCACTGGGGACAGACCCAGGCCGTTCTCGCTGCTCGAACGTCTCTAAAGGACAGTTGTTTCAACAATAACAACAACAATGTGCCGTGGGCTCCGGAGCCTGCGGAGGTCAGGGGGGTGGCAACGTGGGTTGGAGTGCGGGGTGGCACTCAGAGGTTTGCCCGGTGGGCACTTACTGCCCCCAGGCCCCCTGCCTGCGTGAATGCCACCGTTTCTTCTCTACGGGACATGGTGAGACACCTGCCAGCAGAGGCCCCAGAGGGACTGAGCCCGGGGCTTCACAGTCTTCTCTGCTCCTGCCCACCCAGTGTCCCAGCAGATGAACCATACCCTCTCCAAAGAGGCCTGAACCCCAGCTCCAGGGGAGAGGGAGCCTCCGTTTTCAAGTGCACTCTTCCGGCATGTTCCATGGAGTACCCTTGAGAGTCCTCTTTCCACCTTTATGGTCACTCCACTCTTGTAGTTAATACTTCCTTATATTAAAGTCTCTCAGTGGGCGCCTGGGGGCTCAGTCAGTGAAGCGTCTGCCTGCGGCTCAGGTCATGATCCCGGGTCCTGGGATCGAGCCCCACATCAGGCTCCCTGCTCAGCCGGCAGTCTGCTTCTCCCTCTCCCCCTGCGCCTCCTTCCTGTTCACGTTCTCTCTCTCTCTCTCTCAAATAGGTAAATAAAATCTTTTTTTTAAAAGTCAATTCAAATAAAATAAGGTAAAAATGCAAAAAGCTGATTTTTTAAGTGCATATATTTTAGAGTTATATCCTAAAAAATGACACCGCAGGGATTTGCTCCTATGTAATCTGGGGAGCAGAGTGGAGTCTAAACGAAACTGGATCCTTTGATATTGATAGCTGCCCATCTGTGCTGGCTGATGAATTGGGCTCATTATAAAATTCTCTTTACTTTTGTTAAAAATTTGAAATTTTCCATAATAACATTTTTTAAAAAAGCATTAGAAAGAGGCAAATATGTGATCTAGGAATAGACACACTATGATGCCAAGGGCATTCGATGGGGAAAGAAGAGTATCCTCAACAAATGGGTAAATCACATGTTCGCATGCAAGAGAAGGAGGCTCTTCCCTGTTTCATACTGTATGGACAAATTGACCAAAATTAGTTAAAGACCTAAGTGTAAGATGTAAAATTATAAAACCCTCAACAAAAACATGGGGCTATATCTTCATGACCTTAAATCAGGCAAAAGACTCTCCACTATGTCACCAAAAGCACAAACAAGAAAATAAAAGAAATAAATTGGACGTTATCAAATTTAAAAACCTATGCTTCAGAGGACACCATCCAGTCAGTGATAAGACAACCACAGAACAGGAGAAAACATTGGCAAATTACGCATCTGATAAGTCTACTAATTCAGGACATATAAAGAATTCTTACAACTCAACAACAAAAAGACAAACAGCCCAATTAAAAATGGGCAAAAGACTTGAACAGATATTTCTCCAAAGAAAATATACAAATGGTCAACAGACACAAGCAAAGACGCTCCAGGTCATTAGTCACCAGGGAAATATAATCAAACCCACAAGGAGAGAGCATTTCACACCCACTAGGATGGCTATCAACAGAACAAAGGAAAAGTGACAAGTGTTGGTGAGGACTTGAAGCTGGGATCTGTGGTCCCGGTGCAGATGGAAGATGGTGCAGCAGCTGTGGGGAAGTAGTGGATCCTCAAAGGGTTAGACGCAGAGACACTCCAGCAAGTCCACTCCTGGGTGCATGCCCAAGAGAACTGGAAACATACATTCAAACAGAATCTGACACACAAATGCTCAAGAGCATCAGTTTTCACCACAGCCAGAGCGTACACAGCCCCAAAGCCCGTCAACTGGCGAATAGTAAACCTAGTGGGGTCTATGCCCATGTGGAGTATTACCCAGCCTGAGAAGGCGCGGGCTCTGATGCACGCTGTCATATAAATGGCCTTGAAGATGTACTACATGCAGGAAGGCGGACGCAAAAGCTCCTGTGCTGGATCCATACATACGAAAAGTCCAGAAGAGGAAGGTAGTAGATTAGTAGTTGCCGGGGCCGGGGAGGGAGGTGGCCGTAGGCTGGAGCAGGAACGGATGGATGGATGCTTCCGCCTTGTCAGCCTCATCTTGTGCCATGGCCACCAGGCCAGCACTTCTCTGGGGAGCCAAGTCAGACCCTCCGTGGCTAGAGGCCAGCATGCCAAGACATCCCGGGCCTGGCCCCAGCCTAGGGGAGGGCAGGCCATGGAAGTGTCCCCATACCCCACTAGGGGCCAGGCACTCAGCAACCCACAGTCACCCATGAGGTCAAAGGTGAAGAAGATCCACGCCCCAGCATCACCATTGCCCAACTGAGCTGAAGAAGGGATGGTGCAGGGGTGAGGGCGAGAAGGTGGGGGGGGGGCAGGGACAGCCCGGATGGGGTGGTGCTGACCCCCTGGCTAGCCTTCACCCAAAGCAGGTGCTGTGACAGGATCTCGGCTCCAGGTGAGCCCGTTCCCAGCCTCACACACTGCCGGCCTGCCCCACAGAGCCACGTTTTCCCGTGGCACCTCTATATCAGCACTCAGAACAACCCTAAAAACACCAAGGGCAGATAAAGGCTCCCAGGGATCCCTCCCTGGGGCGTGTGTGGAAGAAACACTGAGCCCCCTCCACCGCCACAGATCCTGCTGAAGAAACATGGTGTGGGGGGCCATCTGTGCTCAGCTTTCTGCCCCGGGAATCCTATATGTGGGCGGATATTATGGCAGTAGGTTGCTCCATTTTACTAAATCCCCATTAATTTTCCTCAAAAAGATGAAGCCTCCATTGGATTAGATCAAACTCCTAGAGGAAATGCCCCTGTGAGGCAGGACACAGGTGTCTGCTCTGATGCAGGTGGCAGACACCTCGCTGGTAAGTGAAGGCAGGAGACCCTCCCCACTGGGCTCCTGTGGCCTGTGACTGGCCTGGGCCAGGGTCCCCCCTGCAACCATAGACAGTGCTGGGGTGGGCGGCAGACACATGTGTGAGCTGGGTGTGCAGGGTGGTTGATGGGGCTCCCAGCCCTGCTAAGCTCTAAGTTGACTGCTTTTTGCAGAGAAACCCGAGCTTTTGTAAGAATCTTTCTGTACGGGTGCCTGGGTGGCTCAGTGGGTAAAACATCTGACTTGACCTCAGCTCAGGTCTTGATCTCAGGGTCATGAGTTTGAGCCCCACACTGGGCTCCGTGGGCATGTGCTGCTCTGGGACCAGAGTAGGAGGGCAACAACGCTCAGTCTGAGTCCAAAGTCCAGCAGTTACCCGCCTTAAAGTCCTTACCCTACACACGGTGCACGCCAGCCACAGGCTGTTGGGGGGTTGCAGCACGTGACACAGCGTCCCCTTCAGGGCTGTGCTGCCCGCCAGCCACACACCAGGAACAGGGACAGCCTGTACATCCCCGCAGCATCTCCTCCTCATGGCAAGGGCTACCACCAACACCGTGACAGGGGCTCCCTGTCCCCGCTGCCCCAGAGCCTGCCGAAGGCAGACATGGTCCCTCATGGCGACCCCGGGTGGAGACGTCCGGGCTTGAGGGCCTGCGTCCACTGCAGGCGGCCTGGAGAGTGCCCTTGGTGAGTCAGCTGCCGACCAGGCCAGGAGTCCAGGCACACGACTTTCAGGGGCCCAGACCCTGGGCACAGATGTCCCAGGCACACACTCCAGTACCCTCTCTGGCGCCAGCTGCGGCTGGCCACATCGAGGCCACGTGTAAGTCCTGGGGGCTACCTCCCCCACCCTGATGATGGTACTTGGGGCAGCCAAGCCTGGAGGCCGCTGGACACTCCCAAAGAGGGAAGATGTCTGCGGCACCAAGCCCTCCACAGAGACGGGCGGAAAGAGTGGCCCAAGGCCTCTGACCTCTGACGCTGGCCCATCACCTGCCCCGGGGGAGGCACAGTGGGAACAGCAGGGTCAGCAGGTCACCGCCTGTCTGTGCCACACTGAGTATCCACAACCTGGGATCTGGGGCCCCTGAAACGAAGACTTTTGGGGAAAACAACAACTTTCTTGGTGCCGCTAAGGGCAACCGAGCCGATTCCTGGAGCCCGGGCCCTTCGGCCCTTCGGCGCCTCCCCAGTGGGACAAGCGAGCCCCGTGCGCCCTGCCCGGGAGAGAGCGGCCCGGCTGTGCCGCGGCTCCGGGGCCTCGTGCCCCGCCGCCCGGGAAGGCTCAGGGGCCAGTGCCCGGGCCCTGCCCGCGTCCGGCCGGGACGCTCCGCCGCCGCCGCCGCCGCCGCTCGGGGGCACATCGGGGCCACGGCCGGGCGGCGCGCAGGGGGCAGAGCCGGGGACGCAGCGGCCGCCCTGCCCGGAGGCGCGAGCCGGTCGTCAGGTGAGCGGCGGCGGGAGGAGCGCGGAGGGCGGCGGAGCGCGGCGGAGCGCGGCGGAGGGCGGGCGGGCGGCCGCCGGCCCGGGGGCACTTACCCGAGGCTCAGGCGCACCCGCGGGAGCTGTGGCGGCGCGGCTGCCGGCGCTCGCATCCCGGGACCGCGGGGCCGCGGAAGGACGGCCCCACCCGGCACGCGAGCCCGCCCCGCCCCGGGCCGGCCCAGGCGGGAGGCGGCAGGGGGCGCGCGCGCGCCTCCCGCCGGGCCCCGAGGGCTCCCCTCCGCGGGCCCGACCCCCGCACGCGCCCGACCTGCGCCCGGCGGCCGGCGCGCACCTGCCCGCGGCGCCCAGGGCCCCCCCCCCCCCCGGTGCCGCCCCCCGCTGCGGCTTCCCGGACCGCGACTCGCCGGTCTCCCTCTGCTCCCCGGGCCCGGGCGGACGCTCCCTCCCTTCCACCGCGAGGGTCTTTGGCCCCTGCCCGGCTCCACCGGGCGCCGACTCCGGCGAGCGTCCCTCGCAACCTGAGGTCTGGCCGGCGCCTGGGGGCCCCCAGCCCAGCCGCTCCAGCGCCGGAGCCCTCGCGCCGCCCCATTCCGCGTGCAGCCCCTGGTGGTGTCCAGGGTGGGGCCCTCATCCCCGCAGCCAGTCCTGTAGGGGCTCCAGCGCCCGCCCCGCAGTCACAGACTAAAGTACTGCTCCAGACCCCCGCCGGGCTCGAGCCAGATCCTCAGAAGCCCCCCATATCCTTGCCTTCCTGGACGCACTCATGGGCCCTGAAGGAGCAGGCTTGTGTGCCTCAGGACCTTTGCACTCGCTGTGCCCTCAGGGAAATGCTCTTCTCCAGACACTCACAGGGGAGCAACCAGTACCCGTGTCCTCAGAGAGGAGACCCACCAAGCCAAGGCCACTGCTGTGGGTCTCCCCTTCCTGCTCATCTTTCCTGGTGCACATTGCCCCTGAAATTACAGCAGGGGAGCAGGTCGACTCCCCACTTCCTGCACCTCTATCCAGGAGGAACACTCGCCCAGTGCAGAGCAGGGGTTCAGAAATGTAGGCTGAGTAAATGGTTTCATATTCTTTTTACTTGTAGCAACTTGTGCCTATACTGCAGTGTACAGTAGATATTGAGTATAAATAAAATCAGCATTTGCATCCTGATCCACTTTTCTAACTTGCATTATGCACAGAAAAGGTTTGGGTGAATAACAGGTTATAGGTGAACTTCAATTTCTTTATTATTTAACTTTATTTTTTTAAGGATTTTATTTACTTGATAGTGAAATGAGCAGGGGGATGGATGGGAGGGAGCATCAGAGAGAGGGAGCAGCAGGGGCAGAGGGAGCAGCAGGGGAGAGGGAGCAGCAAGGGAAGAGGGAGCAGCAGAGGGAGAGGGAGAGGCAGAGGGAAAGGGAGCAGCAGGGGCAGAGGGACCAGCAGGGGCAGAGGGAGCAGCAGGGGAAAAGGGAGCAGCAGAGGCAGAGGGAGCAGCAGGGACAGACGGAGCAGCAGAGGGAGAGGGAGCAGCAGAGGGAGAGGGAACAACAGAGGGAGAGGGAGTAGCAGAGGGAGAGGGAGCAGCAAGGGAAGAGGGAGCAGCAAGGGAAGAGGGAGCAGCAGAGGGAGAGGGAGCAGCAGGGGAAGAAGGAGCAGCAGAGGGAGAGAGAGCAGCAAGAGAAGAGGGAGCAGCAGAGGGAGAGGGAGCAGCAGGGGCAGAGGGAGCAGCAGGGGAAGAGGGAGCAGCAGAGGCAGAGGGAGCAGCAGAGGGAGAGGGAGCAGCAAGGGAAAGGGGAGCAGCAGAGGGAGAGGGAGCAGCAAGGGAAAGGGGAGCAGCAGAGGGAGAGGGAGCAGCAAGGGAAGAGGAAGCAGCAGGGACAGAGGGAGCAGCAGGGGAAGAGGGAGCAGCAGAGGGAGAGGGAGTAGCAGGGGAAGAGGGAGCAGCAGAGGGAGAGGGAGCAGCAGGGGAAGAAGGAGCAGCAGAGGGAGAGGGAGCAGCAAGAGAAGAGGGAGCAGCAGAGGGAGAGGGAGCAGCAGAGGCAGAGGGAGCAGCAGAGGGAGAGGGAGCAGCAAGGGAAAGGGGAGCAGCAGAGGGAGAGGGAGCAGCAAGGGAAGAGGAAGCAGCAGGGACAGAGGGAGCAGCAGGGGAAGAGGGAGCAGCAGAGGGAGAGGGAGCAGCAAGGGAAGAGGGAGCAGCAGAGGGAGAGGGAGAGGCAGAGGGAAAGGGAGCAGCAGGGGCAGAGGGAGCAGCAGGGGCAGAGGGAGCAGCAGGGGAAAAGGGAGCAGCAGAGGCAGCAGCAGGGACAGACGGAGCAGCAGAGGGAGAGGGAGCAGCAGAGGGAGAGGGAACAGCAGAGGGAGAAGGAGTAGCAGAGGGAGAGGGAGCAGCAAGGGAAGAGGGAGCAGCAAGGGAAGAGGGAGCAGCAGAAGCAGATGGAGCCACAGGGGCAGAGGGAGCAGCAGAGGCAGAGGGAGCAGCAGGGGCAGAGGGAGCAGCAGGGGGAGAGGGAGCAGCAGGGGCAGAGGGAGCAGCAGGGGCAGAGGGAGCAGCAGGGGGAGAGGGAACAGCAGGGGAAGAGGGAGGAACAGGGGCAGAGGGAGCAGCAGGGGCCATGGGAGCAGCAGAGGCAGAGGGAGCAGCAGGGACAGAGGGAGCAGCAGACACTCAGCAGCCTGACTGAGGACCCTGGGATCATGACCTGAGCCAAAGTCAGATGCTTAAGGGACTGAGCCACTCAGGTGCCCCTTCAATTTCTTTTTACAGCTTCTATAATTCCTGCACATTTTTTCAAAAAGCATATAGTACTTTTACTTTTTTGGTAATTCCTTTGGTTGTTGTTACGTACATTGAGTAGGCCGGCGCATGATTCCAGGGGAAGCTCTGTATTAAGAGCTAGCACTGCCTGTGCATGGAAGCCCCACCTCACTCCCCGGGGGGTGAGTGCCCCCTCAAGTCGGGCACCTGTCGCACCCGCCCATCAGGAATGACAGGGGTAGGTGGGGTACAGGCAGTGCGCAAGGCCACAGGTGTGAGGCCACCTGTGAGCACCAAGGTCCACTTCCTTCCTTCCTCCTAAGCCGCCCAAGCAGTCAGGACTGTGAAGTGTGGACAGCAAAGACCATCCCAGCTCTGCCAGTGGCCAGGAGCTGTCACCTGCCTGTACCTGGTGACAGCCCCACAGTGAGAACCCCCCACTATGGGGGCAGAAACGAGGAGGCACGAAGAGGGCCCATTTACTCGTTTATTTCCTGACATACTTCCTGTCACTTATTTCCTTTCTTCTAAAGTCTCTCCCAGCACAGCCCAGCCCGCCAGCCCCAACTAAACATGACTCATCTGCTTGGTTTTCTTTGAAACTCCCGTGCCCCCCACATCCTGCAGCAGCTCTGGAAGGGAGCCTTGCAGAGGCTCCAGAAGGGACTTCTGGAAGGGAGGTCTCAGCCCCATGGGACCCGCCGCGGCCGCTCATCCCGCTTTCCTCCCCGGCCTCGAGTGTCCCCCGTTTCCCGCATCACGACCCGGCCTCTCGGGTTTCTCGCTCGGTTTCCTGGCACGTGGTTAAAGGAACTGGGAGGAAAACTTCGTGAAATCCTTGTCTGCCTTCAGCTAGTGACGGCATTCCAGGTGGAAACCCCCTCGCTCGCCCGGCGCGGCCGGGTGTGCGCCGCCTGCTGCTGCGTCTCAGTACTGCCTGTGCGCTCGGCGGGGGGCCGGTCCCTGTCCCTGGGCTGGGACGCCCCTCAGCACAGCCTGTCCACCTAAGTCACCTCCGCGAGTTCTGGAACAGGCCCCCTTCTTTTTCTGAATATTTCTTCCCTAGAGTTTTCTCTATTCTTTAGATTTTTCCCTTCCAGATATTCTATTTTTAATTTCTAGGAATCATTTCTCATTCTGCATTCTTTCTTTCTTATAGAATTGGGTCTTTTTTTTGGGGGGGGGTGCTTTTTTAAATGGATGAAGTATCGTTGGTCATCTGTGAGACACTGGCTATAAGCTGTCCGGGTTCTAAGATGTTTCTTTCCGTTTCTGAGTTGCTTATTTTACAAACGTCAGGTGAACTTTGCTGCACTTGGCACAAGAGTGAGGCATTGCCCTCCATGGACCTGCTCTCAGGCAGTAGGTTTCTCTGACTTCCTGCCTGGGGTGGAGGCCTCCCTGGCCTTCTTGTACCAGCTCTGCAGGAACTGGCAGCTTCCCCCCTGGACCTTGGGGCCTGGCTTCACCTGCGCCATCAGACCCTGAAGCTGTTTCCTTCTTCAGGGACTTTGCTGTCTTAAAGCTCTCTTCACTGTGAGCAGCTACTGGGACCCTTTTTAAAATAAGGTCAGGCCCAGTCTGGTTGGCCTGGAGTGTCATCTGGTGGGAGGGGAGGACAGGTCAGATGTGCCCTCTGGGCTCCCTTATGTCCCTGCATGAACAGGGCCAGGTCCTGGGTGCCCTCCTCCAAACTAAAGTCTACCACCACTTATCACGTCACTTTGGCCAAATGATGGGATGATCATTTAACCCTTTAAAAAGGGTCCCAAATGACATTTGATGAGGGTGCGAAGACCATTCAGTAGGGGAAAGGACTGTCCCCAGCAAATGGCGGTGGGAAAAATGGATATGCGCACACAAGAGAATAACATGAAACCTGACCCAACACCATGCACAAAAACTATTTCAAAATAGGCCAAAGATCTGAAATGAATGAGAAAATCCTGAGAAGAAAACACAGGGGAAAGCCTCGTGACATTGACATTCCTCCAAAGACGACATAAACAGCCCACAGCACACGAAACAATGCTGCACATCACTCGTCATGATGCCAGCCAAGAACACAGTGAGACCTCACCAAGAGGATGACTCTTCCCAAAACACATCGGCTACTGGCGAGGATGTGGAGAAGTCAGTGCCTTTGTGCCCTGTTGGTGGGAACATAAAATGGCACAGCTGCTGTGACCTCAACACAGAAGCGGCCTCAGACAAAGGACTGAGCATGGACCTGAGTGTCGCGCACCCGTGTCCACTGCAGCATTATTCAACCACCAAACGGTGGAAGTCAACCAGTGTGCCTGAGATGAACGGGTGAGCAAGACATGGCGTATCCACACGCTGGAGTCATCCTTCAGCCTAGAAAGGAAGGAAATCCTGACACTTTCTCAGCACAGGTGACCCTGGACAACAATCGTAGAAAGCCTGTCTTTCCGCTGGTATGAGGCTCCCAGGAGTCAGACCCACGGAGGTGGCCGGATGGTGGGCGCCAGGGGTTAGTGTGGGTGATGATGGCGTGCAGCGCCGTGAATGTGCCTAATGCCACGGAGCTGCATTCTTAAATCTGGTGAAAAGGTAAATTTTATGCTATATGTATTCTAACATGGGAGGAAAGAACCCCACCTTTGCTCATTGCTTCACTAGGCGTGAATGGCCCTGCTCTAGAGGCAGACTTGGGCCAGGTTCCCAGCCTGGAGTCTCGGGGCTCATGCATGCACTGCCCTTAAATGCTATGGCCTAGTGCTGGGAATTGCCGGCCACTCCCGGGCCCGCTAGGCGGGGGCTGTGCGGGGGAGGGCGGAGGGGCTGCCCCTCCGCCTAGTGACCTGGGCATTCAGGGACGGGAGGAGGGCCCGGCAGGGAGAGCGCACCCGACACCTGCTCCACGTGCAGCCCAACGCGCCCCGCGAGGACTAACAGCCTCCACCTCCGGCCACCCAGACCCCCACCTGCCCGCGTCCTCGGTCAGGCTCATCTGGACAGGGGGCCCTTCTAGCTCGCTAGGTTGACTTCAGTGGTGACCTTGGGCATGACCCCAGGTCAGGCCTTCCCGACTGCCCCGGGACCGCTGTTTCACAAGAACCCAAGGTTTAAAGCCGGGTCGCGGTAAGTCAAATGAAGAGCTGTGTCGTCAACACGCCATTCAAACAGCCAGGAAGGGAGTGTTAGGGGCAGGTGGCCGGGGGCCCGGGGACCCGTGGGTGGTTGTCAGCTGGCCTGGCCCCCGCAACTGAGGCCAGCTTCCCCAGAGGTGCTCTGCCCGCCCCCCAACACCCATGTCTAACGGGACCTGGGGCACAGCTTGAGCAAAGTGATACATGAAAAGCTGCCACAGGCCGTCCCGGCTCACGGCTTTACAGCAGTGCTTGCGGCCCTCAGGATTTAAGCCCCACACGCTCTGCTTTCTCGGCTGCTGCTTGTTAATTCCAAACCCGTGTGTCCTGGAGGCCACAGATGAGCCGCCCCGGCAGGCGTCCCTCCCTGGCGTGGCTGCACTGCCCCCGTGTGGCCGTGTGGCTCCTGGGGCTGTGCTTGGCTCCCAGCGCAGGTGTTCACGTGGGTCAGCCGTCCAAGGGTGCTCGTCCTTACGACGTTCCTGCATGTTCTCCTTAGGCAGCCTGGCTCCCCGGTGTACCCCCTAACCTCTTAGGCCCACCTGCCTCTGGGGCCTTCCAGAAACAAAGCCACATACTCGCCCCCGCAAGACACCACAGACCTGACTGGCCGCCTGTCTCCCACTGACCACCATCTCCCAGACTGCCCACTCCTCACTGCACCCCCAGTGACCAAACCCGTTTCCTACTGGGATGGTTGGTGCCACACATCTGAGTACCTTTACCACACTTAAGAATATCTGTACTATAGCTGAGTGTCTATGCCACATGCCTGAGAGCATCTATACCACACACCCGAATTATCTGTACTGTACTGTACCGGTCTATCTACACAACTACATGCATGTACCACACACCTGAGACTATCTTTATCAGTGTGTTTATCTGTACTGAACACCTGTGCACCATACACCTGAGTTTATCTGTCACACACCTGAGAATAACTGTGCTACACACGTGTGCATCTGTACTAATCTATGCCTATCTGTACTCTACACACTTGAGTCTATTTGTACCATGCCTGAGTACATCTGTACCAAACACAAGAACATCTGGACCATCTGAGTATATCACACACCTGAGGGCATCTGTACCATGCACCTAGTGAGATACTGAGAAACCCACTTTGATTAGAGGAATGGCCCTTCCTTCCTAACCGGGGAAGATGACCTAACCCTCACTCATCCCCAACCGGACCATTTCTTTGTTAAAATCCCGCATACTTGGGATCCCTGGGTGGCGCAGCGGTTTGGCGCCTGCCTTTGGCCCAGGGCGCGATCCTAGAGACCCGGGATCGAATCCCACGTCGGGCTCCCAGTGCATGGGGCCTGCTTCTCCCTCTGCCTATGTCTCTGCCTCTCTCTCTCTCTCTGTGTGTGACTATCATAAATAAAAATTAAAATAAAATAAAATCCCGCATACTTTTCCATCCCTTCCCTGAATCAGGGGTGCAGGGCTCATCATCTTCTCAGTTTCCTCTCTGTGGCTGACACAGCATGAGAGAACAGGTCTGCGTCCACTGTGTGGTCTCCATGGAGTGTAAACACCAAGTATGTACTGGGGGCAGGTGCCTCACCAAGATCACGAGCTGCTCTGCAGCCAGTTGGGGGGGGCGTCCAGGTGCAGGAAGGGGGCGGGGCTCCCATATGCACAGGACAGAGCACAGTGGGCTGAACGAGAGCAGCATCTTCCAAAGCCACCTGTTGTAGCCACGGTGTGGGGCAGGGGGGCAGGCAGGCAGCAGAGGGGGTACATGGCTTGGGGGTGAGTGATGGCATGGGGTTTATTAGCTGGAGATGCTGAGTCCAAGATGCCTGTGAGAACCCAGAGAGAAACCACTTGAGCCGCTGGATATGTGGGCCTTGGTTCTGAAAGCCTCTTGGAGTCAGAATTCAAGGTACGGGGTCAGACTGAGCTCACTGAACTAGAACCCAGGGTCGCTGCGAGCATGTTGACGTCTGGAGACGCACCCAACACGGAAAGTGGTAGGAATCCCTGAAGACTCCTCACAGGCCGTCCCCCACTGAACTCATGGGGTCAGCCTACGCATCCCAGAGAGATTCTTTGCCCCTACCCCACTATTGTAATCAGGGGTGTTCTGACCGGAGATGTCAACAAGACCCCTGTGGGACACCAATTTCTGATGTCCGAAATCCATTTACAAATCAACACCGCCCCGAATGTCCTTGCAACCCCTGCCCCAAATTCTGGTTTGGGGAAGCACACAAAAGAGAAAAGAAGTAGAAAACAGCCTCAGTGATTCCGTGGGGGGACACGGTGGAGGGCCCCCCAGGACTGGCTGTGTGTCAACAGAAGGTGACGCAGACTACCCTCCAGCTGCCTGCAGCCCATTTTCATGTTTGAAAACCACAACCAACAAATCATCACAGGGCAGGACTGAATCATAAATGACAGAAACCCACAATTTTCTAAACCAAATCTGGGTTTAGAGGTTCAGAGAAGTCTGATGAAATTTAAACCAGCTTCTGTCACAGAGGACAGAGGCAGCCTTGGATTTCCATAAGCTGAGTCAGAGGGACACCCCAGAAGGTGTCCCAGACTCGAGGGCTCCCATGTGAGTACAGCTGAGGCGGACAGCGACAGAGGGCGCATGTGCTTTATTGCTTATGTTGCATATTCAAACAAATACAATAAACCGCATTTTAAAAATGTAAGGCACGTAAAAGCCTCTGTGCAAGTTCCGTATTATTTTTAAATTCCTATTGGCTAATAAAAGTACTTCCACTATAGAACTGGAGTTCTCTAGAAATGCACATGATGGATTTTTTGCATGCAGGATACCCTGAAACATTATCATATCTAACCTCATGGCACAACTGGATAGTCTCAAATCAAAGGTCTGTGTGTAAATAATGATTATAAGTATTATTATATTTGCAAAAACCTTATCAGCTTATCCACATATATACAGTCGGTCCCAAACGTTAGTGATATGAAATCTAAAGGAAGAGCTGGCTGCATCTGTGTTCCACTTCTTTAAAGGGAGATTTGGCATCTTTGAGCCGTCCTTGCATAAGTCACCTTGCCGTGTGCAAAGGCCAGGGTTATACGATGCTGAAGACCATGGACAGATACTGTTCATATGACACCTGAATCCAGCCGTCTTGATCCGTATCGTAACGCCTGAATATATCTGTCAACCTCTGGGAACGAAACACAGGCATTTAGATCTTGATATTTATTAAACAGGAGAAAGAAAATGGGTTTCATAAGGACATTTAGGAACCAAATTCACCCAGGTCTCCAGACACCCCCATCTCTGATAAGCCAGGGCAGGGATGCATGGGTGGATATCTGTGACTATGGTCAGTTGGGACAGTGAGGGTAGAGAAGTCGGGGGTGGGGGTGGGCTGTAGGCACAACTCCACAATACACCCCAGCCCTAGGCCCTGGTTTCCCAAATGGTCCAGTGGTGAGCCTGGATCCTCCCTTCCTTATGTAGGACCAATCTCGTGGGGGCCCTTCCTCAAATGCTCACCTTTGGTCTGGTCACTTGCTACTCGGGACAGAGCAACCAGCCCTGACTCGGCCCCCCGCCCCTTACACCCAATAGGTGAAGGCCTAGACACAGAGAAAGGAGGTAGGTCTCCCTGTACAGCCTCAGGGTCCCTCCTGCCCACCCCACCCAGAGGGCTTAGTCTTTTCACAAGCCTGATCCCCCTCAATAGGTCAAGAGCAGAGGGGAAAGTGGCCCCAGGCATCTCCCCAACTGCTGGGCACTGGACAACCTTAGTAGACCTGAGGAATCATATGTGCCAAAAGGAAGCAGGCAAAAAGCAATTCCCCAGGACAAGAGAAGGAAACAGTGTCCAGGTCCATCACAAGAGCAGGCTGGAGCCCGGGCCCGTGGCAGCAGGTCAGATGGGGTCTGACACAGCTGACCATCTGCTTGGGCATCAACGGGGGCGTCCCAGCATGCGTTGAGATGCTAATGCCAAACCAACTACTGGAACCCCAGCAGCAGCTAACTCTGCCTTCAAGAACAACAGGCAAGTCTTCTCTATACTTTCTTTGTATTTTCCCAAGATTTCTACAAATTTTCATGCTCTTTTGTAAAAATCATTTTCAAAAAGCCTTTTTCTTCCTGTAAAAAAGGCAGATGAAGGAAAACATTTTTGAGGATATTTTACTTGTGGTCAGCAGCTTTTCTTTTATAGATCTTGCACCTGTGCTGTGTTCAGGGTCGCAAAGGAAGGGTGGGTGGGAACAGGACCTGACATGGAGCCGGGAGGCAGTGTCCAGGTAAGATTCTCATGGGACTCTGATCGCGTTACCCTAGCTACTGAAAGCCTACACTTGATGACCTTTGCTTAAGAAATATAAGGATCAGATGTTTACTCTTGGGACATAACCTCAAATGAAAACTCTAACCCTAGAGCAAATGAGATGCAGACAGTCATGAGATTTTTTACACTACACCTTTTCCTAAAATATTCAGATAACACTGCAAAAACATAACCCAGGGTCCCCAGACTGAGGCCAAGATGGGGTAAGGCTCTCCCCATTTCAGAGAGCCAAGGCTCAAATGTTAGCACACGGGCTCTCCAACCGGGCCTTGAGCAACAGGGACTGGGCTTTTCCCCAGACTCATCGGCAAGGAAATCAGGCCACAGAAACTATACTTTTACTGACCTAGTATTTTAGTGGGGAAAATTTGGGAATGTTTTTCAAAACACCAAATTAAATTAAAAAACCTCATGCCGTTCACATGTCTCAGGGGACTCTAAAGCTGACAAGATGTAACCCCAACCTGGATTCAAACTACAAGGACTTATCTTTCAAAGACAAGTTCTACTAAAGTATTTATGGAAAAACATTTACTTTCCACGGATGGAATTTGTGTCAGAGTGAGGGCTAGGAGTGTTATGGTCACGGAGGAACAACATCAAACTGTCCACCAGCTGATAACTGTTGAATCTGAGTGACGGGCACATAGGTTCATCATACCTTTGTCTCTTTTTTAAAATTTGTCAAAATAAAAACTTTGAAAGCTATCTGAGTTTATCAGTTCAGGGCATTTCTAAGCTTCAATCTATGTGACCTGGATCCCTACATAGAGACAGGAGCAGGGCTCTGGGAAGGAACCACGGGGTCTGCACCTGCCTCCCTCATAGGCAAAGGAACAAGGCCCTGGAGGGAATGTGAAATGTAGGGGTCAGCGGGATTCATGAGCTCCACCAGATGCTGCCTGGCAATGGCTCTGACACCTGAATGAGGCGCTGTGAGCTCAGAAGCCAGCTCCTGTTCCCGTAGCTTACCTCACACAAAATGGCAGAACACAGCCAAGATCACAAAAGAAAATGTACCCATTTCCTCAGAATGAAAATACAACAGAAAGAGCAGAGTATCCAGGAAAATAATCCACTTGGCTTAGAATACGTGAACTCATCTGAAAGGACTGCTCTGTACCACAGCTCACCCTTGAATGCAGGGGTCAGGGGCAACGAACCCTGGAGTGGTCGAAATCCACGCATAACTCTGATGCCCCAAAACATAATGAGTAACAGCCAACTGCTGATCAAAAGCCTTACCAATAATGGTACATATGTTTTGTACGTTTTCTGTATTACGTGTGTATTCTTACAATAAAGTAAGCTAGAAAAAAAGAAAATAGGGACGCCTGGGTGGCTCAGTGGTTGAGCATCTGCCTCTGGCTCAGGTTGTGATCCTGGGGTCCTGGGATCAAGTCCCAGATTGGACTCCCTGCATGGAGCCTGCTTTTCCTTCTGCCTATGTCTCTGCCTCTGTCTCTCATGAATAAATAAAATCTTAAAAAAAGAAAAAATGTTATTAAGAAAATAAGGAAAATACATTTTCAGCCCTATACTGTATTTATCAAAAAAAAAATCTGCCTACGAATGGACCTACATATTTGGTCGCATGTTGTTTGAGGGCCAGCTGTACTCCCACGGGGAGAACAGGCTCTACTGGTCACACCTCCGTTCAACAGAACTCCACAGACAAGACTAACTCTTATAAGCTGCAGAACTGATTCTACTGAAATCACTCATTGCAGGATGGCACTTCCCTCCTTCCCTTGCCCCCTGTACCACAGCTCAGCTCTGTCAGCCCCCAGGGAGCCCCAATTACCTGCAAGACAATGCAGCCCTGGATGAAGTCATCAAATGCAATCTGCCCCCGTCCTTGTCTGTCAAACTTGCGAATGAGGATGTCATGAAACTGGTCAGAGAGCCGGTACCCTGGAAGAGAAGTGTGAGAATGAACACAGGCCAGGAGAGTGGACATCCCGTCAACACCCCCATCCTCTTCCCATAAGGCCCTGCAGCCTCTTACATCTGCTGATAACAAATGACAAACGACCGACGCTGGGGTGGGAAACACAAAGCGCAAATTCGCTCACATGCACTCTGGGAACAAAGCCCTCACTCTGCAGTACTCCCCATGTGCAGTCTTGCCAACAGCTGACTCGCAGACCACCACCTTCTTCTGTAAGGGTGAGTGTCATAGGTGGCCAGCACCATCGGGTACAGCAGGTCATTCAGGTGAGCTCACTTGTTCACATCCAGTAGACTCACTCTATAGTGCTGCACCCCAAGATCACCCCGCAGGGCAGCCAGGCTTCATTATCAAGTTTTCATCTCACAAATGGTAAGTTTCATTGTACATTTGAAAGACCATATCACTGAAGGCTTCCAAATAATCAGAATGTAAACTCAGGGAAAGCAGAGCAATTGATGGGTACTCCCCTACATAAATAGCACACTGACACTAGGAAATGCAAGGTTACAAGGAATAAGGCAGCCCCATAAAATTCACAACCCTCAAGGGTCATCAAATCTTATGACAAAGAGCCACCAATTCCACCTTCAACTTACTGAAGGTCTTGAAAAGGTCTCCAACAGGGAGGCGGTCCTGAAGACACGAGGATACCTCTCGGGGCCACTCTAGACATAGACAAGCACACCTACTTCCTTCCCTCCTAATCCCACTACCTGTGTGACTGTGGAGTCCTTACTTATTCAGGAGACAAGATCCAGGGGCCAAATATATTTACTGGTTTTCGGTCCTGCTGGAATCTTTGCGAGGATATATGTACACCTATTATCTGAGTGAATTTCATAGTTAATTACCTGCATAAATGCTTAATTACTTCACTAAAAAAAGATTCAAACATGCACACACATGACAGTACCTTCCAGAGTGGTCAGCATACTCTATGCATCTATGACTTAAATCCAGGGCTCCCTTCCCTGCCATCTGAAGGCAAGACAGGATCCCTGACTTAGGTAAGAAAGGCCCAGGTTGGTAAGGGCTGAGCTCACCAGGGTGTGGAGAGCAGACGACAGCCATCGCTGTGCGGGTCTCCTGCCCACACAGAACACACAGGATGCATACTCAGCAGTGGTACAGACCACAGAAACAACTTCTATCATCCCTGTGATTAGCTTCCAGTATCCCTGGCCTTCAATACTAATGTAGAGAGAACAAAATGAATGAAAACCAGACTAGGAAAATGAGTGATGAACAAACAGAGTACAAAAGAGATGTTTATGTAAGAGGCAAAATCTGGGAGCAGACTCTTCTCTGAGAACTTCCTCCATTGAAAATCCACATCACGATAACCCTATCCTCATAAACTAAGTAGGGGGTATCCTCTGGAAATGCAGATCAGAACATGGTGGCTCACACCGGTCAGTGTGTCTGGTATCAGAGACCAGAAACCCCACATGTTGGCAAGGATGTGCACTGTTGGTGGGAAGCAAACTGGTGCAGCCTCCGCTGCAAACAGTATGGAAGTTTCTCAAAAAGTTAAAAATAGAGCTCCCATATGATCCAATAATTTCGCTTTTGGGTATTTACCCAAAGAAAATGAACACACTGATTCGAAAAGACATCTGCACTCTCACATTCACTGCAGCATTATTTACAGCACCCAGGATATGGAAGCAGCCCAAGTGACGGACCGGGGGACAGACACAGAAGAGGTGTGCACACACAGGAATATCAGGCAGCCATAGAAAAAGATGATGCCTCTGGCGACAGTATGGATGGGACCTAGGGTGTGTTATGCTAAATAAGTCAAAGAGAAAGACAAATAACAGATAATTATAGAACAAACAACACAGAAACAGACTCCTAAGTAACGGGTGGTGTTGGAAGAAAGAAGTGAAGAGGATTAAGGAGAACAAACCTGAAGTTATAAAATCAGTCAGTCAGGAGACAAGATGTCCAGCATAGGGAAGACAGTTGATCATACTGCCATGGGGTGACAGATGGCGACTATGACCCTGGTGAGCACGGAGTGCCTTACAGCATCCTCCAATCTCTATGTTGCGCACCTGACACTCATGTAACATTATGTCAGCTCTACTTCAACTAAATTAAATGAAAAACAACAAAACAAAACAAACAAAGGTGGTGCCCTCTGTGTGCAGCTCCCCCAGCCTGTGGCCCTGGTCAGACCTGATGTGCTGGCCACAGGGCCGCACCCTGAATGTAGGAGAGTGAGGTTCTCTACTGAGAACAAGCACAGGAGGGGTGAGACATCACAGCTGTCCTGATGACCCCACAAGTCACCAACTGCCTATTCTCAGCACCACATACCTCCAAAATCCTGGCTGCTTATCAGTAACTACTCTCCAGGGTACAGAAACTGCGGCAAGGGACAGACCTGGGACAGGGCATCCACTCATGTGTATAACCAGCCTGTGGCATAAAAAAGGGGTGGGGGCTGCTCGTGGACCTGCTAGGACCCCAACTCATGTGAATGGGCTGTTAATTTCTAAGGTGGGTCCACGGCACCAATTTTGTGAGCAAATGTCCACATGTTCCAGGGATGCAGAATAAAGTGTTCTGGGGTAACACGGCACAAGCCTTGCAGTCCTTGGTGCATAAAACAGAGACAAAGCAGATGCAGCACCAAGTTGATACTAGCTGAGGTGAGTGACACTGAATGGAGGGCCCTGTGCTCTGATAAGCTCTTCGTCAGAAAGCAGTGAGCTGGCTGGGCGGGGAGGGAGGGTGAGCTGTCCACACCTGACTGCCTTCCCCACATGGGAGGACCGCACCATGTGGGGGACTCCTACTCATCAAGCTGTCAGGGCCCGCTATTAGCGGGGTGAGGGTGTGCCTCACACACTCCCTTACTTTCAGGTCTCTGTGTCTGGTGCACAGCACATACCAGACCTGAGTTTTAAAAAGGAATCCGTGAGCTATCATACCCAGCATGTGGGCCTGAGAGGGTAACCCAACACACCCAGGGTTGGCCCAAGACATGGAGTGGACAGACGTCAGAGGACACTTTCAGGCTCAACCTCCCCCCCACCCCCGATTCCCTCATGCGTGTGCAGAGCTGGAATGCAGCCCTGCTGCTTGACCACGGCCACACATCTGTTCTTAGAAGCTGAAACTGGACAGGAATCTTTGCTTCAATTACTACCGAAAATCTTCCAAAATTATGTGGAAAGGGTAACAACGTCCCTTTCTGGAGAAGGCCTCAGAAATCAAGAACCAATTGCAGGAACAGACTCGTTAGAACACTGAAGAAATGCTATAGCAGAGTATTTACTTTCTCTAGAAAATGTCTATAAGCCAGGTAGGAGCCCGGCCTCGCCCACCCCAACTGTGAGGGACTGCCACATAACCTCCATGACTGAGGCTGGAGGACGGGATACTGCCCACCTCAGTGCTCCCACTGTGAGCTCTAAGGACCCAGCGGGTCCCTGGCACAAAGGAAAGAGGGCTATAGGCCTGATGACGCTAGGAAGTGCTGTGTTCCGACACCTGAGGTCACTTGTCTGCACACAGTTCACAGGACCCAGCTCCTCTCAAGCTGTCCTCGGCCTCCTGTTCCTTCCAGCCCCAGGACCACTCTCTGTAGATGGCTCCCACTGTCCCTCCCAGCCCTTCCGTATGACCCTCCCCATCCCCCAACCAAAGGGCAGAGCAAAGTCAGCTGTGTTCCAGTCCCAACACAGAGAACCTGAGGCCAAGTCCTCCCTAATCCTGACCCACACCTAGCGAGCCGAGAACACAAACTTCCCATGGAGTCCCAGAGTCTTTAACTGAACAGCACAGGAATTCATAAGGAAAGAGAAAGAGAAGATGGTCATAGAGTGCACACCCAAAGGGAAAATGGGAGAAGAGTAGAAGTTGGCAACACATTAACAAGAGAATTAAGATGTACTTTGTATTATTAAAACTCAAAATACCTAGAAGTTCATTAGTACATTATAATAATACGTTACAGAAAATAAAGTACCTGATTTGCTTCTAGAAGGCATTCACAAGTAGCCTTTTAAGCAAATGCAGAAGGGGTTTTATGATGGGGCCCAGTGAACAGAGGGCTAAGTCAGATCATCCCAAACATAACAGAATCTGGGTGGAGATCCCACAAGCCTTGGACAAGTAGTCCGTGTCCATGATTCCTTGATATACGAAAAATCCCAACTTCCTTGAAGACCCACACACCAGCATCAGAGGCCCACCGGCCCACTCTGGAAAGGCTGTGTACACACTCCTGGTGGCACGGCATACTTGGGCTGACACGCACATGAGAATGGGAGCTCGCACGCCTACCAACGCTGTGCCTGAGGCATGCGACTGGCACGGCCACTTACAGAATCTCTTACAAATACCCAATCATCTTGCTATGTGTTGTGATATATCTCACATCACAAGCCGCCTGACATTTTATTTTCACTTATTCCCATGCAACTGTTTGCAAAGCTACCATATTCTCAGTGTGCGTGTGACATCACTCCATTTCACAAAGATAAACGATTGCATAGCCCTTATCTCATTTTGGATGGAAAAAAACACATAAAGCCTCCATGTCAAATATAAGCCTTCAGGATATAAATAATATCAAAATATAGATCTGTATGATGTCAACAAAAATTTCATAATTAAAAAAATCAGTAAACTGAGGGACGCCTGGGCGGCTGAGTCGGTTAAGCATCCGACTCTTGATTTCACCTCAGGTCATGATCTCAGGGTCATGAGATCCAGGCCTACCTAAGATTCTCTCCCCCCCTGCCCCTCCCCCACTCTCTTAAAAAGAATCAGTAAACCGAACAAAGTAAAAACATTAATGGCACCTCGTCTCCAAAATGAAACATGCTACACAATCACCATAAGTGAATTACCAAAACCTGAGAGTGCTTGCTTGAGCTCGTTCTTGTCGATCATCCCAGAGTTGTCCCTGTCGTAGGTGCGGAAGACATTCTGCCAATCTGTGATGTACTTCCAGACGCCAGTGAACTCGCTAAAGTTCACGCCAGCTTTGTTCTCTCGGTCAAACATAGCTGAGACAGAAAGGAACATGAGTGGTATGCAGTGGTGGCACGTCAACGTCACCGCATAAGCGGCTCCATCCCAGCACAGTAGCTCCCACACCCCCCCTGGGGCCCGCTGCCTGCTCAGCTGCCCGGGAACATAAGGCCCGCTGGGCGCCCCCGCTCTGTCAGGAAGAAATGGAGGCCCCGAGTGAGGCAGCCACCTCCACGGTCCAGCTCTGCGGGCAGTTCCTCCTTTCTGCAAGAGGACCGAGAACCACCCCTGCAGGCCCACTCCAGTGAGAAAAAGACTCTTCGGGCTTTAGATTGTTTTGTCAGTAAGACCTGTTTTTCATTAAAAAAAATCAGCCTAGGGGCCCCTGGGTAGCTCAGTCAGTTAAGCTTCCAAATCCTGATTTTGGCTCAGGTGGTGACCTCAGGGTCGTGGGATGGAGCCAGCTCCTCTGAGCTCAGCAGGGAGTCTGCTCTCTCCGTCTCCCCACCTCCCCCTCAAATAAATACATCTCAGAAAAAGAAGAAAACAGCCCCATTCCAGGTCCAGATACGAAAGAACCTCTGACTACAATTACATATAAAGGCAAAGTGGTTGAAAATACATATAAAAACTCAGCCTGAAAGACTGTATGCAGAAACGACAGATCATTTGGTCTCTTTTCACGTAAAGAGGCCAAAAGACTGAAAGGCAAGAGCTCTTGGTTGCTCAGACGTACACCATAATTCACGGAGAGCTCCCGTAAGGAAACACCAGGTCAGAGCTGAGCATCAGTGTTTCTGCCAGTCAGCAACCGTGCAAGGTGTGGACAGCGTGTGAAGCATGTTGGTCCTGTCTGGACACGGACTCTCCAGGGCTGGGAGCGCAGGTTGAAGGCCACAGGCCACAAGCACAACCTGCATCCAAGCACCAGGAGTATGCCTGTGCAGGTGGGACGTGGCACCGTTACTTACATATGATGGAGCGGACAGTCACTGGATTAAATGGAGTCCATGTGCCTGAAGATAAATGATAAGAAGTAGAGTCAGAGAAAATCGCTTCAACAGCAAGCTCTAAGACTCTAACCTGTAACACCAGAAGCTATAGAAAGTAACCCACTGCACACGGGAAGACCTCAGCCACCAGAAATGTCCCTGGGGGGTGCCACCCTGGGGGAACATTTCTGGTGGCTGTATGCATGTTGTGTTGGGGTCCTATCTCGCAAAAGACATCCGTTCAAAGCTGTTTATGATGAGGTGAAGCTGGGGGCTCGCTCTTATTTACCACATAAACAAGATAAAACCCTATCTTTACATACGCTCCACGCTCAGCATGTATCCCCACACAAGTCCTGAACTCACGACCCTGAGATCAAGACCCAAGCTAAGATCAAGAGTCAGACACACAACCAATGTAGCCACCAAGATGCCCCTGGTTTCAGAGCATTTTAATATACATTCAATTTTCAAGGAATGCAGTTACCAGGTAAGTTGAGAAGTACTGAAAAGCATACCATAAAACCATGCCTTAAACATTTTCTCCTGAAATTACAGTCTGCATGTTTTTATTATTTTCCTTGACAGTGTGAAAAGGTAATTATAATTATAGTATATGTGCTGCCGAAGTGAGCACATGAAAAGGTAATTATAGTATTCTATGATTCACTTCAGGATTATAATGAGGATATTACAGGATATTTGTTATAAAGGGCACTGCTGATTCTCATAGAACTCTTTATCAACTGATAAAAAAAATGTTCACTAGATACTTCTATGCCCCTGAGCGATTTATACCATTATCAACTTTTATACTTACTAAAAACAAAGTTAAAAAATATTTTTCTTATGGAGAGAAAGCAGTGTCTCTCCCCACATCCCACTTGTATAAAAACACCTCCTATTTTCTTCTATATATAAATCTGTTTCCATTTTTTATCTCCACACAGAGACCCATCCCCTGACCTTACATAAAGGGACCTTTTTGCTCAAGTTTGAGGCCTTCTTGGATATGGGTGGTGGCAGGAGAGTCTGAAGGGTACCACCCCTCACACGCTACCACATTAGCCTTCCCACTGCAGCTCTCGAGGAACACGCCCACTCGACCCAGGGCTCATGCATATGCTTCTTGTCTCCACCTCCCAAACACATGCGCACCCTTCACCCCTCCCCTCTCCTACTGTAAGCTGCAGGAGAAAGCATCCCCAGGAGAGCTTTCCCTGAGCACCCCACCTTCCCTCAGTCCCTAAATGAAATCCATCTCCTCTACCAGTGCACATTTGAGCTTCCTGTTTGGAATATCTGCAACCATAATTACTCAGTGAAGGTTGTTCTTCCCCTAAAGGGCACACTACAGGGCTACATAAGCATCTTCTACAGGCTTTAAGATGTTGAGGGGAAGGGTGAGTGGCACCCTGTATATAAAGCTATTGGGAAAAGTATTATTTGAAAACCAATATAGTAAGAACACTATGTTACAAAGAACCCAACAGAAAGGAGAATTCTAAACACACAATGTCACTTCTTTGCTGTTTTCCCTCCCTCACCCCAGGCTGCTGCAAGCACTGAACTGCTATTCCACAGGAGATGGCCCAGCACTGACCAGAAGCCCCAGGAACCCAGGAACCCAATGCACCTGTTGGAGTCTTCCCTCCACCTCTGATATAGGCTGATAATGAGCCCTCAATCTGTAGAAGTGAAGCCTACAGACCCTCCTCACTGTGAGCAGAAGCATCATGGGGCCATCTCTGCCAATGACTTGTCCAAAGAAGTGTGAAACAAAAGCAACACAAGTGTAACAGTTAAGTAATGTGCAACAGGAGCACTTGTGGTGAGGGCCAAGTGCCACCGGGATAGGCATGCATGGACCGCCCAGAGAGGGTGCATCCCTGAGGCGACCCAGCGGAACCAGCAGCCATGCTGGAGGATTCCAGGCTCAGGAGAGAGCAAGAGGTCACCTGGAGCTGAGGCAAGGACGGAGAGAGGCTGCCCTCAAGCAAAGGCCCACAGGTCTGCTACTGTGCAAGGGCGAAGGTGGAGGCAGGCTGTCAGTGCCTCGCTCATCCTTCTATCACCCAAACGGGGCCTGACTCTCCAAAGAAACCAAGGGATAACAGCCAGGCCGCTTCTCAGACTAAACATCAAAGCTCAACAACCCACAGGGAGGCTGAAACACTGCCACATGCAGACATTTAGATACATGAAGCATTAAATGCATTTGAGTGTCAGCCTGAAAATCTAACTACTTTAGAAAACAGTTTTCTGTAAGAAAAAGCACCGTGCAAATAACCACTATTTACAGAGCTCATGACAACAACATGCATTTTTCACAAGCCCTATACCCCCAGTATAAAACTCTATCCCAGGTTTTCTGTGCCATCCCGAATTTCAAACATTCCCATCTGCTTTTCCCCAGACACTAACATGTTTGGATATCAGAACCACTCATCTTGAGAAAGACTTCCTGTCAGATTTTTAATTAGAAATAGATGATCAGGGCAGCCTGGGTGGCTCAGGTGGTTTAGCACCACCTTCAGCCCAGGGTGGGATCCTGGAGACCTGGGATCGAGTCCCATGTCGGGCTCCCTGCATGGAGCCTGCTTCTCCCTCTGCCTGTGTCTCTGCCTCTCTCTCTGTGTTTCTCATGAATGAATAAATAAACATAATCTTTTAAAAAAATAAAATAAAATAAAAATAAAGACATCATCATTGATCTGTTTCCACTTTACTTCATCAGACTGGGAACTCCCAAAGAGACTTCTGCCAAAGAGAAGGTGTAGCAAATCCTGCAGAGGTGGATACCCAGCACTGGCATTCAATGCACAGAATCTGCAAGATTTTGGTGCCTCTTTGTGTTCAGCAAAATTCTACACTTCACCAGTTTTCTTCAGTTACAGCTTCAAACAGAACCAGAAATACGGCCTTACTGAAAAGTAATCTGAATACTGATTAACAGCATTAATGATGCTATACCCCTTGATCTGATAAATCTCACTTCTAGAAATTGATTCTATGAAATTTTGGGTCAAATTACTACAGTACTTACATGAATGAAAATTAGAAACAACGTAAATAACTAAGAGTGAAACACTTTGAATTCCATCACTGTAGATACACTGTCTCAATTCCGTACCAGGCAGATGCAGGATCTGGCCCATTGGGGCTTGGCTCAAGGGGGTAAAGGATCTAAACTTCCAGTCTTCCTATTTTTATATCCAAAGAAACTGGGGCCAGAGATGTGATGCACCCAAGCCCACGGAGTAATTTGTCGGTAAAGCCAGGTCCACCAAATCCCAACTTTCTTTTATTTGTATCTGAAACTCTGGCTGGGCACGTTTCTGGAAAAGTTCTGGAAAGAGCACATAGGTCAGGCTACGGGTCCGCAAGGACACCCTCGGACTCCAACACTCAGTTTGTTACAATGAAAGGACAATAAAATCAACAAGGGGAAAGGCACTAGGAGAAGCCCAGTGGAGACTGTGCAGCCCAGGACGCGTTCACACCTCCAGCTACAAGCTGTGAGAACACAGTCAAAGGGCTATCAAGTAGAGAAGCTTCCATGTCTAGAGTCCAGGGTTTCTCTTGGGGTCCATCATGGAAGCTCCAGATACCCAGAGAGAAAGCAGGTGTCTGCCATAAATCAGACTGTTAGTACCAACTATCCAGGCAAATAGGCACCACAGAACTCAAGGTCCGTGGTGGACAAAACACTCTTCTCAGTCAGAACCTCCCAGGAGGCAGCCAGCCATCAAAACCCCTCCTGGGAAGGAGCAGGCTCTGAGCATCCCAGGCCTGCGGAGCCAGTCCTCCCCCATACACAGGCAGAAGGATGCGGAGGGTGAATCTCTAACAGCCCCAGCTGCATCCTCAGCAGCAAACACTCCTACCCATGGAACGGGGCCTGTGGGGGCAGAAGCAGCGATGGGAGCAGGAGCACAGTCTGCGGGGGCTGTCTGCTTCTGTGGTCTGATTTCTTTCATTTTTTTTCTTACTATGATCCCCAAGAGAACTGGAACTCTATTTTGATAAAAAAAAAAATACCTTAAAAAGAGTATATGAATTATTATTTTTTAAAGTACAGCTAAAGGGATCCCTGGGTGGCGCAGCGGTTTGGCGCCTGCCTTTGGCCCAGGGCGCGATCCTGGAGACCGGGGATCGAATCCCACGTCGGGCTCCCAGTGCATGGAGCCTGCTTCTCCCTCTGCCTGTGTCTCTGCCTCTCTCTCTATCTCTCTGTGACTATCATAAATAAATAAAAATTAAAAAAAAAAAAATAAAGTACAGCTAAAAAATATCTACATAGGTTTTGTGAAGGCAAATTTACAAAAGCACAGAAAAGAGGCTTGACCAAAACTAAATTCCCGTAATTCCAAGAATATTGTACAAGTTAAAAAAAAAGAAGAGGCACCAAATTGAAGATAGTCTATAACATGTCATTTCAAAAAGAAGGCAAGAGGGGTGCCTGTGGGGCACAGTAGGTGAAGCGTCTGCCTTTGTCTCAGGTCATGATCCTGGAGTCCTGGGATTGAGCCCAGCATCAGTGGAGAGTTGGCTTCTCCTTCTGTGGCTCCCCCAGCTTGTGCTGTCTGTGTCTCTCTCTCAAATAAATAAAATCTTAAAAAAACAAACAAACAAACAAAAAAAAAACAAAAACAAAAAAACCGAAGAAGGCAAGAGAACAGTCTTCTTCTGTCTTTCTTCATACCTATTAACCATACACCTCCCTGAGAGCAGTCAATTTTAGAAGTTTTCCTATGGAAAAAAATCTTATAAAAGACTCAGTGTATGGGACGCACAAGTACTCTTTCAGGATGGTTTCAACTAGATTTTAGCAGACAGCACACATGCACAGATTTAATTAAAGTGAGAAACCCTGCAAGTTTGAAACTTCAGTTTTCCCACTAATAATAGACTAGGTAAACCAATATCCTGAAATAGCCTAATATTGCAGTTCTAATATGAAAACAGAAGCCTATTCCTGGGGGAAAAAAAATTTAGAAGTCAAAATAGTTTCAACTGCATCAGCTATGGGAAGTCAAGGGGAGTGAAGAGGGCAAAGATGGGCCTACTCAGGAGCCAGTTTCTGCTCACACACTACAGCTGTGCACAGGAGCCCAGCCTGGCTTTCCTTCAAGAAGTAGTCTAATGGCCAGAGACACCTATAACAATGATCACACGGAGCTAGAATGGAGAGCGTCAAGGACAAAGCAGCGATGCCACAGTGGCTCAAAAGCAGGAGCAGACACATTCCTTCATGCAGAAAACGTGAAACTCAGAAAGTACACAGAACCCTCCCAAGGAGTGGACACCAACATGGAGAGCTGGGAAGACACCAGGGCTCAGCGTGCTTTGAGAGCCTAACTGTGAGGACTAAACCCACAGTACAACATGAGCAGAAGCATTGAAGGGTACCAGCAACACGCATCTGTATTTAGATCCTGGCTCTACAGCTTGAGCGTGGTAAGGACGACCTCAGCAAGCAGTACTATCATCTATTCTGTGAACCTGGATCATTAATAACCTAATGCTTTATGGCAGAAAGGATTTAAATTTATAAAGGTAGCCACAATAGAGAAAAATTAGATAAATTTTAAGTGTATTGGATGGGAAGAGAAAAGTAGGATAATAAAGTATGGAGTCTAAGACTAGGTCAGAAAAATTGACCTCTCAAAATTCTAAATTCACCTAGTGGCAAGCCACCAACTTAACTTTCATTTTTTTAGCAGCTAATTTGAAGAAAAAAATGTAATTGGTTAAAAAGATTCAGGGTTACTAAGATACACACAAACAAGACAGAAGAACCAGCACAGGTGCTTGGAACACCAGAGGCACCGTGCTCCTGGGAGAAGTGGGGTGGCTGTCTCTCTGGCACCTGCCCCATAGACAGTGTGGAGGCTGCTGTGCCCGCTCTTGGGTTAACAGTGACCACCTGCTTCTGAGGCCAGTTCACGCCTCCAACAAAAGCTGAGGGAGTCCCACTGGGCAACTCAATGAAAGTACCTCCACAAGGGCCACTGAGACAGTCCCGACCACACTTATGAGTCGAGTTTAACCAGATTTAACCGATTTCAAAGGATCTTAGCAATGGTGAACCAAACATCCTCTAGGCAATTGTTAATAAACACTCTCTTTTAAACAGGTTCAAGATCAAGTTCTGACAGAGTAAAGACCCATCTTCTTTAATAAGCAGCCGAAATAGAAGCAGCAGTGACACCATGTAGTGAAAACACAGAAGCCTAAACCTACAGGTCAGAAGAGGTTCTGCCACCACATCCCCAGGGCTCATAGGACAATGCCGACGGGTGATTTGGTTTGTTAAGTGCTCAGCACAGTGCCTACATGCACTGGATGCTCAGTCAGTGGCAACTGTCATCATCATCACCATCCCCTGAGCTGGCTCCCTGGCCAGGAACAATACTACTACTGTACCCTCAGCCGACAACACTGAACCCTGCTGCGTGCCTGGCACTGTACCAAGTGTTCTGCACGCATTTCCTCCATCTACACACCCAGAAAGGTCAAGTCCTTACCCAAGGTCACATTCCTAGAACTTCTGGGGCCAGGATTTGAATCTAAAGAGGAGCCCTCTGCAGGGAACCATCATGCTAATGAGGTCAGAGTGTGACCATCATTCCCTGAGGGGTTTCACACAAATCCAAACCTGGGTGGCACTCTCGAAACTTCAAGCAAACAGACAAAAAGATGTCCAAATGGGTCCTGGGTCAGTCCTCATTTATTGGAAAAGAACGCAAAAGGAATGACCCCTGAGAGCACTCTCACTGTAGAGGCTAGACTCTTTCACAAATGACTGTGAAGACATCTGTTTTGGTCAATAATCAGAAAGGGTTTTTTTATTTTGTTTTTTTGAGAGAGTGAGAGAGGGTGAGAGTGGGCCAGTGCAAGGGGGCGGGGGAATCCCAGACAGGTTCCACCCCAGCATGGAGTCAGACACCGGGCTTGATCTCACGAGCTTGAGATTGTGACCTCAGCCGAAATCAGAATTCGGACATTTAACTGATTCAGCCACCCAGGCACCCCAACACTTAGAAAGTTTTAAGCCAGATCTGCTAACGTAGCCTGCTGGATTCCAGCTTGTTTTGACATCTTTCTAGTAACCCAGTCTTCTACTCCTCCAAGTGAAACTCAAGCCCTTGGAAACACAAAAAATGAAGATGATAGTAAGAGAAGAAACAAGAAGGCATAGTCATCAAAGCTGAAATAAAGAGTTTCCTTGGTTTCCTGAACACGGCAACATACATACATGTCTGCGGCCCACGCGTTAAATGCTGGAAAAAGTCAGTGGTATCTACCATTCTTTAAACTGCCTCCCACTAATAACAGTGGGTCTCTCAACGTCTTAGAATCAACCCCTTTAAAACCTTCAATGGCACACCTCTGGAAAGACAAGCTACAAATCTAAGAATCAGAGAAGACAGTGGCATCTGAGGGATTTTTACAAGAATAAATAGCCAGGTATTTAGTGAAGTAAAGGGTCTCAAACAGTACTTCCACGGATTAATCATGCTGGAAGCGGCAAGAACCGGACTCCACAGAGAGCCTCCAACACACCACCACAAGAGCCAGGACACTGTAACCCGGTCTGAGTGCCTAGTATTCCCCACCGATAAAACCACCTTCCCACAATCCAGCTGCCAGAGCCAGCCCCCCAACATCCCAGTCACTTCCCCGTGCTGCCCCGGCACCTTGTGATCCTCTCCAGAGAGGTTGGAGAGATGCAGCTACCTGAGAAACTCAGCGATCTTCAATGTACCTCAAAGTGCATCTTGTGATCGGACACTTCCTATCCTTCCCTAAAGCCTCCCCGCAACCCCCATTTCTCAAGAACTCAGCAAGACACTTGGAGCAGGACGTCACTTGGCAAAATAAATCAGAAGCACCTCCACCACGTGCCAGCAAGAAGAGTTAGGCCTTAGTAAGTCCTCTGTACTTGGAAAAAGAAATTGTTTACAACAAGATGGGTCAGGTTCAAAGTTCAGGTCCTACTCACCGTTGGAGAGTGCTTGCTGAAGCTCGTTGTCCGATATCACCCCGCTCCTGTCTTTATCAACCCTACAAAATCAAGACCGGTGATTAAAAGTGCAGGACAAGCAAAACACAGCAAGCACACACGTGGACCTCTTGCGTCAATTCTATATTCACTCTGGTGGCCTCCTTCCCATGGCCCTTCCACTGCACTCAGCCAGGGTGTCTCCCGAATTCTGCTGGGAATAAGGAGATGCATGAGCGCCTGCTCTCATCCTAAGTGCTCCACCAGCCAAAGTCCAAGTTGGTTCTCCCCAGAGACACCGAACCATTTCTTCTCTCTTACACCTTCTCAAGCCTTTCTGCTTTGCTTCCCTTTGGCCAGCCTGAATTCCACCTGCACCAGTTCCTCTCCTTTCCACAAACCGCAGAAACACTGCTTCAGACAAGTCCTTTCCTGGCTGTGGGCCATTCAGGTCCCGGTCACTCATTCACTTGGAAGGACGACCCGGGATACAAGTACCAGCTTCCTTCGCAGCTGAGGCAGCCTAACAGCATTGAGGCAGCCTGTTTCTGTTTACCCTAAACAAGCATCCGGGAGACCTCCAGGAGCAGCAAGCTCCTCAGCCCGCAGGCTCTTGGCTGTTGGGAACGTGTGTGTAGGCGGCACCTCAGGGCATCTGGGGGCGGGGCTCTGCACCTGGACGCCCCCTCCCCCCCCCCCCGCCCCCGAGCGAGGAGTGAGCCCCTGGGCGGCAGCAGGGTGGGGAGGTGCTGAAGGCCCGGGAGAGGCCTAAGGGAGCCAGGCAGGAGGCCAGGGTGATGGGAAGACTAAGTGAAAGAGGAAGGAGGCAGTGGGGAGGCCCAATGGAGCCAGGAAGGAGGCCAGAGCAGACAGACTGGAGGGAATCAGGAAAGAGGAGGGAGGGGAAGCCAGAGGGCAACTGGAAGGAAGCTGGGCGGGGGAGGAGCCAGAGGGAAGCCAGGAAGGAAGCCCAGGAGGCCCAGGGGAGGCCGGAAGGAAGCCAGTGGGAAGCCAGGGAAGGCTGGTGGGAGGCCAGGAAGGAGGCCAGGAGGGAGGCCGGAGGGAAGCCGGGGAGGAGGCCCAGGGGAGACCGGGGGTAGGCCAGGAAGGAGGCCAGGAGGGAGGCCAGGAGGGAGGCCGGAGGGAAGCCAGGGAGGAGGCCCAGGGGAGACCGGGGGTAGGCCAGGAAGGAGGCCAGGAGGGAGGCCAGGAGGGAGGCCAGGAGGGAGGCCGGAGGGAAGCCAGGGAGGAGGCCCAGGGGAGACCGGGGGTAGGCCAGGAAGGAGGCCAGGAAGGAGGCCAGGAGGGAGGCCGGAGGAGGCCGGTGAACCTGGTAAGCGCCCGGGTGGCGCCGGGGCTCACCTCTGGAAAACGTTCCACAAGAAGCTCTGGTCCGGCAGCGCCGCGCCTCCGGCCGGGCCAGCCCCAGGCCCCGGGCGGTAGGAGTAGGCGGCCATGGGCCCAGGCGGCAACGCTGGGCTGAGCTCCCGGGAACGCTGGAGACCCGGGCGGCTCCACTTCCGTCTCTGCCGGGGCGGGGCCTGGCGCTGACGCCACTTCCGGGGACGCCGGAAGGCGGTGTCGCCCGCGCAGCCGAGCTCCTAGCGGCCCGGTTGCTAGGCGACGCCCGGGGCCGCGGACCCCGGTGCGGAGGCCGCTCGGCCGGCAGGGGGACCGACAGGACGCGCGGAAGGGGCTCCCCTCGACCGTGTTTCATTCTTGCACACGACGTCCCGGGACCGAGTGTGACCGAGGGGGACGAGACACTTTTCCGGAGTGTTTCTGCGTCCCCGTGCGTCGGCGGGCGGTGTCACCCGCACCTCGCCCCTGCCGGCGTCGGGGGTGGGCCCTGCTGGTCCTCAGGGCGGGCCCGCCCCCGCGGAGGCCCCACGACGCGCTCCGCGGCTTCCCGGCTCTCTCCGCCAGATTCCTCGAGGGAACGGAGATCTCCCGTGACCTTCCGGGATCTCCTGTGGGCTCCCGTGATCTTCCATGACCTCCTAGGATCTCCCCTGATGTTCCATGGCCTTCCGCGACCTCCCGCGATCGCCCGTGACGCTGGCCTCGCCTGAAGTGCCCCCCGCCACCTCCACAGGAAGTTTTCCCACGCCTTAGCGAATTCACATGGTTTCTAAGTTTCTCCTCACAAAGTCCTCACTGAGCAATGTTTTCTGGAATTTTCCACAGCCTCTGAAGTCCGTCTGTGGTCTGTGTCCCATCTCGGGCCCCTAACTCCACAAAATTGATAGCTAGGATTCTGCCGCGCAGTTCGCGGGGAAACTTCCAAGACACAACCCGGCGGGCGGGGCCGGGCCACGGTGTCGCCGTGTGCTGTCTGCCCTGGAAGGCCACAGCCACACTTCTTTCCGGTGGCCAGCGGGGCCCACAGGGTCACACCGCACCCTCGTGACTCAGGGACTTCGTGGGGTCCTCAGGCCAGCACCTCACGAACATCAGCTGCAAAGGACACATCTTCCTGACCAGAAAACCATGGTGGGCCTGGTCAACAGGCAAGGAGCTGTAGCCCAGGCCTCCGTGTGCTTCCCGGAGTCATCCTGTGGGGCAAGGCTGACTCTTAAAAGGGAGATTAAGTAGTAGGAAACGAAGGCTTAAAGACAATCCTGCCCTGCCCCTCAACAATGTAACTCACTAAGGTACAGATGATTCTAGAAGGCTTCTTCAGAGACACTAGCTGGTGCAGTCCCTCCCTTCACCTCAGCCCTCATTTCTAATGAGCCACTGGCTCCAACTGTCTGCATGGAACAGGTCGGGTGGGGCACAGCACCTGGGCCATACTGCTAGGGCAGGACTAAGCCTTGGGGCCCTCTCAGTGAATTGCTGCCATTGGTGGGGACGGTGTTGCCTGGAATCCTGTGGCCTCATGGCAGAGATGCGCAGCCACAGGGGAGACCGTCTCCTCGCCAGCAGAAAGATGCAGCCTAGCCCCTGCCTAGTTCTACAGACTCAATCACTTAAAGTATTAATGTACTTGCCACTATCCCCTCACCTATCTTGGGATTCAGTTCCCTCTTAACCAGGTCTGTTCTAAGCTTTCCAAGTAGATGGTGCTCCTGGATGGGAGAGGAGAGAAATAAACTGAAAGACAACACTGCTCTCTTCCTCCCATTAACGTTAGCACATAATGTATCTAATGTTGGGCCAGTTGGAAAGTGCCTTTTATTACCCTTAGAACTTTTTAAACATTGGCTATTTCTGGGTGCTAGCATTCCTAACACTTCATAGTCTACCCTCTTGTTAATCGTATGTCTTTGGCATATAGTGAACTCTCAAATGTTAAACAAATGGATGACCAAGTAGGTTATATGTCCATTCTTTTGTGTGTGTGAATGTGTGCATGGGCACGCGCGCGCGCACACACACACACACACACACACACACACACTTTGTATGTATCCACCCTAACAGCTTTCCCTCTGAAGGCACATTGAGTTGTCATTTGTGCCTCATTTTCTCATCAAGACCACCAATGACTTGTACTGTGACATTTACATGCTAGAGACCTTCTCTGTCACTTCCTTTTTACAGACTCTGGTGCAGAATTCTAGGGGATGGAGCCAGCTGTGCCCAGGCCTCCGCCTCCTTTCCAACCAATATTGTCAGAATTCAGTATGAAAGAGAATGACCACTTTTTATTTAATTCAGGTTTTATATTAGGTAGTGGCCAATTTATCATAGGTGCTGTTTAATACACTAGTGACTGTGTATACTGCTGTTGGCGAACAGAACTTTCTGCAACAATCCGACTGCTCTGCTGTCCAGTGTGGCAGCCACTTGCCACATGTAGCTACTGACCACTTGAAATGGATCAAGGTGACTAGGGAATGTAATTTTAAGTTTTACGTAATTTTGGCGAGCTTAAATAGCTATGTGGCTATGGCTAATGCTATGGACAGTTGAAAAGTACTGTACTGTATCTTAATTTTTTGCTTTTGATCTATATTAGAAATTAACCACATCTCTCTGGACAGTATTCTAGTTTTTTACCTTGATGCACATTAAAAAAAAAATTTCTCTGGTCTGTAAATTCCCCTAACATGTGGGTTCTCTTAGAACCTTGAATATACATTGTACAAAATATTTCCAGTACAGAGATGCCTGGGTGGCTCAGCAGTTGAGCTTCTGCCTTCAACTCAGGGCATGATCCCGCAATCCCGGGATAGAGTCCCACATTGGGGTCCCTGCATGGAGCCTGCTTCTCACTCTGCCGACATCTCTGCCTGTCTCTCATAATAAAAAAAAAAAAAAAAAAAAAAAGCAAAACAAAAAAACCCCCCCAAAAAACTATATTTCCAGTATGAAATATTCTGTCCCATAGAAACTTGTATTTCCAGACCCACTCCCGTGATTTTCTTGGTTTCAGAATGTTCATAAAAATGGTCCACAGGTTGACTTTTGGTTGAAAAGTAGCAGACATAAGGAAGCCAGGGCCTCAGTTACTTCTTTGAAACCAATCAGCCCTTCTGTCATCTAATTATGCTTCAGGTACCTGCCTTTGCCAGCTTTTCATTTATTGTCCTGACACTTAAATGATGTTTAGATGCCCATATTTATACTTCCACTTCTGCAAAATTCTTTAGCACGCTGTTTCATCTACTGGTTAGCATGGAGGTCTGAAGTTGTCAGTCATCTCTCCACCTGTTATCTTCTGAAAATCATCTCCATGTTTGTTGACCACATCACCCCAAACAGGTGGTTTTCAAAGGGTGGTCCCTGAACATACTACACATGCAGATTCTCAGGCCCAAACCCAGGACCTGCTGAACCAGAAGTCCTGGGATGGGGTCAGGAATTATTCAACAATCCTTCCAGGCAACTCTGATCCACATGCAATTTCCAGAACCACACTGGGGATAGCAGAAACGGGGTCTTTAGATGCTATCATTCCTTACTCCTTTATCTATTTTATTATCCATAAAATACTTTTCCTAATCAACTAGGTTATCCTGAATGGCAATTTGTGGATTAAAGGCAGGATAACCATTTCACTATTTTCCTCTAATTGTCCATTTTCAGTATTAGTAGTTAGTGCCCTAGTTACTTCCAAAAGTGACTGTTTGCTCAGTGTTGGCTGAGTTTTTAAACTATCATTATAAATGAACATACTAATGTTTTTAATATAGTCAATCTGTGGCTATGGGGGAGAGGGCAGTGGTAAGCAGACCCCACAATCGGGGTGCTTAGAGCCCACTGCTACTGGGGCAGAGCTGGGCAGTGTGTGTGTGTGTGTTTTTTTTTTTTTTTAAAAAAAGAACAGAGAAGGGGTGTCTGGGTGGCTTAGTTGGTTGAGTGTCTGCCTTGGCTCAGGTCATGATATAGAGGTCCTGGGATTGAGCCCTGCGTTGGGTTCCCTGCTTGGTGGAGAGTCTGCTTCTCCCTCTCCCTCTGCCCCTCCAACTAGTGATTTCTCAATCTCAAATAAAATCTTTTTAAATCTTTTAAAAATAACAAAAAAAATATATAAAGGAACAAAGAAGAGTTTATACTTATTACTAGCTTTAACTTATACTACACAATTTCAAAGTATGAACACCAATATTCCTAGTAACAGCAAGACTGCTGATGAAGCATAGGGTTTCTTAGTGGTTTCATTTATCCTTAAAGTTTACTGAAACTGTAAACTCAGAAGTTCTATGTTCTAATGCCACTTGAAATGACACTTTCCTCTTGTGACAGTCACCATTTGATCTGCAGCTGGGTTGCAGACACTCGATGCTGCTTGGCCTGGAACTCCCCAGCACTCACCAGACCTGTACCTTCTTGCCCCAAGCACCTGTGATTCTGCTCAGGGTCTCTCTCTGGTGGTGGTGGTAGAGAGTAGAGCCAGGAGCTGACACCTGGATGCAGCCCTCAAGCCACGAACACACCCATCCTCTTGCTTGTGCAGCAATGTGAATGAACCAACAAAATCAACATCAAAGAGTACATGCTGTATGGTTCCATTTATATGTACTTTGGAGCACGCGAGCTCATCTCTAATGATGGACTATGCACTGCTGTGGATAAAGGAAGGAGATTACAAAGGGGCCAGAAACTCAGGCTAGTGAATGCGTTTATTACCTCTGCCAATCATACCTCAAAAGAACTGTGAAAAATGCTAACCCCCACCAAGGAAAGAAAGAAAAAGAAAAGAGAAAAGCTATACTAAGATAAAATTTCTCATTATGTGATTGGCAGACATCCAAACACTTGCCATCATACTTTCTTTGCAAAGCCATGGGAAATAGGGACTCTTCTCCAACACAAGAGAATTTGGGAAACAGAATTTGGGAACATCTAACAGAATGACATGTGCATTGCATAGCAATTCAAGACTCCACCTCAAAGAAAAGGACTTCACCCACAAAATTACTCATTGTGGTGTCTGTAATACTGGAAAGAACACAAATGTCCACCACTGGATGGTAAGGTACATTCATGCAGCTAAAGGAAGAAGACTTACTGATGACAAGATATGCAGACATGGTGTGCACAATAGTCAATACATCATAATGCAAATACAGATTTGCTTTTTTTTCTCTTAAAACACTCGTTAGGAAGATAACTAAAGTGAGTGCTATGGGGGAGGGGATGCAGAGACAAGGTTAGCTCTAAATATGACAGACTCTGAAAAAACGTGAATGTTTTACATATTTACAAGACAGTTCCTAAAGCGGAGAAACAGCCAGTAAAATCAATGCCTCTATGTGCAAGTGGACTGGATTCTACAGAAGCCAGCCCAGAGATGATAAGCACTGTGAAGGGACCTCTGAGCAGCACTGGAAAGCAAGCAGAGAAGGAAGAAATCCTTGTACACCTCATCTATTTCCTTTAGTATCTGGCGACTTCAATACCTTAGGATGCATGTTCACATATTAAACCATTTGCTTACTAAGAACAAGGAGGAGATGCTTGTTTTCTTCATGTGCTGTCAGCACCAAAAGTCATTTTTACTTAACTACACAACAAAAGTTCTGGATATTGATCTTTCAGGTCAACAACATGCCTCAAGTCAAATAGTACAAGTTCTTAAATGGACTTGGAAACAGAAGTTTGTAATTTATGCTTTATTTAAGAATCATGCCCAGTTTTATTATTTCACAAGGATGATGAAGCAAAAGGTAAGCTTCATTCACACTTCCTGGCTGTTGATTACTAGCAAGCTTCTGGCTACCGGGTAGATGATCTCTATTCCAATGACACTCCTTATTCACTTGAGTACAGGATTTTAAAAAGGTAATTAGGATATGAACACACGCATGAGCTATTATACATAATTACAAAAGCTGGTCAACTCTGGTCTCATCAGTAGGAGCGAATGGCTG
The DNA here is from genome assembly GCF_018345385.1 of Vulpes lagopus. Taxonomy (NCBI): domain Eukaryota; kingdom Metazoa; phylum Chordata; class Mammalia; order Carnivora; family Canidae; genus Vulpes; species Vulpes lagopus. The sequence continues at coordinate 31,214,555 of NC_054840.1, read as the reverse complement.
GAGGGACCGTGGCACAGTCAGCCTCATTTAAAGTTCTGTCGATCACAGGTCTATATTCCAATGAGACCTTAAAAAGAAGAATCTACAGTAAGTTAAAATTTGTGGAAATACATAAAAACAGTATTCGCTTGTATATTTTTTGAAAAATTCACTATAAAAGTTATTTGTAGACAAATTTCAGGAACTTAAAATCACAAATACTCATTGTGGAGTATTTTTCAGTAACAAACTCAAAAATGACCTAAACGTACAACAGGGGACCAGGTATGTAAATTATGGTAAGTCCATGTAATGAAATACAGCAACTAAAATAACAATGTATAAAATTCTTGATGCTTTACACAAATGCTCAAGAAGTGAAACCTTGCATATATTATCATTCTTTAATTATGCTTAAACCCTGTATTTACCAAAAGTTTTTCTATTTGTATTTATATACCTACGTATCAGGAAAAGTGTATGTATACATGCAAAACCTGAAGGAAATATTTCAGAATGATAATGAAGAATATCTCTGACTGGTGAGCTTACAAACATGGTCTTTCTTTATATTTCTACTTTCTAAAAGTTTCTTTAATACTTTCAAAAACCCTTGAACATTACTAAAAACAGGACTGTACCGAGAGAAAGTCTCATTTCTTTCTATACACTGTCAGAAAATAGCCTTCACGCAAAATTATGAAAGTTACTGCCTACTTGAAATAACAGACACACTAGGCTCTCTGTATTAAGTGATGGCAGCAGAGCACATTATTTCTGTAGACTCACATAAATGATTAAGACTCTCCCTTACAAGTCTGAAAAGCTCAAGTAATACTTTATATCTTAGTTCTGATTCTTAATGTCCAGCAGAAATGGCAAATGGGTGAGTTATGCTTTGGTGGAATAAGACTGTGAGGCTCTACTGCAACCTAAGCTGGCTGTCCCAGGACTCTGCCCACTGCACCCCCTCCTCTGCTTGCTCTGTGCTGGGCCCATGCTGTGGGCTACACAGCATACTCCGTGTTCCCTGAGGCTGCCTCCAGATGGTCCAGCCTATGGCCCCCCCCATCTGCCCCCACCCCACGACCTGCTCTCATTGGGCTCCAGAATCATCCTCTCCCCTGCCACCAAGCCTTGGGCACTCACTCCCTGCCAGGTGCTACAACTGTGGAAGGCCAGCACTTCTAAACCACCCAACCACACTGGATTCTGTTTCCAAGAGAAGCCCGACTTAGAGTCCTTTTAAGTAGTGTCTCAGGTCTGCCAACAGGGACTTAAATCCATGTTGCTTCTCCCAGCCCATCATAAGTTGTACTCCAGAATATATGGGACGGCACAGTCATTAGTGCATCCGTGAGCAGGACACGTTCCCCACATACCTTCCCAGTCTTGATATCGACGTAGGAAAGGGTGTGCTTTCTCCAGTGCTCCTCAAACGGCTTCTTCTGCTGCCCCTGGATGGGCTTAGAGTAATCATACTCGTCAATCCGCACCTGAGGCCAGGGAAATTAGTTTATTTTAGAAAATACCATCAACAAATACACTTCAAATTTCTTATTTCTCTAACAGGGCAATATAACTGGAAAACATGGCAAACTCATTAAAATGATACATGAGAGACTAGTCTGATGTGAATCCCCTTGGATCCCACTCAACACAGAGGTATCCAGTGTCCCACGCAGAACTTGTTCACAGAGAGCTGAGACATTCCTAGTCCATTTTTCTTTTTAAGATTTTATTTATTCAACAGAGAGGGTGAGCAAGAGAACACAAGCAGGGGGAGCTGCAGGTAGAAGCAGACTCCTTGCTGGGCAGGAAGACGCAGGGCTCGATCCTAAGATCATGATCTGAGCTGAAGGCAGATGGTTTACTGACTGAGCCACCCAGGTGCTCCTAGTCCACTTTTCAACCCATGCCCCTTCTTGTGTACAATCCCTAATGAAAAACCATTTTGTGTATATCTGACCTAAGAGAACACATAGTAAGAAACACAGTGCAATTAAGTTCCAGACACAGGTGGGATGGAGAGATGAGACCTGTGATACATCCTCCGAGTGCCCGTCCACCCTGGGCTCCCGTTCCAGTGTCTCCATAGCATGAGTCCCGACCAGGGAAGGACCCGCTGAGGCCACAGAGCTAGGCAGTGGGTCTTCAGCATCACTGTGAGCCCAGAGCTCCATTTTTACTACTGGGGGGGTGGCTACAGAAATTAGCCTCATCTTTCATGCACTTAAAAGTTCAACAAATATTTTGTCTCTTTGTATTCTGGGTGACTTCAATTTCTCTTTCAGTTTTTTTCATTCAAATATGTCAGTTCTAGCAATTATGTTAAAATTTTGTTAAAAAACACTTAAAAAGAAGCTGAATACTACACATGGTAATGAGTAAGACATACAAGAGCCACTTAAATTAAAAACCAGGGGCGCCTGGCTGACTCAGAGAGTAGAGCATGAGACTCTTAATCTCAGGGTTGAGCTTCAGTCTCATGTTGGGTATAGAGATTACTTAAAAATAAAATTTAAAAATAATAACAAACTGAGGGTTGATTGAGGGAGGTGGGTGGAGGACAGGCATTAAGGAGGACACTTGTGATGAGCACTGAATGTTGTATGTAAGTGATGAATCACCAAATTCTACTCCAGAAACTAATATTGCACTGTATGTCAACTACCTAAAATTTAAATTAAAAGGAACAATATGGGACGCCTTGGGTGGCTTAGTGGTTGAGTGCCTGCCTTCGGCCCAGAGCGTGATTCTGGAGTTCCAGAATCAAGTCCCATATTGGGCTCCCTGAATGGAGCCTGCTTCTCCCTCTGCCTATGTCTCTGCCTATCTCTCTGTGTCTCTCATGAATAAATAAATAAAATCTTAAAAATAAATAAATAATTAATTAAAATAATTTTAAAAACCCATGAAAGTATAAAAAAAGATGCTTTCTATAAAAATAAATGAATAAATAAAAAAAAAAAAAACGAAAGATTCAAACACTTGGCTGTTTCTGCTGAGAGGCAAGTGTGGAGGTGCACAGAGGCAAGACCTCTCACCTGGGAGCAAGTGGGGCACCTTCCCTTATCTGGAAACATATCCGTAGGGGTAAGCTCTCCCAGGGGGAGCAGCTTCCACCTGCATCTCTGCTGTGACTCAATGAAACGAGTTGGCCGTTTCTTGCCATAGAAACACCCAACCCACCTGCAGCCTGGAGAAGCTTCTGGTCCTCAGTACTCATGACGAATGCACTTAGTCAATCTTACTCTAATCCAGCTCCAGTCGGTGGAGGGCAAATTAACAGAATTTCACAGTAAATCAGAACCTAATCCTCTTCCTGTAGCCAATTTCCCCATGTGCTTCTGTCCTGCTGATGGACAAGGCTGCTACCAGCAACATCACCTTGTCCTGGGCCAGAGCCTTGTGTGTCTGGAAAGCGGCTCAGGCCCTGCTGATGTTGCATCCTGAAGTTGTATTTGGCCTCAAGTGCCTATTTCCTTCCCATTTTCCTGTCATATGCTGAGTCTCTGTTCTGGAAGAATCTGAACTGTACTCTGCATAAAAATCATGTAATTTATGGGGCACTTGGGTGGCTGCTTCTCCTTCTCCCTCTGCTCTTCCTCCTCACCCCCAGCTTGTGTTCTTTCTCTCTCAAAAAGAAATAAAATCTTAAAAACAACATCAACAACAAAACAGATCATTTTTAAAAAGTGACCCAAAATGAAGTCAGGTCTCAAATAATGATTTATCTCTCATTTTACTATTTTCTGGCTATTTAGTACTTAGACTGCATACTAATCTTTGACCTGGTAAAAGTCAGGTGTGTTTTGCTTAGAGATGCTGCTACTGGCAGCAGCAAATGCCGATCTGAGGCAAGAAAAAGGTCATGCTGATACTAAACACAGTGATACCAAAGCATGAAAGTTATCAGGCAAAAAAAAAAAAAAAAGGCTTTTTTTTCAATTTACTTGTGGGAAAATGAAGTGAAATGTAGAGAAAATGCAGGGATAGGGGCTGAGCAATGCCAGTGGACAGAAGGCATGATGTGCACAGGGGTACGTGGTGAGGGCACACCTTGTAATCTTCCCTGGCGTGAGCACCACGTGACTCCTTCCGGGCCTCTGCTCCATAAATGGTCTGAAGTGCACAGAGCATCAGGTTCTGCAGCTCCAGGGTCTCTACCAGGTCGGTGTTCCAGACCATTCCTAGGGACACACCGGGTACTCATGAGATAGGATCCAGTTAACTGGGTCCTCCAGGCTGTAGCTGTGGGCAGAGTGAATTCCACACTGGGACAGACAGGGCTCTGAGGCAGCCTGTCTTGCAAATATCCAGCACCCCAACTGTGTGCAGGGCCCCATGGAATGCTCACCTCGGTCAAATGTCTTCAGATGCTTTAGGTCTCCATAGAGCTGGCTGATTTTCTCACAGCCTTCCTGTAACACACTTCCCACACGGAACACAGCAGCATGATTCTGCATCGACTGGAACATAAAATACCATTTGTCAATCTTTAATTCACATGAAGCAGCTAGGACTAAAACTGGTAAACCCTTTAGCTTTTTTCTTACGCATTTCACTTTTATTTTTTTAAGATTTTATTTTTAAGTAATCTCTACACCCAATGGGAGGCTCAAACTCACAACTCTAAGATCAAGAGTCGCATGCTGCACTGACTGAGCCAGCCAGGTACCCCTGCATTTCACTTTTTATAAAATATTTATGTAAATTAAATTTAAAACCTATGAAATTCAGAATGAATCTATGACTCTCAATTTTATGTATGTATGTATGTATGTAAGTAAGTAAGTATGTAAGTAAGTATGTAAGCAAGCCAGCTCTTGGCCCAATGTGGGCCTTGGATTCACAACCCTAAGATCAAGAGTCATGCATTCTACTGGCTGGGCCAGCCAGGCATCCATTACTCTGAATTTTATAACGAAGTTTGTTCTCTCTTCCATGAGAACTTTTAAAATATACTTTCTTAGCAACCTTCAAAGATGTAATTAAGTGTTATTAACTATAATTGCCATGCTATACACTACAAGCCCCAGGACTTAATTTTAATTGGAGGCTTGTACCTTTTGTCTCCTTTCACCCACTCCCCATCTCTGGCAACCATCAATCTGTTCTATGAGCTCAATTTCTTGTTTTGTTTTTTAAGATTCTACATATAAGTAGGATCATAAGGTATTGTTTTTGACTTATTTCACTGAGCATAATGCCCTCTATGCCCACCCATGGTGTCACAAATGGCAAGAGTTCATTTTTATGCCTCAATAATTAATTATTTATATATAAAACATATGCCATATATAAAGTATATGTAACATACACACACATCCTCATTACCCATTCATCCACCAATAGGCATCTAGGCTATTTTAATATCGTGGCTACAATAGATTGGAAGTACAGGTATTTTTTGGAACTAGTGTTTTCAGTTACTTTGGATAAATACACAGAAGTGGATTTGTTGGATCATACAGTAGTTCTATTTTTAATTTTTTGGGGGAACCTCCATACTGTTTTCCATGATGGCTACACGAATCTGCATTCCCTTGAACTGTGCAGGAGGGTTCCCCTTTCTCCATATCCTTGCCAATGTAACATTTGTGTTTCTTGTCTTTTTGATACTAACCATCTCTGATAGATGTGAAATGATACTTCATGTGGTTCTGATCAGCATTTCCCAGATGATCAGTGATGTTGAGGATCTTTTCATGTATTTGTTGGCCATGTGTGTATGCCTTCTTTGGAGAAATGTCTGTTTATATCCTCTGTCCATTTATTATATTGTTTTTATGCTATTGAGTTGTAAGAGTTCTTTACATATTTTGGAATTTTAGTCCCTTATCAGATACATGATCTGCAGGTATTTCTTCCCATTCTGTACGCTGCCTTTTCATTTTGTTGGTTTCCTTTGCTGCAGAAGCTTTTTACTATGATGTGGTCAATAGTTTATCTTTACTTTTGCTGCCCTTGCTCTTGGTGTCAAATCGAAAACTCAGCGCCAAGACCACGATGAGGTGCTTACCACCCATGTTTTCTAGGAGTTTTATGGGTTTCAGGTCTCATATTCAAGTCTTGAACCCACTGAATTAGTTTCCATGTATGGTGCAAGACGGTGATCTAGATGTGTTCGTTTGCGTGTTGCTTGTTCAGTTTTCCAAGCACCATTAAAGAGATGGTTTTCCTCCCATCATATATTCTTCTTTTGTTGTAAATTAATTAACCATATTTACATAGGTTTATTTATGGGCTCGATTCCATTTCACTGATCTCCAGGTCTGCTTTTAGGTCAATACTTTATTGTTTTGATTACTATATCTTTGTAATAGAGTTTCAAATCAGGGAGAGAGAAATGCCTCCAGCTTTGTCTTTCTCTCAGGATTGCTCTGGCTATTCGGGGTCTTTTGTGGTTCCATACAAATATAGGATTCTTTGTTCTATTTCTGTAAAAAATGCCATTGGAATTTTAATAAAGGTTGCACTGAGTCTGTGGATTCCTTCAGGAAATATGGAAATTTTAATAATACTCACTCTTCCAACCTACAAGCACGGAATATCTTCCCACTTACTTGTATCTTCAACATTATTCATTAATGTTTTAGAATTTTCGGTGTACATATTTTTCCCCTCCCTGATTAAATTTATTCCTACGTATTTTATTCTTTTTGATGCAATTGGAAATGGGACTGCTTTCTTAATTTCTCTTTCAGAGCATTCAGAAACAGTTTTTATGTATTGACTTTGCACCTTTCAACTTTACTGAATTCACTAATTAGTATTAAGTTTTTTTGTGGGGTCTGTGTCAGTGTCATATGTGATCTGATACATCTGTAAATAGTGACGTTTACTTCTTCCTTCCCATTTTGGATGGCTTTATTTCTCTTTCCTGCCTGACTGCTCTAGCCAGGACTTCCAGTGCTGTGTTGAATAAAGTGGTGAGACTGAACACTCTTGTCTTGTTCCTGTGATGAGAAAGCTTTCATCTTTTCAACACTGAGTATGACCCTAGCTGCGGGCTTGTCATATAAGGCCTTTATTACATTGAGGTACATCCCCTCTATACCTGCTTCCTTGAGAATTTTACCATAAATCGAAGTTAAAATGAAGTTTTGATCAAAGCTTTTAAAAATGCTTCTATGTTGCCATTAAGTACACATTTTAGATCCATATGTGTTAGTTAAAGTGGAATATTTTGCAATTAGGGAAGGCGGTTTGTGGAACTCAGCCAGGATCTGTGATTCCAAGCGGACTCACTCTTGAGGGTTAGCATACTGAATGGTGGGCAAAAAGAGCATAAGGGCTCCATCTTCAAATTCCCAAGGAGACAGCAGCTCCTATGGTCTTGCCCCACTCTTGAGATCCAGTGGTAAATGTTCTAAGAGCCAGCAGATGGCCCCTTGGTGACACAAACTAAAAAGTGTTGAGATAATGAGGTAGGTGGTCAGCAGTGAGCATGGGTGGACGGTCATGAAGAAGAGGAAAAAGAGGGCTTCTGGTTAATCTTGTAAATACCTCTCATATGTCAAATTCCTATATGGTTGTATTGTTTATGCACTTAAGAAATGGATATTAAATAAACTGAAATTTATTTTAGGATCTACCTTTATTTCCTATCACTTACTGAATAACTTTTCATGGCTCTTAAAAAACCTTTTTATCTCATGCTCAATCACAGCGAGTGCCTGGGCCTACTCCTAGACTCCACTTTTTGCCACTCATCTCTACCATAGACTAACATAGCTCACTGATTTAGTTCTATTTAACAGACATCTCATCTATTTCTTTAGAATGATACATAATTTTATTTTTAAAGATTTTATTTATTTGAAAGGAAGAAAGAGAGGAGGGGCAGAGAGAGAGAGAGAGGGAGGCTCCCTGCTGAGCAGAGAGCCTTCCATGGGGCTTAATCCCAGGACCTTGAGATCATGACCTGAGCCAAAGGCAGATACTTAACAGCCACCCAGGTGCCCCACAATGATACATAAGTTTAAAATTGTAATGCACACTATCAAATGTTCTGGCCTTTCAGGATAAGGAAATGGAAAAAACTATCTTAGAATCTAGTAAGTGTTAGTTAAAACATTCTTTTATATTCTTCAGTGCTCATCTTTTCATACTCTTTAGGGTTAGGTTTATTCAAGGCATTTTAAACTTTTGGGCTGCACTGTGAATGAGATGATTTTCTAATGGATTATTGCAGGCATGTTCGAAAGCTACTTTTGAATCTTTTAAACAGATATCTCCATTCTTGTTTTTATGAGTTTCTCACTTATTGTCTTGAGATTTTTAATTATATCTGTAAGTAATGATACTTGTCCACTCCTTTTCAATACGTAACTGATTTCTTTTCTATCACTCACTGTATCACCTGGAAATCAGAAAAACTAGTCCTCCAACTCAAGTGCACATTCCAAGAGGGCAGCGTTTTTTATTCTCTTCAGATGACTGGGGCATCTAGAAGACTGCCTGGCACACAGCAGGTAACAGTTTAGATGGTCCCTAATCTAGAAGAGTTTGACTTACGATTTTTGAGCTTTATGATGGTGCAACAGTGATCTGCAATTCAGAGACACTGCATTGTGAATTTCCATCTTCTCCCAGGCTAGTAATGTGCAGCAACATACACTCTCCTATGACTCCAGGCAGTGGCAGCAGCTGTAACTCCCACTAGATCCCGAGGGTAAACAACCATCTGCACTCATACAATCATTGTTTTTCACTTTGAGTACAGCATTCGATAAATTACATGAGACAGTCAACACTCCATTATAAAACAGGCTTTATGTTAGATGAATTTTCCCTACTGCAGGCTAACAAGTGTTCTGGGCACATTTAAGGTCAGCTAAATGAATATTCAGTAAGTTAAAGGTGTATTAAATACATTTCTGACTTACACCATTTGTAACTTTCATTGGGACACAACCCCATCAGAAGTCAAAGATCTGTATGTGCCTTACTTGGTGGAAATGTTTCTAGGACTTCCCATTTCAAAATATCATGGGTTCATCATATTTCCACACCCAAATAGAATTTCCTACTATATAGTACAAGGATTATATCTGTCGTAGCTGGTGGCCATTCCCCGGTATCAATACCCTACAAAAGTTCTGCACAGTTCCTCTTGGCTGGTTTCCTAAAACAAACCTCTGTCTTTCACTCACGCTATTCGCCTGACCTTTCCAGGAAGTTTCCCTAAAGCCCAGAACTTCTCTGAAGTTCCTACAGAAGTATGCAGTATGCAACTTTTTTCTTTTGATCATTAGAGTTTGTGCCACTGGACGCTTCAGGATAGAACTAAAGGGGACTTCCTCTTTTTGGAAACGTCTCCACAGAAATCTTGCAAATGACTTCAACTGGACAGAGATCTCATTTGTGGACCAAGAATCCCTGTATTAGAAGAATCTGGTGATCCCTAGCTGTCTTACATACTATTTTTATTGCTCTAACCCTGCATTATCCAATGCAGTAGCCACATGTAGTGCTTTATATTACATCGAAGCTGAATAAAATGAAGATTTAGTTCTTTACATGTGGTCAAAGACACATGTTCCCATCCTCAGAGAACACCCATCAGATGTGCTGATCTAGAAAGTAAATATTCTGACAATAACCAGTGCACAGGTTACAAGGTCCACCCACCACCTATGCTCCCCTTTTCTCCCGATTTTATTTAGGGGCTTCAATGCACCAGCTCAAAGACATCACCTAGAGTTGCTAGAAGCTGGCTGTGGTGGTAGGATTAACTGCAAGGAAGCTCCCAGCTGGGCACGGAGCTTCTCAGATCTTCCACTATCCCTCCCACTCTAGACTTTGATGGACACTTGACAGCAGAAAGGGTCTGAGAAGGGAAGCACATGCAAACAACCTGGGACAGAGACAACTGCAGTGTCTGCCCTGGGCTGCTACCTCCAGTTTGCTGTGTGGAACATGTCCTTTTGCTGTTCGCCCTTAGCTCAGCACAAGGCTATGGACACACAGCCTGCACACTCCAGAGCGTGTGCAGGGCTTACCTTCTGCATGTTGAGTCGTAGTTCAGATGTTCTTACACTTCCGTTGGCAAATCTCAGTTTGTCAAGATTCATGACAGACTCTTCCCCGGCATTTGGTTTAATCGGGGGAATTTTATCTCCTTAAAAAACAAACAGACAAAAAGTGAGAATTTATTGGAGTTTGGAAAACATACACATAATCTGGACTGCCCTAACCCTAAAGAACCACATACTGACTTGGGGCCAAAGAGCAAACATAAAAACAAAATTTCTGGCAAAGAGTAGGTATCCAATATGAAATCTATGAACAAATCAGAATCCATTCCTAAGTTAAAAAATTAGATTTATGCAAAGAAACTTGGCATTATTATTCTATTGAAGGGAAAACTGACACCTTCAGAATAGTGAGCAGTTTCCAACAATTCTGCCAAAACACCTCACCCCACCAATGGTGGTTCTCATTCAAGGGAGAGGGAGGGCCTGGCCAGGCATGTTTAAAAGTCTCCTGCTGATTCGGGCCCTTGCACCTGCTTGACTAAACCTCAAGATATGCTTTTATGACTTCTAAAAAGATAAATGTTTTGAAAATTTTTAAAGATGTTGTTTTTTTAATGACATGGTTTGAAATGAATTTTCTTCCATAGGTAATATGGGCACAAGGTATGAAATGAGGAAACAAGGATTTGCAGGCAAAGTAGGGTTGCTCACAGTCGCTCTCTACAAGGAGTGAGGGCACTGGTCTCTCATGCAAACCACCCCAGCTCTTCCAGGCCAGCTGTGGTTTCTTCTGCTTTTGTTTGTAATGTATTAGAAAAGTGATTACTTGGGGTACCTATTTAGGGTACATAATTAGGGTACAGAATGTTTAAAATATTCACATTTTAAAAGTAATAGTGCTTTTCCTTCCCTTTGTTTTTAAAAGTATAATTAAGATACGATATCAGAGTTACACAAGGCCCACCAGGATTGGATGGCAACCACAGCCAGCTTATTCCTCAGTTTTGTCTCTTCCATAATGTTATATAAATAGTCAGATATATGAAACCTTTTGAGCCTGGTTAATATAACTTAATACATCTGAGATCCATTTGTGCTGTTGCACAAACAAGCAATTTGCTCCTTTTATTTTTGAGTCAAAAAAAATTTTTTTAAAGTATGCATTGATCTTTCAGATATTAAATTATAAGCTATTCTTATAAAACTTGCTTTTTCTCATTTCCAAAAAAGGGGAACTTTGAATTTTCTGCTTTGCCCTGGGATTTGATTTCAGGCTTCACCATTACAGTGAGACAAGCACTAGATTGGGAGTCAGACCAGGTGGTTTTGACTCCTGCCTTTGCAGCAAAAATGGGCACCGGGCCCTACCTCTGCTTTTTAGCCTGGACTTGCAGTCAGAGCAAGAGAGAAGGTGTTTGAAAACATAACTGTCCATTTCATTATATTATCTGCTAACTGCAGATATAAACTGCAGCTTGTTATACTGAGGGCTAGTATAACTAGTAGGACAGTAAGAGTTAAAATCCATAAAAAAAACTTTTGTTTGATAAAAACAGAACAACTGAGACTAAACAGTTACCACCAGTGAAGCATAACGGGAAGAGAGGGGCCCAGGGATACCACAACCCTCCCCTGGGGAACAGTGTCTTCACCTAACATGTCGTCGTGAACGAATGGGCCAACGTAACCCACATGAAGACCCTCTGGAAGCTCATAGCAACAGTAAGTGTCCCATTTACAGAAGGACTCACACTTCCAGCAAAGAGTATTTTTTCCTCAGCAAATTATTTTAAGTTGCCAGAAGAACAGAATCACAGACTGAAATCCACTGTATCACGGAAGGGAGGGCTATGACCCAATGCTCTGTTTTGTGTGCATTATGTTCTCCTTTAACAGTTTATATTTTTTAAGAACCTAAATTACTTTTCCATAAGTACTGAGAACTTATATATATTCACACCTACTTTTTTTTTTTAAGATTTTATTTATTTATTCATGAGACACACACACACACACACACACACACACAGAGGCAGAGACAGGCAGAGAGAGAAGCAGGCTCCATGCAGGAAGCCTGACATGGGACTCAATCCCTGGTCTTCAGGATCACACCCTGGGCTGAAGTCAGCTAAACCGCTGAGCCACCCGGGCTGCCCCCACACCTACTCTTTAAAATATTTCATTGCAAGTAAATAATGTATACTGAGCAAGCACTGTGTGATAAACTTCTCCTCAAAACAATTCCCATAGTGACTTTTCTAAGGAGAACATAATGACTGCAAAACAATACCTGACCAAAACTAGGTTACCCTCTACATAAACTGTTAGGACCCACACCTACCCTGTGTCGAGTCCCAAGTCTATTGCCATAGAAATCTCTCTTTTCTTTTCTCTCTCTTTTTTTAAAGATTTTATTTATTTATTCATGAGAGACACAGGCAGAGGGAGAAGCAGGCTCCATGCAGGGAGCCCGATGCGGGACTTGATCCCGGGACTGCAGGATCACGCCCTGGGCCGAAGGCAGGCGCTAAACCACTGAACCACCCAGGGATCCCCACTGTTTCTTTACTTATAGGTGGATCACTAAGGCAATTTCCAATTACAAATCAAGACATGGTAACCTCTCACCTCCTGAAATAGCCTGGCTACTTGAAGAAAACACATACCAGGTCTGCAGGACTCTGCGATACTTAGGGCACATGCCCGGCCAAAGACGACCAAGTCCAAGAGCGAGTTGGCTCCGAGGCGATTGGCACCGTGCACCGAGGCGCAGGCGGCCTCCCCGCACGCATACAGGCCAGGCACGATCTGATCCTGGCCATTCACGTGCCTCAGAACCTGTAGGAGGAAGAGTGAAGACTTTAGGAGCACAGTTTGCACCCGTCTGCTTCCCAGCAGGGGATGTCTGCATACAGGGGCAGAGAGGATGGAGGGCAGGTAAGGACTGGATCCACTCTGTCTATAGGGAGCCCTCTAACTGAATCTGTGCCCGGATACTCAAAGGATCCCACATGGCAGTACCTGTGATTTCAATCCCACACCTATTGCTCATTAGAAACCTCACTCACCATCCCTGACTGACCCTCTCACTTCCACACTTGGACTCTGGATTCAGACAAAGGGAAGGGCATATAGCATAGTATTCATCTATAAAGGGAGGAGTAGATCCCCAGCCACTTGCCTGAGGAAAGGCCAAAAAAGTCAAGAACCAAAAGGCCCTGGGTGGACTGCAAACCACTCCAAAGTATTTGTTATAAAGAGCACACAATTTATAAGGTCACAGTAAAAGTAACAAGAGATCATAAAGGAAAATAAATCCTAAACAGGGAAAAGCTGCAAATGACATTGCATCTACGACTATGTACCATGGAGGGATCAGTAAGTGACCAGAGACTGCTCGCTATTAGAGTGAATGTGAACCCTGGAATATACCTGAGCCCCGCTTTGCCCTCCAGCAGCAACTCAAGGGAGTTGCCAACACAACAACACAGTGCTTTCTGAGGAAACCATCTGTCTTCTCTAACTGAGCTCATAAGGGACAACTGTGAGATGGGCTCATTATTCCTGCCCTCTTCCCCACCATGGAAGGGTCTGGGCTTGGTCACCTGCCCCTTGTAGTTGGTGGGAATGCCACCCATGTTATAATGCACAGTGGGAAGGACGGGGATTGGCTCCTTGGTAACATCCACACCAGCAAAGATCATGGCCGTCTCTGAAATGCCAGGCAGACGTATGGCCAACTGCTCGGGGGGTAGGTGGTGCAACTGCAGGTACACATGGTCTTTTTCGGGGCCACAGCCTCTGGTGGAAAAGGACATCATGGTGTGAGGCAAAGAATGATAATTACAGAAAATATGAGATTACGAAGTCACTGAAGCATATCAAGTTCCCCTGTTCTTATGCTGTACAGAATCTCTTCTCACTTGTGGCCATCCATTTCTCACCTCATTTCTGAGCACCTACCATGTGCCAGGGTGGAGTATGTGCTGGGACACACCTAGGACTGGGACAGACATCCAGCCATCGCCGGGCTCATACTCTAGTATTGGAAAGTTACAATGTGTTTTCCTTGATAAATGCATTAAGAAGTCCTTTAACTGCAAATAGAAAGTATCTAGAGGCTGTAACACCAAATATCTGACAAGCATCACCACAGTGAGACAGTGTTGGCACTGAAGAGCCTAACGCTTCAGCAAACAAGAGCCCACATACAGGATCCCAAATCAGCATCAAAGACCCACATCCTAACGTCAGGTTGTAAGCATATCCGTCTCTCTCACAACACTCATGTGCAAAAGATGCTCCACAATAAATCTGATCTCCAGATTTGAGATTCACATCAAACCACCCAAACTTCCCAAAATACAGGTTTTTAGAGCAATATCAAAAATGGAAAGATAGTCCCAGGGCAGCAAAGGTAACTGCACACAGGCTACACAGAGCTGGGTGGGATGATGGGTGGGTGCTGAAACACACAAAAGCCACATCAGCCCATGTTAAAATACAGACACCAACAACAGCCACCAAAGAGAAAGAAGGGGGGCATGCATGCATGTGCGCTCTTGACACCCCTGGAGAGAATCACACACACCTGCCTTCACGGATTTCCAGAGTCATGGACCGAGATACAACGTCTCTGGATGCCAGGTCCTTTGCAACTGGGGCATATCGCTCCATGAACCTTTCGCCTTGACTGTTAATGAGAATGCCTCCCTCTCCACGGCATCCTTCCGTAATGAGACAACCAGCACCATATATACCTGCAAAGAACCCATTTAATTAGATGTTTATAACCTAACAATTGCTAGGTCTGTATTTCAAATGCAAATTTTTTTCAAGACATTTTTGGGGAAAGGAAAAAGATATGGAAAGGGCATTGTGCTCCTAAAAGAGTTAGACAAAGCAAAGGTTAAGGAAGAGTGAAGTTTTGAAAACAAAAAGTACTGACAAAGCAGCAGGAGGGGAGATGACATAGCTCGGCTGAATATTTCGATGACAACCATGTGTGAATTTTCAACACAACCAAGTACATGTTGAATATCTCAGGCTTCGTTTTAATTTTAGAGTGTTGTTTTGTACCAAGAAATTGTGATGAGGTAGGAAAAACCAGTTTGGAAAGTTTGTATCTAAAGTCGTCAGTAATGGGGCAAATGAGTTAAGTGTCTGACTTCAGTTCAGGTCATGATCTCAGGGTCCTGGGGTCAAGCCCCACGTTGGGCTCCCTGCTCAGCAGGGAGTCTGCTTCTCCCTATGCTTAAGCACGCACGCTCTCTCTCTCAAATAAATAAATATAAATCTGGGGTACCTGGGTGGATCTATTGGTTAGGCGTCTGCCTTCAGCTCGGGTCGTGATCCCAGGGTCGTGGGACTGAGCCGGGCATCAGGCTCTCTGCCCTGCAGGGAGTCTGCTACTCCTATGCCTCTGCCTCTCCCCTCCACTCATGCTTTTTTTTCTCTCTCAAATAAATAAAATATTTTTTGTTTGCTTGTTTGTTTGTTTATTTATTCATGAGAGACACACAGGCAGAGACACAGGCAGAGGGAGAAGCAGGCTCTATGCAGGGAGCCTAATGTGGGACTTGATCCCAGGACTCCAGGATCATGCCCTGAGCTGAAGGCAGGTGTTTAACCACTGAGCCACCCAGATGTCCCTAAATAAAATATTTTTTAAAAATAAATAAATCCTTAAAGAAGGATTTTATTTTATTTTATTTTATTTTTTATTTTTATTTTTTTTACAATTGCAAAGATTTTATTTAGCGGCTTTCTGTGCTTGGCACTTAGAAACAGAGTTCCGTGCATAAGGGCAAACTTTTTATACACTTTTACTTCGTACATATTTTACATACCCTTTTTATTGCCCCCTTTTTTAATATTCATAATATTGGATTCCCCACTAGGCACATAAATACATTTATCTACAACACCTCAAAACCAAAAAATCTTAATAATATCTGTATTATTTTACTTGGTATTATTTGCATTTCCACACCACTTAAAAAGTTTAGCTTGCACCAAACTTCACTTGTTTTCTTAACATTAAAGGATCTGAAGGGGAAGGGAAAGATAAGGAAAAAAAAAACCCAAACTTCAAAATGCAATAAACTATTTGATAAAAATGGAGATCTAAGGGCAGGCAGAAGGATGTAGAAGGCCCATCTGCTATTCCCTGGACGTGCCCGGATTTCTCCTGCCACAGGGGCTACAGGGCAGCCAATCCAGGTCAGGTGTCTGGATCTGGCATGTGAAAGGTCAGGCCTCTATTTGTCGCCTCTGCTCTTGGTATCATCTGTTGGGATTATAACACCCTTCCTTCTTCACATCTAAACTACTTAAACATTTTTATTTTTCATCTCTGCCAGGGATCAGAAAAATTATACTGACAGAGCAAAGAGAAAAAACAGATCTGGTTCTGTAGCAAGGTGGGTGGTACTGCCATAAAGTGTGGTGTCCCTCAGTTGATAGATCAGAAAAGCAATCAGAAAGTAAGTCCAGAATGAGACTCATCTCTCCTTCTCTGATTCACTTCTGGATAACAAAACCAGACCTGCACCCTCAGCCCAGACCTCCCTTCTGAACCCCACATTTGCACACTCAACTGTCTGAGGACCCAAGAGGAGCTCAATCTGCCCATGATTGGGCAGTTACCAACATCTTGGGGGGGTCATGTCTGCCACAGCTCATCTCAGCTTTATACTCTACTACTGGGACAGCTTGATGTCCTCCCTACAGCGACTGTGCCCATGCCATATCTGGTCAACAGCATCCCCCATAGCTGTGAGGACATTCACTCATAAATACTGCCCAGGTCCTACTGTGCGCGAGGCACTGTGAACACAGCAGTACTGGCCCCCACCTCTGGGAGCAGACCACTGAGTCAGGGAGAGGAATACTGAACAGTCATGGCTCTATGACAGGTGTAGAGTTAAGATGTGCCCTAAGCTGCTTTGGGGGAGACAGGGAAAGATCTCCTTGAGCAAATGACAAGGTGGGCTCTGAGAACATGTCAGTGTACGGAATTGCCGAGGAGTATTAAGAGCTGTGGAGGGCTTAAAAGACATGAAAATCCCTGACCCCATGAAGGCAATCCCATCCTACCTGTGGGGTGGAACTGAACAAACTCCAAGTCCTGGCAGGGAAGGCCTGCCCTGGTGACCATGGCGGTGCCGTCACCGGTGCTGGTGTGGGCAGACGTGCAGCTGAAGTAGGTGCGGCCATAACCTCTGGAAAACAGACATGCCAGCATGGAGAGAACATGACACACAGTGAACCATCAGGTCTGCCTTTCTAATGGCACCAGAGTGGACAGAGCAGCCCAGAAGCACTCTGACAGCTGCTGTCTGTATACACTACCCTGGGCAGCTGGGTGGGAGCCTGAGGGACAGAGAAGGCACTCTCATTGGTACTTTAGTGCTGAGTGACTTCCCTGATAAGCACGTGCTACTTTAATACTGAAGGCTGTAATGTTTATGGATTCATGCTTTTAAAGGCTTAAAATAAAAGACTAACAGTGTATCAAATAAAATTTACTTATTTTCATCATGTGAACAAACTACTCCAGAAAATTGGTATAAACACAGTACCCACTAAGCAAAAGAGAGGTTAGTCCAGAAAATGTCATGTGACTCTCCAACCCCAGTTTCTTCAAGGGTCCTCCCAGGTGCAAAGTAAGGCAGGTGCTATGATTGTCTCCTTTTAAGATAGAGAACTGAGGCTGACAAAATTTATTATACTCCTGGGTTAGGTCACCACCTGGGACTGAACCACTATTCCGTAGTGTTTCCATTTTTATAAAAGGAAACTGAGATCCAACTTCCCTACACAGAAATTAAATAGAAATTACACTCCTACCCGGTAGCCACAACAGTGTTCTTGGCTCTTATGCGATGGATGGACCCATCTTCTATGCATAGTGCAATAACACCACGACATTCTCCATTTTCCATCAAGAGATCCAAGGCAAAGTACTCTACAAAATAGCTGGTATCATATCGCAGAGACTAAAAAACATGAAAGAAAAACAGGGATCCCACAGTTTCAATTGCATTTAGGGTGTTAAACTGACATTTCAGCAATACTGCTCATGTGAACAGGCCCTGATCTGGTGCGTAACAAATGGACTGTGTAAACCCTAGGTTGCAAGAAGAGTCACAGACTTCAGCTCATATCAACCACAGGGCTGAACCTGACGTCTAACAATATAAAAGGTACCCTGCTCTCAGCTGTATGATCAGAATACAAGAAGGACACAAGTGTGTCACATGCACCAGAGAACACAATGTAGCTGCTCAGTGAACACAAAGGACCCTCATGAAACTGTCAGCTCCCCATGTGACATACAATTCCACAGGGTGGGCAGATCCTGTCACATATCTGTCGATGCACGCAGCCAGAGAAGCGACTCCTGTCCTAACATTCAATCAATAATGGAAATCAAGAGTTCAGAATACTGATTATTTGGCTACGCCAAAGTAGGCCCTGAGTATCCAGTAAGTACTGTCCCCCAAGTGTTAGTCCAGTCTAAACAGTTAAGGATTAAAACAAATCAATCAGTTCAGGAACTCAGAGGTACTGAGTCATAAAATACTTTTTCTGTTCTTACACTTGCAGTGCGGCAGATCACCGTCCAAACACGGTATAATGATTATCAATTTAATTTTCTAAAATAGGTACTTCTAAATTCATAATGACTACACACATCTTACCAAGTTACTGTGACCCCAGAGGCTGACACATTGACATTTTGACCTATCCCCAGGGTGGCCTGTTTCCAACTTGTCACCACGCGCCTGTCCTAACCAGACTGTGTCCTGTCACCCTGTGCACCCAGGGTGGCCTCACCCTTCCATACAACGTGTGCAGCAGCGAGTGGCCAGTGCGGTCAGCCACACAGCAGCACCGATGGGCCTGCCCGCCTTTCCCAAACTTGAGGCTCTGTCCACCAAAAGCACGCTGATAGATCCTTCCATCTTCAGTTCTGCTAAACGGCATGCCATAATTCTCCAGCTGTGAAATACAAAAACAAATACCTAGCACCTGGAAGGAATCAAGACATTCATGGTGACTTTACAGTAACAATTTCAATATAAGCCTGTGAACCCCAAACCAATATGTCCTATGAAAATCTCAACACTTCAGAAAAGAGAAAAACTTTGTCATTAAATGAACTGAATGGTTGACAATAGAAAGGGGTCTCCCTGTTCCACCCACTCATACCCTTCTTTGGGCTGACCACATCTGCCTCAAAACCTCTCTTGTGTCAGAAACAGACCATGCATGGACACTACCTCTACCACAGAAGCAGGGGCCTGCTCTGTCATGTAGTGGATGGCGTCCTGGTCCCCCAGCCAGTCGGAGCCCTTCACAGTGTCGTAGAAGTGCCACCTCCAGTTGTCCTCCTCCATGTTTCCCAGAGCAGCATTGATTCCTCCCTGCAAAGAGACAGCAACCTTACAAGCTACAAGGAGAGGCCCCAGTGGTATCTTCTAGGCTCATCCCAGAACTGGGTTCAGAAAAAACCAAATGCTTTCAACCTAACTGTCTGTAAGGGACCTGACTGCAGTAGGGGTACAGGACCTCCCTCAGCCTCAGTCCTCCCACCTAAGAAGGAACACGAAGCCCAACTCCAGAGCTATCTGGAGGGTTCACAATGCTCATCACTTCCCAACCTGGCACATAACAGGTACTCAACAAATCTGTCTGGGATCATTTTTTTTTTTTAATTTTTATTTATTTATGATAGTCACAGAGAGAGAGAGAGAGAGAGAGAGAGAGGCAGAGACACAGAGGGAGAAGGAGGCTCCATGCACCAGGAGCCGGATGTGGGATTCGATCCCAGGTCTCCAGGATCGCGCCCTGGGCCAAAGGCAGGCGCTAAACCGCTGCGCCACCCAGGGATCCCTGTCTGGGATCATTTTATGACAAAATGTTGCCAGTGGTATCTACAGGCATGTGTTATAGACAAGAAGTGCTCTGAATTCAGTCACAGAAAATGCCAGTACAGGGACAAGTGGAACGCACATTCTTCCTCTCCAGCTAAAACCGAGGAACTCCTCTCTTTCATAAGTAAAGGCATATCTTACATCCCCCTCTGTTTTCCAATTGTTCCTCAGTCACCAAGCAACCACACACTATACTCTTTCCCCATTTGGTGCTACTGGGCCTCCATTTCCCGTTATGTTTAATTACCAGGAGAAGAGTCACTAGCAGAGCCAGGGGCTCTGCGAAAGACATGCAGCAAATATTACCAAGTTACTTCTTTCTCCTCCAACCCCTCCAAATGTAAACCCAAACATAATCCTGATTAAAAAAAAATGTGAAGTACCGGCATACTAGCAGAATAGAGAAAACCTTGTTTAAAATGACACAAAAATACTTGGCCTGGTGTATGCATAGATGCTGTTATTTTACTGCTATTATTATTAGTAAGAATCAGACCACAGACAGCCAGTCTTCTTGGAATCTCTACAAGTACAATTCTGATTTTTTTAAAGTCATCTCTACACCCCATGTGGGGCTCAAACTCTCGACTCCAAGTTCAAGAGTTCACACTCTACCAATGGAACCAGCCAGGCACCCCTGGAAGTACACTTTAGACTCTCCCAGGCCCCACCTGTCTTATCCTTCCCCCAACTAAACTTATTTTCTCTAGAACCAGCATTCAAGTTAAGCTATCCATTTCTTACTCTTTCTATTGTATTAATATTGCATTATCTGAACTTTGTATTATTCTGCATTATTTATAATTATGTTTACATCTACTTTTTCTTTTAGACAATGTATTCTCCAAAGGTATAAATTATTTATTTTTTAGTTTACAAAAACAGTTTCAGAACAAAATAACTGGGCAACTAAGTGCCTGAAGAACACTGCTGGATACTGGATACAGGGCTACAGCAGTAATCAGGGTATTTATTGGTTCCTAGAAAGTCACCACATACTCTGCTATCTCTATTAGGAAAAGTATTCCAAATCCTGGAAAAAAAACAATCCAGTAGGATTTTGGAATGCCCAACTAGGGTGCTACCTACAGTGTGCCAAGAGAGAAAACTAAATTATAAAATCACCATACTTTTATCCTCTTCCTAAATTCTGAGCATGCAGACACCAGCATTCTTCTGTCCTACACAATCGTGCCATCAGCAAAGCTCATCACCATCATGGTTAATGAGGCCCATGCCAAGGATGCTGCAATAAACACGAGATTCAGGGAAAACAGGAAGTCCAGAGACAAGCTCATTTCATATTGGGGAAGTACACTGAAGACAAACCACAATGTGGGCAGGGGGCTGGGTAGGTGCTCAGAGAAGACCTGAGTGTAACTGGAGCAGAGAAGAGGTGAGAGGCTCCAGAGCGGCTCTGGCATGGGACTGGAGGCAGTACACGCACAGACACCCAAGGTGAGTGAGCTGACAGGGTGCAAGGAGCAAAAGGAGACAAATGTGGCTGTAGTGTTGTGGGAAGGAGGCTTGTGGCAGGAGACTGCGCCCTGCTGTGCAGGTGCCAAACCACTAAGGGAGCGCCCCTTTCTCTTACCTGGGCAGCAACGGTGTGTGATCTGGTGGGAAAGAGCTTTGTGACGCAGGCCGTGTTAAACCCAGCCTCCGAAAGGCCAAATGCAGCTCGCAAGCCCGCCCCTCCAGCGCCTACCACCACTGCATCAAATTCATGGTCCACCACTGGGTACTGCGTAGAGATCTGGAAAGGAACAATTCACCTGTCAGCCAGGGACTATGGGTGCAGCGGCAGAGTTCAGGCACAACGGAAAGAGGCACAAAAGAGCAGCTGCGGCAAACAGGGGCCTCCACCCCGCATATGTGGTGAGGGCAGCCCACCCCAACAAAAGGGACCTGCAAAAGGGACCACACTCATCCCGGCACCTGGGAAGCCCCCCAAGAGCTGAAATGCTGAAGAGGTACAACCTCAAAGCAAGGAACCGCAGAAGCAAGGGAAAGCAACAACACGAATCAAAATACTAGTTCTAAATATGATTTTTCTATTCAATTATCCTCTTTATCTTTGTAGAAATTTATACATACATATGCTTCTGAGAATCTAAGATAACACGGTGGAGATTGTGATTCTCCTAACCAATGATCAGCAAGTTTCTTGTGACCATGTTAATATGGTGTTTCACTCAGGTAAGCATATTTCCAGTCCATCTGGGCGACCACCTCTGCACAGAGGAATGGAACCCTGAGTTTGACTGAGAAGGTACCACCAGCATTCAGTAACTACTGTGAGCTTATGAGAAAACAACCTGTGAACAAATTTTAGTGTCTTCAGCAGAGAATAAGATGGGATTGATAAACACAGAGAGCCTACACTGGAGTGGCTTCACAGTTCTATGTCACTCGTCACAGTAAATAATGTTCATCTATCATTTTCATTCTATTATTTTGTGCTTTGATTGAAAGTTTACTCTGGTTTTAGATACCTACAAACTGCAAGCAAAAAGTGTTAACAACTATGCTTATATTTGTACAATTAAGTACTATATGCTAAAAATAATTTGAGCATCATTGGAATGAGAATTTTTTCCTTTAAATAAGAACTGTGTATTATTCCAATATACTGAAAACTGGTATAGATCGTTACTCCTCTAAGCCAATGATATCACCTATAAGGGAACAAAAAATTGTGAACTTACTGAATCTGAAACTTTAGCAGAGGACCTCTTATTCCCATCAACGGTGAAGTGAAAACTGCGGGAGCCTGTCTGCCATGCCGCCGGCCACTGCTGAGACACAGATGGAGAGCACTAAGTGTCTTAAACAGGGACTAGTGACCAAAATTTCCCCAAAATTTCAACCAAAAGAGGTTGTCAACCTCTTCAAGTACCCAGGTACTCCCCGTTCGCCTAGAAAGCTCAGCTGGGGTTAAGTAGAGGTACTTAACCCTGAAGGCTAGGGAAGGGCTAAAGACTTGGCACCCCAGGAAAATCCCTTCAGGATGAAGCCTCTTTCCAAACAGGACACTCATAGACTCAGACAGGAGAAGGCACAATTTCACGTTAATTTCTTAACTTAGAATTAAAAAAAAAAAATGTTATTTGTTTGAGAAGAGAGAGAGAGGGCACAATCAGAGGGAGGGGCAAAGGTAAAGGGAGAAGCAGACTCCCCATTGAGCAGGGAGCCCGATGTAGAGCTTGATCCCAGGACCCCAGGATCATGACCTGAGCCCCCACACGCAACCCTGAATTTATGATTCTTAGTGGAGAATGGGGAAGATTTACATTTTGCCAAAGTGGTAGTTTGCAAACAATGAAGCACTTTTACGGGATCCATCCTCTTCACCCTAGAGCACCACATGTCTGCAAGGTTTTGTGCTTCACTTAGAAAAGCACTGGACAGTGTAGTGGGAGATCCGTTTTCTAGACGAGGCTCTATTGCGTGTTGTGACGCCTAGGCACCAGTGGGATCATCCCTCCACTGTTAATGTGAGGACTCCAGGCCCAGAGGTGATCACAGATCTGCTTTACCACTCTCCACATCTGTTCTGGGCTTTAGGCACATCCTCTCTCGTCTGTCATACTCCACGGTGCTGTTCCCTCTGTCTGGACGCTTGCCTCTGGCCTTTCCCTGGCTAACTTCTACAACTCTCCCAAGTTTTGGCTTAAATGTCCCACTCTATAAACACTTATTCAAGAAAACTGGTATTAATGAAATCACAGTCCAGCATGAGGCCACATTCTTCATATGTGAACCAACTTATGAGGCATGTCTTTCCATTCTGCTGACTGCATTTTAGAGAACGGATAAAATGAAATCTTAGTAATCTCACAAAGAAGTACATTTAACAATGACTAAAGACGATAGAGATTGAGATAGCTTGTAGAGATAACTACAAGTATTCTGCATTCGGGAGACACATTATTTATTGGGTAAATAAAAAATTATTCTGTAGGACAAACAAGCAGGGAATACAGGAAGAATATGGCAAAATACAAAATGAATTCTGTGCAGTTTTGAACTGAAGGACTTCTTTCTAAGATTAATGGACTCCGGCCAATGCTGAACGGCTTGGCCACTTGCAAGTCACAGGTGGCTCCGACCTCTAGGTTTCTTCTAGCTCTGAGATGAATTGATGGCTGTCACAAATAGTTGACTTTATGCTGATAGCTCCAATTACAAAGAAGTTTCTTGGATTTCTAAGTAGATCTTAACTGACAAAAGCAATATTCTTAAATTCTTCAATTTCAACTTTAAATATATTTGTTTTTATCAACATAAGCCAATTTTCCCCCAGAAAATGAATCTAAAAACTAAAAAGAATATTCTTCTGTTTTAGTATAATTTTAAAATTGGTAAAATCATATCTTAAACAAGTCAGAGAATTTTAATACAAATGTTCTTGAAAATTTTTATAAAGTACAGTATAAAGGTATTAGCTTCAAAAAGAACAGTATATTTTGCAATACCAAACTGAAATTAAAATAGAAACCATGAGTCCATCCCCATGTCCCCACCATACCGCCAAAAGAGAGGGGAGGCAAGGCCATGAGTGCAGAGCACCCTGTCCCGCCTCATCTCCCTCAGGAGACCCACCGGCCCCACAGCAAATCTCTGAGTAATGAAGAAAACTAGATACTGTTTGCAAAATGCAACAATCCAAATGGCCATAGGCACAATTATAAAGTTGTGGTGACAGTACGGGGAGACTGGTCCTGTTAACAGGAATGGTTACAAATTTGATCTCAAATAGTATATGGAGGAGGCAATTATGAAGGCCTTTGATCATAAGAATCTGGATGGGCCATACTTTGCAGATGTAAGCACAACACAAAAAGTAGCTGTATACATCTAGGAAAACCTCCAGAAATTTCTTCCTCTGGGCATTCTTCATAAAGTAAAAGTATATGAAACTGACAATAATATTGTCATCTACACAGAAAAAATACCTTTTAGGGGCTAATACTATAGAAAGATTAATTTTTGGATAAGGTCTTAAAAAAAAAGATTTATCTGAGAGAGAAAGAGTGTGCATGAGTTGGGAGCCTCATGTGGGGATTAATCTCAGGACCCTGAGATCATGATCTGAGCTGAAACCAAGAGTTAGATGCTTGACCAACTGAGCCACCCAGGCACCCATTTATCCCCTTGGACTATCAAAGAGTCATCACATAACTATTATATCTCCACATTATCATCTGGAGTGCCTGATGGATTGAAATCATTGTATGTAAGACCTGTTGTGAATTCAAATCTATTTTAGAACCAAACGTGCAAAACATCCTATTGTTTAGAGTCTTTTATCTACAGATTAAAAATCACTTCATTTTCAGTAAAATGTTGTGATGTGAAATTTAAAGGCAAAATAAATCAATTTTTGTTTTTCCATTCTTTTATTTTCAGTATTCCTTTCTTTCCTGGTATAATATGAAAGGCAAAGATGTTTATAAGACTTAAAGTATGTGAAACATAAAAAAAAAAACATATGGGTGATTACACTGTCCAGAGACACAGACAACATACACTTCTTCCTTGATTACATCTTTTGTATTCTAAGGGCACAAGCTCATTTAATGAAATATAAATCACTTTGGGTGATGATGCACTGTAGGTGGATGTATGGAAACACTGCTTTAGTGCACTGTGTTCAGTGTACTTTTTGCAAAGCTTGTCCAACTATGAAGTGCTAGTGAGGACTAGCACATTCGTTGAACATTGTTGGAGTATCAGTAAACTTATGGCCACCTGAACGATTTTAATTTGGAAAACTGAATAATCATATATATTAAATCCTATGAAAATAATCAACTTGAAAAAGATTTATTATACTGCAAAGCATCTTTTAATTTTTTTTTTAATTTTTATTTATTTATGATAGTCACACACACAGAGAGAGAGAGAGGCAGAGACACAGGCAGAGGGAGAAGCAGGCTCCATGCACCGGGAGCCCGATGTGGGATTCGATCCCGGGTCTCCAGGATCGCGCCCTGGGCCAAAGACAGGCGCTAAACCGCTGCGCCACCCAGGGATCCCCAAAGCATCTTTTATATACCGGTTTTCCTAATTGAGCCCATTTTGTTCTGATCGTTAAGCTTACCTGTTTCAGTTGAACTACAAAAAAATAAAATAAAAACAGTGAGACTGCCTAAGCATTTGTTTCTTCTTTCTAGGATGTTCATGTTGAATAAGGACACATATACACATATACACACATACACACACATGGCTAGCTTCAACAGTGGCAGCTATTATCATGAAATCTTTTTTTTTTAATTTTTATTAATTTATGATAGTTACACACAGAGAGAGAGAGAGAGAGAGAGAGGCAGAGACATAGGCAGAGGGAGAAGCAGGCTCCATGCACCGGGAGCCGGACGTGGGATTCGATCCCGGGTCTCCATGATCGTACCCTGGGCCAAAGGCAGGGGCTAAACCACTGCACCACCCAGGGATCCCTATCATGAAATCTTTAACAAATTATCACACTCGCTGCAGAAAACAGAGTATTAGCTTTTCATCTAAATCTTACTTGAGCAATTTTAGAATTTGGAGAGCCCAGTAGTAACCCAATTTGTCTTTGATAAAACTCTTTTTGGGTCACTTATTAACATTTTAAAAAAAGATTTTTTTATTCATTCATGAGAGACACAGAGAGAGAGAGGCAGAGACATAGGTAGAGGGAGAAGCAGGCTCCATGCAGGGAGTCCGACATGGGACTCGATCCCAGGACCCTGGGATCACGACCTGAGCCAAAGGCAGATGCTCAACCACTGAACCATCCAGGCGCCCCACTTACTAACATTTTTTAAATTAAAGCTTCAAGCATTTTCCAACAGAACAACATAGAGAAGAATGAGGAAATCTACCTAAGAGGTAAAATTAAAGGAAACAGACCTTTTAATGGCAGGAAAGCACAGGTGAATGACAGTAAAAGGGAGAAAAAAGTGAAGAGAAGGGTGGAATCTAGCAAAGAGGACAGTCCTCATCTAGAAACAGGTATCTATGAATCATGAAAAGGAAACTGATCTACACAATCAGAAAAGCAGCCAATAAAGGATCTAAAAGTGGTTGCATGACTACACTGAAGGACCAAGGATGTGAGAAGATGGTTTGCGTGAACTAAATCCTCATTTAGCAGCACAAGTTGATGTCCGAAATGAAGAAAAATACACCTGCATATTAGCTAGAAAAATGCAGATAAACACCAGGGGAAATAACAGAAACAATTCAGAACTGATCCCACTGGGGAATAGACCTGGGGAAGGAGTGGGTCTTACTCCTTTTCATTTATAAAGTCTTCTGTACTCCTAGACTTTTTTCTTTTTTAAAAAACTCTGTGTAATTATTTTCATTAAAAATTTAAAGGTTTTTAAAATAGGGATGCTTAAAGTTCACAAGATTACCAAGCACAGCCTGGGAACTGTAGGCTATGGCTTGAGCAAGCACCTCCACACAGAGAAAGGGAGACTATCCTGGGTCTGGACTCAGGTCAGCCTGGCTGTACCGGATTTTATACATTCCCCCTAGGTAAGGAGCCTCTGGAAAAATCTCTGCAACTCCAAAATAAGATGCATATCTAAGTTACATATCAAAACTAAACCACAAGCGAACCAGAAAGACATCACACAGAATGCAGAACTGAATGCCACCGCAGTATAATTACCCCAAGAAACAAAATGAAGTTACTACAATGGCCTAAATAATGCAATTCTAAATATACACCATTAAAACATATTCAAAATTATATATTTTAAGAAAAGAAACTGACTTATTCTAGAACAGTACTTTGGCTATTCACCTTAAAGAATTTGAAAAATCTCATCTGAAGCAGTTAACCAGCAACTATTTATACTTTTCGTTTCAGTAAACTAGTTTACAACAGTCTGCAAATTATGTCAGTGCACTGGGGTAAATAAAAATGAAACAAAGGCAAAATAGGTTTGACAATTTTGCGACTTGAAAGCAGCTTTAAGTATAAAGTGACTTGGAAACATCATAGAATTGAACGAAAGAAGATAAAGAAAAATTCTCCGTGGATTTTATCCAAATTATCCTCATCATGTACTCTCTATGCTGCATTTCTCAGTCAGGAATCATTTCTTTTTTTTGTTCTGCAAATTTAACGTTTATGTTTTTGCCAACCCTAAATTCCACTAAATATACTGCTTGGGACTGCAAAAGCTATCTTCATCAAGATATAAAGACTTTAAGACCAAAGGCATCTTCTAGGAGGCCTAAGTGGCGGCTCAATTTTGCTATTGGTCCATGGCCATCAGGTTCACTGGTGTGTGAACACAGGGTTGCAGGGAAGATTCAAGGAGATAACAGAGGAAAAGTGCCGGCTGCTAACAGCCTTGTCGACCAAGATCCCTGGGAAATCAGGCCAGCACAGGACAGGTTTACACACCCTGACCTGCTGTGCTAACAGCTCATCGCCAGAATTCTTTCTGCCCAGCTTAAAGGACAAGGTTTTCATAAATCCACAAAAGGAGCTCCACCGGCCTGAGGGTCGCAGTCTGCACGAGGACGGAAGCACCAGGCGGGGGACGACTGTGGACAGACCTATCCGGCTTGTCCCCCAACACACCCGTCAGTCTCTTCACCTGACAGGTAGGAGCACCTGCAAGTCTGCTTAGGGACAGCTGACCGCGATGACCCCACCGACCGCGGACTCTGCACCCTCCAGCCACAGCACCTCGTGAAAGCCTGTACACTGTCCTCCGGCGCTGGCGGGATGGCTGACCCTGCTCACATGAACTGGTAAGACCTTTATTTCAGGACGGACAGAACTGCAGGGCAGGGACAGGCGCGAGTCCGCGCTGGGACCCTCACCCCGTAATCACTGGTCGGGGAGGTGGGCTGTGTTCGGGGCCTCCACGGCTCGGGCCGGCAGGCCCCCGACGGTCACCACGCCTGCCCACCGCGGCTGCCCGGGGTCCGCGCACGCCCGGCACCCCCCGGCCGCCTCCACCGACACCGCACCCACTGCCCGGTGCCCACACGCCGCAGCGCCGGTCGAGGGCGGACCTTCTCGTCGGATTTCCTAGAAGCACCGAGAGCCCAGGACGGAGGCCCTACGCGTACCGCCCAGCCCACGCTTTCCCCGGAGGGGCTCGGTTAGCGAACAGCCGCCAACCAAGCCCCAGGGCGGGTGTCGGGCGAGCTCACCTCCCCCGCCCGCCGCCGCTAACCTGAGGCCCCAGGGCGCTTCTGGATTCCGAGGCCCCGGGGCACCCCCGGCCGCCACCTGTCCGAGCGACCGTAGCCCGAGAGGCCCCCGGCCCCCAGGCCTGGATCCCAGGCCGCGGAAGCGTCCCCGGGGCGGCACGCGGGGTCATGACCTTCACAGGGACGCAGACCCGCGGGCTTCTGGAAACTGCCCGCTGCCCTGCGGGTCGCCCCACCCCTCCGGCGACCTCCTCCCGCACCCGCCCGCAGACCCTCCCCAGGCCGGGGCCCTGCGGGCGGGGCGGGGCACTCGCGTCCGCTCGGGCCCGCGGAGACCGTCCTGCGCCCCCCTCGATCCCCGCACCCTGCCCGCTCCGCGGCGAAGACTCACTGCTCTGGTCAGCGCCAGGCGCCGGGCGCCCAGCAGCCGAGACACCGCCCGGACCCCCGACATGTCTGTCCTCCACCGCGCAGTCCCACCAACCCCCGCGCCACACTGCGCCTGCGCATCTAGTCGCGCCCAGCCTAGGACGCGGGGACACCGCGCCTGCGCACCACGCCGCGACCCCGCGGTGGGGGCATCGCGCCTGCGCACAGGGTCCGCAGACCGTGCCGCTGAGGGCATCCGGGGCCGAGCGCTCCCCTCCCGGGGGTGAGTCGGGGGCCGGGCGGTGTTCGGTGGGGGGCCAGGGGTCGGTCAGGGCCTAGGGCAAAGTCGGGCGGACTAGGGGTGGGTCAGGGGTCGGAGTAGGTCAGGGCGCCGGGCGGGGTTCGGGGGTCCGGGCGCGCGCTCGGGTCCACCCTGCGGGGGCCGCGGCGGTGGAGACGGGCGGGTGACTCGGTGAGGGTCGGCGACCGGGGCTTGTCCTCCCTGAGGCGCGCGATCTCGCCTCTGGTCCACCGAGCGTTTTTCCTTTGGGGCGTGTTTATGTAAGGTGCCGGATTCTTCTGTGGGACTGAGTGGCATGGGAAAGAAACCAATGGTTTTAAGTACCGTATTCACTTTCCTGTGTTTCGTGTTGTATCATCACGATCTTTCTCCTAATCCTCCTAATCCAGTGCTGTGCAGCTTGTAGGTGCACAGTTGTGTGCAGTATAATCGTAGAATTATTTTATTGAGTTAGTTTATGACAATCCATCCACTCCTATTTTATTGATGTTTAGGTGGTTTCCAAATCTTTGCCAATATTTCCTCAGGCCCAGTGTCCTCCAAGTGGACTTTACTGGCTTGGAGGAAATGAGCACTCTTCTTTGCACACTTACGTTGAGAGGTTTGCAGTTGAGTACTTTCAGATGACTAATTTTTTATTGTCTAGTTACCACAAACTGCTTAACGTAATATTTTTGGCATTTATTGCCAATTCAAAATTTCTACTTTTAGATGTTAAGGGTTTACTGAAAGCCCCATTTCAATATTTCAAAACCCCATAACATTTTTCAAAATTGCACTGGTTTCCTTTTTTGTTATGTAAGCCTTGATTATTTCCTTTCTAATTAGTGTGCATTATTTGTGGCCCACACGCAGAAATAAGCTGAAAGTCTCATCGCTCCGTTTTGTGAAAATGCCCAACCTAGTGTAGGTATTCAGTAAATTGGTAAATCCATGTTAACAGTGACCCTAGCCTGGTTGCCAGGATACAGCCGGAGCTTTAAGCAGGCGCATCTGTAATTGTGTTCATGCCACCAAGGTCAGGAGGCATGAGAGCCTTCCTAGCACCATCCACATCTGCCTGACACACCACTGTGCCTCGGCCTCTCCAAGTCAGCACCACTGCCTGAAGCAGCCAGTGCTTTCTGCCTTCCTATTTGCATATCTTTATATACAACTGTACTTCAAAGATTGCTTATATTAGACATTTTAACTTACTTTACTTGTATTTCACGTATTTGAGACCTGTTTCTCTCCCCAGCTGTGTCATGAGTAGCAATTGTATGAGGCCTTGTTTTTTTTATTCCTCCTTTTAATCCCCTAAGGCACAGTCCCCTATGCAGCTTATAGGTAGAACTGAACAGAGTAGATGATACAATTGTGACAGATGCATTTTATTCCTTTTATATGGTTAATGGCTTTATTATTTACTTCAAGGTATATCTCCATGAATAACTTAAATGACCCCCCAAATTGGAATATCCGGCCTAATTCCAGGGCTGATGGGGGTGATGGAAGCAGATGGAATTATGCCCTGTTGGTTCCAATGCTGGGATTGGCTGCTTTTCGTAAGTCATGGTTTTCCTGACATTTGCATCTTGGGGCTAGAAGTGTGAATCTTAAAGATCTTGGGCTTTGGACCCTGGCAGGTGCAAGTGTACATCCTGCTATTATCCCATACAATGAGTCCGAGGCAAATTAATGCCCTGGGCCTCAGTCTCCCTATCCATGGAATCATTGTGAGGGCTAAATAACACAAGAGACTCCGTGTGGAGTGGGTTTTCGTCACTGTTAGCTCCCATTCCAGACTTCACTGCTTGGAAGGGGGCTCTCTTGGTTCAGTTGCCCTCATAAGGACTGACGGGGAATAATAAAATAGGTGTAAAAGAAAACAACAACAACAAAAAAGGGACACCTGGGTGGCTCACCAGTTGAGCATCTGTCTGCCTTTGGCTCAGGGTGTGATCCTGGGATCCTGGGATCTAATCCCACATCAGGCTCCCTGCATGGAGCCTGCTTCTCCCTCTGCCTATGTCTCTGCCTCTCTCTCTCTGTGTTTCTCAGGAATAAATAAATAAAGAAAAAAGAAAACCAGTTTGGTCATCTGTTTCATGTTTAGGGAATCAGTGTGAAAACCTCTGCTCAATCTGGCCAGATTCTCTAATTTGAACTGACTTTGGGGAAGTCTAGTTTGTTTTTGTTTTTTTTTTTTTTAAGATTTTATTTATTTATTCTTGAGAGATAGAAGGAGAGACAGAGCCAGAGACACAGGCAGAGACAGAGCCAGAGACACAGGCAGAGGGAGAAGCAGGCTCCATGCACCGGGAGCCCGACGTGGGATTCGATCCCGGGTCTCCAGGATCGCGCCCTGGGCCAAAGGCAGGCGCCAAACCGCTGCGCCACCCAGGGATCCCCTGGGGAAGTCTAGTTTGAATATCACTTTGGGGAAATTACCAGTTACTGGTCAGTTATAATTATTCTAACCTTTAGCTTTTATTTTCTACTACATGATAGTTTTCTGATATTTAGGAATTCGTATTATGTTTTATCATATCCCACAGTTCTGGGTTGGCACTTAAGAATATGAGAAACCAACTAATTGGAAGAAAAGCATGAGCTCCTCTCTATTTGCAGTGATACTTCTATTTATTTATTTATTCATTCATTCATTCATTCATTCATTCATTCATGAGATACAGAGAGAGAGGCACAGACACAGGCAGAGGGAGAAGCAGGCTCCATGCAGGGAGCCTGACGCAGGACTCGATCCTGGATCTCCAGGATCATGCCCTGGACTGAAGGCGACGCTAAACCACTGAGGCCACCCAGGCTGCCCTGCAGTGATACTTTTAATGGAGAGAGAGCATCTCAAGCAAAGTCCCTGCTGAGGCAGAGCCTCACACAGGGCTCGATCTCATGACCCCAAGATCATGACTGGAGCCAAAGCTAAGAGCCACACAGGCACCCCTTGGCAGTATAATTTCTGAACTATGTAGTAAAACGTTTTTGGAGAATCTTTATAAGAATGAAAAGTTAAAAGTTTTTTGTAATGCTACCTAAGCAAGACAATAAAGAAGAAAATACAAACTATTTCTGGACCCTTTTCTGGGACAGAAACAACATTTCAAAAGTCCAAGAAGGCAAGAACCTCAAATAGTAAAGGTTGTTATGCAAGGCTATAAAAGCTAGAGTCTGGAAAACAAAGGGAACATGAGAGTCGCTCCAGGGCCTGTCCCAGCCTCAAAACTAATTAATCGTTGTTAGTCAGTGTAATTTAATGTTAAGCCTTCTAAGTCACTCATCGAATTCATCACCCTAGCCACAGGCAACAGGTAGTGGTTCCAAAGGTTAGGAGAATTTGCAAGGTGGCAGGCTGGTGAGCTTCTAAGTGGCAACACCCTTAGGGCTGGGTTTGGATCTGCCCAGTTCCTGGCCTAGGAGCAGGCACTGTGCAGATCACTGAATCGCAAAAACCACCTGCTCCTGTCAGCCTCCGTGGGAGTCAATGTTTAGTTTTTTAAGAAAGTGCCAAAATGTTTTCCCAGGTGGCAATACCATTTTGCATCCTTATCAGCAGTATGTGAGTGATCCAGTTTCTTGGCATCCTTACCAGCATTTATTGAGGTCACTGTTTTATTTTACACCCTTGTGGGTTTAATTTGCATTTCCCTGATGGCTAATAATGTTGAGCATCCTTTCACATTCTTATTTGCCATTGGTATAGCCTCTTCTGCGAAATGTCTCTGTCTTTTGGCCATTTTCTAACTATGGTTTTGTGTTGAGTTTTGAGAGTTTTTACTATATTCTGGATTCTAGTATTTTTCTGGATTTCTGGTTTGCCAGTATCTTCCACTCAGTAACTTGTTTTTCCATTCTCTAAATGGGGACTTTTACAGAGCAAACTTTAATTTTGGTAGATTTGGTCTTTTGATTTTTTCTTTGATGGATCATGCTTTTCTTCCAGAGAGGTCATCACCTAGCCCTAGATCTCAAAGATTCTGTCTCACATTGTTTCTTGAAAGTTTAGTTTTATATTTTATGTGTAAGTCCATGATCCATTTTGAATTAATCTTTTTTTTTTTTCAGTATAACATATGACACTTAGGTTTTCTTTCTTCTTTTCCAATCTGTTTGTCTTTTATTTCCTTTTCTTACTTT
The DNA here is from genome assembly GCF_018345385.1 of Vulpes lagopus. Lineage (NCBI taxonomy): Eukaryota > Metazoa > Chordata > Mammalia > Carnivora > Canidae > Vulpes > Vulpes lagopus. Next base: position 31,180,665 of record NC_054840.1, on the reverse strand, counting down.
CTTGCACTAGCTAACACTTCTAGGCCTCCACTGAGAAGTTCCCATTTTCTTTTCTTTTCTTTTTTTTTTTTATGATAGTCACACAGAGAGAGAGAGAGAGAGAGGCAGAGACACAGGCAGAGGGAGAAGCAGGCTCCATGCACCGGGAGCCCGACGTGGGATTCAATCCCGGGTCTCCAGGATCGCGCCCTGAGCCAAAGGCAGGCGCTAAACCGCTGCACCACCCAGGGATCCCGAAGTTCCCATTTTCTAGGAAGAGCGTTCCATCTTCACCATTAAGGGCCATGTTAGCTATGGGTTTTCATAGCTGTTCTTTATCAAGGCAAGGAAGCTTCTCAGTTTTTCTTTCTTTTCTTTTCTTTTCTTTTCTTTTCTTTTCTTTTCTTTTCTTTTCTTTTCTTTCTCTTCTCTTTTCTTTCTTTCTTTCTTTCTTTCTTTCTTTCTTTCTTTCTTTCTTTCTTTCTTTCTTTCTTTCTAAGATTTTATTTATTTATTTGGTAGGGAGAGCACAAGCAAAGGGAATGTCAAACAGAGGGAGAGGGAGAAGCTGGCTCCGCTGAGCAGAGAACCTGATGTGAGGCTCAATCCCAAGACCCTGGGACCACAACCTGAGCCAAAGGCAGATGCTTAACTGACTGAGCCACCCAGGCGTCCCAGTTTTTATTTTCTTTTTGAGTTTTTATCACCTATAGGTGTTGACTTTTGTCAGATGTTTTTCTGTATCAGTTGATGGGATCATGTGATTTTTCCTTTTCATACTATTCATATGTTGGTTTACATTGATTGATTGTTGAATATTGAACCAGTCTCAAATTTTATAAGTAATCTCTACTTTGGGGTGGGGGGACACCTGGGTGGCTCAGTCGATTAAATGTCTGACTCTTGGTTTCAGCTCAGGTCATACATGTTCTCATGGGTCTTGCTTGGGATCCAGCCCTTTGTCAGGCTGTGTGCTCAGCAGGGAGTCTGCTTGAAGAGTCTCTCCCTCTGCCCTTCCTCCGCTCATGTGCACTTGCTCACACTCTCTCTCAAATAAATAAATAAGCCTTTTTTTGTTTTAAGATGTATTTATTTATTAGAGAGAGAGAGGGATAGATAGTGACAGCACAAGCAGGGAGGAGAGGGAGAAGCAGGCTCCCCCTCTAAGCAGGGAGCCTGATATGGGGCTCGATCCCAGGACCTCGGGATCATGACCTGAGACCAAGGCAGATGCGTAACCAACTGAACCACCCAGGCACCCCAATAAATAAACCTTAAAAAACAAATCACTTTGTCTTGCCATATAATCTTTCTTATATATTATAGAATTATGCGCCAGTATTTTTTTTTAAATTTTTTTTAAAGATTTTATTTATTTATTCATGAGAGACAGAGACCAGGCAGAGGGAGAACCAGGCTCCACGCAGGGAGCCCGAGGCAGGACTCGATCCCTGGCCTCCAGGATCTTGCCCTGGGCCAAAGATGGCGCTGAACTGCTGAGCCACCCAAGCTGCCCTCATTTTTTTTAAGAGAGTACAAGAGTGGGAGAGGGACTGAGGGAAAGGGTCAACCAGACTTGGTGCTGAGCACAGAGCCTGACACAGGGCTTAATCCCACAACCCCAAGACCATGACCTGAGCCAAAATCAAAGGTTGGATGCCTCAATCTAAAGAGCCACCCAGGTGCCCCCAAAATTTTACTTATTTTTCATATGGTAAATAGTGTCATAAATCACCTTTTAAAAAGACTGCACCAAAAATAAATAAATAAATAAATAAATAAATAAATAAATAAATAAGACTGCACCAAAATAATACTTATATCAACTATATTATAGGAAAATAAATAGCTTTAAAATACTTAAAACAGGTAATATTTAACTTTCAAAAGATAATAACAAAACATGTACACAGATCTAGACAATCGGACCTCACCCACAGTAAGAAACGATAAGTACTATGGACACATGGAAAATACGTGTTAAGTATTAGGATGCTGACTGGATGCAGTGGAGGTGTTACAGATTTCACGGTGCTTATTCTTGACAGAATTGTCTGAAGAATGACTTTAAAACTTTCTGAGTGGCAGAAGACCGGACAGTTGGCCAGAAAGAAGCATGTCTTCGTTTCTTGGAACACTTCTTTTACAAATGCAGTCAACCAGTCCCAAAAGTTTAAGTACAGTGACATATCTGGTTTTAAATGAAATTCCCGGGAAGCTTTTTAAAAAGCTGTTCTGTATTTTCTACACTGAAGGATGGTTAGTGCTCCGCAAACTGCACAGTTCTTTCATCCATTAGTAGGAGGTTAACACTGGCCATTCCTACTAGAAATAACTCTTTTTTGCCCAAAGTTTCACATAATAAATGTGTAGGTCAGTGGAGGAAACAGCACCAATAAAAAGCTCACGAAGCCACCATCCCAGGCAGAGAGGTGAGTTACTGGAACTACTTGGGTAAAAGAAACTCCCACTGTTATAATAACTTCAAGTCAATCTAACTTACCTATAATCCACTTTCATATGCTGCCCATTGAAGAAAAACACAGTAGATGGAATATAACTGATGTCAAAACAGGAGTTTGGTCCACATCCACCAGATATTATAGCAGCCATTTTATTCAGGTCAGGAGAGGTTTTAGAAAGTATATCATCTAGGTGCAGACAGACAGGATCCTCATCTCTCCCAAACCTGGGGATCAACCCCTTCTCTGAGGTACTTTTTATTGTGTCGTCTACTTCTTTTTTGCTATTTAGCTTGGGCAACAGGAAGCTTATCTTGAAATAATCCAAATATTAATCCTCGCTGTCAGTCCTCATTTGTACAGGTCACTTCTTGCTCTTCCACTTCAGCGGTGTCCGCGACCCTCCTGTCCAAAAAAGTCAGGACGTCGGCCATGTACCAGTATCTTGTTCAGGGGTTTTTATGTCTTTGTTCATATGGGGTTTGTTATGGGTTGTTTACTTTTTGGAAGGATTCTCTCTTCTCACACTTCAGCATCATATTTTTTATGTCAGTTATATTTTTTGGTTCAAAATATTCATTTGCTCATTTTTATATCTCCTATCTCTGTGCTTAGACTTTGTATTATCATGCTTGCCTTAGACTCTTTGTCAGGTAACCCTAACATCTCTGTCCTCTCAGTATTGGCATCTACTGATTATCTTTTTAAATTCAATTTGAGATCTTTCTGGTTCTTGGTATGAAGAGTGATTTTCCATTGAAACCTGTGTATTTTGGGTATTATATCATGAGGCTGACCTTTTATTTGGACATTCAGCGGCTTCTTGGACAAGAAGACTCTGGCAGGGGAAGAGTGGTGCTGCTGCCTCACTCCCAGGTGGGGATGGAAGTCCAGGCTCCCCACAAAGCCTCCTGTCCACAGGCACCCAGACGAAGGGTCCCCTCATTCCCAGTGAGCAGGTGTGGGAGCTGCAGCTCCTGCAGGGTCTTGCGGCTGGGAGAGGCAGGAGGGTCTTGTTACTGCTGCCCCGTTGGCCACCTCTGACACCACCCCAGGGAAGCAGGAGGGGCTCCCATCAGCCTTTGCCTGGCGGGTGGAATGGGGCCGCAGTACCTCTGTAGCAGGAGTAGAGTGGTTATTATCTCTGTCCTGCTAGGCCACCTCTCTAGCCCTTTGGCCTGAGAGAGCAGGCTTGCACTATGGCTTTTTGAAGGGAAGTCTTCACCGTTGGCATTTCAGCTCCAAGTCTGGGAGTGTGAGGCTGAACAAAACCCCGGGGACTCAGAATCATAGTGTTCTTTGGGTCCCAAGGTCCCTGGCCAGTCCACCCATGGTTCTCCACCTTTCAGAGCACCATTGTGTTTGTTGTACTTATAGTGCAACAAACTGCTGAGCAGGCTTCCGACCCTGCTGAGCAGGAAGACTAGGAAAGTACTCTGCTCCATTCCCTCGAAAGCAGGAGGTTCCCCCCCCCACCGCCTTCAGAAACTAGGACTCTGCACACTTGTGTCTGCCTGGAGTCATAAGGTATGGTTCTCCAGGACCAGACCCAGATGTAGGGTTTTTCCATTTTGCTTCCACACTTTCCTCTGCATACGTCCCTTGTCCTCTCCCCTGCATGTGTCCCACCTCCTCCAGGAGGCCTTCCTGATTCAGTGCTACCTACCCCAGATGCCCCGATAATTATGGCATACCTCAGTTCTCTGTGTTCTGTGTTTCAGTTGTGGTTCTTTCATTAGATCATCCCTGGATTATGGCAACAGTGGCCTCTTGGCTCTGGTTCCCTCCGTGACCATCTGCCCCCTCCTGCCTCTCATCTTCCAGTTCTTATCAGAGTCTTTGAGGACTTGTATTGTTCAGCACCTGCTGGCTTCCAGAGCCTGCTCTAGCTCCTCCTTGACAGAGCCCATCACTCCTGGAAGCTATCTGCTCAGAACATGTGATGCCCACTCAGGTCCCTGTTCATTCTGCCAGAGGAACCTTTCTTTTTTTTTTTTTTTTTTTTTTTTTAAGACTTATTTATTTATTTGTGAGAGACACAGAGAGAGAGGCAGAGACACAGGCAGAGGGAGAAGCAGACTCCTCACAGGGAGCCCAATGTGGGACTCTATCCCAGGACCCCAGGATCACGCCCTGAGCTGAAGGCAGACAGATGCTCAACCGCTAGGCACCCAGGTGTCCCCAGAGGGACCTTTCCTACCAGCTGCTCCTCATTTTTCCAGACTGGTTCCCATTCACCTCTTTTGGGAACCCCTCCCAACTGTACCCCAGACTGAATTAGTCCTTCTTTCCTCCACTTCACACATACCCCTCTGTGCTCATCAAATGATCTTGTAACTGCTGCTCTACTGGTCATCTCCCTTGCCTGTGAACTTGGGTGAAAGGAGGAGATAAAGATGCTATATGTTGGCAATAGGACTTAGTTGAGGAAGGAAAGTGTTCGTGCTCATCAAATGATCTTGTAAATGCTGCTCTACTGGTCATCTCTCTTGCCTGTGAACTTGGGTGAAAGGAGGAGATAAAGATGCTATATGTTGGCAATAGGACTTAGTTGAGGAAGGAATGTGTTTGGTTTTATGCTTAGAGAGTTGGAGTGGTAGCAGCACTTCCAGTGGAAATGATTTTCAGGAGTATGGAAATACTGCCTTGGAGGTGGTTGGTGTCATGGGCCAGTGAAGATTCCCAAGGGACACAGGGTAAGAAGACCCAAATGGCAACGACACCACCTTGAATGTTGGGGATGGAAAAGGAACCTCCCTGGCACTGGATTTCTCCATGCAGCAGAGGACAGCCTCCTCAGTCTGTCCCATGCTTGTGAGAGTCAAGTTTCCCTGGTTTGGGGAAAGGGAGCCAGACCATGTGTTGAAATTGAACATTTTACTCCACCTTATTTTTATGTACCCTTGTCAGAATAGAAGCAAGCATCTTGGACTTGGGCTACTTACTGGAGATGACCAGGCGAGTCTGAATGTACTTTGCAATCACTCAGTTCTGTAATTACTCACCAGTAATACAGGAAGCACAGCCGTATTGACCTTTAAACTTTGCCAATAGGACGTGGGGGCGCTGTGGCCAGAGTACACAGCCGTGGTGGGCTTGAGAGTGAAAGAAAGCCATGGGAGATTTTTTCAGCCATAGAAGAGGAGGCTGGAAGGGGAACTGCCAGCAACCTTATCACTCTTGTCTTTTGGGAGCCCGTATTTAATTTTAAGATAAGAATTTTGATGATCATATGGCTTTATTTATTTATTTTTTTTTTTAAATTTTTTTTTATTATTTATTTATGATAGTCATACAGAGAGAGAGAGGCAGAGACATAGGCAGAGGGAGAAGCAGGCTCCATGCACCGGGAGCCTGATGTGGGATTCGATCCTGGGTCTCCAGGATCGCGCCCCAGGCCAAAGGCAGGCGCCAAACCGCTGCGCCACCCAGGGATCCCATCATATGGCTTTATACAAAATGTTATCCGTACCTTTCAAGGCTTAAGATTTTATTGAAATGCTATCCTTAGGTGCTTTAGACTTTCAAAATAAAGATTATAGAACCTGAGCTCAGACTGCTTATTAAGTGTGTTTTTCCTCCCCAATTTATTTGTGTCAGGTTGGATATGGTCCAGGGAGTCCCAGAAAGAGATAGAAAAAGAGAGAGAAGCGTACCGTCAGAGAACAGTTGCTTTCCAGCAGGATCTTGAAGCCAAGTACCATGCTGTGATCTCAGAAAACCGGCGTGCGGTCGCTCACTTGTCTTTGGAACTTGAAAAGGAACAAAATAGAACGACCAGTTACCGAGAAGCCCTCATCTCTCAGGGGCGCAAGTTGGTAGAAGAAAAGAAGCTTCTGGAACAGGAGCGGGCTCAGGTCATGCAAGAGAGGAGACAGTTGCAGCCCTTGAGAAGCGCGTATCTGAGCTTTCTGGAAAAGGAAGATGACTGGCAAAGGAGGGCCAGGCTTGTGCTGAAAGAGTTTGAAGACGCGCTTACGGAGAGACAGAACATCTACTGCAGCCTGCTCCTGCCCCGGGGCAGGCGGCTGGAAATTGAGAAGAACTTACTGGTCCGAGCAGCCACTGACCCAGTTGCCGTGGACCTGCAGATGGCAGCTGGCCTGACCGACATATTTAAGCACGACACGTACTGTGGCGACGTCTGGAATACCAACAAACGCCAGAACGGGAGACTCATGTGGCTGTATCTCAAATACTGGGAGCTAACTGTTGAGCTGAGGAAGTGTCAGAGAGTCGAGAAAGCCATCCTGGAGAAGTAGGGTAGGAGTGAAGTATGTCTTCCATGACACATTGGCGTGTTCTCAGCTGCTTCTGCCACACGCACCCCCAAGTGTTCTTCCACTCTCACCCCCCGTCTGAGCGGGACACGGGGTCTCTTCCTGGCCCTCTTCAGCTACTAAGGATGCAGTTTCTCAGGAGGATTTTTTTAAGCTGTAATATTTTATTAGGCTGAACTGTATAACCTCGTATCTCTGTTGTAGGGTAAGATGGTTTTTAAGAAAGTCGAATACAGTATTGATCCTCACTGTACATTGTTTTCTGTCTGTTTTTATTACTCCCTAAATAAATTCTGTTTTCTCCTCAAATGTTTTCTCTCCTAGAATTATAAATAGAAGTTGTCAGATGGATAGATGTGATGTGATGGATAGAACTGCCGAATGAAGACAAAATAGTAACATATCGAGGTTTCCTGCGGCCATGAGCATCCCTCGTATGTCTTTGGGATTTGGCTTGTGTCTGTATTTAGTAAGCACATATTATTTATTAGCAATGATATATAATAAAAAATACTTGCCATTTAAAAGCAACAATGCCACCTATGTGTGTAATTCTTTACTCTTCATAAAATGTTTTTACATAGATTATCTCCATTTTACCACAAACTGATCAAAATGAGGCACTGGCCCATTTTTCACAAAACTAACGTGAGTCAGCGTCTCACACATCACCCTTGTAATCCCAACCGTGATCTTAGCAGTACATGAGAAGGATGTGTAGGAAAATCAGCAGAGGGTGGGGCGCCTGAGTGGCTCCACCTTCAGCTCCGGTCCTGATCCTGGGGTCCTAGGATTAAGCCCCATGTCGGGCTCCCTGCTAAGCGGGAGTCTGCTTCTCCCTCTGCCTCTGTGTGCTCACTTGCTGTCTCTCTCTCTCTCTCTCTCTCTCTCTCTCTCTCAAAATCTTAAAAAAAAAAAAAAAAAAATCAGAGGGAAAGGTACATAGGGCCAAGTGAGGGGAGTAGGAATTGTCCCCCATTTGGAACCCCCAGAGACAGCCCAGTGTCTGTGGTGAGGACTGGACGCATGGGTATCTTCTGCTGGGCATGCACCCAGGTTTCCGGTAACCCCTCAAACTGCACAAAATTTAGACACGTGGGCTGCGCTTACTGCCCAGTGGTAGGGACGTCCTCCCCAAATCCAGGTTCTGCTTCCTAGCCAGGGGCCAGCCTCGCAGCAGGCTTTCAGAGGGCCTGCAGCCTCCTTGCAAAGGTGAGGCAGCTGGCAGCAGGGTTGGGAGAGGCCACACAGCTCCAGAGCTGCTGATGACTTTGACGCACTTGCTTTGCAGCCTGCCTGTCTGTGGCAGCAACACAAACTCAGAAATTCCACTCTGACAAGATTCTTCCTATCTGATTGTCAGGAGAGCTGGATTTGGTGAGGGCTTCCTGCATACTTCTGGGTCTGCGGGGTTTGTGCTCACGTGTGGATTTTAGACTTGGGAACACTTGCAGAGACAAAGTGGCTTGGAGCTGCAGTGAGAGCCCCGTGGGGCTGAGCTTTTCCAGCTCTGCTCTTGGCCTCTGTGTGCTGCGCCAGCTTCATGCTTCTCTTCTCCAGCGGCTCCCAGTCTCCCATTTGTGCTCTGCTGTCACCCACCCCGCCCCAGATCCAAACAAAAATAACTTAGGTAAATCTGAACTAAAAAGTCTGCCTGGCTATTTGTTGCCCAGTTGTGTCCATCGGTTCCTCCTACTGCGCTGACTCTCCAGGTATCCTCGGATAAACCGCTTAATGCTTTCTCTTTGGTTTTACTTTAAGAGGAAAATTCAGGGGCACCTGTGTGGTACAGTTGGTTAAGTGGCCGGCTCTTGGTTTCAGCTCAGGTCATGATCTCAGGGTTGTGGGATCAAGCCCCACCTTGGGGATTCTCTCTGCCTCCCTGTCTGCTCTCCCCTCCCTAGTCTCTCTAAAAAATAAGTAAATCTTCTAAAAAATGAGGAAAATTCAGCTATTTAGTAGGTTATTTCAAGGTGAATTGTTAATCTTCACCATATTTTCTCATGTCCAGCGTGCTGTGAGCCAGCCTTCAGTAGCGTGGTAACTGTTCAGATTATCCAAGTCAGTTTAGACGCCAGTTCAATGCTCAAAATCAGACATTACCTACAGAAGATTATGTTGGACCATGTCTGTTTGCGCAGCACAGCTGCCTTCTGCTGGCAAATTTAATTGAGGGTTTGTTTGATGCCATCCATCTTTTTTTTTTTTTTTTTTAATTTTTTATTTATTTATGATAGTCACAGAGAGAGAGAGAGAGGCAGAGACACAGGCGGAGGGAGAAGCAGGCTCCATGCACCGGGAGCCTGATGTGGGATTCGATCCCGGGTCTCCAGGATCACGCCCTGGGCCAAAGGCAGGCGCCAAACCGCTGTGCCACCCAGGGATCCCATATCGCCATCCATCTTTTTAACAGTGATTTTGTTGGGTTGGAAATGTTTACATGATGTCATGCCTGACGACTTCACAGATGAACCAAAAGATGTCTGGACTAAGTAACACTACAGTGGGACGTTTGGTGTGTGTGTAGGATTTATGGGGACTTGAGAGTCCAACATCTGTACAGACTGCTTTCTGGAAGGTCTCAGCAAAACCTTGAGCCAGCAGGGCCAGGGCTGAGGCAAGGCCTGTCCTGTGTGTGCCGGAGTCAGGAGGACAGGGCATCTCCTGGCCTGCAGGGCCCAGCAGGTTTTCGTGGATTTGGGGACACTGTGGGTGGGGTTGTGGTGACTTACGCAGGAAGGACTTTGAGGCGTTCAGCCTCTGCTTTCTAAGTGTACTTACTGTGAAAGTACCTGTTTCAGGGTTTTACTTGGAATAAAGTTGGAAGGCATGGGAATTGACTAGGATGTTCCACAAATAAAATAAGCAGGCAGTGATTCTGTAAACGAATCCCAGTTTATTTGTTAAATATGCTTTCTCCCCCTCGTAAAAGTTCACAAATGCAGATAAGGAACTGTCGTGTATATTTCTTGTGTGTGTGTGTGTATCATGTGCATATGGACTGACATTTCACGATGACAAAGTAGCCCTGCAAACATCGCACCGATGATGGGGCATTGTGATGGGAAGGGACTTCACCAAAGAACCTGTGTGTGTCTGAGAAGGGAAGTTATGGGCCCCTGGGGGGCTCAGGTCATGATCTCGGGTCCTGGGATCGAGTCCCGTGTCGGGCTCCCTGCTCAGCAGGGCGTCTGCTTCTCCCTTCCCTCCCTCGCGTCCTCTCTCTTTCAAATAAATAAAACCTCTAAAAAAAAGAATGAAAAGAGAAGTCATGTCTAATTAAACTAGAACAGTATTTCTGTGTGGGATTGTTCAAAGGTGTGCTGAAGTGTTCACAATCCTCTGAAAGGAGAGGGAGGGAAGGGCTGTCTTACTGCGTCTGCTGTCTCCGTCTCACCTCCTGAGAGCCAGTCTGCAGTCAGGACTCGGGAACTGGGGAAGGTTCATGTGCTCGCTCGGGGGTCTTGTGACAGACCATAGGGGACCCCACCCAGCTCAGAGGCCATGCTGGGCCCTGCAGGCAGAAAGCTGGAGCCAGGGAGGCCACAGAGACAGCCCCGCACCTCCTGGGTGCCGCCCGAGCCCTAGGAGCCAGACGCAAGCTGCTGCTCTCATCCAGCAGTGACAGGCTCAGCTGCTCCGTTTCTCTGCAGTGGGACTCTGGCCGCAGCAACAGAGATGGATTTGAGCTGCCCGACACAGCGATGAGGGGGGTTTACTTGGGGCCTCGTGGCTCCTCAGGTTCCCTCCTCAGAAAGGACCCAGAAATGGCCAACAAGTGTCAGGAGCCTGGGGCAGGGGTCTCTGCCTCAATGTGTGCACATCTGCGTTAACCTTCCTCCTCCTGGCTCTTCTGAGCTTGCGTCTTACCTGTTCCATTCCCCTGTGTGGCAGTTTGGGAACCAGTGGCATCTACGCTGCTGTGACATTCAGATGGAGAGGGTGCAGGGAAATGAGGTGTGTGGCTTTTGTCAACCCTGCAGGAAATCTTGAAAATGAAAATGAGGCTTCAAGAGCCAAGCACTGGCTGCCATTGGGGCAGCTCTTGCGGAAATCTGCCTCTGCGGACCTTCTGGCAAGTCAAGGTCCCGTCGGTGCAGACAGACCGCAGGGAAGTGGCGAGTTTCGAGCCCCCCTGCCCCGCACGCCTTCACTGCGCCACAGCCAGTGGCTTCAACACTGCATGCTGCCAGGACCTGGGCCTCGTGGGGCGTGGTTCTGAGGGGGTGTCCCTGTGTGTGATGTCCTGGCGGGACACTGGCTCCTTGCAGGTGGCCTGTCATCAGTGGAGAGGAGAGCCAGGCTGCCTGGACCCGAGGCACAGAAGCTCATGGATGCCTGGACAGGGTTGTCGAAGGCATTTATCACATGAGGGCAGATGCTGCTGCCCCCACATGAAAGGGGCTTTTTCCACAGCCAGGGCTGAGTGTCATAGGTGATGCCCCGGTTTTGGGCCCCAGGCTGATGGGATTCAGGACGGGCAGCAGCAGGTGGGTGGAATCACTATGATGAGCATCGAGACCCAGGTGAGAGCTGCAGCATCTCCAGCCATAGGGAGCTGCCCAGGGGCCCCAGCGATAGAGAATTGGGACCCTGTGGTCCAGTGGGCGACAGCTCCTCAGGGTGCTGCTCAATCTATGTAACGACAAAGAAAAGGAGAGCACCCGTGACCATAAGAGCCACAGGTCCCCGTCTCCAGTACTTCAGGCCACATCCGTGGCACAGAGGGTCCCCTAGTCTGGGACATAAAACTGTGTAATAAGCCCCTGAATCTGTTCTCCCCCTTTGCCAGGATGGGCAGCAGGAAGGAGTGCTGGCTTCCCGGAGGAGGTGTGATGATTAATCCACCACACAGGACTTGGGGGATGCAGAGCCCATGCCCTCGGTGTTTTGGAAGGTGGTTGCCCAGTGTCTGTCGGGTCCGCACCCTGCCCCATTCCATTCAGCTGTCGGGGCTCTGGGGAGACCAGTGGGACAGGGGGCTGCTAGGCCCGGAGCTGCCTGTGGTGACTTCCCACCCTGTCGGCACCTGCCATCTGCCCATCTCTGCCTACGCGTGAGTGCCCCTGTCCCTACGGTTTGTGTCAGACCCAGGCCTTCGCAGCATGAAAGCACAGGATGTGCCTGGGTCCTGGCAGATCCCTGGGGCTGGGAGGCATTGTCAGAACCTCTGAATCCCAGGCTGTGTGGGCACAGCCAAAACCCATCATGGCCGGAAACAGTCCTTCAGGGTTCGGGCCCAGCAGATCCACAGGATCGGGGAAATGATAGGCAGCAGGTTGGCACGGGAGGCATGGGTTCTGCTGGGGCCACTCCAGAGGCTGCAGAATTGCTCCAAATGTGCCTCCACAGCCTCCTTGGCTTTTATGGGGGGCCATTCCCAGGGGTGGGGCTGTTGGGAACATTCACGACCCGCAGACACCTGCGCACCCACCTCCTGCCCCAGTGACCACAGGTGCCCGGCTCAGCTGTGTGCACTCCGGAGTCCTCTCCCGTGGGCCACAAACAGCTGAAATCACTCCACTCTTTAGAGTTAGAATCAGATCATCACAAATTTTTTCCCTGTACCTAATCTACTCTCTTTCCAGAGCTTCTTGCAAGGGAAACTCCCATGCCTGAGATAGGGTTCGGAGACTTTGGCAGCAGGATGGGTCTGCGGGATGGCAGAGTGTGGGCAGGGCAGTGGGAGAAGTGGCTCAGAGAGCAGATCTGAGGGGCAGGATGGTCACATGTCACCCACCTTTTCCCTCCTGCCCACTTTCTGGGTGTCCCTCTTTCCTGAAAGACCCAGGAGGAACATTATTGCCTTCCTCAGGAAGCAGAGTCCTGACACAGCGGTCACTTTGGGGGTGGACACCCGAGGCAGCCCCACTAGGTTGTGGCGAGAAACGCATGGACAGACCTGAGTGGGTGGAACATGGGGGGTATAGACATATCTGAGGGGGCCTGGGGGGTGCAGACATACCTGGGGGGCATGAAGGGTGGAGACATACCTGAAGGGGGCATGGATACCTGGGTGAGGACTCCAGGGGGCAGGGAGGGCCCCAGAGCTGGGTGGAGGGCAGCCCCTCCCACAGAATGAGTTAAGCCCACACTGAGCACTTGGGGTTCTAGTTTGAGGTCAGGCCCATCGAAGGCTAGCCTCTATCTCGATAACTTAGTTCATTTTCATACATGTAGATATTTTTTTAAATGCCTAACTGCACCGAAATTAAAGCCAGGTCTGAGGAAGGCACACTGCTGTGTATTCGTACATAATCATCCACACTCAGCCTCTGCTGGAATCAGCTCTTGGAAGAAACCAAGGGCAAACGTCGTTAAGCACGTTTGCACCTGGACTCAGCGGCACAGAGGAGCTGCCCCGGCCTAAGGAGAGGCTCCTCTGGCGTCAGCGTCCAAAGGGAGGTAGAAACCGGAGCGGTGATGGGGTTGTCCCAGGCAGGGCTTTCCACAGTGGCAGAGGCCCAGGAAGCCACTCTGCATCCTGGTCCTTGGGCTCAAGCCATTAACAACCCCCTGTTCCATGCCGGGCAGGAGCTCATGAATAGGCAAACCCAAGTCAGCCCTGTGGACAACCCAGATGTGGCACAGGGCCTGTGTTGTGTGACAGGTTGTTCATGTCCTCTCCACCCTGGCCGGACGTCTGAGCTCCCCCTCATTGCTCCCAGCCCGCACAACCCCGCTCCACTGCGCGGAGGCGCCTGGAGTGGCCTCTGCTGGAACCAGGGTTTCCTCTCACCTGGGCTTAGCCGATGCCACATACGAGCTTCAGCAAGAGATGCTTTAACGGGTGGTAGCGGGGAGCAGGTGGCCAAGACTGCCCATGCGGGCTGTCCAGGCTGCGGCACAGCCGAGCTGCAAGTCCCCCCCCCCCCCCCCGCCCCCCGGTCTGCTCAAGGGCCTACTCCATTTGTTCCAGTGCTTTGGAGAAGTTCTCTAGAGCAGCTTTGAAAGCTCGCAGCAGGAAAGCTCCAAGTTCGTTGCTTGTTTCTTGGATATCTGGGTCGAAACTTCCGAAGAGGGGCGTGCACACCTGGATGTCGCCCCGACCAGCCCGAAGCAGCACTGCACGGAGGTCCTCGGCAATTGCGTCATATTTCTGCTGGTCAAACTTGGACATGGCCAAGTCGTCCTGGGGGTAGGCAGTACCCTCAGGGTAGCAGTCCTTGGGCACTGGGAACTCTGCACGCCGCAGTTTGGGCAGCTCGCAGAGAGCCACGAAGAGGCGCCTCAGGGCCCGGGCCGACAGGGGGTTCCCCAGGAAGCGGAGCTCGCACAGCTCGTGGCAGGGGCTCAGGGCCAGGATCAGCATGCTCACGTGGCTGTCTTCGATGTCGCATTCCTCCACGGTGAGGACCCTCAGCGTCTGGGCGGCCCGGCCCAGCAGCCGGAAGAAGGTGGAGGGAAACAGGCTGAACAGGCTGTGCCCACTGAGGTCGAGGACCTCCAGGTGCGCGGCATGGGTGCAGTCTGCCAAGAAGGCCATATCTTCGTGGTTCAGGGAGCAGTTGGCCAGGTCCAGAGTCCTCAGTGGCGTCCGTAGGGGGCTAGGGCAGGGCAAGAAACAGCACAGGTGAGGGGCAGTCCCAGGAGGACCTCTGGGAGGAATTAAGATGAATTCTAGCTCAGGAGTCAGCAGACGACGGCCCAAAGGCAGAGTCCACTGCGGCCTGGTCTTACTCAACAGCACTGTAAAATGGTTTTTACATCTTTAAACAATGAAACAAATCACAAGAAGAATGATACTCTGTGACATGTGGGAATAATACAAAACTCAATTTTTAGTCTCCATAAGTAAAGCATCAATTAGAATGAGGGTTGCTCAGTTGTGTACTGTGGAGCAAGGAGGGGAAGGGCCATGCACCATCCAGCCCAGCTTTCCTACGGCCTGGTACCTGCAGCCCCTCCCACGTGCTGAGGCCAGCATCAGCAGATGCACAGCAATGGGGAGACCCTGCTCTGAGCAGCAGGTCTCAAGGGGCTTGTGAAAAACACACTTTCTCAATGTACCCCGCCCTGGGGATATTTGGTTTGGGTCTGATGCCACCAGGCTGAGTACTCAGTGCAGGAGAGCCTGTGGGGGGGCCCCACACCTGTGCCGCTGCGTGCTGAGAGCTGGCTGTCTGCCCACCACACTGTCCTTCCCCAGCCCCTCCTTCTGGGTCTGTGCTGCGGGCCAGAGTGGCCCTTGTGAATACGGAGGTGACCATGCCATCCTCCTGCTCACCGCCTCCAGGGGCTGTGATGTTCCACCTCCCCACACTGCCCTGCCGTCTGACCCCCACCTTCTCTCTGCTGACCCCTGACCCATCCACGTCAGCGCCTCTCGCCAGCCTGCCACTCTATGCAACCCAGTACTCCAGACCCCTGCTCAGGCCCACCTCAGGGAGTCGGCCTTCCCTGACCCCCGGCCCTCGTGCTCCCACAGGGGACCCGCTGACCAACTGCAAGCCAACATGGTCTGCAGAAGCGGTGAGCTGCATATGCAGCTCCCGCCTGGTGTTCTCTGATTCTCGGATCAGCCGCCCTGTCCTGAGGCCTCCCAGCAGCCACAGTGCAGAGGTAGACCCTGAACAGCCACATCTGAATGTGGACATGGACGGCCCCACCCTCCCAGCCCACCAAGCCTTCGGAGGAGACCACAGCCCAGTGGACCCAGTGGAGCTGGTTCTTGAAGGTTTTGTCACCATATTGCCCATTGTTGGGGTAACTTGTTATCAGACAGGTGAGGAGCACAATCACCCTACCCTGTCCAGGCCTTCTGGGGTAAAGGCAGAGGGAGCCTGGAACGTCCTGACTTGTCAGCAGCCAGGTCCCATCCCATGGTCCCTCATGCATCTTGGGCCTGCCACCCCCCACCAGGCCCCCGTCCCCATCACCAGCCCTGCACGAGGAGCTGTGAGCAGAGACCCCACTCACTTGGCCTGCCCTCTGTGTTGTCACCCCAGACTCACCCGAGTAGTTTCGGAATCTTTCCTGTCAGCGTGGAGAAGGCCACACTCAGCTCGTTGAGCTGGCTCATCTGGCTGAGCTCCCAGGCGATGGAGGTAAGGAGGCGGTCCTCGCGGTCAGGGCTCAGGGTGCTCCTCGGGGGCGCGTCGAAAGCCTTGGCAGGCAGCGTGAGTGAGGCCAGCTGTGGGAAGCCCACCTGGGCCAGCAGCTGCTGCACATGGCCAGCATGCAGCCGCACGTTGTGCACAACCTCTAGCCTGTGCAGTTCACCTGGCCCTGCCAGACGCAGCACCTGCATTAGCTGGCTGGGGCCCAGACTGTCTGCTCGGAAAGAAAGGCAGTGCACGCGCAGCGGGGCAGGGCCAGGTCCCAGGGCACGCAGCACCAGCTCAAAATTGCCCTCTGTGACAAAGAGATCAGTGAGGACCCGCACGGGGGGCCGGACCACGAGGGACGCCGCCTGCAGCTGGCAGCAGGTCCTGGCCAGCAGCTCGGTGCGGCCCCACCTGCCCAGAGCCCTCCCACAGGGGCATTGCTGCACCTGCACGTCTCGGACACCTGTGAGGTCAGCCACGCGCAGCCGCCACGGGCCCGCGGCCCGGAGCACGTGGTCTGCGAGGCCCTGCACGCAAGCCTCCAGGCAGGGCCTGCAGGTGCGGTCCCGCAGGTCCACCGGCGGTTCGGAGTGCGGCCCGAGCAGCACGCTCAGCCGGAACTCCTCCAGGGGCCAGCGCTCCAACAGGGCTCGGATCACCGCCGCCTGCTCCAGCAAGTAGCTGGCTTTGAACAGGAGTGGGTAGAGGTTGTGGGCGACGCTGTCCAGGCTCTGCTGGGCCACCTGGGGGTGAGACACCAGGGCCTCAGCAGAAATAGAGCGCAGCGACCTCATCGTGCCCGCACGCAGCAGCCCAAAAGCAAGACGGAGCTCTCCCCTTGAGATTCTCCCGAAGATGGATGCCCTTCTTGCTTATTTTTAGCTGCAGCTGCTGCGAGCAGCTTGCCTTTGGGCAGAAGCTAGTGAGCAGGCTCTCTGGTCATCTGACGGCTATTTTGGTCATGGGCGCTTGTTTGGCTTTGGCCGTGGAGGCGTCTGGCAGTGGCCAGCTTGTCCTTGTGGTGCTCAGCTATGCAAGCAGAGCTGTCCCAGCATGTGGCTCAGGGGCACCAGGCCCCCGAAAAGTGCTGATCACGCCCAGGGCAGGGGTGGCCCTGGCTGTAGACCGGGGAGACCCCAGATGAAGGCTGGTCTGCTGCCCAGGGCCATGTTCCCTCAAAGTCACAGGAGCCAGGCTCCCTGGGTGAAGCATGTCACTGACGTACCCGGATACAACAGAACAAAGTGAGAGAAACACGTCTCATTTATTTATGTTCCTCAAGTTTGGATCGAATCAGCATTGAAAAAATGAAGAAAACATCCTACAGTAGCTGGAAATGGCGAGGCCACCATGGTGAGCACCCAGCCTGACCCCAGCCCCTGCCCCACGTGGCTGCCGCTCTGAGGACACCTCGCAGCGTGAAGCTTATTCAAGGCCTGGCATCCACCCAGGCTCCTCCATCTGGTGTGGGGTGGTCCTCTTGGGGCCCCGGACACACCCCGGACACACCCCAGACCTCAGGCCTAGCTGTTGTGCCCTTACCCCAACCTGGGTCCCAGGCCACAGGTCACTACCTTATTAAAAACGAAAGAAAACCGAGATTCCAAATATACTCAGAGATGTCCCTGTGTCTGGTGTCCACTCGGTAGGGCTGCTCCGGGGGACCATTGCCCATGGGCCTGTGTTGCCTGGAAGACTGGGGAAACCCCGGTCCCAGGGGGCTTGTTGGGCCCTGAGACCATCCAAGCCCGCCCGGACCTCCCCATGGGAACTGAGGTATCGCCAGCTCCCACCCCAACCTTGGTGCAGCAGTCAATGGCAGGGCCACCTGAGCCCCTAGACTGGGTGGAGGGCTATGCAGGCGGGATGCACAAAGGCAGGCGGGGCCCGGGCTGTGCTGACCCCATGGCCAGTGGCTGAGGTGGGGGTGCACCGGGAGCCCCCAGCAGGACAGCCTCAGGCCACAGTGGAGGCTCCTGTGCTCCCTGTGACAGGATTGTCCTGGAGGGGCTCAGTCTCTTCCATGTAAGTCATGGCTGGGAAAGGAAGGACATCCTGACTCAGATGCCGCGGCCCTCTCCCTCCCTCCCACCAGGTGCCCAGGCTGTGCGTGGCATCGAGTCTGTGTCTGGGAGGTGCTGCGGAGCCCTTGCACCCCTAGGGTGCTCTCAGACTCACAGACACACATCCTGTTACAGAAGTAGTTGCCTGGATGGACAAGGTCAGGGAAACAGACAGGAGGGTGTCTCCTGCGAGGCTGGGTCCCTCATGGGTGGTGCCCCTGGCTCTGGGCCCACACAGAGCCTGCTGGGGGGCCACCTTGGCTGGCATTGTGATGCATCTTAGAGTAAGAGGGTTCTGGTCCCACAATGTGTGAGTCCTGTGTTTGCTGTTCTGATCCCAGAACATGAGAACACAAGGGCATGTGAGCTTGGCGCAGCCTCTGCAGGGGCTCCAGGCCTGGCCTACAAGTGGGAGGCGGGGAAGCCTCTGTTCTCAGGACAGTCCCGACACAGGGGTGCCCTCCCGACAGAGGGAGGCTGGGGCAGGCAGAGCTGGTCTCCACTGGCTCCCACAGAGGCTGAGGGCCCCCTCCTCTTGGAGGGATACCCGAGCTCTCACAAGTAACCATGCCACCCTCTTGGGTATGTGGTTTCCAGGGGGCATAGGCACAGGGTCCTGGGGAAGTTGGCCTGGGGGTGCAGCCCTGCTGGCCAGGGCGCCCCTCCTGGGGGGCCGTTAACATCCAGCCATGTACTGTGCTTGGAGCATCTGGCACAGGGTGGAGACCTGGCCAGGGAGTCTGGCTGGTTGTGGCACCCAGCACCTTAGGGTGACCAAGGATGAGTGAACCCTCCCATCACTTCAGGGGGAGCCAGGACACCCCCTCTCCTGGGGAGTGTTTTGCTCGATGGTCAAACCACTGCCCAGAAGCCTTTGTCTGGCAGAAGGAGAGGACGTCACGGATCAGAGCCCATGTCACTTGTCATCAGTCGTCCAGAAGATCTCTGTGAAAGACACTGGTGGCTCCCTCTCCCTGGTCTCCCCCATGCCTCCCCTCAGGGTGTGTCCGGGCTCATCTGTGCCCTCAGTGGCAGGCTGGCCCCCATGCTGGCCGTGGGCCCTGGACACAGGGGTCTCAGGAAGGGGGGACTCACAGTCATGGAGTCCTGGCTGTGCTGCTGCAGCTGGGAGCCCCTCCTGGGATGGCAGGGGAGGCGCTCGGGTGGCCCTCCTCACGCAATGGCCCAGGGAGCCTGAGGCCACTGTCCCCCGATAACATGTACTCAGTCACTGCAAAGAGAGGCAGGGTCAGGGCTGGCTGCCCTCAGCACTCGGGGCCCTCTGATGTGTGTCAACAGACATCACCAGCAGACTGACAACAGGATGTTTGTGAGGCCGGGTCAGGGCAGACGGACGGGGCTGGAGTGCAGACACCATGTGAGCAAGTGTCCACCGACCCTGCTCCTATGAAATCAGCCGACAAGGGAGGTGCTCAGTGGCCTCTCCCCTCCACCAGGCGGCTCAGAGGTGAAAACAGAACACCAGGCCCAGGAAAGACCAGGTGGCTTAAAGGAACCTCAGAGCAGGACAGGACCAGGTCTCAGCCCCAAAGGGCTGCGGGAACCTGTCCACTGTCACCGCATGTGAAGCTGTGGCCATGGCCCTGCCATGCAGTCACCACCTCCTGCCTGAGTGGCTTCTGGCTCCACCCCGGCTTTGGGACGGGGATCACAGTGCTGTCTGTGCAGGAGCCACAGTGGCTGAGCACAACCCCTGGCCCCGACCATCACGGCTAGTGGGGCTCCTTGGGGGAAAGAGAGCCCCACTTCCGGACTCAGGCTTCCCTGTGGGACATGCCAGCCCTGCAAGGGCTGGGGAGGACACCGCCGGGGAGGTGCCACAGCTCTGGGATGGCAGTGTGGAGTGCCCAGCTGTGCTCCCCATGGGCCTGTCCAGGACACAAGCCTGACTCAGGTGGCTGCTGCTGTTCTGAGTAGGTGCGCAGCCCCCCCGCACACCTGGCCCACCCCCAGGACTCAGGGCAATGCCTCCACCTCGGCAGAGACACGACTGTGGTCAGCCGGTGCCCTCAAAGACGCGGTCGCTGGGGCACAGGTACACTGGGGGCTTGGGAGGACACATGTCCCAGGCAGCATCACCCTGAGGAGGGTCCTCACCTGGGTGGTGTTACTGTGGGGTGTACTGTGGGGGGTACTGCAAGGTACTTTGTGGGGTACTGTGGGGGGTACTGTGTGGGTACTTTGGGGAGTACTGTGTGGGGTACCATGGGGGTACTGTGGGGTTACTGTGTGGGGTACCGTGGGGTACTGTGGGGTGCACTCTGGGGTACTGTGTGGGTACTTTGGGGGGTACTGTGTGTGGGTACTGTGGGGGTACCATAGGGGTACTATGGGGTACCATGGGGCTACTGCAGGGTACCGTGGGGTACCGTGGGGTGTGGGAAAGCAGACTCCCGTGATCCTCCACCGCAGGAGCTGAGATAACCAACCCCTGCGGGTCCCACCAGCACCTCAGCCCCTGCATGTGGGGCTGAGTTCTGGCTCCTTTGTGTGCGGTTGGCCGAGCGGCAGGGACACAGCCCACAGCCCGCGTGTCACTCACAGGAGGCTGCTCACGCTGCATTCCTGCTCCCGGCGGCTACAGGTCTGCTTGGCTTTCGCCTCTACGGACTCCCCTGTTAGTCCTCTGTTCCCCACTGTCTTCCTACATCCAGGATGTGTCCCACTGGCACAGCCCCGCAGTATCGCTCCACGCCACAGAGGCCTGGAGCCAGGCAGAGGCCGCCATGGCTGGATACCTTCCAGGTGCACACGCCGTCCGCCTTAGCACGTCGATGCTGTTCTCACGTATGCCGTGCTTGTCCCCAGGGCCACTGCCCCTGACAGATAGGTAAGCGGCTGAGCCTTGGGCGCCGCCTCCTATTCCCCCCAGGGTCACCGTCCTCCTCCCTGCACAACGTCCTTTGACCTTTCAGGTCTGCTGGTTGAGCTGTTTCAGCCTTTGCACGAAAATGTCCTTGTGTCACTGTTACTGAAAGACATCCTTGTCACGTTGAACTCGTTTGAAGGTTTCTCTGTTCAGAGCAGCAAACCGTGCCCCCCGCAAGCTGTGTGTGGTGACAACGATGCTGCCACCACCCTCCTCGCGGCGCTAGACAGCCGGCTCTCGCTGGCCACTTCCCAGATGTTCTGTCTGTCACTGTGTCTCCAGCCTGCATGTTTGGGGCTCATGGGTCTCCTCTGGGCCTGTAGGCTGACACCTGTCACTAAATCAGGGAAATATTAAGCCATAGTTCCTTCAAAGTTTTGCCATCTCTCCATTTTGGGGACTCTGTTATGTGTTTGTTAAGCCACTCAAAGTCATCCACAGCTCACTGATCTTCTTCCTTGACTTGGCGATTCTGTGTTGTGTTGATACGTCTCCACTAAGCTTTTCTTCTGTTAAGTCGTGCTGTTAACTCTATCCAGGGAGGTGCTCACCTTAATGATTGCAGCCTGTTATGGTGCTAAGTTTAGTCCGTCCCACCTTCCCTGCTGTGATGTAACGTTCTAGATGTCAGGGACACAGAATGATGGTGTGAAGGCCAATTCTAACAACCCCATCGGTTCCAGCTGGTTTCGCCTGTTTGCCCTTGTCATGTTCCGCTTCCTACTTCCTTGCATCAGACAGTGCAAATTTACCCCATTGGCTGCCAAACATGTGTGTAATCCTATAAATCTCCTTAACCTTTGCTCTCGGATGCAGTTAGATCACCTGTACATGCCCTGCATTCATGACCTGGTGCAGGTCAGCAGGGGTGTTCAGTCCAACATGGTGTCCTGAGCAAGCCCTCAGAGGACTTGCCACTGCCCTGGAGCTGCTGCCCGTGTGCTGCTGGGAGCAGGTGTGTGGGGTACTCTCTAGTCCTCCAGAGGCTCCAGCCTGGGCAGTCCCCTCAGGTGCGGTGCTGACCAGCCTTCTGCTGGACCCAGGCCTTGGAGACTTCTTGCTACACGGGGCTCCCCCGGGCTGCCCTCCCCTGGGGGTCTGCAGGCTCCCCACGTGGCTCCCGGGTGCCCTCCAGGCAGAGATGGGAACGACCATGGGGCTCACATCACAGTCCCGTCTCAGGTCACTACTGGTGGTGGCAGATGTCCTAGGTCTTAAAATCTTGTGTCATATGCTTTTGTCTATTTATATTTTGTTTCATCTAGGTTTTGTTGCTTGGTTGTTTTATATCTGTTTCCTGTGATGTTTTAGGTGAAAGTGAAAATTTTTGATGTTTTTTTGATTAAAGAAAAACTATAATGTGTTTAAAGACTTTTGGAAGTCTATAAAGGCAAGTGAGTTAATTGCATAGGTGCACGGCCCACCCCTCCCCCCACCCCCCCCAGAGTGGCTGGAGGCTGAAGCACCTGCCGCTCTGGAGCCTGGGTGCACTCACGCATGGAAGGTGGGCTCCCCGTCTCCAGCTCCAGCTCCTCCTCCTCCTCCAAGCAGGTGCGCATGTCGTGGGGCCAGGGGCAGGAGGCAGTGCTCAGCAGGGCTGGGCTGGCAGATGTGTGCGGGCTCAGTGGTCCCAGGACAGAGGAGGACTGGCTGCTGGAGGAGGAGGTGCTGCTGTCTGAGATGGTGGAGTGTGGCCTCTTAAAGGGGGTGGCACGGTCACAGGAGGGTACAGCCACAGGGGCTCGGGTCCACAACTCTGGAAGGGGACAGAAAGCAGGCTGATCTGGCTTTTGCTCCACACGTGCTGCCCAGATTTGATAGTGAAGCAGCCATCTGAGAACCCAACCAAGTCCCTCCTGCTGAGGTCAGTTTGGGCATGATGTGGCCACCACCCACCCAGCCACTGTGCTGGCTCTCGGGCCCGCAGTCAACACCAGGGCCCCAGTCAGTGGGACAGGGTGAGGGAGAGGGCTGAGGCCATGTTACCTGCTGCCTTGATGGCCCGGTCATTAATGGCCGCGTCACTGGGCTGGATGTCCACGAACGGCTTGTTGCCAATCCCCATTGACACCATTTCTTGCATTCTGAGTTCTAAAACAGAATAACATAGGGCAACTTTCCAAGGAACTGCTTGGCTTTAATACTCTCCCGACAATGCTGTGTACCCAGCACCCTTCATCCTGACCAGGAGCACGTCAGGGCCTGGCCCAGCACCCTCCCCAAGTGTCGCTGGGACCCAGAGATGCTGGGGCTCCCGTTCTGGCACCTACACCTGGTCTGGCCTCTCAGGGAGCTCAAGGAGTTGACAACAAAAAGGGGGACATGGGACTCAGAACTGGGGGAGTGGTAGGGGCTGACCCTGGGTGGCCCTCTTCTGCCCACCTCTGTTCCGCAGAGCCTGCCGCCACAGGATCTGCCCTATCACGTGGGTCCAGGCCATCTTGACCTCTGCAGAGCTGGCCTGGAGAACATAGGTGTCCTGGGACTTCCGCCGTCTGCGGAACCAGATCTCAAACCTCAAGCCGCTGTCTCCGATGTTCTCTGTCATCCCAATCTCAGCCGTCTATACCAAAAGCCGCAAGTGGCAGCAGCGTCAGCAACTTTGATCCTCACTTGAGGAATTGACCATTCTCTGGCCACCATCTGACCCCAGCACCTCAGTGCTAGAGGCTCTTCACCCAAATACCAAATGGGGGGCTGAGGCTGGACGGGGACCCCCAGGACAAACCAGATTCCCACCCATGTGCACGGACTCCCTCCTGGAGCTGCAGTCTCCCCACTGGAGAAAGGGAGGCTGGACTGGAAGGCTCTCTAGTGGCCCGCGGTGGCTGTGCTGGACAGGGCCACAGGACCGCCTCTGATGTGCTCCTCTGCAGGTAAGGGCTATAGGCTCCCTGCAGGAGGTCTAGGAGCTCAGAACCCTGTGGGGTGAGGGCCACCCTTGGAGACTGGCCCAGGTTCACCTTCACCACAATCGGAAATGAAGTTACCGACTGAGAAGTTTCCCAGCCGCTGAACCAGCCCGCAGCACCATTAAGGACCAGTGTGTCCGTGCGACTTCCTGATTTCAGACACAGCCCCACATGTCCTATTTCACCGCTCCCACCCAGGGGCGTCAGGTGTGAGGCGGGCGTGTTACCTTGAAGGACTGTTTGTACGTGTAGGTGTCATAACCCCCGTCCACTTTTCTGGTCTTGCTAAACAGGATGAGGTCTTCGAAGAGGAACACGTGCCTCAGATACTTTTTCCTTCCACAGCAAACGATAAACTCATCCTGGCATCTCAACTGCCCCTGCTCCTTCAGATTCACCTGCAGATGGAGCAAGCTTCCCTCAGGGACCTGATCCCGCCCCAATCCTTGGGGAGAGAGGGACTGGAGGTAGAATCATCACCCATGGTCAGTGCTCACTCGATGATGCCTCCTCCTAGACCCCAAAGGACGGGGCTGGAGGGTGGCTGGGTGAGTGAGCATGTGTGGCGGCCCGTGCCTCTTTTGTCCACATACCTGGCCCTGAGCCTCTTCTGTCTGGCTGTTCCTGACTTATGCCCCTCACAATAAACTGGTGATGTCATAGTGAACGGTCTCTCTGGGTTCTGATTGTTGTGACCAATCGGTGCCGTGGGGGGTGGGGCAGTCTTGTAGGATGGAACCCATCACCTGTGGGATCTCACCCCACATCCATGCAGATGGCATCAGGGTTGAGTTGAATTACAGGACACCCGGCTGGTGCCTGAGAATTGCTCAGATGTATGGGGAAAACCCTTGGGGCCAGGCAGGGCTCCTCTGGTCTGCATGGAGCTCACAGCAGAAGTACCCTTGTGGACATGGTGCTAAACTCTCACCTGTTTCTGCATAAAAATACCCGATATAGCCTATGTGGGAGTCAGGTTACAAATTCTGTACCTGAGCCACCCCTACCCCCAGAAGTAACCCCCAAGCTGCAGTTTGGGCTGATGGCTGGTGGGACCGCATGGAGTATATCCCAAACTGTGGACACCACTGCTAAGTCCCTCCTGTAACCTTCTAGCCCATGGATAGCCCTGTCCTGGGGGCTTCCTGAGAATGGCTGGTCCAATCCCAAATGACTCGGCTAAGTCTGCTGAATGGGGGCTTCTGGAGTGACCATGCCGGGGTACCCCGAGTCCTCCATGGCTCTCCATGGACAACTATACTCCATGCTGGACTCCATCTCTGGTGCTGGCCACAGCCTCAAATCTGCCTTCTCCAGCTGACGCCCGAGGTCCCACCTTCAAGCCCAGGTGGGGTCAAAAGGCAGGGCGGGGCATTGGCACATCCATGGCTGTGCGCACACAGGCCATTTCACCTTGCAAGGCACCCAGGGCTGCTCAGTGGGAGGACAATGCATGCAGGGTGGCGGCCAGAAGAGCCCACATTCAGATTTCGGTTTGTGAGACTCTTGATGCAGTTTTTAGGGCATGAACATTTTCATTTTCCCTGGGAACCCTGTGGCTGTCCCTCCACTGTCAGACACCAGGCATTCTGCTGGGGGCAGGACTCCTCTTCTAAGCTGGTCCCATCCTGCCACCATGTGGGCCATGTGGATGCCGGGCCCAGGCTCCCAGTGTTGCTCTGCTCCAAGCCTGACAGCCAAGTAGCCCCTAGGTGGATGGTTAGCCACTGAGGGCCTGCCTCCTATAATGCCCCGCGGCTGCCTGGACATGAAGCCCCTCTCTGCTCCCCTGACCCGCTGGCCCCAGAGAGGTCTCAAGCTTCTGGGGACTTCCCCAGAGGGAAGCTCATGTACTCTGGCCCCAGGCCACACCCTCCCTCAACTCAGGACAGCCCGTCAGGGCCTCGGGGCACTCACGTCACAGCCTCGGACAGCGTCCATGGCCAACAGGTCGTTGCCGTGGCGCAGCTGGAAGCGTACCACACCCTGGGCGGCCCGAAGCTCGCTCAGCTCCTGCTCTGGGACGGGGCAGCGGCCAGCCTCCCTGACCAGGTCCTGCAGCAGCAGTGCGTACTTGCCCATGCGCTGCACCGGCTTCAGCAGGTAGGAGGCCAGGTCCATCTTGTCACCCAGCTGCCGCTGCTTGTCCTGCAAGGGCCGGGGCGAGAGGGTCAGCCGGGGCCAGGTGGGGGACAGCGCGGCTCGTGGGGTGGGGGGGTGACCTTAAAGAAGGCGTTGCCATGGCTGCAGAGTAGGGCATCCGACTGAGGCTTGTTCTTGCTGTACAGCGCGTACATGCCGAACTGTTCCTCCTGCAAGAAGGGAGGACACGGGGCACCTGAGGGGGGCCAGGTCCAGTCTCTGCCTCTGCCCCCACCCTCTGTGTGCTGTGCCTCCCATGGGCAGGAGACAAGGAGGCTCAGCGCTGCCCTGGGATCACCGGGGCTTACCAGCACATTGATGCCAGAGATCTAGAATTGGGCGTTACAGGGCGTGGGGGAGAGGGCAGAGGCGGGCCTGGGACAGGGCATGGGGAGCCCAGAACCAAAGCTATGTTGACATTTGAAATTCTTGCCGTTGTTGTCAACATAAAGCAACACAGAGTTCATCTTCTGGCTAAAAGCACCTTCTTAGAAACAGCTGAAAAGATGCACCATGGAGTTGCTTTCACCCTCGGGCGTTTCCGTTGTGGGTGTCTACATTAGGAATGCGGAGGCCGCGTCTCACCTGCCCACGGCACAGGTGCCACTGCGTCCCCACTGCCTGGATCACTGCGTGGGGACTGCTAGGTGAAAGCATTTCTTTTCAAACTGAATTCAGAGTTTCATTAACGATCCAGACAGGGAGATATTCATATACACAGTTGGGAAGACTCTCACGGGGAGAGCAGCCCTCGTCTGGGGCACGTGCACAGTCCGGGAGCCTCCGCGGAAAGCCTGACCTGGCTTGCTCAGATGGTGGGCTGGCCCGGGCCCCACCTGGGAGGGAGCTGGCCGGCTGCAGCGGGAGGACTGAGGATGGGACCAGGTGGGCTCCCGTGTATAGGACGTGAACTGCTTCGGGCCAACAGCCTTGAGAAGTGAGCAGAGGGGTGTGTGGGTGACGATGCAGGCAAGGCCTCCAGCGTCGTGCGGCTCTGGGGGCCAAGGGTGCCTTCAGGTGGCACCAAGCAAAAACACTCGATGTGATCAGAGCCACAGCCTTCTTGTCTATTTTGGGGTCTGTTTATTGCTGGGTCTGCACGGATCCAAATCACCCGAAACATGGGCGTTGCCAGACCCAGCCTCTCAGAAGGCACCCTGGGCTGATGTCGCCTTCGCCTCCCACAGGGGCGCCTGCCGTGTGGACCCGGTGCCTGGGAGGGAGGGACTCACGTGTCTCAGGAACCCGCGGCCTGCCGCCAAGGGGCAGTGCTGGCAGCGCTCCAGCTCCGCCAGGAAGTGCTGGCGGTGGAAATCATAGAGGTTCTCCAGGTTCCCAAAAACGATGC
The DNA here is from genome assembly GCF_018345385.1 of Vulpes lagopus. Taxonomy (NCBI): domain Eukaryota; kingdom Metazoa; phylum Chordata; class Mammalia; order Carnivora; family Canidae; genus Vulpes; species Vulpes lagopus. Next base: position 31,153,542 of record NC_054840.1, on the reverse strand, counting down.
TGTGCTTCCCTCGGAGGTCCTGGGGCAGGTCCGTTCTTTCCATTTCTGGAAAGTAATGGTCAATGACATACCCTAAGGACCGAACATACTCTCTCTCCGTGGACACCATCTCAGCCATGATGTGCTGCAGTCGGCTGCTGGAAGACAGAGGCGGTGGACACTCAGGCTGGTGCAGGCCTCGGCCTCACTCCAGGCCTCGGGAGACCCTAGGTCAGCGTCCCTCCTGCTTCACATAGAAACAAAATGCTGTGCAAGCCCAGAGGAATAAACACGATCGTACGGGGCAGCAATGAATCCTGTCACATGTGCTCTGTCACCTGACACTGCTCCTTTGATGGAAACGAGTAAGATTGGAGATACAGGAGGTGCATATTAGAAGCTGCTTGCATGAAGTGCCTCTATACTGTTGGTCACAGCCTTTTAGGATAAAAGATCCTTCCAGAAGGTGGACAGGAGAGACTGCCAGGGCCCCTAACTTCAACCTGGAGTCCTCTGCCAGGACGGTTCTGGCAGGAAGAGGATTTGAACACTGCAAAGAGGACTGTGGTGGGAGCTCCAAGACCCCGGGAGCCAGGTTCCCATGCACTGCTAACCTACCAGAAGGGACTTCTGAAAATTCAGCTCTGTGTGGTGGAGACAGGGGACCCAGAGGCCGGAGGGGAAGCACAGGGCCTCGGGGCCTGGGATGGGGCCGAGGTGGGCAGCAGGAGGTGGACAGAGGGCTGTGCTGTGTCCAAGCTGGGGATGCGTCCCTGTTGCATGAGGCCCTTCAGAGGCGCCAGAGAGTTTCTTCCCGGCTGCCAGCAGCTTTCCCCAATTACTCAATCCCCAGATACTCATGAAACTTCATAGTCTTTTTTTTTTTTTTTCTATTACGTGGATTTACTTGCTTTCTTTTAAACTGGAAAGCAGCTAAAAGCAACCGATGATAGGAGATACACCTGCAGTCAGAATGGCTGCTGGATGTGTCCATCTGTAGCTGGAGAGCCTGTCCCTTCCCGTCCCACACTCCCCACACCTCCCAAATACCTCCTGGCTAGTCAGGAGCCCATAAGACACCTGAGGCCCCAGCCCCAGCCCCACAGCACAGTTCCTGTCCATATTTGCTGAAAACAGGCACCATTAAATATTCAGAAACAACACTAGCATGGTCTGAGGATTTGGAACAAATGACTTGGAAACTGACACATGAGGACATAATGGTGGGAACTGACTACTGGCCTAGTGACAGGAAGTCCCTCTGGGCAACTGGCACAAGGCCTGGGTTTTCACGAGAGTGGGTTAGTTTAACGCTTTGTCCTACAGGCGCTGGTGCGGGAGGATATGCCCTGTGCGCTGTGCTGTGGGCCCAGGGCCTGTGACAGGTGAGAGGGGGAAGGCTTCCCAAACTTGGCTCCCAACTTGCAGACTGAGGATGTCCGCTGTGGGTGCCTGGGGGCTCTTGGCAACTGGAGGGCCCCTATTCCTGCGCTCTGTGCCTCTGGAACTTTCAAGATGTGCTCAGTGGAGCTGGAGGGTGGTTCTAACCTCCGGAAAAACCCTCAGGTGATCCCAAACGAAACCCTCCTGTTCCACCTCAAGTTTCACCCCAAAAAGGGTACACAGGAACCTGAAACATAAAGGACAGTATTTGGTGGCCATCTCAGTTCAGAGATGTTCTCTGCCTGAGGAGGAAGCATGTCCACCAAGCAAACAAGCAAAGGACACGAGGAAGATGCCCCACTGCATCCACCCCACACACTGACAGGCTAGCAGTGCAAGCGGCAGGCTGTAGCACCAGGTGTGTCACTACCTGTCATCAGGCCTGGGTGCACTTCCTGCCCACGTTTCCATCCTATGGTCAATAAAAGATATATTTTTTAATACAAATCTTCTTAAAGATTAAACAGATTCACGGACATCTCCATTTGGGCAATGGGCAAACACACGTACTTCTCACCTCCATGCTGAAAGACTTTTCCTAAAAAGTAATTTTTAAGGTAAAGTCTTCATACTTCAGGTGTGATTTTCTATAAATTGGCCTCAAATGATGAGAGCTGGTTGTGTAACCGTCAGAGCGGGTGAGCCATGAAAAAAGGAAGTAGTTTTCAATGACTATTCTGAACACGGGGAGGTAAATAACATCTTATCTAAAATCAAATGCAAGTGTGCTACCTGGACAGGACACGGTGGACCTGGAGGGATGTTTGTGGATTGCACTGACCACTACACCCACAGGCTGAAGGGGTGTCCGCCTCACCTTCCTGCTTGCTTGTTCCCGTCCTCCTTGGAAGGGTGGGTCCTGGAGGGAGAGGACAGACTCTGGTTCCGAGTGACCAGGGGGCTCTCAGCATGTGGCCTTGATGGGGGTTTCTTCTCGGAGGCCACGGTGCTGGTCACCTCCAGGCCCCTGATGAAGACCCCAGTGTGGCCTGGCCAGTGGGAGTCTCTGAGGCCACTGTCAAGTTGTGGAATCTCAAAGCTTTGTGTTTTTCTCATAGTTTTCTTCAGAGAATGTTTCCTGGGGTGGGAGGCAGGTGTCTGGATGGGCTCAGGGGAGCAAGTGGGGCTGTCGTGTGGGGAATGCACACTTGGGGCCAGGTGCTCATCCTCCTGCCTGTGCAGAGAGGCTTGGCCAGGGGGGCCAGGCAGCAGTGGGGCCCGCTCCCCAGCGGGACACTCCAGGTCAGTGGAGGGCGTCCAGGATGGCTCATGGGGCCTCCTCTCAGCCTCCTGGCCCAGCTCATGCTTCAGGGGTCTGCGGCCCAGAGGCGGGGTGCCAGGATCTGGGGTAGCCCCAGACAGGGCCTCTTGGAAGCAGAGTTGGGTGTGCTGGCTCTGCAGCCATAAGGGGTGCCACCGATGTAGGGCCTGCGGGCTGCCCAGGCCTGCCACTGCCATGCTTGCCCCAGGGAAGCTCTGTGTAGTCAGCTCTGTGGCCTCCTGGTGCCAGCAATTCAGATACTCAGCGACGGGCTGCGGGCCCAGGTGTCCCAGGCACTCACCACACTGCAGCATCCACCTGTCCACCTGCATGGCAAAGGGGGATGCTGGTCAGGACAATGGAAGACTGTCATGGCCCCCATGGCCTTGCCAATCCCACCCAATCTCATGCAGCTAATGAGCAACTCAGGTAAACCTGGTTCATGCTCCTTTTGCTCTGCAGGTGCCCCAAATCCAGGGCCGTGGTAACCAGATGGCCAGAGCAACAGGAAGACCTCTCCGCCCACCAAGGGAGTTGGTAGCCAGACTCGCCCCAAGGGCAGGCAAGATGAGTTTGCATCTGAGCCCAATGGGATCTGAATCCTCTACAGCCCCTAAGAATAGCAGGAGGAGTTGTTCCAGGGACGCCGGATGCCAGGGCTACACAGACTATGAAATCGGTAATTCCACACCTCTGCCTGGTGTAGAAGGCCGTGACGGGGACAGAGAGTCCCTAGCCCTGCCCAGGCCTTCCCTGATGCCTTAGATCCCATCAGGAAGAGCTGTGCTCCTGGGAATTCTGGCCCCAGCAGCGTGACAGCCAGGCAGTTCCAGGGTACTGGTGAGTTTGCATGGCATGTGCTGTGCTGCAGCAACTGTTCTAGGGTCTCTGGCAAGAAGTATACTTTTACAGCTGAGCTGAGAAGCACAGAAAAGTTCACGTGTTCATTTTGCTTGTCCCTTTGGAACAATAAGTTCCTCATACAGTGGCTGAGATCCCAGGGCATGCTGTCGGGGGTGGGGTGCTGGCCACTTGTCCCAGGGTGCAGCTCACTCTGGCCTGCACGGACAGCGTGCCCTCCATGTCCATAGCACATGCAGATCCCTTGGAGGTGATTCCACGGCGGATGTCAGACAGATGGGCCCCTCAGGCCAGCGCTCCCTGCATCCACTTAGCCCGGTGCTCAGGCACCGTCTGAAGTCCCAGATCGCTTCCTCTGCTGTAGCCCATGAAGAAACTACCAGCACCAGCCTGGTGCTCACTCTGTTTCTATGTGTGTCTTCTGGTGTGGACACTCCATCAGCTGGCTGTGGGAGGTCTAGAACCCCCGCCGCCGCTGCCTGTTCTTCAGGCAGAGCAGCTCCAAGCGGCCAGGAATTCCTTTCCTCTTTCAAATCATAATTTGATCTATTCAGGAGAAGAATTTTGTATTTTTAAATGTGTGAAGGTTCCATGATCATGGGGGAAAGGAGCATCAGACACACTCAGGAGCTGGTTCCCACGGCTGTGCACCCATCCTGATGCAAACCAGCCGCGCACTCAGATGTATCCTCAGTGGCTGCACAGCATCATTGCCTCTCAGTTTGTAACCGCTGTTTCTACCTATAGGCCCCTTTCAGTCTGTGGATGGGAATCAACAGGTCTTCATGGCTCAAGGGTGTAACTGGGCAGGCTGTTTGCAGGAAATGGAAATAAGATAATTGAAACATGGATCCAGAACTTTCCATCTTGCAACTTGTTACTATGCAAAATATATCCCAGAGATGCTCTTTAGGTGGTGGCACAAGGAAACTCTGGGGCTCTCTGGGAGAGCTGGGCCGTGGAGGGGGGGCAACGGCAGCCCTGCCCACCCCACAGCTTCCTGTAGCAACATCGTTCATTCACAGTGAACACGTCCCGGGTTAAGACTTCATTTTTATGCATTTTCTCCTTGGACAGCAACACCAGGGGTTGTTAGGGACCACAGAAGAGGTGATGGGGTTGGATCTACGGCCACTGAACTCTGCTGTGACCCGATGCACAGGCAGAGGAGAGACATCAGAGCACACACGCTTCGTAGACAGAGTAATAGAGAAAAATGTCAAATCTGGGTTTTTACAAACATGACCTGAGAACCTCTGGATAGAAGAGCAGGAAATGGTCAACGGAGCAGAGACCCCTCAGGGCTGAAGTCCCACCTCTAGCCTCACAGAAAGAAATTCTGGTTGGTTTGAAGATATAAATGGAAAAATTCAAACCATAAAAGTTTTAGGGTGGAATGCATCAGTCGTTCTGTGACCCTAAGGTAGAAATTTCAATCCTAGGCAAAGCTGAAGGACAATCACAAACCAGGGAAGATGTTCACCATGTGACCAGAGGTGAGTTACATGCATACCAGTGAAAATTCGAGCTGTGCAAGCCTGCCAGTGTGTGGAATAGCCATTTCTTAGAGAATAAATACAAATAACCCACAGACAGATGAAAAAGTATTTATTTTCATGTCAGTAGGAAGAGATACTCTCCAGGCTGCTGCTGAGAATCTAAACTGGGCAGGCTGCTTGCCCGGCCACCTGGCATATGTGTAAAAACCTCAGAAATTGCAGCCCTAACCCCACCATCCCTGTCCCTACGAACCTATCCTAAGTAAATAATCACAAAGTGTGAACGACAGGTGCAGTGATGTGCACAAGAGTGAGAAATAGGAGAGCCCAGGACTTGGGACAGAGCTAGATGAACACGGAAGGTGAGGCTTGCACACACCACCATGCATGCCGGCCATCCTGGGGACCTCACCTGAGGATGCCCTGACAGTGGCCATCCCCCTGCCCGGACAGCCCCAAAGGGACACACGGGCCTCCAGAGAAGGCCTCCAGCCCCTCTAGACCTTGCCCTACACTGACTGCTGGCCATGCATGCACTCCTGCTTCACATTCTCTTATATGGAAATAGTGGTTGATAAAAGCATAAGGTTTAAATAAAAATATGTGGAAACTTTTGAAAGCTTCTATATGCATATGTATATGGAGAAAAGTCTGGTTTATAATATACTGCATGTTAACATTAGTTATTTCAGGAGCAGAGTTTTTTTTTTTAAGATTTTATTTATTTATTCATGAGAGACATACACAGAGAGACAGGCAGAGACACAGGCAGAGGGAGAAACAGGCTCCACGCAGGGAGCCCGATGTGGGACTCGATCCTGGGTCTCCAGGATCACGCCGTAGGCTGTAGGCGGCGCTAAACTGCTGAGCCACCAGGGCTGCCCAGGAGCAGAGTTTCAAAATGTTTTTCTCTTTTGGTTTCTCAGATTGGAGTACTTACCTGGTCTCGTCCCTCCTGGAGCATCCTTATTTCCCGTAGCCTCTCCAGCTCCTGCAGACATCTGTTGGAGGTGAGGACCAGCCTATGGACCTCTTCGTCCACTTGGTTGTACAACCTGGAGGCGACCTTGATGGCATCCCTGGAAGAGAAAGTGTCAGAAAACCAAGTCCTGACCACTAGCTGTTCATGGCAATCACCCGAGGAATATGCTGTTGGTGACAACCTAGTTAAAAAGGGAAAACTGCACTCTTTACATCCTTACATCTAACACAAAAGGGGATGCTCCAAGGAGGTCCACAACCAGAGCAGGAACAGGAACATGCCTGGGAACCACGGGTGCATGCCTCAGAGGTGGTAGGAAAATGTGGTGGGTGGACAGGGCTCCCCAGGACAGAATTAGACAGAGAAGCATTCAGTCAGGACCTCTGCTGAATCCATTATGGTGGGTTTGCCTTCCACTTGAGCATTCCAAGGAATCTGCTACATTTTTTGGAGGATACAAACATAGATAGACTTTGGTCCAATGTGTGCCCATGGGAAAGAATGGAGGTTTGGACCCCTGGGAGCTGTTGCATGTGACAGAATTGGACATCTTCCCCAGGGATGGGCTGCCCCAGCACGACACTCACTGGTAGTCTTGGCTGCTACCAAGCTGCTCCCTCTTCAGCCGTGCCAGCATGGTGCCACCTTCTAGCCGGAGGGCGACCAGTAGTGCATCTTCCAGAACACACTTCATCATTGCCTTATGCTTGTTGATTAAGTCTGTGACCTCCTGCATGGGGTGGGAGAAGCATACATAGAACCCTCTCTTCCATGGGGAGTGGACCTATATTCTTGTCCTCATCAATCAAGCTGAAAGCAGGGTTCAACTAACACTTGACACCTGTCCCAGCAGGAAAGTAATGCTGCCCCGGATGCTCTCGCCCAAGGGATGGTGAGACTAAGGACAGGAAAAAGAGGGGAAGTGTGGAACTTGGCAGCAGGAGGAGAGTTGGCATTTGGACAGGAACGTATGGATCTTGCCCACACACCCTGCAAACTCCGCCGAGGTGTCTCTGAGGCCTCTCTAGGCTGCTGATTTTCCTCCAGCCAGTCCACCTCTGTGTCCCAACAGTAATTACTCAGGCATTGGTGGCACACCAACACATGTATTGGTTGCAGTGGTGTTGTTTCTCTTCTGAGCATGGTGGAAGTTTTTTTTCTTTTTTGGTCACAGGGGGAGGAAGTGGTTTTTTGGAAGTCCTTTGCTAATTGAAAGGGATTTAAATCAAAATGGGTTTGAAAATCTCTGCTATGGATGGTGGATTTGGATAAACCTCTTCCCATCTACCTACCTGTGAAATAAAGTAAAATACATGAGAACCTACCTGTGTTGTGCTTAGAGTTCTGTGAATATTCAGGGAGTGGACTGAATTTTGTAGGAATACAATGGCATCCTCGCAATCTGTGGTGAAGGACTCCAGCTTCTATCATGGTGGGAGAGGTATGAGACGACAGATACACCGTTAGTGTCCACAGGAGCGCCAGAGAGCAGCACCCTCCCAGCCCAGAACTGGACTTTAGCGGTACTCCCAAGCCTGCCACACAGTGGCTCTCCAGCAGCCTGTGAATGGCAGTTGTGATGGGCACGACACTCAGGGTAGGGATGCCTGTTCAGGTGTGAGTAAAAACATCTGCATAAGGAGAAGTCCCAGGAGACTGGTAGTTGCAGTGGCTGTGAGATATACCTTACCCTACGGAAGCAGATCCAGTCACTATGGCTGTAGGGAAAGGAGCCATCGAGGTCTGCGGTCAGCTGTGAGCTGTCGACAAGCTTGTGCAAGGCCTTCAGGGAGCCCACCACCTCACACTGCCAAGGAGAAGCATTCACTGGTTACGTCCACAGAGGCATCCATCAGAAAGACCACTGTGATGGTTCACTCCTGGGAGAGCTACCACTGAGAGGGTTGAGAGGCAGGTTTAGGGTCCAGTGGCACTGCCTTGCTGGTGGCATTAATGGGCTGAATGTGTTTGGGAACAGGGATGAAGGTGGGGAGAAATGAAAGGAAAAGGCAGCAAAGAGGAAGAACAGAGAGGTACCAATTAAGAAAAAAAAAGGGGGGATCCCTGGGTGGCTCAGCGGTTTGGAGCCTGCCTTTGGCCCAGAGCGTGGTCCTGGGGTCCTGGGATCGAGTCCCACATCGGGCTCTGGCATGGAGCCTGCTTCTCCCTCTTCCTGTGTCGTTGCCCCTCCCGCATGTCTAAAATAAATAAATAAGTAAATAAATAAATATCTTTAAAAAAAAAAAAAGAAAAAGAAAAAGAAAAAAAAAAGGAAAAATTGAAAAGGAAGAGACGACAAGATGATAGGGGAGGAAGGGGAGGAAACAAATGAAACAGGGATGTGCTATTCTGAGATACAGAGTTGGCCCTTCCCAGACAACCCAAGGGGAAGTGTAACAACAACCAAGTGAAAGCTCTGGAGGGCAAACTAAACCATATTTCTTGAGGAGAGCAATTGAAACATGGATGAGGCATCAGCAGGGGGTGAGCTCCCCATCTGCAGGGCTCTGGCCTGAAGGCAGGATGCAAACATGGTGAGACTGGATTGGCTGAGGCTCTGATAGCAAACAGGCATTTCTGTGGCCTGAAGAGCCAGGAAAGAATGCTGGGGAGGAATGTGGACGTCAAATACCACAAGGGAGAAAGCCAGGGATTGGGAGCTCCCATACTGTGTAAACTGTGCCCAGGACTCTGGCTGACCCTGAACCATGTATGCAGCAGGGAATACACTAGGTAGCTAAAGGCAAAAAGAACTGAACTGGACCTACATGGGGGACTTTTTTCAGTTTGAGTCCAACCAAGTCAAATGCATTTCAAAACAGTCCTTTGTGGAGGTTTATAGTAGAATCCAGAGTTAGCATATTCAACAATATTCAGCAGAACATTCATATGTCTGGAATACAATTCAAAATTACTTGACACATGAAGAATCAGGAAAATGTGGCTCATTTTCAAGGGAAATGACAACCAACAGAAGCCAACCCAGAAAAGACTTGTATGTTGGAATTATTAGATAAGGACTTTAAAGCTGTGGTCATAACCATGCTCAGTGATGTAAAGGAAAAACGCCTGCAGTTACTGAGAGAATAGGAAATCTTAGCAGAGACAGAGAAAATATGTTTTTAAAACCACTGGAGGGATCCCTGGGTGGCGCAACGGTTTGGCGCCTGCCTTTGGCCCAGGGCGCGATCCTGGAGACCCGGGATCGAATCCCACGACGGGCTCCCGGTGCATGGAGCCCGCTTCTCCCTCTGCCTGTGTCTCTGCCTCTCTCTCTCTCTCTCTCTCTCTCTCTGTGACTATCATAAAAAAAAAAAACCACTGGAAATTTCACAGCTGAAAAACACAATAACTGAACTAAAAAATGTCAATAGATGGGCATAATAGCTGAATGGAGATGAATAAAGCATGGAGTTAGTGACATTGAAGCTAGATGAGAGAAAAAAAAGTAGAAAAAAAATAAGTCTAAAGACCTTTGGGGCAAGATCGCTTGAGGAGGAGAAGATAAGATGGCGGAGTAGTAGGATGACCCTATGCTTGCCTCATCGCTCCAACACAGCTAGATTATTATACATCATTCTGAGCTCCCAGAATGAGAGAACCTCTGAGGCCTGAGAGAACAGACTGCATTACCTGAGGGCCATGGTGAAAGGTAGGAGGTACAGAGACATGTGATTTGGGGGAGAAAAGAACTGTAAGCACAGCAGAGGAAAGGGAGGCCTGATCACAGATAGAGGATAGAGACAGGGAGAGAGAAAGCAGCACACAGGGAATTGCATAAGAAAAACACTTGCCCAAAAGTGCTGACTGGGAAAATGAAAGGGCCATATTTTTATAAGCAGCAGCGCGGAGAGTCTGAAGTTGTAGCAGTCTGCACTTGCCAGGGTCAACCCTGGTGGACACAGTGGTGCTCCTGTGGAGAAGAGAGGCAGAGGCCCAGGAGCAGACAGTATGATCTGAGGAGCCCCTGGGTCGCGCTGGGAGAGATAGTTCCGCTTGTTGGGAGTGCTTTACCTCTCCAGGGACAGAAAAAGCCCGTGGATGCCATAAAGCTGCCCCGGTCATTAGCATAGAGCAGAAGCACCTGCTGAGGGCAGCTAACTTGGATGCCGGCTCTTTGCTACAATTCACCATAAAATCCAAGCTCCTGCGCAGTTGTGCAATTGCTTTTCTAGGACCAAAGACACCAGCCACACCGTGATGAGGCCCTCCTACAGAGTACCAGCTTGGGTCTGCACTGTGTCAGCTCCCTAAAATTTAGGGTTTTGAAGCCCAGCCGCACATCTAAGATAAAACACAGGAGAAGCATACTGCTGAGTGGGCAGACAGCTCTGACACAGACAGGGTGAAAGCAGGGATCTGATGGAAGACTGGGACACAGGAGGGGGATTGTTTGCTCTTCTGTGAGGGCTTCCTGAACAGCAGGGGATGTGAACTCTCCTCTCTGGGGAAGAGAGCAGGCCCACACTGTTTTTCACCTCTTCCATCAGTAAGGACAGACTTCAGCAAGCTGCACAGCACACATAATGAAGGCTTGAGCTGCTTACACTAAGCCCTGCCCCCCTGCGCTCTGCAGGTGCCTTCTTAACTACAGCAAGTGTGATTGAGAGCCAGAGCAGCAGTGGGCCCCTCCCCCAGAAGACCAGCACAAATCCCTTGCATGCACTAGGTCTACTGATCATAGACTGCTGCAAAGCTTCAGCTCTAGTGGAAATAGGATTAGGCACAGGCTTTCCTAGCTCACAAAAGTCAGAGACCTAGATAAAATGCCAAGATGGAGGAATTCATCCCTAAGAGAGAATGAGAAGAGGTCACCACTAGGGAACTAATCCAAATAGATACAAGTAATATGCCTGAACCAGAATTTAAAACAACAATCATAAGGATGCTAGCTGGGCTTGAAAAGCATAGAATATAGCAGACAAATCCTGACTGCAAAGATAAAGACCTAAAAATGACTCCAGCTGAAATAAAAAATTATATAACTTAGATGCAAAACCAACCAAATGTAATGACCACAAGAAGGGAAGAACAGAGGAATGAATAAATGACACAGAAGATAAAACTATGGAAAATAATGAAGCTGAAAAGAAGAGGGAAAGAAAGATACTGGATCATAAATGTGGATTTAGGGAAGTCAGGAACTCCATAAAGTATAATAACATTCATATAATAGGAGTCCAGAGGAAGGGAGGGAAAAGGGGGCAGAATGTTTATTTGAACAAATTATAAGTGAAAATTTCCCTTATCTGGAGAAGGAAATAGTCATTCGAATCCAGAAGGTACAAAAAACTCTCATCAAAATCAACAAAAACTGGCCAACACCAAGAGATATTGTAGTAAAATTTGCAACTTAAAGAGATAAGAAAAAGAAAAAATCCTGAAAGCAACAAGAAAAAAGAAATCCCAACCTATAAGGGAAGACAAATCAGGTTAGCATCAGATGTCTCCAAATAAACCTGGCAGGCCAGAGGAAAGTGGCATGATATATTCAACAGGCTTAAGGGGAAAAATCTGCAGCCAAGAAGACTCTATATACCAAGGCTGTCATTCAGAACAGAAAGAGAGATAAAGTGTTTCTCAGACAAACAAAAACTAAAGGAGCTAATGACTACTAAGCCAGCCCTGCAAGACATATAAAAGGGGATTCTTTGAGTGGAAAGGACCAAAAACTAGAAGGGCAAGAGAAAAATCTCCAGAAACAATGATTTTATAAGTAATACAGTGGCAATAAATTCATATCTATCAATAATCACTCTGAATGTAAATGGACTAAATGCTCCAATCAAAAGATGTAGGGTATTAGAATGAATAAACAACAACAACAACAACAAAACAAGACCCATCTATATGTTGCCCACAAGAGACTCATTTTAGATCTAAAGACACCTGCAGACTGAAAGTGAGGGGGAGAGAACCATTTACCTGATGGATGTCAAAAGAAAGCCAGAGGAGCCATACTTATATAAAACTAGATTTGAAACCAAAAACTGTAAAAAGAGATGAAGAAGGGTACTATCATAATAAAGGGGACAATTCACAAGAATTGTTGAATACTTGTAAATATTGTATTTACAATTTACAATTGTAAATATTTATACTCCCAACTTAGGAGCACCCAAATACATACAACAATTAACAATAAACACAAAGGAACTCATTGATAATAATCCAGTAACAGTAGGGGACTTTACCAACCACCTACAGCAATGGGCAGATCATCTCAGCAGAAGATCAACAAGGAAACAGGAGCTTTGAATGATACGCTGAGCCAGATGGACTTCACGGATATATTAGGAACATTCCATCCTAATGCAACAGAATACACATTCTTCTAGAGTGTGCAGGGAACGTTCTCCAGAACAGATCACATACTGGGTCACAAATCAGGAATCAACTGGTACAAAAAGATCAAGATCATACCATGTGTTTTCTCAGACCACAACACTATGAAACTTGAAGTCAATCATAAGAAAAAATCTGGAAAGACCACAAATACATGGAGGTTAAACAACATGCTACTAAAGAATGAATGGGTAAACCAGGAAATCAAAGAAGAAATAAAACATACATGGAAACAAGTGAGAATGAAAACATGATGGCCCAAAACCTTTGGGATGCAGCCAAAGCACTTCTAAGAATGAAGTACATAGCAATACAGGGTCTTCCTCAAGAAGCAAGAAAAATCTCAAATGCACAATCTAACCTTACACCTGAAGGAGCTAGAAAAGGAATGACAACTAAAGCCTGAAGTCAGCAGAGAAGGGAAATAATAAATAATATTAGAGCAAAAATAAATGATACAGAAATAAACCAAACAGTAAAACAGGTCAATGAAATCAGGAGCTGATTCTTCAAGAAAATCAATTAAATTGATAAATCCCTAGCCAGACTTATCACAAAAAAAAAGAAAAAAAAGAAAAGAGAGAGCAAGAGAAAGAACTCAAAAATAAAAGCACAAATGAGAGAGGATAAATAATAACAACCTCATAGAAATACAAACAATTATAAGAGAATATTATGAAAAACTATAAGCCAGCAAATTAACAACCTAGAAGAAATGGATAAATTCCTAAAAACCTACCAAACCTATCAAAACCGAAACAGGAAGAAACAGAAAATTTGAACAGACTCATAACAAGCAAAGAAATTTAATCAGTAACAAAAATCTCCCAACAAACAAAATTCCAGGACCAAATGGCTACACAGGCAAATTCTACCAAACACTTCAAGAAGAGTTAATACCTATTATTTTCAAACTATTTTGAAAAATGAAAAAGGAAGGAAAACTTCCAAATCCATCTTAGAAGGTCAGTATTACCAAAATCAAAGACATCACTAAGAAAGAGAACTATAGGCCAAAATTCCTGATGAACATGAATGCAAAAATTCTCAACAAAATGTTAGCAAACTGAATCCAACAATACATTAAAAAATCATTTACCATGATCAGGTGGGATTTATTTATTCAGTATAAGGGGTGGTTCAATATTTGCAAACCAATCAGCATGGGATAGCACATCAATGAGAGAAAGAATAAGAACCATGTGATCCTTTCAATAGACACAGAAAAAAGCATTTGATGAAGTAACATCCATTCATAATAAAGCCCTCAACAAAGTGGGTTTAGAGAAAACATACCTCAACATAATAAAGGCCATTTATGAAAAATCCACAGCAAACATCATCCTCAATGAAAAAATAAGCTCTTTTCCTCTACAGTCAGGATCAAGACAGGGATGTCCAGTCTCACCACTGTTGTTTAACATAGCACTGGAAGTCCTAGCCACAGCAATCAGACAATAAAAAGTAATAAAAAGCATCTAAATCAGCAAGCAAGGAGTCAAACTCTCACTATTTGCAAACAACACGATACTCTATATAGAAAACCCAAAAGACTCCACCAAAAAACTACTAGAATTGATACAGAAACTCAGAAGTCACAGCATACAAAATCAATGTACGGAAATCCTGTTGCATTTCTATACACCAATAACGAAGCAGCAGAAGAAAAATTAAGGAAAATAATAAGACACTTAGAAATAAACCTAACTGGGGGATCCCTGGGTGGCGCAGCGGTTTGGCGCCTGCCTTTGGCCCAGGGCGCGATCCTGGAGACCCGGGATCGAATCCCACGTCAGGCTCCCGGTGCATGGAGCCTGCTTCTCCCTCTGCCTGTGTCTCTGCCTCTCTGCCTCTCTCTCTCTCTCTCTCTCTCTCTGTGACTATCATAATAATTAATTAATTAATTAATTAAAAAAAATAATAAAAAAAAAAAAAGAAATAAACCTAACTGGGCAGCAGCCCAGGTGGCTCAGTGATTTAGCGCCGCCGTCAGTCCAGGGCATGATCCCAGAGACCCAGAATGGAGTCCCACATCAGGCTCCCTACGTGGAGCCTGCTTCTCCCTCTGCCTGTGTCTCTGCCTCTCTCTCTCTCTCTCTCTGTCTCTCAAGAATAAATAAATAAATAAATCTTTTTTCAAAAAAGAAAGAAACCTAACCAAAGAGGTGAAAGACCTATACTCTGAAAACTATAAAACACTGGTGAAAAATAATTGAAGAGGACCCAAAGAAACAGAAAGACATTCCATGCTCATGGATTGGAAGAACAAATACCATTAAAACATCTATACTACCCAAAGCTATCTACAGATTTAATGCATTCCTATCAAAACACCATAAGTATTCTTCACAGAGCTGTAACAAACAATGGTAAAATTTGTATGGAACCACAAAAGACCCCAAATGGCCAAAGCAACCTTGAAAAAGAAAAGCAAAGGTAGAGGCATCATAATTCTGGACTTCAAGTTATACTACAAAGCTGTAGTGATCAAAATAGGTATCGGCACAAAAATGGACACATGAATAGAGAACCCAGAATAGAGAACTCAGAAATAGACCCTCAACTATCAGTTCAACTAATCTTCAACAAAGTGGGAGAGAATATCCAATGGAAAAAAGACCATCTCTTCAACAACTGGTGTTGGGAAAACTGGAGAGCAACATGCAAAAGAATGAAACTGGACCACTTTCTTACACCATACACAAAAATAAACTCAGAATGGATGAGAGACCTAGATGTGAGAACTGAAACCATAAAAATTCTAGAAAAGAGCACAGGCTATAATTTCTCTGACATTTACCATAACAACCTGTTTCTAGATGTGTTTGCTGAGGCAAGGGAAATAAAACCAAAAATAAACTATTGGGACTCCATCAAAATAAGAAGTTTCTGTGCAGCAAAGGAAACAATCAGCAAAACTGAAAGGTAACCTGAAGAATGGGAGAAGATACTTGCAAATGTCATATGCAACAAAGGGCTAGTACTCAAAATACATAAAGAAGTTATACAGTTCAATGCCCCAAAAACAATCTGATTACAATGGGCAGAAGACATGAACAGACATATCTACAAAGAAGATATCCAGATGGCCAACAGACAGACATGTGAACAAAAGATGCTCAGCGTCATTCATCATCAAGGAAATGCAGACCAGAACCACAATGAGATCCCACCTCACACCTGCCAGAAGGGCTAAGATCAGTAACACAAGAAAAAACAAGTGTTGGTGAGGATATGAGAAAGGGGAGCCCTCGTGTACTGTGGGTGGGAATGCAAGCTGGAGCAGCTACTCTGGAAAATACTATGGAGGTTCCTCAAAAAGTTAAAAATAGAGCTATCCTATGACCCAGTAATTGCACAATTGGGTTTTTACCTGAAGGATAAAAAAATACTAATTCAAAGGGATGCCTACACCCTGGTGTTTATAGCAGCAATACCTACAGTAGCCAAACTATGGAGAGAGCCCAAATATCCAAGAACTGATGAATGGATTAGGAAGATGTGGTCTATATGCACAATAGAATACTACTTAGCCATCAGAAAGGACAAAACCTTGTCATTTGCAATTATGTGGATGGGGCTAAAGAGTATTATGCTCAGCAAAATAAATCAGTCAGAGAAAGACAAATACCACATGATTTCACTTATATGTGGAATTTAAGAAACAAAACGATGAACATAGGAGAAAAGGGAAAAAGAGAGAAGAGAGAGCCAAACCAGACGAGGCTCTTTTTTTAATTTTTTATTATTTTTTAAAGATTTTATTTATTTATTCATGAGAGACACAGAGAGAGAGAGAGAGAGAGGCAGAGACATAGGCAGAGTGAGAAGCAGGCTCCATGCAGGGAGCCTGATGTGGGACTCGATCCCAAGTCCCCAGGATCACACCCTGGGCAGAAGGCAGGCGCTAAACTGCTGAGCCACCCAGGCATCCCGAGGCTCTTTTTTTAAAAAAGGTTTTTTTAAATTTATTCATGAGAGAGACAGAGAGAAGGCAGAGACATAGGCAGAGGGAGAAGCAGGCTCCATGCAGAGAGCCCAATGCAGGACTTGATCCCAGAACCCTGGGACCACACTCTGAACCAAAGGCACACGCTCAACCACTGAGCCACCCAGTTGTCCCCTTAAGAGACTCTTAACAACAGAGAACACACTGAGGGTTGATGGAGGCAGGTAGGTGGGGGAGCGGCCAGATGGGGGATGGGCATGAAGGAGGGCACTTGTTATGATGAGCACTGGGTGTTGTGTGTAAGTGATGAATCACTAAATTCTACTCCTGAAACCAATATTGCACTGTATGTTAACTAACTAGAATTTAAACAGAAATTAAAAAAAAAATAAGTAAAATTAGACTGTGGGGACAGTTGCACAATTCCACACATACACTAAAAATCATTGATTTGGCTTGATAAATGAATTGTATAGGATATGAATTATGTGTCAGTAAAGTTGTTTTTGAAAAGAAAGAGAAAGAAAACTTCTAGACTGTCACTTCCTGAAATTCCAAAAAATAAAAATGCAACAAAGAGTGAAAAACAAACAAAAAAAGACCTATGAAGCAATATCAGTGTGTATAATTGTAATTGTAGAATGAGAAGAGAGAATGAGGCAGAAAAAAACATTTCAAAAAATGACGAATGAAAATTTCCTGAATTTGCTGGTAGACGTAAATGTAAAAATTCAAGTTTAGCCCAGCCTAAGAGGATAAAGATGAAGAAAGCCATGCCTAGTCACATTATAGTCAATTTGCTGAAAAGAAGAGAAAATCTTGGAAGTAACCAAAGGAAAATGATATTTTCCACAGATGAACAATTATTTAAAATACAAAACAAACTTTTCATTAGAAGCTATGGAAGCCAGAAGACAAGAGAACACCTTTAAAGTGCCGGGCAAACAAACAAAAATCTACTGTAAGCCAGAAATCTGTATCTAGCAAAATATCCTTCAAGAATTAAGGCAAAATAAAGAGTTTTTAGATAAAACAGAAGCAAGAAGAGGAGAGAAAACAAACGAGCTGGAGAAGAAAAATCAGATTTTTAAAAGTTTTCGATATTATGCTCTATAGGGCTTCTGCAAAAATTTAAGGATTTGGTGATGGGTTTTCAGGATCTTATATGGATGCAGCCAGAGTTCACATAGAGTTTTCTATATGTTTTATCTTATATATGTATCTTAATATTTAATTTTATGCATCACTCAGAATCATATCTAATGCTGAGGGTCTAACACCATTACCTCAATTGTTCCATCCTTGTCAGGCCTAAACGCTGATTCTTTATTCACCAACAGCACAATACTATGAATTATGGGAGGAGATGTGTTCTGAAATAAGAAAGAAATACCGATTAGCTTTGTAATTCTTAACTTCATTGACTTAATAGAACTGTCTAACTTTGAGGGGTGCTACTTCTGCTCTGCTGTTTTCCCCAAACACCTAGAATGCATAAAATGTAATTGTCTTTGCTCTAAACGGAAATTATTTTCCCTTGTAAATTTTATTTATTTTTTTAAATTTTTTAAAAAATTTATTTATGATAGTCACACAGAGAGAGAGAGAGGCAGAGACACAGGCAGAGGGAGAAGCAGGCTCCATGCACCGGGAGCCCGACGTGGGATTTGATCCCGGGTCTCCAGGATCCCGCCCTGGGCCAAAGGCAGGCGCCAAACCGCTGCGCCACCCAGGGATCCCTCCCTTGTAAATTTTAACGTAATCAAGTTTATTGGTTATAATTTATATATAATAAAATTTGCCCTTTTAAATATAGAGTTTCTAAATTTTGACATAATTCACAGTTATGGAACCACCAGGGTCAAGATATATACAGCAGTTTAGCACCTCCCGGGTTGTGTCACACCCCTTTGTCCAGTCCACCAACCTCTGGAACTATTCATCTGTTTTCGGTGTTCGTAAATTTGCCTTTTTCGGATGCCATATGCATGGACTCATACAGCACTGGCTCCTTTTACTTAGCAAGTGCATTTGCAATTCATCATGCTATGGAGGCTCATTCCTGTCTGTTGCTGAGATTTCCACTGCTCGCAGGTACTACAGTTCATGCATGCACTCACCAGCTGGAGGACATCCAGGGTGTCCAGTTTGTGGCAATCATAGGTAAAGCCACTATAAAGTCTACATGGATGTAAGTCTTCATTTCTCTTGGGTGAACATCTAGCAGTAGGATTGCTGGGTCATGTGCTAAGTGAATTCTAACTTCTGAGTAAACTGGCTGGAGTGGTTGTGCCATTTTGCATTTCCATGAGCAATACCAAGCCCTTGATATTGTCAAGTTTTGTGGCGTGTGTCATCTCATTGTGGTTGCATTTTTCCAATGACTACTCATGAGGAACATATGTTTATGTGCTTCTTTGCCATTTATGTATTTTCTTTGGTCAAGTGTGTTCAAATCTTTGCCCATGTTTCATTGGGTTGTTTTTGAGTTTTGAGATTTTTGTATATTCCAGATACAAGTCCTTCATCAGGTCGTGTTTTGCACACAGTTACTCCAGCCACTGGCTTGTATTTTCACTTTGGTGACAGTGGTTTTTGAAGAGAAGTTTTCAATTTCGATAAGGTCCACCTGATTGTGGTTTTCTTTTACAGATCATAGTTTTGGAGTTGTAGTTAAGAAATCTCTACCTAACCAAGGTCATGAAGATTTTCTCCTGTTTCTTTCTGGTGGTTTTGAGTTTTAGAGGATACATGTAGGTCTGGGACCCACTTGTAATTCTTGTGTATGGTATGAGGTACATGTTCCCTATGGGTTCTTTTTTACATGTTTATGACTTTAAACAAACTTCCTTGATTTCTGTTTGTTAGATTACATTAAGGCTAGGTCATTTGGAAATAAAATTATTTTATTTATATAGTGCTTGCTTCATCACTCATAGTTTCAGAAGCTTTACTTCTTAATAGTTTCTTATGGTGATAGCCTTTTCACTTTAGAGCCTCTTTCTTTCTTTCTTTCTTTCTTTCTTTCTTTCTTTCTTTCTTTCTTTCTTCTTTATTTCTTTCTTTCTTTCTTTCTTTTTCTTTTCTTTCTTTCTTTTCTTTCTTTCTTTCTTTCTTTCTTTCTTTCTTTCTCTTCTTTCTTTCTTTTCTTTCTTTCTTTCTTTCTTTCTTTCTTTCTTTCTTTCTTCTTTCTTTCTTTCTTCTCTTTCTTTCTTAAATATTTTATTTATTTGTGAGAGACCCAAAGAGAGAGAGAGAGGCAGAGACAGGCAGAGGGAGAAGCAGGCTCCCTATGGGGAGCCCACCACAGGACTTGATCCCAGGACCTTAGGATCATGCTTGAGCCAAAGGCAGATGCTCAACCACTGAGCCACCCAGGCGTCCCTTTAGAGTCATTTTCTATTTCTTTCAGTCAGTTTAGGTAAAATTTTCATTTATCGTGAATTAAAACTACACAGTTTTGCAAAGTGTTTTATACTTCTCATATATTCCTACTTGAGTGAACTTTTACTATTAGGATCTGTTGTTATTACAAAGAAGATTGATATTAATTTTCAGAGAAGTGAGAACAGAGTTTGTGCCTTAGGATTAGTGTCCTTATCAGTGTATAGAAGTTATGTGCTGTGGGTGGGGTAGCAATGAATAATTCTTAGGATTTTCCTCCAACAAGAAGTAAAAAAATCATTTCCTTTTTGAAATGGAAAGTTTCTTATGGTATCTGAACTTTAATAATTTAATAAACTTGAAGTATAGTCACTTGAGGTCGTTAGGAAAGGGAGTTCTATTTTTTGTCTTTTATGAAAACATTGAACTACTTCTGTATATTCCCCTGAAACACGAGCCTTAAATTTGGCTTATTTGCAGTCCTGTCACTAGGATTACAGATCCTGCTTTACCTGACCCAAAGCCGGGGCAGCAGGAGGCCATCACCCAAGAGAAGTACCACCACCCCTACCCCCGCCCCCAGCTCAGCATCCAGACCTCAGAAGAGAGGTGAATTTCAAATTTCCTAAAATTTCTTCCACAATTCACCTGAGATAAAATCGGAAGGATGGCGTAGATACTTCTCCAGCTTCTGCTTTGGGAGCAGTGCTGGTGGGGAGGACCGGGACTCCAGAGGAGCCTCATACAGAATGCTGGGAAGGGGTATTCTCAGACCGAGGAAAGGTCGGTGGTTCTGCTGGGCAGCTGAAGGGCTCTCGGGCCACCTGTGGGCCCGGCCTGGGTCCCTGGCACCGCGGCTCAAGCACCTGCTAAGCGTGCACGCCAACCAGGAGAGCTTGGTCTTCCCTCCATGGGGCCGGACATGGAATTGTCAAGTTTTTTTCAGATGCTGAGGGAGTAGAGGCCACCAGGCTTCGGGGACTCACACGGTGCACCCTCTGGGCTGGGTGACCCTGCTCTGCTCCTGGGCCCGTGGCCACACGCACCGGACCTGGGCCTGAGCCCATGGGCGTGGCTTCCCCGCGGTGACCACCTGGGCCCTGGCCTCACGGAGCCCGGCCTGGGATCTGTAACAGGCCCCTCGGTCTGGCCGGGGAATGACAGTCCCTCACACTGTCCACCCTGTCCAGCCTGCACTGCCAAAGCTGGCCACCTGCTTCCGATGGGAAGGGCCCGCCAGGCCTGAGAGGCTCCCACCTCACCTCCTGGCTAGGGATTGTGTAGTTAGGGGCCTGCAGCGAGTCCTGGCTTGGCGGCTGCTCCTGAAAACGGATTCCACGCCCTCCTCCTCCCAACCTTCCCCAGGGCAGCACTGATAAAAGTGACCAGCTCGAGCACCATTTGCTGTGGCTGACAAGGGGTCTGAGGAGGGGGACCCTGGGGTCTGGCAGAGGGCCTGTGAAGCAGGACAGTTCCCCCACGGGCCACCCCGGGCTGAAGATTGATGAAACTGGATGGAGACCAGAGCAGCTGGGAGGCTGAGGAGGAGGAGGGAGGCTGAGGAGGAAGAAGGCTAGGAGGAAGAGGAGGAGCAGGCCGAGGAATAGGAGGAGGCCCGGGAGGAGGGAGGAAGCTGGGAAGGAGGGAAAAAGGGGAGGAGGGAGAGGCAGAGGAGGAGAAAGGGAAGGTAGAGGGGAGAGAGGGAGGTGAGGAGAGAGGAAGGAAGGAGGAAGGAGGGAGGGAGGGGGAGGGGAGGAGAGAGGGGGAGGGAGAGGGGAGGGAGGAGAGGGCTGCAAAAGGGGAGGGATGCTCCGTGGGCTCCGTGGTGTGAGGCAGGGACCCAGAGCTCTGCAGGGGCTGGAGGTACGTTCTCCTGAGTTGCAGTTTCCAGCGCTGTGCTGACTGGTGTGCGGTGAGCAGGTTAAACCTTGGCTCCTGAGGAACATGCGTGTGAAACACCGACACACCTTATCCTCCCGTCCACGTGCACATTGCAAGCAGGCCTCAGAGTGAACATCTTCTTTCTGAAAATTCTCAGAACTCAGAGGACGTCCTGCAGTTCCTCCTTTGAACAGAATTCCTTCCAAATTTGTTTGAAAAACAGCCATCCCCCTCCTTTCCCAGGAGACTTCCAGCAACTTCTCAGACTTTGCTGGTTGATAAAACTGCACATGCTTAAGAAAAACCAGAATCTCAAAGGAATTTGAAAACTGAAGCTGAATATGAGCACTGAACTGGATAACATCCTGGCTGCCAACCTGTGAGCTCAATGGCTGGTGAACTGGATAACATCCTGGCTGCCAACCTGTGAGCTCAATGGCTGGTGGCCGAGAGCAGGGGAAATGTAATAAGGGACATGTGTGTGTCCGAAGTGCTTCATGGAAAACAAGTTGTGGCTGTCAGACCTGCCTGTCCCTGTTGGAGGCACTAACTCACTGCACCGGGATCCCTTCTGCTGAGGGCCTGTTTCTCCCAGCAAGTTCCGCTGAGAGCCCTCTACAGCCCTGATGCCCCTGACAGGAGCCCCACCCTCCCTCCCCAGGCTCCTTGACCTTGGCTGCCCTCCCATTGTGCCTCGTCTCCCCAAGCCCCGCCACCCCTTGCAGAGCCAGCCTGCTGGGGGCTCTGCTGTCCTTTCCTCACACTCTACTGTCCAGTTACTGAGTGCAGCCCCACGTGCCCCAGCCTCCACCTCTGAGTCCTCCCTTCAAAGAACTTCCATTTGGCATCCCTCAACTCGGAATCTGGGTAGAAGAGTGATGGTGCCTGGTGCCTTCAGCAGAGACCAAACAGAGGGACAAGGTGGGACCCCAGACTCCATCACAGCCCTTGGCACATGCGGGCCCCCACAGACACACGTCTGAGGAGGCCTCAGTGTTCTCTGGCCTCCCTCTGGCCCTGGGTCCCTGGAACATCCCGATGCGGCGTTTCTCCTGTTCCAAGGACTCTCCATTTCCCTTTTGATGTTACTCATGACCCAGAATCCATCAGGTCTTCCTGGGGTGACCGCACACCTGTCAAACAACCTCCCTTGACCTTGGCCCAGAGGTACGGGGCCGTCCTCCCCATACCATGCACGCCTCTGTTCTGAGAACGTGCTCTGTGTACCCTGCACCCTGATTCGGTCAGACACTAGATGGGGACTGCTGTTGGGGGGGCAGGAGTCATGCCCACATGGGCTGGTCCTGGCTGGCCCTGCCTTGAAGGTCTGCAGTGGTGAACTAGGAGATGGGCAGGAAGCTCCTTCCAGGCCACTGTGGCTGACTGTGGGGGAGAACATTGTTGAGGGGTGCAGGAGCAGGGCTCTTCTGCTACTTCCCATGTCCACACTTGGGACCCTCACCTCATCCTGAAATTCCTGCTGGGGACAAGTGCAGGCATGGCTGCCCCCAGCTGCTCCTGGCTCATGAGGGAGCCCCTCGTGGCCCCAACTGAATGCTTGGCGCCCCAGTTATAGGAGTCACCCTGACTCACCTGCAGCACTGCCAGAGCCTGGGAGAGTGCAGGAGTAGCCGGACCCTTGCGAGCGTCCACCAGGATGACCAGCCCCAGCTCCCGCACCTCCTTCCTGGGGAGAGACATACAGCGTTAAACACTGCAGGCACAATCTCTTTCATCTCTGGTGAGACATCCTCACCCAGATGGCCTTGGGTCTACAAGTTTCTGACACACATCAACCTTTTGCTTCCTGAGGAATCAAGCTGCCTACTGGGTGCAGACAGGGCTGCTGGGCTCATTGTGTGGGTCAGTCCTGCCTGATGGCCTCTCCAGGCAAGCAGAGCTGGCTGCCTGTCTGCGCTGGCCGGGGCTGCTTTCTCTTACCCATGGCCCAGTCACCGGGCAGAGGTCCCAGAGCCTCCTTGTGCTAGTCTGCTTGCTGGGGCTGTATCTGATGTGGAATTCGACTCAGAGCACACGAGAACACAACGCGGTTGGCTCTTCTCAAGACCCAAGCTCCGGACCCATCATCTGGCTCAACTACGCTTCTGGAGCTACAGCGGGACAGCTGAGCATCCTTGGAAGCTGGAAAGCTCTGTTCCTTCCTATGATCGTGACTGTAAGCTTTAGTGCTAAATAGGACAGAATAACAGGCTAGGGCCAGGTGATGTATCTGACCCAACCTCCCGAGGTTAACTAACACTCTACCTCAGCCACATTGTGCATGCTGGCCTTACACCGGCATGCTGACCGCCCGTGCACACAAAGCAGGTAGAACCACGTGTCGCATCAAAGCCATATCCTGGCCCCAGGGCAAGTGTGCTTCACAGTTGGGGTGAGTTCAGTTTTGGGTGTGACTGCTAAGGAATGCTTCTGAGGGGTGTGTGTCTTGGAGAAGCTAGCGTACTGAGGGTGGAGTGGTGTCCTGGTGTCAAAGCCGGACGCAGGAAGGGTGAGGCTGGGAAAATCTTACTTCCTCCATCAGCTGGCCAGCTCTGTGCCCAGACCTCCTCTGCCACGGAAGCCGCTTTGCGACACACATGGCTTGAAGTGCCAGAGTCCACATCTCTGGGAGTGGTCCCAGGTGGTGCTTCAGGAGCTGGGCTCAACACTCCACTTTCTCGGAAGGTCCTGCGTCTCTCCTAACACCCCCACTCCTGGTGTCTCCTCACCCCAATCTCCTCTGCCGTGGCCCTGAATTTGTGTCTCAAGGTCTATTTCTGGCCTCAGAGGCAGGACTGGGTCTCATTGCCACACTGGCTTGTGCAGCATGGGAAATAACCCCTGGGGCTCCAGACCCACATGTTCTCCTCCACCAATCTCATCCACTTGGCAGCTTTGCTGCAGGGGATGGCTGAAGAGTAAACAGCTGCTTCCCAGGCTCAGAGGCCTGCTGGACCCTCCACCTAGGCTGGCTGAGGTGGATCCACTGACTCAGAGTTCACTCACCCTAGAACAGGATTAGACAGAAGATGGGAAGTAATGCCCCCAGGCCACCCAGACCGAACTTGCTTATCTCTACCTGCTTCTGTGGTGGGTGGAGCTGGCTGGCTCCCCTAGTTGGGCTCCCCTGGGGCCCCTGGCCCTGTGCAGACCTGCCCCAGACACCCTGGGCCTGCATTTCTGCAAAAGCCTCACATGGCATTCCTGCACCACATGGCTTCTCCATCTGAGGTCAGCGTAGCCTTCAGGCCCCGGGCACCCACTGTACACATGGAGTCTTTAGTCCTCACACCTGCTGCCTGACTCAGAAAGTGACTGGCTGCTCTGCGCCTTTGTATGTGCTCTTCCTTTTGCTCACAATGTCCTTCCCTTCTTGCCTGCAAACACTCACCGTCCTCAAGGACACGGAGCGCATCTGGGAGTCCCCACCCCTGGCCAAGGCTGCGGCTCCCTCCCGGCACTGTGGGTTTGTCCAATGCCAGGAGATGCAACAATTGGGGTTCACAGGTGTGTCCCTTTGAGGGGAGGAACCACAGCCTGTTCTCCTGTGTATGTGGTGGATGGATGGATGGTGGATTACAGAGGAGATTGGGTGGATGACAGCCAAGATCCATTCTGATTTTAAGACTGTGTGTCTGAGAGTTGATGGAAGTCCATTTATAAGGAACACGTGGCTCCCTGTAAGACAGCTGCAGAAAACGACCAGGCACTGCTGGACACTATTCCTGGTACTGAATGCTGGCACCTGGGGCATGTCATTGTCACAGCTGAAGGCATGTGGCACACCCCACAAGGTAGGGGTGGATTTCAGGTCCTCAAGGGGCAACAGTCAATCAGGAGACTAGCAAAATTACAATGCTTGTGGGGAAATAATCAGCCAAACCAGGAGGTTCCACCATGAGTTGCTCTAATGCTTTAGGGATGTTCTCACCAAAGGCTTCCCCCTGGAGCCTCCTGAGCTAGTGAAGACCCCTCCCCTGGGAGGGGAGTGGGGCTGTCTGAATTTTCTGTGGAAAAGGCAGAGGGCTACATATCCAGAGTCAAATCATGGCCCTGCCCCCCCCCCCCCCCCCCCCCCGTCCCGTGGGTACCCTAACCCCTACAGTTGGTGTTCTGCTGCGGAATGGAAAAACAACGCTCAGCCTGATGGCTAAACCAGGCTGAGTAGGCTATCGTCCTCGTCCACCAGGATTTCTCTCCATTAACACCCTGAGTTAATTGTGGAGGCTCCCGTAAAAGAAAGAAAAAGCCAATATCTTAGCGTTTTGGTGTTTCCTAAGGCTTACAAAGTATAAGCTAATGTGAGGATGAATCTGTATTTTCTTCAGAATATTTCTTTATATTTTGAAATCTGTGCTGGGAGATAAGTTTGAAATCCCAGGCTCACTCAAAGGCAGTAAAACCACTGCCCTCAGATAACTGGGAGCCTCCCTCTAGGAAAGGGGTTGTTCCCACACTGAATCTACCTCTGCTACTTCAGAAGAAACTCCAGCAGAAAGTTCATGCGCCACAACGAGCCTGAGGTCACGTGATGGGCATCATGGACCGTGTTCCCCCGCGGGCTCGCATCACATGATGCGCATCCTGTCACTGTCAAGGAGTCAGATCACATCATGGGGTGTATCATGAAGATGATGCTCTGGGCTTCAGTCCACGTACTTTACACAGATTATTTCTAATCTCTCTGACACAGCCTTGAGACAGCAGCTACCATTCCAGGTCGATGGGGAGGAAACAGGCCTATGGAGGTGCGCCATCTACCCGGCCAGTAGGAGCACAGCTGGGATTTCCAGCCGGGCTGTCTGATGTTGGAACTGAGCTCGCCAGCTGGGCAACACTTCCTCCCCTATGGCTGCCTCCACCCAGCACCTCAGGGACTCTTGTTCTGGTGGCCATAAAGGCTGACTAAAGCAAGCCTGGATCTGATGGGATCAAGTAGTTATGAAATAACACACTATAACCATCCTTGACTCCCACTGTCCTGTCCCTGTCCTTGGTCCATGAAGAGATCTGAAGCCATGCCCCAGAGAAAGTCACCCATTGTCATCATGCAGGATCCAGGTGGTATGGCTCCCTAGAATTCCATGCCAGGGAGGACAAGTCTCTCTTGAGGAGCTGGCATGCTCTCCTCCTGCCACACGGCATTGCCTAGCTGAGCGTGAGGCTCTCACTTAGCATGAATCAGTCTTTGCTGCTTCTGGGTACCATAATACTCATTTGTAAGATTTCTTGACCCATTTATTCTAAATTTTCTGTTTATATCTGCTAGGTCTTTATCCAGAAAGAGATGGAGTATAAGACATGTGCACACATAATGCTTGGAGCAAGTACTGACCCATGCAGAGCAACACAACACTCAGGCTAGACTGTGTGTCAGAGCTCTGATTCAGGGGAGAGGTCAGGGTGACAGGAGAGGAATTCGTGGGGGACCTGGAGAAGAGTAGCGAGGTGGGACATGGGGCCAGCTAGCAGAAGCCTGAGGGGCAGGTGGGAGCCTGGTGCCCCTGTCCCAGGGGGCTCCCAAGGCTCCACAGAGACCTTTGCATGAGGACACAAGCTTGTGCAGGGTTACCCCCAAAGCTCTGAAAGGTGGGGGCCTGGCTCCATCCCACCTGGGGATGCCGTGGAGGTATTGCAACAGGCGGGTCAGCTCGACGCTGGAGGGGTGTGTGCTGGACCAGAGCGGGCCCCTCGTGCAGACTTGCACCACTGCTCTCCCCTGGTGATCTCGCGTCCCTGAAGAAAGAGGGCATTGTGAGAGGGCAGCCTTAGTGAGGACATACCTGGCTTCAAGCTTGAGACACTGAGCTCAGGTCTGCAAATGGCTGAGATGTGAGATTTCCCAAGAGAGGAGGGCCTGCCACTCACCTAAGCAGGTGACAGCTATGCTCACATAAAAGGGCGATGGGCACTGCTCTGGGCTGAAGGGTCATGTTCCCCCTGAATCCTTATGTTGAAGCTTAAGTCCCAGTGGGATGATACTAGCAGGTGGGCCTTTGGGTGGCACTTATGTTACAGGAGTGGAGCCCCACGGATGGGACACATGCCTCTTACAAAAAAGACCCCAGAGAGCTCCCTTGCTCCTTCCACCATGTGAGGACACAGTAAAGATGTTTCAACTATGAACGAAGAAGGGGCCCCCAAGGAAACCCGACTGTGCAGGTGCCTTGGTCTGGGATACCAGCTTCCAGAACACAGATACATGTCTGCCCAGATACGTGTCTGCTGACACCCTGGAGGTGTCCAGTGCCCGGTGTTTTGCTGTACCTGCGCTGAGTAACACAGCCATGCTCACCTGGGAGAGTGATGACCCCGGACTGCAGGAGCTCCTGGCTGACTTCCAGCAGCTGCCTGGGAACCTGGCTGGGCACGGCTCCTGTACTAGGCAGCTGTCCTCCTTCGCGGCACACAGGATCCACAAGCACATCTGAAATCTGGCTGGGATCACGCTTGAGGAAGGTGCTGCTGTCTGTGTCGACCCCGGCTGGATGACAGAAAGACCCCTGGTCAAAGATGAAGGGTTTCTCTGGTTTGAAGGCAGCTACTCAGCTTGCCAGAAACACAAGCAGAAAATCGTGTCAAAATATGGGGTCCCATGAGAACTTGTCTCATTTCTGGTGGCGAACAACAGTGTGGCACACCTTAGAGGACAGGCGTGTTCCTGAGCAGTAGGGCATGAATAAACATAAAATTGGAACATTCCAGTTGCAGCAAGAGTGCTCACTACTTAAACACACTTCGGGGACGAGATTTTTATACTGAGTAAGTTATCCTAATTTATTCTCTCACACAGACTTCCCAAAGAGTGTCACAAAAATATTTCCACAAGGGGTGGGAGCACCCTGACGGCAGGCGGCATCGTAGCTGGGGTGCCTCCCCTTCCTGCGTCACCCCAGGGAGGAGGGACCGGGCTCTCCTGGGTCACCCCACAGAAGGGGGGACCATGCTCCCCTGTGTCACCCCAGGGAGGGAAGGGATGACCTTGGCCAGAGCTAGTTGGAACCTAAGACCCTGAGGGGCACCCTAAACCAATCTGGGCTTAGGTTTCCTGTCCCTTGGCCTCTTCCCGAACTTCTTTCAGGGCTAATGTCTTATAACTCTGTTAACAGCTTTCTCATTCTAGCTGGACTGGAGAAGCCCACAGCACTCTTTATATATTTGTATGAAAGTTTGAGGCACCCAGCTGGCTCAGTCTGCTAAGCATCTGACTCTTGATCTTAGCTCAGGTCTTGATCTCAAGGTCATGAGTTTAAGCCCTACGCTGGGCTCCACTTTGTGGAAGCCTACTTTAAAAAATAATTTAAAAAACCCAACTTTATTAGGTATATTTTATGCATAATAAAACTCATTTTAAGTGTATAATTAAGAGGATTTTAGCAACTTTACCAAGTGCTGCAACCACCACCATAGGTCAGTTTTAGAACATTTCCATCCTTCCAGAAAAATATATCATGCCCGTTTACTGTGAATCCGTACTCCTACCCCTGGCAACCACCCGTGTACTTTCTGTCCTGGACCATTCATACAAGTAGACATTATGGGGTCATTATGGGGTCTCCTGTGTCTGACCACTTTCACACAGCACAACTGGTTTTGAGGTTCATCCCTGACGTTCCCTGGGTCAGAGAGTCCTTCCTCCCCTGGGTCTCATCCCACTGTGTGCTGGACCATCTTTTGTCTGTCCCACCACTAGCTGATTGGTTACAACTGTACACTATCCTTGAGAGTGAATTTTTCATGTATGTTCCCATATTTTCTAGAATGTATCACCATCATTGGTAAAATCTTTGGGTTCCCACATATTCTAATGTGTTAATTCTACCCTGACCCCAAGCTTTCTCACATGGATGGGGGAGCAGATAACCTGTGCACGTGCACTATTCTTATTAGACGCCTTCCTAGTTGAGGTCATTCATGTAAGCTTTTCCTAAATTCAGCTTGCAGACTGTGGAGCAATGAAAGGAGAGGCCCAAAGTCCTGGGGGCTACAGTATTAAAGTGGCCAGGAATAAAAGCAGTACACTCACGCAGCTAATCAAGAAACAGTTGGTCTGTTGCTACTGGTTGACTGAATATGATATTCTTGACATAAACTGAAGTGCTATATTTAGTGTTTTGAAATTAGGTTGATTTTATATTTAAATAAGAGACAAAGCAAAGTCTCAGGACCTGGAGCAAATGGGAACAGAGGAAAACAAGGCAGAACAGAAAAGAAGCAGCTGGAACAGAGGAGCAGCAGCTGGAACAGGAAGAGTAGCTAGAACAGAGGAGCAGCAGATGGAACAGAGGAGTAGCTGAAACAGAGGAAGAGAAGCTGGAACAGAGAAGCATATCGAGGAGTAGCTGGAACAGAGAACCAGATGTAACAGAAGCAGCAGCTGGAACAGGAGGAATAGCTGGAACAGATGAGGAGAAGCTGGACCAGAGGAGCAGCAGCTGGAACAGAGAAACAATGTCTGTGCTGTGGAAGAGCAAGTACACTAATTGTTACTTTTCTACTTAGGTTTCAGCAGGATCCCAGCTGAGGCATTTTCCTGTGTTGATGAAGACATGAGGCCCAGGGCCACAGCACAAACTGCACTCCAGGGGCCTGTGTGTGTCCAGGCAGCAAGGATAGAGGGGAATGCCAGTATCACCAAGCCACTGGCCACTCACTGGGTGAACAGTCATTGAGGCCCTTCTGCTCAGACCTCTGGGGTCTGCTTACACAGCATCCAGCTTCTTGTGGGTGTAAGCACGACCCTCTTCTCCACAGGATCCTCCTTCTTCCACGGCTCTGGACAGTCAGCAGGAGGGTTCAGGGAAGAGCACTCTCAGGAAGGGAACTCCCAACTTCAGAGAGGGTTGACGAGACTTCTCTCCGCACCAGCCCGCAGTGCTAACTCATGTATAGTCTCTGGAGCTGAGGCAGCAAAGCCCACCGGGGCCCCGATGGAACGACTAATGGAGAACACTGAGTCTCTGACGGTGAAATCGACATGCACAGAGCTGCCAAATCTGGTTTATATGAACGAAACCCACTGCTTCCAGGTGTCCTGGTTGTGGTCAAACGACTGTGTCCTGTGCTGCCACCACCCGAGTGTGCACAGACGGCATCTGTGCAGCTGGCATTTCTCTGTGGAGAGACATGGACTTGGTTACACTTCAGAGTGAGTTTTGCTGGAAGACACAGGCCATCTCCTCGCCAAGATGAGCTGCAGACATGAGTTCTCACTGCATTATCCAGGGTGCGTGGGACCGTGTTTTCTGCCCAATACAAACAGGAAAATTTAGGTCCTGGAAACAATGTTCAGAGAGTTATTGCTTTGTTTTAATTTTAACTGAATTACAGGGGCCAGTACAGTGTTCTTAACATAGTGCTGACCTTAAGCCAATAATTTTATCGGGAAACTTTACGCAGGACTATCCACATGTGCACCATGCTGTATAAATCCCGTTAGAATTTCAGACAGGAGCAGACACCCTCATTTTGCAAGCAGCAGGCCCATCCAGGAGTGTGAGCGAGTCCATCAGTGGGCGGGTGGGTGGGCCAGGTGTGCCTCTGCAAAGAAGCCACAGCTTGTTCTCTGCACCAGATGCCTGGGGTAACCCTTCCTTCCGAAGGCTCCTGTTCTTTACTTCCTCCAAAGTCAATGCTTTTCTTCATCACAGAACATTTCTTTATTCAAACAAGGAAAATATTGGACGTAAGGAGTAGGTTGTCATTCCTTCCTTTTCATTCTTGATGCCCTGCAAACTCTCCTTGCAAGTCATGTTGTCCATTGAGAGCAACATAGGAAGAATCTCATAGTTCGGGGACAGCTGAGCACGTTCTGTAGGCCTTTGAGGTGTGTGACTCAGGAGCCAGTGTCATTGATCATGAACATAGCATCTAACTTACGCACAGGAAAGGAGTATGACTACTACATGGGCTGTGAGTGCTCACCCCAAAAGGATGTGTCTCCTCCCAGAACCTGTGAGCATTGCCTTACTCGGAAGGGCCTTTGCAGATGTGAATGATGAACTGTGTGTGGTGGGCCCTGAATCCAAAGACTGCTGTCCTTGTAAGAGAAAGGAGGGGAAGGGTTGAGGTACAGAGAGATATGGGGAGAAGATGTTTGGATGGGCGTGGGGAGAGCCCTGCAATTGGAAGGACCCTCCCCTAGGGCCTCTGAAGGGAGCACAGCCCTGCCAATGCCTTGCTATCATACTTCCAGCCCAGAACCAACAGGTAAATGTCCTAACCCACCCCATCTGCAGTACTTGGTTGTGGCAGCCGCAAGAATAGAGCACATGAGAACATTATTTCCACAGCTGTGGATGGTCAGCAGGAGGGGACAGGCCGCCCTGTCCATGTGGATGTGGACACAGGCTTCTCCTGGGTCAACCGACCAGATGAAAGGTACAGTGCAGCGAGGAAGACAGACTGAGGGGAAGGATGGGGAAGAGGCAGGAAGGGGCAGGGGTGGGCGTTACCTGGACTCTCGGCTGTGCTGCAAGGCGGACAGCTGGAGCCTGCACTGCTGGTGCCCTCAACTCGTCCTCCTAGGAGACCTCCCAGCCTGGCGCTGACTGAGTGGCGGGAGGCCCGCCGAGCGGCACCTCGTGAGCTCCTGACGGACCTGTCCCAGGACCGAGACCTCCTGGGCAGGGTGCTTCTTGTGGTTCCTGAACGTCTTTCCTGACTTGGGAGCTCCACGGAGTCTCCCCAGGGACTGGGCGTTGCCTTCTGGGCTGGGCTGGCCACTACCCTGGCCCCCGTGGTCTGGGTGCTGCAGGCCTCATCCCCAAGGGACTCTTCAGAACTGGAGCCCAGGGGCATGGGGTTCCGCAGGGCCTCCATGTAGGACTTCCTGAACCCACGTCTGGCCTCCGTGCTGGCCGGGTCCCTGGGCAACTGCCTTCTGGAGCGTGGGCTGCCCGTGTCCTCACAGACAGTGAGGGCCTGGGGGCCGTCCCTTTCGTTTGTGGGGTCCAGGCTCCCTCTTGGTCCTTCCCATGGGACCGGCTCTGAGGGCCCCACCCCGACATGGCCTCCGTCAGAGCTCCTAAACGTGCTCCTAGGGCTTCCCCAGCCAGTGCCGCCTGGGGCAGGTTGGTGACTGGGCTGGCCACCCCCCGGATGCCTGTGGCAGTGGGACAGGGGCGGGGTGTGGCTGGGAGGGGTAGTCTCCCGGGGACGGTTGTTGGCCACAGCTGCTGCCGGAGTCAGAGCTTTGGAGGCTCTTCTGAGGGATGACTGCTCAGGCCTGGGATAGGGGCAGTGGGGCAGGACCGTTGTGAATGTGGGTACAAAGACGGGGTCTGTGACACTGCTCCACGGGGTGCGGAAGACGGCAGAGCCTGAGGTCAGTAAGCAGTTCTGCAAGGGGACACTGTTCCGCTCCCCGTTCAGCCATTCCAGGAACTGCCCCGTGAAGACACAGCTGTACATGGCCTCAGGGACAGCGACCTCTTCTGAGCCACGTCCAAGCTGGGAGAGACATTTTAAAACCAGTCTGGCCGACTGCTTCCCCACCGACGTGACCTGCAGGTAGAAGTCGCCAGGCCTGAGCCTGACTCCGCGCAGGGACGCCAGCTGTACCACCACCTTCTCGTGGACGCATAACGGCCAGCCTTCGTGCATGAAGATGAGGCCTGTGTACCTGGCCTGGGACGAGAGAGGGAGGGAAGAGGGTTAGACGTCTGCGGCAGCTCCTTGGGGAAAGTGCGGGGTGCTGGGCGCTAGCGACGGGACAGGGCGGAGGAAGCCACACGGGGGCTGCCCAGACAGTCCCAGCTCGGGCGGCACGTCTCCTGGGGGCTGTCCCACCTTGCACTTGCATGCCAGCCCTCAGTCGAAGCTCCATGGCACTTCCGGCTTCGCCAGGTGCCCACAGGCCGCCCCCCAAGGGGACGCTGGGACCCGCCAGCACACCCACGATGCCGGCTGCAGGCTCCCACCCAATGTCATGGGGTCCTTCTGCTTATTTGAAGTTTGTAACTTGGCTGTGATCATGTGGGTGAGCTGCCCCCGCATCTTTGAGAAGAACCTGGATTAGACCACAGGACAGCTACCACACAGGCAGCGTTGGCCACAGGCTCCAGAGTATCTAGCAGTTTGGGGAACAAGTGCTCGGCCCCCGACACCTCCGAAGCCCCAGCTGCCGGACCTCATATGGAACCACGTCCTACTGTCGCGCTTCAGTTACCACACACATTGCTTCTCCCCACTCCAGCAATGACTTATGGCACAAATGTTATTATAATGACAGAGGAAATGAAAAAAGAAAGAACCTCCTTCTGATACATTTGTAGATTGGTGGCTTTTCCTCCCCTGAGCCCTGCAAGATGCAACTTCTTGAACCCGCAGTAACGATGTCTACACAGCTTGGGTGTTGGGTCGGCACTTTCCTATTCCTCTCTCCTGGCTGCTGTCCGGGGGCGACCTGCCTGTCCCCTGTGGTCAGAATCTATAGTGCTTCTGTCTGTTTCTATCACACATAGTAAATTTCTCCTTTAAATTATTGTTTAAGGAAACATTCAGGGACTAGGGTTAAGGATAAAAGGTCATAGACTGTCTTTTCCTGATTCCTGGCAATACGACTGATCTGCCTCAGAGGGCATGTCAGCAGCGATGCATCGCTGTGACAGTTCGGCCAGGATTCAGTGGCCAGGAGCTTTACACTGGGGAATGTTTTTCTAAGCTAACACATCAACTGTGGAAGAGTGTTGTTCTATGTCACGCTTCTGTGATAGCCAAGCCAACCCCCTTTTTGACATTTGTCTCTTTTCTGTACAATTTCTCTATTTTTATTCTTTTTACGAATGGTGGCCTTGTTTCTGCCTTCTTAGGGCTGTGAGGTCTTTAAAAACTTTGACAATCTTTTTTTTTTTTTTTTGATCACCATTAGCAAATGTTTGTCTGTGTTTTGTTTCCACCAGCTGCTTAGATGTGACCTCGTTTCCTTGCTGTATAGCTTAGTTATGTTCCTTTCCTTTCTATGGAAGCTTAAATTTTATACAAATTGAATTTCTTGACTTTTTTGTGGTATATTTTCTTGCCTTGAAACTTAAGAGTTTGAGGTCTTACTGAAGGTTGCCTTTCACATAGATTTTATGTTAGTTTCCTTCAGAGCTAAGGTCTAGAAAATACTTAATGTTTTCATACATCTGAGTTGGAAATTGTGAAAGTTTACCTGAAGGCCTTAACTAGGCTCAGTCACATATACCATTCAGCAGTTTTAAATACCGTGTCCTAAGGCTGTGTCCTTGGGAGTGGGAAGCGCAAGCAGAACCCATGTCCAAGGATGGGGGACAGGGGTGAGGAGCTTCCAAGAGCCTGGATCCAGCTCACAGGTCAATGGGTCATTGTATCTTTTCCATGGCCTTCCTCACAGATACACAAATGGCCAGTAAGCAAATGAAAAGATGCTCAACTTCACCAATCATTAGGGAAATGCTTATTATGTGGAATTTGCCTCATAACAACAAAAGCAGCTGGTCATCTCTGAACCAGGACGCTGGCCCTGACCAGACAAAAAACCTGCTGACACCTTGACCCTGGACTCCTCAGGTTCCAGGAGAATGAGAAATAACTTCCTATGTTTATAAGCTACCCAGTGTATGGTGTTTTTGTTGTAGCAAATTGAATGGATGGAGGCACCCAATCAGGGTCTTTCCTGGGCTTGTATAAAGATGTTGAAGACAGGAAATCCTCTCTCCACTGGCTTTATGTATTGGGAGGATTTGCACCTTCACCCAGCCTGTCTGCACAGTGGAGCCAAGTAGAGCAAGGGGGAGACACAGAGCCCCAGGGACACGTTTGAGCCCCTATTGGGGGTGAGTCTGAAGCTCTTCTCCTCTAGGCTTCTCAGTGACACAAGGCAAATTCATCTTACAGCCCAAAGAGCCTTGATTAATCCACCCAGCATGCACTGTCCCATCGTCTACTTTCATTCATCCTGGGGCTCACCCTCTTTGTGCCATTTCTCTTTCAAAGGCCCTATGACCACAGCTCTCTTCTAGTTCCCCCAATCCCGCCCCCGACCAGGTCTGAGCAGAATCTCTGTCCATTGACAGAGGGTTCTTTTTACCTCTAGCTCCCCCAATCCCACCCCTGACCAGGTCTGAGCAGAATCTCTGTCCATTGACAGAGGGTTCTTTTTACCTGTTGATGGTGCCTTTTAAGAACATAGTTTTAAATTCTGATGAAATCCAACTTACTCTTATTATTTTTGCTGCCTGTGCTTTTGAGTCATTTCTAAGAAATCACTGCCAAATCCAATGTCATGAAGCTTTTCTTATGTTTTCTTCTAAGAGTTTTATAGTTTTAGTGCTTTCTCATAGGTCTTTGATCCATTTTGAGTTAATTTTTGTGTATGGTGTGAGGTAAGACCCAACCTCATTCCTTTGCATGTGGAGTTTTCCACCACCATTTGTTGAAATGATGATCCATACCCACTGAATGGTCTTGGCACTCCTGTCAGACATCATTTGGCCATATATGTAAGGGTTTATTTCTGGGCTCTCTATTCCATTTCATTGGCCTATATGTTTATCCTATGGCAGTGCCACAATGTTTTCATTACTATAGCTTTGTAATGAGTTTTTAAATCAGGAAATGTGAGTCTTCCAACTTTGTTCTTCAAGATTCTTTTGGCTACTTGGACTCTCTTGAGATTCCATAGGAATTTTAGGATAGGTTTTTCTTTCTGCAAAAAACATTGCTGTGATTTTGATAGAGATTGCATTGAATCTTCAGATCACTTTAGATAGTACTGCCTTCTTAACAGTATTACATCTTCCAGTCCATGAACACAAGTGTCTTTCCAGGTCTTAGCTCTTCTTTTCTTTCTTTCAGCAATGTTTTGTAGTTTTCAGTATGCAAGCCGTTTACTTCTTTGTTTAAATTTATACCTAGATATTTTATTCCTTTGGAAGCTACTGTGAAATTTTTAAAAGATTTTGTTTATGAGAGTGTGAGTACACACAGGGAGGTACAAGGACAAGCAGACTGCGCTGAGCACAGACTGACCGTCTGACCTTGAGATCACAACCTGAGCTGAAACCAAAGCTTAACCAACCGAGCCACCTAGGTACCCTATATTTTTTTAAAGATATTTATTTATTTATTTATTTATTTATTTATTTATTTATTTATAGAGTGTACATGCATGAGCGGGGACGGGGGGCGGAGACAGAGAGAGAGAGAGAGAGAGAGAATCTCCAGCAGATTCCACGCTGAGTGTGGAGCTGATGCAGGAGCTCTATCTCATGACCCTGAGATCATGACCTGAGCTGAAATGTCACACATTTAACTGACTGAGCCACTTTGTCGCCCCTGCAAGGAGTAATTCTTTATCTCATTTCAACATCTTCCCTAAATAGTGTGCTCAAGACATTTATAGTGTTTCAAGGAAGAAGTGACAGAGCCAAAGTTTTATTTATTCAAAAAGAGGTTGGCGGGCTTCACTGTTTAGGGGCTGCAGCTGAGCTGCCAGAAACAGGTGCAGTGCCCTTCCTTACGTGGGCTTCCACACAGCAGTCCAGGAACCTGAATTTCTCAAGATCAGCAGCAGGCTTTCAATCATAATAGATGTATCACAGCAGTACTGTAATACTCCGAAAAGCTCAGCTTCACTCCCCTACTTGGAAAACTGAAAACAAGACAAAACTTTTACGGTCCCTTGGAAAAGTCAGAGGGAGAACTTGTCCACTTGTCTTGGGCAAGGGGACAGACAGCCTTCCTGGGCCTGACGAGGCACAGAGGGATAAGCTTCCGTGTCTGCTCTTCTTGGACTCCAACATCCCACACCAGACCACTGTCACCATGGGGGCCCTTCTCTCCGTCTTTGGGCTCTGACACCCTGCACAAGGCCATGTAAATACCTGTCTATCCTTGTTAGGCAACAAAACCTGCAGCCGGCTGCCATACACATCCCCACCATGTGTCCATGGAACCCCATCCTCACTGTTCACTGTCAAGGTCCTGCACCCCTGGTCCTGGGGCTGACCCCAGGGTGTCCACCCAGCAACCTACCACCAGGCACCAGGGACAGCTGAACGTATTTGCAGATCAACCAGCTTCCTGAATGGTGAATGTGCAGTGGTCAGGCCACTTGATGGTCTTCAGGGTACCCTCAGCCCCAGTTCTGTATGCAGTTTGGCTGCCATGTGCACCCCCGCACATGTTAATATTGTTAATATTCATTTCAGCTGAGGTTAGGCATTGAACCTCAGGAACTCTAGCACTGTGAAAGCCGCCAGAGACTGGACCATCCATTTTCTTTTCCCTCTCAGTTTTTAAGGTTTCATTTCTGATTTTAGTAAGTAGGGGATATTTTTAGAGTTAATGTAGGAAAAGCAGAGTCACTCCTTTTCCATACTCCCAGGCCTACCATAGCACAAGCACACTAACATCACTGTATGGTTTAAAAAGTGCCTGTCAAGCAACTGGTATGAGACAAACTTATACCACTTTTTGGCCTAATATTATCTCATAATAATTTCCTCAGGTATTTTTAAAATACTTCTCTTAAAACAATTTTTTTAAAGATTTATTTATTTATTCATGATAGACAGAGAGAGAGAGAGAGAGAGGCAGAGACACAGGAGGAGAGAGAAGCAGGCTCCATGCAGGAGCCTGATGCAGGACTAGATCCCGGGACTCCAGGATCATGCCCTGGGCCGAAGGCAAGTCCTAAACCGCTGAGCCACTCAGGGATCCCCCTCTTAAAACAATTTTAACCTGCATATAATAATCTATCATATTTATACATTACTAATTTAACCATTGCCCTAATATTTATTTCCATTTTTTACTGTTATACATATTATTGCAATACATACTCTTAGGAATAATTATAGCTCTGTATTTTACTTTAATTAATTAATCATGTTATTTATTTATTTATTTATAAGTAGACTCCACACCCAACCAAGATGGGGGTTTGAACTCACGACCTGAGATCAGGAGCCCCATGCTCTATTGACTGAGCCAGCCAGGCATCTCTGGTCCTGTATTTTAGGTCATATGCTGTGGGTTAAGATTTCTGATTAAAACTGCATGACACTATAAAGAGTCTCCATTCATAGTAAACCACTGCTTTCCCAAGAGGTCATCCCAATTTCCACAAATAAGAGGCGTGTCAGCCTCATTATCTCCCTGCTCTGGGTATTAATCTTTACACTTTCCTGTTCGTTAATGAACAAAAGCTTGGGTCTTGTCACTTACTTTGCGCCTCTCTGACCACCAAAAGCCCAGCCTTTCCCAGTCTTCTAGGGATACTGGTGCCTCTTCTGTACATTTTCTCTTCAAGGCTGTGCCAATGTTTATATTGGACTTAGTGTTTTACTTATGTCTGTGAGTTCTCTGCAAACATGATCTAAAAAACAGCTTTTGTTTGGCTTTTAATTCTGCTTCTGATGCTTCTGAAGCACAGATTTTCTAGATGTTTCTGCCATCGGTCTTTCGATTTGCTTCTTGTGACGGCTTTCTCTGCTCAAGTCTGAGAAGTTGGTCCCCTCCACTCTGTGTTCAACCCTAACTCATAAACGTTTCTCTGAGTGGCTGAAGAATGCCGGGTGGCTGCTCTCCACATTTCTGAGACCCACCCCCTCTCCCTGCGATTTCCCGTGCTGACTGCACCGTTCTAAGGTCCCTCCAGCTCTGGGTGTTAAAGCAGGTCATCACTATCAAAGAATGACCATACACACCCAAACCACTTTATCTTTGCTTTAAATACAAAAATGTACATTTCTGTGCTAGTACCTTGGTGGGGAAGGGACCCCTTGGAGGTCTGCTCCTCCTGCTGCTCTGCCTTGTTGCCCCTTTATGACACTAGAGGATAGTTCTTGACACTCAGCTTCCTGATTAGGTGTGTGTGTGTTGGTGTCTTCACAGGGCTCAGATGGGTACATCTTCGTTGACCCAGGGGCTCTCTCCTTTCTCCCCTGGGTTGGCCACAGCCATGCCGCTGTGTCTCCCAGCACCTCTGCAGGGGAGCAAGAACATCAAGACAGGAGGGAAAGAATATGCATGTAGGATTCTTGTGGATTTTCCCTCAACTATCCCAGTCTATCATTTGTCTTGTTCATATCTAACAGGACAGCACTTTTTCATAAGTGACATTAGTGAGTCTCTGTTGAGCATTCAAGTTTCTTTTCACAGAGGAAGCTGCCCTCTTTTATTTCTGCACGCATAACTAATCCATTTAGGTTTCAGTAAAACTGGATTTAATTAGTTCTTCTTTTCCTAACTTAAGGTGGAAATTTAGATAATTAACGCTAGACTTTCCTCCCCAAAGCTATGTATCACTTTAAACTGTATTCTACATTAAGGATTGCTTCAGCTGCGTGTAAACATTTCTACTTGTTGTGTTTTCATTACTGTTTAGTTCCAGGTTCTTCAGGAATGTGTTACTGAATTTCCAAGTATTTTAGGAGTTCCTAGTTAGTTGTTGGTATTCTGATGATAATGCTGTGGCTAGAAAAAAAATTACTATACTCCTGCTTCTTGAAATTTTAAAACTTTATTTTAAATGACCTACAGCATATTGTTCACCTTGAACAGCATTTTGTGTGCACTTGGAAAGGATGTGTATTCTGCATTTGTTGGATGTAATGTTCCGTAAACGTCAAATAGGTCAGGTGTTGTTCAGATCTTTCGTATCCTTAGTGAAATTTTTTACTAATTGGTTTATCAATTGCTGACAGAAGAGCTGAAAATCTCCATTTAGTGTCATTTGTTTGGCTTAATGTACTTGAAAGTTCTGTTATGACCTGTTGACACATGGAGCCTTTTATCACCCTGTCTGTCCCCATGCGTGTCTGGTGACTCTCATGGTTGGAGGTCTGCCTCACCTGACAGTAAGATCACCACCAAACTTCCTCATATGTACTGGAATATCTTGTTCTTTTCCTTTCACCTTTTGCATGTCTAAGGGAATAGAAGGGAAGGGAGAAGAAATGGGTAGGAAATATCAGAAAGGGAGACAGAACATAAAGACTCCTAACTCTGGAAACGAACTAGGAGTGGTGGAAGGGGAGGAGGGTGGGGGGTGGGGGAGAGTGGGTGGCGGGTGCTGGGGGTGGCACTTGACGAGATGAGCACTGGGTGTTATTCTGTATGTTGGCAAATTGAACACCAATAAAAAATAAATTTATTATTAAAAAAAATAAAGGGTATTCCTTATAACCAGCAGTTAGGGGGTCTTGCCTCTTTCCCAGTCTGAGTCTGACAATATCTGCCTTTCAGTTGGAATTTTTATTTCACTTAACTACATTTACCATAATTACAAATATGGATAGATTAAATCTGTCATCTTTGCATGTAATCTCTGTTTGCCTATTGCCCCTTTATGACACTAGAGGATAGTTGCTTTTTCTTTTATTCTCTCTTCTGTGTTTTGGATCTCATTTATCTCCTCTACTGATTATTTAGCTACACATCCTTGTGTTGTGTTCAGTAGATGCTGTCAAGATCACAACATGCATCTCTAACTCATCATGGTCTACTATTCAAGTGACATTTTGTCACTTAAACACAATGTAAGAACGTATAGGAGCATAATTCAACTTACTCCCTTCCACGTTTTATGCTTTTGTCATATTTTTTAAAATTTTATTTTAATTCCAATTAACATACAGTATAATATTATTTTCAGGTGTACAATTTACTATATACAACACCCAGTGCTCACCACAACTGCCTTCATTCATCCCCATCACCTATCTCACCCATCTCTAACCCACCTCCCCTCTGGTGACCATCAGTATGTTCTCTAGTTAAGAATCTGTTTCTAGATGGGTCTGTTTTTTTCCTTTGCTCATTTGTTTTGCTTCTTAAATTCCACATATGTGTGAGATCATATGGTATTTGTCTTTCTCTGACTTACTTTGCTTATCATAATACTCTCTAGCTCCATCCAGGTTATTGCAAATGGTTAAGATTTCATTCTTTTAATGGTTGAGTAATATTCCAGTGTGTATGTGTGTGTCTGTGTGTGTGTATCCCACATCTTCTTTATCCATTCATCTAGCAACAGACACTTGAGCTACTTCCATAGTTTGGCTATTGTAAATAATGCTGCAAGAAATATAGGGGTGCACTATGCCTCTGAATTAATGTTTTCATATTTTTTTGATAAACACTGGGTAGTGTGATTACTAGAACATAGAGTAGTTCCATTTTTAAGTTTTTGAGGAACCTCTATACTGTTTTCCACAGTGGCTCTGCCAGTCTGCATTCTCACCACAGTGCAAAGAGTTTTCCTTTTGCCACATCCTTGCCAACACATGTCCTTGTGTTGTTGATTTTAGCCATTCTGACAGGTGTGAGGTGTTATCTTCATTGTGGTTTTGATTTGCATTTCCTTGATGATGACTAATGTTGAGTATCTTCTCATGTGTCTGTTGGCCATCTGGATGTCTTCTTCTGAGAAAGGTCTGTTTATGTATTCTGCCCATTTTTAATTGGATTATTTGGGTTTTGGGGGCGTTGAGTTATATAAGTTCTATATATTTATATTGAATATTAAACGTTTGTTGGATATGTAATTTCTAAATATCTTCTCCCATTCAGTAGGTTGTCTTTTAGTTTTGTTTATTGTTTCCTTTGCTGTGCAGATGCTTTTTATTTTGATGTAATTTCAATAGTTTATTTTTGCCTTTATTTCTCTTGCCTCAGGAGACATATCTAGAAAAATGTTGCTATAGATGATGTCAGAGAGATTACTGCCTGAGCTGTCTTCTAGGATTTTTATGGTTTCAGGTCTCACATTTAGGGTTGGGATCAGATAGCTTCACAGGCAAATTCTACCAAATGTTTAAAGAAGAGTTAATACCTACTCTTCTCCAATTAGTCCCAAAATTAGAAGAGAGAAAATTTCCAAATTCATTCTATGAGGCTGGTATTACCCTGATTCCAAAACCAGATAAAGGCACAACAACAAAAAAGAGAACTACAGACCAGTGTCTTTGATGAACATAGATGCAAAAATCCTCAACAAAATACTAGCAAACTGATTACGACAATACATTAAAAAAAATCCTTCACCATGATCTAGTGGGATCTATTCCTGAGTTGTAAGGGTGGTTCAATATTTGCAAATACATCAGTATGATATATCACATCAGTAAGATAAAGGATAAGAACCATATGATCAGGGCAGCCCAGGTGGCTCAGCGGTTTAGTGTCGCCTTCAGCCAAAGGCATGGTCCTGGAGACCCGGGATCGAGTCCCACGTCGGGCTCCCTGCATGGAGCCTGCTTCTCCCTCCGTTGTCTCTGCCTCTCTCTCTCTCTCACAAATAAATAAATAAAAATCTTTTAAAAAAATAAAATAAAATCTTTAAAAAAAAAAGAACCATATGATCATTTCAGTAGATGCAGAGAAAATATTTGACAAAGAAAAACATCTATTTATGATAAAAAAAAAAAACTCTTAACAAAGTAGGTTTAGAGGGAACATAGCTCAACATAATAAAGACCATATATAAAAACCCCACAGCTAACATCAATGGTGACAAATTGAGAGCTTTACCCCTACGGTCAGGAACACGATAGGGATGCCCACTCTCACCACTTTTATTCAACATAGTACTGGACATCCTAGCCATGGTAGTCAGACTACAAAAACTAATAAAAGGCATTCAAATCCATGAGGAAGTAGTAAAACTTCCACTATTTGCAGACAATACTACACTATATATAGAAAACCCTAAAGACTCCACCAAAACAATTAGAAGTGATAAATAAATTCAGTAAGTTGCAGGATATGAAATCAATGTACAGAAATCTGTTGCATTTATATGCACTAATAACGAAGTAGCAGAAAGTGAAATTAAGAAAACAACCCCATTTACAATTGAACCAAAAATAATAAAATATCTAGGAATAGACTTAACCAAAGAGGTTAAAGACCTACACTCTGAAAACTATAAAATACTGATTAAAGGACACAAAGAAATGGAATGATATTCTATGTTCATGGTTTGGAAGAACAAATATTGTA
Source organism: Vulpes lagopus (assembly GCF_018345385.1). Lineage (NCBI taxonomy): Eukaryota > Metazoa > Chordata > Mammalia > Carnivora > Canidae > Vulpes > Vulpes lagopus. Next base: position 31,109,986 of record NC_054840.1, on the reverse strand, counting down.
AAATGTGCATACTACCCAAAGCAATCTACACAGTCAATGCAATCCCTATCAAAATACCCTCAGCATTTTTCACAGAACTAGAACAAACAACCCTAAACTTTGTATGGAAGCACGAAAGACCCTGAATATCAAAGCAACCTTGAAAAAGAAAAACAAAACTGCAGGTAATGTAATTCCAGATTTCAGGTGATATTACAAAGTTGTAATAATCAAAACAGCATGGGACTGGCACAAAAACAGACACATATTCTGTTCAATGGAACAGAATAGAAAACTGGATCACTTTTGTTCACCATACACATAAAAAAAAAACCTCAAAATGGATTAAGGACCTAAATGTAAGACCAGCCCTGAGGTTTCTTCTTTCGACTTCTCATCTGAGCACAGATGGTCCTTCCCTGTCAGGTTGCTTTTCCGTCCGCCCTCCCTGTGGCCTCGGCAACTGACCCCAGGTGTCCTCACTCACTTAGGAAGTCATTGTCTCCCCATAATTTAGTTCCTAGATCTTTGTGTACCCACAGCTGTTGGACGGCCTTAAAGGAAAATATAATTGTTTTCATTTATGTGGGGTTTTCTGGTTATTTGGCCAGGCGTCTCTCATACACTTTACACCCTAGCCAGAAATAGGGCTGACCTGTTCATTGGCCAATTTCCTTTGTTATTCTCTGACCCTTTGTCTATTTAGGAGTACACATACAATTTTCCAAATGTAAGGGTAGTGTTGTTGTTATTGATTTGTATTTATTGTATTGCAGTCTTTATATGTCAATTCTCTGTATTTATTGCCACCTTATGACTAATGGTCAATTCTGGTAAATTGACCAGGGGGTTGGTGTACTTTCTATAGTGGCTGGAAACACGTTGCTATAATAGTTGGAGCTCCCAAGACTGGCAGCAGCCAGAGCAAGCAGCCATACAGTGTGTCCATTTATTTCCCTTTATTCTCTTCCAGGAACTCAATGCAGCGTTACAAAACAATGTAGAGTATATGATTTTAAGAGATTTCCATGCTTTTAAGTTTGTTTTCATAAAATCCAGTTTCTTCAAAAAAAAAAAAGCAATCTACACTAAAAGTACACTAAAGAACATTGTACTCTAATATTTTCTAAGTTGTATACACTCTTGAAATAAATGTATATACTCTAATGATAAAATTTGATCAGAATTTTATCAAAATTTGGAAAATATTCCATGTGTGCTTGGGAAGGATGTGTATTCTAAGATTAGTGGCTTCAGTACTCTCCATGCATGCCCATGGGTAGAAGAGAAAAATCAGGAATTCAGACATGTAAGTAATGTGTGGTCTGCTTATCTGTTTGCTCTGGAAGAGGTGAGATCTCCCACTATGATTATGTTTACCCCTTGTAATTCCCTCAGATTGTGTTCCAAACATTTCAGGTTATGTTGTTAGGTGTTTACAGATTGTTATGTAGTCCTGGTTGTTACCAGCATTATTACTCAATGATCCACCTTAGCCTTGAGGATGCATTTTCCCTTTTGCTATATTTAGCTTCTTCTCAATATAGCTATACCAGTTATCTTTGTTTGGTTAGAATTTTGCTGGGCTACCAGTTAACTTTGCTTTCATCCTGTTATTATATATGCTGTGCTTTTTACTTCTCATGCCTTTGTTTTGTTTGTTCCCCCTCTTCCGGCTTCCATTTGATTTTATTTTCTTTATTGTAATCTCCTGCCCCTGCTTCTCCCATCATGCAAACACTCTATTTCTATATCTTTCTGATTACTTTTAACCTCTCCAGACAGTTTTTGAACCAAACTTGTGATGAAAGAAAATTACAAATAAGCTGATGAGTGACTCTAAGCATTTCTTGTATCTACAAAGAGATGGAAGAATGGTGGTTGTTGAAATCTTAGGGTAACATGATGATTAGTGATGCTCTTCAAGCCACATGCTTTGACAATAGCAGGTAAATAAATAAAAACTGCCTTGATTTATATCAATGAAAATATGTTTATATTCATAGTTGTTGAGATGAGTTCATTTTCTCCTATGTGATAAGGATGATCAAATTTTATTTTCTTTATTAAACAGTAAGAAAGCAATATAAATGAGATAATAAGGATATCCCTAAATTTCACTTTGTACTTATTAAATTATGTACTTGTAAATATGCATTGATATTAAAGAGTAGTATCATTCATATAGATTTTTCAGAAAATAAAGCAATTCTGTAAGTAGGAAAGGGGGACAACTTATTATTAAAATGAAAGGAGAAAGAAACTTAACAGAAGAAAGAAGACAAAACATTAGGTCAAAATAGCTTTTCAAAACACACCTTTGAATGGAGATAGGCAGGGAGCACCTGAGTGGCTCAGCAGTTGAACATCTGCCTTTGGCTCAGGGCGTGATCTTGGGGTCTGGGGATCGAGTCCCACATCAGGCTCCCCACATGGAGCCTACGTCTCCCTCTGCCTGTGTCTCTGCCTCTCTCTGTGTCTCTTATGAATAAACAAATAAAATCTTTGGGAAAAAAAAAAGAATGGGGACAGGCATTTTTGTTCCCTGTGCTGTGGTTTATCTCAGTTTCTTATCAACCAACACCCTTTAAATGTGCAAAAGGTATATAATCATAAAGGAAAATATCCTCTCTGTAGACTACTTCATACAAAGAATCAATCCTAGGATACCCTTGGTCATTTCTCTACCATGGTCATTCTAGCTATAAAACATCCAAAGAATTTAATAAATCAAAGTAGTCCAGTGGTAGTTTTTTTTTTAAAGCCCTACTTCAATATCAATGGAATAATAAAAGGCACTGATTAATATAGGTCTTACTTTTTATTTTTTTCTTTAAAAACTTATTTATTTTCATCCTTTATTTTTTTTAGAGATTGATTTATTTAGAGAGAGAGCATAAGCACAAGCAGTGAGAGGGAAGAGGGAGAAGCAGACCCCTAAAAGGGGCTTGATCCCATGACCCTGAGATCATGTAGGTCTTACTTTTTAAATTAAATGCTACTTATTTTATTTAGGGAAGCTCTTTTATCTGAATTGTACAAAGACCATACAAAATCTGTGTTAGGTTCTCATACTCAGTGGCTTCACATTATATTCTTACCATTGGTAACATGAGGTAAAGGAAAACATTTTTCCCTGAAAGCCAAGGAGGTAACTCTACATATGTATGAAGCAAATATTTTTTCAAATAAGATTAGTTAATAAACTGCACCACTTTTAAAGTTGCACATGGTATAATAGGGCAAATACTGCTGTTCTGGATTGCTGCTGTTGTTGCAGAATTCTGTAACAGATGAATGTATGAAAGCTCTAGCAGTAAGCAGGAGGCCTCCTGAAGACTCAATAACCAAGGAAGCCCATGTCCCAGTACCCACTGAGGCTCCTCCTGAGCGTGCTGACTGTACACAGCTGGGCACATGTACCTTGCAAGCTGTCATTCACAATTACATGATCAAAAAATTAGCCAAACTGTCTCCATATTTTTTTAAAGATTTTATTTATTTATTCATGAGAGACATAGACAGAGAGAGAGAGACAGAGACAGAGACAGAGAGAGAGGCAAAGACACAGGCAGAGGGAGAAGCAGGCTCCACGCAGGGAGCCTGACATGGGACTCGATCCCGGGTCTCCAGGATCCCACCCCGGGCTGAAGGCAGTGCTAAACCACTAAGCTACCAGGGCTGCCCCTGTCTCCATATTTTGAGCTCAATCTTCCATCTTGTAGATCTTCATCGTTGAACTTCAGGGCCACCAAGTAGCCTGTGATGATCTTGGCATTCTTCTCAGAATGCTTCACACAATCATGTTGGATGGCTTTATAAATATGACATGGGGCTTCAGTTGGTGGCTTCAAGGTACTTGAACACCCTAAGGCTCGGAGTCCATGACACATACCTTCCCTTCTTTAAGGACTGTTTGAACAGCATCCATATAGGTGCCACACATGTGGCTGTGTACTCATCATATCGAGCATCCTGTGACCTTACATGAGGATTTCAAATATTTCCTTTGACAGTGATACTCATGTCCATCCATTTCATAGCTCTTTTTTGGAACAAGTAGTATGAGGCATAGCACTTTGGAAATGGTTAAGATTAAGTTCCATAGATTGTCTTCTCAGTGCATTTACTGCAATGCCAGAAGCTCCCGCGAGCACTATAAGGCAGTGCTCATCTGCAGGGTGGTGTTGGTGGGGTGCCCAGTGTGCTAAGGCAGCTGCTGGCACTGCACCCTCTGGTGTGCAGCTCAAGAGCTTACTTTTTAAGATTGAGCCATGAATCTTTCCAGCAGCTCACTGCAACATACCTATGACTTGGCTGTCATTAGTTTTAAGATTTCCTTGAAAATAACCTATAATAAAAATATCCCAAGACATTTTTCTTTCAAATTGATCTATGACTTTAAAGCAATTTTAATCAAAACTCTCAAGATGCTTTGTATAAATTAACTGATTCTCAATTTTATGTAGATATGCAAAGACATGAGAATAGCTAAACAATTTTGAAAAAGAAGAAAGTTGGAGGCCTTATACCGGCTGACTTCAGGACTCACTATGAAGGTTCACTAATCAGAACCATGGTACTGGAGGAAAGAGAGATCAATGGAAAAGAACAGAGTCTAGGAACAAATTCCCAGTTGTACTGACAATTCATTTTCAACAAAGTTGCCAGAGTCAATCAGTGGAGAAAAGAAGGTGTTTTCAACAAATGGTGCTGGAACAGGTGGATAGACATATGCAAAAACAAACAAATTTGATGCTTACCTCACACCATATACAACAATTAACTCAAAATGGATCTTAGGCCTAAAAGTACAGTCCTTAGGACACAGAAAACAAAATAAAAAAAATAGGGAAAGTTCATCAAAATTAAACACTTTGACTCTTCCTAAAACCAATATTTCTGAAATGAAAAGGTAAGCCACAGATTGGGAGAAAATATTTGCAAACCATATATGTAATAAAGAATCTGTATCCAAAATATATAAAGAACTCTTAGAACTCAAGAAGAAGACATTGCAGAAATGTGTCAGTGGGTGCATCCTCTAAATTTTATGCCGTGTGCCTTACTTGCCTTGTCTTACTCTGGTCCTGGTCCTTACAGACAAAAATCTGCTTTTGTAACTGTATATATTTGGAATTACCTGACTGGACAGTTAAAAAATAAATAGAATTACTTTAATGAAAAAAAAAGAGAAGACGACAATCCAATTTTTAAGAATGGATAAAAGGTTAGAATTGACACATCACAAAGAGGGCACATGGAAGGCAAATAAGTCCAGGAAAAGACACTTAACATCTATAGTTATTAGGGCGGTACGCACTAATGCCATGACATTGCATGTGACACCACGCACCTGTTCTCGAATGGCCAGAATGAAATAGGCTGAGAATAGGAGGTTTTGGTGAGGATGCCAAGCCACTGGAGTTCTCCAAAGCAGCTGATGGGAATGCACAATGGTGCGGCCACTCAGGGAAAAAGTTGGAAGTGGCCCAGCAATCACAGTTCTAGCTCTTCTAGCTCTTTACCAAGAAAGCAAGCCCTCACATATTCTTGCCTGTAAATGTTCACAGCAATTTTATATATGATATTCTAAAACTAGAAGCAACCTGAGTATCTATCAACCCATGAACGAGTAAACAAACTGTGGTATATTCCATATAATGGAACACCACTCAGGAAAAAAAAATCCCCAGAAATAAACTAAGCACCTGAGAAATCTATTAGGCTAGGTTTAAAGACTCTGCTGAAAGTTTACTGGGGAACCAGGATGGATACCTCTGGATGGAATGGGTTGCACACCTGGGAGGCCTGAGAAGCCTGTTTCTGGAACACAGAACCTTATTTCACCCGTCATTTAGGACTAGGGCAAAGGAGCCAGAAGCCAGAGGAAAACTGCTAAGTTGGTATGCTTATGGACCCCAAAAGTGGAGTGAACTAGATCTCTCCATTCATGTGATTAAACTTGATGAAATAGCTGAGGATAATCTCACAGCTTCTTTTCAGAGAGAAAACAAGTGCTCACTTGAATTATGTCTGCTTTAATTACTGGTTTAATGTTATGTTCCCCTTTGTCTCCATCCCCAGTGAGGGTATTCCATGTGCTCAGCTTCAATATTCTCCAGGGACCCAGTAAAACCCTGCCTGTTTCTTCTCTACAGTCAACACAGGAAGGCGTTACCTGCAGGGGAGGGTCTCACAGGTTTCCTCCTGCAAGAAAAAGCATCCCACAGGCTCTGTCCCCTGAGAGGAGGGTCCCATACAGGTCTGGCTCCTGTAGGGTAGGTACTCACACAGGCTTCCTGCTGCAGGTGCTGTAGGGCCCTCTTGGCTGGGATGAGGAAGTCAGTGAGGCAGCGCAGCCCGTCCCCACCGTGGAGTCTCTCGGCCACGCTGAACAGCTGCCAGAGCACCGTGGCTGACGTGGCCTCAAAAGGTGGATAAAGGGCAGACAGTGTGTTCTGGATACAGGTGTCAAGGGATTCCAGATCCTGAAATGCAAGAAAGGACCAGGTAGTTTAAGACACGAAGAAGACAGGCGCTAAGGACACTTTGACAGACTAGCTAACAGTTGGCTTTTCGGGCTCTGCCTTATGTCTGGGCATGTGAGTTGTCTTTGTGGCATAGGAAGGTACAGGCAAGTCCTCAGCACAGTGGGGGACTCCCCTCAGAGCCATCTCCTGGGCCTTCACATTGTCACACAGCAGAGGCATACCGAGGAAGTGCCCCTGCTGCATCAGGTAGGGCAGACCCCTGTGCCCATGAGGGGCACTCCAAATAATACTATTTTAAAAAAAGATTTTATTTATTTATTCATGAGAGACACAGAGAGAAAGAGAAGCAGAGACACAGGCAGAGGGAGAAGCAGGCTCCACGCAAGGAGCCCGATGTGGGACTCGATCCCGGGGCCGAAGGCGGGCACTAAACCTCTGAGCCACTCAGCGATCCCCCAAATAATACTTTTTAAGTGAGGTTCTTGCTGCTGTCACACAAAACACGCTCAAGTTCGACCCTATCGAATTCTGAAATGTGCACCTGAAATGCTGTATTTAGGATTATTTGTAGAGCATGTGTAGGTTCTCAGGGCCTTCTCCTCCCCTGGTCCTTGCACCCCGGGCACTCCTGGGTCTGCAGGGAAAGAGGGAGGCTCCTGTGCCAAGGACAGAGCTGGTCCACATGTAATTTAATACTCAGAAAACTTCACCCACAGTAAATACATTTTAATTGTACTGATAATTCTTAAAATATTTAAACAACAACCATTAGGGCACCCTTTATCAAAAAAAACAGAATTGTACCCATTCGGTCATTCTGAAAACAGTATCCTTGATACCTGATTTCCTCTTTATGTTTCAATGCAATGGAATTTTATGTAAAGATAGAACGCTTTTAGTTTAAAAGATGTTTAATGCTATTTTTAGATGTAACATTTCCTGAGGAAATACCACAGGGTTCATTTATTTGGAAAAAAAAATGCAAGGCTACAAGTAACAGTTAAAAGTCAAAGTGGTTAAAATTGTGAAACCGATTTTTATTTATTTATTTATTTATTTATTTATTTATAAACCGATTTTTAAAGGGACAATGGTTCCATCTGAGATTCCTCTGAACAGCTCACGATACAGATAATTTCCTAAAGAAACTGAAAATAAAACAGCGAATCTCCTGGACCTGAAGGGGGTAAGGACTCAGACCATCTGTCCCGCTGAGGGGCCAGGATGCACAGCAACCAGGGAGGTGTGCGCTGTGGTGAGTTCACCTTTGGAAGCTTCCACCACTGTGCAGCACAGCGGGGCACTGTGGTGGCTGAGGCACCCACACAGGCTTCCCTGTGTCTGTCTCTGTCTGCTCCGCTCCCTGCACATGCTTGGCTTTCCCCACCAGACAGGGCCATTCACTCATTAGGAATTGTCTAACTACTCATTTTGTCCAGAAAAAGCCAAGATGGTCGGATGTCTAAAAACTCAAGTCACACACCTTAGCCACCGGTGAACATCCAACCCATGGGAAGGATGGAGGTGGTCTTGAGCCAGGAGCAAGAATCATGCCCCAAATAGGATGTTCCTCACAGAGATCTGAAGCAAACACTTAACTGTGATAAAAGGAACTGGCAAAGTGGAAGGGCAGGTCCTTAATGACCTATGTCAGAGGAAGTGAAAGGCAAACTGTGGATCCTCCCAGGAAGAGAGGTACTCCTGCCGTGCGGATACCCAAGTCCAGACCGGCTCCTCCTCCAGACTCATAGGTGGGCCCTCGTTCTCATGTCCAGCTGTCATCAGCAGCCTCTCAGTGGGTCCCCCAGCCTCCACCTCACCTGTTCACTTTCTGAAAACTGCCCCGTTTGAGGAAGAGATGGGCAATACTTGCTGAGATCCCTGGGATCCCAGAGCTTCTCTGGCCCCTTCTCTGCCCAGTGATTTCTACCGTGACTGAGTGTGTGTGAGGGAAAGTGTGTGAGGGAAAGTGTATGGGACAGAAAGTGGGTGTCAGGGAAAAGGTGTGTGTGAGGGAAAGTGTGTGTGAGTGACAGTGTGTGTGAGAGAAAGTGTGCATGAGGAAAGTGTGAGAAAGAAAATGTGTTGAGGAAAATTATGTGTGAAAGTGTGTGAGAATGTGTGTGTGTGTGAAAGTGTGAGAGGAAAAATGTGCATCAGGGAAAGTATGTGTGAGAAAGTGTGTGTGAGGAAAAGTGTCAGGGAAAGTGTGTGTGAGAGAAAAGTGTGTGCGAAGGAAAATGTGTGTATGAGGGAAAGTGTGAGAAAATGTGTGTGAGGGAAAATGTGTGTGAGTGAGAAAGTGTGTGAGAGGGAAAGTGTGTGTGAGAGAATGTGTGTTTGTGGGAAAGTGTGAGGGAAAGTGTGTGAGAGGGAAAGTGTGTGAGTGAGAAAGTATGTGAGAGGGAAAGTGTGTGTAGAGAGAGAATGTGTGTGAAGGAAAATGTGTGTGTGTGAGGGAAAGAGTATGTGAGTGAGAAAATGCGTGTGAGGGAAAGTGTGTGTGAGTGAGAAAGTGTGTGTGAGGAAAAGTGTGTGAAAGAAAATGTGTGAGGGAAAGCATATGAGAGGGGAAAGTGTGTTGGAGGGAAACTGGGAGAGAGAACGTGTGTGTGAGGATAAGTGCCTGTGAGGGAAAATATATGTTAATGCCAGTGTGTGACGGCATCTGAAGTTGTGTGTTGGGGGCAGATTGGTGGTGAGTCATGAGAAAATTAGGGGCAAATCTTTAAAACAGTTCCTGGGCCTTTGGTTGCCCAGGAAGAGAAGGGAGTAGCCACAGGGTCGGGGAGGCACCTCTGGCCAATTCAGCCTGGGCCTGTTCTCTGTAGGGCGCAACTGACCCGTTCACCGAATCTGGCACGCCATCGGGTGTGCAGAAGTAGGAGGGAAGAAGGCAGACAAAGGCAAGTGCCATCACGCTGTTGATGGTAAAGGACTGGTTTCTTCGCTCACGTCAGGATTCCCACTTCGACCAGAGGAACACACACAGATTTGGGCGGACTTCAAAACCAGGACCTTCGCCTGTTTACTTGATCCTGAGTCTTACTGTGGCTTAAAGTGCAATTCTTTGCCGACGTACATTAGTGGACTGAGCACACAGAACCCGTACAAAGCACCTAATTACCACTTTGCTGCACTGTGAATCAGTGTGTTGTTACTGGGCCAATTGCAGGACTGTCTTTGCATTTTAACAACGGAAAATGTTTACGTCTGGAGAAACACTTCAGGGCTCTACTCTTCAAAGAAGGATCTATTTTCCCAATTAACTTTAGGTAAAACTTTATGAGTGTTGGGTGAATTTTAAAGTCTAGACCCTTGTCTCTCACACTGCCAGCAACCCCCATGAGTAAGCATGTCCCTCCTGGCACCCAGCCCACAGGAGATGACCCAGCCGCAGCGCACGGGCTCTCCCTGCGGCCCTCCAGGCCTCACATGTACTGCAGATGAGAAGACAGAGGCTAGGGGTTCACGGGCCTTTCGGTGCCCATCCTGTGGGGGGCCAGTCTCAGGGACGTCAGAAAAATGCTTGGATGTTTGGTTCTAAACTGTGCATCAGCTGCAAACAGCCTGCTTCTTCCTCCCAGGGGACAGGTCACATGCTAAATGTCAAAACAAAGGTGATTTCTTCTCACCTGGTGCTGAGCTAAAGGACAAGGCCAGCTGATGAACAGGGCAAGGACACAGCAGGGGCGCCCCGTCCAGGGCCCAGCAGGCTGGAGGCACCGGGCCAAGGCTGGCCTGGCAAAGACTGATCATGGAGGCTTACACTTTCACTCAACTACAACATCCCCAAAGAGGGTTGAAGGCAGAGCCACAGAGTTGTGGGAGGGGCTGTCGGCAGGCTGGGTGGACCTGGATATCAGGAAGACTGGAGCGTCTGCAGAGGCACCCTGCAGGTACCACCCCTGTCTCCTAGAGAAGGGTGCCCCAAGACGAGAGCCTGCTAGGTAGCCAGATCCCCAAGCAGGCAGCGCACAAATGGGGCTCCGAGACTCTCACCCTGCTCTCCCGGCGTAGTCATGAGCTGGTGGTCAACCCCCTCATGGGACAGAAGGTGCTAGAACATCAAAGGCTCCAGCACAGCCACTGCAGAGACAACTTCCCTGGAGCCACTCCCAATGATACAGGGGCCCACTGCCCAATCTTGTGGGTGATCCCTCTACTTTTGGGCCCCTACACCCTGAGGACAGTGGGGCAGGTGCAAGAGGACAGGAACACAAGATACTCCACGTGAGGTCTCAGGTGGGGTCAGGAAATGACTGAGCAGCTGTACTAAGGCAGCACCATCCTCCCTGCCCACCTTTGGCAAGGCTGGGGAGGGTGGCTGGGGTGGGGTGGTGGTCGCCCAGGCCCCTCATCTGGTCTGAGAGCTCATCTCGTCCTGAAGCCCCATGACCAGCTCCCGGATACCCCAGATACTGCAGCCTGGGACGGGACTCTGCAGAGGGGGACACAGGGGGGCCCCTCACCCAGGCACTTCTACCCAGAAAGTCAGGATGGCCTTTAAACCTACCACTGTGGCGTTGCCTCTGGCTAGCTTTCATAAACTAAGTCAGGAGGTACAAGTGGCAGCAGGCACCCCTGCGGGACTCCAGAGTTGTTCCTACAGCCCCTCCAAACAGGGGCCCCGGGGCTGGAGGCCCACGTCAGGCCTATCCCTGTCCCACTTTCCATCAATAGCCACTTTCTCAGCCCTGTGTGGGCCGGTGTGAAACCCACACTCCCCAGGAGGCTAGCTCTCAGCAGCCGACCTGCTTACAGCCACTCAGGCCCTGCTAATAAGGGCCCTCCTTCCTGAAGGGTGCTGATGGCTATCTCTGGTTTCCTGTGCACACAGACCCAGGAACCACCTTTGAATCAAAGAAATCCTGTCTAGAAAGCCTCGCCTCCTCTGCTCTGCTGATGTGCCAGCCGGTCTGCATCTAGCCCGTCTACACCTGGTCTGTGTATACCTCCATGTGGGTCAGCATTTCCATGTGGCTGACTCTCCACTCACTTCTGGGCCCTGCCTGAGCCCAGGCAGCTCTGTCTGCCACCCGAGGGCTGGGGCTTCTCTCCTGGACCAGTGCTCCCCAGGCTCTGACCCCTGGGCCACTGCAGCTCACCTCACCCTTCTACAGACACTCTTTGGCCTTCCTAACCCTGGTGCCTTTTTTGAAGCTTGAAACCGCTCACTCAGCACTTGGCTGTCCTCTGATTCTGTGTCTCCAAAACTGGAGTCTGCTTCTGGCCTGTACGTCAGGTGGCCTGCCCCGCTGCATTCATGGAGCTGTGCTACATCACGAAATGTGTCTGCAGGATCTTTAGAGGAGAGAGACGGGGAATGTTTGGCACAAATCGTTTGGGCTCTAAAATCACACTTCATTTATGGGGAAAAGATCCCTGTGAGGGACACTTGTTCTTCATGATGCTGGACAGAGGAAACACCTGTTTGCATCCCAGCAAAGTACCGGGTTGACATAAAACAGAGTTACCCTTCTGTGGGGGGCTGCCGTTCACGGAATCCCGGCCTCCCTGGGGGATGGCAAGTCCCAGTCCATTGGCGGCAGGCACGGCCATGTGACAACAAGATGGCGACAGTGGCAGATACGGGTTCTGACGGAGGCTCTGCGAGCCAGCTCGTGCTTCAACACGGTACCTTTCCCTCTGCCACAAGTTGGGGACCATCCCAGAGTCGCTGTTCCATGAGGCTGGACCACAGGGTAAAACTGACGTGGTGAGCATGGTAGGCGTGTAGCATGAGCAGGTCATCACCGTGCTGACCACTGAGATGTGGGGGTTGTTGGTTACGCAGCATAACCTGCACATCCTGACCGGCCCCGCCCCCTCTCCAGGCAGCCCCCGCGCACACTTCGGTGGGGGTGGCCGCCTCTATCCAGGGGCCCTCCTGGACAAGTGTCTGGTGACACACCTGGAGAGACTTAGCTGTAGTGCATCCTGAGCTGGAGCTGGTCTTCAGTGGCCTCCTGGGGACACCAGGCCCCAAGGGGTGGGGATGGAGCAGAACCATCTCCACTCTGCCGGCTTGGTGGCCCCGGGATGGGTGGTGCATTCGGCCTATCTCAGTGTCCGCTGCATCTCCGGGAATGTTCCAGGCTGAGAGTGTTCCAGAAGCATCTCAGCTCTGAGCTTCATCATCCATAGCCTTTGCTTTGCCTGGGTGCCAACATTCTCCAGTTTTCAGGGAGAAATGAAAATCCAGAGAATGCCAAGCAAAGTAGCTATTTGAGGGCTCAGGCTTTGGTGCTGCACCCACACATCCGCCGAAGAGGGACACCCAGAACACAGCTGTTCCAACACAGCCTGGAAAATGTCTTCCCTGAATGTACACACGACTGACCCAACGCAAAACACATGGTGGCTTGACTTCAGAAGTTCTAAAGGGGTGTTCGCGGTCCGGGGACTATGGGGGCCGAGGGGTCCCGACCAGTGAAAACCCTTAAGACAAGTCTCTGCTGCGGAGTGTCCGGACAGCACCCGTTTGTCATTCTGCGCTCAGAAGCGTGCAGGGGTCCTGCCAGCACAGCCTCCCCCAAGCCTCTGTGTGGGTTGTGGCTGTGGTGCCACCTCCTGCCTTTCCTCCCCCTCAGATGTCCGATCCACTGAGGCAAGGACTTGCCAGGCAGCTTGTGCTCCACCACGTTCTTTTTAAAACTTGTTATGTTCTCCCGCTCGTCCCAGCTTCCCAGACAAGCCGTGTAAGAGCTTGGGACACAGGGCTGAACAGTGCGGCTGCTGAAAGGCTGTTCTGAAGGAAGGATCCAGAGCTCCCTCCCCTGCCCTTTGAGTCATCAGTGGGGGCCGCTGGGCGGGCCTCCAGGTCCCTGCCTGGGACACAGGGGTGCCGGCCCGTGTTCCCCACTCACACTCTACTTGGGGCCACACATTCTTCACCCGGCGTGGGGCAAGAGCTGTCAAGTGGCTGTGAAGACTGAGGGCTGAGCCACCACCTGGGCAACCCGAAGAGGTTTTTTCTTCTGGTAGATGCTCTGTCTACCAGACACACTCAGAATCTTCCACCTGGCATTCTTAGAAAAAGCTACCTCTTTAGCCTCTAAGCACCAGTAGGAGCACCCAGGATTTCACCTGGAGGTGTGGGGGCATCCTGGGGTCAGCCCAGCTCCTCTGTCCACCTTCTGGTCTCTATGTAACACTCAGGGGTCAGCAAAGCACGACTCCAGTGGTTAAAAAAAAACGAAAGAAGAATACAAGTTCAGACTGTGGAAATTATATGACACTCACATTTTGGGTGCCCACAAATAAAGTCGCATTGGAACTCGGCCAGCCCTGTTCTACGTACTGCTTGTGGCTGCTTCTGTGCCACAAACACAGGGCTGAGCATGGGATTGAGACCGGACAGTCCTTCGAAGCCTCTGGGCGTACCATCTGGCCCTTCAAGAAACTCTGTTGACCCTACCTCAAGGAAGGAAGTCCTGCAAGCCAAGGGACATGAGTGGGTGGACAAAGGGGAAGCCTCCACTCTCCTTTGCTGTGTGCTGGGGATGGATCTCGGCTCCAGCACAGGGACGTTTCTGGATGAAGGTGCCACAGGACTGAGGGCTTTTGTGACACCACCATTTTTGGATTCAACACTCAAGTTCCCACTAATTGTTCAGGTGCAGCTTTATTCTACGTGTGCATTGAGGTGGGCAAAGATCTCAGCCTGCAGCTGAGGGGGCAGCCAGTGTTATTAACTTCTACTCATGGTCAAGTGCTTGGAAAATGTCTAAAAGCCATCATTTTAAGTTCTCATTATCCTTTTTTGCATTTAATAGCCTCACATACAATGAGGGAACTCCCTCCCTTGGGAGCTTTGGAGGTCTTGGAATGCACCTTTCGTGCCAGCACGTGTCAGGTGGTTATGTACCCGGGAAGCTCAAGCACAGCACAGGCTGGGGGTCACATGCTCACTTGGCTGTTACCAGGGCAGAAGCAGCTGCAGACACAAGGTCCCACACCAAGGCTCACCCTGGCTCGGAGCCCCTCATGCCAGCAGCGGCCAGGGAGTGACTCCACTCTGCTGCTCCCCTGCGATGCAGTCCTGCCCTCAGCAGAGAGGGGAAGAGACCCTCCCAGAGCAGCAGAAGGGAGGTCAGGCAGGAGGGAGGCAGGGCTGGCAGGATGAGACAGCCCCCAGGAGGGGCTGGAGGGGCCTATGTGCAGGGGCCAGCTAAGAGGCAGTGAGCTGCGTCCCCGGGCCCAAGGCGAGAACAGGGTCAGGGGGGTTCTGTAAATGTCACCCAGGGGTCTACGCTGGCTGTGGCACCGCCCAAGGGCACCCGTATTTCTGTACATCTGGTTTCTTCATTTGTAAAACAGAAATGTAATTCATCAATTATTCCATAAAGGTAACACCATTCCACAAGTTCTTAGAAAAACTTCAAAGCTTATTTTTTAATAGAAACTGACAGTGAAATGTTGGCTTTCGAGACATTTTGGCTGAATTTAGTTCTCTGAAGGTGATTAATAACCAGTGTGCAAGAGGGACGTTGACCAATCAGCACAGATTGGTTTCTTCATGCTGAAACGTGCTTTCAGGTGGAAAAGCGTGTTGTTCACTCCTCACACACAGTGTGGCAAGACCAGAAAAGGTTGTGCCAACCTGAAAATGTCCAGCCCAAGTCCTAATGCCACCAAACCTAACTGTCCCACCGGGTCCTGCATGGAGCCCCGGCCTGCTGCAGAGCACGAGTGAGCCACCAGGCACAGGCACACAACCCTAACTCCTACTTGTAGTTCTTTAGGGGAATGAGTGACAATAGGCATTTCTCCCCACCTAATGTACCTGGGAAATCCTTCGGTAGGAAAAAAAGTGCTCTTGAAATGTGTCTGCTCAACCAGATGCGTGGCCCTTCACGTATAGAGAGGAAACCTCATCTATTCCCTCTAAGGTTTATGTTGTCTAATGTTATTCACTGTGAAATTGAGTCAAACAAGCAACTCACAAGAGCATGGTGAGTTCCCTGTTGTCTGAGTCCAGCCGCTTTGCCAGCCTTTGTCTGACCTCCCCCACCTTTTACCACACAGGTCTAGCAGAGAAACAACTACTATTCTTGAGGGAGGGCTGAAACTAGTTTTCTGAGTTGTACACCTGACAGCAGCCTCCACCTGTGTCACCGACAACACATGTCCTCTATACTTTCAGATACATCCCACCACAGATAACAGAGGAGAGGCGCAAACCGGGTAGGTGGGAGTGATAGGCTGTGCACCTGCACCACTAGTGAAAGACGCTACCCTAACATCTCTCTGGAGCATCCTGTGAGAGGGCTCAGCCTCAACTGTGACCAGAGTCAGGAATCAGCCTGAGTGAGGCACAGACATGCTAGAAAAGTCCCCCGCAGACGTCAGTGTTTCTCAGGCTGAAGGTGGCTTGAAGCTCGCTGGTGCCCAGATCTTCATCTCATTTTAGCCATTAAGGTGAGAGGGCTCCAATGTGGTGTTAATGGAAAACCACACATACACTTTTAAGCGACAAACGATTCCTGTACTTTTCCTAAAGGACTTTGTGATTTAGACAATCTTAGACTGAGCGGGACAGGGGCTGATGGCCGACACTGCTTTAGATTGTTTGGGAATAGGTGCTGGGTCTAGGTGGAAGCACCTTTGTCTCTCCCAGAAGAGGCTGGGGTGAAGCCTTCAAGTTTGCAGAAGTTCTGGCTAGGAAGGCTCCAAGGGACATCTGATGAGGCTGTGCTGGAATGCAGGAAGGCAGATGCATGCGGCAGTTTCATTAAGCACAATTTAAGGTATTTTGGGGGAAAATGCAAACTCTGTGTACATCATGAGAACAACAAAATGTTATTCTAATGAGAAACTCATGACAAATGTGCTTGGAGTGCTAAATCATGCTTTTCACAGTCGCCGTTTTTACAGTCACGGCTGAGCTGGTTGTATGCAACGTGAACAGGTCCCTGAGGTTCAAACGTGGGCTCAAGAGAGCATCAGAGGAAGGCACACTGGACGGGCCAGTTGTGGATCTTGGGTCTAAGGATGAGGCTGGAGCCTGGAGCCCAACCACACCTAGAATGGGTCCAGTGGGTGGCTTACTGACTCTCGGGAATCCAGAATGGAGGGAGACCTTGGAGCACAAAGGACAAACACAGGACAGAGGGGAGGAGGCAGAGGTGCGCTCCGGGAATACACTGACAAGAGGCATGACTGTTGGCCGTGGCCTGGCTCAGTGCACAGGAGCCGCCTGGAGCTGGCAAAGCCCTCACCAGGGGGCTAGTGCATGAGGACAGGGTGTATCCACGCCTGCTCTGTAGGCACCAGTGGGTTCCACACGACAGTGCTAGTGGCTCACTGGGGGCTGTGTAGTCTGCACGTCTGCACAGTCTGGCTTGGAAGTACTCAGTGGGACTTACAGCACCCCACCCCCATCCCCAGTCTACGAGCATCCTCCATCCACAGCAGGGACCTACCCCTGTTGTTTAGACCACTGTCTCCAGGAGGCAGTGACACCTAAGTCAGGCTGGTGACCCCATCCGGGGCTTCCCAGACAATGGGAGTTTTCACCTGTGGTCCTGGCATTACCTCTCTTTTCTCCCTCAAAGTGTTCCAATTTGGACAATAAGTGATATGGCCAGCCATTGGTCCTAATGAATCAATCCTTTGTTTCTCCTGTCTCCTCCCTCCTTGTCTGTGCTCTTTCTTATTAGAAGCTGCTCACAGAGGCATCCACTGTTCTCTACACACTACACACCAAAGTGCATTCATTGAATACCTACTGTGCGCTAAGCACCATGAAAGATATGAAGATTAATGTCTTGGGTTCACAGCCTAGCAGGGGCTGTTAGACAAGAAAACGGTAATGGTTGGTGGGGGGAATAATATTACAGGAGGGGAAAAGAGCACCTTTTATATGCTTAATTATACATCCAACAATGACAACATGAGGGACACTGACACATGGGTTCTAGTGTCAGGCACTACTGAAACGTTTTATATGAACTAACCTCACACAGACCTTCTCCTATTGACTATTTTTCTCTAGTCAGCTAGTTAGCTACATTTTGAAGTCTTAAAAATTAGATTTAAATTTCTGCCGATTTCCTACCAATTTTGTATTTTTACCTTAAATACAAACTTTTTTCTTAAAAAGGTCATTTCTAATTGTAAAAGTTACAGTCTTAAGATTCTTAAGTTACATTTTTAAAAGTTACATTCTTGTACAATATAATGACATTTAAAAGCAAAGTTATAGGGCAGCCCGGGTGGCTCAGCAGTTTAGTGCTGCCTTCGGCCCAGGGCCTGATCCTGGAGACCCGGGATCGAGTCCCATGTCAGACTCTCTGCATGGAGCCTGCTTCTCCCTCTGCCTGTGTCTCTGCCTCTCTCTCTCTCTGTGTTTCTCATGAATGAATGAATGAATGAACGAATAAATAAATAAATAAATAAATCTTTTAAAAAGATAAATAAAAGAGTTATAAAACTCATTCCTAATCCTCAAAACAAATACTAGAAAACTAAATTTAACAGCATTATTTAAAGGATTATTCACCACGACCAAGTGGAATTTATCCCAGGAATGCAACAGTTAATCAGTGTAAAACATGACATTAATAAAGCAAAGGAAAAAGCCCATGATCATCTCAAATAACACAGAAAAAGCATATGACAACATCCAATATCCTTTCATGATCAAAGCATCTAGAAAACTAGGAATAGAGAAGACTTTTCTCAACATGATAAATGGCACTTATAAAAATCTACAGCTAACTTCATACTTAATGGTGAAAGACTAAAAGCTTTTCCCTTAAGATCAAAATCAAGGCAAGGCTGCCCCCTTTCTCCACTGCTATACAATTCTGCCCTAGAAGTTCTAGCCAGAGCAGTTAGTCCAGAAAAAGAAATTAAAGGAATGCAAATTAGAAATAAAGAAGTAAAACGATCTCTATTTGTCAATGACATGATCTTATATGTAGCAAATCCAGAAAAAGCTACCTAGAGCTAATAGATGAGTTCAGCAAAATTGCAGGGTACAAGAGTAACAGGCAAAATCAGTTGTGTTTCTATATATTAGTAATGAACAATCCAAAAAGGAAATTAATAATTCTATTATATAACAGCATCCAGAAGGAATAAAATACCTAAGATTCATTCTTTTTATTATTTATTTTTCATCATGAAAAGCCTTTTTTTTTTTTTTTTTTTTTAATGAAAAGCCCTTAATTCCTATTCTCTACCTCCTCCATCTCCCCATGCACTCCCCATCCACTTCCTCTCTGGCAGCCATCAATTTGTTGATGGTTTGTCTTGCTCTCTTTTTTTTTTCCCTTTGCTCATTTGTTGTTTCTTAAGTTCCATATATGAGTGAAATCACATGGTATTTGTGTTTCTCTGACTGATTTATTTCGCCTAGTGTTATTCTATCTCCTTCCATTGCATTGCTCATTCCATGGCTCCTTGTCATTGCAAATGGCAAGATTTCATTTTCTTCTATGGTTGAATAATATTCCATTGTATATATATATATGTCACCTCTACTTTATCCATTCCTCAAATGATGGACATTTGGGCTGCTTCCATAGTTTGGTTATTGTAAATGATACTGCAATAAACAGAGCGGTGCTTGTCTCCCTTTGAATTAACATTCTCACTTTGGTGGGTAAATATCCAGTATTGCAATTACTGGATTGTAGGGTAGTTCTATTTTCAGTTTTTTGAGGAACTTCCATAGTGTTTTTCAGAGTAGCTGCACCAGTTTGCACTCCCACCATCAATGCATGAAGGCTCCCCTTTCTCACATCCTTGCCAACACTTGTTGTTTCTTATGTGATTGATCTCAGCCCTGCTGGCAAGTGTGAGGTGGGATCTCATTGTGGTTCTGGTCTGCATTTTTCTGATGATGAATGATGTTGAGCATCTTTTCACGTGTCTGTTGGCCATCTGGATATCTTCTTTGTAGACACGTCTGTTTGTGTCTTCTGCCCATTGTAATCAGATTATTTGTTTTTTGGGTGTTGAGCTGTATAACTTCCTTATGTATTTTGAGTACTAGCCCTTTGTTGCATATGACATTTGCAAGTATTTTCTCCCATTCTACAGGTTACCTTTCAGTTTTGCTGATTGTTTCCTTTGCTGCACAGAAACTTCTTATTTTGATGGAGTCCCAATAGTTTATTTTTGGTTTTATTTCCCTTGCCTCAGCAGACACATCTAGAAACAGGTTGTTATGGTAGATGTTAGAGAAATTACAGCCTGTGCTTTTTTCTAGAATTTTTATGGTTTCAGGTCTCACATCTAGGTCTCTCATCCATTCTGAGTTTATTTTTGTGTATGGTGTTAAGAAAGTGGTCCAGTTTCATTCTTTTGCATGTTGCGCTCCAGTTTTCTCAACACCAGTTGTTGAAGAGATGGTCTTTTTCCCATTGGATATTCATTCCTTCTTTGTTGAAGATTAATTGACCATATTATTGTGGGCTTATTTCTGGGTTTTCTGTTCCATTCCACTGACCTATGTATCCATTTTTACACCAGTACCATAGTTTTAATTACTACTGCTTTGTAATATAACTTGAAATCTAGAATTATGATTTCCCTGAAATTTTTTTTTCAACATTGCTTTGGCTACTCAGTTCTTTGTGGTTCCATTCAAATTTTAGGATTGTTTATTCTAATTCTGTGAAAAATGCTGTTGGTATTCTGATAAGGATTGCATTAAATCTGTAGATCGCTTTGGGTAGTATAGACATTTTACAATATTTATTCTTCCAGTCCATGAGCAAAGGATGTCTTTCCATTTCTTTGTGTCACCTTCAATTTCTTTCATCAGTGTTTGATAGTTTTCAGAATACAGGTCTTTCACCTCTTTGGTTAAGTGAATTCCTAGGTATTTTATTTTTGGTGCAATTGCAAATGGGATTATTTTCTTAATTTCACCTTTTTTAAAGATTTTTTTTTTTTAATTTATGAGACAGAGAAGCAGAGACAGGCAGAGGGAGAAGCAGGCTCCCTGCAGGGAGCCTGATGCAGGACTCAATCCCAGGACTCTAGGATCATGACCTGAGCTGAAGGCAGAATGCTCAACCGCTGAGCCACCCTTTCTGCTGCTTCATTATTAGTGTATAAAAGTGCAACACATTTCTATACATTGATTTTGTATCCTGCGACCTTACTGAATTCATTTATCAGTAATAGTCATTTTTTGGTGGAGTCTTTATGGTTACTATATATAGTATCAGGTCTTCTGCAAATAATGAGAGTTTTACATAGTCCTTACCAGTTTGGATGCCTTTTATTTCTTTATGTTCTCTGAGTGCTATGGCTAGAACTTCAAGTACTATGTTGAATAACAGTGGTGAGTGTTACCTAGGATACATATAACAAAGGAAATGAAAGATGAACACAGAAAACTACAAAACACTGCTGGGAGAAATTACAGACACCTAAATAAATGAAAAAAAAAAACATCCTAGGTTTACAGTTTGGAAAACTTAACATTAAGATGTCAATATTATTCTAAAGTAATCTACAAACTCAATGCAAGCTCTCTCAAAATTGCAATGGCTTTTTTTTCCCCAGAAATGGAAAAGACAATCCTCAAATTCATATGGAATTCCGATGGGCCCTGAACAGCCAAAACAATCCTGAATGAAAAGAACAAAACTGGAGGACTCAAAGTTCCTGATTCAAAACCCACTACAAAGCTACAGTAGTCAAAGCAGTGTGATTCTGTCATAAAGACAGATACACAGACCAACAAGAAAGGATTAAAGATCCAGAAATAAACCTAAACAACTACAGTCAATTGGCTTTCAACTCGGGTTCCAAGACTATTCAATAAAGAAAAATAATTTCTTCAACAATGGTGCTGGAAAAAGTGGATATCCCTATACAAAAAATAAAATTGGCTCCCCGTCTCACACCATACACAAAATTTAACTAAATTGGATCAACGAACTGAATAATATAATAAAGAACTAATATAATAAAACTCTTAGAAGAAAACATAAAGGGAAATCTTCATGATCTTGCAGATGGCAATGGTTTCTCAGATATGATAGCAAAAGCATGAACAACAAAAGAAAAAATATATAAATTGAACTTCATTAAAAATAAAAGTCTTGCGCATCAAAGGACACTATCAAGAAAGTAAAAGGACAACCAACAGATGGAACAAAACAGTTTGGTGGTTTTTCAAAAAATTAAACATAGATTTACCACATGAACATGAAATTCTTCCCCTAGGTATGTACTCAAAGAAATGAAAATATTGTACACATTAAAACTTGTAAACACATGCTCACAGCAGCACTATTTGCAAAAGCCAAAAGACAGAAACGGTATAAACGTCCATCAACAGATAAATGGAAACACAAATTGTGCTATATCCACACAATGGTATAATATTCGGCCTTAAAAAGGAAGAAATTTCTGACATATGCTACAACACGGATAAAGTCTTAAGGACTTTATGTTAAGTTAAATAAGCCAATCACAAAAGGACAAATACTACACAATTCTAACTATATGAGGTCCTTAGCACAGTCACAACCATGAGGACAGAATGTAAAATGTTGGCAGCTAGGGGCTGGGGGTTAGGGGGAGAATAAGAGTCACTGTTTAATAGTGACAGAGTTTCAGAGTCACAGGACAGAAGGGGTTGTGATGATGTTTGGTTTGTATGTATAAAGTGTATGCTATATATATTTCAATACAACAAGGAAGTCACACACAGTATGGTTCCATTTATGTGGAATATTCAGAGTCCGTAAATCCACTGAGACAGAGGGCAGACTAGTGGTTCCAGGGGCTGGCAGAAGGTGGAATGGGGAGGAACTGTTACATGAATGTGGGGCTTTATTTCAGGGTAAAAGAGATGTTTTGGAACTAGGCAGAGGTAGTGGCTGCATAACACTGGGAATGTATTAAATGCCACTGAAATGTTTGCTTTGAAACCGTTTATTGTAGGGGTGCCTGGGTGGCTCGGTGGTTGAGCATCTGCCTTCGGCTGTGGTCGTGATCCTGGGGTCCTGGGATCGAGTCCTGCATCAGGCTCCCCACGGGGTGTCTGCTTCTTATCTATCTTCTCTCTGTGTCTCTCATGAATATATAAATAAAATCTTTTTTTGAAAAAAAAAACTGTTTAAAAAAAAGAAAAAAAAAGAAACTGTTTATGCTATGTGAATTTCATCTAAAAATACTATTTAAAAAATTAGTTCCAGGGGTGCCTGGGTGGTTCAGTCTAAGTATCTGACTCTTGGTTTTGGTTTGGGTCATGGTCTCAGCTTGGGCTATGGTGTCAAGGTTGTGGGATTGAGCCCCACCTCAGGCTCTGTGCCCCACGAGTAGTCTGCTGGAAATTCTCCACTTCTGCTTGTGCTCTCATGCTCTTTCTCGCTCTCTCAAAAAAAGGAATAAATCTTAAAAAAAAAAAAAAAGTTCCAGAACTTTTCAGAAACTGTGCTAGTATCTGTTTCCCTCATTTGCTACTCTTGCCCTACCCTCCCAGTTCTCCCATGTGGTTTCAGGAGAGGTTATATTCTGACCCCATTGCTGGTCATCAAGATCCTCTGGGTTGGGTCTCTGAAGGTCACAGTCTCTGAACACACAAATATCAGTTTGAGAACTGAATGCTCACTCTGTTACCTAGTGCGGTGCTCTAGGCTGACTGAATCCCAATGATGTGTTCTTTAGTCTCTCTGAATAATCCATAAGGAAAGCTATCGAACCCTTGAACTCAAGTGGAGTCCGTGGCCTATTGATTTGGCACTTCTACAAAAATTTCTTTAAAAAATACCCCATTATATTGTTAAAACAGTATATAATTATAATTGTAATTCCTCTTCCTGGTGGTATCTTTGAGCGCCAAAATACCCTGAAGATAACTTCACTGGATATTTTTCCTTAAGTGATTTGGGGAAAAAAGCCAACAAAACAAAACAAAAAAACCTCAATCCTTTTTATCTCTTACTTGCAGGAAAACCTTTCTCCCTCTCTGTCATAGAATCACAAAGTAATAGCTAACATTTATTGAGCACTTACTATATCCCAGATGCTTCCTTTTAAAAACCTTTGATTTGAGGGAAAGAGAGAGAGCATGAGCGAGCACAAGTGCGGGTGAGGGGTGAGGGAGGAACGGAGGGAGAGGGAGAAGCAGGCTTCTTGCTGAGGGGGTAGCCTGACTCGGGGCTGGATCCCAGAACCTGGATCATGACCTGAGTTGAAGGCAGACGCTTCACTGACTGAGCCACCCAGGCGCCCCTAACCAGACACTGTTTTAAGCACATTATTATAGCATTATCATCCCTATTCTGTGGGCTTGTCTGCCCACTCACTCAGTGGGGAAACCAGGATTGGAACTCTGGCTGCAGAGCATGCATCCCCAACCAATGAAACCTCAGCCGTGGTGCCTATGTCTCATCCTAGCAAGAGACAGAGCCAAAGAGATCCCAGAGTCCCTCCGCATTCTTCACTCTGCAGGTGAAAGCACCTTATGATTCCCCAACTGGGCAGTGAAGGGATGGGTCATCCTTCCCCAGCCTGTCCTTTCCATTCACTTAAAGTTAATTCAGGCATCTCTTCTGCTCTGTGCACCACTGTCCCCACCCCAAGACACACACACACACACACACACACACACACACACAGAGCACCTTCACTACCTCACACGGGATCTGGTCAAGCCTTTCCCTATAACTGTCTTGGACCTGCTTTAACTGTATCACACGTAGATGAACCAGATTTCCCAGATGCAACTGTAATCCAACTGCTCCCATCTGAGGATGTTGTTTTTGTTCTTGAAAGTCACAGGCAGTGGTGTCAGCTTGGATCGGGTGGGAAGCAGTAGACTGGCATCCCACAGGGCAGGCACTGCATCTGTGTGGCCCACAGAAGGTCAGGGCTGGGCAGGGGAATGAAAATGAGTTTTGAAAGAGGGGGAGGGTAACCATCATGTGACAAATATTTGCCAAGTTATGCCATGTACTAAGTTATAAGCACTAGAGAAGACAGGCATTCGGCAAAGATCAAGCACGAGGTGATATTGGCTCAGACTCTCCCATGGAGGCCCTCTCATGGCAAAGCCAAGCAGGAAATGGGTTGCGGATGTGAGGTTGTAGAGGAGGTCCAGGCAGGATTACCAGGGGAGCTTTCTGAGGATGATGCATAGCAGGGTTGGGGGTCTCTCGGTTGGCGAGCTGCAGACAGGTGGTATTTCTTTGGGGGAAGTGCACATACTTCCTACCTCAGTGACCTGAACAACTCTGGTGCAGAACTTCAAATTAATTCATGTCCCAGATTGCTGTAGGCATTAGATTTAATCCCTGTTTTCAGGTCGTAGAAACATAAAATGTCTTAAAGTCATGTAAAAGAAATTTACCACAAAGTATCTTTTGCATGGTATGATTTTCTCAATGTTGGGGAAAATTCTGTAAGGTCAGACACTCATCTGACAGTATCTGAAAGCTCTCTAAGAATTTGGGCCTAGCTGTGAACTGAGGAGCCTAGAAACACCTGGCAAGGCATTCTAGCTCTCAGTACAGAAGTCTTCAATTTAGGGGCACTGAATGATGAGCCAGGTTACCTTCCAAGAAGCGTCTACACATCCGTCTTTAAAGTGAACCCATATGGTACTCTGAGGTAGGAAGGCCATGTCTTATTCCCATAAATGAACAGACTGAAGCTCAGAGAGGCTGAACTACAAAGCCAAAGGGCCACAGCTAATAGAGGGTAAATGTGGGTGCACATCAAATTTCCAAGATCCCAGGTCTGTCCCACAGGCTCCACGTCAGGGTCCAGAGCCTCCTTCTCACGCCACAGGCACCTACCATCCACAGCCCTGGTAGGGTAGATGGCTGTGGCAGGATGCCTTCTTATTACAGGACTGCAGATTCTCAAGGTGCCTTAGGATCAACACATACAGGACAGGATATGCCACCTCTCCGCCCACGCCTCTGCCCCCCACCAGGAGTGTCAGTTGGGCCCTTAGGTCAGACCCACCATCTCCCTGGGCTCACTCTTATCTGCTGGATCAGTGAGCACCTGGGATAGAGGGATGGAGGGATAGAGGAGAGGAGGCTGCCAGAACTGACTAATCCTGAGTAGGGCTTCACTGCTGCAGGGCACAGCTGTGTGGACAGGAAAACCACTGCTTCAGGGCTGCTTCTTGGCTGTGAAATGGGTAACTAGCAGGTTCTGAGGAAGGAGGAAAGTGGTGGCATGTGAACTGGGCTTGAATTATTCTCACCAAAAACGCTGAGATCTGGGAATCTGGGGTTTCCTGTGTTTGGTTGGATGATACAACCAGTGAATACACATCTCAGAGAGCCTCGGGGCAAATTCAGGGCCCATTTTATTTCCTTAGACAGGCATTTTTTGGATGCTTCACAAGTAATATAGCATTCACTGGAGACCACCCAGGATTGCCACAGACACAAAGGCCCATGGTTCACAAAGGCCATTTCAGACCAGGCCCACACGAATGGCATAGAATGATGAAGGCTGTCCTGATAATCACAGGTTGGCTGGTACCCAGGGCCAGCCGCCCACTAGAAAGCTCAGGGCTGTCCTCTCCGGGCCCACCTGGCCACCCACTTGTCCCCTAAAGCACAGTGAGGTTAAAATGTAGTGCTGCCTCAGAACCAGAAGTGGGTTTATTACCTCAGTGTCAGACGCCCAGCGCAGCCAACACAGATACCATCCCACCGTGGATGGAAACCTGTTGCTGTACAGGATCTGAGTCTGAGTGTATTTTCACTGAGACCAAAGAGTGACATCTCGAGGTCCTTCCGCCCCCAGAGATCCCGGGGCCTCCCAAGCGGGTTCCAGGAAGCCAGACCTCTCAGTAGGAGCACTGAAATCTGCACCTGAAGCGGAGAACCTCCTCCAGGGGCTCACAGCCCTGCCCAGAGCTCAGCTCGGGTTAGGGTGAGCAGCAGAGTCGTAAGCTATTCATTATGCACAGTTTCAACTGCATTTAACTTAATTTTTTAATTATAGGTTTTCATTCTTAATTAGACACCTGAAAGTACCAACTGAACTCCTGAAGTTAAAGTGCTGCTGGTAACAGGAGCAGAGCGTAGTTATTACCCCCAAAGCTCTGTAATCCAGCTTCGCAGGAGGAAGAGGAGACAGACAACACACTCCTGCATTTCCCACGAAGAGACCCAGAGCCGCGTGTAGCCACCTCCCCCACCCTGAAAGGACGCGGTTGTCCCCCAGGCCCCGTCCTCCCCGACGCCGACCCAGCTCCGACATAAAAGTCAACCCGGCCGTGCGCTCGCGTCCAGCCGCCCGCGTGAGCGGCGCCGCCGTGCCTGGGCCGGTGCCCGCGGCCGCGGCGGGTGAGGAAGCCCGGGGCGCAGCAGCCCCCCTGCAGGTGCGCTCCCCCCGCACCCGCCCCTGCACCCCCCGGCCGCGCGAACGCAGAGCCGCCTCACCCGAGCTCCTCCGCCTGAGGCCCAGGGGCGCTAAACTGGTCTTTAAGCGACTCCCCTCCCGCAGCGCCGGCCTCGGGAGCCCTCCCCGCCGCCCCTACCTTGCCGCCGCCGGAGCCTTTGTGCGCCGCGCTCAGAGCCATGCTGGCGCCGCCTTTGTCCCACCTCGGAGGAAACGTTCCCGTGAAGGACACTGCCCGGCGCCTCCCTCCCGGCGCCCCGCCCGCCGGAGCCTCCCCCGCGGGGCGGACCCCTGCCCCGGGGGAGCGCCTCCCCCTGCAGACCCCCCGCCCCGGGGGAGCCCCTCCCCCTGCAGACCTCCTCCCCGCGGGGCGGACCCCCTCCCCCTGCAGAGCCCCTGCCCCGGGGGAGCGCCTCTCCCTGCAGACCCCCCGCCCCGGGGGAGCTCCTCCCCCTGCAGACCACCTCCCCGAGGGGCGGACCCCCTCCCCCTGCAGAGCCCCTGCCCCGGGGAAGCGCCTCTCCCTGCAGACCCCCCCGCTCCGGGGGAGCTCCTCCCCCTGCAGACCTCCTCCCCGAGGGGCGGAACCCCTCCCCCTGCAGAGCCCCCGCCCTGGGGGAGCCCCTCCCCCTGCAGACCTCCTCCCCGCGGGGCGGACCCCCTCCCCCTGCAGGCCCCCTGCCCCGGGGGAGCCCCTCCCCTTGCAGACCTCCTCCCCGTGGGGCGGACCCCCTCCCCCTGCAGATCCCCTGCCGTGGGAGCCCCTCCCCCTGCAGCCCCCCTCTCTGTGGGGCGGACCCCCTCCCCCTGCAGACCTCCTCCCCGTGGGGCGGATCCCCCCACACAGACCCCCTGCCCGGGGGAGCCCCTCCCCCTGCAGGCCCCCTCCCTCTGCAGACCCCCTCCCGGCGGGGCAGACCCCCTCCACCCTCATTGTGGGGCGGACGGGCTGGGAAGACTGTGGGGCGGAGGCGCAGCTCTCACCTCCCGCAGGCGCACCAGCGCGCAGGTGCCCTCACCTGGGCGGTAGTGGGGGGCCGGGAGCGCTGGGCTCCTCCCCGCGAGGCAGGGGGGCGTGGTAGTGGGGCGTTTGCTTTTACTTTTGTTCTCAGGAAGCCTCGAAGAAGCCTCGGGACCTGGGATTGCATTCTCAGACCAGTGGCTGGGGAGCTGATTCTGATTCCAATTTCTGGACCCTGATTTCTGCTCGGGAAGACCTTCCGATGTTGAGTTCCCCAGTGTAAAGAGACTTGTACCTGATTTACACTGGCGTGAGTGGACTAGCTCTCTCTTCCCGTCCAAGTGAGCATATTGGCTGATGGGATGCCAGGAGAACCTCGCTGGGGGTCGGGGGATGTCTAACAGAGAGACCCGCCCAAGGGTCTCTCACCTCGCACTGTGTCCTGGCTAGAAATATGGGCACTTTGCCATACCACCCAGTGCAGATCAAATGTGCTCATTTAGGGATAAAGTTGAGGTGCACAGATAAATAACCAGCTCTGGAGCACAAAGTCTCCTGGCCACAGGTCACAGAATGAATCAAGTTGAAGGAGGCTGGGATGGGTTGCCCTCCCTTAACCATCACACTGACTTCTTTGAGTTGTTCTGATTATCCCTTGACTCACTCATCCACTCTGCTTCCTGAAACCTCCAGCCCTGTCTCGGTGCTTGGGCACCTGGGTGTTCTTCAGTCCCTGAAGTCCCCCCCCCCTGCCCCATCCCTGCCTCATCCTCCTCTCACTTCCTCTCCCTGCAGGAGTCCTGCCCACCCGCGTGGTCCCAAAGCACCTGCCAGGACAGAACTTGGAAATGTTGGCATGCCTCCAGAGCAGGAAGCTTTGTTCCTGGTCAGCTCCTCCAGGATCCAGAGGCTGACCTCAGAAGGGAGTCAACAGTGTCCTGGATACCTGGTCAGGGTGCAGCCCTGGAATCTCACTCTCACTGGAGACTTTGGAGCCTGCAGGTGTGCCACACCTCTTGTACCTGCACAGGAACAGCCAGTTTTTAAGAATCTGGGTCCTTCTTTGTTGTGTATCCATAGAGGCAAGTGTGTTTTCTAAGTTTTCCCCAAAATTTGGACTACTGAGATGGCTTGATTTATTCCAAAAGTACTCATGAATCACTGACTTTTGGCCTGTCACTGCATGGCCCAGTCAGGCCCCTGGGGGGCTGACATTCCAGTGGAGGGAGCCAAACAATAAACCAATGAACAGAGAATAGAACTCAATAAAGCAGATGGTCCAGGCAAAGAAGACTATACAAGGAACAGAAGACTGTTCTGTGGGATCTGGTTGTTACTTCCATGTGTGCAAAGGCCCTGGGGTGGGAATGGTTCTGGTGTGCTTGGAGAAGGCTTTGTACCTGGGAGCATGGTGAAGGAGAGCAGATGCAAAGCAACTGAGATTGGAAATGCTGCAGGAATAAATAGGTCATGGTAATGAGCTTTGTGTTACTCTGAGTGTTGTGAGAAACCACTGTGGAGAGAGTTTGGGAAGGAAATGAGGTTATCTGATTTACATTCCGAACATGTCACCCTGGCTGCAGTGTGGAGACCACAGCTGGAAGGGAGACCTATCAGGAAACAACTGCCACAGTCTCAATGAGAGTGATGGCTGGGTTGAGGTGGGAGCCACTGAGGTTGTGAGAAGTGTCCACAGTAATAGTAGAGAAAGCTGAGAGAACCCACTGATGCTGGATCCCTGGAGAATCAGGGAAAGAACAGCCGGGGAGGACCACGGCCCCCGCTAGCATACTCTCCCGCATGTAAAAGCCAGAAACCGCGAAACTATGTGTCTCAGATCCCTTGCATCTGAGGGGAGATGTGCCTGGTTTTGCTAATACATGCACCACATAAAATGTGGAAGGAACCACAGGGAGTAGGGACTCTCACAGCAGACTGGCATTGGAGGTGTTTGGTTCATCTGAGGCAGTTTGGTCCCATCCCTGGCAGCTGTGGTGCTGAGCAGAGGGAAACAGGGCTGTGGGGAGGTTCCCTAAAACAATTCTCCAGTACAATTGGGTGTTTATCCAACATTCCTGCATGTTCCTGTTATAGGAACATAACCCTCACACAGATGCTATAATCTCTCTAATATCTTCTAGTTCATCCCTTACTGCTTAACTAAGCTACAGTAGATTCTGGTGTCTGCAGTTGAGAATCAGCACCAAAACAGCAATTCAATGTTTGGGGGCCTGATCAGCAGGTGGGGAGGCTAGCCCCATGTGCTGAAGTGGGAGAGACTCAGGGAGAAGCAGGCTGGGGAGGAGAGCATGTTGACATCGAGACATTTGTTAGACGTTTTGGACGGGCTGACTGGTGCCTGAACTTGGGCTGAGAGCACAGGTCAGGCTGGGAACACAGAGCTGGAAATACCCAGACACAGGTGTTTAGAGATGTGGGACTGAATGTGCAGACAAAAGGGAAGAGGTTGCCATGATTGAACTGGGGAATGTGCCATATTTAGAGGTTGCAAGGGTAGATCTGCCTCCTTCTCAAATACTTCCAAAAAATTGGAGAGGAGGGAATATGTTCTAACTCCTTCTATCCAGAGAAATATGTTCTAACTCATTCTATCCAGAGGTCAGCATTACCCTAATCCCAAAGTCAGGTAAAGCTATCACAAGAAAACTACAGGCTCAGCGGTTTAGCGCCTGCCTTGGGCCCAGGGTGTGATCCCGGAGTCCCTGGATCGAGTCCCATATCAGGCTCCCTGCATGGAGCCTGCTTCTCTCTCTGCCTGTGTCTCTGCCTCTCTCTGTCTGTGTCTCTCATGAATAAATAAATAAATGAAATCTTAAAAAAAAAAAAAACTACGGGCCAGTATCTCTGATGAATATCCGAAGACACGACAATTTCAACAACATTTTAACCAATAGAATCCAATAGCATATTAGAAGAGTTACCCACCATAAATAAGTGCGATTGATCCAGGTAATGCAAAGGTGACTCCACATGAGAAAATCCACAAATATCATCACTTTCAAAGAAAAATGGGGGGAAAAGCTTATCTTGATCAAAAGGTATTTCAAAAAATCCAACACCATTTCATGATAAAAGCTCTCGGAAAACTACAATAGAGAGAAAATTCCTCAACATGAAAAAGTTATTCATGGAAAACCTGTTGACATCATTCAATATGGTGAAAGATCAGGAACAAGACAAGAGTGCATGCTTATGTTACTTCTATTCAACACTGCACTGGAAGTTCTAGTCAGAGATGTTAGAGACAACAAAAGGAAATAAAAGACATTCACATTGGAAAGAAGATGTAAAACTATCTCTATTCACAGTGACACGATCCTACATATAGCAAACATGCCAATGAATCCACCAAAAAGTTACTAGAACTAATGAATTCAGCAAAGTTGCAGAGTACAAGACCAATACACACAAATCAGTTCTGTTTCTATACATCAGCAATGAGTCATTTAAGACAATAATTCCATTTATGATAACATCTAAAAGAATTACTTAGGACTAAATCTAATCAAGGAAGTGAAAGACTTGTATACTGAAAACTACAATACATTGCTGAAAGAAATTAGAGATGACTTAACCAATGAAAGAACATTGCCTGTTCATGGATAGGAACTATGTCAAGATATCAATGCTACCCAAAGTGATCTATATATAGATTCAACATAATTCCTATCAATATATCAGCAGCTTCTTTTTTTCAAAAATGGAAAAGCTGATCCTTAAATTCATATGAAATTGCAAGTGTTCCCTAATAGCAAAAAATCTTGAAAAAAAAAAAAAACCAAAGTTAGAGGACTCACGTTACCTGCAAAGCTCACATTACAGTCAATAAAACTGTAGTGTGGTCCTGACATAAAGACATGTGGAAGAATGGAACAGAATAGAAAGCCCAGAAATAAACACTTGCATATATGATTAAATGATTTTCAACAAGAGTGACAAGAGTTCAATGGGAAAGGACAGTGTTTTCAACAAACGGTGCTGAGAAACTGGACATCCACATACAGAAGAATGAAGTTGGACCCTTACCTCACACCATATAAAAACTAACAAATGGATCACAGATCTGAATGTAAGAGCTACAGCTATGAAGTTTTTAGGAGAAAACGGGGTACATCGTCATGACCTGGAGTTGGCAGTGGTTTCTTAGATATGACACCAAAAAACACAAGCTACATAAGAAAAAAATACAGGAATTGGATTTCATCAAACTTTGAAACTTTTGTACATCAAAGCACACACTATCAAGAAAGTGAAGACAACACACAGAATGGGAGAAGATATTTGGGATTCATATATTCAATAGGGGATTACTATCCAGAGTATATAAAGAATTCCTAAAACTCAGCAACAGAGACAAACAATCTGCCACTTGGACTCTTTTGAGATTTCTCCATAGGAATTTTGGGATATATTTTTCTCTTTCTGCAAAAACCATTGTGAGTGATAAAGAAACCATGGTGTATCCATACAATGGAATATTCTTCAAACATAGAAAGGAAATTTTGACTCATGCTACAACATGTATGAGTGTTAAAAACACTTTGCTAACTGAAAGAAGCCAGACACAAAGGCCACATACTGTGTGATTCTATGTATGAGGTACTGGAGTAGATAAATCCATAGAGGCTGGTGGGGGCCTGCTAGGGAGAGGGGCTGGGGGGTGGTGACGGTTCCAGGGATACAAAGTTTCCTTTGGGGGGAAGGGCAGTGTTCTGGAGCCAGATGGTGGTTGATGGTTGCATAACACGTAAATTTACTAAAGACCACTGAATGTACACTTTAAAATGCCTGAAATGGTGAATTCTATGTTATTATGTTCACCGAAAATGATTTGCAAATAGAAAAATAGAATATGAAAAGCAAAATTTTAAAGCTTAAAAAAAAGAGCAGATTGTGGTGAAATTGGAATAGGGGAGTATTTGATAAATGCAATGCACAAAGCATGAACTATGAATAGAATGATTGATATATTTGACAACATTAAAATTAAATTTAAATTTCATTTTGCTGGGTGATGAATTTAAAAGATAAACCACAAAATGGGGGATGTTTGAATCTATTGTAGTCAACCAGCGATCAGCATCCAGAACACAGAAAGAGTTCCTAAAATCTAAAAAAAAAAAAAAAAAAAAAAGAAAGTGAGACAGAGAAAGTCTAATAGGAAATTAGGCAAAGGTTAAGAACCGGCATTTCAAAAGACTAAACTCTAATGATCAATCAATAAAAAAAGTTCACTCTTTTCAGGAAGTAGGAAAATGTAAGTGTAGACAAACTCTCCTGTCATTAAAGTAGTTAAGGCCTAGAAATACTTAAAGTTAAAAATATTTTTGACAAAACATAATATCAATCTAAAATATTTAATATTTTAAATATTGAGAGCTAAAAACCTCCAGTGTGTGGTGTTTCCTGAGAGTGTTGGTGATGTCAGTGGACATGACAAAGAAATTTGACGTTCAGCAAATCCCCAGAAGGTGGCCCTGAGAGCAATACCTGCAATGTTCAAGGGGTTCACCAAGCCCTCACCACAGCACTGTAACAGCAGTGTCAGATTACACCCGTGTCAGAGGCACCCTAAATGTGCAACAATGGGGGACCAGGAAGTCTGTTGTGCATTGAATCAAAGGAACAGAGCAGATAAAATGAATGAGCACAGACAAGCTTCAAAGACCATGTTGAATAAAAAGTACAGCAGGTTACAAAGAGGTCAGAACGGTGTAGTGTCATTTAGGTAAATCCCAGATGCCCTGGATTGTTTATCAGCACATGCCCATTAAAGTTTAAAATCGTGCATGAGATGTCATGCACAGTTTAACGTCTGGTCAGATCTACCTGTGAGTGCGTAACCCCTGTCATGCTTTCAGTTTAAGTTTCAATGAGAGATTATCTTGGGAAATGTGCTGGCCACAGACAACAACTGCATGTGAAATCACTGAGTGGGCATTCTGGTGAGGCAGGGTGGATGGAGCCTGTATCCAGTGAGAATTCCATAAAGTAGCGGCCCACCCTGGCCTGCATCCACGCAGGCACTGGGCTCAGGGAGCCCCTCGCAGCACAACACTGCACACCTACAGGGTATGGTGGAAATTCTCTGCAATGGGAGTTCCATGTATGAGCCCAAGGGAATCCTGTGCAGGGGCCAGCCTGAGGCCCCTTTCTGGGGCTTCTGTGTGCACTGGGGCCGGGCCAGGCTCTGGGAGGGTGCTGGGCACAGCTCCAACGGGCCAGTCTCACCCTGGCTCAGCCCTTCGTTCCTTCCCTGTGGTCTCCCCTCTCCTGCAGGCTCTCTCACACTGCCGGCCTTCCTCCTGCCTTCCCTTCCTTCCTGAACATAGACATCCTGTGCACTGGGCCAGCTTGCCCCATCTGTGTTTTGAATTTTTAACCATTATCTCCCAAGATAAAGGAAATGCAGACAGCAGCAAGTAGAGGGAGATGTGTTTGGGAGGGGGTATGGATGCTGCTCATTCGTTAACCCTCAACAAGGCCAGCCATGAGGTCTGCCTCTCAGGGAAGCAGCAGAGAGATGAGAGAAGCACCCTGTTCTGTGCACCTGCTGTGCTTTGGACACGAAGCTGGATATGCACAGATGCGGGCCCTGCTCTCAGAGGCCTCCCGTCCCCGTGACAGAGATGGCCCTAACCAGACAGAAGACAGAGCTGCAGACATGTCAGGCTAAAGGAAGAGAGGGGCTCACCGCCCAGAGGTTAGTGGTCAGGCCCACCCCATAGAGGGAACTGGCAGGCATAGCAGCCCAGATGGAAGATGAGCATAGTGCATTCTGGAACTACAAAGGGGTAGTGCGTTGGCTGGGGACATTGCCCGTGCAGTTTTCGGGTGTCCTCGAGGAGATGACCCATGGCTATGCATTAGCTTTCTGTGGCAGGAACAGGAAATGTCTGGTGAGTGGGCTGGGGCTCCCCTGCTGATGGGCCCATGAGACTCCACCACTGAGGTCAGGGCCTTGGTGGGCTCTGGACACAGCTACAGTGAGGCCTTTACCTTTTTTTTTTTTTTTTTTTTTAAAGATTTTACTTATTTATTTGACAAATAGAGAGAGTGGGACAGGGGGAGCAGCAGGAGCAGGCAGAGGGAGAGGGAGAAGCAGGCTTCCTGAGGAGCCGGGAGACTGACGCTGGGCTGGATCCCAGTATCCTGGCACCATGACCTGAGCCAAAGGCAGGCACTTAACTGACTGATCCACCAAGGCGTCCCTTGCCTTTACTTTTTGAGCATTTAGGTTCTGTTGTTTGAAGATTTAGAAGCCTTAAATAAAGAGATATTTTGAGCACACTCTAAGACCAAGATTATGAATTCTGCCCCTTATTTACTTCTTTGTAGAACGTTTTAACTTTTCATATTTTACATTTCATAGACACTGCTTAAATTCAACATTTGGCTAGTTCATTTCATTTTATTTCAACTGCTCGTTAGTCTGATAAGTTGTAGTAAAGGACTATAGTAATGGAAAATATTAACTTTCCAAGCGAATGTTTCCACTGTTGGGAAACATCAGACCGAATGGCTGTGAGCACCCTCACAACACGGCAGCAGAAGGACGTTGTGTCCTGCCCCTCAAGCAGGACATCTGCTTTGAGGTTGTGCCTGTTCTCCAGGTGCTGGCTGGCAGAGCCCAATCACAGGTCACGGGGCACCCTGGGTGCTGGCTGTTAGGTGAGAGGGCTGGTGTCCCAGACAGCCCCTGTCACCAGTCCCACAGAACCCAGAGCATGAAGCCTCTGTCCTGGGCCTCCGCAGTATGCTTTTATTTTATTTTATTTTATTTTATTTTATTTTATTTTATTTTATTTTATTTTATGATTTTATTTATTTAGTAATGAGAGACACAGAGAGAGAGAGGCAGAGACACAGGCAGAGGGAGAAGCAGGCTCCATGGAGGGAGCCCAAAGTAGGACTCGATCCCGGGTCTCCAGGATCAGGCCCTAGGGCCGAAAGTGGCACTAAACCGCTGAGCCACCCGGGCTGCCCCGCAGTATGCTTTTAGAATAATTCTCAAACATTTGCTCGCTCGTTGAGGACAAAATAGGAAAACAAAGATGACCAGCAAATATCTGTTCAAAGCAAATAAAGTTTTACTAAAGAACCCACTTCTGTTGAAGGTTTTGCCTGTAATATTGAAATGTTTTTTTCTCAATCAGCATTTCATATTTACATAAATACCATCGAGATAAAAATCTTTAACATGTAGAAAGTTTCTACTATGTTAATTTGCTAGGTCTTCTGAGAAACAAAGGGCCTCTACCTCCCTATCTCAGCAGGACAATCATGGGGGCACATGAATTAATATTGTTTTCAGTTCAGAAAAACAAATAAAATGAGAGGATTGAGAATCCACCTGTTCTAAGCCTGCAAACCCTTTGCTCCCTCCAGGGAGCTCACACTTCTTCCATTGTACTCAGGATTTTACTCTGACAAAGAGACTCAGGCCCTCCCCTCCCACAGAAGCAAACATCCAGCCAGCCTTGGAATGTGAGTTATTTCAGAGCAGGGCCTCCTGTGTGTTGCAGCACCCTGGGGGGGGGGGGGGGTCCCCTGAGGATACAGAGCCCTGGTAAAAGAAAGCCTGGGGTGAGCTGACACACCACAGTCCTAGGCCTTGGGACCAGAGGTCAGCCAGGTCTGGGCTTCAAGAACTATGTCAGGGCTCTGAAGAGCGGGAGGGACTGTGGATGACCAGTCTTCCCCTCCTACAGAAGTTGTTTACTGCCCTTAAGTCAGGTCTGAGCCAGGTTTGGCTGCCTTGAGGGGGCTGTGGGGGCAGGAATCAGAGGGGAAGACTCCTAGAGCCACGGATCAGTCCTACTCTGTGTCCGCAGACACTTCCCACTGTTTCTGCCCGGCCCTCACCCACTCCTGCTCCTCTGCTGATCTCGGCTGAGACCCGCTGGGACAGGCGGCCCACACCCACGTCTCTAGCCAGTCTGGGGCCCTTGCAAAGGCTCTCCCTGCAGCCTCGGTCAGCCTTTGTCTGGTGCGATGGGGCATGTTGTTTCTGTGGCTGTCACAACAACGTCTGTTGTCCCTACTGAGGCTCTGGCTCCAGGAGGACTGCACCCCACTCTCTGTTCCCTACAGGCACCCCCAGTGAGGGAGGTGTGGCAGAAATGGAATCTTTGCCGTGCATTCAGGCATTCCCTCAGTTAAGTGTGACCAATATACAGGGTCTGCTGAGCCCAGCTTGGAAGGAGGTCAGTGGACACCATCTCTGACAGAGGGACCTGACCAGGTGAAACAAGGTCCAGGTAGCTGCCTCCTAGATTGGGCCCTGCACTGGGTGGGAGCCACCACCCTTCATGTCCCTGGGCCTCATCTCTGACTGCAGACTTGGCCTTCTCCAGAAGCAGGACCAGGGGACAGGAGGCCTCTGCCTCAGAGAGAGCGGATCCTATGCAGCAGAAACACAGTGAGAGCTCAGGTCCCAGCTCTGCAGGCTCAGCTCCCTGGGTCCATGTGGAGGGCCCCCTTCTGGCTCCTCTTATTGTTTCTCTTCTATTGTGACATGTCACACCATCAAAGAAAATATAGATGAATGCATTGCTCCTCTGTTGGCCTCACTCAGGTTAATGCACCGAGTGTCTAATAGGCCTTTTTTGTCGCTCGTGCCTTCCCCACTCTGAGACCGCCTGTTTCCCGACAGCGGAAGTTCCCGTGCCACCTGCATGCGCAGCTGCACTGCAGTTTGGGTCTCCTGGCGTTGAGACCTACATCGTGCTTGTGAGATTCACAGATGGATGTGGTTCTGGGTTCGTGCACGGCTGTGGAGACACGTAGAGCTGCAGCCCCACCTCTTGTCCCTCTGTGCAGACTTCGGAGGCATGAAACAGCACACTTTGTGTGTCCATGGTCCTGCGGCTCACACCTGGGGCCTCTGCACTTCCTGGTCTCTCCTGCACGTGCTCAGGAGCAGAACAGATGGTCGTGTGCCTCTCACTTTAGTGCAAGATCAAACCCTTCCCAAAAGTGACAAATTTCCATGTGTTTTCTCTGTTGGCATGCAGCTGATTCTGTGGTTTCTTTTCTTCTTTAGACTGTTGACACTGGATTATATTAACTGATTTTATAATGTGAAATGAGCCCTGCTTTCCGGGGAAAAATCCTATTGATGGTGATATGTTGCCATTGTTACACACTCCCTGCTCCAGTTTACTAATACTTGAGAATTTCTATGCCTATGTTCATGCTTGGCCCATAGTATTCTTTTCTTGTTCTATCATTGTCACCTTTTAGTATTAAAAGTTATGCTTATGTCATACAATAAGTTAGGATATATTCTTCCATTTTCTACTCTTTAGAAGACATTATGTAACATTGGAAAGGTTTGATGAACTTCCCAGGGAAGCATCTGAACCTGCAGTCTTTCTAGGCAAATGACTGGATGATTGACTTAGCTGTTGTTTTGTATTTTATGGTTCTAAGACTATTTGATTTGCTACTTGTGTTTGAGTTAGTTTTATTTTTCTAGGAATTTGTCTACCTCATTTAAAAGTTTTAAATTATTGGGATCCCTGGGTGGCACAGCGGTTTGGCGCCTGCCTTTGACCCAGGGCGCGATCCTGGAGACCAGGGATCGAATCCCACATCGGGTTCCCTGTGCATGGAGCCTGCTTCTCCCTCTGCCTGTGCCTCTGTCTCTCTCTCTCTCTCTGACTATCATAAATAAATAAAAATTTAAAAAAAAGTTTTAAATTATTGATATAAAGTTTTTCAAAATATTCTCCTGTTTCTAAATACTTAAGACATTGGTAGTTAAGTCTCTCTCTCTCTCTTTTTTTTTAATTCTTTACCAAACTTGGGAAGTTTTTGACTACTATCTATTCAAACATTTTTCCTGTCCCATTTTCTCTCTCTCTTCTCCCTCAAGAAATCTAATTGTCCGTGTGTTAGACCTCTTCCTACTGTACCATAAGTTCCTTAGACTTTTTATTTTCTCCTCAATTTTCACCCTGTATTCTTAAAATTGGGTATTTCTATATATCTATATTCCATGAATCTACAGCCCATGAATGTGGTCCTGGCCATAAAGGCCATATAACAGCCTGGACCTGTGGTCCTTTAGCTTCTCGATTATAATGTCAACCTTTGACATGCACACTCATTAAGAAGCGGTGGGGGTTTTGATTTGTATTTCCCTGATGGCAAGTGATGCAGAGCATTTTCTCATGTGCGTGTTGGCCATGTCTATGTCTTCCTCTGTGAGATTTCTGTTCATGTCTTTTGCCCATTTCATGATTGGATTGTTTGTTTCTTTGGTGTTGAGTTTAAGAAGTTCTTTGTAGATCTTGGAAACTAGCCCTTTATCTGATCCGTCATTTGCAAATATCTTCTCCCATTCTGTAGGTTGTCTTTTAGTTTTGTTGACTGTATCCTTTGCTGTGCAAAAGCTAATTTTCCCCATTCTCACTCGGTGTGAGGTGGTATCTCATTGTGGTACTGGCACAAAAACAGACACATAGATCAATGGAACAGAATAGAGAATCCAGAAGTGGACCCTCAACTTTATGGTCAACTAATATTCGATAAAGGAGGAAAGACTATCCACTGGAAGAAAGACAGTCTCTTCAATAAATTGTGCTGGGAAAATTGGACATCCACATGCAGAAGAATGAAACTAGACCACTCTCTTGCACCATACACAAAGGTAAACTCAAAATGGATGAAAGATCTAAATGTGAGACAAGATTCCATCAAAATCCTAGAGGAGAACCCAGGCAACACCCTTTTTGAACTCGGCCACAGGAACTTCTTGCAAGATACATCCACGAAGGCAAAAGAAACAAAAGCAAAAATGAACTATTGGGACTTCATCAAGATAAGAAGCCTCCAAAGCCAGTGGTGACGAGGTCTTCTGTTAGAAGCGACATGCATGCCCACCTTGGGCGGGGAGGCTGGGCTTGAGCACCCCGTGCAGGATGAGGTGCGCTCGATTCAGCCGAGGCACCTGTCCCCTCTCCAGGTCCAGCTGAATCCATCACATTTTGAAAACTCAAACTGAAATGGAGCCCAGTATCCCCCGATATCTCCAGAAAAAGGAACAATTAACATGGAGTTAAACGAAATGCAGATGGAGATGCAAACTTTACAACTTATAACAAAATTCATTAATATGCTCATCTTTGAGGTGGGTGGTCTGCTCTCTGGAACTGTTTGGATGGGAGGCAGGTGAGATGTGGTTCCCCAAGGCAAGCTCAGTGGTTGAGTGTCTGCCTTTGGCTCAGGGCATGACCATGGGGTCCCCGCAGGTCCCATGGGGTCCTGGGTTCGAGTCCTGTGATGGGGTCCCCACAGGGAGCCTGCTTCTCCCTCTGCCTATCTGTGACTCTCATGAATAAACAAATTTTTTTTAAAACCTATGTAATCTGTTAATAACTGAAGTAATTTAAAAGATCCTAATCCCACTGGCCTCACTGAACAATTGATGAATCAGACAGTATCCCATCTAGCAAACAGAAAGGAGCTACTTTGAGCTACAGGGAAGGGAAGGTTTTTAAATATTTGTTTATCTTTAGAGAGAGAGAGCACCCGTGAGAGCGGGGAGGTACAGAGGAAGAGGGAGAGAGAGAATCTTAAACAGACTCTGCACTGAACGTGGAGCTCAATCTCATGACCTTGAGACCATGACCTGAGTCAAAACCAGGATGCTTAACTGACTGAGCCACCCAGGCACCCTGGAAAGCAAAGATTTTTAAAGGCAGAGAGGGAATTAAAAAAAAAAGGATATTATTAGCAAAGGATGCATGGTTTTAGGCACGGTCACCATCCTGAGGGGACGAGGAGGAAGCATTTTCTAGGTTGAGTGGTTATAAGGTTACATGGAGTATGTGTGTGTGTGAAACTGCAGTTAGGTTAGGTATTAAGTCCTGGTTTGCTGACCTGGGTCTCGTAACATAAGGGACTCTACTTTGGGGCCTGTGATTTCCTTTTTAACTAATCATATACTTTGACTAGTGTGGACACCAGGTTGGTCACTTTAGGCTGTTGGTTAGACGCCAGCTCTACTGTGTTTGGTCACTGGTTCGTTCCTGCTTCCCATTGGCCTCCATTTCCCTTTGATATCATTCCATCTTTGTGGGTTTTTTTCTTGGAACTTCCTTACTTTCTGTTACTTCAAGATTGTTCTGACTCTTATATTTCCTGTCTCAGTCCTGGTGTCAGCAATTTCTTCAAAGAGCCCTGGTTCCTTTTATTAGAGAAAAGTATTAAAGTCTTACAGGGGAGG
This sequence comes from Vulpes lagopus, assembly GCF_018345385.1. Lineage (NCBI taxonomy): Eukaryota > Metazoa > Chordata > Mammalia > Carnivora > Canidae > Vulpes > Vulpes lagopus. The sequence continues at coordinate 31,068,951 of NC_054840.1, read as the reverse complement.
TAAATGTGCTCAGCAGACAATACAAGGAAATACATGCATGTATTCCAGCCTATGTAAACACACCTAATTGTAAAGGTTTCTATGTGGACTGTCTGTATCCATATTAAGCTAAAGATGAGTGTACACTGATGTCTCTAACCTGGCCCATCATCTCATGGATATTATGATCCTGTCCCTTTGCTGATCTGTAACTCCCCCTCTAGCAGTGAGAAATCTGGTTCCCACCACCTGTCATTGATTTAATTTACTACGCCATTCCAGATTACAGATGTGGTGTTTTTAGAACTGCTAGCTACCACCCTGATGGGAAAGAACTTTGTAAAATCCACTGTTTATGTACAGTACATTTTTCCTTTAGTCTACAGATTCCACTGACTTCCAAACTTACTTGGGTCAGCATCTTTTGCCACACAACTTACAGTGAGTTTTTTTTTTTATATATATTTCGAATCCAGTTAGATTATGGGTCGCTCTGTATTCCACTGAAGTGGACAAAGAGATTTTCCTCAGTCCAGGGTTCTTACAGCTGGACTAAGAATTAGATAGACCTGAGATAGATTAAAAGGAGAAGAAAAACCAAAGTCTAATCATGTGCCCATGGAGCCATGAAATCAAGACCCAAAGAAATGACTCAAGACAGGCAATTTTTCTATTTTGTGGACAAAGAGAAGATAAACCTGTGAGGAATTCACAGGAGAAAGAAAACAATCTTGGGGGCTTCAGTTTATAAGGAATTCTAAACAGAATTTGGGCTGGGGTGGTAAATTAGTAAGAAGTAAGAAGGATTGTTTATGCAGCCTTCTCTGCTCTAAATTTTTCTTTTGTGGTGATAATGAATTCTCTTTACCTCCTGGTACAGAGATCTTCACATGGGAATTGATTTTTCTCCTTGCAGGGGGACCGAGGAGGGTCTAAGTGCCCTCATTGCAGAGACTCTCTTAAGTAACTTTTATTCCAAAGGATCAGTATGGCAAAGTAGCACATTTGGGGCAGCATGCCTGTGACATTCTAAATAACTTGAGTAGATTATGATTTACTCTTTGGAATGTGAAAATGTTTGGGATTTTTGACAAATGCACAGTGGCAGGTACCCAGCACTGACGTATCATGTGGAATGCTTCAAACACCTAACTCCTGATCCTTTTATCATCTCTGTGGTTTTGCCTTTTCTAAAATGTCCTGTAAATGGGGTCATGAAGTATTTAACCTCTTCAGTCTGGATGCTTTCACTTAGCCAAATGTAAGATTCATCCATATATAGAGTAGTGCTTCATTCCTCTGTATTGCTGAATAAATAAGAGAAAAACAGAAGGTTAATAAAATGCCATCTTCAGCTAAAGACCAAAAGATTTGGAGTGGTGGGAAGGACATTATCAGGCCAAGCACAGTAAAGGAGGGTGTGGTTATTATGTAGATTTAAGTCTGTGCCTTCTCTTTTGGTAAGAGTGTCTGAGATTCATTCTTCTGTTCCTGGTACAGAGAGGGAGACACGCTTAGAAACGGAGCTTTCCTTTATAAGTGTACATTTCACTCACCAAATGGTGACCTCTGCTCAGTTTTCAGAGATTCTCCTGTGTCTGCTGTTCCTTAAAATTAATCATTCCCAAATAATCCTTGTACCAAAGAGGGATAATTGGGGCAGCATATTGTTTTTCCTTCACATGGATGCACCCCAGTTTGCTTAGAGATTTATTTATTGAAATAATCCTGATTTCCACCAGAATTTAACCACTAGATATAGAGCTGCTGTGCATAACAGCATGAGAGTTTTTGTTTGGAAATAGCTTTCCAAAGCAGTTGTCTAAATACCAGAAGCTTGGATACTAAGGTGAGACATAATTAGCTATGCAAAAACCTGCCAAATTGTCTTCCAAAGTGGCAGGACATGCATTCCCCCAGCATGGAGGACAGTTGCTGTCATTTCTCACCTTCCAGCAATTGGTATTCTTTTGTTTTTGTAGTTTAGCATTTCTAATAGGAGTGCAGCATTATCTCACTGTTGTTTAAATTTGTAATTTCCAAATAATAGTGGGTGTTCAGCATATTTTGAGTTCTTATTTATTATTTGTACATCTTCCTTGTCCAGGCATCTATTCTGATATTTACCCATTATCGATTAGGTTATTTCCTTTTTTTTTGAGTGGAGAGTTTTCTGTATGTTTTGAATACAAATCCTTTATCAGATATGTGTTTTGCGAGTATTGTCTCCCACTGTGTGGCTTGTCTTTTCGTTTTCTGAGTAAGGTCTTTCACAAAGTGCAAGTTTTAATTATAGGAAGTTCATGTTACCATTTTTTTTCTTTTGTGGATCGGCTTTTGGTGTTGTGTGTTAAAACTCCTCACCAAACCAACCCAAGGCCATGAAGGTTTCTCTTTATATTTTCTTTTTGATATTTTGATAGTTTTGCATTTTAAATTTATCCACAATTTTTAATGAATTTTGTTATAAGTTGTAAAGTTTGCATCTCCATCTGCATTTCGTTTAACTCCATGTTAATTGTTCCTTTTTCTGGAGATATCGGGGGATACTGGGCTCCATTTCAGTTTGAGTTTTCAAAATGTAATGGATTCAGCTGGACCTGGAGAGGGGACAGGTGCCTCGGCTGAATCGAGCGCACCTCATCCTGCACGGGGTGCCCCAGCCCAGCCTCCCTGCCCAAGGTGGGCATGCATGTTGCTTCTAACAGAAGACCTCGTCACCACTGGCTTTGGAGGATTTGGAAGATGTAGGGTCTGCATCCACACTGACAGGAACCTGTCCTCCTCAGGACCTGTCGTGGAGGAGGTGAGCCTGTGTCCACACTGACAGGAGCCCTGCCTCCTTAGGGTTAGCGTTCGGGTTAGGTTTAGGTTTTCTGGGTTAGTGTTTGGTTTTTGGTTAGGTCTAGTGTTAGGCTAGGTTAAGATTAGGGTTAAGATTAGGTTTAGAGTTATTGTTTGTGTAAAGCTTGGTCCTGGGGATGTGCCCAGCATCTGGGATTCCCAGTATCCTCAATGGGTTCGTTATAAGCACTATACTTAGGTTTTGGGTTAGGGTCTGTGCTTGGCATCCATCCATTCAGAGGCTCCCCAGAGAATCAAACTCCAGGCTTCTGCTGGGGTGAGAATAGACATGGCAGGCATCTTTCATGCTGAGAGTCTCTTGAAAAGACTGTCTTTTAAGCATTGAATATTTTTTTCCTGCTTTGTTGAAGATTAATTGAGCATAGAGTTAGAGGTCTGTATCTTATTTCAGTTTTCCATTCTGTTCTGTTGATCTATGTGTCTTCTTGTTGTGCCTGCACTATACTCTTTGGATCACTAGAAATCTGTACTATAACTTGGAGTCTGAAATTGTGGTGCCCCCAGCTTTGATTTTCTTTTTCAACACTGCTTTGGCTATTTTCAATCATTTGTGGTTCCATACAAATTTTAGGGTTATTTGTTCCAATTCTGTGAAAAATGCTATTGCTATGTTGATAGGGATTGCATTGAATGTACAGATTGCTTTGAGAAGTATAACCTTATTAACAATATTTATTCTTTCAATCCATGAGCATGAAATGCCTTTCTATTTTGTGTCATCTTCAATATCTTTCACCAGCGTTTTATAGTATTTACAGTACAGGGCATTCACCTCTTTTGTTAGGTTTAATCCTACGCATCTTACTGGTTTTGGTGCTAGTATAAATGGAATTGAGTCCTCAATTTCTCTTTCTGCATAGAAAACCCCCCAAAATAGTGAAGGTTTGACATCTTCTTAGCTGATTTGGATGCCTTTTATTTCTTTTTTGTTGTCTGATTGCTGTGGCTAGGACTTCCAGACTATTTTGAATAAGACTGGTAAGTGCAGACATCCCTGTCTTGGTCCTGACTGTAGAGGAAAAGTTCTTGGTTTTTCCCTATTGAGGATGATATTCCGAGTTTTTCATCTAAGGCTTTTATTACGTTGAGGTATGTTCCTTCTAAACTTACTTTGTTGAGGATTTTCATCCTGACTGGATGCTGTATATTGTCAGTGCTTCTATTGGTTTATGAATTTTTAAAGAACCAGCTCCTTGTTTCATTGATTTGTTCTACTGTTTTGTTTTTTAGTTTCTACATAATTTGTTTCTGCTCTAGTCTTTAATATTTCCTTCCTTCTGCTGGCTTTAGATTCCATTTTGTTGTTCTTTTTCTAGATCCTTTAGGTGTATGGTTAGGGCATTTATTTGAAAATTTTCTTGCTTCCTGAGGTAGGCCTCTACTGCTATGTACTTCTCTCCTAGAACCACTTTTGCTGCATCCCAAAGGTTCTGGACAGTTTTGTTTTTAGTTTCATTTGTTTCCATATATATCTATTTTTTTATTCTTCTTTGTTTACTGGGTTAACCACTCATTTTTTAGTCGTATGTTGTTTAACCTCCATGTATTAGTGGCCCTAAATTTTTTCTTGCTGTTGACTTCTAGTTTCGTAGTATTGTGGTCAGAAAAGGTGCATGGTACGACTTCAATCTTTTGTATTTGATTCGGCCTGTTTTGTGACCTAATATGTGAATAATTCTGGAGAATGTCCCATGTGCCATTGAAGAAAATGTGTATTCTGCTGCTTTAGGATGGAATGTTCTGAATATACCTGTTATGTCCATCTGGTCCAGTGTGTCATTCAAAGCCACTGTTTCCTTTTTGATTTTCTGTTTAGATGATCTGACTGTAAGTGGGCTGTTAATGTCCCGTGCTGGGCACCTGGGTGACTCAGTGGTTGATAATCTACATATGGCTCAGGTCGTGATCCTGGGGTCCTGGGGTAGAGTCCTGCATCAGGCTCCCTGCAGGAAGCCTGCTTCTCCCTCTGCCTCTCTCTGTGTGTCTCTCATGAGTAAATAAATAAAATCTTTTAAAAATCCCCTAGCATTATTGTATTATTATTAATGAATATTGTTATATTTGTTATTAATTGTTTTTTTATATATTTGTGTGCTCCCATATTGAGGGTATAACTATTTACAATTGTTAGATTTTCTTGTTGGATTGCACCCTTAATAATTATATAGTGTCCTTCTCTATCTCTTGTGAAGTCTTTGTTTTAAGGTCTAGTCTGTCTGATATAAGTGTTGGTATTACAGCTTTTTTTTTTTTTTAAGATTTACTTTAGAGAAGTGGGAGGGGCAAAGGGAGAGGAGAGAGGATCTCAAGCAGACTCTTCGTTGAGCACAGAGCCTGATGCAGGGCTTGATCCCACAACCATGAGGTCATGACCAGAGCCAAAATCAAGAGTCAGACACTTAACTGACTGAGCCCCCCAGGTGTCTTACTCTGGCTTTCTTTCGACATCCTTTTGTGTAATAACTGTTTCTCCATCCCCTCATTTTCCATCCACAGATCTTTCTAAGTGTAACGTGAGTTACACCTGGTTTAGTGGTCGTGAACTGCTTTAGATTTGTTTGTCTGGGAAACTCTATCTTCCTTCTATTCTGAATGATGCCCTTGCTGGAGATAGAATATTCTTGGCTGCAGATTTTTTCCATTCAGCACTTTGAAAAAAAAATGCTGCTCCCTTTTGTGTTAGAAATATCTGTTGAAAAATCTCCTGCTAGCCTTACAGCTTTTCTCTTGTACGTTACTTTTTTTTTTTTTTTTTGTCTTGCTGGTTTAAAAAACTTTTTAATCACTGTATTTTGCCAAATTAAATACTATATGTCTTGCTTTGGGTCTATTTTTGTTGAGTTTGTTGAGAGTTCTCTGTACCTCCAAGATCTGGATATACATTTCCTTCTCCAGATTGGGGAAGTTTTCAGCTATTATTTTTCAAATAAGTTTGCTGCCCCCTTTTCTCTCTCTTCTTCTCCTGGAACTCCTATAATAAGAATTATTGTGTTTGAAGAGTCCCTCTGTTCCCTGAATTGATTATTTAAAAAGAAACATTTTGTTAATTAACATACAGTGTAATATTGATTTCTGGAGTAGAATTCAGTGATTCATCACTTACATACAACACCCAGTGCTCATCATAACAAGAGTGTCCTTAATACTTGTCACCCATCTCACCCATCCCTCACCCACCTCCCTTCATCAACCCTCAGTTTGTTCTCTATTGTTAAGTCACTTGTGGCTAGTTTCCCTCTCTCCTTTCTTTCATTTCCCCTTACCCATGTGTTCATCTGTTTCCTTTCTTAAATTCCATATATGAGTGAAATAATATGGTATTTGTCTTTCTCTGACTGATGTATTTCACTTTACATAGTACCTTCTAGCCCCATCCATGTCATTGCAAATGGCAAGATTTCATTCTTTTCAATGGCTGAGTAATATTCTGTTGAATACACCACTGCATCTTCTTTATTCATTCATCAGTCAATGGATATTTGGGCTCTCCCATAGTTTGGCTACTGTTGATAATCCTGCTATAAGCATTGGGGTGCATGTACCCCTTTGAATCTGTATTTTTGTATCCTTTTAAATACCAAGTTGTGCAATTGCTGTCCTAGGGTAGCTTTATTTTTTACTTTTTGAGGAACCTCCAAACTGTTTTCTAGAGTGGCTGCATCAGTTTGCATTCCTACCCGCAGTATAAGAGGGTTTCCCCTTCTCCACATCCTCGCCAACATCTAGTGTTTCTTGTGTTGTTAATTTTAGCCATTCTGACTGGTGTGAGGTGGGATATCATTGTGGTTTTGATTTGTATTTCCCTGATGATGGGTCTATTCATTTGTCAGTTAGCCATCTGGTTATGTTCTTTGGGAAAGTGTCTATTCATGTCTTCTTCCCATTTCTTAACTGGATTATTTTTTTTTTTTGGGGGGGGGTGTTAGGTTTGATAAGGTCTTTATAGATTTTGGATACTAACCCTTTATCAGGTACTCATTTGCAAATATCTTCTCAGATTCCATAGGCTGCCTTTTAGTTTTGGTGATTGTTTCCTAAAGTATACAGAAGATTTTTGCCTTGGTGAAGTCCAATAGTTCATTTTTGCATTTGATTCTCTTGCCTCTAGTGACATGTCTAATAAGAAGTTGCTGTGGCCAAAGTCAAGGGGTTTCAGCCTGTGTTCTCCTCTTGTATCACATTTAGGTCTTTCATCCATTTTAAATTTGTTTGTGTGTATGGTGTAAGAGACTGGTAAAGTTTCATTTTTCTGCATGTGGCTGTTCAATTTTCCCAACATCATTTGTTGCAGAGACTATTTTTTCCATTGCATGTGTTTTCTGCTCTGTTGAAGATTAGTTTATTGTTGAGTTAAGTTGAGTTCTGGGTTCTCTATTCTGTACCATTGATCTATGTGTCTGTTTTTGTGCCAATACCATAGTGTCTTGATGACTACACCTTTGTACTATAACCTGAAGTCCAGAATTGTTATGCCTCCAGCTTTGGTTTTCCTTTTCAACATTCCTTTGACTATTTAGGGTCTTTTTTTGTTCTGTATAAATTTTAGGATCATTTGTTCCAGCTTTTTGAAAAATGCCAGTGGTATTTTGATAGGTATTTTATTAAATGTATAGATTGTTTTAGATAGTATAGATATTTTAACAATGTTTGTTCTTCCAATCAATGAGCATGGAATTCTTTTCCATTTCTTTGTGTCCTCTTCACATTCTTTTGTAAGTGCTCTGTACTTTTCAGAGTACAGATCTTTTATCTCTATAATTAGGATTATTTCTAAGTATCTTCCAGTTTTTGATGTGATTGCAAATGGGATCGAATCATTTATTTCTTTTTCTGGCGCTTTGTTATTGGTGTATAGAAATGCAACAGATTTCTGCACATTGATTTGATATCCTGCAACTTTTCCAAATTCATGTTTGAATTCTAGCAATTTTTTTGGTGGAGTCTTCTGGGTTTTCTACATAGAGTATCATGTTTTCAAATAATGAAAGTTTGACACTGTCTTTCTTGACAATTTGGATGCCTTTTATTTCTTTTTGTTGCCTGATTACTTAGGCCGAGACTTTCAGTACTATGTTAAATAGGAATGGTGAGAGTGGACATCCTTGTCTTGTTCCTGATTATATGGGAAACACACTCAATTTTTCCTCATTGAGCATGACATTAGCTGTGGGTCTGTGGAATATGGCCTTTATGATGCTGAGATATGTTCCTTCTATCCCTACCTTCCTGAGAGGTTTTTCTTTTTTGTTTTGTTTTGTTTTTAATAAAGAAAGGTTGCTGTATTTTGTCAAAAGCTTTTTCTACATCTATTGACAGATCATATGGTTCTTATCCTTTGTTTTATTAATGTGCTGTATCATGTTGATTGATTTCTGAATGTTGAACTACCCTTGCAGCTCAGGAATAAATCCCACTTAATTGTGGTGAATAATATTTTAATGTACTGCTGAATTTGATTTGCTAGTATTTTACTGAGAATTTTCTTTTTTTTTTTTTTTGGTAGTACTGAGAATTTTCATATCCATGTTTCATTTAGGGGTATTGGTCTGCAATTCTCCTTTTTAGTGCGGTCTTTGTCTAGTTTTGGCATCAAGGAAGATCCATAGAACTGGCCTCATAGAGCTAGTTTGGTATTCCTTCCATTTCATTTTATGGAAAAGTTTGAATAGAATAGGTACTAATTCTTCTTCACATGTTTGGGAGAATTGCCTTGGGAAGCCATCGAGCCCTGGACTTAGATTTGTTGGGAGAGGTTTTTTTTTAGAGATTTTATTTATTTATTCATGAGAGGCACAGAGAGAGGCAGAGATATAGGCAGAAGGAAAAGCAGCCTCCCTCAGGGAGCCTGATGTGGGACTCAATCCCAGGACCCCAGGACCATGAACCTAGCCAAAGGCAGATGCTCAACCACTGAGTCACCCAGGTATACCTTTTGGGAGGATTTTGATTGTTGATTCAATGTCTTTGCTAGTTATGGGTCATTCACATTTTCTATTTCTTCCTGTTTCAGTTGTAGTTTGTACGTTTCTTGAGGTTTCTCCATTTCTTTCAGGTCTCCCAGGTTGTCGGCATATAATTTTTCATAGTATTCTCTTATACTTGTTTTGTTTTTGTAGCATTGTATGTGATCTCTCCTCTTTCCTTTGTGATTTTATTTATTTGCATCTTTTCTCTTTTTGATAAGTCTGGATAGAGGTTGATCAATTTTATTAATTATTTTTTAGAACCACCTCTTAGTTTCATTATTCCATTCCACTGTTTTCTTGTTGTTGTTGTTTCTGTATCATTTATTTCTGCTCTAATCATTATTATTTCCCTTCTTCTGCAGGATTTACACTTGTTTTATTGTTCCTTTTCTAGCTCCTTTAGGTGTAAACTTAGGCTGTGTATTTGAGACTTGTGTCTTGAGGTAGGCCTGTTTTGCTATTTACTTCTCTCTTAGGACTGCCTTTGCTGTAGGATGTTCTTTAATTTCCACATATTTGTGGTCTTTCCAAAATCTTTTCTTGCGGTTGACTTCAAGTTTCATAGTGTCGTGGTGTGAAAATGTTATTGGTTTGATCTCAATCTTCTTGTACCTGTTGAGGGCTGATTTGTGGCCCATGATGTGATCTGTTCTGGAGAATGCCCCATGTGCATTTGAAAGGAATGTATATTCTGCTGGTGTAGGATGAAATGTTCTGAATGTATCTGTTGAGTTCCTCTGGTCCAGTGTGTCAAAGCCATTGTTCCCTGTTGATTTTCTGCTTAGATGATCTGTCCATTGCCATAAGTGGGTGTTAAAATCCCCTGTCATTGTATTAGTATCAGTGAGTTTCTGTATGTTTGCTGTTAATTGGTTTATATATTTAGGTACTCCCACGGTGGGGGCATAAGTATTTACAATTGTTTGATCTTCTTGATGGATAGTCTTCTTAATTATGAAATAATGCCCCTCTACATCTCTTCTTACAGTATTTGTTCTTTCTTCTTTCATTTAAAGATTTTGCTTATTTATTCATGAGAGATACACAGAGAGAAGCAGAGGCAGAAATGTAGGTAGAGGGAGAAGCAGAGAAGCAGGGGACTCCTGATGTGGAAACTCGATCAGGACCTCAGGATCACACCCTCAGCCAAAGGCAGATGCTCAACCACTGAGTCACCAGGTGTCCCCAGTGTTTGGTTACATATGTAGCTTGTTTGATAGAAGTATGGGTCCTCCAGCTTTCTTTTGCTGTCCATTAGCATTATAGATGATTTTCCATCCCCTGACTTTCAATCTGCTGGTGTCTACAGGTCTAAAGTGAGCAGCTTATAGGCAGCATATAGATGGATCTCATATTTTAATCTATTCCGATACCCTAAAGCTTTTGATTGGAGCATTTAGTCCATCTACATTCAGAGTGATTATTGAAAGAAATGAATTGACTGCCTTGGTGTTACCAGTAGAGTTGGTGTTTCTGGTGATGTCCACTGGTCCTTTCTAATCTTTGTTGCTTTTGGTCTCTTTTTCCCCCACTAGAAGAATCTCCCTTAAATTTTCTTACTGGTATAGTGGTTATGAACCCCATTATTTTTTATCTGTCTGGGAAACTCTTTATCTCTCCTTCTATTCTGAATGACAGGTTTGCTGAATAAAGAATTTTTGGCTGCATACTTTTCCCATTCGGTATACTGAATATTTCCTTCCACTGCTTTCTGGCCTGCCAAGTTTTTGTGGACAGATCTGCTGTGAACTTGATTCGTCTTCCCTTGTAGTTTAAGGACTCAACCTCCCCCCCCCCGCCCCCGCCGGTACTTTCAGGATTCTTTCCTTGTCTATTTTGTGAATTTGAATCTGATGTGCCTTGGCGATGGTTGGCTTTTGTTGAATTTAGTGGGAGTTCTCTGTGCTCTTGGTTTCAGTGTCTGTGTCCTTCCTCACATTAGAGAAGTTTACATAATTTGTTCAAATAAAACTTGTGCCTCTTTTTCTCTTTATCTTCTGAGTCTCCTATGATATAAATATTATTGTTTTAATAAGTGACTGAGTTCCCTAAGTTGGCCTCTGTGGTCCATTACCTTTCTTGCTTTTAGGGCTTCTGCTTAGGACTGCATCTCAGCTGAAGTATTTTGAATGTTGGCCTGACTAGATTTTAGTTCTTTTATCTCTACAGAAAGGGATTCTCTGTTTTCTTTTGTGCTCTCTTTCAGCCCAGCTACCTTGTTTATAATCACTGTTTTAAATTCTAGTTTAGACTTCTTACTTATATCTGTTTTGATTAACTTCCTAGCTGTGAGTATTACCTCATGTTCTTTTATGGAGGTGAATTTCTCTATGTCATTATTTTTCTTCAGAAAAGAAAGAAGGAAAAACAAAAACCAAAAAACACAGCAATAACTGAAACTTAACTAGATAATGTTCAAAACATCCTGAACACCTAGAAATTTGACCTGAGATTTAAAGAGAGAACAACTGGAATGCTATAGCGAGAAAAGTTTTCACTTCTAACAAGGTAGGAAGGCAATAAATAAATAAATAAATAAATAAATAAATAAATAAATAAAAAGAATAAAGTATGGGAGGGAAACCGGGAGAATCCAGCTAAAGTGGAGTGGTGAAAGCCTATGGGACAGGAAAGCCCAGCTGGGAGAAACTGGAACTTTAAAAATCCTCACCAGAGTTTTCCTGAATGGAAAAATGCTTAGCAGGGAAATTGAGCAGAATCACAGGAGGGTCAGTGAAGCCTCAAGATTCCCTGTGTCACTGTAAGAGAAAGGGTGGCCGGAGGGAAACCTCACCACAAACCGAGGTCCTATCTCAATAAAGGGCTAGAGCACTGCAGCTCTCTGGGGCATTTGGGAGAAGCCAGTAGGTTAGGCAGGTTGCTCCGGATGAGGTGGCTCTGCCCCATTCCCTTCAGGAGAGGCGGCCCCCGGGAGCTGGGGTCCACTGGCACATGTCCCTGGATCCCAGGGTGCCTAAGTGGACAAAGCCAGCAATCCTGCATTCTCCCTGAGACAGGTGGAAGCGGGGAGGGCACAGGACAGCGAGAACTCTCCTGCCACTGGGTGCCCCACAAGCTGTGCAGATCAGTGCACCCGCGCGAGCCCCAGGAGCATCTAGGCCAGTGTGGACTGGGACCTGTGGTTAGTTACTCACAGGGAGCTGGACCCCAGAACTGAAATCTGGCCTCCACCATTGTATTTCCTCCTTATTTCACTTGTGCCTGGCTAAGGCAGGGCCTCTAGGGAACAAAGGCTTCCCAGAATTGACAGCACACACTGAGCCCAGCACTTGGCAGGGGGCAGGACATCTCTGCCCAGGCACACACACCTGAGAATCAAGGCAGCAGGCTCCTCCCCCAGAAGACCACTTGGGAGAACAAGAGAAGAGCAAGTTTACTGAACGAGCAGCACTGGAAAGCTCCAGGACCAAGGGAAAATAGTATATAGAACTAGAGGGTCCCGTCCCTTTTCTTCCCTTTTCCATTACAACTCATTTTTATATCAGATAAAAATTTCCAATACTTTTTCTCCTTTCCCACCTTAACTGCAATATTTTACCAGCTCTTCATTTAAAATTTTTTTCCTTTTTGACGTTCATATTTCTACAATTACATGTCTTAGATATATTTTTCACTTCTGGATTCCCTTCAAAGTATTCAATTTAATTTTGGTAGATAGATGAGATATGGGTTTTTGTGTGTGTGTGTGTGTGTGTGTGTGTGTGTTTTCTTTTTTCTTTTTGCCTCGTTTTGTTTTACAGTGATGGAAGTTAATACCTTCTAAAACATGAGCAATATACACCCAGAAGCAAGTGGAATACTGTGCTGGTTCATTCTGTGATATTATATTCTCTCTTCCTTCCCATTCTGCCCCCGTCTTTTATCTCATTTATGTTTTGGTGGTCAGTTATGGGCATTTCTATAAGTATTGCTGGTTTATATAAATTTGGGATTGAGCATCTTCTAACATACAGAACAAAATACATTCTGAACCAAGAGAATCACACTCTAGGATCCCTCAGGTAGACTACATTCTCTCTCCACTACGACTTCACCACCGCCATCCCCCAGGACCCCTCCTTTTTTCTGTTTCTTCTTCCTCTTTTCTTTACTTTTTTCTTTTTCCTTTTTCTTTTTTCTTCTTCTTTGTGGTTTTTGGCCTTTTATTTTTACTACACTGTTTTAAAACGTGTTTTTCATTTAGTGGTCCTTTTGCTTTATTTTGTTCTGTTCTTCTCAATTTTCTGGTCTCTGACCTCTTTGGAATCATCTAGGGTGTATTTTACTTAGGTCGTGGTTGATATTTTTGACTCAGCCCGGTCATACACCCACTCTGCACCAGAAAAAATGACTAGAAGGAAGAATTCACCCCAAAGAAAGAATTGGAAACAGAATTTTCTGCCATAGAGTTAGAGAATATGGATTTCAATGTGATGTCAGAAAGTCAATTCAGAAGCAAATTATAAAGCTACTGGCAGCTCTGGAAAAAAACATAAAGGATTCTAGAGGCTTCATTACTACAGAATGAGATCTAATCAGGACAAAATTAAAAATAGATTAAATGAGATGCAATCCAAACTGGGTGTTCTAACTGCTAGGGTTAATAAGGTGGAAGAGAGAGTGGGTAACATAGAAGACAAGTTGATGGTAAGGAGGAAATCTGAGAAAAAAGGAGAAAAACAATTAAGAGACCATGAGGAAAGGCTTAGAGAAATAAATGAGAGCCTTAGGAGGAAGAATTTATATATAATTGGGATTCCAGAAGAGGCTGAGTGGGAAAGGGGACCACAAAGTATATTTGATCATAGGTGAGAACTTCCCTAATCTGGGGAAAGAAACAGGCATTCAGATCCAGGAGATAGAGAGGACACCCCAAAAATCAATAAAAACTGTTCAACATCTTGACATTTAATAGTGAAATTTGCAAATTCTTTTTTTTTTTTTTTAAGATTTTACTTATTAATGAGAGACACAGAAAGAGATGCAGAGACACAGGCAGAGTGAGAAGCAGACCCCATGCAAGGAGCCTGACATGGGACTTGATTCCGGGACTCTGGGATCACACACTGGGTTGAAGGCAGGCACTAAACCGCTGAGCCAGCCAGGGATCCCAAAACTTGCAAATTTTAAAGATAAAGAGAAAATCCTTAAAGCAGCAAGAGACAAAAGATTCTTAACTTATTTGGGGAGAAATATCAGATTAACAGCAGACCTATCCACAGAGACCAGGCAGGCCAGAAAAAGCTGGCATGATATATTCAGGGTACTAAATGAGAAGAACATGCAGCCAAGAATACTTTATCCAGCAAGGCTTTCATTCAGAATAGGAGAGATAAAGAGCTTCCAGGATAGGTAGAAACTGAAAGAATATGTGGCCAGCAAACCAGCTCTGCAAGAAATATTAAGGGGGACCTTGTAAAGAAAGAGGACACCCAGAAAAACAATCCACAAGAACAGGGACTGAATAGGTAATAGGATGACACTAAATTCCTATCATTCAATAGTTACTCTGAACGTGAATGGGCTAAATGATCCCATCAAAAGATACAGGGTATTGAACTAGATGAAAAAGCAAACCCATGTATATGCTCTCTACAAGAGACTCATTTTATTTTTTAAATTTAAAAAATATTTATTTATTTATGAGAGACACAGGCAGAAGGAGAAGCAGGCTCTCTGCAAGGTGCCTGATGTGGGACTTGATCTGGATTCCAGAATCATGCCCTGAACTGAAGGCAGACACTCAACCACTGAGCCACCCAGGCATCCCATACAAGAGACTCATATTAGACCTAAGGACGCCTCCAGCCTCAAAATGAAAGGGTAGAAAAACATTTATCATTCAAATGATCCTCAAAACAAAGCTGGGGTAGCAATCCTCATATCAGATAAATTAGAGTTTATATCAAAGACTGTAGTAAGAGATAAATAGGGACACTATATCATACTTAAAAGGGCTATCCAATACACTATTAGTAGGAGACTTCAACACAGCACTCTCAGCAAAGGACAGATTTTCTAAGCAGAACATCAGTAAAGAAACAAGGGCCTTAAATGATACACTGGACCAAGTAGATTTCACAGATACATATACAGAACTTTCCATCTGAACACAACTGAATACACATTCTTCACAAGGGCACATGGAACTTTCTCCAGAATAGACCACATTCTTGGTCAAAAATCAGGTCTCAACCAATACCAAAAGATTAGGATTGTCCCCTGCATATTTTCAGACCACAATGCTTTGAAAGTAGAACTCAATCCCAAGAAGAAATTTGGAAGAAACTGAGACACTTGGAGGTTAAAGAGCATCCTACTAAAAGATGAATAAGTCAACCTGGAAACTAGAGAAGAATTAAAAAGATTCATGGAAACTAATGAAAATGAAGATAGAATCATTCAAAATCTTTGGAATACAGCAAAAGTGGTCATAAGAGGGAAAAACATTGCAATACAAGCCTCCCTCAAAAAATGGGAAAAATCTCAAATACACAAGCTAACCTCGCACCTAAAGGAATTGGAGAAAGAACAGCAAGTAAAACCTACAAACCTATACCAAGCAGAAGAGAGATAATAAAGATTTGAGTAGAACTCAATGAAATAACAAAATTAAAAGACAACCTTCAGAATGGGAGAAGATATTTGCAAATGACGTATCAGACAAAGGGCTAGTTTCCAAGATCTATAAAGAACTTATTAAACTCAACAGCAAAGAAACAATCCAATCATGAAATGGGCAAAAGACATGAAGAGAAATCTCACAGAGGAAGACAGAGACATGGCCAACATGCACATGAGAAAATGCTCCGCATCACTTGCCATCAGGGAAATACAAATCACAACCACAATGAGATACCACCTCACACCAGTGAGAATGGGGAAAATTAACAAGGCAGGAAACCACAAATGTTGGAGAGGATGCGGAGAAAAGGGAACCCTCTTACACTGTTGGTGGGAATGTGAACTGGTGCAGCCACTCTGGAAAACTGTGTGGAGGTTCCTCAAAGAGGTAAAAATAGACCTGCCCTATGACCCAGCAATTGCACTGTTGGGGATTTACCCCAAAGATGCAGATGCAATGGAACGCCGGGACACCTGTACCCCAATGTTTCTAGCAGCAATGGCCACAATAGCCAAACCTGTGGAAGGAGCCTCGGTGTCCATCGAAAGATGAATGGATAAAGAAACATGTGGTCTATGTATACAATGGAATATTACTCAGCAATTAGAAATGACAAATACCCACCATTAGCTTCAACGTGGATGGAACTGGAGGGTATTATGCTGAGTGAAGTAAGTCAATTGGAGAAGGACAAACAGTGTATGTTCTCATTCATTTGGGGAATATAAATAATAGTGAAAGGGAATATAAGGGAAGGGAGAAGAAATGGGTAGGAAATATCAGAAAGGGAGACAGAACATAAAGACTCCTAACTCGGGGAAACGAACTAGGGGTGGTGGAAGGGGAGGAGGGCGGGGGGTGGGGGTGAATGGGTGACAGGCACTGAGGGGGGCACTTGATGGGATGAGCACTGGGTGTTATTCTGTATGTTGGTAAATTGAACACCAATGAAAAATAAATTTATTTAAAAAAATAAAAAATAAAAAAAATAAAGCCTGGAAAAAAAAAACAAAAACATGAGTGACTGTATCAGAGTGCTTTTCCTTCTTGTTCTCTATTCTGCTTTATCAGCTTATTCCAGGACCACACCATTGTGGGTGTGATTGCTTTTAAGTAGGCTCCATGCATCATTCATAGCCCAGATAAGGGCTTGAAATCATGACCCTGAGATCAATACCTCAGGTGAAACCAAGAGTCCTATGCTTTACCGACTGAGCCAGACAGGTGCCCTAGAGCCACACTGTTTTAATTCTGTTGCTCTGTGACATAGTTTGAAATAGGAAAGTGCTGCGTCCAGCTCTGTTTTGCTTCTCAGGACTGTTTTTCCTGTCCAGGGTCATTTGTAGGGGCAGACGAAAATTAGGGTACTTTTTCCTACTTCTATAATCTGTCACCATGATTTTGATAGGAATTCTATTGAAACTGAGGGTCGCTCCAGGTACTATAGACATTTTAACAGGTTGAAGGCTCCCACCCCATGAGCCCAGGATGTCTTCCCAAATCCTTCCAGGTTTCAGTGTAGAAGTCTTTCACTTCCTTGGTTCAATCTAATATTTTGTTCTTTTTGTTGCTACTGAGAATGGAGTCATTTTCTTAATTTCCTTTCTGAGTGTTTGTTGTTGGTACACAGAAAGGCTACCAACTTTTCTATGTTCATTTTGTATCCCCCAAGTGAAATCACTCATTAGGACTATCAGTTCTGGTAGAGCCTCTAGGGTTTCCTGATTCTAGTACCGTGTCTTCTGTCAATAGGGAAGTTTGACTTCCCCTTACAGGTGTGGATGCCTTTTCTTCTCCTTGTGTCTTTCCTATGGTAGGACTGCTAGGGCTAAGAGGGGACGTCCTTGTCTTGTTCCTGCTCTTAGGGGAGACGATTTCAGGTCTTCATCATAGAGTATGATGTCAGCTAGGGGCCTAACTGCACGGCCTTTATTCTGTTGATGGAAATATCCTCAAAACCCACTATGATTTTTTTTTACATTTGTTTTTATTTAAGTTAGATTTGCCAACACATAGTATAACCCCCAAAGCTCATCCCATCAAGTGACCACTCGCTGCCCATCACCCAGTTACCCTATTCCCCCACCCACCTCCCTTTTCTTTTTTAACATATTTTTATAATTGGAGTTCAATTTGCCAACATATAGCATAACACCCAGTGCTCTTCCCATCAAGTGCCCCCTCAGTGCGCATCTCCCAGTCACCCCCACCCCTGCCCACCTCCCTTTCCACCACCCCTTGTTCCTTAACCCACTATGATTAGGTTGTACTTTGTCAAATGCTTTTTCTGCAACTATTGAGATGACCATAGGGTTTTTGTCCTTTCTCTCATTAATGTAGTGGATCACGTTGACTGCTTGCTAGAAAGGAAGTAGGTTGGAGATGGGCAAAATAGATGAATATTAAGAGGTATAAACATCTGGTTCTAAAATATATAAGCCACAGAAATTTAGAAAGTACAGCCTAGGCAATGGAGTCAGGAATATTGTACTAACTTTGTACAGGGACTGATGCTGACTACACTTCTTGTGGGGAGAGCTGAGTAATCTACAGAATGGAGCCACTAAGTTGTAGCCCTGAAACTAGTGTAACATTACATGTTGACTATACTTCAATAAATATTAATAGGGGTTTCTGCTAGAAATCACAGTGGATCCCTGAAAGGCATTTGCACAGCCGTTACACATATGAAGCCACCTCTGCAGAGATGATAAAGATTTCTCAAATATATTCAATATTGATTATTAAAAGATTTGACAGAGCTTGCATTGGGCGTGACAGAGGGAAAGGGAGACTCTCAACCACCCCCCACCCAGCTGGGCCCGGACCCCACGTGAGGCTCCACACCACAATCTCGAGATCCTGACCTGAGCCAAAATCTTGTCAACATTTAACCGACTGAACCACCCAGGAGCCCCTCAAATGTTCTTAAGTGCAAAATCCATGCTGTGAACCCCTGGAGATGGGAGGACAGCTGGGACACCAGTCTACTGATTAGGGTGAGTGGCCTGGAGAGCCTGAGGGTGGGAAATAAGGACATGGGACAGTGCCTGCATACCTTCCCATCCAGTGTGGTGACAGGAACTCCTCTCACACCCTTGGCCTTCAGGCTGAAGGGCTAAGGACTGACTCGACCCCGCCGACCACAGTGATGACATGGGGCCCCATTGTGGGTGGAACTGTGGCGCCCCAGGGTTCCACCGTTGCCTGGCGCTAGTCTGCGTCCACAGGCAGTAGTTGGAGGCACTCGTGCTCCTGATCTGGCTCACAGAGCTCGAACTATCTGACTCTCACCAGTACCCCAGTGTATAAAGTGTAGGTGCTCACACAGCAACAGGTCACAGGTGAGTGGGAGCTGCTCCCTGCTCCTTGCCACAATGGGCTCTTTGGGGCCCGGTGAGGGGTCTGGCTTCCTGGGTTGGGTGAACACACACCAACCCCCATGTGATACCAATGAGGCAGCTCCTGCAGCCCTTCCACAGCTCCACGGGGTAAGGGCTGCCTCCCTCCTGCCCCAGCCAGGGAAGGAGGCTGTGGTAGGCCTCTGGCAGCTCAACTGGGACCCGTGCTCCCCTGTAAGCCCTGTTCTGTGCAGGACAGACCCAAGCCATGATATTCCAGAGCATCCTAGGTGCATGGACCCCGACATGTGATGACCAACCACCCACACTGTGGTCCGGGGTGGACGGTCAGGGCTTCTGGGTCCTCCTGGCCCTTGAGCAGGCTTGCTCTTCATGAACTGGATTATAGAGGCCCTCGTGCTCCCCCAGAGCCCCATTCAGGCTATTCACAAATCATTGTATTCAGGATGGGGAGTTTGGTCACACTTTGCTGCCATAAGTTTTTAATTTTGATGATGTCCAGTTCATTGCTTTTTCCCTTTGGTTGTTGTGCTTGTGGAACCTAAGAGAAACCTGAACCTCCTGTCTGCCCCAAGCCTGCAGGAACACTCTCTGTCAGTCCCATCCAACGCCATGCCGGCTCCAGTCCTTGGCTGGGAGACGTCACCCCAAGCATCAGTCAGCAGTTCCCCGCCACCCCCTGGGCCCCCTTGTGTTCCTGATAAACATGTGGAGAGCTGTGTCCTCTAATGACAGCATGTCCTGGGACAGTGTCTGGGAAGGTGGACTGTAGGTGGGCGAGCCAAAGACAGTGACTTCCTGTGAGTGATCCTCCAACCCAGCATGTCCCCCTTGGAGCTATGGTGTTGTCTCCACACTCCGGTCAGACAGACGGGGGCCTGCCCACAGGGAGCACACAGACGCATGTATCTTCTGAAGGTTTTCATTCGGTGTCATCCTTGGATGTGTTTGTTTTACAGCACGAGGCAAGAGGACCTGGAGACCCTGCTGGCCTTGGAAAGGGCTGATATCATAGCCAAATACCATCAGCTGAGGCCAAGATAAGTACCATAGCACTAGATCACCCCCTAGAGGTGGGGACCACATCTGCAAGAGCAGGTGCAGCCCAGGAGGGGCTCAAAGCCAGCATGAGCCAGGTCAGCCCAGACAAGGACCATAGTCAGCAGAAACAAGTGAGACCCTGGGGACGGACCCTGGCATCAGGAGCAAGTGAGGGTCTATCCTGGATCCTACTTATCAGTAGCCGATGAGCCCAGGAGGGAATCATAGTCACCAGGTCCAGATGAAGCCCAGTTGGTGACCATACCCAAGTATGTAGGAGTGGGTATGGCCCAAGTGGTATGATAAGCAGCAAGACCAATTATGTACCAGGTGAGGATCAGAGGAGCGTCCAGCCAATGACACCCAAATGGGTGTTGTTGCCAGAACGAGCAGGTAAGGCCAGGTGAGGATCATAATCCTCAAGTGCACCAGATGTCCAGATCTGTTAGCCAACATGTAGAGGTGGGACCTAATCAGGGATCTGAATCTAAGCTGAGAAGGAGGGCCCAGGCAGAGATGAAAATCAGAGGAGCAGAGCATGAGGAAAACGCTGGAGGCATAGAGCCAGGTGAGGCCCAGGCATGAATCAGAGCCTAGCATGAGCCAGGTCAGTCCAGACAAGGACCATAGTCACCAAGAACTAGTGAGCCTCGGGACGGACACAGGGCATCAGTAGCAAGTGAGGGTCGATCCGGGATCCTAGTCCTCAGTAGCCGATGAGACCAGTAGGGGATCATAGTCACCAGGTCCTGATGAGGCCCAGGTGGTGAGCATACTCAGGTAAGGAGGAACGGGTGTGGCCCATTTGGGATCATAAGCAGCAAGAACAATTATGTCCCGGGTGAGGATCATAGCAGATTCCAGCTAATGAGACCCAAGTGGGTGTTGTTGCCAGGACAAGCAGGTAAGGACAGGCGGGGATCATAGTCCTCAGGTGCAACAGATTTGCACCTGAGGTGTTAGCCAGGAAGTAGAGGGGAGACCTATTCATGGATCTGAATCTAAGCTGAGCAGGGAGGGCCCAGGCAGACATGAAAATCAGAGGAGCAGAGCACAAGTCAAAGGATGGAGGCATCAGAGCCAGGTGAGGCCCAGGAGGGGTCAGAGCCAAGGATGAGCCAGGTCAACGCAGACAAGGACTATAGTCACCAGGAACAAGTGAGACCCTGGGGACATTCCCGGGCATTAGTAGAAGTGAGGGTCCATCTTGGCTCGTTTTGATCGGTAGCCAATGAACCCAGGTGGGGACCAAGTCACCAGGTCCAGGTGAGGCTCAGGTTGGACCAGAGTCACCAGGTCAGGTCAGGCCCAGGTCGGGATCATCGCTGGTAGGAGCAGGTAAGGCTGTCAGGCTGTTCCCATTGAGCAGAGGGGCCCTTCCTCTCATGCCTGGCCAATCTCAGAGGGTCCTGATCTGTCTCAGGATTCAGGGGAGAGGAGCCATTCTGCTCCCTCCTTTCCCCATGTCCCTGGCGCTGATCGGTCCCCACCACGGGGCACTTGTTTCAGCATGCCAAGTATGGTGTCCACGGGACCTGGGATGATGCTGACTCATCACTGTGGAAGGTCACGGACCGTCAGAGCTTTCTGCAGTGAGTACCCTGGACACCACTTCATCCATCTCAGGAGGCACCTCTCTGGAGGCTGGCCCATCCCCCCGGGACAGGACCTCGTCCCCTTGTGCCCTCTGAGGGCCATGTCTGCCCTGGGCTGGAGCTGAGAGACTCAAGAGGCAAACCTGGGAAGTGGGTAGGAAGTGACTTGGGCCTGGGGGCTGGCCCATGGGCACTCAGAGGAGTGGCCTCCACTCCTGCTTTGGGGAGGACCAGGTGTCTGCCTCCAGCATCAGGATGTGGGGTGTCCTGTCCTTCAGCATGAGCTCGAGAGGTAAGGGGCTCTGGGATAATGGCCTGCTTTCTATAGGAGGGTTGTGTGGTCTGGGGCAAATGAGGGGGATTGCTCTTCACTCACACCCCCAGGCCAGGGCCTCCACAGTTCTGAAGGCTTCTGTGGGGCTGCAGATAGATGCTGGGGACAAAGCAAGTTCAGGGAGGGAGGGTGAGCAGCAGAGGAAGGGGCTGACTACCTTGGGCAGGAAGAGGGAAGAGGAGGAGGAGGTGGCCACCCTGGGATGGGAACGAGGGAAGGGGGACAGCCCAGTGGCCTTGGACAGAGGGGAGGAGGCTGCTGGGTCATGGGACCCACAGGAACCTCACGGAGGCTGGAGACTGCGTAGGGGTCAATGGGGCTGCCCCCGGCTCCCCTCAGCTCTGCTCACTGCCCAGTGGCTGCTTGGATGGGTCAGGGTTGGGTCATGCTCAGGGGCTCTGACACGAGATACAATGTGCCAGAGTAGCAGATATGACAGCAAGAGGGTTGGAGTCAGGGGACAGCAGGGAGGATGCCCAGGGTGCAGGGGGAGGCTGTCTGGATGCCGGGCAGTCAGGCCCTGGGAAGCCAGGGGGCCTTTGCTGAACAGTCCCTGTGCAGCATCTCCCCACTCCCGGGTGCCCGCATCCGGACCCCCAAACCCCAGCAATGGCCATGCATACCCATCACCCTCCTCGTGGCCAATACTCGCTGCCCCTCAGTGCTGGGGACCCGCCTTCCCCTTCGTTGGCCATTGCAGGAAAAAGGGTGCTGGGTCAGGCGAACCTGGTCCTCAGCCCTGGGCTCCCACCCTGCGGGCTCTCTGCGAGTATGAGGGTCCCTGGACCCTGCCACACCTAGCCAGAACGACAGTCCTGCTGTCTGGAAAGACCAGGTCCATTCAGGGCTTAGAAGCTTGTGGGCAAATTGAACACCAATAAAAAATAAATTAAAAAAAAAAGAAGGTTGTTGGCACACTGGGGTCAGGGCGTGGGGAGGAGGCCCCTGCCAGGATGACCCACTCATCCTGGTGCATGAGGAGACCCTGGTCTTTGGGGGTCTGGGGCCATCTCAGTCTTCTTCATTCCAGGGTTCCCCAAACTGCTGAGGTTCTAGGCCCATCATGAGCACATTCTAGACAGAGCTCACCCCAAGCTTAAGAAGCACATGGTAAGTAGACGCTCCACAGAGGCTCCGCCCGACTTTGGCCCTCAGGCAAGGGGTGCCAGCACAGCCCTTCTTTTTTTTTTTAATTAATTTTTATTGGTGTTCAATTTACCAACATACAGAAAAACACCCAGTGCTCATCCCGTCAAGTGCCCCCCTCAGTGCCCGTCACCCATTCCCCTCCAACACCCACCCTCCTCCCCTTCCACCACCCCTAGTTCGTTTCCCAGAGTTAGGAGTCTTTATGTTCTGTCTCCCTTCCTGATATTTCCCAACATTTCTTTTCCCTTCCTTTATATTCCCTTTCACTATTATTTATATTCCCCAAATGAATGAGAACATACACTGTTTGTCCTTCTCCAATTGACTTATTTCACTCAGCATAATACCCTCCAGTTCCATCCACGTTGAAGCAAATGGTGGGTATTTGTCGTTTCTAATTGCTGAGTAATATTCCATTGTATACATAAACCACATCTTCTTTATCCATCATCTTTCGATGGACACCGAGGCTCCTTCCACAGTTTGGCTATTGTGGCCATTGCTGCTAGAAACATCAGGGTGCAGGTGTCCCGGTGTTTCATTGCATCTGAATCTTTGGGGTAAATCCCCAACAGTGCAATTGCTGGGTCGTAGGGCAGGTCTATTTTTAACTCTTTGAGGAACCTCCACACAGTTTTCCAGAGTGGCTGCACCAGTTCACATTCCCACCAACAGTGCAAGAGGGTTCCCCTTCTCCGCATCCTCTCCAACATTTGTTGTTTCCTGCCTTGTTAATTTTCCCCATTCTCACTGGTGTGAGGTGGTATCTCATTGTGGTTTTGATTTGTATTTCCCTGATGGCAAGTGATGCAGAGCATTTTCTCATGTGCATGTTGGCCATGTCCATGTCTTCCTCTGTGAGATTTCTCTTCATGTCTTTTGCCCATTTCATGATTGGATTGTTTGTTTCTTTGGTGTTGAGTTTAATAAGTTCTTTATAGATCTTGGAAACTAGCCCTTTATCTGATATGTCATTTGCAAATATCTTCTCCCATTCTGTAGGTTGTCTTTTAGTTTTGTTGACTGTATCCTTTGCTGTGCAAAAGCTTCTTATCTTGATGAAGTCCCAATAGTTCATTTTTGCTTTTGTTTCTTTTGCCTTTGTGGATGTATCTTGCAAGAAGTTACTGTGGCCGAGTTCAAAGAGGGTGTTGCCTATGTTCTCCTCTAGGATTTTGATGGACTCTTGTCTCACATTTAGATCTCTCATCCATTTTGAGTTTATCTTTGTGTATGGTGAAAGAGAGTGGTCCAGTTTCATTCTTCTGCATGTGGATGTCCAATTTTCCCAGCACCATTTATTGAAGAGACTGTCTTTCTTCCAATGGATAGTCTTTCCTCCTTTATCGAATATTAGATGACCATACATTTCAGGGTCCACTCCTGGGTTCTCTATTCTGTTCCATTGATCTATGTTTCTGTTTTTGTGCCAGTACCACACTGTCTTGATGACCACAGCTTTGTAGTACAACCTGAAATCTGGCATTGTGATGCCCCCAGCTATGGTTTTCTTTTTAAAATTCCCCTGGCTATTCGGGGACTTTTCTGATTCCACACAAATCTTAAAATAATTTGTTCTAATTCTCTGAAGAAAGTCCAAGGTATTTTGATGGGGATTGCATTAAACGTGTAAATTTCCCTGGGTAACATTGACATTTTTACAATATTCTGCCAATCCATGAGCATGGAATATTTTTCCATCTCTGTGTCTTCCTCAATTTCTTTCAGAAGTGTTCTATAGTTTTTAGGGTATAGATCTTTTACCTCTTTGGTTAGGTTTATTCCTAGGTATCTTATGCTTTTGGGTGCAATTGTAAATGGGATTGACTCCTTAATTTCTCTTTCTTCAGTCTCATTGTTAGTGTATAGAAATGCCATTGATTTCTGGGCATTGATTTTGTATCCTGCCACGCTACCAAATTGCTGTATGAGTTCTAGCAATCTTGGGGTGGAGGCTTTTGGGTTTTCTATGTAGAGTATCATGTCATCGGCAAAGAGGGAGAGTTTGACTTCTTTGCCAATTTGAATGCCTTTAATGTCCTTTTTGTTGTCTGATTGCTGAGGCGAGGACTTCCAGAACTATGTTGAACAGCAGTGGTGAGAGTGGACATCCCTGTCTTGTTCCTGATCTTAGGGGAAAGGCTCCCAGTGCTTTCCCATTGAGAATGTTATTTGCTGTGGCCTTTTCCTACATGGCTTTTAAGATGTCGAGGAAAGTTCCCTCTATCCCTACACTCTGAAGAGTTTTGATCAGGAATGGATGCTGTATTTTGTCAAATGCTTTCTCTGCATCTAATGAGAGGATCATATGGTTCTTGGTTTTTCTCTTGCTGACATGATGAATCACATTGATTGTTTTACGAGTGTTGAACCAGCCTCGTGTCCCAGGGATAAATCCTACTGGGTCATGGTGAATAATTTTCTTAATGTATTGTTGGATCCTATTGGCTAGTATCTTGTTGAGAATTTTTGCATCCATGTTCATCAGGGATATTGGTCTGTAATTCTCCTTTTTTGTGGGGTCTTTGTCTGGTTTCGGAATTAAGGTGATGCTGGCCTCATAGAACGAATCTGGAAGTACTCCATCTCTTTCTATCTTTCCAAACAGCTTTAGTAGAATACGTATGATTTCTTCTTTAAACGTTTGATAGAATTCCCCTGGGAAGCCATCTGGCCCTGGACTCTTGTGTCTTGGGAGGTTTTTGATGATTGCTTCAATTTCCTCCCTGGTTATTGGCCTGTTCAGGTTTTCTATTTCTTCCTGCTCCAGTTTTGGTAGTTTGTGGCTTTCCCGGAATGTGTCCATTTCTTCTATATTTCCTTTTTTTTTTAATTTTTTTTTATTTTTTTTTCTTCTATATTTCCTAATTTATTGGCGTACAGCTGTTCATAATATGTTTTTAAAATCGTTTGTATTTCCTTGGTGTTGGTAGTGATCTCTCCTTTCTCATTCATGATTTTATTAATGTGAGTCTTCTCTCTCTTCTTTTTAATAAGGTTGGCTAATGGTTTATCTATCTTATTAATTCTTTCAAAGAACCAACTCCTGGTTCTGTTGATCTGTTCCACAGTTCTTTTGGTCTCGATATCATTGAGTTCTGCTCGAATTTTAATTAACTGTCTTCTTCTGCTGGGGGTGGGGTCTATTTGTTGCTTTTTCTCTAGTTCCTTTATGTGTAAGGTGAGCTTTTGAATTTGAGATCTTTCCAGTTTTTGAATGGATGCTTGTATTGCGATATATTCCCCCTCAGGACTGCTTTTGCTGCATCCCAAAGATTTTGAACAGTTGTATCTTCATTCTCATTAGTTTCCATGAATCTTTTTAATTCTTCCTTAATTTCCTCGTTGACCTTTTCATCTTTTAGCAGGATGGTCCTTAACCTCCACATGTTTGAGGTCCTTCCAAACTTCTTGTTGTGATTAAGTTCTAATTTCAAGGCATTATGGTCTGAGAATATACAGGGGACTATCCCGATCTTTTGGTATCGGTTCAGACCCGATTTGTGACCCAGTATGTGGTCTATTCTGGAGAAAGTTCCATGTGCACTTGAGAAGATTGTGTATTCAGTTGAGTTTGGATGTAAAGTTCTGTAGATATCTGTGAAATCCGTCTGGTCCAGTGTATCATTTAAAGCTCTCGTTTCTTTGGATATGTTGTGCTTAGAAGACCTATCTAGTATAAAGAGAGCTAGATTGAAGTCACCAAGTATAAGTGTATTATTATCAAAGTATTTCTTCAGTTTGGTTATTAATTGGTTTAAATATTTGGCAGCTCCCACATTCGGGGCATATATATTGAGGATTGTTAAGTCCTCTTGTTGGATAGACCCTTTGAGTATGAGATAGTGTCCCTCTTCATCTCTCACTATAGTCTTCGGGGTAAATTTTAATTTATCTGATATAAGGATGGCAACCCCTGCTTTCTTTTGAGGACCATTTGAATGGTAAATGGTTCTCCAACCTTTTAGTTTCAGGTTGTAGGTGTCCTTCTGTCTAAAATGAGTCTCTTGTAGACAGCAAATAGATGGGTCCTGCTTTTTTATCCAGTCTGAAACCCTGCGCCTTTTGATGGGGTCATTAAGCCCATTCACGTTCAGAGTTACTATTGATAGATATGAGTTTAGTGTCATCATATCTATTCAGTCCTTGTTTTTGTGGATTGTTTCACTGAACTTCTTCTTAAAGGGGAATTTTAAGAGTCCCCCTTAAAATTTCTTGCAGAGCTGGTTTGGAGGTTACATATACTTTCAGTTCCTGCCTGTCTTGGAAGCTCTTTATCTCTCCTTCCATTTCGAATGAGAGCCTTGCTGGATAAAGTATTCTTGGTTGCATGTTCTTTTCATTTAGGACCCTGAATATATCCTGCCAGCCCTTTCTGGCCTGCCAGGTCTCTGTGGAGAGGTCTGCTGTTACCCTAATATTCCTCCCCATAAAAGTCAGGGACTTTTTTTCTCTTGCTGCTTTAAGGATCTTCTCCTTATCTTTGGAATTTGCAAGCTTCACTATTAAATGACGAGATGTTGAACGGTTTTTGTTGATTTTAGGGGGGGATCTCTCTATTTCCTGGATCTGAATGCCTGTTTCCCTTCCCAGATTAGGAAAGTTTTCAGCTAGGATTTGTTCAAATACATATTCTGGCCCTCTGTCCCTTTCCGCGCCCTCAGGAACCCCAATTAAACGTAGGTTTTCCTTCCTCAGGCTGTCATTTATTTCCCTTAATCTATCCTCATGGTCTTTTAATTGCTTGTCTCTTTTTTCTTCAGTTTCCCTCTTTGCCATCAACTTGTCTTCTATGTCACTCACTCATTCTTCTACCTCGTTAAGCCTCGTCGTTAGGACTTCTAGCTTGGATTGCATCTCATTTAATTGATTTTTAATTTCTGCCTGATTGGATCTAAATTCTGCAGTCATGAAGTCTCTTGAGTCCTTTATGGTTTTTTCTAGAGCCACCAGTAGCTGTAAAATAGTGCTTCTGAATTGGCTTTCTGACATTGAATTGTAATCCATATTTTGTAACTCTTTGGGAGAGTGGGCTGTTTCTGATTCTTTTTTTTGAGGTGAGGTTTTCCTTCTAGTCATTTTGCTCAGTGCAGAGTGGCCAAAAACAAGTTGTATTGGTAAAAGGAGAAAAAGAGAGAGAAGGAAAGAAAAGAGAAAAAGAAAAAAGAGAAAGAAGAAAAAAAAAAAAGGGGAAAAAGAGAAGAAAAAGAAAGAAAAGAGAAAAAAGAAAAGAAAAGGGTGGGGTGGGGTGGGGGAAGCAATCAGAAATCAAGAAGAAAGAAAAAAAAGCACAAAACAAAACAAAAACAAAACAAAAAAAACACGGGGGAGTATCTTCTGATTCTGTATACTTTAAGTCCTTTGACTTCCCTTGGAACTGGTCCGTCTCCTTGGTCTTCTGGGGGAGGGGCCTGCTGCAGCACAGCCCTTCTGAGCTGCCCCAAGTTTGGTGTCAAGTTCCTCCTCCTGCGGGCCTGGGGCGCCCTCAAGGCTGGACGGGGCCATGGGGAGGGTGTCCATCTGGCTCCCCAGGGACTCACCCTGGGGCCTGAGCACCTCCTGTCCATCTGCCAGGAGGAGGAACAGATGTTCACTGGTATCTACACCCCCAAGTGGTTCCTTCAGTGTTTCCTCAGTCAGGTAAGGCCACCCCAGGACCCCTGTTCCCTCATCCTGCCCCTGACTCTGGGGAGGGCTGAGCTCAGCCCTACCCTCCAGACAAGCCAGGCCCAAACCTGGGACCCTAAGTCTGAGTCTTGCAGCCCATACCCATTTGGAGAAGTCCAGCAGGTCCCTGGAGGAGGTTCCGGGGGGTGGGATGTCTCTCCTTTAGCTCCCAGGGTGGCTTGGTCAGCTACTGCAGGAGGGAAGCTCCCAGAGCCCATGGCTGCACACCTGTGTCCGGGATCAGTGGGTTATGTGCTTCTGCCCAGCTGCCCACAACCCAGGACCCCTCACTGGCCCGGATGGCCCACAGGGAACTCCCTCCTCATGCTCCCAGGGAACCAGGAGAGTGCAGGCAGGATGGGCCCCCAAACAAGGACCTGAAGTCAGAACATTGGGTCCCCTTCCCTTTGGCACCTGCCTGGGCCACGTCATGGGCCACAGAGCAAACCAGACAATAGATTCCCCCTGGGACTCCTGCCACGGAGTCCACTCAGCCCACTGAGATGACACTGTAGGGATCCAGATACCCTTCCTTCCCTGGGGCCACAGGAGCTCAAGCCACTTGCTGGGGAGTGATAGGCAGGGCCAGGCCAGAGCGAGGGAAGCAATGAACCTGCTACCCCAAGGCCCCTCACAGTCCTGGGACCATCTGACCTCTGCCTCTACAGGGAAGCTTCATGTACCTGGGCCTCTGGAGCAGAGCGTGATGGTGAGGATGTGGGCCCTGAGGTTCTGGCCAGCAGACACCATGCCCTGCTTCGTCTCACATACGTTCATAAAGGGCGCCCCACAATAGGAAAAGAGTCCCTGACCCAGAGGGACCTGGGCTGGCCTCTGAGCCGCCCCAGGGTCAGAATGCAGATTAATGGGTTGAGACCCCCACCCCCCGTGGCCCTGACCAGTTCTGGATTCTGCCCCAAGGCTCAGCGACCCTCTCAGAGCAGGATGTGGCATCCTGGGTGGGCCCCACAGATCCAGGTCGCTCACCTGGGACAATGCTGGAAATTTCAGGACACCCCAGGGCAGGGGAAGCAGGGGCAGACCGCTGGGCCACTTCCTCACCCACACTAGGAGGCAGGCTCCTACAACATGCTGGGTCTCTGGTAGTCAGTCCCCTGGAAACAGTGGCCCATAAGCCAGGGTCCAGCTGACATGCAGGGACCCAGCGCAGGGACCCCTAAGCTGTAGGGGCCCAAGGCAGGGACCCCTAAGCTGCAGGTACAGGTCAGGTCTGCTGTCCACAAAACTTCCTCTCAGGTTCCAACTTCAGGAAATGTGCCCACACTCAGAGTCTGCCCAGGCCCCAAGTTGGGGGACTGTAGCACCCGCACCCCTATGTGACTTCGGGTTTCCCTAAAGGACAGGATGGTCCCACTCCGCCGGGGAAGGTGCGCAACCTAAGGTCAGAGCCTCTGTTTGTTGTTTAAAGTTCAATAAAGTCTTGAGAGTTAAAATGCACGTCCCGCCCATTTCTGCATCTCTAAGAGCTCTGTGCAAGCAGTGGGGACAGACCCCTAGAAAGGAAGAGGGACCCCTACCAGCCCCTGCACAGGTGCCACAGGCACACAAAGCTTACCTGCCCCTGTGACTTCCAAGTTCGGCCAATTCCAGGGCAGGACCCTCACAGACTTACTGGGACTCAGCCCATTCCCCGTGGGCTAGGACGGGGCTGGGAGAGAGTGACAGTCAGGGACTGGTGGCCTCAGTTCACGACGGTCTGTGCAAAGTGCCCTGGGAGATCTGGGCTGCCTCTGTCCAGGGAGCCTGGACTGGCCGGGCTCTGGGGGCGCTTCCAACCTTCTTCACCCCGAACCTGTGCTCATGGGGTATAGAGGGCCAGCAGGATGGTCAGTGTGGCCCTGGAAGGGGTGTCAGGACAGCAGGCACTTGCAGCTCATGTACCTGGGCCCCCTCAGCAGGCGGGCTCAGCTGGCACACCTTGTGCTGCCGCGTCTCCTGCACCAACACGTGGAAGGATCCACCACGCCCTAGCGGGTAGGGCCTGGGGAAGAGTGGGGCTCAGCCTGGGTGTCTGGAGCACAGGGAACCGAGGGACCCCAGACCATGCTGAACCCCAATGTCCTCTCTCCACCAGGGCTGAACGCCAATGTCCTCTGTCTGCACAGGGTTGACCCCCGGTGTCCCCTCCCCATCCATGACAGCTGAGCACAAGCCCTCACACAGGCCGACAGGCATGGTGGGCATCTGTGCTGTCCCTGGCCTCACAGGGGAAGGAAGGAGGTTTCTGCTGGACACACTCACATGGTGGTCAGCAGTGCTCCTGCTTAAGATGGCAGTTGGTGACAGTTAGTGTTCTGTGTCCCTGATGCTGGCTCCTCCTCCCCGGTTCTCGCCACAGGAATGAAGGAGGAGGCCCAGGTCTCCTCCTGGGACATCAAACAGATAGATCTAGATATCAACAGAAGCTTCTGCCACATCATGTTCATGTTTTGGGACTGCTTTGGGTTGGGTAGGCTGCTGGGCAAGCGGGGACTGGGGGCCCCAGGGGAGGCCCGGGGCTCCTGGATAAGTTACATGGGGTGTCTGAGGCCAGGTGAAACAGTGGCAGCAAACAAAACACTGTTGCATGGTAAAGTGCTTGGGATGACCCACATAACTTCCCCCCCGGGGTCCCCCTTTCCCCCGGGGTCCCTAGAATGGGGAGGCCACCAGGACTGGCCCTTCAGGTGTCACTGTGTGAGCTGAACCCCAAGAAGATGTGGAGCTGCCCCGTGAAGGGCAGGGCGCAGGGGTGGGGGCCATGGGGGGCAGGAAAGTGATCTGGGGGCTGGCCAGCACTGCCATTGCTGGACCAGGACACACATGGACCCAATGAGAGTCATATGGGTCAAACTGACACCGAGCCTCAGTGTTTTTATGTATTTCTGAATGTCATGCATTTAATTTGAGACAATTTTCACTGCTTGTTAACATACCTAGTATGAGCAGCCCCCAAATGCTCTCCCCTGTCCAGCGAGGGTCCTGCCCTAACTACACGGGCTCAGTAGCAAGTGGGTCACAGAAAACCCCAGACCTGGGGTTGAATTGATCTATAGCTCATCCGGGTGGCCCTCCACCCTGCTCTCCTCGCCCTCTGGGAGCACCCTCTGGGAACCTCGGCTGTGAGGGAGCCGTGGGACCCTGATGTCCAAGTGTGGAGGGCACAGGGGGGCATCGGCAGTGTACACCCTATGTTGGTCTCTGGCTCTTGCAGGAGGTGAGCCACTGCCAGGGCACGAGCCAGATGGTGGCCATCCTGTTGGTGTCCCAAAATGAGGAGGAAGCCTTCTGGGTGCTGGCCCAGCTGATGACCTATAGGTGGCACCCCATGCAAGCTCAGACACAGACAGGGTGAACGCAGGGTCCTGACACAAACTGCGGAGTCAAGAAGTCTTGATGGCTCTCTGAGAAGGCTCACTGCAGACTGGGGTGTGGGATGTTCAGCTGCAGGGCCAGGGAACCCAGGGCCCCCACCCTCTTCCCGCCCATCAGCACTTAGGGAGCTCAGGGAGCAGCAGCGCCGCCTGGTGGAGGCCAGAGGCGCTTTCACCTAGCCCTGCCTCTGAGCCCTGCAGGTGCATCCCCACTAAGGCAAGTGGCACCTGACAATCAGGGCAATGGGCCCTCCCCCAGACGACCTGCACAGACCACTGGCTCCCACCAAGAGTACTGATCACAGAGGCCTGCAAGGCTTCAGCTCTATGGGGAAAGTAGGATCTAACTTCCTTTGTACTTTATTCTGTATAACTATGTTTCATTGATTTTGGTCAATTTTTTAATTAAGTGTTAATTTTATTTGTTAAAGACATTTATTTTATTACTTTCTTTGTACTTAAATTTTCTCTATTTTGCGATCTAGATTCTCTTAATAATTAATTAATAATTGAGAAGCAGCCTAAAACACACACAGGATATAAGATTTTTTGGAGGATCGTGGTTATTGTTGTTTTTCCTGTTTTTCTTTTTCTTTCTTCCATGTTTTCTGGGAAACATAGTGATATGGCGAAATTTGCCTCCAAAAAGCAGAGGAGGTAGTACTCACATCCAGGGACTTAATCAATTCAGATATAAGTAAGATGTCTGAACTAGAATTGAAAACAATGATGATAAAGATTGTAGGTGGGTTGGAAAAGAGCTTAGAAGACACTACACAATCCCTTACTGTAGAGATAAAAGACGTAACATCTAGTCAGGCCGACATTAAAAATGCTATAACTGAGATGCAGTCCCAAGCAGAAACCCTAAAAAAAAGAAAGAGAATGGACCACAGAGGCAGACTTAGGGAACACAGTCACTTATTAAAACAATAACATTCATATCACAGGAGACTCAGAAGATGAAGAGAGATAAAAGGGGGCACAAGTTTTATTTGAACAAATTATATAAACTTTTCTAATGTGAGGAAGGACCCAGACACTGAAACCAGGAGCACGGAGAACTCCCACTAAATTCAGCAAAAGCCGACCATCACCAAGGCACATCAAAGTCAAATTCACAAAATACACACGCAAGGTTAGATTCCTGAAAGCGATGGGGTGGTGACAGTCCTTAACCTACAAGGGAAGACAAATCCAGACCACAGATCTGCCCACACACTTCGCAGGCCAGAAAGTAGTGGAAGGAAATATTCGATATACTGAATGGGAAAAGTATGCAGCCACGAATTCTTTATGCAACAAGGCTGTCATTCAGAATGGAAAGAGGGATAAAGAGTTTCTCAGGCAGACAACAAATAAAGGAGTTCATGACCACTAAACCAGTCTGGCAAGAAAGTTTTAAGGGGGAATCCTCTAGTGAGGAAAAAAAAAAAAGACACCAAAAGCAAGAAAGACTAAAAAGGACCAGAGAACATCAACATAAACACCGACTCTACTGGTAACAACAAGGCACTCAATTCATAACTTTCAAAAATCACTCTGAATGTAGATGGACTAAAAGCCCCAATCAAATGATATAAGGTATCAGAGTGGATTAAAAAACAAATACGGTATGTCTGGGTGGTTCAGAGATTGAGTGTCTGCCTATATTTTTTTAATAACAATTTTTTTATTGGTATTCTATTTGCCAACATACAGAATAACACCCAGTGCTCATCCCGTCAAGTGCCCCCCTCAGTGCCCGCCACCGTCACCCCCACCCCCCGCCCTTCTCCCCTTCCACCAACCCTAGTTCGTTTCCTAGAGTTAGGAGTCTTCCATATACTGGAGGGTATTATGCTGAGTGAAATAAGTCAATCAGAGCAGGACAAACATTATATGGTCTCATTCATTTGGGGAATATAAATAACAGTGAAAGGGAATAGAGGGGAAGGGAGAAGAAATGGGAATGAAATATCAGAAAGGGAGACAGAACATGGAGTGTCTGCCTTTAGTTCAGGGCATGATGCCAGTGTCAGGGACCTAGTCCCACATTGGGCTCCTTGTGTGGAGTCTGCTTCTCCATCTGCTTATGTCTCTGCCTTTCTTTCTCTCTCTCTCTCTCCCTCCCTCCCATGAATAAATAAATATTTTAAAAATCCATCGATATGCTGCTTACAAGTGCCTAACTTTATTTTTATTCTTCTTAATAATAAATTAATTTTTATTGGTGTTCAATTTACCAACATAAAGAATAACACCCAGTGCTCATCCCGTCAAGTGCGCCCCTCAGTGCCCATTACCCTTTCAACCCACCCCTCGCCCTCCTCCCCTTCCACCACTCCTAGTTCGTTTCCCAGAGTTAGGAGTCTTCATGTTCTGTCTCCCTTTCTGATATTTCCTACCCATTTCTTCTCCCTTCCCCTCTATTCCCTTTCACTATTATTTATATTCCCCAATGAATGAGACCATATAATGTTTGTCCTTCTCCGATTGACTTATTTCACTCAGCATAATACCCTCCATTTCCATCCACGTTGAAGCAAATGGTGGGTATTTGCCATTTCTCATAGTGCCTAACTTTAGACCTACAGACACCTGCATATTGAAAGGGGATTTACAATCATCTATCATGCTAATGGATATCAAGAAAAAGCTGGAAGAGCCATTCTTAGACAAACTAGATTTGAAAACAAAGACAGTAATAAGAGATGAACAAGGACATTATTTCATGATTAGAGGCTATCCATCAAGAAAATCAAACAATGGTAAATATTTATGCACCCAATCCCGGTGTAGCTAAATATAGAAACGAATGAACAACAAACATACAGAAACTCACTGATACTAATACCATGACAGGGGATTTTCATACCCACAACACAGGACAGATCATCTAAGCAGAAGATCAACAGGGAACAATGGCTTTGATTGACACTCTGGACCAGAAGGACATATTCAGAATATTTCATTCTACACCAGCAGAATACACATTCCTTTCAAATGCTTACATGATGAGCCACAAATCAGCCTTCAACAAGTACAAGAACACTGAGATCCTACCACATATATTTTCAGACCATGACACTGAAACTTGAAGTCAACTACAAGAAAAAACTTTGGAAACACCACACATACGTGGAGATTAAAGAACACCCTACTAGAGAATGAATGGGGCAACCAGGAAATTAAAGAAATTATAAAAATATATAGAAGCAAATGAAAATGAAAACATGTTTGTCCAAACCTCTGGCATGTAGCAAAGGCAGCCCTAGGAGGGAAGTACATAGAAATGCGCTCAAGACGCAAGAGAAGCATCAAATACACAACCTAAGTTTCCACCTAATGGAGCTACAAAAGGAACAGGAAACAAAGCGTAAAGCCTGCAGAAGAAGGGAAATAATAAAGATTAGAGCAGAAATAAATGACACAGAAACAACAACAACAAGAAAACAGTAGAATCGAATAATGAAACTCAGAGCTAGTTCTAAAATATAATTAATAAAATTCATCAACCTCTACCCCAGACTTATCAAAAAGAGAAAGGACCCAAACAAACAAAATCACAAACGAAAGGGGAGAGATCACATACAGCGCTACAAAAATAAAACAAGTGCAAGAGAATACTATGAAAAATTCTATGCCGACAACCTGGGAGACCTGAAAGAAATGGACAGACCTCAAGAAACGTACAAACTACCAAAACTAACATAGAACAAACACAGAACTAGCCAATAAGTTCAATCAGCAATCACCCCCTCCCAACAGGACACCAGGGTGGCTCAGCAGTTGAGCGTCAGCATTCAGCACAGGTCGTGATCCCTGGGACCTAGGATTGAGTCCCACATTGGGCTCCCCACATGGAGTGTGCTTCTCCCTCTGTCTCTGCCTCTCTCTGTGTGTCTCTCATGAATAAGTAAATAAAGTCTTTAACAAAAAAACCCTCCCTAAATGGAGGTCCAGGACTGGATGTTTGCCCAGAGCAATTCTACTAGACATTTATTTTTTTAAAGATTATTTATTATTTATTTATTTATTATTTATTTATTTATTATTTATTATTTATGATAGACACACAGACAGAGAGAGAGAGAGAGAGGCAGAGACACAGGAAGAGGGAGAAACAGGCTCCATGCCGGGAGCCTGACGTGGGACTTGATCCCAGGACTCCAGGATTGCACCCTGGGTCAAAGGCAGGCGCTAAACCGCTGAGCCACCCAGGGATCCTCCTCTACTGGACATTTAAAAAAGAGTTAATACCTATTCTTCTCAAACGTTTCCAACACATAGAAATAGAAGGAAAACTTCTAAACTCTTTCTATGAGGCCAGCATTACCTTGATACCAAAACCAGAAAAAGACCCACTGAAAAAGGAGATTTAGCGACCAATACGCCTAAAGAAACATGGAAGCAAAAATTCTCAGTAAAATACTAGCAAATCATATTCAGAAGTATATTAAAAGAAGTATTCACCGCAATCTAGTGGGATTTATTCCTGGGTTGCAAGGATGATACAATATTCATAAATTAATCAACATGATACACTACATTAATAAAAGAAAGGATAAGAACCCTTATCCTATTGATCTGTCAATAAATGTGGATAAAACATTCGACAAAATACAGCATTTTTTCTTAAAAAAAAAAAACTCTCAGGAAGGTAGGGATAGAAGGGACATACCTCAGCATCATAAAGGCCATATACCAAAGAACCACAGCTAATATCATGCTCAGGGGAGAAAAACTGAGAGTCTTTCCCCTACACTCAGAAATGAGACAAGGATGTCCAACCTCATCATTCCTATTTACATAGTACTGGATGTCTGGGCCTCAGTAATCAGACAACAACAACAACAAAATATAAAATGGTTCCAAATTGTGAAGGATGAAGTCCACCTTTCATTATTTGCAGAAACATGATGCTCTATGTAGAAAAGCCAAAAGTCGTCACAAATAAAAAATTGCTACAAATCGACCATGAATTGGAAATAGTTGCAGGATATAAAATAAATATGTGGAAA
The DNA here is from genome assembly GCF_018345385.1 of Vulpes lagopus. Lineage (NCBI taxonomy): Eukaryota > Metazoa > Chordata > Mammalia > Carnivora > Canidae > Vulpes > Vulpes lagopus. Next base: position 31,031,991 of record NC_054840.1, on the reverse strand, counting down.
TGTGTTGTATTTCTATGCAACAATAATAAGGCAGCAGAAAGAGACATTGAGGACTCAATCCCATTTATAAGTTGCAACAAAATCGATAAGATATGTAGGATTCAGGCTAACCAAAGAGGTGAATACCCTGTACTGGAAATACTATAAAATATTGATGAAAGAAATTGAAGATGATACAAAATACAAAAATATTTCATGCCCAAGGACTGGAAGAACAAATATTGCAAATAAGATTATACTACTCAAAGCTATCTGTACATTCAATGCAATCCCTATCGACATAGCACTAACATTTTTCACAGAGCTGGAACAAATAACCCTAAAATTTGTATGGAACCACAAAAGATTGAAAATAGACAAAGCTGTATTAAAAACAAAATCAAGCTGGGGGCACCACAATTTCAGACTCCAAGTTATATTACAGATTTCTAGTGATCCAAAGAGGATAGTGCAGGCCCATCAAAAAGACACATAGATCAATAGAACAGAATGGAATACCGAAACCAGACACAAACCCGAAACTCTAGGCTGAATTAATCCTCGACAAAGCAGGAAAGAATACCCAATGGTTAAAAGACACTCTCAGGCAGCCCTGGTGGCGTAGCGGTTTAGCACCCTCTGCAGCCTGGGGTGTGATCCTGGAGACCTGGGATCGAGTCCCGCATCAGGCTCCCCGCAAGGAGCCTGCTTCTCCCTCTGCCTGTGTCTCTGCCTCTCTCTCTCTCTCTCTCTCTCTCTGTGTCTCTCATGATAAATAAAGAGAATCTTTAAAATAAAGAAATAAAAGACACTCTCTTCAGCAAATAACGTTGCGAAAACTAGACAGCCACATGCAGAAGAATGGAATTGGAACACTTTCCTACACCATGTATAAAAATTCAAAAGGGATTGAAGACCTAAATGTGAGACCTGAAACCATAAAAAGAAGAAAAGATAGGCAGTAACCTTTTTGACTGGGCCACAGGATCTTCTTTCTACATATGCCTCTGGACAAGGGAAACAAAACCACAAATAAACTATTGGGACTTCATTAAGATAAAAAGCTCTGCACAGTGAAGGAAACAACCAAAGCTAAAAGGCAACTTAGAAAATGAGAGAAGATATTTCTAAGCGACAGATCCAGTAAAGACATAATATCCAAAATATAAATCTCAACATTCAAAACATGAATCATCCAATTGAAAATGGGCAGAAGACACAAATGGACGTTTTCTCTAACAAGACATCCAGATGGCCGCCAGACACAAGGAAAGACACTCAACATCACCCATCATCAGGGAAATGCAAATCAAAACCACAATGAGAAATCACCTGACACTTGTCATAATGCCTAAAATTAAGAACACAGGAGACAACAGGTATTGGTGAGGATGGGGAGAAAGGGGAAGACTCTTATACTGCTGGTGGGGAAAGCAAACAGGTGCAGCCACTGTGGAAAGCAGTATGGAGGTTCCTCAGGTTAAAAATAGAACTACCCTATGAACAGAAATTCACAACTAGGTATTTATCAGAAGGATACAAAAGTACAGATTTGAAGAGGAATCTGATTTTCTTCATATGCTTTGCAGGTGATTGGACATGTCTTCCCAGGTCTCCCAGGTCCTTAAGCCGTGATCTCCTTGGACACCTTATGTCCCTGCGGACATGCCCAGCAGAGGTCAAGAGTGAGGAGGAGCAGCTGGAGCCTGTCTGACCACAACATGATGGGCTCTGACGCAGCCCACACTCTTCTCTCCTGGGAAGGCCTGAATCCCTATGAACCTGCGGAGGGCATTGCCTCCGTGGCCCCAGGACGTGGTAAGACGCGCACGTGCCCCGAATTGTCCATGATCCGGGTGCTCTGCGTTCTTTTCTTCAAGGCTGTTGCTCCCTCGTGTCCACAGGCAATCCATCGTGGTTCCACCCATCCTCACACGGAAGGCGACAGCTGGCGCCCAATGTCCTTCACAGGCCTCCTATCTAAGGGGTCTGCTTTCCAGTTCCTGCCTGGCTGGCAAGTGGGGCTTCACAGGAGCTACCCGGGAGTCGCCCAGGTGTCATTGGAAACTGCTTCCCCAGATTCAGAGGCTGCCTCCAGACCAGACTGAGAGGCTGACCGATCCAGATTGGCAGGCCAAGGGTTCAAAACCTAAGGGGACCTCAAAATACACGCTTTTTTTTTAAAAAAAACCACGTCCTTATATTATGTGTATATATATATATATTGGAGATTTATAAATCTGCCCTTTGACAACATTGAGGGGGATTCCGACATTTGTTTGTTTTGGGGTGTGTGGGTCTCTCTCGCTGTGTAAGTATGTGACCTGGGCTGTGTCATCCTAACACCTACCTGGCTTGAAACCACAATCTTTATCACTGTAGGTGCTGGCGTTGGGTGGATAGTTGGGTTCTCCTGGTCAACCCTGGTCTTTTTGTGCAGTGACTTTCAGTTGGAAGTTCAGCTGAATTTCAAGGTCCAATTGGGCCATATTCACATGTCTGGCAGTGGGTCCCAGCTGAGCACCAGCTGATTCTCCTTCCTCGATGCCTCTCAAGCTGGGAGCCACCTGTAGGGGCGGCCTGGTTGGGAAGCTCCTGAGGAGGAAGCTGCCCATTGGAGGGAGCCCTGGGGCTGCCTGTGTGTGGTAGTTGGCGTGGGGAGGGGCCTGGGCTCCCCAGCACCAGGGGGCCTCGAGTGTAGGCCACACAGATACCGATGGGTGTGCCTGGCCATCTCTGGGGCTTTGGAGTGAGGATAGGGGCACCCGGGAGCAGGGAGATGCTGCCCCGGGGCTGCTTCTGCTGTGGGCTGGAGGGTGGCCTGAGGGGCAAGAAGGCAACCAAAGACAGGGCTGAAGGAGCAGCAGGAGTACAAGACTAGTCTGCAAATGGTGGTTCAGGTGGCCGTTGCTCCAGGAGCCCAAGGGCCACCTGGGGAGGCAGTGCCCTTGTCAGTGGGGAGGCAGGCTGGGTGAGGGTCCCCGCCTGCCCCAGAGCTGGAGTGGCCCTGCAGGGAGACTCTTCTGAGCTCCAGGCCTATCCAGCGGCCCATCCAGCCCCTAATGTGCATGGCATGCCTCCCCTAGGTCACCAGATGGGCCAGCACACAGAAGGCATCCTCCTCAGTCAGGAATATCAGCAAAATGGCCACGATCTGGCTTGTGCCCTGGAGGTGGCCCACCTCCTGCCAAGCCAGAGCCCGATGGAGGGTATCCACCCCTGATGCCCCTTTGAGCTCGCCCAGATTAGGTGTCAGGCTCCAATGGCTTCCTCACAGCCCAGGCTCCCAGAGGGTGCTCCCAGAGGGTGTGGAGGCCAGGGTGGAGGGCTACTCAGAAGAGCTATAGATAAATTCGACCCTAGGTCTGGGGTTTGCTGTGACATACTTGCTGCTGTGCCCTTGTTGTCAGCACAGGACCCTGGCTGGACAGGGGATGGCATCTGGGGGCTCATCATACTATGTATGTTTACAAGCAGTGCATATACTCTAAAATTAAGTGCACAACATTCAGAAATACATAAAAACACTGAGGGTGGGTGTCACTTTGATCTGTCCGACCCTCATTGGGTCCATGTGTGTCCTGGTCTAGCGTCGGCTGTGCTGCATGTCCCCCAGGTCCTTTTACTGCCCCCCACGGTCCCCACCCTTGCACCCTGCTCTTCACGGGGCAGCTCCACATCTTCTTGGGGTTCAGCTCACAAAGTGACACCTTGAGGCCCTGTCTTGGTGGCCTCCCCATCCCAGGGACCCCGGGGGGGTGGGGCATGTGGGTCATCCTGAGCACTTTATCACACGGCAGTGTTTTGTTTGCTGCTGCAGTTCCACCTGGCCTCAGACACCCCGTGTTCCTTACCCAGAAGCCCTTGGGGCTCCCCTGAGGCCCCCAGGTTCCTGTGGGGCCCACGACCCAGCAGCCTCCTCCCCTCCGACCAAGGCCACTGGACTGTCCCCCTTCCCTCGTTCCTGTCTCAGGGTGGCCTCCTCATCCTCCTCTTCCCTCTTCCTACCAATGCTGGTCAGCCCCTTCCTCTGCTGCTCACCCTCCCTCCCTGACCTTCCTTTGTCCCCAGCATCTATCTGTAGCCCTGCAGAAGCCTTCAGGACTGTGGAGGCCCTGGCCTGGGGTTGTGAGTGAGGAGCACCCCCCTTTCTGATTTGCTCCAGTCTAGACCATCCTCCTATAGAAAGCAGGCCATTTTCCCAGAGCTCCTCACCTCTGGAGCCCTTGCTGAAGGACAGGACATCCCCCACCCCGATGCTGGAGGCAGACAATGCCCTTCCCAAAGCAGGAGTGGAGGCCACTCCTCTGAGCGCCATGGGCCGGCCCCCAGGTCCAGCTCCCTTCCTACCCACTTCCCGGGTTTGCCTCCTGAGGCTCTCAGCTCTAGCCCAGGGCAGACATGGCCCTCAAAGGGCACCAGGGGACGAGATACTGACCCAGGGGGATGGGCCAGCCTCCAGAGACAAATTCCTGCAAATGCAAACCACCTCCTGAGATTGATGAAGCAGTGTCCGGGGAACTCATTGCAGAAAGCTCTGATTGTCCGTGACGTTCCACAGTGTGGGTCAGATCATCCCAAGGTCCTGTGGAGACCATACTTGGCATGCCTGAAACAGAGGGGCCAGTGGTGGGGACTGATCAACACCAGGGACATGGGGAAAGGAGGGAGCAGAATGGCTCCATTCCCCTGAATCCTGAGGGAGATCAGGACCCTCTGAGATGGCCCAGGCATGAGAGGAAGGGACCCTCTGCCCAATGGGAGCAGCCTGACAGTCTTACCTGCTTTTATCAGTGATGATCCCAAGCTGGGCCTGGCCTGACCTGGTGACTTTGGTCCCCACCTGAGCCTCACCTGGACCTGGTGACCTTGGTCCCCACCTGCGCTCATTGGCTACTGATCACTAGGTGCCAAGATGGAACCTCACTTCTACTGATGCCCGGGACTGTCCCCAGGGTCTCACTTGTTCCTGCTGACTATCGTCCTTGACTGCACTAACCTGGCTCATCCTTGGCTCTGATGACTCCAGCCTTTTCCTCATGCTCTTCTCTGATTTTCATCCCTCTGGGCCCTCCCTGCTCAGCTTAGATTTGGATCCCTGATTGGGTCTCACCTCTACCTGCTGGCTGACACACCATCTGGACATCTGGTGCACCTGAGGACTATGATCCCCATTGGCCTTACCTGCTCATACTGGCAACAACACCCACTTGGGTCTCATGGCTGGACTCTGCTATGATCCTCACCTGGGACATAATTGCTGTGCTGCTTATGATACCACTTGGGCCATACCCGCTCCTACATACCTGAGTATGCTCACCACCTGGGCCTCATCAGGACCTGGTGCCTATGATCCCCACGTGGGCTCATCGGCTACTGATGACTAGGATCCAGGATGGACCTTCACTTGCTCCTGACCCGGGGGGAAGGGCCAGCCTCCAGATAGATGTTGCTGGAAATACAACCCCGTCCTCAGATGGTTGCTGGGGTGCCGTGGAACTCACTGTAGAAAGCTCTGACAGTTCGTGACATTCCACAGTGACAGGTCAGCATCATTCCAAGGGTACCACAGAGACCCTACTTGGTCTGCCTGAAACAGAGGGGCCCTGCAGTGGGGACCTATCTGTGCCATCAGGCCATACCTGCTCGTAATGGCAACAACACCCACTTGGGTCTCACTGGCTGGACCCTGGTATGATCCTCACACAGTACATAATTGGTCTGGCTGCTTATGATACGACTTGGGCCATACCCACTCCTACATACCTGGGTATTCTCACCACCTGGGCCTCATCGGGACCTGGTGACTATGATCCCCACCTGGGCTCATCAGTAACCAATGTCTAGGATCCAGGATGGAACTTCATTTACTCCTGATACCCGGGTCTGTCCCCAGGGTCTCACATGTTCCTGGTGACTATCTTCTAATATTTTGTTCTTTTTGTTGCTACTGAGAATGGAGTTATTTTCTTAATTTTCTTTCTGAGTGTTCATTGTTGGTACAGAAAGGCTACCAACTTTTCTATGTTCATTTTGTGTCCCCCAAGTGAAATCGCTCATTAGGTCTAACCGTTTTGGTGGAGCCTCTAGGGTTTCCTGTTTCTAGTACCGTGTCTTCTGCCAATAGGGACAGTTTGACTTCCCCCTTACAGGTGTGGATGCCTTTTCTTTCCCTTGTCTGTTTCCTATGGTAGGACTGCCAGGGCTAAGAGGGGACTTCCTTGTCTTGTTCCTGCTCTTAGGGGAGACGATTTCAGCTCTTCATCATAGAGTATGATGTCAGCTACGGGCCTACCTGCACAGCCTTTATTCTGTTGATGGAAATATCCTCAAAATCCACTATGATTTTTTTTACATTTGTTTTTATTTAAGTTCGATTTGCCAACACATAGTATAACCCCCAATGCTCATCCCATCAAGTGACCACTCACTGCCCATCACCCAGTTACCGTATCCCCCCGTCCACCTCCCCCTTTTTTTTTTACATTTTTTAAAAATTGGAGTTCAATTTGCCAACATATAGCATAACACCCATTGCTCATCCCATCAAGTGCCCCCCTCAGTACCCGTCACCCAATCATCCCCAGCCCCTGCCCACCTCCCATTCCACCACCCCTTGTTCGTTAACCCACTATGATTAGGTTGTACTTTGTCAAATGCTTTTTCTGCAACTATTGAGATGACCGTAGGGTTTTTGTCCTTTCTCTCGTTAATGTGGTGGATCACATTGACTACTTGCCAGAAAGGAAGTAAATTGAAGATGGGCAAAAGAGATGAATATTAAGAACTATAAACACCTGGTTCTAAAATATATAAGCCACAGAAATTTAGAAAGTACAGCCTAGGCAATGGAGTCAGGAATATTGTACTAACTTTGTACAGGGACAGATGGAGACTACACTTCTCGTGGGGAGAGCTGAGTAAAGTACGGAATGGAGCCACTAAGTTGTAGCCCTGAAACTAGTGTAACATTACATGTTGACTATACTTCAATAAATATTAATAGGGGTTTCTGCTAGAAATCACGGTGGATCCCTGAAAGGCATTTGCACAGCCGTTACACATATGAAGGCACCTCTGCAGAGATGATAAAGATTTCTCAAATATCTTCAATATTGATTACTAAAAGATTTGACAGAGCTTGCTTTGGGAGTGGCAGAGGGAAAGGGAGATTCTCAAGCACACTCCCCACCCAGCTGGGCCCGGACCCCACGTGAGGCTCCACACCACAACCTCGAGATCCTGACCTGAGCCAAAATTGAGTCAACATTTAACCAGCTGAACCACCCAGGAGCTCCTTGAATGTTCTTAAGTGCAAAATCCATGCTGTGAACCCTTGGAGATGGAAGGACAGGTGGGACACCAGTCTATTGAGAAGCGTGGGAGCCTGGAGGGCCTGAGGGTGGGAACTAAGGACATGGGAGGGTGCCTGCATACCTCCCTACCTGGCGTGGTGACAGGACCTCCCCTCACACCCTTGGCCTTCAGGGTGCAGGGCTAAGTGCTGACTGGACCCCGTTGACCACAGTGATGACACGGAACCCCATTGTGGGTGGAACTGTGGCGCCCCAGGGTTCCACCGTTGCCTGGAGCTACTCTGTGTCCGCAGGCTGGGAGCCTCTGCTGAATAGTCTCTGTGCAGCATCTCCCCATTCCCGGGTGCCCGCATCCTAACTCCAAAACCCCAGCAACAGCTGTGGACACCCATCACCCTCCTCGTGGCCAACACTTGCTGTACCTAGGTGCTGAGGACCCGCCTTCCCCCTCGGTGGCCATTGCAGGAAAGAGGGTGCTGAGTCAGGTGGGCCTGGTCCTCAGCCCAGGGCTCCCACCCTGCGGGGTCTCTAAGAACGAGGGTCCCTGGACCCTGCCATACCTAGCCAGAACGGCAGTCCTGCTGTCTGGAAAGACCGGGTCCATTCAGGGCTTGGAAGGTTGTGGGCACACAGGGGTCAGGGCGTGGGGAGGAGGCTCCTGCCAGGATGCCCCCCCTCATTCGCCTGGTGCATGAAGAGACCCTGATCTTTGGGGGTCTGGGGCCTTCTCAGGCTTCTTCATTCCAGGGTTCCGCAAACCACTGAGGTTCTAGGCCCATCACGAGCACATTCTAGACAGAGCTCACCCCAAGCAGAAAAAGCTCATGGTGATTAGATACTCCCCAGAGGATCCATCCCCTTGGCCCCGGGGCAAGGGGTGCCAGCACAGCCCTTCTGAGCTGCCCCAAGTTTGGTGTCAAGTTCCTCCTCCTGGGGAGCCTGAGGCACCCTGGAGGCTGGGCGGGGCCATGGGGAGTGTGTCCACCTGGCTCCACGGGGACGCAGCCTGGGGCCTGAGCACCTCCTGCCCTTCTGCCAGGATGAGGAACAGATTTTCCCTGGCATTTACACCCCAAAGCGGTTCCTTCAGTTTTTCATCAGTCAGGTAAGGCCACCCCAGGACCCCTGCTCCCTCATCCTGTCCCCTGACCCCTTGGGAGCCGAGCTCAGCCCCACCCTCCAGACAAGCCAGGCCCAACCCTGGTGACCTAAGGCTGAGGCTCACAACCCAGACCCATCTGGAGAAGCCCAGAGGGTCCCTGGAGGAGGTTCGAGGGGACAGGTTGTCTCTGCCTCAGCTCCCCCAGGGAGGCCTGGTCAGCTGCTGCAAGAGGGAAGCTCCGTAGAGCCGACGGATTCACACCTGTGTCCTGGAACACTGTGGGCTCTGCTTCTGTCCAGCTGCCTACATCTCAGAACCCCTCGCTGGCCTGGAGCCCCACTGGGAACTCCCTCCTCCTGCTCCCAGGGAACCAGGAGAATGCAGACAGGTGGCACCCGAACATGGATCTGAAGTCAGAACACTGGGTCCCCTTCCCTTTGTCACCAGCCTGGGCCACACTACAGGCCACACAGCAACCAGACAATAGAATCCCCCTGGGACGCCCGTCACAGGGTCCACACAGCCCACTAAGATGACACTGTAGGGATCCAGATATCCTTCATGCCCTGGGGCCACAGCAGCTCAAGCCGCTCGCTGGGGTTTGATAGGCAGGGCCCGGGAAGAGCAGGGCAGCACTGAACCCGCTACCGCAAGGCCCCACAGAGTCCTGGGGCCATCTGACCTCTGCCTCCACAGGGAAGCCTCCTGCTCCTGGGCCTCTGGATCAGAGTGTGATGGTGAGGATGTGGGCCCTGAGGCTCTGGCCAGCAGACACCATGCCCTGCCTTGTCTCACATACCTTCATACAAGGTGCCCCCCCAACAGGAAGAGTCCCTGACCCCGAGGGACCTAGGCTGGCCTCTCCCTGGGCTCTGGGGAGGCAGGGTGGATATGAGCCCACCCAGGCTCAGAATATAGGCTGATGGGTTGAGCCCCCGGTGGCCCTGACCAGTTCTGGATTCTTCCCTAAGGATGAGCGACCCTCTCAGAGCAGGATGTGGCCTCCTGGGTCCTGGGTGTGCCCCACAGATCCAAGTCACTGACCTAGGACAGTCGTGGGGTATAATAGGACACCCCAGGGCAGGGGCAGCAGGGGCAGGCTCCTCCACATGCTGGGTCTCCAGCAGTCATTCACCTGGCACCAGTGGGCCAGAGGCTGGGATCCAGCTGACCTGCAGGGACCCAGCACAGGGACTCCTAAGCTGCAGGGACCCACCGCACGGACCCGTAAGCTGCAGGTCCAGGTCAGGTCTACTGTCCTCAGAACTGCCTCTCAGGCCCCCAACTTCAGGAAATGTGCCCACACTCGGAATCTGCCCAGGCTCCAAGCTGGGGGACTCTAGCACCTGCACCCCCATGTGAGTTTGGGTTTTCCCTAAAGGACAGTATGGTCCCCCTACCTCAGAGAAGTGCACAGCCTGAGGTCAGAGCCCCTGGGTGTTATGAAAGTTCAATAAAGTGTTGAGAGTTAAAATTCATGGCCAGCCCATTTCTGTCTCCCAGAGCTCTATGCAAGCAGCAGGGACAGAACCCCAGAAAGGAGGAGGGATCCTCCACAGGCCACTATCAGCCTCTGCACAGTTGCCACCAGACACACAAAGCTGACCTGCCCCTGTGCCTTCCAAGTTCAGGCAATGCCAGGGGAAGGTCAATCACAGACTTATTGGGACTCAGCCCATGCCCAGCGGGCCAGGACAGGGCTGAGAGACAGTGACAGCTGGGGGCTGGTGGCCTCAGTTCACAATGGACTGTGCAAGTGCCCTGGGAGATCTCCGGCTGCCTCTGTCCAGGGAGCCTGGACTGGCTGGGCTCCGGGGGCGCTTCCATCCTTCTTTGCCCCCTGGCTGTACTCCTGGGGCACAGAGGGACAGCGGGGCAGTCAGCATGGCCCTGGAAGGGACGTCAGGACAGCAGGCACTTGCAGCTCATGCACCCGGGCCCCCTTACCGGGCGGGCTCAGCTTGCACACCTTGTGCTGCCGCATCTCCCACATCAGCATGTGGAGGGATCCTCCATGTGCTAGTGGGTAGGGGCTGGGGGAGAGTGGGGCGCAGCCTGGGGGCCTGGAGCGCAGGGGACCAAGGGACCCCAGCCCCAGCTGACCCCCAAGTTCCTCTCACCACCACTGCTGAACGCCAATGTCTTCTGTCTGCACAGGTTTGACCCCCCGCGTACCCTCCCCACCCAGGGATACCCTGCCATGTCCCTCCTGACCTAGGACTGACCCTCAGTCCTCTCCCTATCCAAGACAGCTGAGCACCAGCCATCATGCAGGCCCCACAGGCACAGTGGGTACCTCTGCCGTCCCTGGGCTCACAGGGGAAGGAAGGAGGTTTCTGCAGGACACACTCACAGGGTGACCAGCAGTGCTCCCTGCTTAGGATGGTTGTTGGTGACAGTTAGTGTTCTGTGTCCCTGATGCTGGCTTCTCCTTCCCGGTTCTCCCCACAGGAAATGAAGGAGGAGGCCCAGATCTACTCCTGGGACATCAAACAGATCGGGATATCAACAGAAGCTTCCCCAGCCATATCATGGTCATGTTCTGGGACTGCTTTGGGGTTGAGTGAGGCTGCTGGGCAAGCGGAGACTGGGGGCACCAAGGGAGGCACGAGGGCTTCTTGTAAGGAACACGGGGTGTCTGAGGCCAGGTGGAACTGTGGCAACAAACAAAACACTTTCGTGTGGTAAAGTGCTTGGGTTGACCCACATGATGCCACCAGGGTCCCTGGGATGGGGAGGACACCAGGATGGGGCCTCCAGGTGTCACTGTGTGAGCTGAACCCCAAGGAGTGTGGAGCCACCCAGTGATGGGCAGGGTGCAGGGGTGGGGGCTATGGGGGGCAGTAAGGGGAACTGGAGACTGGGGAGCACAGGTCTCAACCAGGACATACATGGCCCCAATGAGGGTCAGATGGGTCAAAGTGACACCCACCCTCAGTGTTTTTATGTATTTCTGAATGTTGTGCATTTAATTTTAGACAATTTGCACTATTTATTAACATACCTTGGATGAAAAGCCCCCAGATGCCATCTCCTGTCCAGCCAGGGTCCTGTCCTGACCACACGGGCTCAGTAGCAAGTGTGTCACAGCAAACCTCAGACCTGGGGTCGAATTTATCTATAGCTCATCCGGGTGGCCCAGAACCCTGCTCTCCTCACCCTCTGGGAGCACCCTCTGGGAGCCTGGGCTGTAAGGGTGCTGTGGGATGCTGATGTCCTATCAGGGAGGGCTCAGGGGGGCCTGGACCATGGACAGCCTCTGTCAGGCTCTGTCTCTTGCAGGAGGTGGGCCACTGCCAGGGCATGAGCCAGATCGTGGCCATCCTGCTGATGTTCCTGACTGAGGAGGATGTCTTCTGGGCGCTGGCCCAACTGATGAGCTATGGGAGGCACACCACGCAAGCTCGGACACAGGCAGGGTGAACCCAGGGTCCTGACACAAACTGTGGAGACAAGAAGTCTTGATGGCTCTTCTGTGAAGGCTCACTGCAGACTGTGGGGTGGGATGTTCAGATCCAGGACCAGGGAACCCGGGGCCTACGGCTGCTCACATTGCCTCCTGGTGGAGACCAGAGGTGCTTACACCGAGCCCTGCCTCTGACCACCACAGGTGTATCTCCACTAAGGCAAGTGTGCACCTGACAATTAGAGCATGGGCCCTCCCCCAGAAGACTCGCACAGACCACTGGCTTCCACCAAAAGTACTGATCACAGAGGCCCGCAAGGCTTCAGCTCTATAGGGAAAGTAGGATCCAGCTTCCTTTGTACTTTGTTCTTTTTTTATTATTTTTCATTTATTTTGGTCAATTCTTTTTTATTAAGTGTTAATTTTATTTATTAAAAACATATATTCATTATTTTTATTACTTTCTTTGTACTTAAATTTTCTTTATTATTTTGGGATCTAGATATTATTAATAATTAATTAATAATTAGGAAGCAGGCCAAACACACCCAGGATCTAGGATTTTTTGGGGGGTTGTGGTTATTGTTCTTTTTCCTGTTTTTCTTTTTCTTTTTTCTGTTTATTCTGGGAAACATACTGATATGACAAAATTCGCCTCCAAAAAGAACAGAGGTGGTACTCACAGCCAGGGACTTAATCAGTGCAGATATAAGTAAGATGTCTGAACTAGAATTTAAAATAATGATTATAAAGATAGTAGCTGGGTTGGAAAAAGAGCATAGAAGACACTACACAATCCCTTACTGTAGAGATAAAACAACTAACATCTAGTCAGGTCAACATTCAAAATGCTGTAACTAAGATGGATTCCCAAGCAGAAACCCTAAAAACAAGAAAGGTAATGGACCACAGAGGACGACTGAGGAAACACAGACACTTATTGAAACAATAACTGTGGAGGACGAGAAAATTAAGGCCATTCCACTTTAAGTTCAGCGTTAGCACAAGTACAGCCATCCCAGGCCCCTGTGAATAAGAGCTGAACTTTACCTTACTTCAGTTGCAGGAAGAAACAGCATACAGCTTAAAGGTCCTAGAAAGCCCCATATTAGAATAAAAACAGAGCCCAAGCCAGTGGCAGGAAGCCCCTATTAGAATAAGAACAGAGCTCAATGCCCTTGAAGGCCCCATATCAAAATGTAAACAGAACTTGAGGAATTGCTCCACTCCTTCTGGAGGTCCCCTAGACCAGTCCTTAAAACTAAGCTGAAACCCACCTCGGGGTCCAAGACCCTGCTCTGTGTCAGGTATACTTGGACCCAAGATCGAGCTTGTAAATAACCCTCGTGTGTTTGCATCGGTGTCGGCTCCTTGGTGGTTTCTTGGGTTCGCAATCTTGGGCACAACATAACACTCATATCCCAGGAGACTCAGAAGATGAAAAGAGAGAAAAAGGGGCACAAGTTTTGTTGAACAAATTATATAAACTTTTCTAATGTGAGGAAGGACCCAGACACTGAAACCAGGAGCACAGAGAACTCCCACTAATTTCAACAAAAGCCGACCATCGCCAAGGCACATCAGAGTCCAATTCACAAAATACACATGCAAGATTAGAATCCTGAAATTGGTGGGGTGGTGACAGTCTTTAACCTACAAGGGAAGACAAATCCAGAAAACAGATCTGTCCACACACACTTCACAGGCCAGAAAATAGTGGAAGGAAATATTCAATATACTGAATGGGAAAAGTATGCAGCCACGAATTCTTTATGCAACAAGGCTGTCATTCAGGATACAAAGAGGGATTAAGAGTTTCCCAGGCAGACAACAAATAAAGGAGTTCATGACCACTAAACCAGTCTGGCAAGAAAGTTTTAGGGGGGAATCCTCTAGTGAGGAAAAAAAAAAAGACACCAAAAGCAAGAAAGACTAGAAAGGACCAGAGAACATCAACAGAAACACCGACTCTACTGGTAACACCAAGGCACTCAATTCATAACTTTCAAAAATCACTCTGAATGTAGATGGACTAAAAGCCCCAATCTAAAGATATATGGTATCAGACTGGATTAAAAAACAAGATCTGGGTGGTTCAGAGATTGAGTGTCTGCCTTCAGCTCAGGGCATGATGCCAATGTCAGGGACAGAGTCCCACATAGGGCTCCTTGTGTGGAGCCTGGTTCTCCTTCTGCCTATGTCTCTGCCTCTTTCTCTCTGTCTCTCTCTCTCTCATGAATAAATAAACCTTTAAAAAAACACCAATCCATCGATATGATGCCTACATACCCTAACTTTATACCTAGAGACACCTGTAGATCGAAAGTCAGGGGATTGACAATCATCTATCATGTTAATGGACATCAATAGATAACTGGAAGAACCATACTTAGACAAACTAGATTAGAAACCGAAGAAGTAATCATTGTTTCATAATTAGAGACTATCCATCAAGATCAAACAATGGTAAATATTTATGCACCCAATGTGGGAGTAACTAAATATAGAAACCAATGAACAACAAACATACAGAAACTCACTGATACTAATACAATGACAGGGGATTTTCATGCCCACTGACAACAAAAGGACAGATGGTCTAAGCAGAAAATCAACAGGCAACAATGGATTTGATGGACACTCTGGACTGGAAGGACTCAACAGACATATTTAGAATATTTCATCCTACACCAGCAGAATACACATTCCTTTCACATGCACATGGGACATTCTCCAGAACAGATCACATAATAGGCCACAAATCAGCCCTCAACAGGTACAAGAACACTGAGATCCTACCAGGTAGATTTTGAAACAATGACACTATGAAACTTTTTTTTTTAATAAATTAATTTTTTATTGGTGTTCAATTGACCAACATACAGAATAACACCCAGTGCTCATCTGACACTATGAAACTTGAAGTCGACCACAAGAAAAAACTTTGGAAACACCACAAATTCATGGAGATTAAAGAACACCCTACTAGAGAATGAAGGATGCAACCAGGAAATTAAAGAAATTATAAAAATATATAGAAGCAAACTAAAATGAAAACATGTTTGTCCAAACCTCTGGCATGTAACAAAGGCAGCCCTAGGAGGGAAGTACATAGAAATACAGGCCTACCTCAAGACACAAGAGAAGCCTCAAATACACAGCCTAAGCTTACACTTAAAGGAGCTACAAAAGGAACAGCAAACAAAGTGTCAAGTCTGCAGAAGAAGGGAAATAATAAAGATTAGAGCAGAGATAAATGATACAGAAACAACAACAACAAGAAAACAGTAGAATCGAATAATGAAACTCAGAGCTGCCTCTAAAATATAATTAATAAAACTCATCAACCTCTACCCAGACTTAACAGAAGAGAAAGGACCCAAATAAATAAAATCACAATCGAAAGGGGAGAGATCATATACAATGCTACGAAAATAAAACAAGTATAAGAGAACTATGAAAAATCATACGCCAACAACCTGGGAGACCTGAAAGAAATGGACAGATCTCAAGAAACATACAAACTACAAAACTAAAACAGGAAGACATAGAAAATGTGAACAGACCCACAACTAGCCAATAAGTTCAATCAGCAATCACCCACCTTCCAACAGGGCACCTGGGTGGCTAGGCAGTTGAGCTTCTGCATTCAGCTCAGGTCTCGATCCAGGGGTCCTAGGATTGAGTCCCAGATCCACCTTCCCACATGGAGTGTGCCTCTCCCTCAGCCTCTGCCTCTCTCTTTGTGTCTCTCATGAATATGTAAATAAAATCTTAAAAAAAAAAACCACCTCTCCCAACAAATAGAGGTTCAGACTGGATGATTTCCCAGAGCAATTCTACTGGAAATTTAAAGAAGAGTTAATACCTATTCTTCTCAAACGTTTCCAAAACATAGAAATGGAAGGAAAACTTCCAAACTCGTTCTATGGGGCCAGCATTACCTTGATCCCGAAACCAGAAAAAGACCACTGAAAAGGAGATTTACAGACCAATACTCCTAATGAAACATGAAAGCAAAAATTCTCAGTAAAATACTAGCAAATCAAATTCAGCAGTATATTAAAAGAAACATTCACTATAATCTAGTGGGATTTATTCCTGGTTGCAAGGGTGGTTCAATATTCACAAATCAATCAACATGATATACTACATTAATAAAAGAAAGGATAGGAACCTTATTCTGGACCTCTGTCCCTTTCGGTGCCCTCGGGAACTCCAATTAAACGTAGATTTTTCCTTCTGAGGTTGTGATTTAATTCTCTTAATCTATCCTCATAATCTTTTAATTGTTTGTCTCTTTTTCCCTCAGTTTCCCTCTTTGCCATCAACTTGTCTTCTATGTCACTCACTCGTTCTTCTACCTCCTTAACCCTGGTCCTTAGGACCTCTAGTTTGGATTGCATCTCATTAAATTGGTTTTTAATTTCTGCCTGATTAGATCTAAATTCTGCAGTCATGAAGTCTCTTGAGTCCTTTATGCTTTTTTCTAGAGCCACCAGTAGCTGTATAATAGTGCTTCTGAATTGGGTTTCTGACATTGAATTGTAATCCAGATTTTGTAACTCTGTGGGAGAGAGGCCTGTTTCTGATTCTTTCTTTTGAGGTGAGGTTTTCCTTCTAGTCATTTTGCTCAGTGCAGAGTGGCCCAAAACAAGTTGTATTGGGAAAAGGAGAAAAAGAGAGAAGAGAAAGAAGAAAAGAAAAAGAAAACAGAAAAAAAAGAGAGAAGAAAAAAGGGGGGGGGGAAGCAAACAAAACAAAAAACAAGGGGGAGTATCCTCTGATTTTTTATACTGTAAATCCCTCGACTTTCCCTGGAACTTTCCAGTGCTGCTTGGTCAATAATTTGTTTTTCCCCGTCCCTCTAGGTGGTCTTTGGAGGAGGGGCCTGCTGTGCTGATTTTCAGGTGTTAGCACTTGGGGGAGCTGCTCTGCCCCCTGCCTGGTGCAGGGCTCAGTGGGGGTTGTCTACCCCGTGAGGCCCCAGGAGGCACGACCACGGTGGCAGTGGCCAGCTCTGCAGCCCTGGAGTCCGCTCCCGCAGTAGCTCCGGGGCTCTCCGTCTGCAGGGCCTGGAGGATCGGGGCGGGGCCGCTGATCTGCTCAGCTCCTGGGCAGGAGCGTCCTTGCTGTCCTGGGCCCTCCCGGCCTCTGCTTGTCCCGGGGGAGGCCGGATCCTGGGCTGTGTCCCGGCGCCCTGTGCTCCGGGGCCTGCGCTGTTGGGTTCGCGCTCCCGCCCCGCAGCCCCCTCCGCGGAGCCGCCGCCCGAGCCCCTCCGAGCTGCTCCGGTCCCGCTGTGCGCGCTGCAGCCCTTAGGGAGCTTGGGGTGCTCTCCCGGGGCGCAGGTGCCTGTTAGTGTCCCCGGGAGCCCGAGGGCATCCCCGCCCTCCTGGGTCCTGCTCTAACTCCCTGCGGGCCCCTTTCCGCCCGGGAAGGTCGGTGCAGATCCTGCTTCTCCGGGACGGGGCTCTCCTGTCCTGGGGACACTCGCCCCGGCCTCAGCCCGGCTCCTCGCGGGGCCCCTCCCCCTTGGAGGCCTTTTGTTTCTTTATTTCTTTTTCCCCGTCTTCCTACCCTGATAGAAGCGCGAACTCTTCTCACTGTAGCATTCCAGCTGGTCTCTCCTTAAATCTCTGGCTTAATTCGAAGGTTTTCAGGATGATTCAAAGGTTATCTAGGTAATTTGATGGGGACAGGTGACTTGGGGGCCCTACTCTCTCGCCACCTTGCCCCGCCTCTCGTGAATAATCTTCTTAATGTCTGTGTGATCCTGTTCCTAGCGCCTTGCTGAGAATTTTTGCGTCTGAGTGCATCAGGGATATGGGTCTATAATCTCCTGTTTGGTGGGGTCTTTGGTTTTGGAATCAAAGTAATGCTGGCCTCAGAAAACAAGTTTGGAAGTATTCCATCCGTTTCTATCCTTTGGAGCAGCTTCAGTACAATAGGTATTTTTTTAAATTAATTTTTATTGGTGTTCAATTTACCAACATACAGAAAAACACCCAGGGCTCATCCCATCAAGTGCCCCCTCAGTGCCCGCCACCCATTCCCCCCCGCCCCCGCCCTCCTCCCCTTCCACCACCCCTAGTTCGTTTCCCCGAGTTAGGAGTCTTTATGTTCTGTCTCCCTTCCTGATATTTCCCACACATTTCTTCTCCCTTCCCTTATATTCCCTTTCACTATTATTTATATTCCCCAAATGAGTGAGAACATACACTGTTTGTCCTTCTCCGATTGACTTATTTCACTCAGCATAATACCCTCCAGTTCCATCCACGTCGAAGCATATGGTGGGTATTTGTCGTTTCTAATGGCTGAGTAATATTCCATTGTACACATAAACCACATCTTCTTTATCCATTCATCTTTTGATGGACACCGAGGCTCCTTCCACAGTTTGGCTTTTGTGGACATTGCTGCTAGAAACATCGGGGTGCAGGTGTCCCGGCGTTTCATTGCATCTGAATCTTTGGGGTAAATCCCCAACAGTGCAATTGCTGGGTCGTAGGGCAGGTCTATTTTTAACTCTTTGAGGAACCTCCACACAGTTTTCCAGAGTGGCTGCACCAGTTCACATTCCCACCAACAGTGTAAGAGGGTTCCCTTTTCTCCACATCCTCTCCAACATTTGTGGTTTCCTGCCTTGTTAATTATCCCCATTCTCACTGGTGTGAGGTGGTATCTCATTGTGGTTGTGATTTGTATTTCCCTGATGGCAAGTGATGCAGAGCATTTTCTCATGTGCCTGTTGGCCATGTCCATGTCTTCCTCTGAGATTTCTCTTCATGTCTTTTGCCCATTTCATGATTGGATTGTTTGTTTCTTTGGTGTTGAGTTTAATAAGTTCTTTATAGATTTTGGAAACTAGCCCTTTATCTGATACGTCATTTGCAAATATCTTCTCCCATTCTGTAGGTTGTCTTTTAGTTTTGTTGACTGTATCCTTTGCTGTGCAAAGCTTTTTGTCTTGATGAAGTCCCAATAGTTCATTTTTGCTTTTGTTTCTTTTGCCTTCGTGGATGTATCCTGCAAGAAGTTACTGTGGCTGAGTTCAAAAAGGGTGTTGCCTGTGTTCTCCTCTAGGATTTTGATGGAATCTTGTCTAAAATTTAGATCTTTCATCCATTTTGAGTTTATCTTTGTGTATGGTGAAAGAGAGTGGTCCAGTTTCATTCTTCTGCATGTGGATGTCCAATTTTCCCAACACCATTTATTGAAGAGACTGTCTTTCTTCCAATGGATAGTCTTTCCTCCTTTATCGAATATTAGATGACCATACATTTCAGGGTCCACTTCTGGGTTCTCTATTCTGTTCCATTGATCTATGTGTCTGTTTTTGTGCCAGTACCACACTGTCTTGATGACCACAGCTTTGTAGTACAACCTGAAATCTGGCATTGTGATGCCCCCAGCTATGGTTTTCATTTTAAAATTCCCCTGGCTATTCGGGGTCTTTTCTGATTCCACACAAATCTTCAAATAATTTGTTCTAACTCTCTGAAGAAAGTCCATGGTATTTTGATAGGGATTGCATTAAACGTGTAAATTGCCCTGGGTAACATTGACATTTTCACAATATTAATTCTGCCAATCCATGAGCATGGAATATTTTTCCATCTCTTTGTGTCTTCCTCAATTTCTTTCAAAAGTATTTTATAGTTTTTAGGGTATATATACTTTACCTCTTTGGTTAGGTTTATTCCTAGGTACAATAGGTATTATTTCTTCTTTAAACGTTTGATAGGATTCCTCTGGGAAGCCATTTGGCCCTGAATTCTCCCAATATCTTGGGAGATATTTGGTGACTGCTTCAGTTTTCTCTCAGGTTATCGTCCTGTTCAAGTTTTCTATTTCTTCCTGTTCCAGTTTTGGTAATTGGTGGTTTTCCAGAAATGCATCCATTTCTTCTAGATTGCCTAATTTGTTGGCATATAGCTGATCATAATACGTTTTAAAAATCATTTGTATTTGTTAAAATTGTTTGTATTGGTTTTGATCTCTCCCGTTTCATTCATGATTTTAAATTTGAGTCTTTTCACTTTTTTTTTAATAAGGCTGACTGGGGGTCTGTTTATCTTATTAATTCTTTCAAAGAACAAACTCCTGGTTTTGTTGATCTATTCTACAGTTCTGGTCTCTATTTCATTGAGTTCTACTCCAATCTTTAATTATCTCTCTTCTTCTGCTTGGTGTAGATTTCTAGGCTTTACTTGCTGTTCTTTCTCCAAATCCCTTAGGTGCAAGTGTAGCTTGTGTTTTTAAGTTTTTTCTAATTTTTTGAGGGAGGCTTGTAGTGTAATGTATTTCCCTCTTAGGACCGCTTTTGCTGTATCCCAAAGATTTTAATTAATCCACCATCTTTTAAGTTTTAGAAGACACTGTTTCTGCCTGTTCAGGTAGATATCTGATGCACATGATATACGAGTGGCACATTCAAAATCATCAGGTATTCTTATATGTATGGCCGCCAGAATATAATTCAGGAAAATTATTTTTAGGGGCATGTTTTCCAGAGAAATATTGTTCATAGGAATCATAGTTTGCACACGTCTTAAAAGTTTTACACCGAAGCATTGAATTGAGTGATGATGTAAAGCAATCCCTTGGAGAACAGCTTTTAGCTCTCATAAATAGGCTCAACACTAAAAGGGCTGTGAGCTTGATCCAGTGTGTGTAGTCTGTGATTTTGGAAGTCTGACTGGTGAGAACAAACTGTGGTTTGGATACCCTACGTTAGTCTCTAAATTTTTCTTCCTTTTGTTCAAAGACTGAAATAGTCTTTATCATACCTGGATTGGGGGATGATTTATTACTGAGTTACTAGTAGAGATATTGGAATTTTTCTTGTTATGATATTTGTAAAGTTGGCATTCTACTTCTAATTAGTCTTCGTGGTATGTAAAGAGGTTGCAAATAGGATTTCTTCTGCAAAGACTCAATAAATAATTAAATTTAAATATAATTCTTAAAGGTGTTTATCATTATGAATGCTGGTAAACCAAACAATTCTATAAACAGAGAAGTGATATTTTCTTAAATGTATTAGTTGAAATTACTTTTTAAATTTAGTGAAGAGGGACTCCAGAGTGAAGAGCCACCTCCGCTGAGGTGGCTCAGTGGATGAGTCTCTGCCTTTGGCTCAGAGCATGGATCCTGGAGTTACAGGATGGAGTCCCGCTTCTTAAAATCCAAGAAAACCTCTGACCTCTGCGTCCACAGGAAAGCTTGATGCTTGTGGGGCTCTGGAGCAGAGCGTGATGGTGAGGGTGGGAGCCCTGAGGCTCTGGGCAGCTGACACCATGCCCTGCCTCGTCTCACTGTCCTTCCTGGATGCTGCCCCTCTAAAAGCAAAACAGTACCTGACCCAGAGGGACCTGGGCTGGCCTCTTCTTGAGCTCTGGGAGGCAGGGTCGACATGAGCCCCCAAGGCCAGCTAAAGACTGATGGGATCGAGTCCCCCATGGCTCTGAACAGTTCTGGATTCTGCCCCAAGGCTAAGCAACCCTCTCAGAGCAAGATGTGGCCATCTGGGACCTGGGCGTGCCCCACAGATCCAGGTCACTCAACTAGGACGGCGCTGGGAATAACAGGACACCCCAGGGCAGGGGCAGCAGGGGCAGGCCACTGGGCCACACCCCCATCCACACTAGGATCTCCACATGCTGGGTCTCCAGCAGTCAGTCACCTGGCACCAGTGGGCCAGAGGCCAGGGTTCAGCTGACGTGCTGGGACCCAGCACAGAAACACATAACTGCAGGTCTAGGTCAGGTCTGCTGTCCTCAGAACTGCCTCTCAGGCCCCAACCTCAGGACATGCACCCTCACTCAAAGTCCGCACAGGCTCCCAGCTGGGGTACTCTAGCAACTGCACCCCCACGTGACTTTGGCTTTCTCCTAAAGGACAGGAAGGTCTCCTTCCCCAGGGGAAGGTGCCCATCCTCGGCTCTAAGCCCCTGCTTTCTGTTGAAAGTTCAATAGTGTTCTTGTGTTAAAATGCACGGCCAGCCCGCTACTGCATCTCCCAGAGCTCTGTGCAAGTAGTGGGCACAGACCCCCAGAAATGAGGAGGGGGCACTGCCCAGGCCCCTACCAGCTCCCGCACAGGTGCCGCCAGGAACACAAAGCTGACCTTCCCATAAACCTTCCAAGGTCGGCCAGCTGCCAGGGGCAAGACCATCACAGACTTATGGCAACTCAGTCTGTGCCCCGCGGGCCAGGACAGGGCTGGGAGTGAGTGACAGTGTGGGGGCCGGTGGCCTCAATTCATGAAGGTCTGTGCAAAGCGCCCTGGGAGTTCTGTACTCCCTCTGTCCAGGGGGCCTGGACTGGCTGGGCTCCGGGGGCGCTTCTGTCCTTCCTCGCCCAGAGCCTGTTCTCCTGGAGGACAGAGGGCCAGCGGGATGGGCAGCGTGACCCCGGAAGGGACGTCAGGACAGCAGGCACTTGCAGCTCACACTCCCGGGCCCCCTCACTGGGAGGGCTCAGCTTGCACACCTTGTGCTGCCATATCACCTGCAGCAGCGTGTGGAAGGATCCCCCACGCCCTAGCCAGTAGGGGCTGGGGAGAATGGGGCTCAGCCTGGGGCCTGGAACCCAGGGGACCAAGAGACCCTAGCCCCTCCCAACCCGACTGCCACACACAGGCAGCCCCAGGGCTCCCTCCACCAGGCAGCTTCCTCCTCAGGAGTTCCCTGACAGGGTGGCCCCGACGACGAGTGGCTTCCAGTGTTTGAGGCATTGAGCAGAGGAGATGCAGCAGCCGGTGTTCAGCTGGGACCCACTGCCTAACCCGTGAATGTGGCCAAGTTGGATCTTCACACTCAGCTGAGCCTCCAGGGGAATGTCACTGCACGAAAAAGCCCAGGATGACCAGTAGAACCCAACTAGCCACCCAACGCCAGCACCTGCAGTGATAAAGATTGTGGTTTCCAGCCAGTTAGGTGTTAGAATGACACAGCCCAAGGTTCACATAGATGCCCAGCAAACACACACACCCCAAAATAAAGAAAAGTCAAAATCCTCCTAGATGTAGTCAAATAGCAGCAGAATGGTTACATACACAAAGCTCTAGTCACAAGGGAGAATAGATGAAGATCCTAAAAACAACAACTACACAGAGGTGTTGAGGCATGGAGATGTGCCTGCTGGGTTCTGAGAATGAGCAAGGAGCAGTAGGAAACATCTTACAGAGGGTGGGCTCCCTCTTAGGAAAGGACACCAGATCCCTTAGAAGACGACACATGGTGAAATATGTCCTTCTGTCTATTTCTGGTTCCCCCCCCCATTTTGTTCTTCATAATTCTATTTCAGCCTCCACCCTTCATCCAAGCCAATGACCATACAGGCTTTTATGATATTGGGTCCTACAAGGAGGCAGAGCTTTGTCTACCAGGTTCAGAAATGATTACCACCTAGGTTTGTGCTGATCCACCTAACTCATGCCTTCACAGTTCTTTGTGCCTTGCAGAACAAGGTGAAACACAGGCCTGACAA
This sequence comes from Vulpes lagopus, assembly GCF_018345385.1. NCBI lineage: Eukaryota > Metazoa > Chordata > Mammalia > Carnivora > Canidae > Vulpes > Vulpes lagopus. The sequence goes on along the minus strand of NC_054840.1, from coordinate 31,008,693 downwards.
TGAAAGGAGCCCACTCCCACTCGGGCAGGATGCCCTCTTGTGGGGAATGAATCTGGACAAAGCAGTGACCACAGGAGTGAATAAGAATATGTTGTAGGTTAGACATAGTCTGGATTGAGTATTTTCTTAAACCAAGCACATACCTACGATGTCATGTGTTATATCTTCATCCATCATTAGTTTTTAAATATTTTAATTTTATGTAATCTCTACATCCAACATGGAGTTCACACTCACAATCCTGACATGAAGATCTCTCGACCAAGGCAGTGAGGCACCCCGTGCCATGTTTTATATCTCTTTGCTTGCTTGCCTATCTCTGCATCCAACTGGAACATTGAGTCCGTGACTGGGGAGCTTTAGCTTCCTCTAAATCCCGGAATTGCCTGCATATCCCAATCTGAGAACGACATTTGCCATTGAATGTCACTTTAAATCAATCGTCAGTAAAATGACTACTGGTAAAGGAAATTGTCAACGTTTAACGTGTGTGCACCCCGCCCTGGGCTCCTAGGGAAGTTATGCTTTCCTTAACATTTATCAGGGTCCAAATGACTCCTCCAAACCTAGAGTGTGGGCTCAATTTCTGCCCTGACACATGCTGTATGTCTGGTTCAATTAATAGGAATCAGTTCATCAAAGGGAGCCTGGCAGGCTCAGTGTGGTTGGTAAGAACAGGTGACTCTTGATCTTGGGATAGTGAGTTGAAGCCCCAATTTAGGTGTAGATTACAGAAAATTAAAATCTTTAAAAAACCAATCAATCAGTTGATTGGGGAGACATGGCTCCAGATCCCGCAGGGGCAGGCAGGCAGCTGACAGGTCTTCGTACAGGATCATAAGCAGCAGAGCACAAATGCAGAACTTTCAGAAGTCGGCTAGCGTGGGGGACACACCATCGTTAACAATGCTCAGGTGGTGAGGTGAGGTGCAGTCCCAGGAGCCAAGTGTGTGCTTAGAATCCCCGGGGTCGCAAGGACGGTGGTGCCAACTGTTCCCAGGCACAGGAGTGGGGAAATCCTGAGAGCATTGGGACTAGGGTCCAGCATTCCTCCCTGTGTGGCCATAAACTGCAACCACTGTGCAGTCATGGGTCCGCTTTACTTGGTCATAAGTGGGAGTTGACCCTCCGGGCCAGGAAGAGTACAGGTGTCCACCACGGGAGGCCCTAAAATTTGGAGTTTTGAAACTCAGTCGCTTCTTTGAGATTAAAAAAAAAAACAACAACTCAGTCACAGGCAGGGTGAACTCAGGGTTCCGACATAAACTGTAGAGACAAGAGGCCTCGATGGCTCTTCTGTGAAGGCTCACTGCAAACTTGGGGCGGGATGTTCAGCTCCAGGGCCAGAGAACCCAGGGCCCCCCCACCCTCATCCCATCCATCAGCACTTTGAGTCCTCAGGGAGCAGCACAGCGCCCCCTTGTGGAAGCCAGAGGCACATACACGGAGTCTTGCCTCTGAGCCCTGCAGGTGCGTCTCCACTAAGGCAAATGTGCACCTGACAATCAATAACCGACCTCTCCCCCAGGAGACCCCCCGCAGAGCACTGGCTGCCACCAGGAGTACTGATCACAGAGGCCTGCAAGGCTTCAGCTCTATGGAGAAAGTACGATCTAGCTTCCTTTGTACTTTGTTCTTTTTAAATATTTTTCATTTGTTTTCCTCATTTCTTTTACATTAAGTGCTTACACTCAGTTGTTATGTACATACTTATATATTTCTTATTTTGATTACTTTCAATGTACTTTAAATTTCTTATTTTGGGTCTTTTTTTAAAGATTTTTAAAATTTATTTATTCATAGATAGAGAGAGAGAGGCAGAGACACAGGCAGAGGGAGAAGCAGGCTCCATCCAGGGAGCCCGATGTGGGACTCGATCCCAGGTCTCCAGGATCACACCCCAGGCTGCATGTGGCACCAAACCACTGCGCCACCGGGGCTGCCTTATTTTGGGTCTAGAGTCTTCTAACAGTTAATCAATAATTAACAAGCAGGCTGAAACACACCCAGGAATTACTGTTTTGGGGGATTTTGCTGTTATTGTTGTTTTTTCCTGTTTTTACTTTCTTCCTTCTTTCCCGGAAAAAAATAATGAGGTGGAGAAATTCACCTCCAAAAAGAACAGGAGGTAGTACTCACAGACAGGGATTTAATCAATGCACACATAAATGTCTGAACTAGAATTTAAAACAGTGATTATAAAAATAGTACCTTGGTTGGAAAAAGTGCTTAGAAGACACTACACAAACCCTTACTCTAGAGATAAAAGAACTAACATCTAGTCAGGCCGACATTAAAAATGATATAACTGAGATGCAGTCCCAAGAGGAAGCCCTAAAAACAAGAAAGAGAATGGACCACAGAGGCAGACTTAGGGAACTCGGCCTCTTATTAAACAATAACATTCACATTATAGGAGACTCAGTAGATGAAGAGAGAGAAAAAGAGGCACAAGTTTTATTTGTTTTTTTTTAATTTAATTTAATTTTACTTTTAAGATTTTATTTATTTATTCATTAGAGACACAGAGAGAGAGCGAGGCAGAGACAGAGGCAGAGGGAGAAGCAGGCTCCATGCAGGGAACCCGACGAGGGACTGGATCCCGGGGCTCCAGGATCACGCCCTGGGCTGAAGGCGGTGCTAAACTGCTGAGCCACCCGGGCTGCCCATAGTTATATTTGAACAAATTCTATAAACTTCTCTAATGAGAGGAAGGACCCATACAGTGAAACCAAGAGCACTGAGAACTCCCACTTTCAACAAAAGCCGACCATTGCCAAGGCACATCGGAGTCAAATTCACCAATTACACACACAAGGAAAAAATCCTGAAGTGGTGGGGTGGCGAGAATCCTTAACCTACATAGGAAGATGAATCCAGTTCGCAGCAGATCTGTCCACACAAACATGAAAGGCCAGAAAGCAGTGGAAGGAAATATTCACTATGTTGAATGGGAAAAGTATGCAGCTGAGAATTCCTTATACAACAAGGCTATCATTCACGATAGAAGGAGAGATTAAGAGTTTCCTAGATAGATAAAAAATAAAAGAGTTCTTGGCCACTAAACCATTTCAGCAAGATATTTCTAAGGGGCACACTTCTAGTGGGGGGAAAAGGACCAAAAGCAACAAAGTATAGAAAGGACCAAAGAACATCACCAGAAACACCAACTCTACTGGCAACACCGAGGCACTCAGTTCATATCTTTCATTATCACTCAAAATGTACATGCACTAAAGGCCCTAACTAAAAGATATAGGGTATCAGAATGGATGAAAAGACAAGATCCACCTATATGCTCCTTACCACATGCTCAATGAAGACCTATAGATGGGAACAGATTGAAAGTCAGGGGATGGAAAATCATGTATCTGCTTAATGGATATCAAGAGAAAAATGGAGGACACATACTTATACCAGACAAACTAGGGGATCCTTGGGTGGCGCAGCGGTTTGGCGCCTGCTTTTGGCCCAGGGCGTGATCCTGGAGACCCGGGATCGAATCCCACATCGGGCTCCTGGTGCATGGAGCCTGCTTCTCCCTCTGCCTATGTCTCTGCCTCTCTCTCTTTCTCTCTCTGTGACTATCATAAATAAATAAAAATTAAAAAAAAAGACAAAGTAGATTTGAAACGAAACACTGGTGGCTCAGTGGTTGACTATCTGGTAGTGGCTCAGGGTGCGATCCCGGAGTCCCAGGATCGAGTCCCACACTGGGTTCCCCTTGGGGAGCCTGTTGGTCCCTCTGCCAATGTTTCTGCCTCTGCTTGTCTCTGTGTGTTTCTCATGGATAAATAAATTAAATCTTTAACAAAAAACAGAAAGAAGAAACAAATCCTGAACCAAGAGAGCAGAAGGGCATTAATTCATAATTAAGTAGACTATCCATCAAGAATATCCAACAAATGTAAATGCTTATGCCTCCAACATGGGAGTACCTAAATATATAAACCAATGAACAACAAACATACAGAAACTCACTGATAGTAATGCAATGACAGGGGATTTTAACACCCACTTATGGCATTGGACAGATCATCTAAGCAGAAAATCAACAGGGGAACAATGGTTTTGACACACTGGACCAGGTGGACTCAACAGATATATTCAGAATATTTCATCCTACACCAGCAGAATACACATTCATTTCAAGTGCACTTGCGACATTCTCCAGAACAGATCACATCATGGGCCACAAATCAGCCTCAACAGGACAAGAAGATTAAGATCATACCAATAACATTTTCAGACCAAAACACTATGAAACTTGAAGTCAACCACAAGACAAAATTTGGAAAGCCCTCAAATCTGTGGAGATTAAAGAACATCCTACTAGTGAATGAAGGAGGCAACCAGGAAATTAAAGAAGAAATTTTAAAAACATATGGAAACAAATGAAAATGAAAGCATATTTGTCCAAAATTCTGGGATGCAGTACAAGCAGTCCTAAGAGGGTAATACATACCAATACAGGCCTACCCCAAGACACAAGAAAAGTCTCAAATACACAACCTAAACCTATACCTAAAGGAGTCAGAAAAGCAAAAGCAAACAAAGTGTAAAGCCCGCAGAAGAAGGGAAATAATAAACATGAGAGCACAAATAAGCAAAATAGAAACAACAACGAAACAGTAGAATGGAATAACGAACTTAAGACCTGGCACTTCAAACTAATTAATAAAATGGATCAAACCCTAGCCATACTCATCAACAAGAAAAGAGTAAGGACCTAAATAATAAAATCACAAATTAGAGAGGAGACATTTCCACCACAAACAAAACCATTATAAGAGAATACTATGAAAAACTATATGCCAACAAGTTGGGAGACATGAAAAAAAAGTGTAAATCCCTAGAAATGTACAAACTACCAAAACTGCAACAGGAAAATAGAAGGGCAGCCAAGCGGCTCAGCGGTTTAGTGCCATCTTTGGCCCAGAGAGTGATCCTGGAGACCCGGGATGGAGTCCCAAGTTGGGTTCCCTGAATGGGGCCTCCTTCTCCTTCTGCCTGTGTCTATACCTCTGTCTCTCTGTTTCTCTCTCTCTCTCTGTCACATGAGTAAATAATATATAAAATCTTTTTTTTAAGAAGGAAGAAATAGAAAATGTGAACAGATCCATAACTGGCAAAGACATTGAATCAACAAGGCACCTGGTTGCCTTAGTGGTTGAGCATCTGCCTTTGGCTCAGGTCATGATCTCAGGATGCTGGATAAATCCCACATCAGTCTCCCTGCAGGGAGCCTGCTTCTGCCTGTACCTCGCCTCCCTCTCTGTGTCTCTCATGAATAAATAAATAAAATCTTTAATGCAATCCCTATCAACGTAGCAATAGCATTTTTTTTCACAAAGCTGGAACAAATAATCCTAAAATTTGTTCGGAAACACAAAAGGTTTATTTTATTTTATTTTTTTAAAAAGATTTTGTTTATTCATGAGACACACACACAGAGAGAGGCAGAGACATAGGCAGAGGGAGAAGCAGGTTCCATGCAGGGAGCCCAATGCGGGACTCGATCCCAGGACTTCAGGATCACACCCTGGGCCAAAGGCAGACACTCAACCGCTGAGCCACCCAGGGATCCCCACAAAAGGTTTAAAATAGCCAAAGCATGTTGGAAAAGAAAACCAAAGGTGGGCCATCACAATTTCAGACTTCAAGTTATATTACAGAGCTCTAGTGATCAAAAAAGTATGGTGCAGGCACAAGAAGAAGACACGCAGATCAATAGAACAGAATGGAAAACCGAAACACCATACAAACCAGTAACTTTATGCTTAATTAATCTTCAACAAAGCAGGAAAGAATAAGCAATGGCAAAAAGTGTCTTCAACAAACGGTGTTGGGAAGATTAGACTGCCACATGCAGAAGAATGAAATTGGATCACTTTCTTACACCATATGCCAAAAATAAATTCAAATGGATTAAAGACCTAAATGTGAGACCTGAAACCATTAAAGACAAGAAACGATAGGCAGTAATGTGTTTAACATTGGCCATTGGATCTTTCTAGATATGCCTCTGAGGCAAGGGAAACAAAAGCAAAAATAAACTATTGGGACTTCATCAGGTTGAAAAGGTTCTGCACACTAAAGGAAACAACCAATGCTAAAAGGCAACAAACAAAATGAGAGAAGATAATTGTAAACCACATATCCAGTAACGACTTACTATCCAAAATATATAAAGCAAATATACATCTCAGCATCATAAACACAAATGATTTAATTGAAAATGGGCAGAAGACACGAATGGACATTTTCTCTAACAAGACATCCAGATGGCCACCACACACATGAAAAGACACACAACATCACCCATCATCAGGGAAATGCAAATCAAAGCCACAATAAGATATCACCTGACACTCATCATAATGGCTAAAATTAACAACACAGGAGACAACAGGTTTTGTTGAGGATGGGGAGAAAGGGGAACCCTCTTACACTGATGGTGGGTATCAAACAGGTGCAGCCTGTTGCATACTGTGGAAAACAGTATGGAGATTCCTCTAGAAGTTCAAAATAGAACTATCCTACGATTCAGAAATTGCACAACTAGAAGATCAAAAGTAGAGATTTGAGGGGGACATGCAGCCCAACGTTTACAGCAGCATTATCAACAATAGATAGCTAAATTATGAACACACCCCAGGTGTCCATCGACAGATGAAAGGGCAGAAAAGATGTGGTCAATATACACACTGCGGTATCACTCAGTCATCAGAAAGGATGAAATGAAGCTATTTACAATGATGTAGAAAAAGCAACTAAAATTATGCTACCTGAAAGAAGTCAGAGAAAGACAAATACCATACGACTGCATTCATATGTGGAAACGAACTAGGGGTGGTGGAAGGGGAGGAGGGGGGGTGGGGTGAATGGGTGATGGGCACTGAGGGGGGCACTTGACCGGATGAGCACTGGGTGTTATTCTGTATGTTGGCAAATTGAACACCAATAAAAAATAACTTTATTATAAAAAAATAAGAAACAAAACAAACTGGCAAAGGGGGGGGGGAATGAGAGAAGCAAACCAAGAAACACATTGTTAACCATAGAGAAGATACTAATAAATACCAGAGGAAGGTGATGAGGGGATGGGTAAATGGGGGATTGGGTCGACGGAGGGCACAGGTGCCCTCAATCCAAGGGTTGAATCACTATCTTGTACACCTGAAGCTAATATTATACTGTGTTAACAAACAGGAATTCGAGTAAAACTTTAAAATAACAATTGTTAGTATTTTTTTTTTAAGAAAGGGGGTTACTGGGGGATCCCTGGGTGGCGCAGCGGTTTGGCGCCGGCCTTTGGCCCAGGGCGCGATCCTGGAGACCCGGGATCGAATCCCACATCGGGCTCCCGGTGCATGGAGCCTGCTTCTCCCTCTGCCTGTGTCTCTGCCTCTCTCTCTCTCTCTCTCTGTGACTATCATAAATAAATAAAAATTAAAAAAAAAAAAAGAAAGGGGGTTACTTTTTTTAATTTATTTATGATAGTCACAAAGAGAGAGGCAGAGACACAGGCAGAGGGAGAAGCAGGCTCCATGCACTGGGAGCCCGATGTGGGACTCGATCCCGGGTCTCCAGGATCACGCCCTGGGCCAAAGGCAGGCGCCAAACCGCTGCGCCACCCAGGGATCCCAACAATTGTTAGTATTGATGACACTGGGGCACACAAGAGATAAAATGAGTAAGGAAATTGAAAATCCAAATAAAGTTTATTTAGAGCCATATATCCCCTCCTTAGCTCAGCTCAGGAGATGCCTGCCATGTCTATTCTACCCCAGAAGAAGCCTGGAGTTTGATTCTCTGGGGAGGCCTCTGAATGGTTGGATGCCAAGCACAAACACTAACCCCAAACCTAAACACAACAGTTAAAACTAACCCATTGAAGATACTAGGAGTCCCAATGCCAGAGATTCCCAGATCCAATCTCTACCTGTGCACAGACAATAACCCTAACCCTAATCTTAATCCTAACTTTCATCTAGCCTCACACTGGACCTATCACTAGCTGAAAACCAAATATGAATCACTAGCCCCTAATCTATACACCTAACCGTGACTCCAACCATAAACCTAACCCCAACCGTAACGCCTAACCCCTAATCCTAAACACTGAAAGATAACCCTAACCGTTTAACCCTAAACCGACCTTTATTGTAATCCCACCCCAGATCTGGAGCCTAACCCAAACCCTAGCCATAGTCCCTAACACTAACCCCAGACCACAATCCTAACCAAAAACCCTTAACCATACGATTAACCGATAACCCCCATCCCTAAAACCAAACCCTCCCCTAACCCAAACCTGTAACCCTAACCCCTAACCCAAATGTAATACTAACCCTAACCCCTAACTCTAAACACTAACCTTAACCCCTAACCCTAAACACTAACCCTAACCCTAACCCTCACCTTAACCCTACCGTTACCCTAACCTTATCCTAACCCCTAACCCTACCCCTAACCCCTAACGCTAGCATTAACTCTAACTTATCCCTTACCTTGTGGTTTTGAAGAGTCCCTGCTGATGTCTGCGTGGACACGGCCAATGCCTCCAGAAGCCTCCAAGCGGGTTCTGAAAGGCCAATTTCTGTAGGCATGTCGGGCACTACGTCAGCCCCAAGCTCACTACCATGGGTCCTGAGGATGCCAGGGCTGCTGTCAGAGTGGCCGCGGCCCCACGTGCTCCCCAAGCCTCCCCAGCGCGGGGGCTCCTGTTCCTGCAGGTGGACAAGGGCCCCTGCACCTGCCAGCCCCCTGGGGCAGCGCCTGCGCTCGGGCGCCCCCTGCAGGTGGTCAGGCACTGCAGGAGCCCTGCAGGACGCAGGGTCCTCGCTGCCAGGGCCCCAGCTGCCTCCTTCCTGGCTCCAGCTGAGTCCTAGAAGCTCTGCAATGGCTCACTGACATGCGCTACCATATCCCAGCTCCTCCAGAAATACTTAAGGAACAACGAATTAGAACCCAGAGGTTATGAAGTGAAATGTGGGCAAAACTTTTACAACTTCCACCAAAAGTCACTCAACATTGTATGTAAACTTAAAACACACAGCTATCAAAACATCAAAAAGACAGCATAAAAGAAAATCTACATGAGCTTGAGTGTGGTGGTGCGTTTTAACACACAACACCAAACACGATCCAGAAAAGAAAAAAACATAATGTGAACTTTACAAATTTAAAACTGCTACTGTGTGAAAGGCATTGCCCAGGGAACCTAGGGACCACTCACAAACTGAATATTTGTTCAAATATTTGAAAATATTTGTTCAAAACACACATCTCATATTCAAATTCTTTACTTTTTATTCAATCTACACAAAACGAACTTCATAACAGTAAGAACACAGATAATTTAATTAACAATGGGTGAATATCTGAGTAGACACCTGGACAAAGATGATACGCAGATAATAAGCCTACAAAAGTGCGCTCTACATCCTCTAGCATTAGGAAGTTCCCAATGTGAACAACAGTGAGATGGTGCTACACACCTTTTAGAAATGCTATATATATATTTTATTTTTATTCTTTTATATCTTTTCTTTTTTATTATATTTATTTTTACTGGTGTTCAATTTGCCAAAATACAGAATAACACCCAGTGCTCATCCCGTCAAGTGCCCCCCTCACTGCCCATCAGCCAGTCACCCCCAGCCCCCACCACCTCCCCTTCCACCACCCCTAGTTCATTTCCCAGATTTAGGAGTCTTTCATGTTCTGTCTCCCTTTCTGATATTTCCCACTCATTTTTTCTCCTTTCCCCTTTATTCCCTTTCACTATTTTTTATATTCCCCAAATGAGACCATATAATGTTTGTCCTACGATTGACTTATTTTTTTCAATTTTACTTATTTGACAGAGAGTGAGCAAGCAAGTAGGGGTAGAGGTAGGCAGAGGGAAAGAGAAACAGGCTCCCCCAGAGCAGGGAGCCCTATGGTGGCTCGATCTGACTGAACTACCCAGGAGTCCCTCAAATGTTCTTAAGTGCAAAATCCATGCTGTGAACCCTTGGGCGTGGGAGGAGAGCTGGGACACCCAGTCTACCTAGAAGGGTGGGAGGCCTGGAGGGCCTGAAGGTGGGAACTAAGGATGTGGGAGGGTGCCTGCATCCCCTTCCCACCTCGGGTGGAGACAGGACCTCCCCTCATACCCTTGGCCTTCAGGGTGCCACGCTAAGTGCTGACTGGACCCCAGACCTACAGTGATGACACAGGGCTCCATTGTGGGAGGAACTGTGGTGCCCCAGGGTTCCACTGCTGCCGGGCGCTACTCTGTGTCTGCCGGCTGTTGGAGGCACTCATGCTCCAGATCTGGCTCAGTGCCTGAACTATCCCACTCTCCCCAGTACCCCAGTGTATAGAGTGTAGCCACTCACAAGGTGACAGTTCACAGGTGAGTGGGAGCTGCTCCCAGCCCCCCTCGGGCCACTGTAGGTCCTGTGGGTCTTGCTGCAGGTGTTGGCCTCCTGGGCTGGGGTGAGAACACACCGACCCCCATGTGATGCCCATGAGGCAGCTCCTGGAGCCCTTCCACAGCTCCACAGGGTGAGGGCTGTCTCCCTGCTGCCCCCAGGCCAGGGAAGGAGCCTGTGTTCAGGTCTCGGGCGGCTCATCCTGGACCCCTGCACCCCTCAAGCCCTGTTCTGTGCAGGAGGCAACAGGTCAAGCCATGACCTTTCCAGTCTGTCTTAGGTGCATGGACCCCAACATGTGATGACCAATCCCCCCATGCTGTGGTCCAGGGTGGATGGTCAGGGCTCCCTCGGTCCTTCTGGCTCATGAGCAGGCTTGATCTTCACAAACTGGAACATGGAGTCCCTCGTGCTCCCGCATAAACCTCCTCAGGCTATTCACAAATCATTGCATTCAAGGTGGGTAGTTTGGTCACACATTTGCTGGCATAAGTTTTTAATTTTGATGAAGTCCAGTTCATTGCTTTTTCCCTTTGGTCTTTCTACTTATGGAATCTAAGAGAAACCTTAGGTCTGCCCCAAGCCCGCAGGAACACTCTCTGGCAGGCACATCCACCACCATCTCGGCGCCAGCCCTGGGCTGGGAAACGTCACCCCAAGCATCAGGTCAGCAGTTCCCCGCAACCTCCTGGGCCCCCTTGTGCTACTGATAAGGGGGTGGGAGAGCTCCGTCCTCTCAGCATGACGGCATGTTCTGAGACAGTGGCTGGGAAGGTGGGCTGTAGGTGGGCCAGCTACAGACAGTGAGTGCCCCTGAGTGATCCTCCAGTCCAGCACGTCCCCCTCAGAGCTATGGGGTTGTCTCCACCCTCCAGTCAGACAGATGGGGACCTGCCCACAGGGAGCACACAGACACATGTGTCCTCTGAAGGTTTTCATGTGGTGTCATCCTTGGATGTGCGTGGTTTGTAGCACCAGGCAAGAGGCCCTGGACCCTGCTGGCCTTGGAAAGGGCTGATATCATAGCCCAATACCAGCAGCTGAAGCCCAGACAAATACCATAGACACTGGAGCACCCACTAGATGTGGGGACCACATCTGCAAGAGCAGGTGAGGCCCAGGAGGGGATCAGAGCCAAGCATGAGCCAAGCATGAGTCAGTTCAGCCCAGAAAAGGACCACAGTCACCAAGAACAAATGAGATCCTGGGGACGGACCCGGGCAACAGTAGAAGTGAGAGTCAATCTTGGCTCATAGTCATCAGTTGCCAATGAGCCCAGATGGGTATCACGGTCACCAGGCCCAGGTGAGGCTCAGGTGGGGACCCGAGTCACCAGGTCAGGTCAGGCCCAGGTGGGGATCATCCCTGGTAGAAGCAGGTAAGGCTGTCAGGCTGCTCCCATTGGGCAGAAAGGCCTTTCCCCTCATTCCCGGCCAATCTCAGAGGGTCCTGATCTCCCTCAGGATTCAGGGGAGAGGAGCCATTCTGCTCCCTCCTCTCCCCATGTCCCTGGCACTGGTCGATCCCCTCTGATTCAGGCACGCCAGGTATGGTCTCCATAGGACCCTTGGGATGATGCTGACCAGTCACTGTGGAAGGTCACGGACAATCAGAGTTTTCTGCATTGAGTTCCCTGAACACCCCTTCATCCATCTCAGGAGGCGTTGCAAAACACCTCTCTTGAGGCTGGCACATCCCCCCAGATCAGTACCTCTTCCTCTTCAGCCCTCTGAGGGCCATGTCTGCCCTGGGCTAGAACTGAGAGACCCAAGAGGAAAACCCTGGAAGTGGGTAGGAAGGGATCTGGGCCTGGGGGACGGCCCCTGAGCACCCCGAGGAGTGGCCTCCATGCCTGCTTTGTGGAGCACAAGGTGTCTGACTCCTGCATAGGGGTCGGTGGTCAAGGCGTGGGGGAGGAGGCCCTTGCCAGGATGGCCCCCCTGCCTGCCTGTCGCAGGAGGAGATCCTGTTCTTTGGGGATCTGGGGCCTTCTCAGGCTTCTTCATTCCAGGGTTCACCAAATTGCTGAGGTCCTAGGCGAGCACGTTCTAGACAGAGCTCACCCCAAGCTGAAGAAGCACATGGCGAGTAGATGCTCCCCAGTGGCTCTGTCCCCTTGGCCCCAGAGCAGGGGGTGCCAGCACAGCCCTTCTGAGCTGCCCCAGTTTCCTCCTGCTGGGGAGCCTGGGGCACCCTCGAGGCTCTGCGGGGCCACTGGAAGTAGGTCCACCTGGCTCCACGGGACCGCAGCATGGGGCCTGAGCACCTCTTGCCCTTCTGCCAGGGCAGGAACTGACGTGCACTGGCATTTACATCCCAAGTGGTTCCTTCAGTGTTTCATCAGTTAGGTAAGGGAACCCGAGGAACCCTGCTGCCTCATCCTGTCCCCTGACCCCAGGGAGGGCCGAGTTCAACCCCACCCTACAGACGAGCCAGGCCAGACCTTGGGCCCGAAGGCTGAGGCTCGAAGCCCAGAGCCACCTAGAGGAGCCCAGCGTGTCCCTGGAGGAGTTTCGAGGGAACAGGGTGTCTCTGCCTCAGCTCCCCCAGGGAGGCCTGGTCAGCCTGGGGTGTGGATGAGCCCTTGGCCCATTCTGCAGCCAGCCTGGGGTCCTCTTGTGGCATGTTGGCAGAAATGGGGGCAGAGTCCGTGCCCCCAGGTCTGTGGGTAGTGCTGGCCAGGATCAGACCCCAGAGTGGCCTGGAGCCCTGATCTCCCTGGGAGGAGTGCATGCACAGGAGGGGCTGTGGTGCCTCCTTGGATGTAGCCCCGGGGGGCGGCAGAGGCTAGGGGCAGATGGGAGACTCTGCTCAGGGGCTCTGCTCAGGCTGCTCCTCCCAACCCCTGCTCCCATAAAACCCCTTATCCCTACCCAGAAGCACTGGGATGCGTAAATCCTGGACGTGGAGCGTGTGCTCATAGCCATGGCTTACATGAACCTCAAAGTACACAGGAGTAAGTGGGCCACTGGGAGCCCAGGTGTGCCCGAGGCTGGGGGTGAGGGGACAGGGTGTTGACCCCCTGCTCTGAGCAGCACCCAGGCCTGGGGACGGGGGGACGGCTGAGCAGGCAAGTTGATCAGGACTCCCTGAGTGAGCAGCAGGCAGGGCCCTCCCTCGGCCATAGCACTGCCCACGGTGATCCTGCACAGCTGGACCTTCAGCTGCTGCCCCTGGGAGGTACCCAGAGTCCACAGAGCAGGGAGCTTCTGGGTCTCACTCACACCCACTGCCCAGAGAGCCTACTGAAGCTGCCCCTGGAAGGTCCTAGGGAGTTTCTGCAGGACGTGCTGGTCCGGCCCTGGGCTTGGGGGATGAGGTGGTGCTCAGACAACTTTGGGCCTCCATGACCCAGCTCCAAAAGTTGAAGTGTGACCTGCCCCGCCCAGGTGTACCTAGGGCCCCATCCCCTCCCGATTCCGCTTGCGGGGGCTGCTCACGTGGATAGAGCCCCCGGGTTTTCCTCCTCATCTCTGGCCCTCTCCTCTTCTGCTCCAGCCTCAGGGAAACCACGCCAGGACTGAGTGTGCAGGCACTCACTGCAGGGGCTGGGTACCAGCAGTGTGGAGGGCTGCGAACAGCGTCAGGCCAGGGGGACCACCCGGGAGCCGAGAGGACCCCTGGGGCCCTCCAGCTGGGGACATACAGCCTGCTGGAGATGCAAAACCAGCCTGCCTCTTTCCAACGGGACCTGGAGAGTTACCCCAGGAGGCCCCTGGGCCTGGAGTGAGTGTCCCGGCAATTGAGCCTCTCCTCCCTTCTATTACCGAGACGCTGCCCAGAGTGGACGAGCAGGCCTCCGCAGGCCCAGCCACACAACCTGAGCAGTCTGGACCCCCTCCTGGCAGGGCCATCCTCACGGCCAAGGAGCTGCTGCAGGAGGGAAGCCCCCAGAGCCCACAGCAGGACACCTGTGTCTGGGAACACTGGAGGCTCAGCTTCTGTCTCAGCTGCCCCCAGCCCAGGACACCTTGCTGGCCCGGAGGCCCCATAGCGATATTACCCCTCCTCATGCTCCCAGAGAACCAGTACAGTGCAGGCAGGTGGCACCCAAACAAGGACCTGACGCCAGAACACTGGGTCCCATTTGCTTTGGCACCTGCCTGGGCCATACCGCAGGCCACACAGCAAACCAGACAATAGTATCACCCTTGGACGCCCGTCACGGGGTCCACCCAGCCCACTAAGATGACACTATAGGGATCCAGATACCCTTCCTGTCCTGTGGCCACAGCAGCTCAAGTCCCTCACTGGGCAGTGATAGGCAGGGCCAGCCTGTACCATGGCAGCGCTGAAGCCACAACCCCAAGGCCCCACAGAGTCCTGGGGCCATCTGACCTCTGCCTCCATGCTCCTGGGCCTCTGGAGAAGAGCGAAATGGTGAGTGTGGGGGCCCTGAGGCTATGGCCAGCTGACACCATGCCCTGCCTCATCTCATTGTCCTTCCTGGAGGGCGCCCCCTCAACAGGAAAAGAGTCCCCGACCTAGAGAGACCTGAGCTGGCCTCTCCCTAGGCTCTGGGAGACAGAGTTGGCATGAGCTCCAAAAGGGACAGAATGAACACTGATGAGATTGAGTCCCCTGTGGCCCTGACCAGTTCTGGATTCTCCCCCAAGGCTCAGTGACCCTCTCAGAGCAGGATGTGGCCTCCTGGGACCTGGGCGTGCCCCACAAATCCAGGTCGCTGACCAAGGACAGCGCTAGGAATAACAGGGCACCCAGGGCAGGGGCAGGAGGGGCAGGCTGCTGGGCCATACCCTCATCCACAGTAGGAAGCAGGCTCCTCCACATGCTGGGTCTCCAGCAGTCAGTCCCCTGGCACGTGAGCCAGAGGCTGAAGGTCCAGCTGACCTGCTGGGACCCAGCGCAGGAACCCTGAAGTTGCAGGTCCAGGTCTGGTCTGCTGTCCTCAGAACTGCCTCTCAGGCCCCAACCTCAGGACACGTGCCCCCATTCGGGGTCGGCACAGCTTTCAAGCTGGGGGACTCTGGCACCAACACCCCCATGTGACTTTGTCTTTCTCCTAAAAGAAAGGAAGGTCCCCCGCCCAAGGGGAAGGCTCACATCCTCAGCCCGGAGCCCCTGTTTGCTGTCGAAAGTTCAATAAAGTGTGGTTGTGTTAAAATGCACGGGCAGCTCCTTTCTGCATCTGCCAGAGCTCTGTACAAGAGGAGGGGACAGAACCCCAGAAAGGAGGAGGGGCCCCTGCCCAGGCCCCTAATAGCTCTTGCACAGGGGCCGGCAGGAACACAAAGCTGATCTGCCCTCGTGTCTTCCAAGGTCAGCCAGATGCCAGGGGCAGGACATTCACAGACTTACTGCAACTCAGCCTGTGCCCCACAGGTCAGGACAGGGCTGAGAGAGAGTGACAGCCGGGGGCCGGTGGCCTCAGTTCACGACGGTCTGTGCAAAGTGCCCTGGGAGATCTGCGCTGCCTCTGTCCAGGGAGCCTGGACTGGCTGGCCTCTGGGGGCGCTTCCAACCTTCTTTGCCCTGAACCTCTGATCCTGGGACATAGAGAGCCATCGGGGCAGGCAACGTGGCCCTGGTAGTGACGTCAGGACAGCAGGCACTTGCAGCTCATGCTCCCAGGCCCCCTCACCGGACGGGCTCAGCTTGCACACCTTGTGCTACCGCATCTCCTGCACCAGCGTGTGGCAGGATCCTCGACGCCCTAGTGAGTAGGGGATGAGGGAGATTGGGGCTCAGCCTGGGTGTCTGGAGCACAGGGAACCGAGGGACCCCAGCCCCAGCTGACCCCCAAAGTCCTCTCACCACCAGGGCTGAACCCCCATGTCCTCTGTCCGCACGGGGTTCACCCCCAGTGTCCCCTCCCCACCCAGGGATACCCGCCATGTCCCTCCCGGCATAGGGCTGACCCTCAGTCCTGTCTGCATCCACAACAGCTGAGCACAAGCCCTCATGTAGGCCCCACAGGCATGGTGCGCACCTGTGCAGTCCCTGGCCTCACAGGGAAGGAAGGAGGTTTCTGCAGGACACACTCACATGGTGGCCAGCAGTGCTCCTGCTTAAGATGGCAGTTGGTGACAGTTAGTGTTCTGTGTCCCTGATGCTGGCTCCTTCTCCCCGGTTCTCACCACTGGAATGATGGAGGCGGCCCAGGTCTCCTCCCAGGACATCAAACAGATAGATCTAGATATCAGCAGAAGCTTCACAAACCACATCACGGTCATGTTCTGGGACTGCTTTGGGGTCGGGTGAGGCTGCTGGGCAGGCAGGCTTCTGGGGGCCCCAGGGGAGGCCCAAGGGCTTCTGGGTAAGGAACACGAGGTGTCTGTGGCCAGGGGGATCTGCGCTGGCAAACAAAACACTGCCGTGTGGTAAAGTGCTCGGGATGACCCATGTGGTCCCCCCCTGGGTCTCTGGGATAGGGAGGCCACTAGCATGGGGCCTCCAGGTGCCACTGTGTGAGCTAAACCCCAAGCAGGTCTGGAGATGCCCCGTTAAGAGCAGGGCACGTGGGCAGGGGCTGTGTGGGGGCAGGAAGGAGACCTGGGGGCCGGGCAGCACCACCACAGCTGGACCAGGACACACATGGACCCAATGAGGGTTGGACAGGTGAAAGTGACAGCTGCCCTCAGTGTTTTTATGTATTTCTGAATGTTGTGCATTGAATTTTAGACAATTTGCACTGCTTATAAACATACTTAGTATGATGAGCCCCCAAATTTCATCCCTTGTCCAGCCAGGGTCCTGCACTGACCACACCGGTCCCCAGCAGCAAGTGTGTCACAGCAAACCCCAGACCTGGGGTCGAATTTATCTATAGCTCATCTGTGTGGCCTTGCACCCTGCTGTCCTTGCCGTCTGGAAGCATCCTATGGGAGCCTGGGCAGTGAGGGAGCCGTGGGAGCCTGACGCCCAAGCGGGGAGGACTCAAAGAGGCCTCAGGATTAGACGCCCTCCAACGGGCAATGGCTCTTGCAGGAAGTGGGCTACTGCCAGGGCACAAACCAGATCGTTGCCATCCTGCTGATATTCCTGACTGAGGAGGATGTCTTCTGGGCGCTGGCCCAGCTGATGATGTATGGGAGGCACGCCAGGCATGTTAGGGGCTGGATGGGCTGCTGGTCCAGACTACAGCTCAGAAGAGCCTCCTTGCAGGGCCACTCCAGCCATGGGGCAGGAGGGGACCCCCACTCAGCCTGCCTCTCCACTGGCAAAGGCACTGCTTCCCCAGGTAGCCCTTGGTTTCCTGGAGCAACGGCCACCTGCACCACCACTTGCAGATTAGTCTTGCACTCCCGCTGCTCCCTCAGCCCTGTCTTTGGTTGCCTTCTTGCCCCCAGGCCCCCCTCCAGCCCACAGCTGACCAAACCCAGGTGCAGCATCTCCCCGCTCCCGGGAGACCCCATCTTGTCTCCGAAGCCCCAGAGATAGCCATGCCCACCCATCAGTCTCCCCGTGGCCTATACTCCCGGCCCCCTGGTGCTGGGGACCCGACTCCTCCCCATGCTGACCACCACAAACAGGCATCCCCAGGGCTCCCTCCATCGGGCAGCTTCCTCCTCAGGAGCTCCCCGACAGGGCCGCCCCTACATGTGGCTCCCAGCTTGAGAGGCATCGAGGAAGGAGAGGCAGCTGGCACTCATCTGGGACCCACTGTCAGACACATGAATGTGGCCCAGTGGGACCTCAAACTGAGCTGACCCTCCAACAGAAATTCACTGCATGAACAAGACCAGCGTTGACCAGGAGATACCAACTATCCACCTGATGCCAGCACCTACAGTGATAAAGATTGTGGATTCAAGCCAGTTAGGTGTTAGGAAGACACAGCCCAAGGTCACATAGCTGCACAGTGAGAGATACACACACACTCCAAAATGAACAAAAATCGGATTCCCCCTTGATGTTGTCAAAGGGCAGCAGAATGGTTACATACTCGATGCTCAGGTCACTCGGGAGAATAGATTGAAGATCCTACAAATCATGACTGCACAGAGGTGTAGGAGGCATGGAGATATGTCTGCTGGGTTCTGACAGTGAGCAAGGAACGGTAGGAAACGTCTTACAGAGGGTGGGCTCCCTCTTAGCAAAGGACACCAGATCCCTTCGAAGACGATACATGGTGAAATCTGTCCTTCTCTCTTTCTATTTTTGGTTTTCCCACTATTTGGTTCTTCATAATTCTATTTCAGCCTCCACCCTTCATCCAAGCCAATGACCATACAGGCTTTTTTAGGACATTGGGTCCCACAAGGAGGCACATCTTTCCCTACCAGGTTCAGAAATGATTATTGCCCAGGTTTGTGCTGGTCCACCTAACTTGTGCCTTCACAGATCTTCTCTCCTTGCAGAAGGAGAGGAAACACAGGTCTTACAATGAAAGAAGCCCACTCCCACCCCCAGCCCCCGCCCACCTCCCTTTCTACCACTCCTTGTTCGTTTCCCATAGTTAGGAGTCTCTCATGTTCTGTCTCCCTTTCGGGTATTTCCCACTCATTTTTTTTCCTTTCCCCTTTATTCCCTTTCTCTATTTTTTATATTCCCCAAATGAATGAGACCATACTGGCACAAAAACAGACCCATAGATCAATGGAATAGAATAGAAAATCCAGGAGTTGACCCTCAACTTTATGGTCAACTAATATTCGACAAGGAAAGACTATCCACTGGAAAAAGTCAGTCTCTACAATAAATGGTGCTGGGAAAATTGGACAGCCACATGCAGAAGAATGAAACTGGACCATTTTCTTACACCATACACAAATATAAACTCAAAATAGATGAAAGATCTAAATGTGAGACAAGATTCCATCAAATTCCTAGAGGAGAACCCAGGAAACACCCTTTTTGAACTCGGCCACAGTAACTTCTTGCAAGATCCATCCATGAAGGCAAGAGAAACAAAAGCAGAAATGAACTATTGTGACTTCATCAAGATAAGAAGCTTTTGCACAGCAAAGGATACAGTCAACAATACGAAACGACAACCTACAGAATGGGAGAAGATATTTGCAAATGACGTATCAGATAAAGGGCTAGTTTCCAATATCTTTAAAGAACTTATTCAACTCAACAGCAAAGAAACAAACAATCCAATCATGAAATGGGCTAAAGACATGAAGAGAAATCTCACAGAGGAAGACATAGACGTGGACAACAAGCACATGAGAAAATGCTCTGCATCACTTGCCACCAGGGAAATACAAATCAAAACCACAATGAGATACCACATCACATCAGTGAGAATGGGGAACATTAACAAGGCAGGAAACCACAAATGTTGGAGAGGATGCGGAGAAAAGGGAACCCTCTTACACTGTTGGTGGGAATGTGAACTGGTGCAGCCACTCTGGAAAACTGTGTGGAGGTTCCTCAAAGAGTTAATAATAGACCTGCCCCACGATCCAGCAATTGCACTGTTGGGGATTTACCCCAAAGATTCAGATGCAAGGAAACGTCGGGACACCTGCACCCCGATGTTTCTAGCAGCAATGTCCACAATAGCCAAGCTGTGGATGGAGCCTCGTTTTCCATCGAAAGATGAATGGATAAAGAAGATGTGGTTTATGTATACAATGGAATATTACTCAGCATTAGAAAGGACAAATACCCACCATTTGTTTCGATGTGGATGCAACTGGAGGGTATTATGCTGAGTGAAATAAGTCAATCAGAGAAGGGCAAACATTATATGTTCTCACTCTTTTGGAGAATGTAAATAATAGTGAAAGGGAATAGAGGGGAAGGGAGAAGAAATGGGTAGGAAATATCAGAATTGGAGACAGAACCTAAAGACTCCGAACTCTGGGAAACAAACTAGGGGTGGTGGAAGGGGAGGAAGGCAGGGTGTGGGGGTGACTGGGTGGTGGGCACTGATGGGGGCACTTGACTGGATGAGCATTGGTGTTATTCTGTATGTTGGCAAATTGAACAGCAATAAAAAATAAATTTATTATTAAAAAATAAATATTTAAGGAAAAAAAATTTTGGAAAGACCACAAATATGTGGAGATTAACAACGCTGTAATAGAGAATGAATGAGGCTACCAGGAAATTAAAGGAGAAATTTAAAAAAATATTTGGAAACAAATGAAAGTGAAAACATATTTGTCCAAACCTCTGGGATGCATCAAAGGCAGTCCTAAGAAGGAATTACATAGCAATAAAGGCCTACCTCAAGACACAAGAAAAGTCTCAAATATACCTCATCCTATATCTAAAGGAGCTAGAAAAGGACAAGCTAACAAAGCTTAAAGCCTGCAGGAGAAAGGAAATAGTAAAGTTGAGAGCACAAATACACAATTAGAAACAACAAAACGCTAGAATGGAATAACGAAACGAAGAGCTGGTACTTCAAACTAAGTAATAAAATGGATCAAGCCTGAGCCATACTTATCAATAAAAAGAGAAAGGACCTAAATAAATAAAATCCCAAATGCGAGAGGGGATAGCTACACTACAAAGGAAAACAATTAAAAGAGAATACGATGAAAAACTATAAGCCAACACTGGGAGACCTGAAAGCCATGGACAAATCCATGGAAATGTACACACTACCAAAACTTAAATAGGAAGAAATAGAAATGTGAACAGACCCATAACTAGCAAAGACATTGGATCAGCAAGGCACCTGGGTGGCTTAGTGGTTGAGCATCTGCCTTTGGCTCAGGTCATGATCCCGGGATCCTGGATCAAGTCCCACATCAGGTTCTCCCACAGGAGCCTGCTTCTGCATGTACCTCTGCCTCCCTCTCTGTGTTTCTCATGAATAAATAAATAAAATCTTTTAATGCAATTCCTATCAACATAGCAATAGCATTTTTTTTCACAGAGCTGGAACAAATAATCCTAAAATTTGTATAGAACCACAAAAGGTTGAAAAAAGCCAAAGCGGTGTTGGAAAAGAAAACCAAAGCTAGGTCATCACAATTTGACTTCAAGTTATATTACAGAGCTCTAGTGATCAAAAAAGTATGGTGCAGGCACAAGAAGATGACACGCAGATCAATAGAACAGAATGGAAAACCGAAACACGATACAAACCTGTAACTCTATTCTCAATTAATCTTCAACAAAGCAGGAAAGAATATGCATTGGCAAAAAGACAGTCTCTTCAACAAACGGTGTTGGGAAACCTAGACAGCCACATGCAGAAGACTGAAATTGGATCACTTTCCTACACCATATGCCAAAAATAAATTCAAAATGGATTAAAGACCTAAATGTGAGATTTGAAACCATAAAAAGAAGAAATGATAGTCAGTAATGTGTTTAACATTGGCCATTGGATCTTTCTAGATATGCCTCTGAGGCAAGGGAAACAAAAGCAAAAATAAACTATTGGGTCTTCATCAAGACGAAACGGTTCTGTACAATGAAGGAAACAACCAAAGCTACAAGGCAACATACAAAATGAGAAAAGATATTTGTAAACGACATATCCAGTAAAGATTTAGTATCCAAAACATATAAAGCAAATATAACAAGTGACCTAATTAAAAATGGGCAGAAGACACGAAACGAAATGTTCTCTAAAAGACATCTAGGTGGCCACCAGACACAGGAAAAGACACTCAACATCACCCATCGTCAGGGAAATGCAAATCAAAACCACAATGAGATATCACCTGACTCTTGTTATCATGGCTAAAATTAAGAGCACAAGAAAGAACAGGTATTGATGAGGATGGGGAGAAAGGAGAACCCTCTTACTTGCTGGTAGGAATTCAAACAGGTGCAGCCTGTTGCATACTGTGGAAAACACTATGGGGATTCCTTTAGAAGTTAAAAATAGAACTACCCTACGATTCAGACATTGCACAACTAGGTATTTAACCATAGGATACAAAAGTACAGATTCGAATGGGGACATGCAGCCCAATGTTTACAGCAGCATTATCAACAAGAGCTAGCCAAATTACGAGCACAGCCCTGGTGTCCATCGACAGATGAATGGGCAGAAAAGATGTGGTCAATATACACACTGCGGTATCACTCAGTCATCAGAAAGGATGAAATGAAGCCATTTACAATGATGTGGAAAAAGCGACTAAAATTATGCTAACTGAAATAAGTCAGAAAAAGACAAATACCATACAACTGCATTCATATGTGGATTTTAGGAAACAAACTGGCAAAAGGGAGGGATGAGAGAAGCAAAGCAAGAAACACATTCTTAAACATAGAGGAGAAACTAATAAATACCAGAGGAAGGTGAGCAGGAGATGGGGAAATGGGGGATGGGAATGACGGAGGGCACCGGAGATGAGTACCAGGCACTGTATCCAAGGGTTGAATCACTCTCTTGTACACCTGAACTAACATTATGCTGTGTTAACAAACAGGAAAATCCAATAGAGCATATTTAGAGCCATATATCCCCTCCTTATCTCAGCTCAGGAGATGCCGGCCAGGTCATCTGGGGAGGCCTCTGAATGGATGGATGTCAAGGACAAACCCTAAAGAAAAACTTTAACCCACTGAAGATACTAGGAGTTCCAGTGCCAGACACATGCCCAGATCCAATCTCTACCTGTGTACAGACACGAATCCTACCCTAACCTTAATCCTAATTTTCACCTAGCCTAACACTGGACTTATCACTAACTGAAAACAAAACACCAATCACTAGCCCCTAATCCATACAACTAACAATGACTCCAACAATAACCCTAACCCCAACCCTAATCCTAACCCCTATTCCCTAACCCTAAACACTGAAATGTAACCCTAACCCTTAACCCTAGCCCTACCTGTGTTGTAACCCTACCCCAAATCTGGAACCTAACCCAAACACTAGCCGAAGCCCCTAACGCAAACCCCTAACCTTAACCCTGCCCAAATGCCCCTCACCATAACCCTAACCATTAAACCTTAACCCCCACTCCTAAACTCATACCCTCCCCCAACCCAAACCTCTAACCTTACCCCTATCCCAAATGTAACACTAACTCTAAACTAACACTAACACCTAACTCCTAAACCAACCCCAATCCTAAACCTAACGCTAACCCTAAACACTAACCCTAACCCTAACCCTCACCTTAACCCTACTGTTATCCTACCCCCTACCCCCTAACTCTAATATTAACTCTAACTTATCCCTTACCTTGTGGTTTTGAAGAGTCCCTGCTGATGTCTGCGTGGACCCGACCAATGCCTCCAGAAGCCTCCACAGTGGGTCCTGAAATGCCAATGTCTGCAGGCTTGTCAGGCCCTACATCAGCCCCCACACTCAGGACCCCGGGGCATAAAGATGCCGGGGCTGCTGTCAGAGTGGCCGTGGCCCCACGGTGCTCCTGAAACCTCCCCAGCGCGGGGGCTCCTGTTCCTGCAGGTGGACAAGGGCCCCTGCACCTGCCAGCCCCCTGGGGCAGCGCCTGCGCTCGGGCGCCCCCTGCAGGTGGTCAGGCACTGCAGGAGCCCTGCAGGACGCAGGGTCCTCGCTGCCAGGGCCCCAGCTGCCTCCTTCCTGGCTCCAGCTGAGTCCTAGAAGCTCTGCAATGGCTCACTGACATGCGCTACCATATCCCAGCTCCTCCAGAAATACTTAAGGAACAACGAATTAGAACCCAGAGGTTATGAAGTGAAATGTGGGCAAAACTTTTACAACTTCCACCAAAAGTCACTCAACATTGTATGTAAACTTAAAACACACAGCTATCAAAACATCAAAAAGACAGCATAAAAGAAAATCTACATGAGCTTGAGTGTGGTGGTGCGTTTTAACACACAACACCAAACACGATCCAGAAAAGAAAAAAACATAATGTGAACTTTACAAATTTAAAACTGCTACTGTGTGAAAGGCATTGCCCAGAGAACCTAGGGACCACTCACAAACTGAATATTTGTTCAAATATTTGAAAATATTTGTTCAAAACACACATCTCATATTCAAATTCTTTACTTTTTATTCAATCTACACAAAACGAACTTCATAACAGTAAGAACACAGATAATTTAATTAACAATGGGTGAATATCTGAGTAGACACCTGGACAAAGATGATACGCAGATAATAAGCCTACAAAAGTGCGCTCTACATCCTCTAGCATTAGGAAGTTCCCAGTGTGAACAACAGTAAGATGGTGCTACACACCTTTTAGAAATGCTATATATATATTTTATTTTTATTCTTTTATATCTTTTCTTTTTTATTATATTTATTTTTACTGGTGTTCAATTTGCCAAAATACAGAATAACACCCAGTGCTCATCCCGTCAAGTGCCCCCCTCACTGCCCATCAGCCAGTCACCCCCAGCCCCCACCACCTCCCCTTCCACCACCCCTAGTTCATTTCCCAGATTTAGGAGTCTTTCATGTTCTGTCTCCCTTTCTGATATTTCCCACTCATTTTTTCTCCTTTCCCCTTTATTCCCTTTCACTATTTTTTATATTCCCCAAATGAATGAGACCATATAATGTTTGTCCTCCGATTCACTTATTTTTTCAATTTTACTTATTTGACAGAGAGTGAGCAAGCAAGTAGGGGTAGAGGTAGGCAGAGGGAAAGAGAAACAGGCTCCCCCAGAGCAGGGAGCCCTATGGTGGCTCAATCCCAGGACCCAGGGATCATGACCTGAGCCAAAGGCAGACACTGCAGCAACTGAGCCACACAAGCATCACAGCAGCTGAGCCACCCAGGCACCCAAAGAAATGCTAAACTCCCAAAAACGAGGATACTAGTTGCTGAAGGGTGGCATGTGACGGAACGCTCCTTCATGCTCCGGATATAAATATGGTTGCTTTGGAAGATAGTTTAACACTTTTATCCGAGGCTAAATAAATCTCACCTGAAGTTCTGGCAGTCACACTTCTAGTATCTAGACAGCTGCCTGGAAAAAAAACAGTTTCCACACAGTTTTTCTAAAATCTTACATTCACTCCTGGGAAAGAGTTTAGCAGTTTGGCTTGGTTCCAAGCCTGCAGGAACACTCACTGGAAGGCCCATACAATTTTGCATACAATTAACACATAATTCAGCAGAGCACTCCTGGGAATTTATTCCAGAGAAATGAAAATTAAAATAAAAGCATTTACACAGCCATTACACATGTGAAGGCACCTCTGCAGAGATGATAAAGATTTCTCAAATGTCTTCGTTGTTGATTTTTAAAAGATTTGAGAGAGCATGCAGTGAGAGGGGCAGAGGGTAAGGGAGACTTGAAGCAGACTCCCCCCGCTGCCGGGGCCGAGCCCCACCTGAGGCTCCACACCACAACCTCGAGATCCTGAACTGAGCCAAAATCAAGAGTAGATGTTTAGCTGACTGAACCACCCAGGAGCCCCTCAAATGTTCTTAAGTGCAAAATCCATGCTGTGAACCCTTCGGGATGGAAGGACAGCTGGGACACCCAGTCTACCTAGAAGGGTGGGAGGCCTGGAGGGCCTGAAGGTGGGAACTAAGGATGTGGGAGGGTGCCTGCAACCCCTTCCCATCCGGCATGAGACAGGACCTCCCCGTGCACCCTTGGCCTTCAGGGTGCCAGGCTAAGTGCTGACTGGACCCCCGACCTACAGTGATGACACGGGACCCCATTGTGGGCGGAACAGTGGTGCCCCAGGGTTCCACCGCTGCCTGGCACTACTCTGCGACCCCAGGCAGTTGGAGGCACCTGTGCTCCGGATTTGCTCACAGCGCCCAAACTATTCCACTCTCCCCGGTACACCAGTGTGTAAAGTGTCGGTGCTGACACAGCGACAGGTCACAGCTGAGTGGCAGCTGCTCCCTGCACACCTCGGGTCACTGTGGCACCTGTGGGTCCCAGTAGGGGTGGTAGCATCCTGGGTTGGGGTGAGAATGCACCAAACCCTGTGTGATGCCTAGGAGGCATCTCCTGCAGCCCTTCCACAGCTCCACGGGATCAGAGCTGCCTCCCTCCTACCCCAGGCCAGGGAAGGAGGCTGTGGTCAGGGCTAGGGCAGCTTATTCGGGACCCCTACTACCTTGTAAGCCCTCTTTTATGCAGGGGAGACCCAAGCCATGACATTTCTAGCCAGTCCTAGGTACATGGACCCCGACATGTGATGACCAATCCCCCCACCCTGTGGTCCGGGGTGGACGATCAGGGCTCTCTGGGTCCTTCTGGTCCATGAGCAGGCTTGCTCTTCACAAACTAGAACATGGAGGCCCTCGTCCCCTCCCCCTCCCCGATCCTCCCTCAGGCTATTCACAAAACACTGTATACAGGGTGTGTAGTTTGTTCACACTTTTGCTGGCATAAGTTGTTAATTTTGATTAAGTACAGTTGATTGCTTTTTCCCTTTGGTCGTTGTGCTTTAACAGAAACCTCGTCTGCCCCAAGCCTGCAGGAACACTCACTGGAAAGCCCATCCACCACCATCTCGGCGCCAGCCCTGAGTTGGGACACGTCACCCCAAGTATCAGGTCAGCAGTTCCCCTAGCCTCCTGGGCTCCCTTGTGCTCCTGGTAAGGGGGTGGGAGAGCTCTGTCCTCTGAGCATGACAGCATGTCCTGGGACAGTGGCTGGGAAGGTGGACGGTAGGTGGGCGAGCTACAGACAGTGAGTGCCCGTGGTGATCCTCTAGCCCAGCATGTCCCCTGGGAGCTATGGTGTTGTCTCCATACTCCGGTCAGACAGATGGGGACCTGCCCACAGGGAGCACACAGACGCTTGTGTTCTCTGAAGGTTTTCATGCGGTGTCATCCTTGGATGTGTTTGGTTTGTAGCACCAGGCAAGAGGACCTAGAGACCCTGCTAGCCTTGGAAAGGGCTGATATCATAGCCGAATACCATCAGCTGAGGCCCAGACAAGTACCATAGATGCTAGAGAACCCAGTGGAGGTGGGAACCCCTCATGCAAGGGCAGGTGAATCCCAGGAATGGATCAGAGGCAAGCATGACAGGTCAGTCCAGAGAAGGACCACAGTCAGCAGGAACAAATGAGATGCTGGGGACAGACCCAGGCATCAGGAGCAAGTGAGGGTCCATCCTGGATCCTAGACATCGGTAGCCGATGAAACCAGGTGGGGATCACAGTCACTCCGTCCCCATGAAGCTCAGGTGGTTGTATACTTAGGTATGTGGCAGCGGGTATGGCCCAAATGGTATCAAAAGCAGTAACAGCAATTATGTACTGCGTGAGGATCATAGCAGAGTCCAGCCAATGAGAACCAAGGGGTGTTGTTGCCAGTAGGAGCAGGTAAGGCCAGATGGGGATCATGGTCCTCAGGTGCTCCAGATGTCCAGATGTATAGCCAGCCAAAGGAGTGAGACCCAATCAGGGATCTGAATCTAAGCTGAGAAGCGAGGGCCCAGGCAGAGATGAAAATCAGAGGAGCAGAGCCTGATGGCCGGGGGCATCAGGTCTGGGGACAGCTGGCCAGGGGCATCAGAACCAGGTGAGGCCCAGGAGGGGATCAGAGTGAAGGATGAGCCTGGTCAGCCCAGACGAGGACCATAGTCACTAGGAACAAGTAAGGCCCTGGGGACCGACCAGGGCATCAGTAGAAGTGAGGGTCCATCTTGGCTCCTAGTGATCGGTAGCCAATGAGCCCAGGTGGGGACCACGGTCACCACGTCCAGGTGATGCTCATGTGGGGACCGGTCACCAGATCAGGTCAGGCCCAGGTGGGGATCATCTCTGGTAAAGCAGATAAGGCTGTCAGGCTGCTCCCATTGGGCAAACAGGCCCTTCTTCTCATGCCCGGCGAATCTGAGAAGGTCCTGATCTCCCTCAGGATTCTGGGGAGAGGAGATACTCTGTTCCCTCTTTTCCCCATGTCCCTGGCACAGATCGGTCCCCACCATGGGTTCTGCTCTGTTTCAGGCATTCCGAGTAGGGTCTCCACGGGATCCTTGGGATGATGCTGACCTGTCACCGTGGAATGTCACGGACAATCAGAGCCTTCTGCACCCCTTCATCCATCTCAGGTGGGGGTTTGCATTTGTAGGAATGCCTCTCTGGAGGCTGGCCCATCTCCCCTGGTCAGGACCTCGTCCCCTGGAGCCCTCTGAAGACCATGACTTCACTGGGCTGGAGCTGAGTGACCCAGCAGGCTAACACGGGGTGTGGGTTGGAAGGGAGCTGGGCCTGGGGGCCGGCCCCTGGGCACTCAGAGAAGTGGCCTCCATACCTGCTGTGGGGAGGTCCAGGTTTGTGTCTCCTGCATTGGGTTGGGGGGTGTCCTGTCCCTCAGCAAGGACTCCAGAGGTGAGGGGCTCTGGGAAAATAGCCTGCTTTTTATAGGAGGATGGTCTGGTCTGGGGCGAATTGGAGGGGTGTTCCTCACTCACACCCTCAGGCCAGGGCTCTGAGAATCCTGAAGGTTTCTGCGGGGCTGCAGCTAGATGCTGGGGACAAAGCAAGGTCAGGGAGAGAGGTTGGGCAGCAGAAGAAGGGGTTGACCAACATGGGCAGGAAGAGGGAAGAGGAGGAGGAGGAAGCCACCCTGGGTCGAAAACAAGGGAGGGAGAACAGCTCAGTGGCCTTGGTCGGAGGGGAGGAGGCTGCTGCGTCGACGGCACCACAGGAACCTCATGGAGGCTGAAGACTCCATTTGGGTCCAACGGGGCTGCCCCTGGTTCCTCTCAGCCCTGCTCTCTGCCCAGTGGCTGCTTGGATGGGTCAGGCATGGGTTGTGCTCAGCGGCTCTGACAAGAGGTACAATGGGGAGAGTAGTGGAGGTGACAGCAAGAGGGTGGATTCAGGGGACAGCAAGGAGGACACCCAGGGTGCAGGGGGAGGCGGGCTGGATGCCAGGTAGTCAGTCTCTGGGAAGGCAGGGGGCCTCTGACAAACAGTCATGGGGGCACCTAGACCACTCAGGCTGGTCCATCTCAGTGGCAGGGCACCTCCTGGGGGCTCTGAAGGGGTCCCGCCTAACCTACCACCAGCAACAACCCTTCTCGGACCCCCCGGAACCCTGTCCCAGCCTGACCACAGGCAGTGGGCAGCCTCTGCCTTCCCTAGGGGACCCTCCCCTCCGAGTGCTGTGGGCTCATATGTGGGGGACTCTGGGGCCAAGCCTGGAGCTCAGGGCTCTGTGCCTCCGCCTTCCTGGAAGAAGGACCTGCCTGGCCCCAGCCCCTCAAGGCCAAGGTGAGAGAGTCCTTCCTGGGCACTGGGCAGGATTCAACAGTGGGCGTGAGGCCAGCTGTCTGCAGACCCCACCCCCAGGACATCCCTAGGGGTGTCTCCCCAAATGCCCTTTCCCTGCGCTGCCCGGGCTGCCAGGAACGCACCCCAGACCCCGAGCTGTCAGGGGGAAGGGCTCTGTGCTTTCCTGGCTCACTCCTCTGAGTCCCCGCAGGGTGACTGGACGAGGCAAAGTACGCCCACCTCCCAGGGCTAGAGGCTCATCTGCTGCCCCTGTATGTCCTTTTCCAGAAACAACACCAGCAAACCTGGCGAGCCAACAAGTGGCTAACAATGCTCAGGAAATGGGGCCACTACCGGTAAGCAAGAAGGTGGGCACTCTGTCCTGAGGGGGCTTGGGGCCGCCCAGAGCTGCCTCCTGCCCTGTCTGTGCGAGATTTCCCTGCCTGGGAAGAGTCTGCTGCCAGAGGCAAAGCCTCCACAAGCCCAAGCTTTGCGACGTGGGGAGCGTCAGTTCAAGGCCACGAAACCCTGCTCCTTGTGGAGGACGAGGCCCAGCTCTAGGGAGGCCCAGCCTCTCTGGAGACACCGTGTAGCTAAAGCCACAATCTTCTCGATGCCTCCCTTTCTCTGAGCTCCAAGGTGCCGCCCTGGGCCCAACTCCCCGACACTGCCTTCCTTCTGCAGCTGAGTAGTCAAGTTTTCAAGGGGCTCACAGCAAGCGCTGTGTGCAGAACTAAGGCAGAAGAGCTGCAAACTGCTGGGCTCCCTGACGCCTCTCCCTCACCTGGATTAGGGCCTGTAATTCAGGCTGATTAGGTTATCCACCCAAGGTGTGTGGCTCCTGGGCAGGATCCATTGTAGCCCCATGGTCCAGAGGACCAGGGCACCATCACATCTGTCTACACAGACAGGACAGCAAGCCACACATAGTAACGGCATCTTGGGGGCCTACTCAATGGATAATAGGGCTGAGCTGTTGAAGCCCTGACACTTTGGCTTCTCTGTAGAGCGGGCAACTTGGGCGTATTCCCACTCTGGTTCGGTCACCATGTCTACAAGCATGTGTGTTAACCACCCATTGAGTTTGGAAATTCAATTTCCAAATTGAATTTGGAAATTCAATTGCCTCTGCTCCACACCCTGTGATTAACCCCCCAAGAAGTTCACATCTCTCCGGCAACATCTAAGGGCTACCGTCCCTTCCACAGGGAACAACGCCCGTGACACACGGTAAAAACTCGCCTGAATTCTGGCTTCTGGAATGCCTGTTCTTCTGGCCAGGCTCTCCCTCATAGCAATGCCAGGAAACTGCTCCTCCACGAAAGCTTGAAGGAAGATACTGGTTTGGGATGCAGAAATGGATGTCCGTTTTTTCCTGCCTTCCTTTGGGACTCAACCTAAAGAGAAAACAGCATTGGAGAGGAGGGCTTGGACCCCAATAACACAGCCAGTGTGGAGACAGAAGCGGGTGTCAGGATGTGTGTGGTGGTGTGTGACAGTGTGTGAGTGCATGTGACTGTGTGTGTGTGTGTGTGTGAGAGAGAGAGAGAGAGAGAGAGAGAGAGAGAGAGAGAGAAAGTGCACTTTTCTCTCTGTTCTCTGTCTTCATAGCCTCCCTTCCCTGAGGCCAAGAGCCAGAGCCTGAACCCACCCCTGGAGCCAGCCTTTAGATAACAATGGTGAGTTGATGGAAGGCCTCTGTCCTGGCTAGCAGGTTCAGGACAGGAAGACGCAGATCCTTCCTGGCCCAGAAACAGCCTGCCTGCTGCCTGCCCAACAATGGCAGGTGGGGTGTGGCCATCCTCGGTCACAAGGGTGGCTGGAGCCTGAGAGCAGAGATGGTGCCCTTCCTGAGGCTTTTGCTATTCCTCGGTAAGCACACAGAGAGACATTCCTGTGTCAAGGAGTGGCTCAGGAGGGGACCCTTCTTGGATGCTGGGGAGTCACCTGGAGGCTGTTCCTGTCCACACAGTGGCCCTTCTCCTTGGGGCATTGTGGAGCCCAGTCAGCGGCTCTGCCTTAGCTGTCTCGTTCGCTGGTTTTGGCACCAGACCTAAGGGGCAAAAGAGGAAGAAACGGTCAGGTAACACGGGAGGGCAGCTTAGCCCACACACATGCAGGGACTCGAGGACCCAAGATCAACTAACACCCCACTGAAAGCCAGAGCTGGCTTGTTGCCTACACTGTTACATGTATTTGCATGGCCCTTTGGTGTACAAGGAAGAACGCGTTGATCTCACCTGAGGAGCGTGAACTGTAGGGAAACACACAATGGATGGCATTGGTAGAAAAGTCATTTCTTCTTTTGTCATCTGCATGGGCAGATGATGGAGTTCCTGCTGCTGTCCCCTGCAGGAGCTGAGGAGACTTTGACCCAAGAAGACACTGGAAATGGGTGTCATTCTCGTCACATTTGGACCCTTGGGCAGGCTTCCTCTCCGCTGGAGGCAAAAGACAAAATTGTCGTCATGGATCGGCACCTATTCCTCTCTATGTGTCTCTTCCCCTCCCGTGTAGGAGGACTCACGGTGTTTCATGTGGGAAAAGTAATTGGCCAGGACACAGGATCTCTGGGGACAGACAGCCCATGGGCATGAACCCATTGTCAGGCCTCAGGCCTTGGACCCCAGTGTTCCCTCATCCAGTGAACGAAGGTCTCAGAAGGACCTCCAAGGGCAAGGGGTCCTAGGGCCCGCACATCCCCACGCCATAGGTTCTGAGCTCCCCAGCTGACCACGCAGAAGGACTGGCAATGGCCTTGCCCCATGTGTGTGTGTGTGCCTCCTCCCCCAGAGACTATGAGAAAAGCAATGGGTCTGGCTACCTGGATTCTAGATTCGGGGATGGCCAGCTCTCGGGCCAGGTGTTCTCTGGCAGCAATGCCAGGGTAAGGATTCTCCTGGAAGAATGCCTGCAGGGCCCCCTTCTGCCTCACCGTCAATGCAGAGCCTCATTTGTTGGGGTCCTCGTGGAAGTGGGCCTGTGTGGGGAAGAGGGCAGCCACAGGAGGAAGGCATTCAGAGGAGCATTGACCAGCGATGTGCTCTCAGCGCTCCCCTTTCTGGGATGTTGAAAACGTCCCTGTCCAGGAACGACCTTCCCTTGGCCACTCATGGTCCCACCTAAGCCTGAGGGGACTGTTCCACAGGACACAGGCAATTCTGCATCTGCCCTTGGGAATGGGTGATCGTCAGGGATCTAGGGAAAGGGCAGCCTTGAGCTACCTATGTGATTCCAGGCCAAGGCTTCAGAAGACCCTAAGTGGAGATCCTGGTGGGGGTCAGGGTCGAGGAGGGGGTGGGAGAAGGGTGAAAAGCCCATTGGGAAAACCAAAGAGGACCACATGTCCACAAGGAATTCTGAAGGGAATATGTGAAAACCCATGTCCATGGTGGGTCCATTGACATGAAAGTTCTACAGTCGTCAACCCATCAAAGGAAGTGATCCACCTTGACTTGCTCTCTGTGCCCCGAGATCCAGCTGGTGGCCTTACAGAAGGGGGACTCTTGCTGGGAATCTCGGCCCAGTCCAGGGTTTCCCTTCTCCTGCAGCCCTATGCAAGCCCCTCTCCTGCCCCTTCACCCAGACACCAGGGGAGCCCAGCCGTCCCATGAGCGTCCCACCCATTAAGGCAGTCACTTCTCCTTTCCTGAAGCCCAGTATGTCCTCTGAGCCCTTGGGGCATCTCGGCAGGTGTGGATCCTGCAATGGCCACTCACAGCCAGGGGTGCTCCTGGAAGCCATGCTGCAGGCAGCCCTCAGCTTGTGTGGCGCCAGCAGGTCAACTGGGAAGGACCCAGAACGTGGGACTTACTCTGGCCTGGGAGGGCCCGACCCAGGATGGCCCACCCCCTGGCCTTCCCACAGCTCCCTGGGTGGCCCTGCCCTCAGTGGGGCCGACTATCGGCGGACAAAGGAGGTCTCCCTGGACCGGGTCTTGAGACCACCAAAAGCAACACTTGGAGCTGGGCCTGCGTCCGATGGGCCTGCACCCTTCCCTTAGACGACTGGCACCTTTACGGCACCCACAGGCCTCTCGGGATCTCAGACCTGAAACAGAACCGTGCCCTGGAGCCCCTGTGCACTGTGTCTTTGGCCGGACCCCTTCGTGGCCCTCGTACAGTCGCTCAGGATTCTGGCCCGAGGTTGTGGAACTCTGGCCACCTCTGGCCTCCCAGCATGAGCCTGCTTCACCTTCCTGGAAAGTCATTTTAATTTTTTTCTTTATTTTTATAATTGTTTTAATTAAAGTTGTGTGGTTTATTTCTTTTCACTTTGGTCATTTTTAATTGGGAGTGTTCTGCTATGTTCCTTTATGTGTATTTGTTGCAATGACTTTGTAATTTGGAGATTTTATATATCTCCAAAATATATGTATATACACATAATATAAGAATGTTGGTTTTTTTTTTTTTATAGTGTGTACTTTGAGGTCCCCTTTGTTTTTGACCCCTTGGCCTGCCAATCTGGATCGGTCAGCTTCTCAGTTTGGTCTGGAGGCAGCCTCTGGATCTGGGTAAGCAGTTTCCAATGACACCTGGGCAGCTCCTGGCAGCTCCTGTGAAGCCCCACTTGCCAGCCAGGCAGGAGCTGGGAATCAGACCCCTTAGATAGGAGGCCTATGAGGGACGTTGGGCGCCAGCTGTTGCCCTCGGTGTGGGGATGGGTGGAACCACGATGGATTGCCTGTGGGCATGAGGGAGCAACAGCCTTGAAGAAAAGAACAAAGAGCATCCGTGATCGTGGACAATTCGGGGCACGTGCGTGTCTTACCACATCCTGGGTCCATGGAGGCAATGCCCTCCGCAGGCTCATACGGTTTCAGGCCTCCCCTGTGGGCCCAGAGGAACGAGTGTGAGCTCCATCAGTGCCCGTCATTTTGTGGTCAGACAGAATCCAGCTGATACTCCTCGCTCTTGACCACCCTCTGCTGGTCATGTCCGCAGGGACATGAGGTGTCCAAGGAGAGTGTTGCTTAGTGACCTGGGACACCTGGGAAGACACGTCCAAATACCTGCAAAGCACATGAAGAAAATCATATCCCCGTCGAATCTGTACTTTTGTATCCCTCGGGTAAGTACCGAGTTGTGCATTTCTGGTCATAAGGTAGTTCTCTTTTTAACCTTAGGAACCTCCATACTGTTTTCCACAGTGGCTGCCCCTGTTTGCTTCCCCCTATCAGTGTAAGAGTCTTCCCCTTTCTCCCCATCTTCACCAATACCTGTTTTCTCCTGTGTTGTTAATTTTAGGCATTATGACAAGTGTCAGGTGATTTCTCATTGTGGTTTTGACATTTCCCTGATGATGGGTGATGTTGAGTGTCTTTCCTTGTGTCTGGCGGCCATCTGGATGTCTTGTTAGAAAAAATGTCCATTCGTGTCTTCTGCCCATTTTCAATTGGATGATTCATGTTTTGAATGTTGAGATTTATATTTTTGATATTATGTCTTTACTGGATCTGTCATTTAGAAATATCTCGTCTCATTTTCTAAGTTGCCTTTTAGCCTTGGTTGTTTCCTTCACTGTGCAGAGCTTTTTAAAAAATTTTTTATAATAAATTTATTTTTTATTGGTGTTCCCTTTGCCGACATACAGAATAACACCCAGTGCTCATCCCCTCAAGTGCCCCCCTCAGTGCCCATCACCCATTCACCCCCACCCCCCGCCCTCCTCCCCTTCCACCACCCCTAGTTCGTTTCCCAGAGTTAGGAATCTCTATGTTCTGTCTCCCTTCCTGATATTTCCCACACGTTTCCTCTCCCTTCCCTTATATTCCCTTTCACTATTATTTATATTCCCCAAATGAATGAGAACATACACTGTTTGTCCTTCTCTGATTGACTTACTTCACTCACCATAATACCCTCCAGTTCCATCCACATTGAAGCAAATGGTGGGTATTTGTCGTTTCTAATGGCTGAGTAATATTCCATTGTATACATAGACCACATCTTCTTTATCCATTCATCTTTCGATGGACACCGAGGCTCCTTCCAGAGTTTGGCTATTGTGGACATTGCTGATAGAAACATCGGGGTGCAGGTGTCCCAGCATTTCATTGCATCTGAATCTTTGGGGTAAATCCCCAACAGTGCAATTGCTGGGTCGTAGGGCAGGTCTATTTTTAACTCTTTGAGGAACCTCCACACAGTTTTCCAGAGTGGCTGCACCAGTTCACATTCCCACCAACAGTGTAAGAGGGTTCCCTTTTCTCTGCATCCTCTCCAACATTTGTGGTTTCCTGCCTTGTTAATTTTCCCCATTCTCACTGGTGTGAGGTGGTATCTCATTGTGGTTTTGATTTGTATTTCCCTGATGACAAGTGATGCAGAGCATTTTCTCATGTGCATGTTGGCCATGTCCATGTCTTCCTCTGTGAGATTTCTCTTCATGTCTTTTGCCCATTTCATGATTGGATTGTTTCTTTCTTTGGCGTTGAGTTTAAAAAGTTCTTTATAGATTTTGGAGACTAGCCCTTTATCTGATATGTCGTTTGCAAATATCTTCTCCCATTCTGTCGGTTGTATTTTAGTTTTATTGACTGTATCCTTTGCTGTGCAAAAGCTTCTTATCTTGATGAAGTCCCAATAGTTCATTTTTGCTTTTGTTTCTTTTGCCTTCATAGGTGTATCTTGCAAGAAGTTACTGTGGCCGAGTTCAAAAAGGGTGTTGCCTGTGTTTTCCTCTAGGATTTTGATGGAATCTCGTCTCACATTTAGATCTTTCATCCATTTTGAGTTTATCTTTGTGTATGGTGAAAGAGAGTGGTCCAGTTTCATTCTTCTGCATGTGGATGTCCAATTTTCCCAACACCATTTATTGAAGAGACTGTCTTTCTTCCAATGGATAGTCTTTCCTCCTTTATCGAATATTAGATGACCATACATTTCAGGGTCCACTTCTGGGTTCTCTATTCTGTTCCATTGATCTATGTGTCTGTGTTTGTGCCAGTACCACACAGTCTTGATGACCACAGCTTTGTAGTACAACCTGAAATCTGGCATTGTGATGCCCCCAGCTATGGGTTTCTTTTTTAAAATTCCCCTGGCTATTCGGGGTCTTTTCTGATTCCACACAAATCTTCAAATAATTTGTTCTAACTCTCTGAAGAAAGTCCATGGTATTTTGATAGGGATTGCATTAAACGTGTAAATTGCCCTGGGTAACATTGACATTATCACAATATTGATCCGGCCAATCCATGAGCATGGAATATTTTTCCATCTCTTTGTGTCTTCCTCAATTTCTTTCAGAAGTGTTCTATAGTTTTTAGGGTATAGATCCTTTACCTCTTTGGTTAGGTTTATTCCTAGGTATCTTATGCTTTTGGGTGCAATTGTAAATGGGATTGACTCCTTAATTTCTCTTTCTTCAGTCTCATTGTTAGTGTATAGAAATGCCATTGATTTCTGGGCATTGATTTTGTATGCTGCCACACTATCAAATTGCTGTATGAGTTCTAGCAATCTTGGGGTGGAGGCTTTTGGGTTTTCTATGTAGAGTATCATGTCATCGGCGAAGAGGGAGAGTTTGACTTCTTCTTTGCCAATTTGAATGCCTTTACTGTCTTTTTGTTGTCTGATTGCTGAGGCTAGGACTTCCAGTACTATGTTGAATAGCAGTGGTGAGAGTGGACATCCCTGTCTTGTTCCTGATCTTAGGGGAAAGGCTCCCAGTGCTTTCCCATTGAGAATGATATTTGCTGTGGGGTTTTCCTACATGGCTTTTAAGATGTCGAGGAAAGTTCCCTCTATCCCTACACTCTGAAGAGTTTTGATCAGGAATGGATGCTGTATTTTGTCAAATGCTTTCTCTGCATCTAATGAGAGGATCATATGGTTCTTGGTTTTTCTCTTGCTGACATGATGAATCACATTGATTGTTTTACGAGTGTTGAACCAGCCTTGTGTCCCGGGGCTAAATTCTACTTGGTCATGGTGAATAATTTTCTTAATGTATTGTTGGATCCTATTGGCTAGTATCTTGTTGAGAATTTTTGCATCCATGTTCATCAGGGATATTGGTCTGTAATTCTCCTTTTTGGTGGGTCTTTGTCTGGTTTTGGAATTAAGGTGATGCTGGCCTCATAGAACGAATTTGGAAGTACTCCATCTCTTTCTATCTTTCCAAACAGCTTTAGTAGAATAGGTATGGTTTCTTCTTTAAACTTTTGATAGAATTCCCCTGGGAAGCCATCTGGCCCTGGACTTTTGTGTCTTGGGAGGTTTTTGATGACTGCTTCAATTTCCTCCCTGGTTATTGGCCTGTTCAGGTTTTCTGTTTCTTCCTGTTCCAGTTTTGGTAGTTTGTGGCTTCGAGGAATGCGTCCATTTCTTCTAGATTGCCTAATTTATTGGCGTAGAGCTGTTCATAATATTTTTAAAATCGTTTGTATTTCCTTGGTGTTGGTAGTGATCTCTCCTTTCTCATTCATGATTTTATTAATTTGAGTCTTCTCTCTCTTCTTTTTAATAAGGCTGGCTAATGGTTTATCTATCTTATTAATTCTTTCAAAAAACCAACTCCTGGTTCTGGTGATCTGTTCCACAGTTCTTCTGGTCTCAATTTCATTGAGTTCCGCTCGAATCTTAATTAACTCTCTTCTTCTGCTGGGTGTAGGATCTGTCTTGTACAGAGCTTTTTATATTGATGAAGTCCCAATAATTTATTTTTGGTTTTGTTACCATTGTCTCAGAGGCATATGTAGAAAGAAGATCCTGTGGCCCAGTCAAAAAGGTTACTGCCTATCTTTTCTTCTTTTTATGGTTTCAGGTCTCACATTTAGGTCTTCAATCCCTTTTGAATTTTTATACATGGTGTAGGAAAGTGTTCCAGTTCCATTCTTCTGCATGTGGCTGTCTAGTTTACGCAACATTATTTGCTGAAGAGAGTGTCTTTTATTTATTTATTTTAAAGATTCTCTTTATTTATTCATGAGACACACACACACACACACACACACACACACACACACACACAAGCAGAGGCAGAGTGAGAAGCAGGCTCCATGCAGCGAGCCTGACACAGGACTCGATCCTAGGTCTCCAGGATCACACCCCGGGCTGCAGTGGCCGCTAAACTTCTGTGCCACCAGGGCTGCCTGAGACTGTCTTTTAACCATTGGATATTCTTTCCTGGTTTGTTGAGGATTAATTCAGCTTAGAGTTTCGGGTTTTTGTCTGCTTTCGGTATTCCATTCTGGTCTATTGATCTATGTGTCTTCTTGTTGTGCCCACACTATCCTCTTTGGATCACTAGAAATCTGTAATATAACTTGGTGTTGAAATTGTGGTGCCCCTAGCTGGATTTTCTTTTTTAATACTGCTTTGTCTATTTTCAATCTTTTGTGGTTCCATACAAATTTTAGGGTTATTTGTTCCAGTTCTGTGAAAAATGTTAGTGCTACGTTGATAGAGATTGCATTGAATATACAGATAGCTTTGAGTAGTATAATCTTATTTGCAATATTTGTTCTTCCAGTCCTTGGGCATGAAATATTTTTGCATTTTGTGTCATCTTCAATTTCTTTCATCATTATTTTTATAGTATTTCCAGTACAGGGCATTCACCTCTTTGGTTAGCTTGAACCCTACATATCTTATTGGTTTTGTTGCTAATTAGAAATAGGATTGAGTCCTCAATTTCTCTTTCTGTTGCCTCATTATTTTTGCATTGAAATACGACACATTTCCACATATTAATTTTATTTCCTGCTACTGTTTCAAATTCATGTTTGATTTCTAGCAATTTTTTTTTGGTGATGTCTTTTGGCTTTTCTAAATAAAGCATCATGTTTATGCAAATAATGAAAGGTTGACTTCATCTTTGACAATTTGGATCCCTTTTATATTTTGTTGTTGTCGTTTTCTCATTACTGAGGCCCAGACATCCAGTACTATGTAAATAGGAATGGTGAGGGTGGACATCCTTGCTCATTTCTGAGTGTAGGGGAAAGACTCTCAGTTTTTCTCCCCTGAGCATGATATTAGCTGTGGATCTTTGGTATGGCTTTATGATGCTGAGGTATGTCCCTTCTATCCCTACCTTGCTGAAAGTTTTTTTTTTTTCAAGAAAAAATGCTGAATGTTGTTGAATGTTTTTTCCACATCTATTGACAGATCATAAGGATAAGCTTCTTATCCTTTCTTTTATTAATGTAGTGTATCATGTTGATTGATTTGTGAATATTGTACCACCCTTGCAACCGGGGAATAAGTCCCACTAGATTGAGATGAATAATTCTCTTAATATCCTGTGAATATGATTTGCTAGTATTTTACTGAGAATTTTTGCTTCCATGTTTCTTTAAGCGTATTGGTCTCTAAATCTCCTTTTTAGTGGTTTTTTTTTTTTTTCTGGTTTTGGTATCAAGGTAATGCTGGCCTCATAGAAAGAGTTTGGACATTTTCCTTCCATTTCTATGTTTTGGAAACATTTGAGAAGAATAGGTATTAACTCTTTTTTAAATTTCCAGTAGAATTGCTCTGGGAAACCAGGCAGGCCTGGACTTCCATTTAGGGAGGGTTTTTTTTTTTAAGATTTTATTTACTTATTCATGAGAGACACACAGAGAGAGGCAGAGACAGAGGAAGAGGCACACTCCATGTGCGGAGCCTGATGTGGGACTCAATCCTAGGTCCCCAGGATCACGACCTGAGCTCAACGCAGACACTGAACTCCCGAGCCACCCAGGTGTCCTGTTGGGAGGGGGTGATTGCTGATGGAACTTATTGGCTAGTTCTGGGTTTGTTCACATTTTCTATGTCTTCATGTGTTAGTTTTGGTAGTTTGTACATTTCTTGAGGTCTGTCCATTTCTTTCAGGTCTCCCATGTTGTCGGCATAGAATTTTTCATAGTATTCTCTTATATTTTTTTTAAGCAGAAAATAAACCTTTATTTCTATCAAATTAAAAAGTAGGAATCAAGCTTCAAGCAAGATAACCAAAGTAGTCAATAACACAATTTAACAGTCAGGAGAGCATGTACAGATTAGAATACAAGTTTAGATACTTTTAAGCATGTACACCCAAAACAAAAGGGCTGACAACTTTCACACTGAGGAGAAGCAATGACTCATCATAAACACACAACTTCTGGGAAACTGGAGCTGACTTTTCACAGGACAGTAATCTGAAGTGACAAGCTGTCACTGGCTTAGAGAACAGATTTGAGCTTGATAGGGGTCACAGTGAAACACCATTGTAATGCTACAATTATACTTGTTTTATTTTTGTAGTGCTGTATGTGATCTCTCCTCTTTCATTTGTGATTTTATTTATTTGGGTCCTTTCTCTTTTTGATAAGTCTGGGTAGAGGTTGATGAATTTTATTAACTATATTTTAGAACTAGCTCTGAGGTAGGCCTGTATTTCTATGTACTTCCCTCCTAGGGCTGCCTTTGTTACATGCCAGAGGTTTGGAAAACATGTTTTCATTTTCATTTGCTTCTATATATTTTTGTAATTTCTCTAATTTCCTGGTCACCTCATTCATTCTCTAGTAGGATGTTCTTTAATCTCCAGGTATTTGTGGTGTTTCCAAAGTTTTTTCTTTAGTTGACTTCAAGTTTCATAGTGCTGTGGTCTGAAAATGTACGTGGTATGATCTCAGTGTTCTTGTACCTGTTGAGGGCTGATTTGTGGCTCATCATGTGATCTGTTCTGGAGAATGTGCCATGTGCATTTGAAAGGAATGTGTATTCTGCTGGTGTAGGATGAAATATTCTGAATACGTCTGTTGAGTCCTTCTGGTCCAGAGTGTCAATCAAAGCCATTGTTCCCTGTTGATCTTCTGCTTAGATGATCTGTCCTGCTTGTCAGTGGGCATGAAAATCCCCTGTCATGGTATTAGTATCAGTGAGTTTCTGTATGTTTGTTGTTCATTGGTTTCTATATTTAGCTACTCCCACATTGGGTGCATAAATATTTGCCATTGTTTGATTTTCTTGATGGATGGCCTC
The DNA here is from genome assembly GCF_018345385.1 of Vulpes lagopus. Classification (NCBI taxonomy): domain Eukaryota; kingdom Metazoa; phylum Chordata; class Mammalia; order Carnivora; family Canidae; genus Vulpes; species Vulpes lagopus. The sequence goes on along the minus strand of NC_054840.1, from coordinate 30,967,273 downwards.
TAATTATGAAATAATGTCCTTCTTCATCTCTTATTACTGTCTTTGGTTTCAAATCTAGTTTTTCTAAGTATGGCTCTTCCAACTTTTTATTGATGTCCATTACCATGATAGATGATTGTAAATCTCCTGACTTTCAATATACATGTTTCTGTAGGTCTAAAGTTAGGCCTTTGTAGGAAGCATATTGATGGATTTTTTAAAAGATTTTATTTATTTATTCATGGGACAGCGAGAGAGAGAGAAAGGCAGAGACATTTGCTGACGGAGAAGCAGGCTCCACAAAAGGAGCCCGATGTGGGACTAGGTCCCTGACACTGGCATCATGCCTGAACTAAAGCCAGACACTCAATCTCTGAACCACCCAGATATCCTGTATTTGATTTTTAATCCACTCTGATACCCTATATCATTTGAATGGGGCTTTTAGTCCATCTACATTCAGAGTGATTTTTGAAAGTTATGAATTCAGTGCGTTGGTGTTACCAGTAGAGTCAGTGTTTCTGGTGATGTTCTCTGGTCCTTTCTAGTCTTTGTTGTTTCTGGTGTCTTTTTTTTTCCTCACTAGAGGAGTCTCCTTTAAAAACTTCTTCCTGGACTGGTTTAGTGGTCATGAACTCCTTTATTTGTTGTCTGCCTGAGAAACTCTTAATCCCTCTTTCTATCCTGAATGACAGCCTTATTGTATAAAGAAATCGTGGCTGCATACTTTTCCCATTCAGTACACTGAATATTTCCTTCCACTACTTTCTGGCCTGAGAGGTGTGTGTGGGCAGATCTGTTTTCTGGATTTGTCTTCCCTTGTAGGTTAAGGACTGTCACCACCCCAGTGCTTTCAGGATTCTAACCTTGCATTTGTATTTTGTGAATTTGATTCTGATGTGCCTTGGCAATGGTCGGCTTTTGTTGAATTTAGTGGGAGTTCTCTGTGCTCCTGGTTTCAGTGTCTGGGTCCTTCCTCACAATAGAAAAGTTCATATACTTTGTTCTAATAAAACTTCTGACCCCTTTTATCTCTCTTCATCTTATGAGTCTCTTGTGATATGAACGTTATTGTTTTAATCACTGGCTGTGTTCCCTAAGTCTGCCTCTGTGGTCCATCACTTTTCTTGTGTTTAGGGTTTCCGTTTGGGACTACATCTCAGTTACAGCATTTTTAATGTCGGCCTGACTAGATGTTAGTTCTTTTATATCGACAGTAAAGGAATGCGTAGTGTCTTCTAAGCTCTTTTTCCAACCCACCTACTATCTTTATAATCATCGTTTTAAATTCTAGTTCAGGCATCTTACTTATATCTGAATTGATTAAGTCCCTGGATGTGAGTACTACCTCCTCTGCTTTTTGGAGGCAAATTTCATCATATCATTGTTTTCCCCAGAATACACGGAAGAAAGAAAAAGAAAAACAGGAAAAACAACAATAACCACAATCCCCCCAAAAATCTTAGATCCTGTGTGTGTTTTAGGCTGCTTTTCAATTATTAATTAATTATTAAGAGAATCTAGATCGCAAAATAATAGAGAAAATTTAAGTACAAAGAAAGTAATAAAAATAATAAATATATGTCTCTAACAAATAAAATTAACACCTAATAAAAAAAATTGACCAAAATAAATGAAACATAATTATACAGAACAAAGTACAAAGGAAGCTAGATCCTACTTCTCCCGCTGATCTGAAGACTTGCAGGCCTCTGTGATCAGTACTCTTGGTGGGAGCCAGTGGTCTGTGCAGGTCGTCTGGGAGAGGGACCATTGAACTGATTGTCAGGTGCCACTTGCCTTAGTGGAGATGCACCTGAAGGGCTCAGAGGCAGGGCTCCGTGAAGGCTCATCTGCCTCCACCAGGTGGCGCTATGCTGCTCCCTGAGCTCTCTAAGTGCTTATGGGCAGGATGAGAGAGGGGGTGTTGGGTTCCCTGGCTCTGGAGCTGAACATTCCACCCCGCAGAGCCTTCACAGAAGAGCCATCGAGCCTTCTTGTCTCCGCAGTTTGTGTCAGAACCCTGCGTTCACCCTTCCTGTGTCCGAGCTTGCATGGTGTGCCTCCTATAGGTCATCAGCTGGGCCAGTGCCCAGAAGGCATCCTCCTAATTTTGGGACATCAGCAGGATGGCCACGATCTGGCTCATGCCCCAGCATTGGCCCACCTCCTGCAAGAGCCAGAGCCCGACAGAGGGTGTCCACTGTCGATGCCCCCCTGTGCCCTCCCCGCTTGGACATCAGGGTCCCACGGCTCCCTCACAGCCGAGGTTCCCAGAGGGTGCTCCCAGAGGGCGGGGAGAGCAGGGTGGAGGGCCACCCAGATGAGCTATAGATCAATTCAACCCCAGGTCTGGGGTTTGCTGTGACACACTTGCTACTGAGCCCGTGTGGTTAGGGCAGGACCCTCGCTGGACAGGGGACGGCATCTGGGGGCTCATCATACTAGGTATGTTAACAAGCAGTGAAAATTGTCTAAAATTAAATGCATGACATTCAGAAATACATAAAAACACTGAGGCTCAGTGTCAGTTTGACCCATATGACTCTCATTGGGTCCATGTGTGTCCTGGTCCAGCGGTGGCAGTGCTGGCCAGCCCCCAGATCACTTTCCTGCCCCCCACTTTCCAGCCCCCACCCTGTGCCCTGCCCTTCACAGGGCATCCTCACATCTTCTTGGGGTTCAGCTCACACAGTGACACCTGAAGGCCCCGTCCTGGTGGCCTCCCCATCCCAGGGACACCGCGGGGGGGGGGGAGTCATGTGAGTCATCCTGAGCACTTTACGATGCGACAGTGTTTTGTTTGCTGCCGCTGTTCGACGTGGCCTCAGCAACCACGTGTTCCTTATCCAGAGCCCTCGGGCCTCCCCTGGAGGCCCCAGTCCCCGCTTGGCCAGCAGCCTACCCAACCCCAAAGCAATCTCATAACATGAACATGATGTTGCAGAAGCTTCTGTTGATATCTAGATCTATCTGTTTGATGTCCCAGGAGGAGACCTGGGCCTCCTCCATTTCCTGTGGGGAGACCGGGGAGAAGGAGCCAGCATCAGGGACACAGAACACTAACTGTCACCGACTGCCATCCTAAGCAGGAGCACTGCTGGTCACCATGTGAGTGTGTCCTGTAGAAACCTCCTTCCTTCCTCTGTGAGGCCAGGCCAGGGATGGCACAGGTGCCCACCATGCCTGTCGGCCTGTGTGAGGGCTTGTGTTCAGCTGTTGATGGGGAGGGGACTGAGGTCAGTCCTGTGCCGGGAGCAACATGGCAGGTAACCCTGGGTGGGGAGGGGACACGGGGGTCAACCCTGTGCAGACAGAGGACATTGGCATTCAGCCCTGGTGGTGAGAGGACATTGGGTGTCAGCTGGGTCTGGGGTCTCTCGGTCCCCTGGGCTCCAGGCCCCCAGGCTGAGCCCCACTCTCCCCCAGCTCCTACCCGCTAGGGCGTCGAGGATCCTTCCACATGCTGGTGCAGGAAACGAGGCAGCACAAGGTGTGCCAGCTGAGCCCGCCTGCTGAGGGGGCCCAGGTACATGAGCTGCAAGTGCCTGCTGTCCTGACGTCCCTTACAGGGTCACACTGACCGCCCTGCTGGCCTGCTGTGCCCCAGGAGCACAGGTTCAGGGCGAAGAAGGTTAGAAGCGCCCCCAGAGCCCGGCCAGTTCAGGCTCCCTGGACAGAGGGAGCACAGATCTCCCAGGGCGCTTTGCACATTCCAACGTGAACTCAGGCCACCAGTCCCCAGCTGTCACTCTCTCCCAGCCCCGCCCTGGCTCACGGGGAATGGGCTGAGTCCCAGTAAGTCTGTGAGCGTCCTGCCCTGGCATTGGCCGAACTTGGAAGTCATAGGGGCAGGTCAGCTTTGTGTGCCTGTGGCACCTGTGCAGGGGCTGGTAAGGGCTGGGTAGGGCTCCCTGCTCCTTTCTGGGGGTCTGTCCCCACTGCTTGCACAGAGCTCTGGGAGACACAGAAATGGGCTGGCCGTGCATTTTAACTCTCAAGACTTTATTGAACTTTCAACAAAAAACAGGGGCTCCAACCTTAGGGTGTGCACCTTCCCTGGGGGAGCGGGATCATCCTGTCCTTTAGGGAAACCCGAAGTCACATGGGGGTGTAGGTGCTAGAGTCCCCTAACTTGGAGCCTGGGAAGATTCTGAGTGTGGGCACATTTCCTGAAGTTGGAGCCTGAGAGGCAGTATTGTGGACAGCAGACCTGACCTATACCTGCAGCTTAGGGGTCCCTGTGCTGGGTTCCTGCATGTCAGCTGGACCCCGGCTTCTGGACTGCTGGTTCCAGAGGACTGACTCCTAGAGACCAGCATGTGGAGGAGCCTGCCTCCTAGTGTGGGTGAGGATGTGACCCAGTGGCCTATCCCTGCTGCCCCTGCCCTGGAGTATCCTGAAATTCCCAGCGTTGTCCTAGGTCAGCGACCTGGATCTGTGGCGCCCACCCAGAACCGAGGAAGACACATCCTGCTCTGAGAGGGTCACTGAGCCTTGGGGCAGAATCCAGATCTTGTCAGTGCCACGGGGGGGCTCAACCTATCAATCTGCATTCTGACCCTGGGGGGGCTCGTGTCGAACCTGCCTCCCCAGTACCCTGGGAGAGGCCAGCCCAGGTCCCTCTGGGTCAGGGACTCTTTTCCTATTGTGGGGGCGCCCTTTATGATCATATGTGAGAAGAAGCAGGGCATGGTGTCTTCTGGCCAGAGCCTCAGGGCCCATATCCTCACCATCATGCTCTGTTCCAGAGGCCCAGGTGCATGGAGCTTCCCTGTGGAGGCAGAGGTCAGATGGTCCCAGGACTCTGAGGGGCCTTGGGGTAGTGGGTTCAGCACGGCCCTGGCTCTGGTCAGGCCCTGCCTATCACTCCCCAGAGAGTGGCTTGAGCTGCTGTGGCCTCAGGGCAGGAAGGGTATCTGGATCCCTACAGTGTCATCTTAGTGGGCTGGGTGTACCCACTGATGGGAGTCCCAGGGGGAATCTATTGTCTGGTTTGCTCTGTGGCCTGTGATATGGCCCAGGCAGGTGCCAAAGGGAAGGGGACCCAATGTTCTGGCATCAGGTCCTTGTTCGGGTGCCACCTGCCTGCACTCTCCTGGTTCCCTGGGAGCATGAGGAGGGAGTTCCCTGTGGGGCATCCAAGCCGGCGAGGGGTCCTGGGCTGAGGGCCCAAAAGAGTTAAAAATAGATCTGCTCTATGACCCAGCAATTGCACTACTGGGGATTTACCCCAAAGATACAGATTCAGTGAAACGCCGGGACACCTGCACCCCGATGTTTATAGCAGCAATGTCCACAATAGCCAAACTGTGGAAGGAGCCTCGGTGTCCATCGAAAGATGAATGGATAAAGAAGATGTGGTTTGTGTATACAATGGAATATTACTCAGCAATTAGAAACAACAAATACCCACCTTTTGCTTCGACGTGGATGGAACTGGAGGGTATTATGCTGAGTGAAGTAAGTCAATCGGAGAAGGACAAACATTATATGTTGTCATTAATTTGGGGAATATAAAAAATAGTAAAAGGGAATTAAGAGGAAAGGAGAAAAAAATGAGTGGGAAATATAAGAAAGGGAGACAGAACATGAGAAACTCCTAACTCTGGGAAATGAGCTAGGAGTGATGGAAGGCGAGGTGGGCAGGGGGTGGGGGTGACTGGGTGGCGGGTACCCCGGGGGGCACTTGACGGGATGAGCACTGAGTGTTGTTCTGTATGTTGGCAAATTGAACACCAATAAAAAATAAATTAAAAAAAAAAGAAAGCTCTGACAGTCAGTGACCTTCCACAGTGATGGGTCAGCATCATCCCAGGTCCTGTGGACACCGTACTTGGCATGCTGAAACAATTGGACCCCATGGTGGGGACCAATCAGCGCCAGGGACATGAGGAAAGAAGGGAGCAGAATGGCTCCTCTCTCCTGAATCCTGAGGGATATCAGGACCCTCTGAGATTGGCCGGGCATGAGAGGAAGGGCACCTCTGCTCAATGGGAGCAACCTGAGAGCATTACCTGCTTCTACCAGTGATGATCCCAACCTGGGCCTGACCTGACCTGGTGACTCTGGTCCCCACCAGAGCCTCACATGGACCTGGTGACCTTGGTCCCCACCTGGGCTCATTGGCTACCAATTACTACGAGCCAAGATGGACTCTCACTTCTACTGATGCCTGGGAATGTCCCCAGGGTCTCACTTGTTCCTGGTGACTATAGTCCTTGTCTGTGCTGACCTGGCTCATTGTTGGCTCTGACCCCTATTGGGCCTCACCTGGCTCTGATGCCTCCATCCTTTGACTCGTGCTCTGCTCCTCTGATTTTCATGTCTGCCTGGGCTCTCTCTGATCAGCTTACATTCGGATCCATGAATGGGTCTCACCTCTACTTCCTGGATAACACACCATCTGGAAATCTGGTGTACCTGAGGACAATGATCCCCACCTGTCCTTACCTGCTCATCCTGGCAACAACACCCACTTGGTTGTCATTGGCTGGACTCTGCCATGATCCTCACCTGGGACATAATTGCTCTTGCTCCTTATGATACCATTTGGGCCATACCCTTTCCTACATACCTGAGTATATGCTCACTACCTGGGCCCCATCGGGACCTGGTGACTATGATCCCCACCTGGGCTCATCGGCTACTGATGACTAGGATCCCGGATCAACCCTCACTTGCTACTGATGCCGTGTCCGTCCCCAGAGTCTCACTAGTTCTTGGTGACTATGGTGCTTGTCTGGACTGACTTGGCTCATGCTAGGCTCTGATCCCCTCCTGGGCCTCACCTGCTCTTGCAGGGTGGTCCCCACCTCTAGTGGGTGCTCTAGTGCCTATGGTACTTATCTGGGCCTCAGCTGATGGTACTTGGCTATGATATCAGCCCTTTCCAAGGCCAGCAGGGTCTCCAGGTCCTCTTGCCTGGTGTTGTAAAGCAAACACATCTAAGGATGACACTTCATGAAAACCTTCAGAAGATACATGCGTCTGTGTGCTCCCTGTGGGCAGGTCCGCATCTGTCTGACCAGAGGGTGGAGACAACACAGTAGCTCCGAGGGGAACATGCTGGGCTGGAGGATCACTCATGGGAACTCACTGTCTGTAGCTCGCCCACCTACATTGCACCTTCCCAGCCACTGTCCCAGGACATGCTGTCATTAGAGGACACAGCTCTCCACACCTTTATCAGTTACACAAGGGAGACCAGGAGGCTGCTGGGAACTGCTGACCTGATGCTTGGGGTGACATCTCCCAGCCAAGGACTGGAGCTGCCATGGCATTGGAGGGGCCTGCCAGAGAGTGTTCCTGCTGCCTTGGGGCAGACAGGAGGTTTGGTTTCTCTTAGGTTCCACAAGCACAACAACCAAAGGGAAAAGCAATGAACTGGACATCATCAAAATTAAAAATTTATGGCAGCAAAAGTGTGACCAAACACCCCATCCTGAATACAAGGATTTGTGAATAGCCTGAGTGGAGCTCTGGGGGGAGCACGAGGGCCTCCATGATCTAATACATGAAAAGCAAGCCTGCTCAAGGGCCAGGAGGACCCAGAAGCCCTGACGTCCACTCTGGACCAGAGTGTCGGGCCTTGGTCATCACATGTTGGGGTCCATGCACCTAGATTGCACTGGAATGTCATGGTTTGGGTATGCCCTGTATAGAACAGGGCTTACAGGGGAGCACGGGTCCCAGATGAGCTGCCTGAGCCCCGCCACAGACTCCTTCCCTGGCCTGGGGCAGCAAGGAGGCAGCCCTTACCCCGTGGAGCTGCAGAAGGCTGCAGGAGCTGCCTCATGGTCATCACATGGGGGGTTGGTGTGTTTTCACCCAAGCCAGGAAGCCAGAGCCCCCAGTGGGACCCACAGGCCCCATACTGGCCCAAAGGGGGCAGGGAGCAGCTGCCACTCACCTGTGACCTGTCACTGTGTGAGCATCTACACTTTATACACTGGAGTACTGGGGAGAGTGGGATAATTCGGGCTCTTTGAGCCAGATAAGGAGCACGAGTGCCTCCAACTGCCTGAGGATGCAGAGTAGCACCTGGCAACGGTGGAACCCTGGGGTGCCACAGTTCTGCCCACAATAGGGTCCCGTGTCATCACTGTAGGTAGATGGTCCAGTCAGCACTTAGCCCTTCACCCTGAAGGCCAAGGGTGTGAGGGGAGTTCCTGTCACCACGCTGCATGGGAAGGTATGCAGGCACCCTTCCACGTCCTTAGTTCCCACCCCCAGGCCCTCCAGGCCTCCCACCCTTCTCAGTAGACTGGTGTCCCAGCTGTCCTACCACCCCCAAGGGTTCACAGCATGGATTTTGCACTTAAGAACATTCGAGGGGCTCCTGGGTGGTTCAGTCGGTTAAACGTTGACTTGATTTTGGCTCAGGTCAGGATCTCGTGCTTGTGGTGTGGAGCCTCACGTGGGGTCTGGGCCCAGCTGTGTGGGTAGTGTACTTGAGAGTCTCCCTTTCCCTCTGCCCCTCTCAATGCAAGCTCTGTCAAATCTTTTAATAATCAATATTGAAGATATTTGAGAAATCTTTATCATCTCTGCAGAGGTGCCTTCATATGTATAACAATTGTATAAAAGCCTTTCAGGGATCCACCGTGATTTCTATCAGAAACCCCTATTAATATTTATTGAAGTATAGTCAACATGTAATGTTACACTAGTTTCAGGGCCACAGCTTAGTGGCTCCATTCTGTAGATTACTCAGCTCTCCGCACGAGATGTGTAGTCAGCATCACTCCCTGTACAGTTAGTACAGTAGTACTGACTCCATTGCCTAGGCTGTACTTTTTAAATTTCTGTGGCTTATATATTTTAGAACCAGATTTTTATAGCTCTTAATATTCATCTATTTTGCCCATCTCCAACCTACTTCCTTTCTGGCAAGCAGTCAAAGTGATCCACCACATTAACGAGAAAAGTTCAAAAACCATACAGTTATCTCAATAGTTGCAGAAAAAGCATTTGACAAAATACAACATAATCTTAGTGGGTTAACAAACAAGGGGTGGTGGAAAAGGAGGTGGGCGGGGGGCGGGGTGACTGGGTGACGGGCATTGAGGGGAGCACTTGATGGGATGAGCACTGGGTGTTATGCTATATGTTGGCAAATTGAACTCCAACTAAAAAATATGTAAAATAAAAAAAGGGGAAGTGTGCAGGGGGATAGGGTAACGTTGATGAGGGTGACTGGGTGACGGGCATTGAGGGGGGCACTTGATGGGATGAGCACTGGGTGTTATGCTATGTGTTGGCAAATTGAACTCCAACTAAAAAATATGTAAAATAAAAAAAGGGGAGGTTGCAGGGGGATAGGGTAACGGTGATGGGCAGTGAGCATTGGGGGTTATACTATGTGTTGGCAAATAGAACTTAAATAAAAACAAATGTAAAAAAAATCTTAGTGAATTTTGAGGATATTTCCATCAACAGAAAAAGGCCATTAGGTAGGCCTGTAGCTGACATCACACTCTATGATGAAGACCTGAAATCGTCTCCCCTAAAAGCAGGAACAAGACAGGGAAGTCGCCTCTTAGCCATGGCAGTCCTACCATAGGAATGAGACAAGGGAAAGAAAAGGCATCCACACCTATAAGGGGAAGACAAACTGTCCCTATTGGCAGAAAACACAGAAGTAGAAGAAATCCTAGAGGCTCCACCAGAACTGTTAGACCTAATGAGTGATTTCACTTGGGGGACACAAAATGAACATAGAAAAGTCGGTAGCCTTTCTGTACCAACAATGAACACTCAGAAAGGAAATTAAGAAAATAACTCCATTCTCAGTAGCAACAAAAAGAATAAAATATTAGATTGAACTAAGGAAGTGAAAGGCTTGTACACTGAAACCTGGAAGGATTTGGGAAGACATCCTGGGCTCATGAGGTGGGAGCCTTCATCCTGTTAAAATGTCGATAGTACCTGGAGCGACTCTCATTTTCAACGGAATTCCTAACAAAATCATGGTGACAGATTTTACAAACAGGAAAAAGAACCCAAACAAGTGATTTTGTTCAGAATTACATCATCATGAATGGTATCGATATGTCTTAGTATTTTCTGTTCCTGGTCTTATTTTAAAGTTATTACGGTAATAAACTGAATTTTGGAATGCTTGTAACTTTAAATATTTCCCAAAATTTAAGTGTGGAATTAATCTACTTTGACAGTTTATAATAGAGTTCACCATGGTGTTTTCTGGTTCTGCAGTTTCCTCCTGGAAGCGTTTTGGCGACTGTGCTGTAGCAGGTGCTTCATAGGAATCCAACTTAGGACATTGGTCATTCAGAGGTAACTTCTCTTCTCCTTGAGAAACATTCTTTAGAATTTACATTTGTATTGACAACAGTAGCTTTGGTGTGTGTGGTTATGTTTTATTTTTATTTATTTTTTAATAAATTAATTATTATTGGTGTTCAAATTACCAACATACAGAAAAACACCCAGTGCTCATCCCGTCAAGTGTCCCCCTCAGTGCCCATCACCCATCCCCCCCACCCCCCACCCTCCTCCCCTTCCACCACCCCTAGTTCGTTTCCCAGAGTTAGGAGTCTTTATGTCCTGTCTCCCTTCCTGATATTTCCCACACATTTCTTCTCCCTTCCCTTATATTCCCTTTCACTATTATTTATATTCCCCCAAATGAAAGAGAACATACACTGTTTGTCCTTCTCTGATTGACTTACTTCACTCAGCATAATACCCTCCAGTTCCATCCATGTTGAAGCAAATGGTGGGTATTTGTCGTTTCTAATGGCTGAGTAATATTCCATTGTATACATAAACCACATCTTCTTTATCCATTCATCTTTCGATGGACACCGAGGCTCCTTCCACAGTTTGGCTATTGTGGACATTGCTGCTAGAAACATCGGGGTGCAGGTGTCCCGGCGTTTCATTGCATCTGAGTCTTTGGGGTAAATCCCCAACATTGCAATTGCTGGGTCGTAGGGCAGGTCTATTTTTAACTCTTTGAGGAACCTCCACACAGTTTTCCAGAGTGGCTGCACCAGTTCACATTCCCACCAACAGTGTAAGAGGGTTCCCTTTTCTCCGCATCCTCTCCAACATTTGTTGTTTCCTGCCTTGTTAATTTTCCCCATTCTCACAGGTGTGAGGTGGTATCTCATTGTGGTTTTGATTTGTATTTCCCTGATGGCAAGTGATGCAGAGCATTTTCTCATGTGCATGTTGGCCATGTCTATGTCTTCCTCTGTGAGATTTCTCTTCATGTCTTTTGCCCATTTCATGATTGGATTGTTTCTTTCTTTGGCGTTGAGTTTAATAAGTTCTTTATAGATTTTGGAAACTAGCCTTTTATCTGATATGTCATTTGCAAATATCTTCTCCCATTCTGTAGGTTGTCTTTTAGTTTTGTTGACTGTATCCTTTGCTGTGCAAAAGCTTCTTATCTTGATGAAGTCCCAATAGTTCATTTTTGCTTTTGTTTCTTTTGCCTTTGTGGATGTATCTTGCAAGAAATTACTGTGGCCAAGTTCAAAAAGGGTGTTGCCTGTGTTCCCCTCTAGGATTTTGATGGACTCTTGTCTCACATTTAGATCTCTCATCCATTTTGAGTTTATCTTTGTGTATGGTGAAAGAGAGTGGTCCAGTTTCATTCTTCTGCATGTGGATGTCAAATTTTCCCAACACCATTTATTGAAGAGACTGTCTTTCTTCCAGTGGATAGTCTTTCCTCCTTTATCGAATATTAGTTGACCATAAAGTTCAGGGTCCACTTCTGGGTTCTCTATTCTGTTCCATTGATCTATGTGTCTGTTTTTGTGCCAGTACCACACAGTCTTGATGACCACAGCTTTGTAGTACAACCTGAAATCTGGCAGTGTGATGCCCCCAGCTATGGGTTTCTTTTTTAAAATTCCCCTGGCTATTTGGGGTCTTTTCTGATTCCACACAAATATTCAAATAATTTGTTCTAACTCTCTGAAGAAAGTCCATGGTATTTTGATAGGGATTGCATTAAACGTGTAAATTGCCCTGGGTAACATTGACATTATCACAATATTGATCCGGCCAATCCATGAGCATGGAATATTTTTCCATTTCTTTGTGTCTTCCTCAATTTCTTTCAGAAGTGTTCTATAGTTTTTAGGGTATAGATCCTTTACCTCTTTGGTTAGGTTTATTCCTAGGTATCTTATACTTTTGGGTGCAATTGTAAATGGGAATTGACTCCTTAATTTCTCTTTCTTCAGTCTCATTGTTAGTGTATAGAAATGCCATTGATTTCTGGGCATTGTTTTTGTATCCTGCCACGCTACCAAATTGCTATATGAGTTCTAGCAGTGTTGGGGTAGAGGCTTTTGGGTTTCCTGTGTAGAGTATCATGTCATCGGCGAAGAGGGAGAGTTTGACTTCTTCTTTGCCAATTTGAATGCCTTTAATGTCTTTTTGTTGTCTGATTGCTGAGGCTAGGACTTCCAATACTATGTTGAATAGCAGTGGTGAGAGTGGACATCCCTGTCTTGTTCCTGATCTTAGGGGAAAGGCTCCCAGTGCTTTCCCATTGAGAATGATATTTGCTGTGGGGTTTTCCTACATGGCTTTTAAGATGTTGAGGAAAGTTCCCTCTATCCCTACACTCTGAAGAGTTTTGATCAGGAATGGATACTGTATTTTGTCAAATGCTTTCTCTGCATCTAATGAGAGGATCATATGGTTCTTAGTTTTTCTCTTGCTGAAATGATGAATCACATTGATTGTTTTACGAGTGTTGAACCAACCTTGTGTCCCAGGGATAAATCCTACTTAGTCATGGTAAATAATTTTCTTAATGTGTTGTTGGATCCTACTGGCTAGTATCTTGTTGAGAATTTTTGCATCCATGTTCATCATGGATATTGGTCTTTAATTCTCCTTTTTGGTGGGGTCTTTATCTGCTTTCGGAATTAAGGTGATGCTGGCCTCATAGAACGAATTTGGAAGTACTCCATCTCCTTCTATCTTTCCAAACAGCTTTAGTAGAATAGGTATGATTTCTTCTTTAAACGTTTGATAGAATTCCCCTGGGAAGCCATCTGGCCCTGGACTCTTGAGTCTTGGGAGGTTTTTGATGACTGCTTCAATTTCCTCCCTGGTTATTGGCCTGTTCAGGTTTTCTATTTCTTCCTGCTCCAGTTTTGGTAGTTTGTGGCTTTCCAGGAATGCATCCATTTCTTCTAGATTGCCTAATTTATTGGCGTAGAGCTGTTCATAATATGTTTTTAAGATTGTTTGTATTTCCTTGGTGTTGGTAGTGATCTCTCCTTTCTCGTTCATGATTTTATTAATTTGAGTCTTCTCTCTCTTCTTTTTGATAAGGTTGGCTAATGGTTTATCTATCTTATTAATTCTTTCAAAGAACCAACTCCTGGTTCTGTTGATCTGTTCCACAGTTCTTTTGGTCTCGATTTCATTTAGTTCTGCTCGAATTTTAATTAACTCTCTTCTTCTGCTGGGGGTGGGGTCCACTTGCTGTTTTTTCTCTAGCTCCTTTATGTGTAAGGTGAGCTTTTGAATTTGAGTTCTTTCCAGTTTTTGAATGGATGCTCGTATTGCGATGTATTTCCCCCTAAGGACTGCTTTTGTTGCATCCCAAAGATTTTGAACGGTTGTATCTTCATTCGCATTAGTTTCCATGAATCTTTTCAATTCTTCCTTAATTTCCTGGTTGACCTTTTCATCTTTTAGCAATATGGTCCTTAACCTCCACGTGTTTGAGGTCCTTCCAAACTTCTTGTGTGATTAAATTCTAATTTCAATGCATTATGGTCTGAGAATATACAGGGGACTATCCCGATCTTTTGGTATCGGTTCAGACCTGATTTGTGACCCAGTATGTGGTGTATTCTGGAGAAAGTTCCATGTGCACATGAGAAGAATGTGTATTCAGTTGAGTTTGGATGTAAAGTTCTGTAGATATCTGTGAAATCCATCTGGTCCAGTGTATCATTTAAAGCTCTCGTTTCTTTGGATATGCTGTGCTTAGAAGACCTATCAAGGGTAGAAAGAGCTAGATTGAAGTCACCAAGTATAAGTGTATTATTATCTAAGTATTTCTTCACTTTGGTTATTAATTGGTTTAGATATTTGGCAGCTCCCACATTCGGGGCATATATATTGAGGATTGTTAAGTCCTCTTGTTGGATAGATCCTTTGAGTATGAGATAGTGTCCCTCTTCATCTCTCACTATAGTCTTCGGGGTAAATTTTAGTTTATCTGATATAAGGATGGCTACCCCTGCTTTCTTTTGAGGAGCATTTGAATGGTAAATGGTTCTCCAACCTTTTATTTTCAGGTTGTAGGTGTCCTTCTGTCTATAATGAGTCTCTTATAGACAGCAAATAGATGGGTCCTGCTTTTTTATTCAGTCTGAAACCCTGCCCCTTTTGATGGGGTCATTAAGCCCATTCACGTTCAGAGTTACTATTGACAGATATGAGTTTAGTGTCATCATGATATCTATTCAGTCCTTGTTTTTGTGGATTGTTCCACTGAACTTCTTCTTAAAGGGGAATTTTAAGAGTCCCCCTTAAAATTTCTTGCAGAGCTGGTTTGGAGGTCACATATTCTTTCAGTTGCTGCCTGTCTTGGAAGCTCTTTATCTCTCCTTCCATTTTGAATGAGAGCCTTGCTGGATAAAGTATTCTTGGTTGCATGTTCTTCTCATTTAGGACCCTGAATGTATCCTGCCAGCCCTTTCTGGCCTGCCAGGGCTGGCCAGGCAGCAGGGAGAGGTCTGCTGTTACCCTAATACTCCTCCCCATGAAAGTCAGGGACTTTTTTTTTCTTGCTGCTTTAAGGATCTTCTCTTTATCTTTGGAATCTGCAAGCTTCACAATTAAATGTCGAGGTGTTGAACGGTTTTTATTGATTTTAGGTGGGGATCTCTCTATTTTCTGGATCTGAATGCCTGTTTCCCTTCCCAGATTAGGAAAGTTTTCGGCTAGGATTTGTTCAAATACATATTCTGGCCCTCTGTCCCTTTCCGCGCCCTTGGGAACCCCAATTAAACGTAGGTTTTTCTTCCTCAGGCTGTCGTTTTATTTCTTTTAGTCTGTCTTCATGGTCTCTTAATTGTCTGTGTCTTTTTTCCTCAGTTTCCCTCTTTGCCATCAACTTGTCTTCTATGTCACCCACTCGTTCTTCCACCTCATTAAGCCTCGTCATTAGGACTTCTAGCTTGGATTGCATCTCATTTAATTGATTTTTAATTTCTGCCTGGTTGGATCTAAATTCTACAGTCATGAAGTCTCTTGAGTCCTTTATGTTTTTTTCTAGAGCCACTAGTAGCTGTATAATAGTGCTTCTAAATTGGCTCTGACATTGAATTGTAATCCAGATTCTGTAACTCTGTGGGAGAGAGGACTGTTTCTGAATATTTTTTTTGAGGTGAGGTTTTCCTTCTAGTCATTTTGCTCAGTGCAGAGTGGCCAAAAACAAGTTGTATTGGGAAAAGGAGGAAAAGAGAGTGAAGGAAAGAAAAGAGAAAAAGAAAAAAGAGAAAGAAGAAAAAAAGGGAAAAAAGAGAAGAACAAGAGAAAGAAGAAGAAAGAAAGTTGAAAAAAGGAGGGGGGGGAATTCAATCAGAAATCAAAAGAAGCAATCAGAAATCAAAAAGAAAGAAAGAGAAAAAAATAACACAAAACAAAACAAAAAACAAAAAACACGTGGGAGTACCTTCTGATTCTGTATACTTTGAAAAGAAATCAAAAGAAGCAATCAGAAATACTTTGAAAAGAAATCAAAAGAAGCAAGCAGAAATACTTTGAAAAGAAATCAAAAGAAGCGATGAGAAATCAAAAAGAAAGAAAGAAAGAAAGAAAAAAAAAACACAAAACAAAAGAAAAAAACCCAAAAAACACGTGGGAGTATCTTCTGATATCTTTGATTCAGAAATCAAAAAGAAAGAAAGAAAGAAAAAACCAAAACCAAAACAAAACAAACAAAAACAAAAACAAAAAACACGTGGGAGTATCTTCTGATTCTGTATACTTTGAGTCCCTTGACTTCCCCTGGAACTTGTCCGTCTAGCTGGTCTTCTGGGGGAGGTGCCTGTTGTGCTGATTCTCAGGTGTTAGCACTTGGGGAAGGTGCTCTGCCCCTGCCTGGTGCAGGGCTCAGTGGGGGTTGTTCACCCTGTGAGCCCCCGGGAGGAAGCCACAGTGGCGGCGGCAGCTCTGCAGCCCTGGAGTCAGCCCCTGCAGGAACTCTGGGGTTCTTCGTCTGCAGGGCATGGAGGCTCTGGGGCGGGGACGCTGACCTGCTCAGCTCGGGGCGGCACGTCCTCGCTGTCCTGGGCCCTCCCGGCCTCTGCCTGTCCCGGGGGGAGGCCGGATCCTGGGCTGTGTCCCGGCGCCCTGTGCTCTGGGTCTGCGCTGTTGGATTCGCGCTCCCGCCCCGCAGCCCCCTGGAGCCGCCGCCCGAGCCCCTCCGAGCTGCTCCGGGTCTCGCCGAGCGCTGCAGCCCTTAGGGAGCTCGGCGCACTCTCCCGGGGCGCAGGTGCCTGTTAGTGTCCCAGGGAGCCCGAGGGAATCCCCGCACTCCTGGGGTCCTGTTCTAACTCCCTGCGAGCCCCTTTCCACCCGGGAAGGTTGGTACAGGTCCTGCTTCTCCGGGTCGGGGCTCTCCTGTCCTGGGGACACTCGCCCGGGCCTCAGCCCGGCTCCTCGCGGGTCCCCTCCCCCTTGGAGGCCTTTCGTTTCTTTATTTCTTTTTCCCCGTCTTCCTGCCTTGATAGAAGCGCGAACTCTTCTCACTGTAGCATTCCAGCTGGTATCTCCTTAAATCTCAGGCCGAATTCATAGATTTTCAGGATGATTTGAAGGTTATCTAGGTAATTTGGTGGGGACAGGTGACTTGGGGACCATACTCTTCTGCCATCTTGCCCCTCCTCCTGTGGTTATGTTTTAGCATATGTTTCTGAAAATATCTTCCGTGTACCTTTACTCCTAGGAAATATTTTCACTGGTATTTAATTACTAGAATAGGTATTTTTTTAGATCACATTAATACATAAATCTAGTCTTTGTGATTTCCATTAGAAGTGTTGAAATATTCTCAAGAATGATAATATGTCTCAACTTTGAGCTAAATAATATTTTGTCTTCATATCTTTTCTGTTAAAATACACATAAAATAAAATTTACCTTTTGACCATTTTAAGGTCTACAATTCAGTGGCTTTACGTACATTCACAATATCAGGTGATCGTCACCACTCTGTAGTTTGGGAACATTTTCATTATTCCAAAATAAAACGCTCTGCCATGTAGGCGGTTCATCCTCATTCCCTCCCCACCCCCAGTCTCTGGCAACCACTCCTCTGCTCTTCATCACTGTGGATTTACCTCTTCTGGGTATTTATATTTATATATATTTATATTTCATGTAAATAGAATCCTACAACATGGACGCTTTCTGTTTGGCTCCTTTTGCTCGGCATAATGCTTGCAAAGCTTCCCTATGTTGCAGTGTGTATCAGCACTTTGTTCCTTTTTATAGCTGAATAATATTCCATCACATGAGTGTGCTACATTTTCTAATATTATACTATGTTAACAAACAGGAATTCAAGTAAAACTTTAAAATAACAATTGTTAGTATTGATTACACTGGTGCACACAAGAGATAAAATGAGTAAGGAAATTGATTTCCAAATAAATCGTATTTAGAGCCATATATCCCCTCCTTATCTCAGCTCAGGAGAATCCGGCCATGTCTATTCTCACCCCAGCAGAAGCCTAGAGTTTGATTCTCTAGGGAGGCCTCTGAATGGATGGATGCCAAGCACAAACCCTAACCCAAAACCTAAATAAAACACTTAAAACTAACCCATTGAAGTCACTGGTGTCCCAGTGACAGGAAGATGCCCAGATCCAAATTCTACCTGTGTAGAGACAATAACCCTAACCTATTCTTTATCCTAACTTTCATCTCGCCTATCCCTGGACCTATCACTAACTGAAAACTAAACAGAAATCACTAGCCCTGAATCCACACACCTAACCATGACTCCAACCATAACCCTAAACCTAAACCCGAATCCTAATCCTTAACCTAACCTCTGACTTCTCATATCTAACCCTAACCCTGACACCAACCATAATCCTAACCCTAATTCTACCCTTAACCTCTAACCCAAACTCTACCCCTAACCCCTAACTGTGACCAATACCCCTAACCATACCTCCTAGGCCTAAAACCTAACTCTACCCGATCTCCTAACCCTAGCCCCTAACACCCAATCCAAACCCTAAAACCTAACCTTAACCTTCTAAACCTAACCCCTAACCATAACCCTAACCCAAACCCTAACCATTAACCCCTCACACCCATCCCTAAACCCATACTGTGACCCCTAACCCTAAAAATAATACTAATCCTAAACTCTAACCCTAAACCTCACCTTAAACCTACCCTTACTTACCCTAACCCCTAAATCTACCCTAACTCCTAATCCTAAACTCTAAAACCTAACCCAACCTCTACCTGTAACCCTGCCTCGAACCCAGAACCTATCCTAAATCCTAGTTATAGCCCCTAACCATTAACCCCTAACACCCATCTCTAAACAAAACCCGAACTCCTGACCAAACGTAACACTAAATGAAACCCTAACTAAAAGAAGTTAGTCAACTAACCTTCGACCAAGCAGGAAAGAATATCCAATGGAAAAATACAGTCTCTTCAATAGTGGTGTTGGAAAAATCAGGCAGCACATGCAGAAGAATGAAACCAGACCACTCTCATACACCATACTCAAAGATCAATTCAAAACGGATGAAAGACCTAAAGGTGAGATAGGAACCCATCGAAATCCTAGAGAACACAGGAAGCAACTTTTTGACCTTAGCCACAACAACTTCTTGCAAGACACGTCTCTAAAGGCAAAGGAAACAAGCAAAAATGAACTGTTGGGAACTTCCTCAAGATAAAAAGCTTCTGCAGAGCAAAGGAAACAGTCAACAAAACTAAAAGGCAACCTACATAGAAGAAGATATTTGCAAATGACATAATGATAAAGGGCAGGTGTCCAAGATCTCTAAAGAACTTGTCAAACTCAACACTCAAAAACAAAAAATCTAATGGATAATGGGCAGAAGATATGAACGGACTTTTCTCCAAGGAAGACCTACAAAAGGCCAACAGGCACGTGAAAAAAGCTCCACATCACCTGTCATCAGGAAATGCAAATGAAAACCACAATGATATACCGCCTCACACCAGTGAGAATGGCTAAAATTAAAGGACAGGAGACAACAGACTTTGGCAAGGATCTGGACAAGGGGGAAATTCTTGTTGGTGGGAATGCAAACTCGTCCAGCCTCTCTGGAAAACAGTATGGAGGTTCCTCAAAGAGTTAAAATAGAGCTACCCTATGACCCAGCAATTGCACTACTGAGTGTTTACCCCAGAGATACAGATGCAGTGAAACGCCGGAACAACTGCACCCCAATGTTCACAGCAGCAGTATCCACAACAGCCAAACTGCAGGAGGAGCCACGATGTCCTTGGACAGATGGATGGATAAAGAATATATATATGAATGTAACTCAGCAATCAAAAAGAATGAAATCTTGCCATTTGCAAAGACATGGAAAGACCTAGAGGGTATTATGTTAATTGAAATAAGTCAGTTAGGAAAGAAAATTACGATATGGTTGCACTTCTATGTGGAATTAAAGAAGGAAAACAGATGGACATCTGTGAAGGGAAGGGAAAAAAAGAGGATGAAAACCGAGAGGGAGGAAAAAGAGTCTCTTAATCATAGGAAAAAAACTGAGGGTCGCTGGAGGGCAGGGGGTTGGGGAAACAGGGTAACAGGGGGATGGGCATTAAGGAGGGAAGGTGATGTCATGAGCACTGGGTTTTATATCCAACACCTCTTGAATTCTACCTTTGAAACTAGTAATACACTATATGTTAATTAATTGGATTTGTTCATTTGGGGAATATAAATAATAGTGAAAGGGAATATAAGGGAAGGGAGAAGAAATGTGTGGGAAATATCAGAAAGGGAGACAGAACATAAAGACTCCTAACTCTGGGAAACGAACTAGGGGTGGTGGAAGGGGAGGAGGGCGGGGGGTGGGGGTGAATGCGTGACGGGCACTGATGGGGGCACTTGATGGGATGAGCACTGGGTGTTATTCTGTATGTTGGTAAATTGAACACCAATAAAAAATAAATTTATTAAAAAAAAGAAAAAAAAAAGAAAATTTTCAAAAAACATCAGTTGACCATATCAGAATGCATTTCTTTCCAGGCTCTCTATTCTGCTCAATCTGATTATGCCAGGACCACACCATTGTGGGTTTGATTTTTGTTCAGTAGGCTCCTTCCCTCATTCATAGCCCAGCTCAGGGCTTGAACTCATGACCATGAGATCAATACCTGAGGTGAGACTGAGAGTCCTATTCTTAACTGACTAAGCCAGACAGGGACCCTAGATTCACACATTTTTAATTCCCTGGCTCTGTGACATAGTTTGAAATAGAAAAGTGCTGCATCCAGCTCTGTTCTGCTTCTCAGTAGTTTTTGCTGTCCAGGGTCATTTGTAGGGGCAGACGAAAGTTAGGGTTCTTTTTCCTATGTCTAAAATCTGCCACCATGATTTTGATAGGAAGTCCATTGAAAGTGAGGGTTGTATCAGGGACTGTCGATATTTTCACAAGAGGAAGGCTCCCACCCCAGGAGCCCCAATGTCTTCCCAAAGTCTTCCGGTTTTCAGTGTACAAGCCTTTCACTGCCTTGGTTCAAACTCATTATTTTGTTCTTTTTGATGCTACTGAGAATGGAATCATTTTCTTAATTTCCTTTCTGACTGTTCATTGTTGGTACACAGAAAGGCTACCAATCTTTCTACGTTCATTTTGTGTCCCCGAGTGATGTCACTCATTAGGTCTAACAGTTCTGGTGGAGCCTCTAGGGTTTCCTGTTTCTAGTACTGCGTCTTCTGCAAATAGGGACATTTTGACTTCCCCCTTACAGCTGTGGATGCCTTTCTTTTCCTTGTCTGTTTCCTATGGTAGGACTGCCAGGGCTAAGAGGGGACTTCCTTGTCTTTTTCCTGCTCTTAGGGGAGACGATTTCAGGTTTTCATCATAGAGTATGATGTCAGCTACAGGCCTTCCTACATGGCCTTTATTCTGTTGATGGAAATGTCCTTAAAACCCACTATGCTTTTTATGTTGTATTTTGTCAAATGCTTTTTCTGCCACTATTGAGATGACGGTATGCTTTTTGTCCTTTCTCTTGTTAATGTGATGGTTCACGTTGACTGATTGCCAGAGAGTAAGTGGGTGTGAGATGGAAAAATAGATGAATATTAGGAGCTGTAAGCATTTGGTTCTCAAATATATAAGCCACAGAAATTTAGAAAGTACAGCCTAAGCAATGGATTCAGTACTATTGTAACTTTGTACAGGGACAGATGGAGACTACACTTGTCATGGGGAGAGCTGAGTAATGTACAGAATGGAGTCACTAAGTTGTAGCACTGAAACTACTGTAACGTTGTATGGTGACTATACTTCAATAAATATTAATAGGGGTTTCTGATAGAAATCACGGTTTGTCCCTGAAAAGCATTTACAGCAGTTACACATATGAAGGCATCTCTGCAGAGATGATAAGATTTCCCAAATGTCTTCAATGTTGATTTTTAAAAGATTTGAGAGAGTGTGCAGTGGGAGGGGCAGAGGGAAAGGGAGATTCTGAAGCAGACTCCCCACCAGCCGGGGCCTGATCCCCACGTGAGGCTCCACACCACCACCTCGAGATCCTGACCTTAGCCAAAATCAAGAGTCAATGTTTAACCGACTGCACCACCCAGGAGCCCCTCAAATGTTCTTATGGGAAAAATCCATGCTGTGAACCCTTGAGGTTGGGCGGACATCTGGGACACCCAGTCTACCTAGAAGCGGGAGGGGCTTGGAGGGCCAGAGCGTGGGAACTAAGGATGTGGAAGGGTGCCTGCATCCCCTCCCACCCGATGTGGTGACAGGACCTCCCCTCACACCCTTGGCCTTCAGGGCGAAGGGCTAAGTGTTGACTGGACCCTGCTGACCAACACTGATGACACGGGACCCCATTGTGGGTGGAACTGTGGTGCCCCAGGGTTCCATCGCTGCCTGGCGCTTACTCTGCGTTCACAGGCGGTTGGAGGCACTCGTGTTCTGCATCTGGCTCACAGCGCCCGAACTATCCCACTCTCCCCAGTACTCTGGCGTATAATGTGTAGGTGCTCAAACAGCGACAGGTCAGATGTGAGTGGGAGCTACTCCCTGCTCTCCTCGGGCCACTGTGGGTTCGTTGTGTCCAAGTGGAGGTGCTGGCCTCCTGGGCTGGAGTGAGAACACACCGACCCCCATGTGATGCCCATGAAGCAGGTCCTGCAGCCCTTCCGCAGCTCCACCAGTTCAGGGCTGCCTCCCTGCTACCCCAGGCCAGGGAAGGAGGCTGTGGTCAGGGCTCAGGCAGCTCACTGGGCCCCCCACTCCCCTGTAAACACTATTCTATGCAGGGGAGACCAAAGCCATGACCTTTCCAGCCTGTCCTAGGTTCATGTACCCCAGCAGGTGATGACCAATTCCCCCACTCTGTGGTCCAGGGTGGACAGTCAGGGCTTCTGGATCCTCCTGGCCCATGAGCAGTCTTGTTCTTCATGAACTGGAACATGGAGGCCCTCGCACCTCCCTCAGAAGCCCCTTCTGACTATTGACAAATCATTGCACTCAGGGTCGGTAGTTTGGTCACACTTTTGCTGGCATAAGTTTTTAATTTTGATGAAGTCCAGTTCATTTCTTTTTCCCTTTGGTCATTGTGCTTGTGGAATCTAACAGAAACCTTCAGTCTGCCCCAGGCCCACAGGAACACTCTCTGGCAGGCACATCCACCGCCATCTCAGCACCAGCCCTGGGCTGGGAGACATCACCCCACGCATCAGGTCAGCAGTCTCCCGCAGCCTCCTGGGTCCCCTTGTGCCCCTGATAAGAGGGTGGGAGAGCTCTGTCCTCTCAGCATGGCATGTCCTGGGACAGTGGTTGGGAAGGTGGAATGTAGGTGGGCCAGCTACAGACAGTGAGTGCCTATGTGTGATCCTCCAGCCCGGCACATCCCCCTCGGAGCTATGGGGTTGTCTCCACCCTCCAGTCAGACAGACGGAGACCTGCCCACAGGGGGCACACAGACGCATGTGTCCTCTGAAGCTTTTAATGCGGTGTCATCCTTGGATGTGTTTGGTTTGCATCACCAGGCAAGAGGACTTGGAGACCCTGATGGCCTTGGAAAGGGCTGATATCATAGCCAAATACAAACAGCTGAAGCCCAGACAAATATCATGGACGCTAGAGCACCCACTAGAGGTGGGGACCACCCTGCAAGAGCAGGTGAGGCCCAAGAGGGGATCAGAGCCAAGGATGAGCTAGGTCAGCCCAGACAAGGACCATAGTCACCAGGAACAAGTGAGACCCTGGGGATGGACCTGGGCAGCAGTAGCAAGTGAGGGTCCATCCTGTATCCTAGACATCAGTTGCCGATGAACCCCGGTGGGGATCATAGTCACCAGGTCCAGGTGAGCCTCAGGTGGGGACCAGAGTCACCAGGTCAGGTCAGGCCCAAGTGGGGATCATCTCTGGTAAAAGCAGGTAAGGCTGTCAGGCTGCTCCCTTTAAGCATACAGGCCCTTTCCCTCATGCCCGGCCAATCTCAGAGGATCCTGAACTCCCTCAGGATTCAGGGGAGTGGAGCCATTCTGCTCCCTCCTTTCCCCATGTTCCTGGCACAGATTGGTCCCCACCACAGGGTCCCCTCTGTTTCAGGCACGCTGAGTAGAGTCTCTATGGGATTCATGGGATGATGCTGAACCCTGCCCCTGCCTGACCACAGGCAGTGGGCAGCCCCTGCCTTCCCTGGGGGATCCTCCCCTCTGAGTGCCCTTGGCCCAGACAGGGGGGTTGTGGGGTGGGGCCTGGGCCTCAGGGCTCTGCCCCTCCTGCCTTCCAGGCAGAAGGAGCTGCCTGGCCTCAGCCCCCTCGAGGCTAAGGTAAGAGCCCGTCCTGGGCACCGGCTTGTATTGGGCAGTGGTCGTGGGGCCAGAAGTCCCCAGACCCCATCCCCCAGGACGTCCCCAGGGGTGTCTTCCCAAATTCCCTGTCCCAGTGCTGCTGGGGCTGCCAGGAACGCACCCCAGACCCCGAGCCATGGTCAGAGGGAAGGGCTCTGTGCCTTCCTGGCTCCTCTGAGTCCCCGCAGGGCGACTGGACGCGGCACTGTGTGCCCACCTCCCAGGGCTGAAGGTTCATCTTCTGCCCACGTATGTCCTTTTCCGGAAACATCACCAGCAGACCCTGCAAGCGGAAAAGTGGATAACAATGCTCAGGAAATGGGACCACTATCATTAGAGAGAGAAGGTGGGGCCCTGTGTGCCCTCGAGTTCACTCTGTCCTGTGGGACCCGGGGGCCGCCAACAGCCTCCTTCTGCCTGGCTCCGGGAGAGTCCCCTCCTGGGGTGAGTCTGCTGCTGGAGCCAAAGCCTCCGCAGGCCCAAAGACGGCGGCGAGGGTAGCGACAGGTCAGTCACAAGGAAACTATCCGGGAATAGTTTAAGAAGAATTTCAGCTTTGGGTGCTGATAGTGGAGCTGGTGCTTCTTCCTTGAGTCTAAGGGAGGATAATTAGTCTCCATTTTTGGTTTACAAGACCAAGGTAATTAATATACTACAAAGACTCTTCATTTTAGGATATTGTTTTTGATAATGCTGATAGTTGGTAGTAGGACTAGGAGGATAGTAAAGTATAGGATAGAGGCGATTTGGCCGATGATGATAAAGGGGTGTTCTACTGGTTGCCCTCCCCGATCCATGTTAGTGTGAGTAGATCAGCTGTTAGTAATCAAAATAAACATTGACTGAGGGGTCGGAATATTATTCCATGTTGTTTGGATGTGTGAAGTAAGGGAATAATTGCTAGAATTAGGATAGAGAATACTAAGGCAAAAAAAAAAAAGGCAAAAAAAAAAAAAGAATACTAAGGCGAGAACCCTTCCTACTTTATTGGGGATGGATCGGAGGATGGCGTAGGCGAATAGGAAATATCACTCGGGTTTGATATGTGGAGGGGTGTTGAGAGGATTTGCAGGGGTGTAGTTGTCAGGGTCTCCTAATAGGTCTGGTGAAAATAAAACTAGCGACATTAGTACTAGAATTAAGAGTAAAGCCCCTAAGATGTCTTTAATTGTGTAGTAGGGGTGAAATGGGATTTTGTCCGAGTCGGATGTAATTCCTGAAGGGTTGTTAGATCCTGTTTCATGCAGGAATAGGAAATGGACTATTGCTAGGGCTGAGATGATAAATGGGAGAATGAAGTGGAATGCGAAGAATCGTGTTAGAGTTGCTTTGTCTACCGAGAAGCCTCCTCAGATTCATTCTACTAAGTTGGTCCCAACATAGGGGATTGCTGAGAGAAGGTTTGTGATGACTGTTGCCCCTCAGAATGATATTTGTCCTCATGGCAGGACGTAACCTATAAATGCTGTGGCTATGGTTGCAAAGAAGAGAATAATTCCAATATTTCATGTTTCTATGAATATGTAGGAGCCGCAGTATAACCTTCGTCCTACATGTATAAATAGGCAGATTAAGAATATGGAAGCTCCGTTTGCATGTATATAATGGATAATTCAGCCGTAACTGACGTCTCGACAGATATGGGTGACTGATGAAAAGGCTGTTGATGTATCTGATGTGTAGTGCATGGCTAGAAATAAACCTGTTAGAGTCTGTAGAATCAAGCACACTCCTAGCAGAGACCCGAAGTTTCATCAAGCAGAAATGTTTGATGGTGCGGGGAGGTCAATGAATGAATCGTTAACGATTTTAGCTAGTGGGTGAGTCTTTCGAATGTTGGTCATTAATGTTCTTATAGTTGAAATACAACGATGATTTTTCATGTCATTAGTCATGGTTAAATTCCATGTGGGAATAATGATAACATACATTGTATTTATTTTAAGTATTGTTTTTGTGATAAGCTTCGTGGGATTTGCTACGAAGCCTTCTCCTATTTATGGTGGGTTTGTATTTTTTAAAAAAATATATTATCTATTGGGATCCCTGGGTGGCGCAGTGGTTTAGCACCTGCCTTTGGCCCAGGGCATGATCCTGGAGACCCGAGATCGAATTCCACATCGGGCTCCTGGTGCATGGAGCCTGCTTATTTATTTATTTATTTATTTATTTATTTATTTATTTAATAAATTAATTTTTATTGGTGTTCAATTTACCAACATACAGAATAACACCCAGTGCTCATCCCGTCAAGTGTCCCCCTCAGTGCCCATCACCCATTCACCCCCACCCCCCGCCCTCCTCCCCTTCCACCACCCCTAGTTCATTTCCCAGAGTTAGGAGTCTTTATGTTCTGTCTCCCTTTCTGATATTCCCCACACATTTCTTCTCCCTTCCCTTCTATTCCCTTTCGCTATTATTTATATTCCCCAAATGAATGAGAACATACACTGTTTGTCCTTCTCCGATTGACTTACTTCACTCAGCATAATACCCTCCAGTTCCATCCACGTTGAAGCAAATGGTGGGTATTTGTCATTTTTAATGGATGAGTAATATTCCATTGTATACATAAACCACATCTTTATCCATTCATCTTTCGATGAACACCGAGATGGAGCCTGCTTCTCCCTCTGCCTGTGTCTCTGCCTCTCTCTCTCTCTCACTGTGTGCCTATCATAAAAAAATTTTTTAAAAAATATTTTATTTATTTATTCATGAGACACACACACACACACACACACACACAGAGGCAGAGATACAGGCAGAAGGAGAAGCAGGCTCCATGCAGGGAACCCCATATGGGACTCGATCCCGGGTCTCCAGGATCACACCCTTGGCTGCAGGCAGCGCTAAACTGCTGCGCCACCAGGGCTGCCCGGTGGGCTTGCATTATTAGTGGTGGGATTGGTTGTGCAATTGTGTTGAATTTTGGGGGATAATTTTTAGGGTTGATAGTCTTTTTAATTTATTTGGGTAGTTTTTGGTTATATGACTGCTATGGCCACTGGACAGTATCCTGAGGTCTGAGTTTCTAATAAGGCCGTATTGGCAGCTTTCATTACTGGATTAGTGTCTGAGCTATTAACTGCCTGTTACATTTTAAAGGATGATGAGGTTGAGGTGGTGTTGAAATTTAATGGAATGGGGGATTGGGCTATTTCTGATACTGGGGATTCAGAGTTCTTTAGTGAGGAAGCTATGGGGATTGCGGGTTATATAATTATGGGACTTGATTAGTGATTGTCACTGGTTGATCGTTGTTAACTAGTGTATTAGTAATTATGGAGGTTACCCGTGGTAATTAAGGATTAGTAGGCTGAGGGTTATAGTAATTATAAAGGAGAGAAAGTATAGTTTAATTAGGCCTTTTTGGTTGGAAACTAAGGTGGAGGATTTTATTTGAAAATATGAGATTGATTTGGGTAGAATATTTTCTAGTCAAATAGAGTCTAAAAGTATTGAGGCTGATTTTTGACGTATAGATAGATTTATCTTAGGTGTGAGGCAATATATAATAGTTGGATAGTAGCCAAGAAGATTTGAAAATTTGAAGTTGTGTGACGGGTAATTAAATGTAAGCCCTTGTATTGTGAGGTTTAGTTCTAGTGCCAGGATGAAACCTAAAATGGTCACTGCAAGGGCAGATAATTTTAGATAATGAGGCATAGTTACCTGTGGGATGGTGGTAGGTGTAATGCTGTGATATACCTAGCGAATGATATATCATCTAGCGAGATGATATATCTAGCGAATACACTTCCAAGAAAGAGACGTTTAATGGAGTTGATTAGGAGTAGATTGTTCTCGTTGATGAGAATTTTGGGATTAAAGCGGGGTTGGCCTAGTAGTGCAAAGAATAAAATTCCAGTGCTATAGGCGGCTGTTAGGGATGTGGCAATGAGAG
Source organism: Vulpes lagopus (assembly GCF_018345385.1). Lineage (NCBI taxonomy): Eukaryota > Metazoa > Chordata > Mammalia > Carnivora > Canidae > Vulpes > Vulpes lagopus. Next base: position 30,939,311 of record NC_054840.1, on the reverse strand, counting down.
TAATTAAAAGGGCTCAGGGTTTGTTATTCGACGTGTTGGTGGTCTCGATGATTAGGTCTTTGGAGTAAAATCCTGTGAGGAGGGGAATACCTGTAAGTGCGAGGCTACCAATAATAAGGGAGGTTGTGGTAAATGGAAGAATTTTGAATAGTCCTCCTATTTTTCGAATGTCTTTTTCGTCATTTAGGCTATGAATAATTGATCCTGAACATATAAATAATATGGCTTTAAAGAATGCGTGGGTGCAGATATGTAGGAATGCTAAATGGGGTTGATTAATGCCAATTGTTACAATTATTATTCCTAGTTGGCTTGAAGTAGAGAAGGCTACGATTTTTTTGATGTCGTTTTGTGTGAGGGCGCAAGTTGCAGTGAATAGTGTTGTAATAGCTCCTAAGCATAGGGTGAGTGTTTGAATGGTTTGGCTACGTTCTACCAGGGGATGGAAGCGGATAAGTAGGAATATCCCTGCTATGACTATCGTGCTGGAGTGGAGTAGGGCTGATACTGGGGTTGGACCTTCTATGGCTGAGGGGAGTCATGGATGTAAGCCAAATTGAGCGGATTTACCGGTGGCTGCTAATAGTAGGCCAAATAGTGGTAGATTGAGGTTATCGTTAGTTGTTATGAAGATTTGTTGAAAGTACCATGTGTTTAGATTTAATAGGAATCATGCTATTGCTATAATAAACCCTACGTCTCCAATGCGGTTGTAGAGGATTGCTTGTAGGGCAGCTGTACTTACATCTGTTCTGCCGTATCATAAGTAAGAAAGATATAATGCCAACTCCTTCTCAGCCAATAAATAGTTGAAATATATTGTTTGTGGTAACTAGAATTATTATGGTGATAAGGAATATAAGGAGATATTTAAAAAATCGGTTGAGGGGATCCCTGGGTGGCGCAGCGGTTTAGCACCTGCCTTTGGCCCAGGGTGCGATCCTGGAGACCCGGGATCGAATCCCACGTCGGGCTCCCGGTGCATGGAGCCTGCTTCTCCCTCTGCCTGTGTCTCTGCCTCTTTCTCTATCTCTCTGTGACTATAATAAATAAATAAAAATTATAAAAAAAATTGTATTAAAAAATCGGTTGATGTAGGGGTCTGAGTGTATAGAGAACTCTGTGATGGACCATGTGATGAAGAGTGCTACAGGTACGAAAATTAGTGAGAAGTAGTCTAATTTAAAACTTAGGGATAGTTTTATGGTTTGGATAGTTATTCAGTGTCAGTTTGAGATAATTATCTCTTGTCCTGAGTGAATGAATATTATTGTAGGGACCATGCTGATTATAAATGCATAGGAGGTAATTGTTTTCACATAGTATGGATAAAGTTTATTCTTGTAAACTTTAGTAGTAGTTAGAATGATTGGTAGAGTAAGTATGATTGAGGCTGTAATTATGCAGGAAGCGAATATATTTATTACTTTTATTTGGAGTTGCACCAATTTTTTGGTTCCTAAGACCAACGGATTACTTCTCTCCTATAAAAGTTGAAAAAGCCATGCTTTTATGCATGGGAGTATGAGTAAGCAGTTCTTGCAATACTTTTTCGGTAGACAAAAAGGCTTGAGCTTTTGTTGTTAGATTCACAATCCAACGTTTTTATCAAACTATGTCTATAGAAGATAGGTCCTAGAATGACTTTAGGATTAAGGGATAGGAGAAGTAATGGTAGTAGGTGCAGGGTTATTAGGGCTTTTTCTCGTGTGAAGGATGGTTTGATGTTTTTAATATGGTGAGTGTACTTACCGTGTTGTGTGGTAATTAGTATGTAGAGGGAATATAGGGCAGTGATGGTAATATTTACTCCTATTAGGATAATAGTAAGGTTGGACCATGAAAATGAGGTTATTACTATGAATAGTTCTCTGATCAAGTTAATTGTAGGGGGCAGGGCTAGATTTGTGAGGCTTGCTAATAGTCATCATGCTGCCATTAGAGGGAGGAGGGTTTGAAGTCTTCGTGCGAGAATTAGAGTCTGGCTATGGATTCATTCGTAGTTTCAGTTGGCTAAGCAAAATAGTATGGACGACGTTAGGCCACGGGCAATTATTAGGGCTGTTGCTCCTGTATACCTTCATGGTGTTTGGATGAGGACTGCTATGATGACAAGTGCTATAAGGCTGACTGAGGAGTACGCAATTAGGGATTTTAGGTCTGTTTGGTGTCGGCAAATAGAGCTTGTTATAATTATGCCTCATAAGGAAAATAGTATAAAGGGGTATGCTATAAAGTTGGTTAGAGGATTTAGTAAGGTTGTGACTCGTATTATACCATACCCACCTAATTTTAGAAGTACGGCTGCAAGTACTATGGAGCCGGTGATGGGGGTCTCTACATGTGCTTTTGGTAGTCATAAGTGGAGTCCGTATAAAGGTATTTTTACTATAAAAGCTATTATGCATGCTAATCATAAGAAGATATTAGATCAGGAGTTTGGTAAAGGTTGAATTCAGTATTGGATTATAAGGAAGTTTAGGGAGCCTATGGTATTTTGGATATAGAGGAGTGCTACTAAGAGGGGTAAGGATCCTATTAAAGTATAAAATAGGAAGTACAGTCCTGCGTTTAGTCGTTCAGTTTGATTTCCTCATCGAGTAATAATAATAAGGGTTGGAATTAGTGTAGCTTCAAATAGGATGTAAAAGAGGATTAGTTCTGTGGCGGTGAATGTTATGATTAGAAATAACTGAAGTATAATTAGTCTCGAGATATATAGTTTTTTTCCGGGCTAGGGGTTCTTTTGACAGATGGAATTGGCTTGCTATGAGAGGTAAGAGTCATGTTTTAAGTGCTAGTAGGGGTGCTGATAGGGAGTCAGAGAAAAATAGTAATGAGGAATTGAGGGTGTTGTCATTAGGCTGATTTAGATAGGATAGGCTGATTAAACTGATTAATAGACTATATATTGTTGTGTTAATTCAGATTATACTAGGTTTTGATATTCATGCTCGTGGAATAAGTATTGTAGTAGGGATGATAACTTTTAGCATTGTAGAAGGTTCAGATTTTGTATGTAATTGGTGCCATAGGTATTAGATACTATAACTAGTAAAGACAATCCTCACACTGCTTCGCAGGCAGCAAATACTAGTAATACAACTGGTATCATGCTGACTAACGTGAGGTGATAATTTAAGATGGTTATAGATATTATTACAGATAGTGATAGTATCATATCCTCTAAACATAATAGGGATGATATTAGATGGGATCAGTAAATGAGTATGCCTCATAGGGAGAGGATAAATGCCAAGAAGATGTTAATGTATACTATGGACATATGATAATTATGAGTTAAATCATAATTTAATGAGTCAAAATCATTTGTTTAGTTTAAACTAATTATCATATTCGGTTCATTCCAATCCTTTTTCGGTTCATTCATAAGCTAGGCTTGTGGCTAGTAAAGAGATTAGTAGAAGTGCCATGAGTATTGTTGTTAGTTTGTTGGTTTGTGATGCTCAGGGAAGCGGGAGGAGCAGTGCAATTTCTAGGTCAAAAAGTAAGAATGTGATGGCCACTAGGAAAAACTTTATGGAAAAGGGTAGGCGTAGGATCCCATAGGGTCAAAGCCGCATTCATAGGGACTTGCCTTGTATGCATAGATATTTAGTTGAGGGAGTCAGAATGCGATTATTACAAGTAGGGATGCTAAGGATACATTGATTATTAGGGTTAATATTATGCTTATTACTTCTTTTCAGGGTTAATCTGAAACTAACTGATTGGAAGTCAATTATACTGATTATACTAAAAAGGTAAGATCCTCATCAGTAAATAGAGACATACAGGAATAGTCAGACTATGTCGACAAAGTGTCAATATCATGCGGTGGCTTCAAATCCAAAGTGATGATTTGATGTGAAGTGGTAATATAATTGTCGGAGAAAGCAGACAATAAGGAATGTAGAACCAATGATTACATGTAGTCTGTGGAACCCAGTAGCTATAAAGAAAGTGGAGTCATAGACTCCGTCAGAAATTGTAAAAGATGTCTCATAATATTTGGAGGCTTGAAGGAGTGTAAAGTATACACCTAGGGAAATTGTAATAAACAGGGCTTGGAGTATGTGTTTGCGATTCCCTTCTATAAGGCTATGATGAGCTCAGGTAATGGAGACTGCGGAGGCCAGGAGAAGAGAGGTATTAAGTAATGGGACTTCTAGTAGATTTAAGGGGATAATACCTGTGGGTGGCTGAACTCGAGGGTTGGGCTAGACTAGAGTGATAGAAGGCTCAGAAGAATCCTGCAAAGAAGAATACTTCTGATACAATCAATAGGATTATTCTGTAGCGTAATCCTTTTTGAACAATGGGCGTGTGGTGCCCTTGGAATGTACTTTCTCAGATGACATCTCGTCACCATTGGTACATAGTTAATATATTGGTTTTAAGTCCTAGTGTAAGTAGGGATATTGAGTTATAGTGGAATCACATAATGAGGCCTGATGTTATGAGGAGGGCAGAGAGAGCTTCCATCAGTGGACATGGGCTTGGGTTGACTATATGGTAAGCGTGGGTTTGGTGGGTCATTAGGTGTTGTCATGTAAATATAGACTCACTAGGAGGGTAAAAACATAGGCTTGAATTAGAGCAACAGCAAATTCGAGAATGGTGAGTAGGACTAAAATAATAAAGGTGATAAGAGCTGTGGTGGTATTAATGTTTATTAAGGCAAGGGTAGCCCCTCCAATTAGATGAATTAACAAGTGACCTGTGGTATTGTTAGCTGTTAATCGTACGGCTAGGGTCATAGGTTGAATGAATAGGCTAATAGGCTCAATGATTATTAGTATTGGGATAAGGGGAAGGGATGTCCCTTGAGGTAGGAAATGTGCTAGAGATGCTTTGGTTTTGTACCGGAAGCCAGTATTTACTATTCCTATTCCTAAGTTTATAGATAGTTGTGTTGTAGGTGTGAATGAATGGGGTAATAGTCCAAGTAAAATAGTTGAGCCAATAAATAGGATGAGTGACACTAGTATGAGAGCCCAGGTTCGTCCTTTTTGGTAATGAATAGATAATCTTTGTTTAGATGTTAGCTGAATTAATCATTGCTGGATGGAGATTAGGCGATTGTTAACTAGGCTATTAGGTGAGGGAAATAAGATACATGGGAATATAAAAATTAGTATTACAATAGGGAGTCCTATTATTGAGGGGGTAGTGAAAGAGGTGAATAGATTTTCATTCGTTTATTTTCTCAAGGAGTGAGTTGGTTAGTTAGCTATATTGTTATTGGTCCTGGATTTTCTGGATAGTAGTGTTTGGAATTCTTTTTTAATAAATTAATTTTTTTATTGGTGTTCCATTTACCAACATACAGAATAAAAACCAGTGCTCATCTGGTCAAGTGTCCCCCTCAGTGCCCGCCACCCACTCACCCCCACCCCCCGCCCTCCTCCCCTTCCACCACCCCTAGTTCGTTTCCCAGAGTTAGGAGTCTTTATGTTCTGTCCCCTTTCTGATATTTCCCACACATTTCTTCTCCCTTCCCTTATATTCCCTTTCACTATTATTTATATCCCCAAATGAATGAGAACATACACTGTTTGTCCTTCTCTGATTGACTTACTTCACTCAGCATAATATCCTCCAGTTCCATCCATGTTGAAGCAAATCGTGGGTATTTGTCGTTTCTAATGGCTGAGTAATATTCCATTGTATACATAGACCACATCTTCTTTATCCATTCATCTTTCGATGGACACCGAGGCTCCTTCCACAGTTTGGCTATTGTGGACATTGCTGCTGGAAACATCAAGGTACAGGTGTCCCGGCGTTTCATTGCATCTGTATCTTTGGGGTAAATCCCCAACAGTGCAATTTCTGGGTCCTAGGGCAGGTCGGTTTTAACTCTTTGAGGAGCCTCCACACAGTTTTCCAGAGTGTCTGCACCAGTTCACATTCCCACCAACAGTGCAGGAGGGTTCCCTTTTCTCCACATCCTCTCCAAGATTTGTTGTTTCCTGCCTTGTTAATTTTCCCCATTCTCACTGGTGTGAGGTGGTATCTCATTGTGGTTTTGAATTGTATTTCCCTGATGGCAAGTGATGCAGAGCATTTTCTCATGTGCATGTTGGCCATGTCTATGTCTTCCTCTGTGAGATTTCTCTTCATGTCTTTTGCCCATTTCATGACTGGATTGTTTCTTTCTTTGGCGGTGAGTTTAATAAGTTCTTTATAGATCTTGGAAACTAGCCCTTTATCTGATATGTCATTTGCAAATATCTTCTCCCATTCTGTAGGTTGTCTTTTAGTTTTGTTGACTGTATCCTTTGCTGTGCAAAAGCTTCTTATCTTGATGAAGTCCAAACAGTTCATTTTTGCTTTTGTTTCCTTACCTTCGTGGATGTATCTTGCAAGAAGTTACTGTGGCCAAGTTCAAAAAGGGTGTTGCCTGTGTTCCCCTCTAGGATTTTGATGGAATCTCGTCTCACATTTAGATCTTTCATCCATTTTGAGTTTATCTTTGTGTATGGTGAAAGAGAGTGGTCTAGCTTCATTATTCTGCATGTGGATGTCCAATTTTCCCAACACCATTTATTGAAGAGACTGTATTTTTCCAATGGATAGTCTTTCCTCTTTTATCGAGTATTAGTTGACCATACAGTTCAGGGTCCACTTCTGGGTTCTCTATTCTGTTCCATTGATCTATGTGTCTGTTTTTGTGCCAGTACCACACTGTCTTGATAACAACAGCTTTGTAGTACAACCTGAAATCTGGCATTGTGATGCCCCCAGCTATGGTTTTCTTTTTTAAAATTCCCCCTGGCTATTCGGGGTCTTTTCTGATTCCACACAAATCTTCAAATAATTTGTTCTAACTCTCTGAAGAAAGTCCATGGTATTTTGATAGGGATTGCATTAAACGTGTAAATTGCCCTGGGTAACATTGACATTATCACAATATTGATCCGGCCAATCCATGAGCATGGAATATTTTTCCATCTCTTTGTGTCTTCCTCAATTTCTTTCAGAAGTGTTCTATAGTTTTTAGGGTATAGATCCTTTACCTCTTTGGTTAGGTTTATTCCTAGGTATCCTATGTTTTTGGGTGCAATTGTAAATGGGATTGACTCCTTAATTTCTCTTTCTTTAGTCTCATTGTTAGTGTATAGAAATGCCACTGATTTCTGGGCATTGGTTTTGTATCCTGCCATGCTACCAAATTGCTGTATGAGTTCTAGCAATCTTGGGGTGGAGGCTTTTGGGTTTTCTAGGTAGAGTATCATGTCATCAGCAAAGAGGGAGAGTTTGACTTCTTCTTTGCCAATTTGAATGCCTTTAATGTCTTTTTGTTGTCTGATTGCTGAGGCGAGGACTTCAAGTACTATGTTGAATAGCAGTGGTGAGAGTGGACATCCCTGTCTTGTTCCTGATCTTAGGGGAAAGGCTCCCAGTGCTTCCCCATTGAGAATTATATTTGCTGTGGGCTTTTCCTACATGGCTTTTAAGATGACGAGGAAAGTTCCCTCCATCCCAACACTCTGAAGCGTTTTGATCAGGAATGGATGCTGTATTTTGTCAAATGCTTTCTCTGCATCTAATGAGAGGATCATATGGTTCTTGGTTTTTCTCTTACTGATATGATGAATCACATTGATTGTTTTACGAGTGTTGAACCAGCCTTGTGTCCCGGGGATAAATCCTACTTGGTCATGGTGAATAATTTTCTTAATGTATTGTTGGATCCTATTGGCTAGTATCTTGTTGAGAATTTTTGCATCCATGTTCATCATGGATATTGGTCTGTAATTCTACTTTTTGGTGGGGTCTTTGTCTGCTTTCGGAATTAAGGTGATGCTGGCCTCATAGAATGAATTTGGAAGTACTCCATCTCCTTCTATCTTTCCAAACAGCTTTAGTAGAATAGGTATGATTTCTTCTTTAAACGTTTGATAGAATTCCCCTGGGAAGCCATCTGGCCCTGGACTTTTGTGTCTTGGGAGGTTTTTGAAGACTGCTTCAATTTCCTCCCTGGTTATTGGCCTGTTCAGGTTTTCTATTTCTTCCTGCTCCAGTTTTGGTAGTTTGTGGCTTTCCAGGAATGCGTCCATTTCTTCTAGATTGCCTAATTTATTGGCGTAGAGCTGTTCATAAAATGTTTTTAAAATCGTTTGTATTTCCTTGGTGTTGGTAGTGATCTCTCCTTTCTCGTTCATGATTTTATTAATTTGAGTCTTCTCTCTCTTCTGTTTAATAAGGTTGGCTAATGGTTTATCTATCTTATTAATTCTTTCAAAGAACCAACTCCTCGTTCTGTTGATCTGTTCCACAGTTCTTCTGGTCTCAATTTCATTGAGTTCTGCTCGAATTTTAATTAACTCTCTTCTTCTGCTCGGCGTAGGGTCCATTTGCTGTTTTTTCTCTAGCTCCTTTATGTGTAAGGTGAGCTTTTGTATTTGAGTTCTTTCCAGTTTTTGAATGGATGCTTGTATTGCAATGTATTCCCCCCTCAGGACTGCTTTTGCTGCATCCCAAAGATTTTGAACGGTTGTATCTTCATTCTCATTAGTTTCCATGAATCTTTTTAATTCTTCCTTAATTTCCTGGTTGACCCTTTCATCTTTTATCAGGATGGTCCTTAATCCCCACGTGTTTGAGGTGCTTCCAAACTTCTTGTTGTGATTTAGTTCTAATTTCAAGGCATTATGGTCTGAGAATATGCAGGGAACGATCTCAATCTTTTGGTATCAGTTGAGACCTGATTTGTGACCCTGTATGTGGTCTATTCTGGAGAAAGTTCCATGTGCACTTGAGAAGAATGTGTATTCAGTTGAGTTTGGATGTAAAGTTCTATAGATATCTGTGAAATCCATCTGATCCAGTGTATCATTTAAAGCTCTCGTTTCTTTGGAGATGTTGTGCTTAGAAGACCTATGGAGGGTAGAAAGAGCTAGATTGAAGTCACCAAGTATAAGTGTATTATTATCTAAGTATTTCTTCACTTTGGTTATTAATTGGTTTAGATATTTGGCAGCTCCCACATTCGGGGCATATATATTGAGGATTGTTAAGTCCTCTTGTTGGATAGATCCTTTGAGTATGAGGTAGTGTCCCTCTTCATCTCTCACTACAGTATTTGGGGTAAATTTTAATTTATCTGATATGAGGATGGCTACCCCTGCTTTCTTTTGAGGACCCTTTGAATGGTGAATGGTTCTCCAACCTTTTATTTTCAGGTTGTAGGTGTCCTTCTGTCTAAAATGAGTCTCTTGTAGACAGCAAATAGATGGGTCCTGCTTTTTTATCCAGTCTGAAACCCTGTGCCTTTTGATGGGGTCATTAAGCCCATTCACGTTCAGAGTTACTATTGACAGATATGAGTTTAGTGTCATCATGATATCTATTCAGTCCTTGTTTTTGTGGATTGTTCCACTGAACTTCTTCTTAAAGGGGAATTTTAAGAGTCCCCCTTAAAATTTCTTGCAGAGCTGGTTTGGAGGTTACATATTCTTTCAGTTCCTGCCTGTCTTGGAAGCTCTTTATCTCTCCTTCCATTTTGAATGAGAGCCTTGCTGGATAAAGTATTCTTGGTTGCATGTTCTTCTCATTTAGGACCCTGAATATATCCTGCCAGCCCTTTCTGGCCTGCCAGGTCTCTGTGGAGAGGTCTGCTGTTACCCTAATATTCCTCCCCACAAAAGTGAGGGATTTCTTGTCTCTTGTTGCTTTAAGGATCTTCTCTTTATCTTTGGAATTTGCAAGCTTCGCTATTAAATGTGGAGGTGTTGAACAGTTTTTATTGATTTTAGGGGGGGATCTCTCTATTTCTTGGATCTGAATGCCTGTTTCCCTTCCCAGATTAGGAAAGTTTTCAGCTAGGATTTGTTCAAATACATATTCTGGCCCTCTGTCCCTTTCTGCGCCCTCGGGAACCCCAATTAAACGTAGGTTTTTCTTCCTCAGGCTGTCGTTTATTTCCCTTAATCTGCCTTCATGGTCTTTTCATTGTCTCTTTTTTCCTCAGTTTCCCTCTTTGCCATCATCTTGTCTTCTTTGTCACCCATTCGTTCTTCCACCTCGTTAACCCTCGTTGTTAGGACTTCTAGTTTGGATTGCATTCCATTCAATTGATTTTTAATTTCTGCCTGATTGGATCTAAATTCTGCAGTCATGAAGTCTCTTGAGTCTTTTATGCTTTTTTCTAGAGCCACCAGTAGCTGTATAATAGTGCTTCTAAATTGGCTTTCTGACATTGAATTGTAATCCAGATTCTGTAACTCTGTGGGAGAGAGGACTGTTTCTGATTCTTTCTTTTGAGGTGAGGTTTTCCTTCTAGTCATTTTGCTCAGTGCAGAGTGGCCAAAAGCAAGTTGTATTGGGAAAAGGAGAAAAAGAGAGAGAGAGAAGGAAAGAAAAGAGAAAAAGAAAAAAGAAAAAAGGAAGGAAAAAAGGAAAAAAGGGAAGAAAAAGAGAAAGAAAAAGAAAGAAAAGTGAAAAAAAAAAGGGGTCGGCGAGCAATCAGAAATCAAAAAGAAAAAAAAAAACACGGGGGAGTATCTTCCGATTCTGTATACTTTAAGTCCCTTGACTTCCCCTGGAACTGGTCCGTCTCGCTGGTCTTATGGGGGAGGGGCCTGTTGTGCTGATTTTCAGGTGTTAGCACCTGGGGGAGCTGCTCTGCCCCTGCCTGGTGCAGGGCTCAGTGTGGGTTGTTCACCCCGTGAGGCCCCAGGCGGAACAGCAACAGTGGCGGGGGCAGCCCTGGAAAACTGGATTCAGCTCCCGCAGTAGCTCCGGGGCTCTCCGTCTGCAGGGCCTGGAGGCTCCGGGGCGGGGCCGCTGATCTGCTCAGCTCGCGGCAGGAGCGTCCTCGCTGTCCTGGGCCCTCCCGGCCTCTGTCTGTCCCGGGGGGAGGCTGGATCCTGGGCTGTGTCCCGGCGCCCTGTGCTCCGCGGCCTGCGCTGTTGGATTCGCTCCCGCCCCGCAGCCCCCTCCACGGAGCCGCCGCCCAAGCCCCTCCGAGCTGCTCCGGGTCCCGCGGTGCACGCTGCAGCCCTTAGGGAGCTCGGCGCACTCTCCCGGGGCGCAGGTGCCTGTTAGTGTCCCAGGGAGCCCGAGGGCATCCCCGCCCTCCTGGGTCCTGCTGCACCTCCCTGCGGGACCCTTTCCGCCCGGGAAGGTTGGTGCAGCTCCTGCTTCTCCGGGACGGGGCTCTCCTGTCCTGGGGACACTCGCCCCGGCCTCAGCCCAGCTCCTCGCGGGGCCCCTCCCCCTTGGAGGCCTTTCGTTTCTTTATTTCTTTTTCCCCGTCTTCCTACCTTGATAGAAGCGCGAACTCTTCTCACTGTAGCATTCCAGCTGGTCTCTCTTTAAATCTCAGGCCGAATTCGTAGATTTTCAGGATGATTTGAAGGTTATCTAGGTAATTTGGTGGGGACAGGTGATTTGGGGACCCTACTCTTCCGCCGTCTTGCCCCTCCTATGTTTTGAAATTTTTAATTGGAATTTAATGAGTAGAGTTAAAATTATGGAGAGAATTGTAATAAATCAGGTAGATGTTTCTAGTTGTGGCTTTCATTAAGGAGAGACTTAAACTCTCAGTCGTTAACTTAAAAGGTTAATGCTTTATAGCTTCTTAATGATTCAGACTGGTTTATATTATACTACTAGGGCAGATCAGGTTTCGAAGTATGATAAGGGGACTATTTCAAGAACAATAGGTATAAAGCTATGGTGGATCCGCAGATTTTCGAGCATTGGCTGTAATATAGCCCTGGTCATATGGCTATTACGGTCGTTTGGTTTAGTCGTCCTGGGATAGCATCAGTTTTTAAGCCTAGTGATGGCACAGCTCATGAGTGTAATACCTCTTCTGATGAGATAAGTATTCGGATAGTTATTTCTATTGGGAGAACAACTCAGTTGTCGACTTCTAATAGTCGTAGTTCTCCTGGTTTTAGTTCCTGCATAGGGATCATGTAAGAGTCTAAGTTTAAGTCTTTGTAGTCAGTATATTCATAGGTTCAATATCATTGGTGGCCTATCGTTTTTACAGTTAGGGATGGGTTGTTAATTTCGTCTATTATATAGAGAATTTGTAGAAAGGGTAGTGCGATTAAGATTAAGATAATGGCTGGTAGAATGGTTCACACTGTTTCCACTTCTTGTGCGTCTATTGTGCTTGTGGGAGTTAATTTAGTAGTGAAATGATGTAGAGTACTAAAGAGCTGATTAGAAATACAATTACTAATGTGTGGTCATGGAAATGAAATAACACCTCCATAACAGAGGAGGTTGCGTCCTGAAATCTGAGTTGAAAAGGGTACGCTATAGAGATATATAGGGGTTTCTCCTATAATTTGACTTTGACAAAGTCATGTAATGTTTTACTAACATCTCCTAATTGAGAAAGACATAATGGTTATGACAGTGGCTTGAAACCAGTTTTAGGGGGTTCGATTCCTTCCTTTCTTATTTTTGGATAACATATGTAGGTTCTTCAAATGTATGATATGGAGGGGGACATCCATGTAATCACTCGATATTAGTTGTGGTGAGTCCTACTATTGCCACTTCTTGTTTAGATGCAAAGGCCTCTCAAATCCTAAAGATTATAAGTATCACTGCTGTGAGTGAGATGAATGAGCCTATAGAGGAGACAGTATTTCAAATAGTATAAGCATCTGGATAATCGGAGTAATGATGAGGTATTCCAGATAGTCCGAGGAAGTGTTGAGGAAAAAAGGTTATATAACTCCTACAAATATAATTGTAAAGTGGATTTTTGCTCAAGTGTCATTAAGAGTGTACCCTGAAAATAAGGGGAATCAGTGAGCAAATCCATCCATAATAGCAAATAGTGCTCCTATTGAGAGTACGTAGTGGAAGTGGGCTACAACATGATATGTGTCTGAAGAACAATGTCTAGGGATGAGTTAGCTAAAACAGTGACTGTTAACCCACCTACTGTGAACAGGAAAATAAATCCTAGAGCTCATAGTATGGCGGGAGATCATTTGATATTTCCTCCATGAAGTGTTGCTAATCAGCTAAATACTTTGACCCCTGTTGGGATGGCAGTAATTATAGTAGCAGATGTAAAGTATGCTTGTGTGTCTACGTCTATTCCCACAGTAAATATATGATGTGCTCATACAATAAAGCCTAGGAACCCAATGGATATCATTGCACAAACCATACCCATGTAACCGAAGGGCTCTTTTTTTCCCTGAATAATATGTAACGATATGAGAAATTATTCCAAACCCAGGTAAAATTAGAATATAAACTTCAAGGTGTCCGAAAAATCAAAATAAGTGGTAAGTTGGTATAGAATGGGGTCTCCCCAGAACATAAAGACACCTAACTCTGGGAAATGAACTAGGGGTGGTGAAAGGGGAGGAGGGCGGGGTGGGGTGGGGGTGAATGGGTGACGGGCACTGAAGGGGACACTTGACGGGATGAGCACTGGGTGTTATTCTGTATGTTGGTAAATTGAACACCAATAAAAAATTGATTTATTAAAAAAAAAGAATGGGGTCTCCCCCTCCAGCAGGGTCAAAAAATGTTGTGTTTAGATTTCGGTCTGTCAGAAGTATTGTAATTCTGGCAGCTAATACAGGTAATGATAATAGCAATAGGACTGCTGTAATTAGTACAGATCATACAAACAAGGGAGTTTGATATTGGGACATGGCTAGGGGTTTTATATTAATAATAGTAGTGATAAAATTAATTGCCCCTAGAATGGAGGAGACCCCAGCTAAATGCAAGGAAAAAATTGTTAGGTCTACTGATGCCCCTGCGTGGGCTAGGTTGCCGGCTAGTGGGCGATATACAGTTCACCCAGTTCCTGCACCTGCTTCTACCATAGAAGATGCTAATAGGAGAAGAAAACATGGGGAGAGCAATCAGAAACTTATGTTATTTATTTGAGGGAATGCCATGTCTGGGGTGCCAATTATTAGTGAAACTAGTCAGTTTCCAAAGCCCCTAATTATAATAGGTATAACTATAAAGAAAATTATTACGAATGCATGGGCAGTTACAGTTACATTGTAGATCTGGTCATCTCCTAATAGGGTACCAGGTTGACCTAGTTTGGCTCGAATTAGAAGGCTTAAAGCAGTGCCTACTCTACCGGCTCATGCTCCAAACAGTAAATATAAAGTACCAATGTCTTTGTGGTTAGTGGAAAATAATCATTGGTTAATGAACACAGGTAAAATGGCTGATAAAAGCACCAGACTGTAAATCTAAAGATAGGGGTTTAAGTCCTCTTTTTGCCAAGTCCTGTGGTGAATTACTCATTTTTTATAATAAATTTATTTTTTATTGGTGTTCAATTTACCGACATACAGTATAACACCCAGTGCTCATCCCGTCAAGTGCCCCTGAATTGCAAATTCAAAGAAGCAGTTTAGCCGCTGCCAGGGCTTCTCTGCCTTTTTTTTCTATGCAGCGGGAGAAGATAGATTGAAGCCAGTTGTTAGGGTATTTAGCTGTTAACTAAAATTTCGTGGGGTGGAAGCCCACCAAGTAAGGTGGTAAGTAAGTAAGTAAGGGCTTAGTTTAATTAAAGTGTTTGATTTGCATTCAATTGACGTAGGATAGATTTGCAGTCCTTAGTGTTGTTTATCAGGGGTTAAGTAGATAATACTTGCTTAGAGCTTTGAAGGCTCTTGGTCTGATTTAACCTAAACCCCTAGTGCAAGATAGATAGCATGGGTGTTAGTGGGAGTAGTATAGTGGAGATAATAATTAGTGGAGGTTAGAAGATTATCTTTTTTGTACTTTCAAATTGTCATTTTATTTTTATGTTGTTTGTGGATGGGAATGTGGTAAGTGCTGTGCTGTATGTGAGTCGTATGTAGAATTATAGGTTGAGAAGGCAGTGATAGCTATTAGTGTTGGGAGAATGATTATATTATTTTTGTTAGTTCTTGAATGATTATCCATTTAGGAATAAAGCCAGATAGTGGAGGAAGTCTTCCCAAAGATAGCATTAGAATGAGGATTATAGAGGTGATTAGGGGGAATTTGTTTCATGTGTGAGACAGAGATAGTGTTGTGGTGGGTGAGTTTAGTGTGAATAGTATGAATATTGAGAGAGTTATTAGGATATATAGGGCTAGATTTAGAACTATTATTGTAGGGTTTTAAACGATATTTGCGGCTATCCACCCTATGTGGGCGATGGAGGAGTATGCCATAATTTTTCGCAGTTAAGTTTGGTTTAGTCCACCTCATGCTCCTACTAAAACGAATGTAAGGGCTATTAGTATTAAGAGGTCAGTGTTAATGGATGGTGAAATTTGATAGAGAACATACAGGGGTGCAAATTTTTGTGTCTCCAAGCTGTTGGTGGAAATAAATTCCTTTTATTTAATATTATTATTATTTTTAATAATGAATTTATTTTTTATTGGTGTTCAATTTGCCAACATACAGAATAACACCCAGTGCTCATCACATCAAGTGCCCCCCTCAGTGCCCGTCACCCAGTCATCCCCATCCCCCGCTCTCCTCCCCTTCCACCACCCCTAGTTCGTTTCCCAGAGTTAGGAATCTCTATGTTCTGTCTCCCTTCCTGATATTTCCCACACATTTCTTCTCCCTTCCCTTCTATTCCCTTTCACTATTATTTATATTCCCCAAATGAATGAGACCATATAATGTCTGTCCTTCTCCGATTGACTTACTTCCCTCAGCATAATACCCTCCAGTTCCATCCACGTCAAAGCAAATGGTGGGTATTTGTCGTTTCTAATGGCTGAGTAATATTCCATTGCATACATAAACCACATCTTCTTTATCCATTCATCTTTCGATGGACACCGAGGCTCCTTCCATAGTTTGGCTATTGTGGACATTGCTGCTGGAAACATCGGGGTGCAGGTGTCCCGGCATTTCATTGCATCTGAATCTTTGGGTAAATCCAAAGTGCAATTGCTGGGACGTAGGGCAGGTCTATTTTTAACTCTTTGAGGAACCTCCACACAGTTTTCCAGAGTGGCTACACCAGTTCACATTCCCACCAACAGTGCAAGAGGGTTCCCTTTTCTCCGCATCCTCTCCAACATTTGTGGTTTCCTGCCTTGTTAATGTTCCCCATTCTCACTGGTGTGAGGTGGTATCTCATTGTGGTTCTGATTTGTATTTCCCTGATGGCAAGTGATGCAGAGTATTTTCTCATGTGCTTGTTGGCCATGTCTATGTCTTCCTCTGTGAGATTTCTGTTCATGTCTTTTGCCCATTTCATGATTGGATTGTTTGTTTCTTTGTTGTTGAGTTTAATAAGTTCTTTATAGATCTTGCATACTAGCACTTTATGTGATACGTCATTTGCAATTATCTTCTCCCATTCTGTAGATTGTCTTTTAGTTTTGTTGACTGTATCCTTTGCTGTGCAAAAGCTTCTTATCTTGATGAAGTCCCAATAGTTCATTTTTGCTTTTGTTTCTTTTGCCTTTGTGGATGTATCTTGCAAGAAGATACTGTGGCTGAGTTCAAAAAGGGTGTTGCCTGTGTTCTTCTCTAGGATTTTGATGGAAACTTGTCTCACATTTATATCTCTCATCCAATTTGAGTTTATCTTTGTGTATGGTGAAAGAGAGTGGTCTAGTTTCAGTCTTCTGCATGTGGATGTCCAATTTTCCCAGCACCATTTATTGAAGAGACTGTATTTTTCCAGTGGATAGTCTTTCCTCCTTTGTCGAATATTAGTTCACCATAAAGTTGAGGCCTAGGACCGCTTGCTGCATCACAGAGGTTTGGACACATATGTTTTCATTTTCATTTATTTCCATATATTTTTTAAAATTTCTTCTTTAATTTCCTGGCTGCCTCATTCATTCTCTAGTAGGATATTCTTTAATCTCCCCATATTTGAGGTCTTTCCAAACTTTTTTCTTGTGGTTGACTTCAACTTTCATAGTGTGGTGATCTGAAAATGTTATTGGTATGATCTCAATCTTCCTGTACCTGTTGAGGCTGATTTGTGGCCCATGATGTAATCTGTTCTGGAGAATGTCCCACGTGCACTTGAAAGGAATGTGTATTCTGCTGGTGTAGGATGAAATATTCTGAATATATCTGTTGAGTCCACCTGGTCCAGTGTGTCAAAATCATTGTTCTCCTGTTGACTTTCTGCTTAGAATACCTGTCCATTGACATAAGTGGGTGTTAAAATCCCCTGTCAATTAAGAAGCTTTTGCACAGCAAAGGATACAGTCAACAAAACTAAAGGACAACCTACAGAATGGGAGAAGATATTTGCAAATGACGTATCAGATAAAGGGCTGGTTTCCAAGATCTATAAAGAACTTATTAAACTCAACACCAAAGAAACAAACAATCCAATCATGAAATGGGCAAAAGACATGAAGAGAAATCTCACAGGGGAAGACATGGACATGGCCAACATGCACATGAGAAAATGCTCTGCATCACTTGCCATCAGGGAAATACAAATCAAAACCACAATGAGATACCACCTCACACCAGTGAGAATGGGGAAAATTAACAAGGCAGGAAACCACAAATGTTGGAGAGGATGCGGAGAAAAGGGAACCCTCTTACACTGTTGGTGGGAATGTGAACTGGTGCAGCCACTCTGGAAAACTGTGTGGAGGTTCCTCAAAGAGTTAAAAATAGACCTGCCCTACGACCCAGAAATTGCACTGTTGGGGATTTACCCCAAAGATACAGATGCAATGAAACGCCGGGACACCTGCACCCCGATGTTTCTAGCAGCAATGTCCACAACAGCCAAGCTGTGGAAGGAGCCTCGGTGTCCATCGAAAGATGAATGGATAAAAAAGATGTGGTTTATGTATACAATGGAATATTACTCAGCCATTAGAAACGACAAATACCCACCATTTGCTTCAACGTGGATGGAACTGGAAGGTATTATGCTGAGTGAAGTAAATCAATCGGAGAAGGACAAACATTGTATGTTCTCACTCATTTGGGGAATATAAATAATAGCGAAAGGGAATAGAAGGGAAGGGAGAAGAAATGTGTGGGAAAATCAGAAACGGAGACAGAACATAAAGACTCCTAACTCTGGGAAACGAACTAGGGGTGATGGAAGGGGAGAAGGGCGGGGGGTGGGGGTGAATGGGTGATGGGCACTGAGGGGGGCACTTGACGGGATGAGCACTGGGTGTTATTCTGTATGTTGGTCAATTGAACACCAATAAAAAATAAATTTATTATTTAAAAAAATCCCCTGTCATTGCATTATTATTAGTGACTTTCTGTATGTTTGTTGTTCATGGGTTTATATGTTTAGGTTCTCCCATGTTGGAGGCATAAGCATTTACAGTTGTTGAATCTTCTTGATGGATAGTGTACTTAATTATGAATTAATGCTCTTCTGCTCTCTTGGTCCAGTATTTGTTTTCATTTTTTAAAAAAGATTTTATTTCTTTTTTCATGAGAGACACACAGAGAGAGGCAGAGGGATACACGTAGGCAGATGGAGAAGTAGGCTCCCCAAGGGGATCCCATTGTGGGACTCAATCCTGGAACCCTGGGATCACACCCTGAGCCAATACTAGATGGTCAACACTGAGCCACCAGGTACCCAACGTTTGGTTTAAAATCTAGTTTGTCTGATATAAATATGTGTCCTCCAGCTTTCTTTTGAAGTCCATTAGCATGATATATGATTTCCCATGCCCTTACTTTCAATCTGTTGGTGTCTGTAGGTCTAAAGTGAGCATGTAGAAGGCAGAATATAGATAGATCTTGTCTTTGCATCACTCTGATACCCTCTATCTTTTGATTGTGGCCTTTAGTCCATGTAAATTCAGAGAGATAATTGAAAGATAAGAATTGAGTGCCTTGGTGTTACCAGTAGAGTCGGTGTTTCTGGTGATGTTCTCTGGTCCCTTTTAGTCTTTGTTGCTTTTGGTGTCTTTTTTTTCCCCCACTAGAAGAGTCCCCCTTAAAAATTGCTTGCCGGACTGGTTTAGTGGTCATGAACTCCTTTCTTTGTTGTCTCTCTGGGAAACTCTTCATGTCTCCTTCTATTCTGAATGACAGCCTTGTTGTATAAAGAATTCTCGGTTGCATACTTTTCCCATTTAACATATTGAATATTTCCTTCCTCTGTTTCTGGCCTTTCATGTTTGTGTGGACAGATCTGCTGTGAACTGAATTAGTGTTCCCATGTAGGTTAAGGACTCTCATCGACCAACCGCTTTTAGGATACTAATCGTGATTGTGTATGTTGTGAATATGACTCTGATGTTCTTGGCGATTGTCAGCTTTTGTTGTATTTAGTGGGAGTTCTCTGTGCTCTTGGTTTCTGTGTGGGGGTCCTTCCATACATTAGAGACATTTATATAATTTGTTCAAATAAAACTTGTGCCCCTTTATCTCTCTCTTCATGTTCTGAGTCTCCTATGATGTGGATGTTATTGTTTTAATAAGAGTCTGAGTTCCCTAAGTCTGTCTCTGTGGTCCATTTCGTTTCTTGGTTTTAGGCCTTCCGCCTTGGACTGCATCTCAGTTATAGCATTTTTAATGTCGGCCTGACTAGATGTTAGTTCTTTTATCTCTACAGTAAAGGATTGTGTATTGTCTTCTAAGCTCTTTTTCCAACCCAGCTACTATCTTTATATTAGTTGTTTTAAATTCTAGTTCAGACATCTTACTCTGCATTGATTAAATCCCGGGCTGTGAGTACTACCTCGTGCTCTTTTTGAAGGTAATTTCTCCACCCCATTATTTTCCCCAGAAAAGAAGGAAGAGAGAAAAAGAAAAAAACAGGGAAAACAACAATAACAACAAAAACGCCCCTAAACAAGATCCTGGGTGTGTTTTAGCCTGGTTGTTAATTATTAATTAATTATTAGAAGAATCTAGACCCAAATAAGAAAGAAAATTAAAGTACAATGAAAGTAATCAAAAATAAGAAATATATAAGTATATACATAACAATTAAAATTAAGAAATTAATAAAAATAATTGATGATAATAAATGAAAAATAATAAATAATGAAAAGTACAAAGGAAGCCAGATCCTACTTTCTCCTTAGAGGTGAAGCTTTGCAGGCCTCTGTGATCAGTACTCTTGGTGGGAGCCAGTTGTCTGTGCAGGTCTTCTGGGGGAGGGGCCGTCCCACTGATTGTCAGGTGCCCACTTGCCTCAGGGGAGATGCACCTGCAGGCCTGAGGCAGGGCTCGGTGTAAGTGCCTCTGGCCTCCACCAGGCGGCGCTGTGCTGCTCCCTGAGGACTCCGTGCTGTTGGGCAGGATGAGTGTGGAGGCCCTGGGTACCCTGGCCCTGGAGCTGAACATCCCGCCCCCAGTCTGCAGTGAGCCTTAACAGAAGAGCCATCAAGCCCTCTTGTCTCTGCAGTTTTTGTCAGAAAACTGTGTCTGAGCTTTTTTATTTTATTTAAATTTCAGATGAGTGACTAAGTTTCAAAAATCCAAAATTTAGGGCCTCCCCTGGCGGAGAACTCTGCTCTCACTGCCCTGGAGGGACACCTGCTTCTTCAGTCCGAGTAAAGCAGTCCCATGACTGCACAGGGGTTTGCAGTTCTTTACCACACAATATAGAAAGCTGGCCACTAGACCCACTGCTCTCAGCCGGTTTCCACATTCCTGCTCCTGGGAACAGTTGGTGCCACTGTCCTTATGACCCCAGGGACACTAAACATACCCAATGGGTCTTGGGGCTGCCCCTCACTTCGCCACCTGAGCACCGTTAATGCTGGTGTGTCCCCTACACTAGCCGACTACTGAAAGTTCTGAATTTGTGCTCTGCTGCTTATGATCCTGTGTATAGACCTGTAAACTAGCTCCCTGCCCCTGTAGGATCTGGAGCTGTGTCTCCCTAGATCAACTGATTGATTGATTTTTTTAAAGAGTTTCTTTTTCTGTAATCTCTACACTTAACATGGGGCTTGAAATCACTAACAGGAGATCAAGAATCACTGCTTATTACCAAACACACTGAGCCAGCCAGGCCCCCTGTGATGGATTGATACCTATTAATTGAACCAGACATACAGCCTGTGTCAGGGCAGAAATTGAGCCCACACTCTCAGGTTTGGTGGAGTCCGTTGGATCTTGATGAATGTTAAAGAAAGCATAGCTTCCCTGGGATCCAGGGAGCAGGGCCAGCATCTTAAAAGTTGACAATTTCCTCACCAGTGGTCATTTTACTGAAGATTGATTTAAAATGCTATTCAAAGGCAAACATCATACTAGGATTTGGATAAAGCATGTGGTTCTGGGATTTGGAGGAAGCTAAAGCTCCCCCATAATGGACTCGATGTTCCAGTTGGATGCAGAGATAGGCAATCAAGCAAAGAACTATAAAACATGGCACAGGGGTGCCTGGAAGCCTTGGTCAGTAGATCCTCATGTCAGGGTTCTGAGTGTGAATTCCATGTTGGATGTAGAGGTTACATAAAAATAAAATATTTTAAAAATAATAAATTGATGAAGATATAAAACATGATATCGAAGGCAAGTGCTTGCTTCAGGAAAATACTCGAACCAGACTATGGCTAACCTACAACCTATTCTTACGCATTCCCGCTTTCACTACTTTGCCCAGATGACGTTCCCCACAAGTGACAGTCCCACCCGAGTGGGAGTGGGCTTCTTTCATTGTAAGACCTGTGTTTCCTCTCCTTCTGCAAGGAGAGAAGAGCTGTGAAGGCACGAGTTAGGTGGATCAGCACAAACCTGGGCAATAATCATTTCTGAACCTGGTAGGGAAAGATGTGCCTCCTTGTGCGACCCAATGTCCTAAAAAAGCCTGTATGGTCATTGGCTTGGATGAAGGGTGGAGGCTGAAATAGAATTATGAAGAACCAAATAGTGGGAAAACCAAAAATAGAAAGAGAGAAGGACAGATTTCACCATGTATCGTCTTCGAAGGGATCTGGTGTCCTTTGCTAAGAGGGAGCCCACCCTCTGTAAGACGTTTCCTACCATTCCCTGCTCACTGTCAGAACCCAGCAGACATATCTCCATGCCTCCTACACCTCTGTGCAGTCATGATTTGTAGGATCTTCAATCTATTCTCCCGAGTGACCTGAGCATCGAGTATGTAACCATTCTGCTGCCCTTTGACAACATCAAGGGGGATTCCGATTTTTGTTCATTTTGGAGTGTGTGTGTATCTCTCACTGTGCAGCTATGTGACCTTGGGCTGTGTCTTCCTAACACCTAACTGGCTTGAATCCACAATCTTTATCACTGTAGGTGCTGGCATCAGGTGGATAGTTGGTATCTCCTGGTCAACCCTGGTCTTGTTCATGCAGTGAATTTTTGTTGGAGGGTCAGCTCAGTTTGAGGTCCCACTGGGCCACATTCATGTGTCTGACAGTGGGTCCCAGATGAGTGCCAGCTGCCTCTCCTTCCTCGATGCCTCTCAAGCTGGGAGCCACATGTAGGGGCGGCCCTGTCGGGGAGCTCCTGAGGAGGAAGCTGCCCGATGGAGGGAGCCCTGGGGATGCCTGTTTGTGGTGGTCAGCATGGGGAGGAGTCTGGGGTCCCCAGCACCAGGGGGCCGGGAGTATAGGCCACGGGGAGACTGATGGGTGGGCATGGCTATCTCTGGGGCTTTGGAGACAAGATGGGGTCTCCCGGGAGCGGGGAGATGCTGCACCTGGGTTTGGTCAGCTGTGGGCTGGAGGGGGGCCTGGGGGCAAGAAGGCAACCAAAGACAGGGCTGAGGGAGCAGCGGGAGTGCAAGACTAGTCTGCAAGTGGTGGTGCAGGTGGCCGTTGCTCCAGGAAACCAAGGGCTACCTGGGGAAGCAGTGCCTTTGCCAGTGGAGAGGCAGGCTGAGTGGGGGTCCCCTCCTGCCCCATGGCTGGAGTGGCCCTGCAAGGAGGCTCTTCTGAGCTGTAGTCTGGACCAGCAGCCCATCCAGCCCCTAACATGCCTGGCGTGCCTCCCATACATCATCAGCTGGGCCAGCGCCCAGAAGACATCCTCCTCAGTCAGGAATATCAGCAGGATGGCAACGATCTGGTTTGTGCCCTGGCAGTAGCCCACTTCCTGCAAGAGCCATTGCCCGTTGGAGGGCGTCTAATCCTGAGGCCTCTTTGAGTCCTCCCCGCTTGGGCGTCAGGCTCCCACGGCTCCCTCACTGCCCAGGCTCCCATA
Organism: Vulpes lagopus; assembly: GCF_018345385.1. NCBI lineage: Eukaryota > Metazoa > Chordata > Mammalia > Carnivora > Canidae > Vulpes > Vulpes lagopus. The sequence goes on along the minus strand of NC_054840.1, from coordinate 30,916,211 downwards.
GGATGCTTCCAGACGGCAAGGACAGCAGGGTGCAAGGCCACACAGATGAGCTATAGATAAATTCGACCCCAGGTCTGGGGTTTGCTGTGACACACTTGCTGCTGGGGACCGGTGTGGTCAGTGCAGGACCCTGGCTGGACAAGGGATGAAATTTGGGGGCTCATCATACTAAGTATGTTTATAAGCAGTGCAAATTGTCTAAAATTCAATGCACAACATTCAGAAATACATAAAAACACTGAGGGCAGCTGTCACTTTCACCTGTCCAACCCTCATTGGGTCCATGTGTGTCCTGGTCCAGCTGTGGTGGTGCTGTCCGGCCCCCAGGTCCCCTGCCTACCCCCTACTCGGCCCCTGCCCCGTGCCCTGCTCCTAACGGGGCATCTCCAGACCTGCTTGGGGTTTAGCTCACACAGTGGCACCTGGAGGCCCCATGCTAGTGGCCTCCCTATCCCAGAGACCCAGGGGGGGGACCACGTGGGTCATCCCGAGCACTTTACCACATGGCAGTGTTTTGTTTGCCAGCGCAGATCCCCCTGGCCACAGACACCTCGTGTTCCTTACCCAGAAGCCCTTGGGCCTCCCCTGGGGCCCCCAGAAGCCTGCCTGCCCAGCAGCCTCACCCGACCCCAAAGCAGTCCCAGAACATGACCGTGATGTGGTTTGTGAAGCTTCTGCTGATATCTAGATCTATCTGTTTGATGTCCTGGGAGGAGACCTGGGCCGCCTCCATCATTCCAGTGGTGAGAACCGGGGAGAAGGAGCCAGCATCAGGGACACAGAACACTAACTGTCACCAACTGCCATCTTAAGCAGGAGCACTGCTGGTCACCATGTGAGTGTGTCCTGCAGAAACCTCCTTCCTTCCATGTGAGGCCAGGGACTGCACAGGTGCGCACCATGCCTGTGGGGCCTACATGAGGGCTTGTGCTCAGCTGTTGTGGATGCAGACGGGACTCAGGGTCAGCCCTATGCCGGGAGGGACATGGCGAGTATCCCTGGGGGGGGAGGGGACACTGGGGGTGAACCCCGTGCGGACAGAGGACATGGGGGTTCAGCCCTGGTGGTGAGAGGACTTTGGGGGTCAGCTGGGGCTGGGGTCCCTAGGTTCCCTGTGCTCCAGACACCCAGGCTGAGCCCCAATCTCCCTCATCCCCTACTCACTAGGGCGTGGAGGATCCTTCCACACGCTGGTGCAGGAGATTCGGCAGCACAAGGTGTGCAAGCTGAGCCCGTCCGGTGAGGGGGCCTGGGAGCATGAGCTGCAAGTGCCTGCTGTCCTGACGTCACTACCAGGGCCACGTTGCCCGCCCCGATGGCTCTCTATGTCCCAGGATCAGAGGTTCAGGGCAAAGAAGGTTGGAAGCGCCCCGAGAGGCCAGCCAGTCCAGGCTCCCTGGACAGAGGCAGCGCAGATCTCCCAGGGCACTTTGCACAGACCGTCGTGAACTGAGGCCACCGGCCCCCGGCTGTCACTCTCTCTCAGCCCTGTCCTGACCTGTGGGGCACAGGCTGAGTCGCAGTAAGTCTGTGAATGTCCTGCCCCTGGCATCTGGCTGACCTTGGAAGACACGAGGGCAGATCAGCTTTGTGTTCCTGCCGGCCCCAGTGCAAGAGCTATTAGGGGCCTGGGCAGGGGCCCCTCCTCCTTTCTGGGGGTCTGTCCCCTCCTCTTGTACAGAGCTCTGGCAGATGCAGAAAGGAGCTGCCCGTGCATTTTAACACAACCACACTTTATTGAACTTTCAACAGCAAACAGGGGCTCCGGGCTGAGGATGTGAGCCTTCCCCTTGGGCGGGGGACCTTCCTTTCTTGTTGGAGAAAGCCAAAGTCACATGAGGGTGTTGGTGCCAGAGTCCCCCAGCTTGAAAGCTGTGCCGACCCCGAATGGGGGCACGTGTCCTGAGGTTGGGGCCTGAGAGGCAGTTCTGAGGACAGCAGACCAGACCTGGACCTGCAACTTCATGCTTCCTGCTCTAGGTCCCAGCAGGTCAGCTGGACCTTCAGTCTCTGGCTCACGTGCCAGGGGACTGCTGGAGACCCAGCATGTGGAGAAGCCTGCTTCCTACTGTGGATGAGGGTATGGCCCAGCAGCCTGCCCCTCCTGCCCCTGCCCTGGGTGCCCTGTTTTCCTAGCGCTGTCCTTGGTCAGCGACCTGGATTTGTGGGGCACGCCCAGGTCCCAGGAGGCCACATCCTGCTGTGAGAGGGTCACTGAGCCTTGGGGCAGAATCCATAATGGTCAGGGACACAGGGGGCTCAATCTCATCAGTCTTCATTCTGTCCCTTTTGGGGCTCATGTCGACCCTGTCTCCCAGAGCCTAGGAAGAGGCCAGCTCAGGTCCCTCTGGGTCGGGGACTCTTTTCCTGTTGAGGGGGCGCCCTCCAGGAAGGACAATGAGATGAGGCAGGGCATGGTGTCAGCTGGCCATAGCCTCAGTGCCCCCACCCTCACCATTTCGCTATTCTCCAGAGACCCAGGAGCATGGAGCTTCCCTGTGGAGGCAGAGGTCAGATGGCCCCAGGACTCTGTGGGGACTTGGGGTTGCGGGTTCAGCGCTGCCCTGGCATGGGCTGGCCCTGCCTATCCCTCCCTAGTGAGGTGCTTGAGCTGCTGTGGCCACAGGACAGGAAGGGTATCTGGATCCCTATAGTGTCATCTTAGTGGGCTGGGTGGACCCCGTGACGGGCGTCCAAGGGGGATTCTATTGTCTGGTTTGCTGTGTGGCCTGTGGTGTGGCCCAGGCAGGTGCGAAAGCAAACGGGACCCAGTGTTCTGGCATCAGGTCCTTGTTTGGGTGCCACCTGCCTGCACTGTACTGGTTCTCTGGGAGCATGAGGAGGGGGTAATATCGCTATGGGGCCTCCGGGCCAGCAAGGTGTCCTGGGCTGGGGGCAGCTGAGACAGAAGCAGAGCCCCAGTGTTCCCAGACACAGGTGTCCTGCTGTGGGCTCTGGGGGGCTTCCCTCCTGCAGCAGCTCCTTGGCCGTGAGGATGGCCCTGCCAGGAGGGGGTCCAGACTGCTCAGGTTGTGTGGCTGGGCCTGCGGAGGCCTGCTCGTCCACTCTGGGCAGCGTCTCGGTAATAGAAGGGAGGAGAGGCTCAATTGCCGGGACACTCACTCCAGGCCCAGGGGCCTCCTGGGGTAACTCTCCAGGTCCCGTTGGAAAGAGGCAGGCTGGTTTTGCATCTCCAGCAGGCTGTATGTCCCCAGCTGGAGGGCCCCAGTGGTCCTCTCTGCTCCTGGCCTGACGCTGTCCGCAGCCCTCCACACTGCTGGTACCCAGCCCCTGCAGTGAGTGCCTGCACACTCAGTCCCGGCCCGGTTTCTCTGAGGCTGGAGCAGAAGAGGAGAGGGCCAGAGATGAAGGGGAAAACCCGGGGGCTCTATCCACGTGAGCAGCCCCCGCAAGTGGAATCAGGAGGAGATGGGGCCTTAGTTACACCTGGGCGGGGGCAGGTCACACTTCATCTTTCTGAGTTGGGTCATGGAGGCCCAAAGTTGTCTGAGCACCACCTCATCCTCCAGGGTCCAGGGCCGGACCAGCATGTCCTGTAGAAACTCCCAAGGACCTTCCATGGGCAGCTTCAGGAGGCTCTCTGGGCAGTGGGTGTGATTGAGACCCAGAAGCTCCCTGCTCTGTGGCCTCCAGGTGCCTCCCAAGGGCAGCACCTGAGGGTCCAGCTGTGCAGGATCACCGTGGGCAGTGCTATGGCTGAGGGAGGACCCTGCCTGCTGCTCACTCAGGGAGTCCTGATCAACTCGCCTGCTCAGCTGTTCCCCCGACCCCAGGCCTAGATGCTGCTCAGAGCAGGGGGTCAACACCCTGTCCCCTCACCCCCAGCCTCGGGCACACCTGGGCTCCCAGTGGCCCACTTCCTCCTGTGTACTTTGAGGATCATGTAAGCCATGGCTGTGAGCACACGCTCCATGTCCAGGATATACGCCTCCCAGTGCTTCAGGGTAGGGATAAGGGGTTTTGGGGAGCGGGGGTTGAGAGAAGTGGCCTGAGCAAAGCCCCTTGGGTTCTCCCATCTGCCCCTAGCCTCTGCTGCCCACCCCCCGGGCTAATCCGAGGAGGCACCACAGCTCTCCTGTGCATGCACTCCTCCCAGGGAGATCAGGGCTCCAGGCCACTCTGGGGTCTGATCCTGGCCAGCACTACCCACAGACCTGGGGGCACAGACTCTGTCCCTATTTCTGCCAATACGCCAGAAGAGGACCCCAGGCTGGCTGCAGAATGGGCCAAGGGTTCATCCAAACCCCAGGCTGACCAGGCCTCCCTGGGGGAGCTGAGGCAGAGACAGCCCATTCCCTTGAAACTCCTCCAGGGACACTCTGGGCTTCTCTAGGTGGCTCTGGGCTGCCAGCCTCAGCCTTTGGCCCAACGTCTGGCCTGGCTTGTCTGGAGAGTAGGGTTGAATTCGGCCCTCCCTGGGGTCAGGGGACAGGATGAGGCAGCAGGGTTCCTTGGGTTCCCTTACCTAACTGATGAAACACTGAAGGAACCACTTGGGATGTAAATGCCAGTGCACGTCAGTTCCTGCCCTGGCAGAAGGGCAAGAGGTGCTCAGGCCCCATGCTGCGGTCCCGTGGAGCCAGGTGGACCTACTTCCAGTGGCCCCGCAGAGCCTCGAGGGTGCCCCAGGCTCCCCAGCAGGAGGAACTTGACACCAAACTGGGGCAGCTCAGAAGGGCTGTGCTGGCACCCCCTGCTCTGGGGCCAAGGGGACAGAGCCACTGGGGAGCATCTACTCGCCATGTGCTTCTTCAGCTTGGGGTGAGCTCTGTCTAGAACATGCTCGCCTAGGACCTTAGCAATTTGGTGAACCCTGGAATGAAGAAGCCTGAGAAGGCTCCAGGTCCCCAAAGATCAGGTTCTCCTCCTGCAACAGGCAGGCAAGGGGGCCATCCTGGCAAGGGTCTCCTCCCCCACGCCCTGACCACCGACCCCGATGGAGGAGTCAGACACCTTGTCCTCCACAAAGCAGGCATGGAGGCCACTCCTCGGGGTGCTCAGGGGCCGTCCCCAGGCCCAGATCACTTCCTACCCACTTCCAGGGTTTTCCTCTTGGGTATCTCAGCTCTAGCCTAGGGCAGACATGGCCCTCAGAGGGCCAAAGGGAAGAGGTCCTGATCTGGGGGGATGTGCCAGCCTCAAGAGAGGTGCCTCCTGAGATGAATGAAGGGGTGTTCAGGGAACTCAATGCAGAAAACGCTGATTGTCCGTGACCTTCCACAGTGACTGGTCAGCATCATCCCAAGGGTCCTATGGAGACCATACCTGGCGTGCCTGAAACAGAGGGGACCGATCAGCGCCAGGGACATGGGGAAAGGAGGGAGCAGAATGGCTCCTCTCCCTTGAATCCTGAAGCAGATCAGGACCCTCTGAGATTGGCCGGGAATGAGGGGAAGGGCCTTTCTGCCCAATGGGAGCAGCCTGACAGCCTTACCTGCTTCTACAAGAGATGATCCCCACCTGGGCCTGACCTGACCTGGTGACTCGGGTCCCCACCTGACCCTCACCTGGACCTGGTGACTGTGGTCCCCATCTGGGCTCATTGGCAACTGATGACTATGAGCCAAGATTGACTCTCACTTCTACTGATGCCCAGGGTCCGTCCCCAGGATCTCATTTGTTCTTGGTGACTGTGGTCCTTGTCTGAGCTGAACTGACTCATGCTTGGCTCTGATCCCCTCCTGAGCCTCACCTGCTCTTGCAGATGTGGTCCCCACATCTAGTGGGTGCTCTAGGGTCTATGGTATTTGTTTGGGCTTCAGCTGCTGGTATTGGGCTATGATATCAGCCCTTTCCAAGGCCAGCAGGGTCTCCAGGTCCTCTTGCCTGGT